>NW_027223045.1:0-1200000 GCF_043380555.1 Nothobranchius furzeri
TTGTCTGGCTAAAGTGTGGGTGGCAACTTGCACTTTAACTTCCAAAGCACTTAGAATCAGTAGTAACTTAACCTTAAATCACTCAAAACATTTCAAAGGATCATGAAACAACACAAAAGATTAATCACAAGTTAATATCTTTTAGTTTATCAGCCTGGCCATGGCCGAAACATTTAAAGATACCAAACAATGATTAATAAGCAGTTTATTCTTTCAAAATGACCCGACGGACGTGTTTGGGAACGAAAGAGGAAGACACGAAGCTACTTTTTAAGCAATAGCGCGGTTTTATTGCTTATTCTGGACTATAGAGGAAACGGGAGAAGAAAAGGAGAGAGAGAAATGAGTTTTCTGATCACCAGAACAGCAAGGCGTCCCCCGCTGTTTTGATTTGACGGTTCTCCGTGTTTCTCCGTGTTTCTCCGCAGTTTGGCGTCGTCCGTCGGTTTGATGCTTTCTCTGTTGTTTTGGCCCCACGAGTGTTTCTCCAATGGGCTGGACACAAAGAGAACGAAGTTTCTTTTGGGCTGAGTTTGACAACTTACAGCGTCTCTGAGAGCTGGATGGAGCTCCGCTCGTTCCCAGTCAGGTCCTGATGGAGTTGGAGTGTAGTTTCCAGCAGGTCCGTGGGCTCAACTTGGGCACTTAGAGCTTCCGCGTGCTCAAGGGAGTCGGAGCGTTCGACAAGCGTGTCCTTACCGCCAGGTATCCTGGGCAAAAGAACGAGGTTTCTTTGTCTTTGCTGAAGATTTATGGTCTTAGTTCGCGGGAAAAGCTCCACGGCCTCCCGCACATGTGCAGAACGTGTTTCTGGTATTAGGCGGTGACATCATCACAATGCTTCCGTGTGCAAAGCATCATGGGAAATGAAGTTTCTTGGCGCTGATGGGATTATTTGCTTTTCAGAGCAATTTAAGCACAGTCATTTTGGAGAAAATCACTGCATAGTAATTTCCTCATGAGGTCAGACCCTCAACAACTGGGTCTGACAGAGGGCCTCCATGAGAGAGGCCCAAGCAAGACGCTCCCCGAGGAGTGTCTTGCCACATGTCAACACTGGGTCTGACTGAGCGCCTCCAGGAGAGAGGCCCAAGCAAGACGCGCCCCGAGGAGCGTCTTGCCACGTGTCAACACTGGGTCTGACTGAGCGCCTCCAGGAGAGAAGCCCAAGCAAGATGCGCCCCGAGGAGCGTCTTTCCACTTGTCACCACTGGGTCTGATTGAGCGCCTCCAGGAGAGAGGCCCCAGCAAGATGCGCCCCGAGGAGCGTCTTGCCTTATGTCAGCACTCGGTCTGACTGAGCGCCTCCAGGAGAGAGGCCCAAGCAAGACGCGCCCCGAGGAGCGTCTTGTCACATGTCAACACTGGGTCTTTCTGAGCGCCTCCAGGAGAGAAGCCCAAGCAAGACGCGCCCCGAGGAGCGTCTTGCCACATGTCAGCACACGGTCTGACTGAGCGCCTCCAGGAGAGAGGCCAAAGCAAGACGCGCCCCGAGGAGCGTCTTGCCACATGTCAACACTGGGTCTGATTGAGGGCCTTCTGGAGAGAGGCCCAAGCAAGACGCGCCCCGTGGAGCGTCTTGCCACATGTCAGCACACGGTCTGACTGAGCACCTCCAGGAGAGAGGCCAAAGCAAGACGCGCCCCGAGGAGCGTCTTGACACATGTCAACACTGGGTCTGACAGAGGGCCTCCATGAGAGAGGCCCAAGCAAGACGCGCCCCGAGGAGTGTCTTGCCACATGTCAACACTGGGTCTGACTGAGCGCCTCCAGGAGAGAGGCCCAAGCAAGACGCGCCCCGAGGAGCATCTTGCCACGTGTCAACACTGGGTCTGACTGAGCGACTCCAGGAGAGAGGCCCAAGCAAGATGCGCCCCGAGGAGCGTCTTGCCACGTGTCACCACTGGGTCTGACTGAGCGCCTCCAGGAGAGAGGCCCAAGCAAGACGCGCCCCGAGGAGCGTCTTGCCACGTGTCACCACTGGGTCTGATTGAGCCCCTCCAGGAGAGAGGTCCCAGCAAGATGCGCCCCGAGGAGCGTCTTGCCTTATGTCAGCACTCGGTCTAACTGAGCGCCTCCAGGAGAGAGGTCCAAGCAAGACGCGCCCCGAGGAGCGTCTTGCCACATGTCACCACTGAGTCTGACTGAGTGCCTCCATGAGAGAAGCCCCAGCAAGACGCGCCCCGAGGAGCGTCTTGCCACATGTCAACAATGGGTCTGACTGAGGGCCTCCAGGAGAGAAGCCCAAGCAAGACGCGCCCCGATGAGCGTCTTGCCACATGTCAAAACTGGGTCTGAATGAGGGCCTCCATGAGAGAAGCCCAAGCAAGACGCGCCCCGAGGAGAGTCTTGCCACATGTCAACACTCGGTCTGACAGAGGGCATCCAGGAGAGAGGCCCAAGCAATACGCGCCTCGAGGAGCGTCTTGCCACATGTCACCACTGGGTCTGACTGAGCGCCTCCAGGAGAGAGGCCCAACCAAGACGCGCCCTGAGGAGCGTCTTGCCTCATGCAAACACTGGGTCTGACTGAGCGTCTCCAGGAGAGAGGCCCAAGCAAGACGCGCCCCAAGGGGCGTCTTGCCACGTGTCAAGACTGGGTCTGACTCAGCGCCTCCAGGAGAGAGGCCCAAGCAAGTCGCGCCCCGAGGAGCGTCTTGCCACGTGTCACCACTGGGTCTGACTGAGCGCCTCCAGGAGAGAGGCCCAAGCAAGACGCGCCCCGATGAGCGTCTTGCCACATGTCAACACTGGGTCTGACTGAGCGCCTCCAGGAGAGAGTTCCAAGCAAGACGCGCCCCGAGGAGCGTCTTGGCACATGTCAGCACTGGGTCTGACTGAGCGCCTCCAGGAGAGAGGCCCCAGCAAGACGCGCCCCGAGGAGCGTCTTGCCTTATGTCAGCACTCGGTCTGACTGAGCGCCTCCAGGAGAGAGGCCCAAGCAAGACGCGCCCCGAGGAGCGTCTTGCCACATGTCAACACTGGGTCTGACTGAGTGCCTCCATGAGAGAAGCCCCAGCAAGACATGCCCCGAGGAGCGTCTTGCCACATGTCAACAATGGGTCTGACTGAGGGCCTCCAGGAGAGAAGCCCAAGCAAGACGCGCCCCGAGGAGCGTCTGGCCACATGTCAACACTGGGTCTGACTGAGCGCCTCCAGGAGAGAGGCCCAAGCAAGAAACGCCCTGAGGAGCGTCTTGACACATGTCAAAACTGGGTCTGAATGAGGGCCTCCATGAGAGAAGCCCAAGCAAGACGCGCCCCGAGGAGAGTCTTGCCACATGTCAACACTCGGTCTGACAGAGGGCATCCAGGTGAGAGGCCCAAGCAATACGCGCCCCGAGGAGCGTCTTGCCACATGTCACCACTGGGTCTGACTGAGCGCCTCCAGGAGAGAGGCCCAACCAAGACGCGCCCTGAGGAGCGTCTTGCCACGTGTCACCACTGGGTCTGACTGAGCGCCTCCAGGAGAGAGGCCCCAGCAAGACGCGCCCCGAGGAGCGTCTTGCCTTATGTCAGCACTCGGTCTGACTGAGCGTCTCCAGGAGAGAGGCCCAAGCAAGACGCGCCCCAAGGAGCGTCTTGCCACGTGTCACCACTGGGTCTGATTGAGCGCCTTCAGGAGAGAGGCCCCAGCAAGACGCGCCCCGAGGAGCGTCTTGCCTTATGTCAGCACTCGGTCTGACTGAGCGCCTCCAGGAGAGAGGCCCAAGCAAGACGCGCCCCGAGGAGCGTCTTGCCACATGTCAACAATGGGTCTGACTGAGGGCCTCCAGGAGAGAGGCCCAAGCAAGATGCGCCCGGAGGAGCGTCTTGCCACATGTCAACACTGGGTCTGACAGAGGGCCTCCAGGAGAGAGGCCCAAGCAAGACACGCCCCTAGGAGCGTCTTGCCACATGTCACCTCTGGTTCTGACTGAGCGCCTCCAGGAGAGAGGCCCAAGCAAGACACGCCCCGAGGAGCGTCTTGTCACATGTCAACACTGGGTCTGTCTGAGCGCCTCCAGGAGAGAAGCCCAAGCAAGAAGCGCCCCGAGGAGCGTCTTGCCACATGTCAACAATGGGTCTGACTGAGGGCCTCCAGGAGAGAAGCCCAAGCAAGACGTGCCCCGAGGAGCGTCTTGACACATGTCAACACTGGTTCTGACAGAGGGCCTCCAGGAGAGAGGCCCAAGCAAGACGCGCCCCGAGGAGTGTCTTTCCACATGTCACCACTGGGTCTGACTGAGCGCCTCTAGGAGAGAGACCCAAGCAAGACGCGCCCCGAGGAGCGTCAGGCCACATGTCACTACTCAGGCCGACTGAGCGCCTCCAGGAGAGAGGCCCAAGCAAGACGCGCCCCGAGGAGCGTCTTGCCATGTGTCAACACTGGGTCTGATTGAGGGTCTTCTGGAGAGAGGCCCAAGCAAGACGCGCCCCGAGGAGCGTCTTGCCATGTGTCAACACTGGGTCTGATTGAGGGTCTTCTGGAGAGAGGCCCAAGCAAGACGCGCCCTAAAGAGCGTCTTGCCACATGTCAACAATGGGTCTTACTGAGGGCCTCCAGGAGAGAGGCCCAAGCAAGATGCGCCCGGAGGAGTGTCTTGCCACATGTCAACACTGGGTCTGTCAGAGGGCCTCCAGGAGAGAGGCCCAAGCAAGACGCGCCCCGAGGAGCGTCTTGCCACATGTCAACTCTGGTTCTGACTGAGCGCCTCCAGGAGAGAGGCCCAAGCAAGACGCGCCCCGAGGAGCGTCTTGTCACATGTCAACACTGGGTCTTTCTGAGCGCCTCCAGGAGAGAAGCCCAAGCAAGACGCGCCCCGAGGAGCGTCTTGCCACATGTCAGCACTCGGTCTGACTGAGCGCCTCCAGGAGAGAGGCCCAAGCAAGACGCGCCCCGAGGAGCATCTTGCCACATGTCAACAATGGGTCTGACTGAGGGCCTCCAGGAAAGAAGCCCAAGCAACACGCGGCCCGAGGAGTGTCTTGTCACATGTCAGCACTCGGTCTGACTAAGCGCCTCCAGGAGAGAGGCCCAAGCAAGACGCGCCCCGAGGAGCGTCTTGCCACATGTCAACAATGGGTCTGACTGAGGGCCTCCAGGAGAGAAGCCCAAGCAAGACGCACCCCGTGGAGCGTCTTGACACATGTCAACACTGGGTCTGACAGAGGGCCTCCAGGAGAGAGGCCCAAGCAAGACGCGCCCCGAGGAGTGTCTTGCCACATGTCACCACTGGGTCTGACTGAGCGCCTCCAGGAGAGAGGCCCAAGCAAGACGCACCCCGAGGAGCGTCTTGCCATGTGTCAACACTGGGTCTGATTGAGGGCCTTCTGGAGAGAGGCCCAAGCAAGATGCGCCCCGAGGAGCGTCTTGCCATGTGTCAACACTAGGTCTGATTGAGGGCCTGCTGGAGAGAGGCCCAAGCAAGACGCGCCCTGAGGAACGTCTTGCCACATGTCAACAATGGGTCTTACTGAGGGCCTCCAGGAGAGAGGCCCAAGCAAGATGCGCCCGGAGGAGTGTCTTGCCACATGTCAACACTGGGTCTGTCAGAGGGCCTCCAGGAGAGAGGCCCAATTAAGACGCGCCCCGAGGAGCGTCTTGCCAAATGTCAGCACTCGGTCTGACTGAGCGCCTCCAGGAGAGAGGCCCAAGCAAGACGCTTCCCAAGGAGCGTCTTGCCACATTTCACTAGTCGGTCTGACTGAGCGCCTCAGGGAGAGAGGTCCAAGCAAGACGCACCCCGAGGAGCGTCTTGCCACATGTCAACACTGGGTCTGACTAAGTGCCTCCATGAGAGAAGCCCCAGCAAGACGCGCCCCGAGGAGCGTCTTGCCACCTGTCACTACTCGGTCTGACTGAGCGCCTCCAGGAGAGGGGCCCAAGCAAGACGTGCCCCGAGGAGTGTCTTGCCACATGTCAACAATGGGTCTGACTGAGGGCCTCCAGGAGAGAAGCCCAAGCAAGACGCGCCCCGAGGAGCGTCTTGCCACATGTCAACACTGGGACGGACTGAGCGCCTCCCGGAGAGAGGCCCAAGCAAGAAACGCCTCGAGGAGCGTCTTGACACATGTCAACACTGGGTCTGAATGAGGGCCTCCATGAGAGAAGCCCAAGCAAGACGCGCCCCGAGGAGAGTCTTGCCACATGTCAACACTCGGTCTGACAGAGGGCATCCAGGAGAGAGGCCCAAGCAATACGCGCCCCGAGGAGCGTCTTGCCACATGTCACAACTGGGTCTGACTGAGCGCCTCCAGGAGAGAGGCCCAACCAAGACGCGCCCTGAGGAGCGTCTTGCCACGTGTCACCACTGGGTCTGACTGAGCGCCTCCAGGAGAGAGGCCCAAGCAAGACGCGCCCCGAGGAGCGTCTTGCCACATGTCAGCACTGGGTCTGACTGAGCGCCTCCAGGAGAGAGGCCCCAGCAAGACGCGCCCCGAGGAGCGTCTTGCCTTATGTCAGCACTCGGTCTGACTGAGCGCCTCCAGGAGAGAGGCCCAAGCAAGACGCGCCCCGAGGAGCGTCTTGCCACATGTCACCACTGAGTCTGACTGAGTGCCTCCATGAGAGAAGCCCCAGCAAGACGCGCCCCAAGGAGCGTCTTGCCACATGTCAACAATGGGTCTGACTGAGGGCCTCCAGGAGAGAAGCCCAAGCAAGACGCGCCCCGATGAGCGTCTTGCCACATGTCAACACTGGGTCTGACTGAGCGCCTCCAGGAGAGAGGCCCGAGCAAGACACGCCCCGAGGAGCGTCTTGACACATGTCAACACTGGGTCTGAATGAGGGCCTCCATGAGAGAAGCCCAAGCAAGACGCGACCCGAGGAGAGTCTTGCCACATGTCAACACTCGGTCTGACAGAGGGCATCCAGGAGAGAGGCCCAAGCAATACGCGCCTCGAGGAGCGTCTTGCCACATGTCACCACTGGGTCTGACTGAGCGCCTCCAGGAGAGAGGCCCAACCAAGACGCGCCCTGAGGAGCGTCTTGCCTCATGCAAACACTGGGTCTGACTGAGCGTCTCCAGGAGAGAGGCCCAAGCAAGACGCGCCCCAAGGAGCGTCTTGCCACGTGTCAAGACTGGGTCTGACTCAGCGCCTCCAGGAGAGAGGCCCAAGCAAGTCGCGCCCCGAGGAGCGTCTTGCCACGTGTCACCACTGGGTCTGACTGAGCGCCTCCAGGAGAGAGGCCCAAGCAAGACGCGCCCCGATGAGCGTCTTGCCACATGTCAACACTGGGTCTGACTGAGCGCCTCCAGGAGAGAGTTCCAAGCAAGACGCGCCCCGAGGAGCGTCTTGGCACATGTCAGCACTGGGTCTGACTGAGCGCCTCCAGGAGAGAGGCCCCAGCAAGACGCGCCCCGAGGAGCGTCTTGCCTTATGTCAGCACTCGGTCTGACTGAGCGCCTCCAGGAGAGAGGCCCAAGCAAGACGCGCCCCGAGGAGCGTCTTGCCACATGTCAACACTGGGTCTGACTGAGTGCCTCCATGAGAGAAGCCCCAGCAAGACGCGCCCCGAGGAGCGTCTTGCCACCTGTCACTACTCGGTCTGACTGAGCGCCTCCAGGAGAGGGGCCCAAGCAAGACATGCCCCGAGGAGCGTCTTGCCACATGTCAACAATGGGTCTGACTGAGGGCCTCCAGGAGAGAAGACCAAGCAAGACGCGCCCCGAGGAGCGTCTGGCCACATGTCAACACTGGGTCTGACTGAGCGCCTCCAGGAGAGAGGCCAAAGCAAGAAACGCCCTGAGGAGCGTCTTGACACATGTCAAAACTGGGTCTGAATGAGGGCCTCCATGAGAGAAGCCCAAGCAAGACGCGCCCCGAGGAGAGTCTTGCCACATGTCAACACTCGGTCTGACAGAGGGCATCCAGGTGAGAGGCCCAAGCAATACGCGCCCCGAGGAGCGTCTTGCCACATGTCACCACTGGGTCTGACTGAGCGCCTCCAGGAGAGAGGCCCAACCAAGACGCGCCCTGAGGAGCGTCTTGCCACGTGTCACCACTGGGTCTGACTGAGCGCCTCCAGGAGAGAGGCCCCAGCAAGACGCGCCCCGAGGAGCGTCTTGCCTTATGTCAGCACTCGGTCTGACTGAGCGTCTCCAGGAGAGAGGCCCAAGCAAGATGCGCCCCAAGGAGCGTCTTGCCACGTGTCACCACTGGGTCTGATTGAGCGCCTTCAGGAGAGAGGCCCCAGCAAGACGCGCCCCGAGGAGCGTCTTGCCTTATGTCAGCACTCGGTCTGACTGAGCGCCTCCAGGAGAGAGGCCCAAGCAAGACGCGCCCCGAGGAGCGTCTTGCCACATGTCAACAATGGGTCTGACTGAGGGCCTCCAGGAGAGAGGCCCAAGCAAGATGCGCCCGGAGGAGCGTCTAGCCACATGTCAACACTGGGTCTGACAGAGGGCCTCCAGGAGAGAGGCCCAAGCAAGACACGCCCCTAGGAGCGTCTTGCCACATGTCACCTCTGGTTCTGACTGAGCGCCTCCAGGAGAGAGGCCCAAGCAAGACACGCCCCGAGGAGCGTCTTGTCACATGTCAACACTGGGTCTGTCTGAGCGCCTCCAGGAGAGAAGCCCAAGCAAGAAGCGCCCCGAGGAGCGTCTTGCCACATGTCAACAATGGGTCTGACTGAGGGCCTCCAGGAGAGAAGCCCAAGCAAGACGTGCCCCGAGGAGCGTCTTGACACATGTCAACACTGGTTCTGACAGAGGGCCTCCAGGAGAGAGGCCCAAGCAAGACGCGCCCCGAGGAGTGTCTTGCCACATGTCACCACTGGGTCTGACTGAGCGCCTCTAGGAGAGAGGCCCAAGCAAGACGCGCCCCGAGGAGCGTCAGGCCACATGTCACTACTCAGGCCGACTGAGCGCCTTCAGGAGAGAGGCCCAAGCAAGACGCGCCCCGAGGAGCGTCTTGCCATGTGTCAACACTGGGTCTGATTGAGGGTCTTCTGGAGAGAGGCCCAAGCAAGACGCGCCCCGAGGAGCGTCTTGCCATGTGTCAACACTGGGTCTGATTGAGGGTCTTCTGGAGAGAGGCCCAAGCAAGACGAGCCCTAAAGAGCGTCTTGCCACATGTCAACAATGGGTCTTACTGAGGGCCTCCAGGAGAGAGGCCCAAGCAAGATGCGCCCGGAGGAGTGTCTTGCCACATGTCAACACTGGGTCTGTCAGAGGGCCTCCAGGAGAGAGGCCCAAGCAAGACGCGCCCCGAGGAGCGTCTTGCCACATGTCAACTCTGGTTCTGACTGAGCGCCTCCAGGAGAGAGGCACAAGCAAGACGCGCCCCGAGGAGCGTCTTGTCACATGTCAACACTGGGTCTTTCTGAGCGCCTCCAGGAGAGAAGCCCAAGCAAGACGCGCCCCGAGGAGCGTCTTGCCACATGTCAGCACTCGGTCTGACTGAGCGCCTCCAGGAGAGAGGCCCAAGCAAGACGCGCCCCGAGGAGCATCTTGCCACATGTCAACAATGGGTCTGACTGAGGGCCTCCAGGAAAGAAGCCCAAGCAACACGCGGCCCGAGGAGTGTCTTGTCACATGTCAGCACTCGGTCTGACTAAGCGCCTCCAGGAGAGAGGCCCAAGCAAGACGCGCCCCGAGGAGCGTCTTGCCACATGTCAACAATGGGTCTGACTGAGGGCCTCCAGGAGAGAAGCCCAAGCAAGACGCACCCCGTGGAGCGTCTTGACACATGTCAACACTGGGTCTGACAGAGGGCCTCCAGGAGAGAGGCCCAAGCAAGACGCGCCCCGAGGAGTGTCTTGCCACATGTCACCACTGGGTCTGACTGAAACGCCTCCAGGAGAGAGGCCCAAGCAAGACGCGCCCCGAGGAGCGTCAGGCCACATGTCACTACTCAGTCTGACTGAGCGCCTCCAGGAGAGAGGCCCAAGCAAGACGCACCCCGAGGAGCGTCTTGCCATGTGTCAACACTGGGTCTGATTGAGGGCCTTCTGGAGAGAGGCCCAAGCAAGATGCGCCCCGAGGAGCGTCTTGCCATGTGTCAACACTAGGTCTGATTGAGGGCCTTCTGGAGAGAGGCCCAAGCAAGACGCACCCTGAGGAACGTCTTGCCACATGTCAACAATGGGTCTTACTGAGGGCCTCCAGGAGAGAGGCCCAAGCAAGATGCGCCCGGAGGAGTGTCTTGCCACATGTCAACACTGGGTCTGTCAGAGGGCCTCCAGGAGAGAGGCCCAAGCAAGACGCGCCCCGAGGAGCGTCTTGCCTAATGTCAGCACTCGGTCTGACTGAGCGCCTCCAGGAGAGAGGCCCAAGCAAGACGCTTCCCGAGGAGCGTCTTGCCACATTTCACTAGTCGGTCTGACTGAGCGCCTCAGGGAGAGAGGTCCAAGCAAGACGCACCCCGAGGAGCGTCTTGCCACATGTCAACACTGGGTCTGACTAAGTGCCTCCATGAGAGAAGCCCCAGCAAGACGCGCCCCGAGGAGCGTCTTGCCACCTGTCACTACTCGGTCTGACTGAGCGCCTCCAGGAGAGGGGCCCAAGCAAGACGTGCCCCGAGGAGTGTCTTGCCACATGTCAACACTCGGTCTGACAGAGGGCATCCAGGAGAGAGGCCCAAGCAATACGCGCCCCGAGGAGCGTCTTGCCACATGTCACTACTGGGTCTGACTGAGCGCCTCCAGGAGAGAGGCCCAACCAAGACGCGCCCTGAGGAGCGTCTTGCCACGTGTCACCACTGGGTCTGACTGAGCGCCTCCAGGAGAGAGGCCCAAGCAAGACGCGCCCCGAGGAGCGTCTTGCCACATGTCAGCACTGGGTCTGACTGAGCGCCTCCAGGAGAGAGGCCCCAGCAAGACGCGCCCCGAGGAGCGTCTTGCCTTATGTCAGCACTCGGTCTGACTGAGCGCCTCCAGGAGAGAGGCCCAAGCAAGACGCGCCCCGAGGAGCGTCTTGCCACATGTCAACAATGGGTCTGACTGAGGGCCTCTAGGAGAGAGGCCCAAGCAAGATGTGCCCGGAGGAGCGTCTTGCCACATGTCACCACTGGGTCTGACAGAGGGCCTCCAGGAGAGAGGCCCAAGCAAGACACGCCCCGAGGAGCGTCTTGCCACATGTCACCTCTGGTTCTGACTGAGCGCCTCCAGGAGAGAGGCCCAAGCAAGAGACGCCCCGAGGAGCGTCTTGTCACATGTCAACTTTGGGTCTGTCTGAGCGCCTCCAGGAGAGAAGCCCAAGCAAGAAGCGCCCCGAGGAGCGTCTTGCCACATGTCAACTATGGGTCTGACTGAGGGCCTCCAGGAGAGAAGCCCAAGCAAGACGCGCCCCGAGGAGCGTCTTGACGCATGTCAACACTGGGACTGACAGAGGGCCTCCAGGAGAGAGGCCCCAGCAAGACGCGCCCCGAGGAGTGTCTTGCCACATGTCACCACCGGGTCTGACTGAGCGCCTCCAGGAGAGAGGCCCAAGCAAGACGCGCCCCGAGGAGCGTCAGGCCACATGTCACTACTCAGGCCGACTGAGCGCCTCCAGGAGAGAGGCCCAAGCAAGACGCGCCCCGAGGAGCGTCTTGCTATGTGTCAACACTGGGTCTGATTGAGGGTCTTCTGGAGAGAGGCCCAAGCAAGACGCGCCCCGAGGAGCATCTTGCCATGTGTCAACACTGGGTCTGATTGAGGGTCTTCTGGAGAGAGGCCCAAGCAAGACGCGCCCTGAGGAGCGTCTTGCCACATGTCAACCATGGGTCTTACTGAGGGCCTCCAGGAGAGAGGCCCAAGCAAGATGCGCCCGGAGGAGTGTCTTGCCACATGTCAACACTGGGTCTGTCAGAGGGCCTCCAGGAGAGAGGCCCAAGCAAGACGCGCCCCGAGGAGCGTCTTGCCACATGTCACCTCTGGTTCTGACTGAGCGCCTCCAGGAGAGAGGCCCAAGCAAGACCCGCCCCGAGGAGCGTCTTGTCACATGTCAACACTGGGTCTTTCTGAGCGCCTCGGGGAGAGAAGCCCAAGCAAGACGCGCCCCGAGGAGCGTCTTGCCACATGTCAGCACTCGGTCTGACTGAGCGCCTCCAGGAGAGAGGCCCAAGCAAGACGCGCCCCGAGGAGCGTCTTGCCACATGTCAACAATGTGTCTGACTGAGGGCCTCCAGGAAAGAAGCCCAAGCAACACGCGGCCCGAGGACCGTCTTGTCACATGTCAGCACTCGGTCTGACTAAGCGCCTCCAGGAGAGAGGACCAAGCAAGACGCGCCCCGAGGAGCGTCTTGCCACATGTCAACAATGGGTCTGACTGAGGGCCTCCAGGAGAGAGGCCCAAGCAAGACGCGCCCCGAGGAGTGTCTTGCCACATGTCACCACTGGGTCTGACTGAGCGCCTCCAGGAGAGAGGCCCAAGCAAGATGCGCCCGGAGCAGCGTCTTGCCACATGTCAACACTGGGTCTGACAGAGGGCCTCCAGGAGAGAGGCCCAAGTAAGACACGCCCCTAGGAGCGTCTTGCCACATGTCACCTCTGGTTCTGACTGAGCGCCTCCAGGAGAGAGGCCCAAGCAAGACACGCCCCGAGGAGCGTCTTGTCACATGTCAACACTGGGTCTGTCTGAGCACCTCCAGGAGAGAAGCCCAAGCAAGAAGCGCCCCGAGGAGCGTCTTGCCACATGTCAACAATGGGTCTGACTGAGGGCCTCCAGGAGAGAAGCCCAAGCAAGACGTGCCCCGAGGAGCGTCTTGACACATGTCAACACTGGTTCTGACAGAGGGCCTCCAGGAGAGAGGCCCAAGCAAGACGCTCCCCGAGGAGTGTCTTGCAACATGTCACCACTGGGTCTGACTGAGCGCCTCTAGGAGAGAGGCCCAAGCAAGACGCTCCCCGAGGAGTGTCTTGCAACATGTCACCACTGGGTCTGACTGAGCGCCTCTAGGAGAGAGGCCCAAGCAAGACACGCCCCGAGGAGTGTCAGGTCACATGTCACTACTCAGGCCGACTGAGCGCCTCCAGGAGAGAGGCCCAAGCAAGACGCGCCCCGAGGAGCGTCTTGCCATGTGTCAACACTGGGTCTGATTGAGGGTCTTCTGGAGAGAGGCCCAGGCAAGACGCGCCCCGAGGAGCGTCTTGCCATGTGTCAACACTGGGTGTGATTGAGGGTCTTCTGGAGAGAGGCCCAAGCAAGACGCGCCCTAAAGAGCGTCTTGCCACATGTCAACAATGGGTCTTACTGAGGGCCTCCAGGAGAGAGGCCCAAGCAAGATGCGCCCGGAGGAGTGTCTTGCTACATGTCAACACTGGGTCTGTCAGAGGGCCTCCAGGAGAGAGGCCCAAGCAAGACGCGCCCCGAGGAGTGTCTTGCCACATGTCACCACTGGGTCTGACTGAGCGCCTCCAGGAGAGAGGCCCAAGCAAGACGCGCCGCGAGGAGCGTCTTGCCATGTGTCAACACTGGGTCTGATTGAGGGTCTTCTGGAGAGAGGCCCAAGCAAGACGCGCCCCGAGGAGCATCTTGCCATGTGTCAACACTGGGTCTGATTGAGGGTCTTCTGGAGAGAGGCCCAAGCAAGACGCGCCCCGAGGAGCGTCTTGCCACATGTCAACAATGGGTCTTACTGAGGGCCTCCAGGAGAGAGGCCCAAGCAAGATGCGCCCGGAGGAGTGTCTTGCCACATGTCAACACTGGGTCTGTCAGAGGGCCTCCAGGAGAGAGGCCCAAGCAAGACGCGCCCCGAGGAGCGTCTTGCCACATGTCACCTCTGGTTCTGACTGAGCGCCTCCAGGAGAGAGGCCCAAGCAAGATGCGCCCCGAGGAGCGTCTTGTCACATGTCAACACTGGGTCTTTCTGAGCGCCTCCAGGAGAGAAGCCCAAGCAAGATGCGCCCCGAGGAGCGTCTTGCCACATGTCAGCACTCGGTCTGACTGAGCGCCTCCAGGAGAGAGGCCCAAGCAAGACGCGCCCCGAGGAGCGTCTTGCCACATGTCAACAATGTGTCTGACTGAGGGCCTCCAGGAAAGAAGCCCAAGCAACACGCGGCCCGAGGACCGTCTTGTCACATGTCAGCACTCGGTCTGACTAAGCGCCTCCAGGAGAGAGGCCCAAGCAAGACGCGCCCCGAGGAGCGTCTTGCCACATGTCAACAATGGGTCTGACTGAGGGCCTCCAGGAGAGAAGCTCAAGCAAGACGCACCCCGTGGAGCGTCTTGACACATGTCAACACTGGGTCTGACAGAGGGCCTCCAGGAGAGAGGCCCAAGCAAGACGCGCCCCGAGGAGTGTCTTGCCACATGTCACCACTGGGTCTGACTGACCACCTCCAGGAGAGAGGCCCAAGCAAGACGCGCCCCGAGGAGCGTCAGACCACATGTCACTACTCAGTCTGACTGAGTGCCTCCAGGAGAGAGGCCCAAGCACGACGCACCCCGAGGAGCATCTTGCCACGTGTCAACACTGGGTCTGATTGAGGGCCTTCTGGAGAGAGGCCCAAGCAAGACGCACCCCGAGGAGCGTCTTGCCACATGTCAACAATGGGTCTTACTGAGGGCCTCCAGGAGAGAAGCCCAAGCAAGACACGCCCCGAGGAGCGTCTTGCCACGTGTCAACACTGGGTCTGATTGAGGGCGTCCAGGAGAGAGGCCCCAGCAAGACGCGCCCCGAGGAGCGTCTTGCCTTATGTCAGCACTCGGTCTGACTGAGCGCCTCCAGGAGAGAGGCCCAAGCAAGATGCGCCCGGAGGAGCGTCTTGCCACATGTCAACACTGGGTCTGACAGAGGGCCTCAGGAGAGAGGCCCAAGCAAGACGCGCCCCAAGGAGCGTCTTGCCACATGTCAACAATGGGTCTGACTGAGGGCCTCCAGGAGAGAAGCCCAAGCAAGACGCGCCCCAAGGAGCGTCTTGACACATGTCAACACTGGGTCTGACAGAGGGCCTCCAGGAGAGAGGCCCAAGCAAGACGCGCCCCGAGGAGTGTCTTGCCACATGTCACCACTGGGTCTGACTGAGCACCTCCAGGAGAGAGGCCCAAGCAAGATGCGCCCCGAGGAGCGTCAGGCCACATGTCACTTTTCAGTCTTACTGAGCGCCTCCAGGAGAGAGGCCCAAGCAAGACACGCCCCGAGGAGCGTCTTGCCACATGTCAAAAATGGGTCTTACTGAGGGCCTCCAGGAGAGAAGCCCAAGCAAGACGCGCCCCGAGGAGCTTCTTGCCACATGTCAGCACTCGGTCTGACTGAGTGCCTCCAGGAGAGAGGCCCAAGCAAGACGCGCCCCGAGGAGCGTCTTGCCACGTGTCACCACTGGGTCTGACTGAGCGCCTCCAGGAGAGAGGCCCAAGCAAGACGAGCCCCGAGGAGCGTCTTGCCACATGTCAACACTGGGTCTGACTGAGTGCCTCCATGAGAGAAGCCCAAGCAAGAAGCGCCCCGAGGAGCATCTTGCCACATGTCACTACTCGGTCTGACTGAGCGCCTCCAGGAGAGAGGCCCAAGCAAGACGCACCCCGAGGAGCGTCTTGCCACGTGTCAACACTGGGTCTGATTGAGGGCCTTCTGGAGAGAGGCCCAAGCAAGAGGCGCCCCGAGGAGCGTCTTGCCACATGTCAACAATGGGTCTGACTGAGGGCCTCCAGGAGAGAGGCCCAAGCAAGACGCGCCCCGAGTAGCGTCAGGCCACATGTCACTAATCAGTCTGTCTGAGCACCTCCAGGAGAGAGGCCCAAGCAAGGCGCGCCTCGAGGAACGTCTTGCCACGTGTCAACACTGGGTCTGACTGAGGGCCTCCAGGAGAGAAGCCCAAGCAAGACGCGCCCCGAGGAGCGTCTTGCCACATGTCAACAATGGGTCTTACTGAGGGCCTCCAGGAGAGGAGCCCAAGCAAGACGCATCCCAAGGAGCTTCTTGCCACATGTCAGCACTCGGTCTGACTGAGCGCCTCCAGGAGAGAGGCCAAAGCAAGATGCGCTTGGAGGAGCGTCTTGCCACATGTTAACACTGGGTCTGACAGAGGGCCTCCAGGAGAGAGGCCCAAGCAAGACGCGCCCCGAGGAGCGTCTTGCCACATGTCACCTCTGGTTCTGACTGAGCGCCTCCAGGAGAGAGGCCCAAGCAAGACGCGCCCCGAGGAGCGTCAGGCCACATGTCACTACTCAGTCTGACTGAGCGCCTCCAGGAGAGAGGCCCAAGCAAGACGCGCCCCGAGGAGCGTCTTGCCACGTGTCAACACTGGGTCTGATTGAGGACCTTCTGGAGAGAGGCCCAAGCAAGACGCGCCCCGAGGAGCGTCTTGCCACATGTCAACAATGGGTCTTACTGAGGGCCTCCAGGAGAGGAGCCCAAGCAAGACGCATCCCGAGGAGCTTCTTGCCACATGTCAGCACTCGGTCTGACTGAGCGCCTCCAGGAGAGAGGCCAAAGAAAGATGCGCTTGGAGGAGCGTCTTGTCACATGTCAACACTGGGTCTGTCTGAGTGCCTCCAGGAGAGAAGCCCAAGCAAGACGCGCCCCGAGGAGTGTCTTGCCACATGTCAACAATGGGTCTGACTGAGGGCCTCCAGGAGAGAAGCCCAAGCAAGACGCGCCCCGAGGAGCGTCTTGACACATGTCAACACTGGGTCTGACAGAGGGCCTCCAGGAGAGAGGCCCAAGCAAGACGCGCCCCGAGGAGTGTCTTGCCACATGTCACCACTGGGTCTGATTGAGCGCCTCCATGAGAGAGGCCCAAGCAAGACGCGCCACGAGGAGCGTCAGGCCACATGTCACTACTCAGTCTGACTGAGCGCCTCCAGGAGAGAGGCCCAAGCAAGACGCGCCCCGAGGAGCGTCTTGCCACGTGTCAACACTGGGTCTGATTGAGGGCCTTCTGGAGAGAGGCCCAAGGAAGACGCGCCCCGATGAGCGTCTTGACACATGTCAACACTGGGTCTGACAGAGGGCCTCCATGAGAGAGGCCCAAGCAAGACGCGCCCCGAGGAGCGTCTTGCCACATGTCAACACTGGGTCTGACTGAGCGCCTCCAGCAGAGAGGCCCAAGCAAGACGCGCCCCGAGGAGCGTCTTGCCACGTGTCAACACTGGGTCTGACTGAGCGCCTCCAGGAGAGAGGCCCAAGCAAGACGCGCCCCGAGGAGCGTCTTGCCACATGTCACCACTGGGTCTCACTGAGCGCCTCCAGGATAGAGGCCCAAGCAAGACGCGCCCCGAGGAGCGTCTTGCCACGTGTCACCACTGTGTCTGACTGAGCGCCTCCAGGCGAGAGGCCCAAGCAAGAAGCGCCCCGAGGAGCGTCTTGCCACATGTCAACACTGGGTCTGACTGAGCGCCTCCAGGAGAGAGTCCCAAGCAAGACGCGCCCCGAGGAGCGTCTTGCCTTATGTCAGCACTCGGTCTGACTGAATGCCTCCAGGAGAGCGGCCCAAGCAAGACGCGCCCCGAGGAGCGTCTTGCCTTATGTCAGCACTCGGTCTGACTGAGCGCCTCCAGGAGAGTTTCCCAAGCAAGACGCGCCCCGAGGAGCGTCTTGCCACATGTCAACAATGGGTCTGACTGAGGGCCTCCAGGAGAGAAGCCCAATCAAGACGCGCCGCGAGGAGCGTCTTGCCACATGTCAACACTGGGTCTGACTGAGCGCCTCCAGGAGAGAGGCCCAAGCAAGACACGCCCGGAGGAGCGTCTTGCCACATGTCAACACTGGGTCTGACTGAGCGCCTCCAGGAGAGAGGACCAAGCAAGACGCGTCCCGAGGAGCGTCTTGCCACATGTCAACACTGGGTCTGCTTGAGCGCCTCCAGGAGAGAGGCCCAAACAAGACGCGCCCCGAGGAGGGTCTTGCCACATGTCAACACTGGGTCTGACTGAGTTCCTCCATGAGAGAAGCCCAAGCACGACGCGCCCCGAGGAGCGTCTTGCCACATGTCAGCACTCGGTCTGACTGAGCGCCTCCAGCAGAGAGACGCAAGCAAGACGTGCCCCGAGGAGCGTCTTGCCACATGTCAACACTGGGTCTGACTGAGCGCCTCCAGGAGAGAGGCCCAAGCAAGAAGCGCCCCGAGGAGCGTCTTGCCACATGTCAACAATGGGTCTGACTGAGGGACTCCAGGAGAGAAGCCCAAGCAAGACGCGCCCCGAGGAGCGTCTTGCCACATGTCAGCACTCGGTCTGACTGAGCGCCTCCAGGAGAGAGGCCCAAGCAAGACGCGCCCCGAGGAGCATCTTGCCACATGTCACTACTCGGTCTGACTGAGCGCCTCCAGGAGAGAGGCCCAAGCAATACGCACCCCGAGGAGCGTCTTGCCACATGTCAACAATGGGTCTGACTGAGGGCCTCCAGGAGAGAAGCCCAAGCAAGACGCGCCGAGGAGCGTCTTGCCACATGTCAACACTGGGTCTGACTGAGCGCCTCCAGGAGAGAGGCCCAAGCAAGATGCGTCCCGAGGAGCGTCTTGCCACATGTCAACACTGGGTCTGACTGAGCGCCTCCAGGCGAGAGGCCCAAGCAAGAAGCGCCCCGAGGAGCGTCTTGCCACATGTCAACACTCGGTCTGACTGAGCGCCTCCAGGAGAGAGTCCCAAGCAAGACGCGCCCCGAGGAGCGTCTTGCCTTATGTCAGCACTCGGTCTGACTGAGCGCCTCCAGGAGAGAGGCCCAAGCAAGACGCGCCCCGAGGAGCGTCTTGCCACATGTCAACAACGGGTCTGACTGAGGGCCTCCAGGAGAGAAGCCCAATCAAGACGCACCCCGAGGAGCATCTTGCCACATGTAAACACTGGGTCTGACTGAGCGCCTCCAGGAGAGAGGCCTAAGTAAGACGTGCCCCGAGGAGCGTCTTGCCACATGTCAACACTGGGTCTGACTGAGCGCCTCCAGGAGAGAGGCCCAAGCAAGACGCGCCCCGAGGAGCGTCTTGCCACATGTCAACACTAGGTCTGACAGAGGGACTCCAGCAGAGAGGCCCAAGCAATACGTGCCCCGAGGAGCGTCTTGCCACATGTCACCACTGGGTCTGACTCAGCGCCTCCAGGAGAGAGGCCCAAGCAAGACGCGCCCCGAGGAGCGTCTTGCCACATGTCAGCACTCGGTCTGACTGAGCGCCTCCAGCAGAGAGACGCAAGCAAGACGTGCCCCGAGGAGCCTCTTGCCACATGTCAACACTGGGTCTGACTGAGCGCCTCCAGGAGAGAGGCCCAAGCAAGAAGCGCCCCGAGGAGCGTCTTGCCACATGTCAACAATGGGTCTGACTGAGGGACTCCAGGAGAGAAGCCCAAGCAAGACGCGCCCCGAGGAGCGTCTTGCCACATGTCAGCACTCGGTCTGACTGAGCGCCTCCAGGAGAGAGGCCCAAGCAAGACGCGCCCCGAGGAGCATCTTGCCACATGTCACTACTCGGTCTGACTGAGCGCCTCCAGGAGAGAGGCCCAAGCAATACGCACCCCGAGGAGCGTCTTGCCACATGTCAACAATGGGTCTGAATGAGGGCCTCCAGGAGAGAAGCCCAAGCAAGACGCGCCGAGGAGCGTCTTGCCACATGTCAACACTGGGTCTGACTGAGCGCCTCCAGGAGAGAGGCCCAAGCAAGATGCGCCCCGAGGAGCGTCTTGCCACATGTCAACACTGGGTCTGACTGAGCGCCTCCAGGCGAGAGGCCCAAGCAAGAAGCGCCCCGAGGAGCGTCTTGCCACATGTCAACACTCGGTCTGACTGAGCGCCTCCAGGAGAGAGTCCCAAGCAAGACGCGCCCCGAGGAGCGTCTTGCCTTATGTCAGCACTCGGTCTGACTGAGCGCCTCCAGGAGAGAGGCCCAAGCAAGACGCGCCCCGAGGAGCGTCTTGCCACATGTCAACAACGGGTCTGACTGAGGGCCTCCAGGAGAGAAGCCCAATCAAGACGCGCCCCGAGGAGCATCTTGCAACATGTCAACACTGGGTCTGACTGAGCGCCTCCAGGAGAGAGGCCCAAGCAAGACGCGCCCGGAGGAGCGTCTTGCCACATGTCAACACTGGGTCTGACAGAGCACCTCCAGGAGAGAGGCCCAAGCAAGACGCGCCCCGAGGAGCGTCTTGCCTTATGTCAGCACTCGGTCTGACTGAGCGCCTCCAGGAGAGAGGCCCAAGCAAGACGCGCCCCGAGGAGCGTCTTGCAACATGTCAACAATGGGTCTGACTGAGGACCTCCAGGAGAGAACTCCAATCAAGATGCGCACCGAGGAGCGTCTTGCCACATGTCAACACTGGGTCTGACTGAGCGCCTCCAGGAGAGAGGCCCAAGCAAGACGCGCCCGGAGGAGCGTCTTGCCACATGTCAACACTGGGTCTGACTGAGCGCCTCCAGGAGAGAGGCCCAAGCAAGACGCGCCCGGAGGAGCGTCTTGCCACATGTCAACACTGGGTCTGACTGAGCGCCTCCAGGAGAGAGGCCCAAGCAAGACGCGCCCCGAGGAGCGTCTTGCCACATGTCAACACTAGGTCTGACAGAGGGACTCCAGCAGAGAGGCCCAAGCAATACGTGCCCCGAGGAGCGTCTTGCCACATGTCACCACTGGGTCTGACTCAGCGCCTCCAGGAGAGAGGCCCAAGCAAGACGCGCCCCGAGGAGCGTCTTGCCACATGTCAGCACTCGGTCTGACTGAGCGCCTCCAGCAGAGAGACGCAAGCAAGACGTGCCCCGAGGAGCGTCTTGCCACATGTCAACACTGGGTCTGACTGAGCGCCTCCAGGAGAGAGGCCCAAGCAAGAAGCGCCCCGAGGAGCGTCTTGCCACATGTCAACAATGGGTCTGACTGAGGGACTCCAGGAGAGAAGCCCAAGCAAGACGCGCCCCGAGGAGCGTCTTGCCACATGTCAGCACTCGGTCTGACTGAGCGCCTCCAGGAGAGAGGCCCAAGCAAGACGCGCCCCGAGGAGCATCTTGCCACATGTCACTACTCGGTCTGACTGAGCGCCTCCAGGAGAGAGGCCCAAGCAATACGCACCCCGAGGAGCGTCTTGCCACATGTCAACAATGGGTCTGAATGAGGGCCTCCAGGAGAGAAGCCCAAGCAAGACGCGCCGAGGAGCGTCTTGCCACATGTCAACACTGGGTCTGACTGAGCGCCTCCAGGAGAGAGGCCCAAGCAAGATGCGCCCCGAGGAGCGTCTTGCCACATGTCAACACTGGGTCTGACTGAGCGCCTCCAGGCGAGAGGCCCAAGCAAGAAGCGCCCCGAGGAGCGTCTTGCCACATGTCAACACTCGGTCTGACTGAGCGCCTCCAGGAGAGAGTCCCAAGCAAGACGCGCCCCGAGGAGCGTCTTGCCTTATGTCAGCACTCGGTCTGACTGAGCGCCTCCAGGAGAGAGGCCCAAGAAAGACGCGCCCCGAGGAGCGTCTTGCCACATGTCAACAACGGGTCTGACTGAGGGCCTCCAGGAGAGAAGCCCAATCAAGACGCGCCCCGAGGAGCATCTTGCCACATGTCAACACTGGGTCTGACTGAGCGCCTCCAGGAGAGAGGCCCAAGCAAGACGCGCCCGGAGGAGCGTCTTGCCACATGTCAACACTGGGTCTGACAGAGCACCTCCAGGAGAGAGGCCCAAGCAAGACGCGCCCCGAGGAGCGTCTTGCCTTATGTCAGCACTCGGTCTGACTGAGCGCCTCCAGGAGAGAGGCCCAAGCAAGACGCGCCCCGAGGAGCGTCTTGCAACATGTCAACAATGGGTCTGACTGAGGACCTCCAGGAGAGAACTCCAATCAAGATGCGCACCGAGGAGCGTCTTGCCACATGTCAACACTGGGTCTGACTGAGCGCCTCCAGGAGAGAGGCCCAAGCAAGACGCGCCCGGAGGAGCGTCTTGCCACATGTCAACACTGGGTCTGACTGAGCGCCTCCAGGAGAGAGGACCAAGCAAGACGCGTCCCGAGGAGCGTCTTGCCACATGTCAACACTGGGTCTGACTGAGCGCCTCCAGGAGAGAGGCTTAAGCAAGACGCGCCCCGAGGAGCGTCTTGCCACATGTCAACACTGGGTCTGACTGAGCGCCTCCAGGAGAGAGGCCCAAGCAAGACGCGCCCCGAGGAGCGTCTTGCCACATGTCAACACTGGGACTGACTGAGGTCCTCCATGAGAGAAGCCCCAGCAAGACGCGCCCCGAGGAGCGTCTTGCCACATGTCAACACTGGATCTGACTGAGCGCCTCCAGGAGAGAGGCCCAAGAAAGACGCGCCCCGAGGAGCGTCTTGCCACATGTCAACAACGGGTCTGACTGAGGGCCTCCAGGAGAGAAGCCCAATCAAGACGCGCCCCGAGGAGCATCTTGCCACATGTCAACACTGGGTCTGACTGAGCGCCTCCAGGAGAGAGGCCCAAGCAAGACGCGCCCGGAGGAGCGTCTTGCCACATGTCAACACTGGGTCTGACAGAGCACCTCCAGGAGAGAGGCCCAAGCAAGACGCGCCCCGAGGAGCGTCTTGCCTTATGTCAGCACTCGGTCTGACTGAGCGCCTCCAGGAGAGAGGCCCAAGCAAGACGCGCCCCGAGGAGCGTCTTGCAACATGTCAACAATGGGTCTGACTGAGGACCTCCAGGAGAGAACTCCAATCAAGATGCGCACCGAGGAGCGTCTTGCCACATGTCAACACTGGGTCTGACTGAGCGCCTCCAGGAGAGAGGCCCAAGCAAGACGCGCCCGGAGGAGCGTCTTGCCACATGTCAACACTGGGTCTGACTGAGCGCCTCCAGGAGAGAGGACCAAGCAAGACGCGTCCCGAGGAGCGTCTTGCCACATGTCAACACTGGGTCTGACTGAGCGCCTCCAGGAGAGAGGCTTAAGCAAGACGCGCCCCGAGGAGCGTCTTGCCACATGTCAACACTGGGTCTGACTGAGCGCCTCCAGGAGAGAGGCCCAAGCAAGACGCGCCCCGAGGAGCGTCTTGCCACATGTCAACACTGGGACTGACTGAGGTCCTCCATGAGAGAAGCCCCAGCAAGACGCGCCCCGAGGAGCGTCTTGCCACATGTCAACACTGGGTCTGACTGAGCGCCTCCAGGAGAGAGGCCCAAGCAAGACGCGCCCCGAGGAGCGTCTTGACACATGTCAACACTGGGTCTGACTGAGGGCCTCCATGAGAGAAGCCCAAGCAAGACCCGCCCAGAGGAGCGTCTTGCAACATGTCAACACTGGGTCTAACAGAGGGCCTCCAGGAGAGAGGCCCAAGCAATACGCGCCCCGAGGAGCGTCTTGCCACATGTCAACAATGGGTCTGACTTAGGGCCTCCAGGAGAGAAGCCCAAGCAAGACGCGCCCCGAGGAGCGTCTTGCCACATGTATACACTGGGTCTGACTGAGCGCCTCCAGGAGAGAGGCCCAAGCAGGACGCGCCCCGAGGAGCGTCTTGACACATGTCAACACTGGGTCTGACTGAGGGCCTCAATGAGAGAAGCCCAAGCACGACGCGCCCCGAGGAGCGTCTTGCCACATGTCAACACTGGGTCTGACAGAGGGACTCCAGCAGAGAGGCCCAAGCAATACGTGCCCCGAGGAGCGTCTTGCCACATGTCACCACTGGGTCTGACTGAGCGCCTCCAGGAGAGAGGCCCAAGCAAGACGCGCCCCGAGGAGCGTCTTGCCACATGTCAGCACTCGGTCTGACTGAGCGCCTCCAGGAGAGAGACCCAAGCAAGACGTGCCCCGAGGAGCGTCTTGCCACATGTCAACACTGGGTCTGACTGAGCGCCTCCAGGAGAGAGGCCCAATTAAGAAGCGCCCCGAGGAGCGTCTTGCCACATGTCAACAATGGGTCTGACTGAGGGACTCCAGGAGAGAAGCCCAAGCAAGACGCGCCCCGAGGAGCGTCTTGCCACATGTCAACAATGGGTCTGACTGAGTGCCTCCAGGAGAGAGGCCCAAGCAAGACGTGCCCCGAGGAGCGTCTTGACACTTGTCAACACTGGGTCTGACTGAGGGCCTCCAGGAGAGAAGCCCAAGCAAGACGCGCCCCGAGGAGTGTCTTGCCACATGTCAACACTGGGTATGACAGAGGGCCTCCAGGAGAGAGGCCCAAGCAACACGCGCCCCGAGGAGCGTCTTGCCATATGTCACCACTGGGTCTGTCTGAGCGCCTCCAGGAGAGAGGCCCAAGCAAGATGCGCCCCGAGGAGCGTCTTGCCACATGGTAGCACTCGGTCTGACTGAGCGCCTCCAGGAGAGAGGCCCAAGCAAGACGCGCCCCTAGAAGCGTCTTGCCACATGTCAACACTGGGTCTGACAGAGGGCCTCCAGGAGAGAGGCCCAAGCAAGACGCGCCCCGAGGAGTGTCTTGCCACATGTCACCACTGGGTCTGACTGAGCGCCTCCAGGAGAGAGGCCCAAGCAAGACGCGCCCCGAGGAGCGTCATGCCACATGTCACTACTCGGTCTGACTGAGCGCCTCCAGGAGAGAGGCCCAAGCAAGACGCGCCCCGAGGAGCGTCTTGACACATGTCAACACTGGGTCTGACTGAGGGCCTCAATGAGAGAAGCCCAAGCAAGACGCGCCCCGAGGAGCGTCTTGCCACATGTCAACACTGGGTCTGACTGAGCGCCTCCAGGAGAGAGGCCCAAGCAAGACGCGCCCCGACGAGCGTCTTGCCACATGTCAGCACTCGGTGTGACTGAGCGCCTCCAGGAGAGAGGCCCAAGCAAGACGCGCCCCGAGGAGCGTCTTGCCACATGTCACCACTGCGTCTGACTGAGAGCCTCCAGGAGAGAGGCCCAAGCAAGACGCGCCCCGAGGAGCATCTTGCCACATGTCAAAACTGGGTCTGACTGAGCGCCTCCAGGAGAGAGGCCCAAGCAAGACGTGCCCCGAGGAGCGTCTTGCCACATGTCAACACTGGGTCTGACTGAGCGCCTCCAGGAGAGAGGCCCAAGCAAGAAGCGCCCCAAGGAGCGTCTTGCCACATGTCAACAATGGGTCTGACTGAGGGCCTCCAGGAGAGAGGCCCAAGCAAGACGCGCCCCAAGGAGCGTCTTGCCACATGTCAGCAATGGGTCTGACTGAGCGCCTCCAGGAGAGAGGCCCAAGCAAGACGCGCCCCGAGGAGCGTCTTGACACTTGTCAACACTGGGTCTGACTGAGGGCCTCCATGAGAGAAGCCCAAGCAAGACGCGCCCCGAGGAGTGTCTTGCCACATGTCAACACTGGGTCTGACAGAGGGCCTCCAGGAGAGAGGCCCAAGCAATACGCGCCCCGAGGAGCGTCTTGCCATATGTCACCAATGGGTCTGACTGAGCGCCTCCAGGAGAGAGGCCCAAGCAAGATGCGCCCCGAGGAGCGTCTTGCCACATGTCAGCACTCGGTCTGACTGAGCGCCTCCAGGAGAGAGGCCCAAGCAAGACGCGCCCCGAGGAGCGTCTTGACACTTGTCAACACTGGGTCTGACTGAGGGCCTCCATGAGAGAAGCCCAAGCAAGACGCGCCCCGAGGAGTGTCTTGCCACATGTCAACACTGGGTCTGACAGAGGGCCTCCAGGAGAAAGGCCCAAGCAATACGCGCCCCGAGGAGCGTCTTGCCATATGTCACCACTGTGTCTGACTGAGCGCCTCCAGGAGAGAGGCCCAAGCAAGACACGCCCCGAGGAGCGTCTTGCCACATGTCAGCACTCGGTCTGACTGAGCGCCTCCAGGAGAGAGGCCCAAGCAAGACGCGCCCCGAGGAGTGTCTTGCCACATGTCAACACTGGGTCTGACAGAGGGCCTCCAGAAGAGAGGCCCAAGCAACACGCTCCCCGAGGAGCGTCTTGCCATATGTCACCACTGGGTCTGACTGAGCGCCTCCAGGAGAGAGGCCCAAGCAAGAAGCGCCCCTAGGAGCGTCTTGCCACATGTCAGCACTCGGTCTTACTGAGCGCCTCCAGGAAAGAGACCCAAGCAAGATGCGCCCCTAGGAGCGTCTTGCCACATGTCAACACTGGGTCTGACAGCGGGCCTCCAGGAGAGAGGCCCAAGCAAGACGCGCCCCGAGGAGTGTCTTGCCACATGTAACCACTGGGTCTGACTGAGCGCCTCCAGGAGAGAGGCCCAAGCAAGACGCGCCCCGAGGAGTGTCTTGCCACATGTCAACACTGGGTATGACAGAGGGCCTCCAGGAGAGAGGCCCAAGCAACACGCGCCCCGAGGAGCGTCTTGCCATATGTCACCACTGGGTCTGTCTGAGCGCCTCCAGGAGAGAGGCCCAAGCAAGATGCGCCCCGAGGAGCGTCTTGCCACATGGTAGCACTCGGTCTGACTGAGCGCCTCCAGGAGAGAGGCCCAAGCAAGACGCGCCCCTAGAAGCGTCTTGCCACATGTCAACACTGGGTCTGACAGAGGGCCTCCAGGAGAGAGGCCCAAGCAAGACGCGCCCCGAGGAGTGTCTTGCCACATGTCACCACTGGGTCTGACTGATCACCTCCAGGAGAGAGGCCCAAGCAAGACGCGCCCCGAGGAGCATCTTGCCAGGTGTCAACACTGGGTCTGATTGAGGGCCTCCAGGAGAGAGGCCCAAGCAAGACGCGCCCCGAGGAGTGTCTTGCCACATGTCACCACTGGGTCTGACTGATCACCTCCAGGAGAGAGGCCCAAGCAAGACGCGCCCCGAGGAGCATCTTGCCAGGTGTCAACACTGGGTCTGATTGAGGGCCTCCAGGAGAGAGGCCCAAGCAAGACTTGCCCCGAGGAGCGTCTTGCCACATGTCAACACTGGGTCTGACAGAGAGCCTCCAGGAGAGAGGCCCAAGCAATACGTGCCCCGAGGAGCATCTAGCCACATGTCACCACTGGGTCTGACTGAGCGCCTCAAGGAGAGAGGCCCAAGCAAGACGCGCCCCGAGGAGCGTCTTGCCACATGTCACCACTGGGTCTGACTGAGAGCCTCCAGGAGAGAGGCCCAAGCAAGACGCGCCCCGAGAAGCGTCTTGCCACATGTAAACACTGGTTCTGACTGAGCGCCTCCAGGAGAGAGGCCTAAGTAAGACGCGCCCCGAGGAGCGTCTTGCCACATGTCAACACTGGGTCTGACTGAGCGCCTCCAGGAGAGAGGCCCAAGCAAGACGCGCCCCGAGGAGCGTCTTGCGACATGTCAACACTGGGTCTGACTGAACGCCTCCAGGAGAGAGGCCCAAGCAAGACGCGCCCCGAGGAGCGTCTTGCCACATGTCAACACTGGGTCTGACTGAGCGCCTCCAGGAGAGAGGCCCAAGCAAGAAGCGCCCCGAGGAGAGTCTTGCCACATGTCAACACTGGGTCTGACTGAGCGCCTCCAGGAGAGAGGCCCAAGCAAGAAGCGCCCCGAGGAGCGTCTTGCCACATGTCAACAATGGGTCTGACTGAGGGCCTCCAGGAGAGAAGCCCAAGAAAGACGCGCCCCGAGGAGCGTCTTGCCACATGTCAACAATGGGTCTGACTGAGCGCCTCCAGGAGGGAGGCCCAAGCAAGACGCGCCCCGAGGAGTGTCTTGACACTTGTCAACACTGGGTCTGACTGAGGGCCTCCATGAGAGAAGCCCAAGCAAGACGCGCCCCGAGGAGTGTCTTGCCACATGTCAACACTGGGTCTGACAGAGGGCCTCCAGGAGAGAGGCCCAAGCAATACGCGCCCCGAGGAGCGTCTTGCCATATGTCACCACTGGGTCTGACTGAGCGCCTCCAGGAGAGAGGCCCAAGCAAGACGCGCCCCGAGGAGCGTCTTGCCACATGTCAGCACTCGGTCTGACTGAGCGCCTCCAGGAGAGAGAGCCAAGCAAGACGCGCCCCTAGGAGCGTCTTGCCACATGTCACAACTGGGTCTGACTGAGAGCCTCCAGGAGAGAGGCCCAAGCAAGACGCGCCCCGAGGAGCATCTTGCCACATGTCAACACTGGGTCTGACTGAGCGCCTCCAGGAGAGAGGCCCAAGCAAGACGCGCCCCGAGGAGCGTCTTGCCACATGTCAACACTGGGTCTGACTGAGCGCCTCCAGGAGAGAGGCCCAAGCAAGATGCGCCCCGAGGAGCGTCTTGCCACATGTCACAACTGGGTCTGACTGAGAGCCTCCAGGAGAGAGGCCCAAGCAAGACGCGCCCCGAGGAGCGTCTTGCCACATGTCAACACTGGGTCTGACTGAGCGCCTCCAGGAGAGAGGCCCAAGCAAGATGCGCCCCGAGGAGCATCTTGCCACATGTCAACACTGGGTCTGACTGAGCGCCTCCAGGAGAGAGGCCCAAGCAAGACGCGCCCCGAGGAGCGTCTTGCCACATGTCAACACTGGGTCTGACTGAGCGCCTCCAGGAGAGAGGCCCAAGCAAGACGTGCCCCGAGGAGCGTCTTGCCACATGTCAACACTGGGTCTGACTGAGCGCCTCCAGGAGAGAGGCCCAAGCAAGAAGCGCTCCGAGGAGAGTCTTGCCACATGTCAACACTGGGTCTTACTGAGCGCCTCCAGGAGAGAGGCCCAAGCAAGAAGCGGCTCGAGGAGCGTCTTGCCACATGTCAACAATGGGTCTGACTGAGGGCCTCCAGGAGAGAAGCCCAAGCAAGACGCGACCCGAGGAGCGTCTTGCCACATGTCAACAATGGGTCTAACTGAGCGCCTCCAGGAGAGAGGCCCAAGCAAGACGCGCCCCGAGGAGCGTCTTGACACTTGTCAACACTGGGTCTGACTGAGGGCCTCCATGAGAGAAGCCCAAGCAAGACGCGCCCCGAGGAGCGTCTTGCCACATGTCAACACTGGGTCTGACAGAGGGCCTCCAGGAGAGAGGCCCAGCAATACGCGCCCCGAGGAGCGTCTTGCCACATGTCAACACTGGGTCTGACAGAGGGCCTCCAGGAGAGAGGCCCAAGCAACACGCGCCCCGAGGAGCGTCTTGCCATATGTCACCACTGGGTCTGACTGAGCGCCTCCAGGAGAGAGGCCCAAGCAAGACGCGCCCCGAGGAGCGTCTTGCCACATGTCAGCACTCGGTCTGACTGAGCGCCTCCAGGAGAGAGGCCCAAGCAAGGCGCGCCCCGAGGAGCGTCTTGACACATGTCAACACTGGGTCTGACTGAGGGCCTCCATGAGAGAAGCTCAAGCAATACGCGCCCCGAGGAGCGTCTTGCCACATGTCAACAATGGGTCTGACTGAGGGCCTCCAGGAGAGAAGCCCAAGCAAGACGCGCCCCGAGGAGCGTCTTGCCACATGTCAACACTGGGTCTGACTGAGCGCCTCCAGGAGAGAGGCCCAAGCAAGACGCGCCCCGAGGAGCGTCTTGACACATGTCAACACTGGGTCTGACTGAGGGCCTCAATGAGAGAAGCCCAAGCATGACGCGCCCCGAGGAGCGTCTTGCCACATGTCAACACTGGGTCTGACAGAGGGACTCCAGCAGAGAGGCCCAAGCAATACGTGCCCCGAGGAGCGTCTTGCCACATGTCAGCACTCGGTCTGACTGAGCGCCTCCAGGAGAGAGACCCAAGCAAGACGTGCCCCGAGGAGCGTCTTGCCACATGTCAACACTGGATCTGACTGAGCGCCTCCAGGAGAGAGGCCGAAGCAAGAAGCGCCCCGAGGAGCGTCTTGCCACATGTCAACAATGGGTCTGACTGAGGGACTCCAGGAGAGAAGCCCAAGCAAGACGCGCCCCGAGGAGCGTCTTGCCACATGTCAACAATGGGTCTGACTGAGTGCCTCCAGGAGAGAGGCCCAAGCAAGACGTGCCCCGAGGAGCGTCTTGACACTTGTCAACACTGGGTCTGACTGAGGGCCTCCAGGAGAGAAGCCCAAGCAAGACGCGCCCCGAGGAGTGTCTTGCCACATGTCAACACTGGGTATGACAGAGGGCCTCCAGGAGAGAGGCCCAAGCAACACGCGCCCCGAGGAGCGTCTTGCCATATGTCACCACTGGGTCTGACTGAGCGCCTCCAGGAGAGAGGCCCAAGCAAGACGCGCCCCGAGGAGCGTCTTGCCACATGTCAGCACTCGGTCTGACTGAGCGCCTCCAGGAGAGAGGCCCAAGCAAGAAGCGCCCCGAGGAGCGTCTTGCCACATGTCAACAATGGGTCTGACTGAGGGCCTCCAGGAGAGAGGCCCAAGCAAGACGCGCCCCAAGGAGCGTCTTGCCACATGTCAACACTGGGTCTGACAGCGGGCCTCCAGGAGAGAGGCCCAAGCAAGACGCGCCCCGAGGAGTGTCTTGCCACATGTCACCACTGGAGCTGACTGAGCGCCTCCAGGAGAGAGGCCCAAGCAAGACACGCCCCGAGGAGCGTCTTGCCACATGTCAGCACTCGGTCTGACTGAGCGCCTCCAGGAGAGAGAGCCAAGCAAGACGCGCCCCTAGGAGCATCTTGCCACATGTCAACACTGGGTCTGACAGAGGGCCTCCAGGAGAGAGGCCCAAGCAAGACGCGCCCCGAGGAGTGTCTTGCCACATGTCAACACTGGGTCTGACAGAGGGCCTCCAGGAGAGAGGCCCAAGCAATACGCGCCCCGAGGAGTGTCTTGCCATATGTCACCACTGGGTCTGACTGAGCGCCTCCAGGAGAGAGGCCCAAGCAAGATGCGCCCCGAGGAGCGTCTTGCAACATGTCAGCACTCGGTCTGACTGAGCGCCTCCAGGAGAGAGGCCCAAGCAAGACGCGCCCCTAGGAGCGTCTTGCCACATGTCAACACTGGGTCTGACTGAGCGCCTCCAGGAGAGAGGACCAAGCAAGACGCACCCCGAGGAGCGTCTTGCCACATGTCAACACTGGGTCTGACAGAGGGCCTCCAGGAGAGAGGCCCAAGCAACACGCGCCCCGAGGAGCGTCTTGCCATATGTCACCACTGGGTCTGACTGAGCGCCTACAGGAGAGAGGCCCAAGCAAGACGCGCCCCGAGGAGCGTCATGCCACCTGTCACTACTCGGTCTGACTGAGCGCCTCCAGGAGAGAGGCCCAAGCAAGACGCGCCCCGAGGAGCATCTTGCCACGTGTCAACACTGGGTCTGATTGAGGGCCTCCAGGAGAGAGGCCCAAGCAAGACTTGCCCCGAGGAGCGTCTTGCCACATGTCAACACTGGGTCTGACAGAGAGCCTCCAGGAGAGAGGCCCAAGCAATACGTGCCCCGAGGAGCATCTAGCCACATGTCACCACTGGGTCTGACTGAGCGCCTCAAGGAGAGAGGCCCAAGCAAGACGCGCCCCGAGGAGCGTCTTGCCACATATCACCACTGGGTCTGACTGAGAGCCTCCAGGAGAGAGACCCAAGCAAGACGCACCCCGAGAAGCGTCTTGCCACATGTAAACACTGGGTCTGACTGAGCGCCTCCAGGAGAGAGGCCTAAGTAAGACGCGCCCCGAGGAGCGTCTTGCCACATGTCAACACTGGGTCTGACTGAGCGCCTCCAGGAGAGAGGCCCAAGCAAGACGCGCCCCAAGGAGCGTCTTGCCACATGTCAACACTGGGTCTGACTGAGCGCCTCCAGGAGAGAGGCCCAAGCAAGACGCGCCCCGAGGAGCGTCTTGCCACATGTCAACACTGGGTCTGACTGAGCGCCTCCAGGAGAGAGGCCCAAGCAAGAAGCGCCCCGAGGAGAGTCTTGCCACATGTCAACACTGGGTCTGACTGAGCGCCTCCAGGAGAGAGGCCCAAGCAAGAAGCACCCCGAGGAGCGTCTTGCCACATGTCAACAATGGGTCTGACTGAGGGCCTCCAGGAGAGAAGACAAAGAAAGACGCGCCCCGAGGAGCGTCTTGCCACATGTCAACAATGGGTCTGACTGAGCGCCTCCAGGAGGGAGGCCCAAGCAAGACGCGCCCCGAGGAGTGTCTTGACACTTGTCAACACTGGGTCTGACTGAGAGCCTCCATGAGAGAAGCCCAAGCAAGACGTGCCCCGAGGAGTGTCTTGCCACATGTCAACACTGGGTCTGACAGAGGGCCTCCAGGAGAGAGGCCCAAGCAATACGCGCCCCGAGGAGTGTCTTGCCATATGTCACCACTGGGTCTGACTGAGCGCCTCCAGGAGAGAGGCCCAAGCAAGACGCGCCCCGAGGAGCGTCTTGCCACATGTCAGCACTCGGTCTGACTGAGCGCCTCCAGGAGAGAGGCCCAAGCAAGACGCGCCCCTAGGAGCGTCTTGCCACATGTCAACACTGGGTCTGACTGAGCGCCTACAGGAGAGAGGACCAAGCAAGACGCACCCCGAGGAGCGTCTTGCCACATGTCAACACTGGGTCTGACAGAGGGGCCTCCAGGAGAGAGGCCCAAGCAACACGCGCCCCGAGGAGCGTCTTGCCATATGTCAACACTGGGTCTGACAGAGGGCCTCAAGGAGAGAGGCCCAAGCAATACGTGCCCCGAGGAGCATCTAGCCACATGTCACCACTGGGTCTGACTGAGCGCCTCAAGGAGAGAGGCCCAAGCAATGCGCGCCCCGAGGAGCGTCTTGCCACATGTCACCACTGGGTCTGACTGAGAGCCTCCAGGAGAGAGGCCCAAGCAAGACGCGCCCCGAGAAGCGTCTTGCCACGTGTCAACACTGGGTCTGACTGAGCGCCTCCAGGAGAGAGGCCCAAGTAAGACTCGCCCCGAGGAGCGTCTTGCCACATGTCAACACTGGGTCTGACTGAGCGCCTCCAGGAGAGAGGACCAAGCAAGACGCGTCCCGAGGAGCGTCTTGCCACATGTAAACACTGGGTCTGACTGAGCGCCTCCATTAGAGAGGCTTAAGCAAGACGCACCCCGAGGAGCGTCTTGCCACATGTCAACACTGGGTCTGACTGAGCGCCTCCAGGAGAGAGGCCCAAGCAAGACGCGCCCCGAGGAGCGTCTTGCCACATGTCAACACTGGGTCTGACTGAGTTCCTCCATGAGAGAAGCCCCAGCAAGACGCGCCCCGAGGAGCGTCTTGCCACATGTCAACACTGGGTCTGACTGAGCGCCTCCAGGAGAGAGGCCCAAGCAAGACGCGCCCCGAGGAGCGTCTTGACACATGTCAACACTGGGTCTGACTGAGGGCCTCCATGAGAGAAGCCCAAGCAATACGCGCCCCGAGGAGCGTCTTGCCACATGTCAACAATGGGTCTGACTGAGGGCCTCCAGGAGAGAAGCCCAAGCAAGACGCGCCCCGAGGAGCGTCTTGACACATGTCAACACTGGGTCTGACTGAGGGCCTCAATGAGAGAAGCCCAAGCATGACGCGCCCCGAGGAGCGTCTTGCCACATGTCAACACTGGGTCTGACAGAGGGACTCCAGCAGAGAGGCCCAAGCAATACGTGCCCCGAGGAGCGTCTTGCCACATGTCACCACTGGGTCTGACTGAGCGCCTCCAGGAGAGAGGCCCAAGCAAGACGTGCCCCGAGGAGCGTCTTGACACTTGTCAACACTGGGTCTGACTGAGGGCCTCCAGGAGAGAAGCCCAAGCAAGACGCGCCCCGAGGAGCGTCTTGCCACATGTCAGCACTCGGTCTGACTGAGCACCTCCAGGAGAGAGACCCAAGCAAGACGTGCCCCGAGGAGCGTCTTGCCAAATGTCAACACTGGGTCTGACTGAGCGCCTCCAGGAGAGAGGCCCAAGCAAGAAGCGCCCCGAGGAGCGTCTTGCCACATGTCAACAATGGGTCTGACTGAGGGACTCCAGGAGAGAAGCCCAAGCAAGACGCGCCCCGAGGAGCGTCTTGCCACATGTCAACAATGGGTCTGACGGAGTGCCTCCAGGAGAGAGGCCCAAGCAAGACGTGCCCCGAGGAGCGTCTTGACACTTGTCAACACTGGGTCTGACTGAGGGCCTCCAGGAGAGAAGCCCAAGCAAGACGCGCCCCGAGGAGTGTCTTGCCACATGTCAACACTGGGTATGACAGAGGGCCTCCAGGAGAGAGGCCCAAGCAACACGCGCCCCGAGGAGCGTCTTGCCATATGTCACCACTGGGTCTGACTGAGCGCCTCCAGGAGAGAGGCCCAAGCAAGACGCGCCCCGAGGAGCGTCTTGCCACATGTCAGCACTCGGTCTGACTGAGCGCCTCCAGGAGAGAGGCCCAAGCAAGACGCGCCCCTAGAAGCGTCTTGCCACATGTCAACACTGGGTCAGACAGAGGGCCTCCAGGAGAAAGGCCCAAGCAAGACGGGCCCCGAGGAGTGTCTTGCCACATGTCACCACTGGGTCTGACTGAGCGCCTCCAGGAGAGAGGCCCAAGCAAGACACGCCCCGAGGAGCGTCATGCCACATGTCACTACTCGGTCTGACTGAGCGCCTCCAGGAGAGAGGCCCAAGCAAGACGCGCCCCGAGGAGCGTCTTGACACATGTCAACACTGGGTCTGACTGAGCGCCTCCAGGAGAGAGGCCCAAGCAAGACGCGCCCCGACGAGCGTCTTGCCACATGTCAGCACTCGGTGTGACTGAGCGCCTCCAGGAGAGAGGCCCAAGCAAGACGCGCCCCGAGGAGCGTCTTGCCACATGTCACCACTGGGTCTGACTGAGAGCCTCCAGGAGAAAGGCCCAAGCAAGACGCGCCCCGAGGAGCATCTTGCCACATGTCAACACTGGGTCTGACTGAGCGCCTCCAGGAGAGAGGCCCAAGCAAGACGTGCCCCGAGGAGCGTCTTGCCACATGTCAACACTGGGTCTGACTGAGCGCCTCCAGGAGAGAGGCCCAAGCAAGAAGCGCCCCGAGGAGCGTCTTGCCACATGTCAACAATGGGTCTGACTGAGCGCCTCCAGGAGAGAGGCCCAAGCAAGACGCGCCCCGAGGAGCGTCTTGACACTTGTCAACACTGGGTCTGACTGAGGGCCTCCATGAAAGAAGCCCAAGCAAGACGCGCCCCGAGGAGTGTCTTGCCACATGTCAACACTGGGTCTGACAGAGGGCCTCCAGGAGAGAGGCCCAAGCAATACGCGCCCAGAGGAGCGTCTTGCCATATGTCACCACTGGGTCTGACTGAGCGCCTCCAGGAGAGAGGCCCAAGCAAGACGCGCCCCAAGGAGCGTCTTGCCACATGTCAACACTGGGTCTGACAGCGGGCCTCCAGGAGAGAGGCCCAAGCAAGACGCGCCCCGAGGAGTGTCTTGCCACATGTCACCACTGGAGCTGACTGAGCGCCTCCAGGAGAGAGGCCCAAGCAAGACACGCCCCGAGGAGCGTCTTGCCACATGTCAGCACTCGGTCTGACTGAGCGCCTCCAGGAGAGAGAGCCAAGCAAGACGCGCCCCTAGGAGCATCTTGCCACATGTCAACACTGGGTCTGACAGAGGGCCTCCAGGAGAGAGGCCCAAGCAAGACGCGCCCCGAGGAGTGTCTTGCCACATGTCAACACTGGGTCTGACAGAGGGCCTCCAGGAGAGAGGCCCAAGCAATACGCGCCCCGAGGAGTGTCTTGCCATATGTCACCACTGGGTCTGACTGAGCGCCTCCAGGAGAGAGGCCCAAGCAAGATGCGCCCCGAGGAGCGTCTTGCAACATGTCAGCACTCGGTCTGACTGAGCGCCTCCAGGAGAGAGGCCCAAGCAAGACGCGCCCCTAGGAGCGTCTTGCCACATGTCAACACTGGGTCTGACTGAGCGCCTCCAGGAGAGAGGACCAAGCAAGACGCACCCCGAGGAGCGTCTTGCCACATGTCAACACTGGGTCTGACAGAGGGCCTCCAGGAGAGAGGCCCAAGCAACACGCGCCCCGAGGAGCGTCTTGCCATATGTCACCACTGGGTCTGACTGAGCGCCTACAGGAGAGAGGCCCAAGCAAGACGCGCCCCGAGGAGCGTCATGCCACCTGTCACTACTCGGTCTGACTGAGCGCCTCCAGGAGAGAGGCCCAAGCAAGACGCGCCCCGAGGAGCATCTTGCCACGTGTCAACACTGGGTCTGATTGAGGGCCTCCAGGAGAGAGGCCCAAGCAAGACTTGCCCCGAGGAGCGTCTTGCCACATGTCAACACTGGGTCTGACAGAGAGCCTCCAGGAGAGAGGCCCAAGCAATACGTGCCCCGAGGAGCATCTAGCCACATGTCACCACTGGGTCTGACTGAGCGCCTCAAGGAGAGAGGCCCAAGCAAGACGCGCCCCGAGGAGCGTCTTGCCACATATCACCACTGGGTCTGACTGAGAGCCTCCAGGAGAGAGACCCAAGCAAGACGCACCCCGAGAAGCGTCTTGCCACATGTAAACACTGGGTCTGACTGAGCGCCTCCAGGAGAGAGGCCTAAGTAAGACGCGCCCCGAGGAGCGTCTTGCCACATGTCAACACTGGGTCTGACTGAGCGCCTCCAGGAGAGAGGCCCAAGCAAGACGCGCCCCAAGGAGCGTCTTGCCACATGTCAACACTGGGTCTGACTGAGCGCCTCCAGGAGAGAGGCCCAAGCAAGACGCGCCCCGAGGAGCGTCTTGCCACATGTCAACACTGGGTCTGACTGAGCGCCTCCAGGAGAGAGGCCCAAGCAAGAAGCGCCCCGAGGAGAGTCTTGCCACATGTCAACACTGGGTCTGACTGAGCGCCTCCAGGAGAGAGGCCCAAGCAAGAAGCACCCCGAGGAGCGTCTTGCCACATGTCAACAATGGGTCTGACTGAGGGCCTCCAGGAGAGAAGACAAAGAAAGACGCGCCCCGAGGAGCGTCTTGCCACATGTCAACAATGGGTCTGACTGAGCGCCTCCAGGAGGGAGGCCCAAGCAAGACGCGCCCCGAGGAGTGTCTTGACACTTGTCAACACTGGGTCTGACTGAGGGCCTCCATGAGAGAAGCCCAAGCAAGACGTGCCCCGAGGAGTGTCTTGCCACATGTCAACACTGGGTCTGACAGAGGGCCTCCAGGAGAGAGGCCCAAGCAATACGCGCCCCGAGGAGTGTCTTGCCATATGTCACCACTGGGTCTGACTGAGCGCCTCCAGGAGAGAGGCCCAAGCAAGACGCGCCCCGAGGAGCGTCTTGCCACATGTCAGCACTCGGTCTGACTGAGCGCCTCCAGGAGAGAGGCCCAAGCAAGACGCGCCCCTAGGAGCGTCTTGCCACATGTCAACACTGGGTCTGACTGAGCGCCTACAGGAGAGAGGACCAAGCAAGACGCACCCCGAGGAGCGTCTTGCCACATGTCAACACTGGGTCTGACAGAGGGGCCTCCAGGAGAGAGGCCCAAGCAACACGCGCCCCGAGGAGCGTCTTGCCATATGTCAACACTGGGTCTGACAGAGGGCCTCAAGGAGAGAGGCCCAAGCAATACGTGCCCCGAGGAGCATCTAGCCACATGTCACCACTGGGTCTGACTGAGCGCCTCAAGGAGAGAGGCCCAAGCAATGCGCGCCCCGAGGAGCGTCTTGCCACATGTCACCACTGGGTCTGACTGAGAGCCTCCAGGAGAGAGGCCCAAGCAAGACGCGCCCCGAGAAGCGTCTTGCCACGTGTCAACACTGGGTCTGACTGAGCGCCTCCAGGAGAGAGGCCCAAGTAAGACTCGCCCCGAGGAGCGTCTTGCCACATGTCAACACTGGGTCTGACTGAGCGCCTCCAGGAGAGAGGACCAAGCAAGACGCGTCCCGAGGAGCGTCTTGCCACATGTAAACACTGGGTCTGACTGAGCGCCTCCATTAGAGAGGCTTAAGCAAGACGCACCCCGAGGAGCGTCTTGCCACATGTCAACACTGGGTCTGACTGAGCGCCTCCAGGAGAGAGGCCCAAGCAAGACGCGCCCCGAGGAGCGTCTTGCCACATGTCAACACTGGGTCTGACTGAGTTCCTCCATGAGAGAAGCCCCAGCAAGACGCGCCCCGAGGAGCGTCTTGCCACATGTCAACACTGGGTCTGACTGAGCGCCTCCAGGAGAGAGGCCCAAGCAAGACGCGCCCCGAGGAGCGTCTTGACACATGTCAACACTGGGTCTGACTGAGGGCCTCCATGAGAGAAGCCCAAGCAATACGCGCCCCGAGGAGCGTCTTGCCACATGTCAACAATGGGTCTGACTGAGGGCCTCCAGGAGAGAAGCCCAAGCAAGACGCGCCCCGAGGAGCGTCTTGACACATGTCAACACTGGGTCTGACTGAGGGCCTCAATGAGAGAAGCCCAAGCATGACGCGCCCCGAGGAGCGTCTTGCCACATGTCAACACTGGGTCTGACAGAGGGACTCCAGCAGAGAGGCCCAAGCAATACGTGCCCCGAGGAGCGTCTTGCCACATGTCACCACTGGGTCTGACTGAGCGCCTCCAGGAGAGAGGCCCAAGCAAGACGTGCCCCGAGGAGCGTCTTGACACTTGTCAACACTGGGTCTGACTGAGGGCCTCCAGGAGAGAAGCCCAAGCAAGACGCGCCCCGAGGAGCGTCTTGCCACATGTCAGCACTCGGTCTGACTGAGCACCTCCAGGAGAGAGACCCAAGCAAGACGTGCCCCGAGGAGCGTCTTGCCAAATGTCAACACTGGGTCTGACTGAGCGCCTCCAGGAGAGAGGCCCAAGCAAGAAGCGCCCCGAGGAGCGTCTTGCCACATGTCAACAATGGGTCTGACTGAGGGACTCCAGGAGAGAAGCCCAAGCAAGACGCGCCCCGAGGAGCGTCTTGCCACATGTCAACAATGGGTCTGACGGAGTGCCTCCAGGAGAGAGGCCCAAGCAAGACGTGCCCCGAGGAGCGTCTTGACACTTGTCAACACTGGGTCTGACTGAGGGCCTCCAGGAGAGAAGCCCAAGCAAGACGCGCCCCGAGGAGTGTCTTGCCACATGTCAACACTGGGTATGACAGAGGGCCTCCAGGAGAGAGGCCCAAGCAACACGCGCCCCGAGGAGCGTCTTGCCATATGTCACCACTGGGTCTGACTGAGCGCCTCCAGGAGAGAGGCCCAAGCAAGACGCGCCCCGAGGAGCGTCTTGCCACATGTCAGCACTCGGTCTGACTGAGCGCCTCCAGGAGAGAGGCCCAAGCAAGACGCGCCCCTAGAAGCGTCTTGCCACATGTCAACACTGGGTCAGACAGAGGGCCTCCAGGAGAAAGGCCCAAGCAAGACGGGCCCCGAGGAGTGTCTTGCCACATGTCACCACTGGGTCTGACTGAGCGCCTCCAGGAGAGAGGCCCAAGCAAGACACGCCCCGAGGAGCGTCATGCCACATGTCACTACTCGGTCTGACTGAGCGCCTCCAGGAGAGAGGCCCAAGCAAGACGCGCCCCGAGGAGCGTCTTGACACATGTCAACACTGGGTCTGACTGAGCGCCTCCAGGAGAGAGGCCCAAGCAAGACGCGCCCCGACGAGCGTCTTGCCACATGTCAGCACTCGGTGTGACTGAGCGCCTCCAGGAGAGAGGCCCAAGCAAGACGCGCCCCGAGGAGCGTCTTGCCACATGTCACCACTGGGTCTGACTGAGAGCCTCCAGGAGAAAGGCCCAAGCAAGACGCGCCCCGAGGAGCATCTTGCCACATGTCAACACTGGGTCTGACTGAGCGCCTCCAGGAGAGAGGCCCAAGCAAGACGTGCCCCGAGGAGCGTCTTGCCACATGTCAACACTGGGTCTGACTGAGCGCCTCCAGGAGAGAGGCCCAAGCAAGAAGCGCCCCGAGGAGCGTCTTGCCACATGTCAACAATGGGTCTGACTGAGCGCCTCCAGGAGAGAGGCCCAAGCAAGACGCGCCCCGAGGAGCGTCTTGACACTTGTCAACACTGGGTCTGACTGAGGGCCTCCATGAAAGAAGCCCAAGCAAGACGCGCCCCGAGGAGTGTCTTGCCACATGTCAACACTGGGTCTGACAGAGGGCCTCCAGGAGAGAGGCCCAAGCAATACGCGCCCAGAGGAGCGTCTTGCCATATGTCACCACTGGGTCTGACTGAGCGCCTCCAGGAGAGAGGCCCAAGCAAGACGCGCCCCGAGGAGCGTCTTGCCACATGTCAGCACTCGGTCTGACTGAGCGCCTCCAGGAGAGAGGCCCAAGCAAGACACGCCCCTAGGAGCGTCTTGCCACATGTCAACACTGGGTCTGACTGAGCGCCTCCAGGAGAGAGGACCAAGCAAGACGCACCCCGAGGAGCGTCTTGCCACATGTCAACACTGGGTCTGACAGAGGGCCTCCAGGAGAGAGGCCCAAGCAACACGCGCCCCGAGGAGCGTCTTGCCATATGTCACCACTGGGTCTGACTGAGCGCCTCCAGGAGAGAGGCCCAAGCAAGACGCGCCCCGAGGAGCATCTTGCCAGGTGTCAACACTGGGTCTGATTGAGGGCCTCCAGGAGAGAGGCCCAAGCAAGACTTGCCCCGAGGAGCGTCTTGCCACATGTCAACACTGGGTCAGACAGAGGGCCTCCAGGAGAAAGGCCCAAGCAAGACGGGCCCCGAGGAGTGTCTTGCCACATGTCACCACTGGGTCTGATTGAGCGCCTCCAGGAGAGAGGCCCAAGCAAGACACGCCCCGAGGAGCGTCATGCCACATGTCACTACTCGGTCTGACTGAGCGCCTCCAGGAGAGAGGCCCAAGCAAGACGCGCCCCGAGGAGCGTCTTGACACATGTCAACACTGGGTCTGACTGAGCGCCTCCAGGAGAGAGGCCCAAGCAAGACGCGCCCCGACGAGCGTCTTGCCACATGTCAGCACTCGGTGTGACTGAGCGCCTCCAGGAGAGAGGCCCAAGCAAGACGCGCCCCGAGGAGCGTCTTGCCACATGTCACCACTGGGTCTGACTGAGAGCCTCCAGGAGAAAGGCCCAAGCAAGACGCGCCCCGAGGAGCATCTTGCCACATGTCAACACTGGGTCTGACTGAGCGCCTCCAGGAGAGAGGCCCAAGCAAGAAGCGCCCCGAGGAGCGTCTTGCCACATGTCAACAATGGGTCTGACTGAGGGCCTCCAGGAGAGAGGCCCAAGCAAGACGCGCCCCAAGGAGCGTCTTGCCACATGTCAACAATGGGTCTGACTGAGCGCCTCCAGGAGAGAGGCCCAAGCAAGACGCGCCCCGAGGAGCGTCTTGACACATGTCAACACTGGGTCTGACTGAGCGCCTCCAGGAGAGAGGCCCAAGCAAGACGCGCCCCGACGAGCGTCTTGCCACATGTCAGCACTCGGTGTGACTGAGCGCCTCCAGGAGAGAGGCCCAAGCAAGACGCGCCCCGAGGAGCGTCTTGCCACATGTCACCTCTGGGTCTGACTGAGAGCCTCCAGGAGAAAGGCCCAAGCAAGACGCGCCCCGAGGAGCATCTTGCCACATGTCAACACTGGGTCTGACTGAGCGCCTCCAGGAGAGAGGCCCAAGCAAGACGTGCCCCGAGGAGCGTCTTGCCACATGTCAACACTGGGTCTGACTGAGCGCCTCCAGGAGAGAGGCCCAAGCAAGAAGCGCCCCGAGGAGCGTCTTGCCACATGTCAACAATGGGTCTGACTGAGGGCCTCCAGGAGAGAGGCCCAAGCAAGACGCGCCCCAAGGAGCGTCTTGCCACATGTCAACAATGGGTCTGACTGAGCGCCTCCAGGAGAGAGGCCCAAGCAAGACGCGCCCCGAGGAGCGTCTTGACACTTGTCAACACTGGGTCTGACTGAGGGCCTCCATGAAAGAAGCCCAAGCAAGACGCGCCCCGAGGAGTGTCTTGCCACATGTCAACACTGGGTCTGACAGAGGGCCTCCAGGAGAGAGGCCCAAGCAATACGCGCCCAGAGGAGCGTCTTGCCATATGTCACCACTGGGTCTGACTGAGCGCCTCCAGGAGAGAGGCCCAAGCAAGACGCGCCCCGAGGAGCGTCTTGCCACATGTCAGCACTCGGTCTGACTGAGCGCCTCCAGGAGAGAGGCCCAAGCAAGACCCGCCCCTAGGAGCGTCTTGCCACATGTCAACACTGGGTCTGACTGAGCGCCTCCAGGAGAGAGGCCCAAGCAAGACGTGCCCCGAGGAGCGTCTTGCCACATGTCAACACTGGGTCTGACTGAGCGCCTCCAGGAGAGAGGCCCAAGCAAGAAGCGCCCCGAGGAGCGTCTTGCCACATGTCAACAATGGGTCTGACTGAGGGCCTCCAGGAGAGAGGCCCAAGCAAGACGCGCCCAAAGGAGCGTCTTGCCACATGTCAACAATGGGTCTGACTGAGCGCCTCCAGGAGAGAGGCCCAAGCAAGACGCGCCCCGAGGAGCGTCTTGCCACATGTCAGCACTCGGTCTGACTGAGCGCCTCCAGGAGAAAGGCCCAAGCAAGACGCGCCCCGAGGAGCATCTTGCCACATGTCAACACTGGGTCTGACTGAGCGCCTCCAGGAGAGAGGCCCAAGCAAGACGCGCCCCGAGGAGCATCTTGCCAGGTGTCAACACTGGGTCTGATTGAGGGCCTCCAGGAGAGAGGCCCAAGCAAGACTTGCCCCGAGGAGCGTCTTGCCACATGTCAACACTGGGTCTGACAGAGAGCCTCCAGGAGAGAGGCCCAAGCAATACGTGCCCCGAGGAGCATCTAGCCACATGTCACCACTGGGTCTGACTGAGCGCCTCAAGGAGAGAGGCCCAAGCAAGACGCGCCCCGAGGAGCGTCTTGCCACATGTCACCACTGGGTCTGACTGAGAGCCTCCAGGAGAGAGGCCCAAGCAAGACGCGCCCCGAGAAGCGTCTTGCCACATGTAAACACTGGGTCTGACTGAGCGCCTCCAGGAGAGAGGCCTAAGTAAGACGCGCCCCGAGGAGCGTCTTGCCACATGTCAACACTGGGTCTGACTGAGCGCCTCCAGGAGAGAGGCCCAAGCAAGACGCGCCCCGAGGAGCGTCTTGCCACATGTCAACACTGGGTCTGACTGAACGCCTCCAGGAGAGAGGCCCAAGCAAGACGCGCCCCGAGGAGCGTCTTGCCACATGTCAACACTGGGTCTGACTGAGCGCCTCCAGGAGAGAGGCCCAAGCAAGACGCGCCCCGAGGAGAGTCTTGCCACATGTCAACACTGGGTCTGACTGAGCGCCTCCAGGAGAGAGGCCCAAGCAAGAAGCGCCCCGAGGAGCGTCTTGCCACATGTCAACAATGGGTCTGACTGAGGGCCTCCAGGAGAGAAGCCCAAGAAAGACGCGCCCCGAGGAGCGTCTTGCCACATGTCAACAATGGGTCTGACTGAGCGCCTCCAGGAGGGAGGCCCAAGCAAGACGCGCCCCGAGGAGTGTCTTGACACTTGTCAACACTGGGTCTGACTGAGCGCCTCCAGGAGAGAGGCCCAAGCAAGATGCGCCCCGAGGAGCGTCTTGCCACATGTCACAACTGGGTCTGACTGAGAGCCTCCAGGAGAGAGGCCCAAGCAAGACGCGCCCCGAGGAGCGTCTTGCCACATGTCAACACTGGGTCTGACTGAGCGCCTCCAGGAGAGAGGCCCAAGCAAGACGCGCCCCGAGGAGCATCTTGCCACATGTCAACACTGGGTCTGACTGAGCGCCTCCAGGAGAGAGGCCCAAGCAAGACGCGCCCCGAGGAGCGTCTTGCCACATGTCAACACTGGGTCTGACTGAGCGCCTCCAGGAGAGAGGCCCAAGCAAGACGCGCCCCGAGGAGCATCTTGCCACATGTCAACACTGGGTCTGACTGAGCGCCTCCAGGAGAGAGGCCCAAGCAAGACGCGCCCCGAGGAGAGTCTTGCCACATTTCAACACTGGGTCTGACTGAGCGCCTCCAGGAGAGAGGCCCAAGCAAGAAGCGGCTCGAGGAGCGTCTTGCCACATGTCAACAATGGGTCTGACTGAGGGCCTCCAGGAGAGAAGCCCAAGCAAGACGCGACCCGAGGAGCGTCTTGCCACATGTCAACAATGGGTCTAAGAGAGCGCCTCCAGGAGAGAGGCCCAAGCAAGACGCGCCCCGAGGAGCGTCTTGACACTTGTCAACACTGGGTCTGACTGAGGGCCTCCATGAGAGAAGCCCAAGCAAGACGCGCCCCGAGGAGTGTCTTGCCACATGTCAACACTGGGTCTGACAGAGGGCCTCCAGGAGAGAGGCCCAGCAATACGCGCCCCGAGGAGCGTCTTGCCATACGTCACCACTGGGTCTGACTGAGTGCATCCAGGAGAGAGGCCCAAGCAAGACGCGCCCCGAGGAGCGTCTTGCCACATGTCAACATTGGGTCTGACTGAGCGCCTCCAGGAGAGAGGCCCAAGTAAGACGCGCCCCGAGGAGCGTCTTGCCACATGTCAGCACTCGGTCTGACTGAGCGCCTCCAGGAGAGAGGCCCAAGCAAGACGCGCCCCTAGGAGCGTCTTGCCACATGTCAACACTGGGTCTGACTGAGCGCCTCCAGGAGAGAGGACCAAGCAAGACGCACCCCGAGGAGCGTCTTGCCACATGTCAACACTGGGTCTGACAGAGGGCCTCCAGGAGAGAGGCCCAAGCAACACGCGCCCCGAGGAGCGTCTTGCCATATGTCACCACTGGGTCTGACTGAGCGCCTCCAGGAGAGAGGCCCAAGCAAGACGCGCCCCGAGGAGCGTCTTGCCACATGTCAGCACTCGGTCTGACTGAGCGCCTCCAGGAGAGAGGCCCAAGCAAGATGCGCCCCGAGGAGCGTCTTGACACATGTCAACACTGGGTCTGACTGAGGGCCTCCATGAGAGAAGCCCAAGCAATACGCGCCCCGAGGAGCGTCTTGCCACATGTCAACAATGGGTCTGACTGAGGGCCTCCAGGAGAGAAGCCCAAGCAAGACGCGCCCCGAGGAGCGTCTTGCCACATGTCAACACTGGGTCTGACTGAGCGCCTCCAGGAGAGAGGCCCAAGCAAGACGCGCCCCGAGGAGCGTCTTGACACATGTCAACACTGGGTCTGACTGAGGGCCTCAATGAGAGAAGCCCAAGCATGACGCGCCCCGAGGAGCGTCTTGCCACATGTCAACACTGGGTCTGACAGAGGGACTCCAGCAGAGAGGCCCAAGCAATACGTGCCCCGAGGAGCGTCTTGCCACATGTCACCACTGGGTCTGACTGAGCGCCTCCAGGAGAGAGGCCCAAGCAAGACGCGCCCCGAGGAGCGTCTTGCCACATGTCAGCACTCGGTCTGACTGAGCGCCTCCAGGAGAGAGACCCAAGCAAGACGTGCCCCGAGGAGCGTCTTGCCACATGTCAACACTGGATCTGACTGAGCGCCTCCAGGAGAGAGGCCGAAGCAAGAAGCGCCCCGAGGAGCGTCTTGCCACATGTCAACAATGGGTCTGACTGAGGGACTCCAGGAGAGAAGCCCAAGCAAGACGCGCCCCGAGGAGCGTCTTGCCACATGTCAACAATGGGTCTGACTGAGTGCCTCCAGGAGAGAGGCCCAAGCAAGACGTGCCCCGAGGAGCGTCTTGACACTTGTCAACACTGGGTCTGACTGAGGGCCTCCAGGAGAGAGGCCCAAGCAAGACGCGCCCCGAGGAGTGTCTTGCCACATGTCAACACTGGGTATGACAGAGGGCCTCCAGGAGAGAGGCCCAAGCAACACGCGCCCCGAGGAGCGTCTTGCCATATGTCACCACTGGGTCTGACTGAGCGCCTCCAGGAGAGAGGCCCAAGCAAGACGCGCCCCGAGGAGCGTCTTGCCACATGTCAGCACTCGGTCTGACTGAGCGCCTCCAGGAGAGAGGCCCAAGCAAGAAGCGCCCCGAGGAGCGTCTTGCCACATGTCAACAATGGGTCTGACTGAGGGCCTCCAGGAGAGAGGCCCAAGCAAGACGCGCCCCAAGGAGCGTCTTGCCACATGTCAACACTGGGTCTGACAGCGGGCCTCCAGGAGAGAGGCCCAAGCAAGACGCGCCCCGAGGAGTGTCTTGCCACATGTCACCACTGGGTCTGACTGAGCGCCTCCAGGAGAGAGGCCCAAGCAAGACACGCCCCGAGGAGCGTCTTGCCACATGTCAGCACTCGGTCTGACTGAGCGCCTCCAGGAGAGAGAGCCAAGCAAGACGCGCCCCTAGGAGCATCTTGCCACATGTCAACACTGGGTCTGACAGAGGGCCTCCAGGAGAGAGGCCCAAGCAAGACGCGCCCCGAGGAGTGTCTTGCCACATGTCAACACTGGGTCTGACAGAGGGCCTCCAGGAGAGAGGCCCAAGCAATACGCGCCCCGAGGAGTGTCTTGCCATATGTCACCACTGGGTCTGACTGAGCGCCTCCAGGAGAGAGGCCCAAGCAAGACGCGCCCCGAGGAGCGTCTTGCCACATGTCAGCACTCGGTCTGACTGAGCGCCTCCAGGAGAGAGGCCCAAGCAAGACGCGCCCCTAGGAGCGTCTTGCCACATGTCAACACTGGGTCTGACTGAGCGCCTCCAGGAGAGAGGACCAAGCAAGACACACCCCGAGGAGCGTCTTGCCACATGTCAACACTGGGTCTGACAGAGGGCCTCTAGGAGAGAGGCCCAAGCAACACGCGCCCCGAGGAGCGTCTTGTCATATGTCACCACTGGGTCTGACTGAGCGCCTCCAGGAGAGAGGCCCAAGCAAGACGCGCCCCGAGGAGCGTCATGCCACATGTCACTACTCGGTCTGACTGAGCGCCTCCAGGAGAGAGGCCCAAGCAAGACGCGCCCCGAGGAGCGTCTTGCCACATGTCAACACTGGGTCTGACAGAGGGCCTCCAGGAGAGAGGCCCAAGCAACACGCGCCCCTAGGAGCGTCTTGCCACATGTCAACACTGGGTCTGACTGAGCACCTCCAGGAGAGAGGACCAAGCAAGACGCACCCCGAGGAGCGTCTTGCCACATGTCAACACTGGGTCTGACAGAGGGCCTCCAGGAGAGAGGCCCAAGCAACACGCGCCCCGAGGAGCGTCTTGCCATATGTCACCACTGGGTCTGACTGAGCGCCTCCAGGAGAGAGGCCCAAGCAAGACGCGCCCCGAGGAGCGTCTTGCCACATGTCAGCACTCGGTCTGACTGAGCGCCTCCAGGAGAGAGGCCCAAGCAAGACGCGCCCCGAGGAGCGTCTTGACACATGTCAACACTGGGTCTGACTGAGGGCCTCCATGAGAGAAGCCCAAGCAATACGCGCCCCGAGGAGCGTCTTGCCACATGTCAACACTGGGTCTGACTGAGCGCCTCCAGGAGAGAGGCCCAAGCAAGACGCGCCCCGAGGAGCGTCTTGCCACATGTCAACACTGGGTCTGACTGAGCGCCTCCAGGAGAGAGGCCCAAGCAAGAAGCGCTCCGAGGAGAGTCTTGCCACATTTCAACACTGGGTCTGACTGAGCGCCTCCAGGAGAGAGGCCCAAGCAAGAAGCGGCTCGAGGAGCGTCTTGCCACATGTCAACAATGGGTCTGACTGAGGGCCTCCAGGAGAGAAGCCCAAGCAAGACGCGACCCGAGGAGCGTCTTGCCACATGTCAACAATGGGTCTAACTGAGCGCCTCCAGGAGAGAGGCCCAAGCAAGACGCGCCCCGAGGAGCGTCTTGACACTTGTCAACACTGGGTCTGACTGAGGGCCTCCATGAGAGAAGCCCAAGCAAGACGCGCCCCGAGGAGTGTCTTGCCACATGTCAACACTGGGTCTGACAGAGGGCCTCCAGGAGAGAGGCCCAGCAATACGCGCCCCGAGGAGCGTCTTGCCATACGTCACCACTGGGTCTGACTGAGTGCCTCCAGGAGAGAGGCCCAAGCAAGACGCGCCCCGAGGAGCGTCTTGCCACATGTCAACATTGGGTCTGACTGAGCGCCTCCAGGAGAGAGGCCCAAGTAAGACGCGCCCCGAGGAGCGTCTTGCCACATGTCAGCACTCGGTCTGACTGAGCGCCTCCAGGAGAGAGGCCCAAGCAAGACGCGCCCCTAGGAGCGTCTTGCCACATGTCAACACTGGGTCTGACTGAGCGCCTCCAGGAGAGAGGACCAAGCAAGACGCACCCCGAGGAGCGTCTTGCCACATGTCAACACTGGGTCTGACAGAGGGCCTCCAGGAGAGAGGCCCAAGCAACACGCGCCCCGAGGAGCGTCTTGCCATATGTCACCACTGGGTCTGACTGAGCGCCTCCAGGAGAGAGGCCCAAGCAAGACGCGCCCCGAGGAGCGTCTTGCCACATGTCAGCACTCGGTCTGACTGAGCGCCTCCAGGAGAGAGGCCCAAGCAAGACGCGCCCCGAGGAGCGTCTTGACACATGTCAACACTGGGTCTGACTGAGGGCCTCCATGAGAGAAGCCCAAGCAATACGCGCCCCGAGGAGCGTCTTGCCACATGTCAACAATGGGTCTGACTGAGGGCCTCCAGGAGAGAAGCCCAAGCAAGACGCGCCCCGAGGAGCGTCTTGCCACATGTCAACACTGGGTCTGACTGAGCGCCTCCAGGAGAGAGGCCCAAGCAAGACGCGCCCCGAGGAGCGTCTTGACACATGTCAACACTGGGTCTGACTGAGGGCCTCAATGAGAGAAGCCCAAGCATGACGCGCCCCGAGGAGCGTCTTGCCACATGTCAACACTGGGTCTGACAGAGGGACTCCAGCAGAGAGGCCCAAGCAATACGTGCCCCGAGGAGCGTCTTGCCACATGTCACCACTGGGTCTGACTGAGCGCCTCCAGGAGAGAGGCCCAAGCAAGACGCGCCCCGAGGAGCGTCTTGCCACATGTCAGCACTCGGTCTGACTGAGCGCCTCCAGGAGAGAGACCCAAGCAAGACGTGCCCCGAGGAGCGTCTTGCCACATGTCAACACTGGATCTGACTGAGCGCCTCCAGGAGAGAGGCCGAAGCAAGAAGCGCCCCGAGGAGCGTCTTGCCACATGTCAACAATGGGTCTGACTGAGGGACTCCAGGAGAGAAGCCCAAGCAAGACGCGCCCCGAGGAGCGTCTTGCCACATGTCAACAATGGGTCTGACTGAGTGCCTCCAGGAGAGAGGCCCAAGCAAGACGTGCCCCGAGGAGCGTCTTGACACTTGTCAACACTGGGTCTGACTGAGGGCCTCCAGGAGAGAGGCCCAAGCAAGACGCGCCCCGAGGAGTGTCTTGCCACATGTCAACACTGGGTATGACAGAGGGCCTCCAGGAGAGAGGCCCAAGCAACACGCGCCCCGAGGAGCGTCTTGCCATATGTCACCACTGGGTCTGACTGAGCGCCTCCAGGAGAGAGGCCCAAGCAAGACGCGCCCCGAGGAGCGTCTTGCCACATGTCAGCACTCGGTCTGACTGAGCGCCTCCAGGAGAGAGGCCCAAGCAAGAAGCGCCCCGAGGAGCGTCTTGCCACATGTCAACAATGGGTCTGACTGAGGGCCTCCAGGAGAGAGGCCCAAGCAAGACGCGCCCCAAGGAGCGTCTTGCCACATGTCAACACTGGGTCTGACAGCGGGCCTCCAGGAGAGAGGCCCAAGCAAGACGCGCCCCGAGGAGTGTCTTGCCACATGTCACCACTGGGTCTGACTGAGCGCCTCCAGGAGAGAGGCCCAAGCAAGACACGCCCCGAGGAGCGTCTTGCCACATGTCAGCACTCGGTCTGACTGAGCGCCTCCAGGAGAGAGAGCCAAGCAAGACGCGCCCCTAGGAGCATCTTGCCACATGTCAACACTGGGTCTGACAGAGGGCCTCCAGGAGAGAGGCCCAAGCAAGACGCGCCCCGAGGAGTGTCTTGCCACATGTCAACACTGGGTCTGACAGAGGGCCTCCAGGAGAGAGGCCCAAGCAATACGCGCCCCGAGGAGTGTCTTGCCATATGTCACCACTGGGTCTGACTGAGCGCCTCCAGGAGAGAGGCCCAAGCAAGACGCGCCCCGAGGAGCGTCTTGCCACATGTCAGCACTCGGTCTGACTGAGCGCCTCCAGGAGAGAGGCCCAAGCAAGACGCGCCCCTAGGAGCGTCTTGCCACATGTCAACACTGGGTCTGACTGAGCGCCTCCAGGAGAGAGGACCAAGCAAGACACACCCCGAGGAGCGTCTTGCCACATGTCAACACTGGGTCTGACAGAGGGCCTCCAGGAGAGAGGCCCAAGCAACACGCGCCCCGAGGAGCGTCTTGTCATATGTCACCACTGGGTCTGACTGAGCGCCTCCAGGAGAGAGGCCCAAGCAAGACGCGCCCCGAGGAGCGTCATGCCACATGTCACTACTCGGTCTGACTGAGCGCCTCCAGGAGAGAGGCCCAAGCAAGACGCGCCCCGAGGAGCGTCTTGCCACATGTCAACACTGGGTCTGACAGAGGGCCTCCAGGAGAGAGGCCCAAGCAACACGCGCCCCTAGGAGCGTCTTGCCACATGTCAACACTGGGTCTGACTGAGCGCCTCCAGGAGAGAGGACCAAGCAAGACGCACCCCGAGGAGCGTCTTGCCACATGTCAACACTGGGTCTGACAGAGGGCCTCCAGGAGAGAGGCCCAAGCAAGACGCGCCCCGAGGAGCGTCTTGCCACATGTCAGCACTCGGTCTGACTGAGCGCCTCCAGGAGAGAGACCCAAGCAAGACGTGCCCCGAGGAGCGTCTTGCCACATGTCAACACTGGATCTGACTGAGCGCCTCCAGGAGAGAGGCCGAAGCAAGAAGCGCCCCGAGGAGCGTCTTGCCACATGTCAACAATGGGTCTGACTGAGGGACTCCAGGAGAGAAGCCCAAGCAAGACGCGCCCCGAGGAGCGTCTTGCCACATGTCAACAATGGGTCTGACTGAGTGCCTCCAGGAGAGAGGCCCAAGCAAGACGTGCCCCGAGGAGCGTCTTGACACTTGTGAACACTGGGTCTGACTGAGGGCCTCCAGGAGAGAGGCCCAAGCAAGACGCGCCCCGAGGAGTGTCTTGCCACATGTCAACACTGGGTATGACAGAGGGCCTCCAGGAGAGAGGCCCAAGCAACACGCGCCCCGAGGAGCGTCTTGCCATATGTCACCACTGGGTCTGACTGAGCGCCTCCAGGAGAGAGGCCCAAGCAAGACGCGCCCCGAGGAGCGTCTTGCCACATGTCAGCACTCGGTCTGACTGAGCGCCTCCAGGAGAGAGGCCCAAGCAAGAAGCGCCCCGAGGAGCGTCTTGCCACATGTCAACACTGGGTCTGACAGAGGGCCTCCAGGAGAGAGGCCCAAGCAAGACGCGCCCCGAGGAGTGTCTTGCCACATGTCAACACTGGGTCTGACAGAGGGCCTCCAGGAGAGAGGCCCAAGCAATACGCGCCCCGAGGAGTGTCTTGCCATATGTCACCACTGGGTCTGACTGAGCGCCTCCAGGAGAGAGGCCCAAGCAAGACGCGCCCCGAGGAGCGTCTTGCCACATGTCAGCACTCGGTCTGATTGAGCGCCTCCAGGAGAGAGGCCCAAGCAAGACGCGCCCCTAGGAGCGTCTTGCCACATGTCAACACTGGGTCTGACTGAGCGCCTCCAGGAGAGAGGACCAAGCAAGACACACCCCGAGGAGCGTCTTGCCACATGTCAACACTGGGTCTGACAGAGGGCCTCCAGGAGAGAGGCCCAAGCAACACGCGCCCCGAGGAGCGTCTTGTCATATGTCACCACTGGGTCTGACTGAGCGCCTCCAGGAGAGAGGCCCAAGCAAGACGCGCCCCGAGGAGCCTCATGCCACATGTCACTACTCGGTCTGACTGAGCGCCTCCAGGAGAGAGGCCCAAGCAAGACGCGCCCCGAGGAGCGTCTTGCCACATGTCAACACTGGGTCTGACAGAGGGCCTCCAGGAGAGAGGCCCAAGCAACACGCGCCCCTAGGAGCGTCTTGCCACATGTCAACACTGGGTCTGACTGAGCGCCTCCAGGAGAGAGGACCAAGCAAGACGCACCCCGAGGAGCGTCTTGCCACATGTCAACACTGGGTCTGACAGAGGGCCTCCAGGAGAGAGGCCCAAGCAACACGCGCCCCGAGGAGCGTCTTGCCATATGTCACCACTGGGTCTGACTGAGCGCCTCCAGGAGAGAGGCCCAAGCAAGACGCGCCCCGAGGAGCGTCTTGCCACATGTCAGCACTCGGTCTGACTGAGCGCCTCCAGGAGAGAGGCCCAAGCAAGACGCGCCCCGAGGAGCGTCTTGACACATGTCAACACTGGGTCTGACTGAGGGCCTCCATGAGAGAAGCCCAAGCAATACGCGCCCCGAGGAGCGTCTTGCCACATGTCAACAATGGGTCTGACTGAGGGCCTCCAGGAGAGAAGCCCAAGCAAGACGCGCCCCGAGGAGCGTCTTGCCACATGTCAACACTGGGTCTGACTGAGCGCCTCCAGGAGAGAGGCCCAAGCAAGACGCGCCCCGAGGAGCGTCTTGACACATGTCAACACTGGGTCTGACTGAGGGCCTCAATGAGAGAAGCCCAAGCATGACGCGCCCCGAGGAGCGTCTTGCCACATGTCAACACTGGGTCTGACAGAGGGACTCCAGCAGAGAGGCCCAAGCAATAACTGCCCCGAGGAGCGTCTTGCCACATGTCACCACTGGGTCTGACTGAGCGCCTCCAGGAGAGAGGCCCAAGCAAGACGCGCCCCGAGGAGCGTCTTGCCACATGTCAGCACTCGGTCTGACTGAGCGCCTCCAGGAGAGAGACCCAAGCAAGACGTGCCCCGAGGAGCGTCTTGCCACATGTCAACACTGGATCTGACTGAGCGCCTCCAGGAGAGAGGCCGAAGCAAGAAGCGCCCCGAGGAGCGTCTTGCCACATGTCAACAATGGGTCTGACTGAGGGACTCCAGGAGAGAAGCCCAAGCAAGACGCGCCCCGAGGAGCGTCTTGCCACATGTCAACAATGGGTCTGACTGAGTGCCTCCAGGAGAGAGGCCCAAGCAAGACGTGCCCCGAGGAGCGTCTTGACACTTGTCAACACTGGGTCTGACTGAGGGCCTCCAGGAGAGAGGCCCAAGCAAGACGCGCCCCGAGGAGTGTCTTGCCACATGTCAACACTGGGTATGACAGAGGGCCTCCAGGAGAGAGGCCCAAGCAACACGCGCCCCGAGGAGCGTCTTGCCATATGTCACCACTGGGTCTGACTGAGCGCCTCCAGGAGAGAGGCCCAAGCAAGACGCGCCCCGAGGAGCGTCTTGCCACATGTCAGCACTCGGTCTGACTGAGCGCCTCCAGGAGAGAGGCCCAAGCAAGAAGCGCCCCGAGGAGCGTCTTGCCACATGTCAACAATGGGTCTGACTGAGGGCCTCCAGGAGAGAGGCCCAAGCAAGACGCGCCCCAAGGAGCGTCTTGCCACATGTCAACACTGGGTCTGACAGCGGGCCTCCAGGAGAGAGGCCCAAGCAAGACGTGCCCCGAGGAGCGTCTTGACACTTGTCAACACTGGGTCTGACTGAGGGCCTCCAGGAGAGAGGCCCAAGCAAGACGCGCCCCGAGGAGTGTCTTGCCACATGTCAACACTGGGTATGACAGAGGGCCTCCAGGAGAGAGGCCCAAGCAACACGCGCCCCGAGGAGCGTCTTGCCATATGTCACCACTGGGTCTGACTGAGCGCCTCCAGGAGAGAGGCCCAAGCAAGACGCGCCCCGAGGAGCGTCTTGCCACATGTCAGCACTCGGTCTGACTGAGCGCCTCCAGGAGAGAGGCCCAAGCAAGAAGCGCCCCGAGGAGCGTCTTGCCACATGTCAACAATGGGTCTGACTGAGGGCCTCCAGGAGAGAGGCCCAAGCAAGACGCGCCCCAAGGAGCGTCTTGCCACATGTCAACACTGGGTCTGACAGCGGGCCTCCAGGAGAGAGGCCCAAGCAAGACGCGCCCCGAGGAGTGTCTTGCCACATGTCACCACTGGGTCTGACTGAGCGCCTCCAGGAGAGAGGCCCAAGCAAGACACGCCCCGAGGAGCGTCTTGCCACATGTCAGCACTCGGTCTGACTGAGCGCCTCCAGGAGAGAGAGCCAAGCAAGACGCGCCCCTAGGAGCATCTTGCCACATGTCAACACTGGGTCTGACAGAGGGCCTCCAGGAGAGAGGCCCAAGCAAGACGCGCCCCGAGGAGTGTCTTGCCACATGTCAACACTGGGTCTGACAGAGGGCCTCCAGGAGAGAGGCCCAAGCAATACGCGCCCCGAGGAGTGTCTTGCCATATGTCACCACTGGGTCTGACTGAGCGCCTCCAGGAGAGAGGCCCAAGCAAGACGCGCCCCGAGGAGCGTCTTGCCACATGTCAGCACTCGGTCTGACTGAGCGCCTACAGGAGAGAGGCCCAAGCAAGACGCGCCCCTAGGAGCGTCTTGCCACATGTCAACACTGGGTCTGACTGAGCGCCTCCAGGAGAGAGGACCAAGCAAGACACACCCCGAGGAGCGTCTTGCCACATGTCAACACTGGGTCTGACAGAGGGCCTCCAGGAGAGAGGCCCAAGCAAGACGCGCCCCGAGGAGCGTCTTGCCACATGTCAGCACTCGGTCTGACTGAGCGCCTCCAGGAGAGAGACCCAAGCAAGACGTGCCCCGAGGAGCGTCTTGCCACATGTCAACACTGGATCTGACTGAGCGCCTCCAGGAGAGAGGCCGAAGCAAGAAGCGCCCCGAGGAGCGTCTTGCCACATGTCAACAATGGGTCTGACTGAGGGACTCCAGGAGAGAAGCCCAAGCAAGACGCGCCCCGAGGAGCGTCTTGCCACATGTCAACAATGGGTCTGACTGAGTGCCTCCAGGAGAGAGGCCCAAGCAAGACGTGCCCCGAGGAGCGTCTTGACACTTGTCAACACTGGGTCTGACTGAGGGCCTCCAGGAGAGAGGCCCAAGCAAGACGCGCCCCGAGGAGTGTCTTGCCACATGTCAACACTGGGTATGACAGAGGGCCTCCAGGAGAGAGGCCCAAGCAACACGCGCCCCGAGGAGCGTCTTGCCATATGTCACCACTGGGTCTGACTGAGCGCCTCCAGGAGAGAGGCCCAAGCAAGACGCGCCCCGAGGAGCGTCTTGCCACATGTCAGCACTCGGTCTGACTGAGCGCCTCCAGGAGAGAGGCCCAAGCAAGAAGCGCCCCGAGGAGCGTCTTGCCACATGTCAACACTGGGTCTGACAGAGGGCCTCCAGGAGAGAGGCCCAAGCAAGACGCGCCCCGAGGAGTGTCTTGCCACATGTCAACACTGGGTCTGACAGAGGGCCTCCAGGAGAGAGGCCCAAGCAATACGCGCCCCGAGGAGTGTCTTGCCATATGTCACCACTGGGTCTGACTGAGCGCCTCCAGGAGAGAGGCCCAAGCAAGACGCGCCCCGAGGAGCGTCTTGCCACATGTCAGCACTCGGTCTGACTGAGCGCCTCCAGGAGAGAGGCCCAAGCAAGACGCGCCCCTAGGAGCGTCTTGCCACATGTCAACACTGGGTCTGACTGAGCGCCTCCAGGAGAGAGGACCAAGCAAGACACACCCCGAGGAGCGTCTTGCCACATGTCAACACTGGGTCTGACAGAGGGCCTCCAGGAGAGAGGCCCAAGCAACACGCGCCCCGAGGAGCGTCTTGTCATATGTCACCACTGGGTCTGACTGAGCGCCTCCAGGAGAGAGGCCCAAGCAAGACGCGCCCCGAGGAGCGTCATGCCACATGTCACTACTCGGTCTGACTGAGCGCCTCCAGGAGAGAGGCCCAAGCAAGACGCGCCCCGAGGAGCGTCTTGCCACATGTCAACACTGGGTCTGACAGAGGGCCTCCAGGAGAGAGGCCCAAGCAACACGCGCCCCTAGGAGCGTCTTGCCACATGTCAACACTGGGTCTGACTGAGCGCCTCCAGGAGAGAGGACCAAGCAAGACGCACCCCGAGGAGCGTCTTGCCACATGTCAACACTGGGTCTGACAGAGGGCCTCCAGGAGAGAGGCCCAAGCAACACGCGCCCCGAGGAGCGTCTTGCCATATGTCACCACTGGGTCTGACTGAGCGCCTCCAGGAGAGAGGCCCAAGCAAGACGCGCCCCGAGGAGCGTCTTGCCACATGTCAGCACTCGGTCTGACTGAGCGCCTCCAGGAGAGAGGCCCAAGCAAGACGCGCCCCGAGGAGCGTCTTGACACATGTCAACACTGGGTCTGACTGAGGGCCTCCATGAGAGAAGCCCAAGCAATACGCGCCCCGAGGAGCGTCTTGCCACATGTCAACAATGGGTCTGACTGAGGGCCTCCAGGAGAGAAGCCCAAGCAAGACGCGCCCCGAGGAGCGTCTTGCCACATGTCAACACTGGGTCTGACTGAGCGCCTCCAGGAGAGAGGCCCAAGCAAGACACGCCCCGAGGAGCGTCTTGACACATGTCAACACTGGGTCTGACTGAGGGCCTCAATGAGAGAAGCCCAAGCATGACGCGCCCCGAGGAGCGTCTTGCCACATGTCAACACTGGGTCTGACAGAGGGACTCCAGCAGAGAGGCCCAAGCAATAACTGCCCCGAGGAGCGTCTTGCCACATGTCACCACTGGGTCTGACTGAGCGCCTCCAGGAGAGAGGCCCAAGCAAGACGCGCCCCGAGGAGCGTCTTGCCACATGTCAGCACTCGGTCTGACTGAGCGCCTCCAGGAGAGAGACCCAAGCAAGACGTGCCCCGAGGAGCGTCTTGCCACATGTCAACAATGGGTCTGACTGAGGGCCTCCAGGAGAGAGGCCCAAGCAAGACGCGCCCCAAGGAGCGTCTTGCCACATGTCAACACTGGGTCTGACAGCGGGCCTCCAGGAGAGAGGCCCAAGCAAGACGCGCCCCGAGGAGTGTCTTGCCACATGTCACCACTGGGTCTGACTGAGCGCCTCCAGGAGAGAGGCCCAAGCAAGACACGCCCCGAGGAGCGTCTTGCCACATGTCAGCACTCGGTCTGACTGAGCGCCTCCAGGAGAGAGAGCCAAGCAAGACGCGCCCCTAGGAGCGTCTTGCCACATGTCAACACTGGGTCTGACAGAGGGCCTCCAGGAGAGAGGCCCAAGCAAGACGCGCCCCGAGGAGTGTCTTGCCACATGTCAACACTGGGTCTGACAGAGGGCCTCCAGGAGAGAGGCCCAAGCAATACGCGCCCCGAGGAGTGTCTTGCCATATGTCACCACTGGGTCTGACTGAGCGCCTCCAGGAGAGAGGCCCAAGCAAGACGCGCCCCGAGGAGCGTCTTGCCACATGTCAGCACTCGGTCTGACTGAGCGCCTCCAGGAGAGAGGCCCAAGCAAGACGCGCCCCTAGGAGCGTCTTGCCACATGTCAACACTGGGTCTGACTGAGCGCCTCCAGGAGAGAGGACCAAGCAAGACACACCCCGAGGAGCGTCTTGCCACATGTCAACACTGGGTCTGACAGAGGGCCTCCAGGAGAGAGGCCCAAGCAACACGCGCCCCGAGGAGCGTCTTGTCATATGTCACCACTGGGTCTGACTGAGCGCCTCCAGGAGAGAGGCCCAAGCAAGACGCGCCCCGAGGAGCGTCATGCCACATGTCACTACTCGGTCTGACTGAGCGCCTCCAGGAGAGAGGCCCAAGCAAGACGCGCCCCGAGGAGCGTCTTGCCACATGTCAACACTGGGTCTGACAGAGGGCCTCCAGGAGAGAGGCCCAAGCAACACGCGCCCCTAGGAGCGTCTTGCCACATGTCAACACTGGGTCTGACTGAGCGCCTCCAGGAGAGAGGACCAAGCAAGACGCACCCCGAGGAGCGTCTTGCCACATGTCAACACTGGGTCTGACAGAGGGCCTCCAGGAGAGAGGCCCAAGCAACACGCGCCCCGAGGAGCGTCTTGCCATATGTCACCACTGGGTCTGACTGAGCGCCTCCAGGAGAGAGGCCCAAGCAAGACGCGCCCCGAGGAGCGTCTTGCCACATGTCAGCACTCGGTCTGACTGAGCGCCTCCAGGAGAGAGGCCCAAGCAAGACGCGCCCCGAGGAGCGTCTTGACACATGTCAACACTGGGTCTGACTGAGGGCCTCCATGAGAGAAGCCCAAGCAATACGCGCCCCGAGGAGCGTCTTGCCACATGTCAACAATGGGTCTGACTGAGGGCCTCCAGGAGAGAAGCCCAAGCAAGACGCGCCCCGAGGAGCGTCTTGCCACATGTCAACACTGGGTCTGACTGAGCGCCTCCAGGAGAGAGGCCCAAGCAAGACGCGCCCCGAGGAGCGTCTTGACACATGTCAACACTGGGTCTGACTGAGGGCCTCAATGAGAGAAGCCCAAGCATGACGCGCCCCGAGGAGCGTCTTGCCACATGTCAACACTGGGTCTGACAGAGGGACTCCAGCAGAGAGGCCCAAGCAATAACTGCCCCGAGGAGCGTCTTGCCACATGTCACCACTGGGTCTGACTGAGCGCCTCCAGGAGAGAGGCCCAAGCAAGACGCGCCCCGAGGAGCGTCTTGCCACATGTCAGCACTCGGTCTGACTGAGCGCCTCCAGGAGAGAGACCCAAGCAAGACGTGCCCCGAGGAGCGTCTTGCCACATGTCAACACTGGATCTGACTGAGCGCCTCCAGGAGAGAGGCCGAAGCAAGAAGCGCCCCGAGGAGCGTCTTGCCACATGTCAACAATGGGTCTGACTGAGGGACTCCAGGAGAGAAGCCCAAGCAAGACGCGCCCCGAGGAGCGTCTTGCCACATGTCAACAATGGGTCTGACTGAGTGCCTCCAGGAGAGAGGCCCAAGCAAGACGTGCCCCGAGGAGCGTCTTGACACTTGTCAACACTGGGTCTGACTGAGGGCCTCCAGGAGAGAGGCCCAAGCAAGACGCGCCCCGAGGAGTGTCTTGCCACATGTCAACACTGGGTATGACAGAGGGCCTCCAGGAGAGAGGCCCAAGCAACACGCGCCCCGAGGAGCGTCTTGCCATATGTCACCACTGGGTCTGACTGAGCGCCTCCAGGAGAGAGGCCCAAGCAAGACGCGCCCCGAGGAGCGTCTTGCCACATGTCAGCACTCGGTCTGACTGAGCGCCTCCAGGAGAGAGGCCCAAGCAAGAAGCGCCCCGAGGAGCGTCTTGCCACATGTCAACAATGGGTCTGACTGAGGGCCTCCAGGAGAGAGGCCCAAGCAAGACGCGCCCCAAGGAGCGTCTTGCCACATGTCAACACTGGGTCTGACAGCGGGCCTCCAGGAGAGAGGCCCAAGCAAGACGCGCCCCGAGGAGTGTCTTGCCACATGTCACCACTGGGTCTGACTGAGCGCCTCCAGGAGAGAGGCCCAAGCAAGACACGCCCCGAGGAGCGTCTTGCCACATGTCAGCACTCGGTCTGACTGAGCGCCTCCAGGAGAGAGAGCCAAGCAAGACGCGCCCCTAGGAGCATCTTGCCACATGTCAACACTGGGTCTGACAGAGGGCCTCCAGGAGAGAGGCCCAAGCAATACGCGCCCCGAGGAGTGTCTTGCCATATGTCACCACTGGGTCTGACTGAGCGCCTCCAGGAGAGAGGCCCAAGCAAGACGCGCCCCGAGGAGCGTCTTGCCACATGTCAGCACTCGGTCTGACTGAGCGCCTCCAGGAGAGAGGCCCAAGCAAGACGCGCCCCTAGGAGCGTCTTGCCACATGTCAACACTGGGTCTGACTGAGCGCCTCCAGGAGAGAGGACCAAGCAAGACACACCCCGAGGAGCGTCTTGCCACATGTCAACACTGGGTCTGACAGAGGGCCTCCAGGAGAGAGGCCCAAGCAACACGCGCCCCGAGGAGCGTCTTGTCATATGTCACCACTGGGTCTGACTGAGCGCCTCCAGGAGAGAGGCCCAAGCAAGACGCGCCCCGAGGAGCGTCATGCCACATGTCACTACTCGGTCTGACTGAGCGCCTCCAGGAGAGAGGCCCAAGCAAGACGCGCCCCGAGGAGCATCTTGCCACGTGTCAACACTGGGTCTGATTGAGGGCCTCCAGGAGAGAGGCCCAAGCAAGAATTGCCCCGAGGAGCGTCTTGCCACATGTCAACACTGGGTCTGACAGAGAGCCTCCAGGAGAGAGGCCCAAGCAATACGTGCCCCGAGGAGCATCTAGCCACATGTCACCACTGGGTCTGACTGAGCGCCTCAAGGAGAGAGGCCCAAGCAAGACGCGCCCCGAGGAGCGTCTTGCCACATGTCACCACTGGGTCTGACTGAGAGCCTCCAGGAGAGAGGCCCAAGCAAGAAGCGCCCCGAGAAGCGTCTTGCCACATGTAAACACTGGGTCTGACTGAGCGCCTCCAGGAGAGAGGCCTAAGTAAGACGCGCCCCGAGGAGCGTCTTGCCACATGTCAACACTGGGTCTGACTGAGCGCCTCCAGGAGAGAGGCCCAAGCAAGACGCGCCCCGAGGAGCGTCTTACCACATGTCAACACTGGGTCTGACTGAGCGCCTCCAGGAGAGAGGCCCAAGCAAGACGCGCCCCGAGGAGCGTCTTGCCACATGTCAACACTGGGTCTGACTGAGCGCCTCCAGGAGAGAGGCCCAAGCAAGAAGCGCCCCGAGGAGAGTCTTGCCACATGTCAACACTGGGTCTGACTGAGCGCCTCCAGGAGAGAGGCCCAAGCAAGAAGCACCCCGAGGAGCGTCTTGCCACATGTCAACAATGGGTCTGACTGAGGGCCTCCAGGAGAGAAGACAAAGAAAGACGCGCCCCGAGGAGCGTCTTGCCACATGTCAACAATGGGTCTGACTGAGCGCCTCCAGGAGGGAGGCCCAAGCAAGACGCGCCCCGAGGAGTGTCTTGACACTTGTCAACACTGGGTCTGACAGAGGGCCTCCAGGAGAGAGGCCCAAGCAATACGCGCCCCGAGGAGCGTCTTGCCATATGTCACCACTGGGTCTGACTGAGCGCCTCCAGGAGAGAGGCCCAAGCAAGACGCGCCCCGAGGAGCGTCTTGCCACATGTCAGCACTCGGTCTGACTGAGCACCTCCAGGAGAGAGAGCCAAGCAAGACGCGCCCCTAGGAGCGTCTTGCCACATGTTAACACTGGGTCTGACAGAGGGCCTCCAGGAGAGAGGCCCAAGCAAGAAGCGCCCCGAGGAGTGTCTTGCCACATGTCAACACTGGGTCTGACTGAGCGCCTCCAGGAGAGAGGCCCAAGCATGACGTGCCCCGAGGAGCGTCTTGCCACATGTCAACACTGGGTCTGACTGAGCGCCTCCAGGAGAGAGGCCCAAGCAAGAAGCGCTCCGAGGAGAGTCTTGCCACATGTCAACACTGGGTCTGACTGAGCGCCTCCAGGAGAGAGGCCCAAGCAAGAAGCGGCTCGAGGAGCGTCTTGCCACATGTCAACAATGGGTCTGACTGAGGGCCCCCAGGAGAGAAGCCCAAGCAAGACGCGACCCGAGGAGCGTCTTGCCACATGTCAACAATGGGTCTAACTGAGCGCCTCCAGGAGAGAGGCCCAAGCAAGACGCGCCCCGAGGAGCGTCTTGACACTTGTCAACACTGGGTCTGACTGAGGGCCTCCATGAGAGAAGCCCAAGCAAGACACGCCCCGAGGAGTGTCTTGCCACATGTCAACACTGGGTCTGACAGAGGGCCTCCAGGAGAGAGGCCCAGCAATACGCGCCCCGAGGAGCGTCTTGCCATACGTCACCACTGGGTCTGACTGAGCGCCTCCAGGAGAGAGGCCCAAGCAAGACGCGCCCCGAGGAGCGTCTTGCCACATGTCAACATTGGGTCTGACTGAGCGCCTCCAGGAGAGAGGCCCAAGTAAGACGCGCCCCGAGGAGCGTCTTGCCACATGTCAGCACTCGGTCTGACTGAGCGCCTCCAGGAAAGAGACCCAAGCAAGACGCGCCCCGAGGAGCGTCTTGCCACATGTCAACATTGGGTCTGACTGAGCGCCTCCAGGAGAGAGGCCCAAGCAAGACGCGCCCCTAGGAGCGTCTTGCCACATGTCAACACTGGGTCTGACTGAGCGCCTCCAGGAAAGAGACCCAAGCAAGACGTGCCCCGAGGAGCGTCTTGCCACATGTCAACACTGGGTCTGACTGAGCGCCTCCAGGAGAGAGGCCCAAGCAAGAAGCGCCCCGAGGAGCGTCTTGCCACATGTCAACAATGGGTCTGACTGAGGGACTCCAGGAGAGAAGCCCAAGCAATACGCGCCCCGAGGAGCGTCTTGCCACATGTCAACACTGGGTCTGACAGAGGGACTCCAGCAGAGAGGCCCAAGCAATACGTGCCCCGAGGAGCGTCTTGCCACATGTCACCACTGGGTCTGACTGAGCGCCTCCAGGAGAGAGGCCCAAGCAAGACGCGCCCCGAGGAGCGTCTTGCCACATGTCAGCACTCGGTCTGACTGAGCGCCTCCAGGAAAGAGACCCAAGCAAGACGTGCCCAGAGGAGCGTCTTGCCACATGTCAACACTGGGTCTGACTGAGCGCCTCCAGGAGAGAGGCCCAAGCAAGAAGCGCCCCGAGGAGCGTCTTGCCACATGTCAACAATGGGTCTGACTGAGGGACTCCAGGAGAGAAGCCCAAGCAAGACGCGCCCCGAGGAGCGTCTTGCCACATGTCAACAATGGGTCTGACTGAGTGCCTCCAGGAGAGAGGCCCAAGCAAGACGTGCCCCGAGGAGCGTCTTGACACTTGTCAACACTGGGTCTGACTGAGGGCCTCCAGGAGAGAAGCCCAAGCAAGACGCGCCCCGAGGAGTATCTTGCCACATGTCAACACTGGGTATGACAGAGGGCCTCCAGGAGAGAGGCCCAAGCAACACGCGCCCCGAGGAGCGTCTTGCCATATGTCACCACTGGGTCTGACTGAGCGCCTCCAGGAGAGAGGCCCAAGCAAGACGCGCCCCGAGGAGCGTCTTGCCACATGTCAGCACTGGGTCTGACTGAGCGCCTCCAGGAGAGAGGCCCAAGCAAGAAGCGCCCCGAGGAGCGTCTTGCCACATGTCAACAATGGGTCTGACTGAGGGCCTCCAGGAGAGAGGCCCAAGCAAGACGCGCCCCAAGGAGCGTCTTGCCACATGTCAACACTGGGTCTGACAGCGGATCTCCAGGAGAGAGGCCCAAGCAAGACGCGCCCCGAGGAGTGTCTTGCCACATGTCACCACTGGGTCTGACTGAGCGCCTCCAGGAGAGAGGCCCATGCAAGACGCGCCCCGAGGAGCGTCTTGCCACATGTCAGCACTCGGTCTGACTGAGCGCCTCCAGGAGAGAGAGCCAAGCAAGACGCGCCCCTAGGAGCATCTTGCCACATGTCAACACTGGGTCTGACAGAGGGCCTCCAGGAGAGAGGCCCAAGCAAGACGCGCCCCGAGGAGTGTCTTGCCACATGTCAACACTGTGTCTGACAGAGGGCCTCCAGGAGAGAGGCCCAAGCAATACGCGCCCCGAGGAGTGTCTTGCCATATGTCACCACTGGGTCTGACTGAGCGCCTCCAGGAGAGAGGCCCAAGCAAGACGCGCCCCGAGGAGCGTCTTGCCACATGTCAGCACTCGGTCTGACTGAGCGCCTCCAGGAGAGAGGCCCAAGCAAGACGCGCCCCTAGGAGCGTCTTGCCACATGTCAACACTGGGTCTGACTGAGCGCCTCCAGGAGAGAGGACCAAGCAAGACGCACCCCGAGGAGCGTCTTGCCACATGTCAACACTGGGTCTGACAGAGGGCCTCCAGGAGAGAGGCCCAAGCAACAGGCGCCCCGAGGAGCGTCTTGCCATATGTCACCACTGGGTCTGACTGAGCGCCTCCAGGAGAGAGGCCCAAGCAAGACGCGCCCCGAGGAGCGTCATGCCACATGTCACTACTCGGTCTGACTGAGCGCCTCCAGGAGAGAGGCCCAAGCAAGACGCGCCCCGAGGAGCATCTTGCCACGTGTCAACACTGGGTCTGATTGAGGGCCTCCAGGAGAGAGGCCCAAGCAAGACTTGCCCCGAGGAGCGTCTTGCCACATGTCAACACTGGGTCTGACAGAGAGCCTCCAGGAGAGAGGCCCAAGCAATACGTGCCCCGAGGAGCATCTAGCCACATGTCACCACTGGGTCTGACTGAGCGCCTCAAGGAGAGAGGCCCAAGCAAGACGCGCCCCGAGGAGCGTCTTGCCACATGTCACCACTGGGTCTGACTGAGAGCCTCCAGGAGAGAGGCCCAAGCAAGACGCGCCCCGAGAAGCGTCTTGCCACATGTAAACACTGGGTCTGACTGAGCGCCTCCAGGAGAGAGGCCTAAGTAAGACGCGCCCCGAGGAGCGTCTTGCCACATGTCAACACTGGGTCTGACTGAGCGCCTCCAGGAGAGAGGCCCAAGCAAGACGCGCCCCGAGGAGCGTCTTGCCACATGTCAACACTGGGTCTGACTGAGCGCCTCCAGGAGAGAGGCCCAAGCAAGACGCGCCCCGAGGAGCGTCTTGCCACATGTCAACACTGGGTCTGACTGAGCGCCTCCAGGAGAGAGGCCCAAGCAAGAAGCGCCCCGAGGAGAGTCTTGCCACATGTCAACACTGGGTCTGACTGAGCGCCTCCAGGAGAGAGGCCCAAGCAAGAAGCACCCCGAGGAGCGTCTTGCCACATGTCAACAATGGGTATGACTGAGGGCCTCCAGGAGAGAAGCCCAAGAAAGACGCGCCCCGAGGAGCGTCTTGCCACATGTCAACAATGGGTCTGACTGAGCGCCTCCAGGAGGGAGGCCCAAGCAAGACGCGCCCCGAGGAGTGTCTTGACACTTGTCAACACTGGGTCTGACTGAGGGCCTCCATGAGAGAAGCCCAAGCAAGACGCGCCCCGAGGAGTGTCTTGCCACATGTCAACACTGGGTCTGACAGAGGGCCTCCAGGAGAGAGGCCCAAGCAATACGCGCCCCGAGGAGCGTCTTGCCATATGTCACCACTTGGTCTGACTGAGCGCCTCCAGGAGAGAGGCCCAAGCAAGACGCGCCCCGAGGAGCGTCTTGCCACATGTCAGCACTCGGTCTGACTGAGCGCCTCCAGGAGAGAGAGCCAAGCAAGACGCGCCCCTAGGAGCGTCTTGCCACATGTTAACACTGGGTCTGACAGAGGGCCTCCAGGAGAGAGGCCCAAGCAAGAAGCGCCCCGAGGAGTGTCTTGCCACATGTCAACACTGGGTCTGACTGAGCGCCTCCAGGAGAGAGGCCCAAGCAAGACGCGCCCCGAGGAGCGTCTTGCCACATGTCACAACTGGGTCTGACTGAGAGCCTCCAGGAGAGAGGCCCAAGCAAGACGCGCCCCGAGGAGCATCTTGCCACATGTCAACACTGGGTCTGACTGAGCGCCTCCAGGAGAGAGGCCCAAGCAAGACGCGCCCCGAGGAGCGTCTTGCCACATGTCAACACTGGGTCTGACTGAGCGCCTCCAGGAGAGAGGCCCAAGCAAGACGCGCCCCGAGGAGCGTCTTGCCACATGTCACCACTGGGTCTGACTGAGCGCCTCAAGGAGAGAGGCCCAAGCAAGACGCGCCCCGAGGAGCGTCTTGCCACATGTCAACACTGGGTCTGACAGAGGGCCTCCAGGAGAGAGGCCCAAGCAAGACGCGCCCCGAGGAGTGTCTTGCCACATGTCAACATTGGGTCTGACTGAGCGCCTCCAGGAGAGAGGCCCAAGTAAGACGCGCCCCGAGGAGCGTCTTGCCACATGTCAGCACTCGGTCTGACTGAGCGCCTCCAGGAGAGAGGCCTAAGCAAGACGCGCCCCTAGGAGCGTCTTGCCACATGTCAACACTGGGTCTGACAGAGGGCCTCCAGGAGAGAGGCCCAAGCAATACGTGCCCCGAGGAGCATCTAGCCACATGTCACCACTGGGTCTGACTGAGCGCCTCAAGGAGAGAGGCCCAAGCAAGACGCGCCCCTAGGAGCGTCTTGCCACATGTCAACACTGGGTCTGACAGAGGGCCTCCAGGAGAGAGGCCCAAGCAAGACGCGCCCCGAGGAGTGTCTTGCCACATGTCAACATTGGGTCTGACTGAGCGCCTCCAGGAGAGAGGCCCAAGTAAGACGCGCCCCGAGGAGCGTCTTGCCACATGTCAGCACTCGGTCTGACTGAGCGCCTCCAGGAGAGAGGCCTAAGCAAGACGCGCCCCTAGGAGCGTCTTGCCACATGTCAACACTGGGTCTGACTGAGCGCCTCCAGGAGAGAGGACCAAGCAAGACGCACCCCGAGGAGCGTCTTGCCACATGTCAACACTGGGTCTGACAGAGGGCCTCCAGGAGAGAGGCCCAAGCAACACGCGCCCCGAGGAGCGTCTTGCCATATGTCACCACTGGGTCTGACTGAGCGCCTCCAGGAGAGAGGCCCAAGCAAGACGCGCCCCGAGGAGCGTCTTGCCACATGTCAGCACTCGGTCTGACTGAGCGCCTCCAGGAGAGAGGCCCAAGCAAGACGCGCCCCTAGGAGCGTCTTGCCACATGTCAACACTGGGTCTGACAGCGGGCCTCCAGGAGAGAGGCGCAAGCAAGACGCACCCCGAGGAGTGTCTTGCCACATGTCACGACTGGGTCTGACTGAGCGCCTCCAGGAGAGAGGCCCAAGCAAGACGCGCCCCGAGGAGCGTCATGCCACATGTCACTACTCGGTCTGACTGAGCGCCTCCAGGAGAGAGGCCCAAGCAAGACGCGCCCCGAGGAGCATCTTGCCACGTGTCAACACTGGGTCTGATTGAGGGCCTCCAGGAGAGAGGCCCAAGCAAGACTTGCCCCGAGGAGCGTCTTGCCACATGTCAACACTGGGTCTGACAGAGGGCCTCCAGGAGAGAGGCCCAAGCAATACGTGCCCCGAGGAGCATCTAGCCACATGTCACCACTGGGTCTGACTGAGCGCCTCAAGGAGAGAGGCCCAAGCAAGACGCGCCCCGAGGAGCGTCTTGCCACATGTCACCACTGGGTCTGACTGAGAGCCTCCAGGAGAGAGGCCCAAGCAAGACGCGCCCCGAGAAGCGTCTTGCCACATGTAAACACTGGGTCTGACTGAGGGCCTCCATGAGAGAAGCCCAAGCAAGACGCGCCCCGAGGAGTGTCTTGCCACATGTCAACACTGGGTCTGACTGAGGGCCTCCATGAGAGAAGCCCAAGCAAGACGCGCCCCGAGGAGTGTCTTGCCACATGTCAACACTGGGTCTGACAGAGGGCCTCCAGGAGAGAGGCCCAAGCAATACGCGCCCCGAGGAGCGTCTTGCCATATGTCACCACTGGGTCTGACTGAGCGCCTCCAGGAGAGAGGCCCAAGCAAGACGCGCCCCGAGGAGCGTCTTGCCACATGTCAGCACTCGGTCTGACTGAGCGCCTCCAGGAGAGAGAGCCAAGCAAGACGCGCCCCTAGGAGCGTCTTGCCACATGTTAACACTGGGTCTGACAGAGGGCCTCCAGGAGAGAGGCCCAAGAAAGGAGCGCCCCGAGGAGTGTCTTGCCACATGTCAACACTGGGTCTGACTGAGCGCCTCCAGGAGAGAGGCCCAAGCAAGACGCGGCCCGAGGAGCGTCTTGCCACATGTCACAACTGGGTCTGACTGAGAGCCTCCAGGAGAGAGGCCCAAGCAAGACGCGCCCCGAGGAGCGTCTTGCCACATGTCAACACTGGATCTGACTGAGCGCCTCCAGGAGAGAGGCCCAAGCAAGACGCGCCCCGAGGAGCGTCTTGCCACATGTCAACACTGGGTCTGACTGAGCGCCTCCAGGAGAGAGGCCCAAGCAAGACGCGCCCCGAGGAGCGTCTTGCCACATGTCAACACTGGGTCTGACTGAGCGCCTCCAGGAGAGACGCCCAAGCAAGACGTGCCCCGAGGAGCGTCTTGCCACATGTCAACACTGGGTCTGACTGAGCGCCTCCAGGAGAGAGGCCCAAGCAAGAAGCGCTCCGAGGAGAGTCTTGCCACATGTCAACACTGGGTCTGACTGAGCGCCTCAAGGAGAGAGGCCCAAGCAAGAAGCGGCTCGAGGAGCGTCTTGCCACATGTCAACAATGGGTCTGACTGAGGGCCTCCAGGAGAGAAGCCCAAGCAAGACGCGACCCGAGGAGCGTCTTGCCACATGTCAACAATGGGTCTAACTGAGCGCCTCCAGGAGAGAGGCCCAAGCAAGACGCGCCCCGAGGAGCGTCTTGACACTTGTCAACACTGGGTCTGACTGAAGGCCTCCATGAGAGAAGCCCAAGCAAGACGCGCCCCGAGGAGTGTCTTGCCACATGTCAACACTGGGTCTGACAGAGGGCCTCCAGGAGAGAGGCCCAAGCAATACGCGCCCCGAGGAGCGTCTTGCCATACGTCACCACTGGGTCTGACTGAGAGCCTCCAGGAGAGAGGCCCAAGCAAGACGCGCCCCGAGGAGCGTCTTGCCACATGTTAGCACTCGGTCTGACTGAGCGCCTCCAGGAGAGAGGCCCAAGCAAGACGCGCCCCTAGGAGCGTCTTGCCACATGTCAACACTGGGTCTGACAGCGGGCCTCCAGGAGAGAGGCGCAAGCAAGACGCACCCCGAGGAGTGTCTTGCCACATGTCACGACTGGGTCTGACTGAGCGCCTCCAGGAGAGAGGCCCAAGCAAGACGCGCCCCGAGGAGCGTCATGCCACATGTCACTACTCGGTCTGACTGAGCGCCTCCAGGAGAGAGGCCCAAGCAAGACGCGCCCCGAGGAGCATCTTGCCACGTGTCAACACTGGGTCTGATTGAGGGCCTCCAGGAGAGAGGCCCAAGCAAGACTTATCCCGAGGAGCGTCTTGCCACATGTCAACACTGGGTCTGACAGAGGGCCTCCAGGAGAGAGGCCCAAGCAATACGTGCCCCGAGGAGCATCTACCCACATGTCACCACTGGGTCTGACTGAGCGCCTCAAGGAGAGAGGCCCAAGCAAGACGCGCCCCGAGGAGCGTCTTGCCACATGTCACCACTGGGTCTGACTGAGAGCCTCCAGGAGAGAGGCCCAAGCAAGACGCGCCCCGAGAAGCGTCTTGCCACATGTAAACACTGGGTCTGACTGAGGGCCTCCATGAGAGAAGCCCAAGCAAGACGCGACCCGAGGAGTGTCTTGCCACATGTCAACACTGGGTCTGACTGAGGGCCTCCATGAGAGAAGCCCAAGCAAGACGCGCCCCGAGGAGTGTCTTGCCACATGTCAACACTGGGTCTGACAGAGGGCCTCCAGGAGAGAGGCCCAAGCAATACGCGCCCCGAGGAGCGTCTTGCCATAGGTCACCACTGGGTCTGACTGAGCGCCTCCAGGAGAGAGGCCCAAGCAAGACGCGCCCCGAGGAGCGTCTTGCCACATGTCAGCACTCGGTTTGACTGAGCACCTCCAGGAGAGAGAGCCAAGCAAGACGCGCCCCTAGGAGCGTCTTGCCACATGTTAACACTGGGTCTGACAGAGGGCCTCCAGGAGAGAGGCCCAAGCAAGAAGCGCCCCGAGGAGTGTCTTGCCACATGTCAACACTGGGTCTGACTGAGCGCCTCCAGGAGAGAGGCCCAAGCAAGACGTGCCCCGAGGAGCGTCTTGCCACATGTCAACACTGGGTCTGACTGAGCGCCTCCAGGAGAGAGGCCCAAGCAAGAAGCGCTCCGAGGAGAGTCTTGCCACATGTCAACACTGGGTCTGACTGAGCGCCTCCAGGAGAGAGGCCCAAGCAAGAAGCGGCTCGAGGAGCGTCTTGCAACATGTCAACAATGGGTCTGACTGAGGGCCTCCAGGAGAGAAGCCCAAGCAAGACGCGACCCGAGGAGCGTCTTGCCACATGTCAACAATGGGTCTAACTGAGCGCCTCCAGGAGAGAGGCCCAAGCAAGACGCGCCCCGAGGAGCGTCTTGACACTTGTCAACACTGGGTCTGACTGAGGGCCTCCATGAGAGAAGCCCAAGCAAGACACGCCCCGAGGAGTGTCTTGCCACATGTCAACACTGGGTCTAACAGAGGGCCTCCAGGAGAGAGGCCCAGCAATACGCGCCCCGAGGAGCGTCTTGCCATACGTCACCACTGGGTCTGACTGAGCGCCTCCAGGAGAGAGGCCCAAGCAAGACGCGCCCCGAGGAGCGTCTTGCCACATGTCAACATTGGGTCTGACTGAGCGCCTCCAGGAGAGAGGCCCAAGTAAGACGCGCCCCGAGGAGCGTCTTGCCACATGTCAGCACTCGGTCTGACTGAGCGCCTCCAGGAGAGAGGCCCAAGCAAGACGCGCCCCTAGGAGCGTCTTGCCACATGTCAACACTGGGTCTGACTGAGCGCCTCCAGGAGAGAGGCCCAAGCAAGACGCGCCCCGAGGAGCGTCTTGCCACATGTCAGCACTCGGTCTGACTGAGCGCCTCCAGGAGAGAGGCCCAAGCAAGACGCGCCCCGAGGAGCGTCTTGACACATGTCAACACTGGGTCTGACTGAGGGCCTCCATGAGAAAAGCCCAAGCAATACGCGCCCCGAGGAGCGTCTTGCCACATGTCAACACTGGGTCTGACAGAGGGACTCCAGCAGAGAGGCCCAAGCAATACGTGCCCCGAGGAGCGTCTTGCCACATGTCACCACTGGGTCTGACTGAGCGCCTCCAGGAGAGAGGCCCAAGCAAGACGTGCCCCGAGGAGCGTCTTGCCACATGTCAGCACTCGGTCTGACTGAGCGCCTCCAGGAAAGAGACCCAAGCAAGACGTGCCCCGAGGAGCGTCTTGCCACATGTCAACACTGGGTCTGACTGAGCGCCTCCAGGAGAGAGGCCCAAGCAAGAAGCGCCCCGAGGAGCGTCTTGCCACATGTCAACAATGGGTCTGACTGAGGGACTCCAGGAGAGAAGCCCAAGCAAGACGCGCCCCGAGGAGCGTCTTGCCACATGTCAACAATGGGTCTGACTGAGTGCCTCCAGGAGAGAGGCCCAAGCAAGACGTGCCCCGAGGAGCGTCTTGACACTTGTCAACACTGGGTCTGACTGAGGGCCTCCAGGAGAGAAGCCCAAGCAAGACGCGCCCCGAGGAGTGTCTTGCCACATGTCAACACTGGGTATGACAGAGGGCCTCCAGGAGAGAGGCCCAAGCAACACGCGCCCCGAGGAGCGTCTTGCCATATGTCACCACTCGGTCTGACTGAGCGCCTCCAGGAGAGAGGCCCAAGCAAGATGCGCCCCGAGGAGCGTCTTGCCACATGTCAGCACTCGATCTGACTGAGCGCCTCCAGGAGAGAGGCCCAAGCAAGAAGCGCCCCGAGGAGCGTCTTGCCACATGTCACCACTGGGTCTGACTGAGCGCCTCCAGGAGAGAGGCCCAAGCAAGACGTGCCCCGAGGAGCGTCTTGCCACATGTCAGCACTCGGTCTGACTGAGCGCCTCCAGGAAAGAGACCCAAGCAAGACGTGCCCCGAGGAGCGTCTTGCCACATGTCAACACTGGGTCTGACTGAGCGCCTCCAGGAGAGAGGCCCAAGCAAGAAGCGCCCCGAGGAGCGTCTTGCCACATGTCAACAATGGGTCTGACTGAGGGACTCCAGGAGAGAAGCCCAAGCAAGACGCGCCCCGAGGAGCGTCTTGCCACATGTCAACAATGGGTCTGACTGAGTGCCTCCAGGAGAGAGGCCCAAGCAAGACGTGCCCCGAGGAGCGTCTTGACACTTGTCAACACTGGGTCTGACTGAGGGCCTCCAGGAGAGAAGCCCAAGCAAGACGCGCCCCGAGGAGTGTCTTGCCACATGTCAACACTGGGTATGACAGAGGGCCTCCAGGAGAGAGGCCCAAGCAACACGCGCCCCGAGGAGCGTCTTGCCATATGTCACCACTGGGTCTGACTGAGCGCCTCCAGGAGAGAGGCCCAAGCAAGATGCGCCCCGAGGAGCGTCTTGCCACATGTCAGCACTCGATCTGACTGAGCGCCTCCAGGAGAGAGGCCCAAGCAAGAAGCGCCCCGAGGAGCGTCTTGCCACATGTCAACAATGGGTCTGACTGAGGGCCTCCAGGAGAGAGGCCCAAGCAAGACGCGCCCCAAGGAGCGTCTTGCCACATGTCAACACTGGGTCTGACAGCGGGCCTCCAGGAGAGAGGCCCAAGCAAGACGCGCCCCGAGGAGTGTCTTGCCACATGTCACCACTGGGTCTGACTGAGCGCCTCCAGGAGAGAGGCCCAAGCAAGACGCGCCCCGAGGAGCGTCTTGCCACATGTCAGCACTCGGTCTGACTGAGCGCCTCCAGGAGAGAGAGCCAAGCAAGACGCGCCCCTAGGAGCATATTGCCACATGTCAACACTGGGTCTGACAGAGGGCCTCCAGGAGAGAGGCCCAAGCAAGACGCGCCCCGAGGAGTGTCTTGCCACATGTCAACACTGGGTCTGACAGAGGGCCTCCAGGAGAGAGGCCCAAGCAATACGCGCCCCGAGGAGTGTCTTGCCATATGTCACCACTGGGTCTGACTGAGCGCCTCCAGGAGAGAGGCCCAAGCAAGACGCGCCCCGAGGAGCGTCTTGCCACATGTCAGCACTCGGTCTGACTGAGCGCCTCCAGGAGAGAGGCCCAAGCAAGACGCGCCCCTAGGAGCGTCTTGCCACATGTCAACACTGGGTCTGACTGAGCGCCTCCAGGAGAGAGGACCAAGCAAGACGCACCCCGAGGAGCGTCTTGCCACATGTCAACACTGGGTCTGACAGAGGGCCTCCAGGAGAGAGGCCCAAGCAACACGCGCCCCGAGGAGCGTCTTGCCATATGTCACCACTGGGTCTGACTGAGCGCCTCCAGGAGAGAGGCCCAAGCAAGACGCGCCCCGAGGAGCGTCATGCCACATGTCACTACTCGGTCTGACTGAGCGCCTCCAGGAGAGAGGCCCAAGCAAGACGCGCCCCGAGGAGCATCTTGCCACGTGTCAACACTGGGTCTGATTGAGGGCCTCCAGGAGAGAGGCCCAAGCAAGACTTGCCCCGAGGAGCGTCTTGCCACATGTCAACACTGGGTCTGACAGAGAGCCTCCAGGAGAGAGGCCCAAGCAATACGTGCCCCGAGGAGCATCTAGCCACATGTCACCACTGGGTCTGACTGAGCGCCTCAAGGAGAGAGGCCCAAGCAAGACGCGCCCCGAGGAGCGTCTTGCCACATGTCACCACTGGGTCTGACTGAGAGCCTCCAGGAGAGAGGCCCAAGCAAGACGCGCCCCGAGAAGCGTCTTGCCACATGTAAACACTGGGTCTGACTGAGCGCCTCCAGGAGAGAGGCCTAAGTAAGACGCGCCCCGAGGAGCGTCTTGCCACATGTCAACACTGGGTCTGACTGAGCGCCTCCAGGAGAGAGGCCCAAGCAAGACGCGCCCCGAGGAGCGTCTTGCCACATGTCAACACTGGGTCTGACTGAGCGCCTCCAGGAGAGAGGCCCAAGCAAGACGCGCCCCGAGGAGCGTCTTGCCACATGTCAACACTGGGTCTGACTGAGCGCCTCCAGGAGAGAGGCCCAAGCAAGAAGCGCCCAGAGGAGAGTCTTGCCACATGTCAACACTGGGTCTGACTGAGCGCCTCCAGGAGAGAGGCCCAAGCAAGAAGCACCCCGAGGAGCGTCTTGCCACATGTCAACAATGGGTCTGACTGAGGGCCTCCAGGAGAGAAGCCCAAGAAAGACGCACCCCGAGGAGCGTCTTGCCACATGTCAACAATGGGTCTGACTGAGCGCCTCCAGGAGGGAGGCCCAAGCAAGACGCGCCCCGAGGAGTGTCTTGACACTTGTCAACACTGGGTCTGACTGAGGGCCTCCATGAGAGAAGCCCAAGCAAGACGCGCCCCGAGGAGTGTCTTGCCACATGTCAACACTGGGTCTGACAGAGGGCCTCCAGGAGAGAGGCCCAAGCAATACGCGCCCCGAGGAGCGTCTTGCCATATGTCACCACTTGGTCTGACTGAGCGCCTCCAGGAGAGAGGCCCAAGCAAGACGCGCCCCGAGGAGCGTCTTGCCACATGTCAGCACTCGGTCTGACTGAGCGCCTCCAGGAGAGAGAGCCAAGCAAGACGCGCCCCTAGGAGCGTCTTGCCACATGTTAACACTGGGTCTGACAGAGGGCCTCCAGGAGAGAGGCCCAAGCAAGAAGCGCCCCGAGGAGTGTCTTGCCACATGTCAACACTGGGTCTGACTGAGCGCCTCCAGGAGAGAGGCCCAAGCAAGACGCGCCCCGAGGAGCGTCTTGCCACATGTCACAACTGGGTCTGACTGAGAGCCTCCAGGAGAGAGGCCCAAGCAAGACGCGCCCCGAGGAGCATCTTGCCACATGTCAACACTGGGTCTGACTGAGCGCCTCCAGGAGAGAGGCCCAAGCAAGACGCGCCCCGAGGAGCGTCTTGCCACATGTCAACACTGGGTCTGACTGAGCGCCTCCAGGAGAGAGGCCCAAGCAAGACGCGCCCCGAGGAGCGTCTTGCCACATGTCAACACTGGGTCTGACTGAGCGCCTCCAGGAGAGAGGCCCAAGCAAGACGTGCCCCGAGGAGCGTCTTGCCACATGTCAACACTGGGTCTGACTGAGCGCCTCCAGGAGAGAGGCCCAAGCAAGAAGCGCTCCGAGGAGAGTCTTGCCACATGTCAACACTGGGTCTGACCGAGCGCCTCCAGGAGAGAGGCCCAAGCAAGAAGCGGCTCGAGGAGCGTCTTGCCACATGTCAACAATGGGTCTGACTGAGGGCCTCCAGGAGAGAAGCCCAAGCAAGACGCGACCCGAGGAGCGTCTTGCCACATGTCAACAATGGGTCTAACTGAGCGCCTCCAGGAGAGAGGCCCAAGCAAGACGCGCCCCGAGGAGCGTCTTGACACTTGTCAACACTGGGTCTGACTGAGGGCCTCCATGAGAGAAGCCCAAGCAAGACGCGCCCCGAGGAGTGTCTTGCCACATGTCAACACTGGGTCTGACAGAGGGCCTCCAGGAGAGAGGCCCAAGCAATACGCGCCCCGAGGAGCGTCTTGCCATACGTCACCACTGGGTCTGACTGAGCGCCTCCAGGAGAGAGGCCCAAGCAAGACGCGCCCCGAGGAGCGTCTTGCCACATGTTAGCACTCGGTCTGACTGAGCGCCTCCAGGAGAGAGAGCCCAGCAAGACGCGCCCCTAGGAGCGTCTTGCCACATGTCAACACTGGGTCTGACAGAGGGCCTCCAGGAGAGAGGCCCAAGCAAGACGCGCCCCGAGGAGTGTCTTGCCACATGTCAACATTGGGTCTGACTGAGCACCTCCAGGAGAGAGGCCCAAGTAAGACGCGCCCCGAGGAGCGTCTTGCCACATGTCAGCACTCGGTCTGACTGAGCGCCTCCAGGAGAGAGGCCTAAGCAAGACGCGCCCCTAGGAGCGTCTTGCCACATGTCAACACTGGGTCTGACTGAGCACCTCCAGGAGAGAGGACCAAGCAAGACGCACCCCGAGGAGCGTCTTGCCACGTGTCAACACTGGGTCTGACAGAGGGCCTCCAGGAGAGAGGCCCAAGCAACACGCGCCCCGAGGAGCGTCTTGCCATATGTCACCACTGGGTCTGACTGAGCGCCTCCAGGAGAGAGGCCCAAGCAAGACGCGCCCCGAGGAGCGTCTTGCCACATGTCAGCACTCGGTCTGACTGAGCGCCTCCAGGAGAGAGGCCCAAGCAAGACGCGCCCCTAGGAGCGTCTTGCCACATGTCAACACTGGGTCTGACAGCGGGCCTCCAGGAGAGAGGCCCAAGCAAGACGCGCCCCGAGGAGTATCTTGCCACATGTCAACACTGGGTATGACAGAGGGCCTCCAGGAGAGAGGCCCAAGCAATACGCGCCCCGAGGAGTGTCTTGCCATATGTCACCACTGGGTCTGACTGAGCGCCTCCAGGAGAGAGGCCCAAGCAAGACGCGCCCCGAGGAGCGTCTTGCCACATGTCAGCACTCGGTCTGACTGAGCGCCTCCAGGAGAGAGGCCCAAGCAAGACGCGCCCCTAGGAGCGTCTTGCCACATGTCAACACTGGGTCTGACTGAGCGCCTCCAGGAGAGAGGACCAAGCAAGACGCACCCCGAGGAGCGTCTTGCCACATGTCAACACTGGGTCTGACAGAGGGCCTCCAGGAGAGAGGCCCAAGCAACAGGCGCCCCGAGGAGCGTCTTGCCATATGTCACCACTGGGTCTGACTGAGCGCCTCCAGGAGAGAGGCCCAAGCAAGACGCGCCCCGAGGAGCGTCATGCCACATGTCACTACTCGGTCTGACTGAGCGCCTCCAGGAGAGAGGCCCAAGCAAGACGCGCCCCGAGGAGCATCTTGCCACGTGTCAACACTGGGTCTGATTGAGGGCCTCCAGGAGAGAGGCCCAAGCAAGACTTGCCCCGAGGAGCGTCTTGCCACATGTCAACACTGGGTCTGACAGAGAGCCTCCAGGAGAGAGGCCCAAGCAATACGTGCCCCGAGGAGCATCTAGCCACATGTCACCACTGGGTCTGACTGAGCGCCTCAAGGAGAGAGGCCCAAGCAAGACGCGCCCCGAGGAGCGTCTTGCCACATGTCACCACTGGGTCTGACTGAGAGCCTCCAGGAGAGAGGCCCAAGCAAGACGCGCCCCGAGAAGCGTCTTGCCACATGTAAACACTGGGTCTGACTGAGCGCCTCCAGGAGAGAGGCCTAAGTAAGACGCGCCCCGAGGAGCGTCTTGCCACATGTCAACACTGGGTCTGACTGAGCGCCTCCAGGAGAGAGGCCCAAGCAAGACGCGCCCCGAGGAGCGTCTTGCCACATGTCAACACTGGGTCTGACTGAGCGCCTCCAGGAGAGAGGCCCAAGCAAGACGCGCCCCGAGGAGCGTCTTGCCACATGTCAACACTGGGTCTGACTGAGCGCCTCCAGGAGAGAGGCCCAAGCAAGAAGCGCCCCGAGGAGAGTCTTGCCACATGTCAACACTGGGTCTGACTGAGCGCCTCCAGGAGAGAGGCCCAAGCAAGAAGCACCCCGAGGAGCGTCTTGCCACATGTCAACAATGGGTATGACTGAGGGCCTCCAGGAGAGAAGCCCAAGAAAGACGCGCCCCGAGGAGCGTCTTGCCACATGTCAACAATGGGTCTGACTGAGCGCCTCCAGGAGGGAGGCCCAAGCAAGACGCGCCCCGAGGAGTGTCTTGACACTTGTCAACACTGGGTCTGACTGAGGGCCTCCATGAGAGAAGCCCAAGCAAGACGCGCCCCGAGGAGTGTCTTGCCACATGTCAACACTGGGTCTGACAGAGGGCCTCCAGGAGAGAGGCCCAAGCAATACGCGCCCCGAGGAGCGTCTTGCCATATGTCACCACTTGGTCTGACTGAGCGCCTCCAGGAGAGAGGCCCAAGCAAGACGCGCCCCGAGGAGCGTCTTGCCACATGTCAGCACTCGGTCTGACTGAGCGCCTCCAGGAGAGAGAGCCAAGCAAGACGCGCCCCTAGGAGCGTCTTGCCACATGTTAACACTGGGTCTGACAGAGGGCCTCCAGGAGAGAGGCCCAAGCAAGAAGCGCCCCGAGGAGTGTCTTGCCACATGTCAACACTGGGTCTGACTGAGCGCCTCCAGGAGAGAGGCCCAAGCAAGACGCGCCCCGAGGAGCGTCTTGCCACATGTCACAACTGGGTCTGACTGAGAGCCTCCAGGAGAGAGGCCCAAGCAAGACGCGCCCCGAGGAGCATCTTGCCACATGTCAACACTGGGTCTGACTGAGCGCCTCCAGGAGAGAGGCCCAAGCAAGACGCGCCCCGAGGAGCGTCTTGCCACATGTCAACACTGGGTCTGACTGAGCGCCTCCAGGAGAGAGGCCCAAGCAAGACGCGCCCCGAGGAGCGTCTTGCCACATGTCACCACTGGGTCTGACTGAGCGCCTCAAGGAGAGAGGCCCAAGCAAGACGCGCCCCGAGGAGCGTCTTGCCACATGTCAACACTGGGTCTGACAGAGGGCCTCCAGGAGAGAGGCCCAAGCAAGACGCGCCCCGAGGAGTGTCTTGCCACATGTCAACATTGGGTCTGACTGAGCGCCTCCAGGAGAGAGGCCCAAGTAAGACGCGCCCCGAGGAGCGTCTTGCCACATGTCAGCACTCGGTCTGACTGAGCGCCTCCAGGAGAGAGGCCTAAGCAAGACGCGCCCCTAGGAGCGTCTTGCCACATGTCAACACTGGGTCTGACAGAGGGCCTCCAGGAGAGAGGCCCAAGCAATACGTGCCCCGAGGAGCATCTAGCCACATGTCACCACTGGGTCTGACTGAGCGCCTCAAGGAGAGAGGCCCAAGCAAGACGCGCCCCTAGGAGCGTCTTGCCACATGTCAACACTGGGTCTGACAGAGGGCCTCCAGGAGAGAGGCCCAAGCAAGACGCGCCCCGAGGAGTGTCTTGCCACATGTCAACATTGGGTCTGACTGAGCGCCTCCAGGAGAGAGGCCCAAGTAAGACGCGCCCCGAGGAGCGTCTTGCCACATGTCAGCACTCGGTCTGACTGAGCGCCTCCAGGAGAGAGGCCTAAGCAAGACGCGCCCCTAGGAGCGTCTTGCCACATGTCAACACTGGGTCTGACTGAGCGCCTCCAGGAGAGAGGACCAAGCAAGACGCACCCCGAGGAGCGTCTTGCCACATGTCAACACTGGGTCTGACAGAGGGCCTCCAGGAGAGAGGCCCAAGCAACACGCGCCCCGAGGAGCGTCTTGCCATATGTCACCACTGGGTCTGACTGAGCGCCTCCAGGAGAGAGGCCCAAGCAAGACGCGCCCCGAGGAGCGTCTTGCCACATGTCAGCACTCGGTCTGACTGAGCGCCTCCAGGAGAGAGGCCCAAGCAAGACGCGCCCCTAGGAGCGTCTTGCCACATGTCAACACTGGGTCTGACAGCGGGCCTCCAGGAGAGAGGCGCAAGCAAGACGCACCCCGAGGAGTGTCTTGCCACATGTCACGACTGGGTCTGACTGAGCGCCTCCAGGAGAGAGGCCCAAGCAAGACGCGCCCCGAGGAGCGTCATGCCACATGTCACTACTCGGTCTGACTGAGCGCCTCCAGGAGAGAGGCCCAAGCAAGACGCGCCCCGAGGAGCATCTTGCCACGTGTCAACACTGGGTCTGATTGAGGGCCTCCAGGAGAGAGGCCCAAGCAAGACTTGCCCCGAGGAGCGTCTTGCCACATGTCAACACTGGGTCTGACAGAGGGCCTCCAGGAGAGAGGCCCAAGCAATACGTGCCCCGAGGAGCATCTAGCCACATGTCACCACTGGGTCTGACTGAGCGCCTCAAGGAGAGAGGCCCAAGCAAGACGCGCCCCGAGGAGCGTCTTGCCACATGTCACCACTGGGTCTGACTGAGAGCCTCCAGGAGAGAGGCCCAAGCAAGACGCGCCCCGAGAAGCGTCTTGCCACATGTAAACACTGGGTCTGACTGAGGGCCTCCATGAGAGAAGCCCAAGCAAGACGCGCCCCGAGGAGTGTCTTGCCACATGTCAACACTGGGTCTGACTGAGGGCCTCCATGAGAGAAGCCCAAGCAAGACGCGCCCCGAGGAGTGTCTTGCCACATGTCAACACTGGGTCTGACAGAGGGCCTCCAGGAGAGAGGCCCAAGCAATACGCGCCCCGAGGAGCGTCTTGCCATATGTCACCACTGGGTCTGACTGAGCGCCTCCAGGAGAGAGGCCCAAGCAAGACGCGCCCCGAGGAGCGTCTTGCCACATGTCAGCACTCGGTCTGACTGAGCGCCTCCAGGAGAGAGAGCCAAGCAAGACGCGCCCCTAGGAGCGTCTTGCCACATGTTAACACTGGGTCTGACAGAGGGCCTCCAGGAGAGAGGCCCAAGAAAGGAGCGCCCCGAGGAGTGTCTTGCCACATGTCAACACTGGGTCTGACTGAGCGCCTCCAGGAGAGAGGCCCAAGCAAGACGCGGCCCGAGGAGCGTCTTGCCACATGTCACAACTGGGTCTGACTGAGAGCCTCCAGGAGAGAGGCCCAAGCAAGACGCGCCCCGAGGAGCGTCTTGCCACATGTCAACACTGGATCTGACTGAGCGCCTCCAGGAGAGAGGCCCAAGCAAGACGCGCCCCGAGGAGCGTCTTGCCACATGTCAACACTGGGTCTGACTGAGCGCCTCCAGGAGAGAGGCCCAAGCAAGACGCGCCCCGAGGAGCGTCTTGCCACATGTCAACACTGGGTCTGACTGAGCGCCTCCAGGAGAGACGCCCAAGCAAGACGTGCCCCGAGGAGCGTCTTGCCACATGTCAACACTGGGTCTGACTGAGCGCCTCCAGGAGAGAGGCCCAAGCAAGAAGCGCTCCGAGGAGAGTCTTGCCACATGTCAACACTGGGTCTGACTGAGCGCCTCAAGGAGAGAGGCCCAAGCAAGAAGCGGCTCGAGGAGCGTCTTGCCACATGTCAACAATGGGTCTGACTGAGGGCCTCCAGGAGAGAAGCCCAAGCAAGACGCGACCCGAGGAGCGTCTTGCCACATGTCAACAATGGGTCTAACTGAGCGCCTCCAGGAGAGAGGCCCAAGCAAGACGCGCCCCGAGGAGCGTCTTGACACTTGTCAACACTGGGTCTGACTGAAGGCCTCCATGAGAGAAGCCCAAGCAAGACGCGCCCCGAGGAGTGTCTTGCCACATGTCAACACTGGGTCTGACAGAGGGCCTCCAGGAGAGAGGCCCAAGCAATACGCGCCCCGAGGAGCGTCTTGCCATACGTCACCACTGGGTCTGACTGAGAGCCTCCAGGAGAGAGGCCCAAGCAAGACGCGCCCCGAGGAGCGTCTTGCCACATGTTAGCACTCGGTCTGACTGAGCGCCTCCAGGAGAGAGGCCCAAGCAAGACGCGCCCCTAGGAGCGTCTTGCCACATGTCAACACTGGGTCTGACAGCGGGCCTCCAGGAGAGAGGCGCAAGCAAGACGCACCCCGAGGAGTGTCTTGCCACATGTCACGACTGGGTCTGACTGAGCGCCTCCAGGAGAGAGGCCCAAGCAAGACGCGCCCCGAGGAGCGTCATGCCACATGTCACTACTCGGTCTGACTGAGCGCCTCCAGGAGAGAGGCCCAAGCAAGACGCGCCCCGAGGAGCATCTTGCCACGTGTCAACACTGGGTCTGATTGAGGGCCTCCAGGAGAGAGGCCCAAGCAAGACTTATCCCGAGGAGCGTCTTGCCACATGTCAACACTGGGTCTGACAGAGGGCCTCCAGGAAAGAGGCCCAAGCAATACGTGCCCCGAGGAGCATCTACCCACATGTCACCACTGGGTCTGACTGAGCGCCTCAAGGAGAGAGGCCCAAGCAAGACGCGCCCCGAGGAGCGTCTTGCCACATGTCACCACTGGGTCTGACTGAGAGCCTCCAGGAGAGAGGCCCAAGCAAGACGCGCCCCGAGAAGCGTCTTGCCACATGTAAACACTGGGTCTGACTGAGGGCCTCCATGAGAGAAGCCCAAGCAAGACGCGACCCGAGGAGTGTCTTGCCACATGTCAACACTGGGTCTGACTGAGGGCCTCCATGAGAGAAGCCCAAGCAAGACGCGCCCCGAGGAGTGTCTTGCCACATGTCAACACTGGGTCTGACAGAGGGCCTCCAGGAGAGAGGCCCAAGCAATACGCGCCCCGAGGAGCGTCTTGCCATAGGTCACCACTGGGTCTGACTGAGCGCCTCCAGGAGAGAGGCCCAAGCAAGACGCGCCCCGAGGAGCGTCTTGCCACATGTCAGCACTCGGTTTGACTGAGCACCTCCAGGAGAGAGAGCCAAGCAAGACGCGCCCCTAGGAGCGTCTTGCCACATGTTAACACTGGGTCTGACAGAGGGCCTCCAGGAGAGAGGCCCAAGCAAGAAGCGCCCCGAGGAGTGTCTTGCCACATGTCAACACTGGGTCTGACTGAGCGCCTCCAGGAGAGAGGCCCAAGCAAGACGTGCCCCGAGGAGCGTCTTGCCACATGTCAACACTGGGTCTGACTGAGCGCCTCCAGGAGAGAGGCCCAAGCAAGAAGCGCTCCGAGGAGAGTCTTGCCACATGTCAACACTGGGTCTGACTGAGCGCCTCCAGGAGAGAGGCCCAAGCAAGAAGCGGCTCGAGGAGCGTCTTGCAACATGTCAACAATGGGTCTGACTGAGGGCCTCCAGGAGAGAAGCCCAAGCAAGACGCGACCCGAGGAGCGTCTTGCCACATGTCAACAATGGGTCTAACTGAGCGCCTCCAGGAGAGAGGCCCAAGCAAGACGCGCCCCGAGGAGCGTCTTGACACTTGTCAACACTGGGTCTGACTGAGGGCCTCCATGAGAGAAGCCCAAGCAAGACACGCCCCGAGGAGTGTCTTGCCACATGTCAACACTGGGTCTAACAGAGGGCCTCCAGGAGAGAGGCCCAGCAATACGCGCCCCGAGGAGCGTCTTGCCATACGTCACCACTGGGTCTGACTGAGCGCCTCCAGGAGAGAGGCCCAAGCAAGACGCGCCCCGAGGAGCGTCTTGCCACATGTCAACATTGGGTCTGACTGAGCGCCTCCAGGAGAGAGGCCCAAGTAAGACGCGCCCCGAGGAGCGTCTTGCCACATGTCAGCACTCGGTCTGACTGAGCGCCTCCAGGAGAGAGGCCCAAGCAAGACGCGCCCCTAGGAGCGTCTTGCCACATGTCAACACTGGGTCTGACTGAGCGCCTCCAGGAGAGAGGCCCAAGCAAGACGCGCCCCGAGGAGCGTCTTGCCACATGTCAGCACTCGGTCTGACTGAGCGCCTCCAGGAGAGAGGCCCAAGCAAGACGCGCCCCGAGGAGCGTCTTGACACATGTCAACACTGGGTCTGACTGAGGGCCTCCATGAGAAAAGCCCAAGCAATACGCGCCCCGAGGAGCGTCTTGCCACATGTCAACACTGGGTCTGACAGAGGGACTCCAGCAGAGAGGCCCAAGCAATACGTGCCCCGAGGAGCGTCTTGCCACATGTCACCACTGGGTCTGACTGAGCGCCTCCAGGAGAGAGGCCCAAGCAAGACGTGCCCCGAGGAGCGTCTTGCCACATGTCAGCACTCGGTCTGACTGAGCGCCTCCAGGAAAGAGACCCAAGCAAGACGTGCCCCGAGGAGCGTCTTGCCACATGTCAACACTGGGTCTGACTGAGCGCCTCCAGGAGAGAGGCCCAAGCAAGAAGCGCCCCGAGGAGCGTCTTGCCACATGTCAACAATGGGTCTGACTGAGGGACTCCAGGAGAGAAGCCCAAGCAAGACGCGCCCCGAGGAGCGTCTTGCCACATGTCAACAATGGGTCTGACTGAGTGCCTCCAGGAGAGAGGCCCAAGCAAGACGTGCCCCGAGGAGCGTCTTGACACTTGTCAACACTGGGTCTGACTGAGGGCCTCCAGGAGAGAAGCCCAAGCAAGACGCCCCCCGAGGAGTGTCTTGCCACATGTCAACACTGGGTATGACAGAGGGCCTCCAGGAGAGAGGCCCAAGCAACACGCGCCCCGAGGAGCGTCTTGCCATATGTCACCACTCGGTCTGACTGAGCGCCTCCAGGAGAGAGGCCCAAGCAAGATGCGCCCCGAGGAGCGTCTTGCCACATGTCAGCACTCGATCTGACTGAGCGCCTCCAGGAGAGAGGCCCAAGCAAGAAGCGCCCCGAGGAGCGTCTTGCCACATGTCACCACTGGGTCTGACTGAGCGCCTCCAGGAGAGAGGCCCAAGCAAGACGTGCCCCGAGGAGCGTCTTGCCACATGTCAGCACTCGGTCTGACTGAGCGCCTCCAGGAAAGAGACCCAAGCAAGACGTGCCCCGAGGAGCGTCTTGCCACATGTCAACACTGGGTCTGACTGAGCGCCTCCAGGAGAGAGGCCCAAGCAAGAAGCGCCCCGAGGAGCGTCTTGCCACATGTCAACAATGGGTCTGACTGAGGGACTCCAGGAGAGAAGCCCAAGCAAGACGCGCCCCGAGGAGCGTCTTGCCACATGTCAACAATGGGTCTGACTGAGTGCCTCCAGGAGAGAGGCCCAAGCAAGACGTGCCCCGAGGAGCGTCTTGACACTTGTCAACACTGGGTCTGACTGAGGGCCTCCAGGAGAGAAGCCCAAGCAAGACGCGCCCCGAGGAGTGTCTTGCCACATGTCAACACTGGGTATGACAGAGGGCCTCCAGGAGAGAGGCCCAAGCAACACGCGCCCCGAGGAGCGTCTTGCCATATGTCACCACTGGGTCTGACTGAGCGCCTCCAGGAGAGAGGCCCAAGCAAGATGCGCCCCGAGGAGCGTCTTGCCACATGTCAGCACTCGATCTGACTGAGCGCCTCCAGGAGAGAGGCCCAAGCAAGAAGCGCCCCGAGGAGCGTCTTGCCACATGTCAACAATGGGTCTGACTGAGGGCCTCCAGGAGAGAGGCCCAAGCAAGACGCGCCCCAAGGAGCGTCTTGCCACATGTCAACACTGGGTCTGACAGCGGGCCTCCAGGAGAGAGGCCCAAGCAAGACGCGCCCCGAGGAGTGTCTTGCCACATGTCACCACTGGGTCTGACTGAGCGCCTCCAGGAGAGAGGCCCAAGCAAGACGCGCCCCGAGGAGCGTCTTGCCACATGTCAGCACTCGGTCTGACTGAGCGCCTCCAGGAGAGAGAGCCAAGCAAGACGCGCCCCTAGGAGCATATTGCCACATGTCAACACTGGGTCTGACAGAGGGCCTCCAGGAGAGAGGCCCAAGCAAGACGCGCCCCGAGGAGTGTCTTGCCACATGTCAACACTGGGTCTGACAGAGGGCCTCCAGGAGAGAGGCCCAAGCAATACGCGCCCCGAGGAGTGTCTTGCCATATGTCACCACTGGGTCTGACTGAGCGCCTCCAGGAGAGAGGCCCAAGCAAGACGCGCCCCGAGGAGCGTCTTGCCACATGTCAGCACTCGGTCTGACTGAGCGCCTCCAGGAGAGAGGCCCAAGCAAGACGCGCCCCTAGGAGCGTCTTGCCACATGTCAACACTGGGTCTGACTGAGCGCCTCCAGGAGAGAGGACCAAGCAAGACGCACCCCGAGGAGCGTCTTGCCACATGTCAACACTGGGTCTGACAGAGGGCCTCCAGGAGAGAGGCCCAAGCAACACGCGCCCCGAGGAGCGTCTTGCCATATGTCACCACTGGGTCTGACTGAGCGCCTCCAGGAGAGAGGCCCAAGCAAGACGCGCCCCGAGGAGCGTCATGCCACATGTCACTACTCGGTCTGACTGAGCGCCTCCAGGAGAGAGGCCCAAGCAAGACGCGCCCCGAGGAGCATCTTGCCACGTGTCAACACTGGGTCTGATTGAGGGCCTCCAGGAGAGAGGCCCAAGCAAGACTTGCCCCGAGGAGCGTCTTGCCACATGTCAACACTGGGTCTGACAGAGAGCCTCCAGGAGAGAGGCCCAAGCAATACGTGCCCCGAGGAGCATCTAGCCACATGTCACCACTGGGTCTGACTGAGCGCCTCAAGGAGAGAGGCCCAAGCAAGACGCGCCCCGAGGAGCGTCTTGCCACATGTCACCACTGGGTCTGACTGAGAGCCTCCAGGAGAGAGGCCCAAGCAAGACGCGCCCCGAGAAGCGTCTTGCCACATGTAAACACTGGGTCTGACTGAGCGCCTCCAGGAGAGAGGCCTAAGTAAGACGCGCCCCGAGGAGCGTCTTGCCACATGTCAACACTGGGTCTGACTGAGCGCCTCCAGGAGAGAGGCCCAAGCAAGACGCGCCCCGAGGAGCGTCTTGCCACATGTCAACACTGGGTCTGACTGAGCGCCTCCAGGAGAGAGGCCCAAGCAAGACGCGCCCCGAGGAGCGTCTTGCCACATGTCAACACTGGGTCTGACTGAGCGCCTCCAGGAGAGAGGCCCAAGCAAGAAGCGCCCAGAGGAGAGTCTTGCCACATGTCAACACTGGGTCTGACTGAGCGCCTCCAGGAGAGAGGCCCAAGCAAGAAGCACCCCGAGGAGCGTCTTGCCACATGTCAACAATGGGTCTGACTGAGGGCCTCCAGGAGAGAAGCCCAAGAAAGACGCACCCCGAGGAGCGTCTTGCCACATGTCAACAATGGGTCTGACTGAGCGCCTCCAGGAGGGAGGCCCAAGCAAGACGCGCCCCGAGGAGTGTCTTGACACTTGTCAACACTGGGTCTGACTGAGGGCCTCCATGAGAGAAGCCCAAGCAAGACGCGCCCCGAGGAGTGTCTTGCCACATGTCAACACTGGGTCTGACAGAGGGCCTCCAGGAGAGAGGCCCAAGCAATACGCGCCCCGAGGAGCGTCTTGCCATATGTCACCACTTGGTCTGACTGAGCGCCTCCAGGAGAGAGGCCCAAGCAAGACGCGCCCCGAGGAGCGTCTTGCCACATGTCAGCACTCGGTCTGACTGAGCGCCTCCAGGAGAGAGAGCCAAGCAAGACGCGCCCCTAGGAGCGTCTTGCCACATGTTAACACTGGGTCTGACAGAGGGCCTCCAGGAGAGAGGCCCAAGCAAGAAGCGCCCCGAGGAGTGTCTTGCCACATGTCAACACTGGGTCTGACTGAGCGCCTCCAGGAGAGAGGCCCAAGCAAGACGCGCCCCGAGGAGCGTCTTGCCACATGTCACAACTGGGTCTGACTGAGAGCCTCCAGGAGAGAGGCCCAAGCAAGACGCGCCCCGAGGAGCATCTTGCCACATGTCAACACTGGGTCTGACTGAGCGCCTCCAGGAGAGAGGCCCAAGCAAGACGCGCCCCGAGGAGCGTCTTGCCACATGTCAACACTGGGTCTGACTGAGCGCCTCCAGGAGAGAGGCCCAAGCAAGACGCGCCCCGAGGAGCGTCTTGCCACATGTCAACACTGGGTCTGACTGAGCGCCTCCAGGAGAGAGGCCCAAGCAAGACGTGCCCCGAGGAGCGTCTTGCCACATGTCAACACTGGGTCTGACTGAGCGCCTCCAGGAGAGAGGCCCAAGCAAGAAGCGCTCCGAGGAGAGTCTTGCCACATGTCAACACTGGGTCTGACCGAGCGCCTCCAGGAGAGAGGCCCAAGCAAGAAGCGGCTCGAGGAGCGTCTTGCCACATGTCAACAATGGGTCTGACTGAGGGCCTCCAGGAGAGAAGCCCAAGCAAGACGCGACCCGAGGAGCGTCTTGCCACATGTCAACAATGGGTCTAACTGAGCGCCTCCAGGAGAGAGGCCCAAGCAAGACGCGCCCCGAGGAGCGTCTTGACACTTGTCAACACTGGGTCTGACTGAGGGCCTCCATGAGAGAAGCCCAAGCAAGACGCGCCCCGAGGAGTGTCTTGCCACATGTCAACACTGGGTCTGACAGAGGGCCTCCAGGAGAGAGGCCCAAGCAATACGCGCCCCGAGGAGCGTCTTGCCATACGTCACCACTGGGTCTGACTGAGCGCCTCCAGGAGAGAGGCCCAAGCAAGACGCGCCCCGAGGAGCGTCTTGCCACATGTTAGCACTCGGTCTGACTGAGCGCCTCCAGGAGAGAGAGCCCAGCAAGACGCGCCCCTAGGAGCGTCTTGCCACATGTCAACACTGGGTCTGACAGAGGGCCTCCAGGAGAGAGGCCCAAGCAAGACGCGCCCCGAGGAGTGTCTTGCCACATGTCAACATTGGGTCTGACTGAGCACCTCCAGGAGAGAGGCCCAAGTAAGACGCGCCCCGAGGAGCGTCTTGCCACATGTCAGCACTCGGTCTGACTGAGCGCCTCCAGGAGAGAGGCCTAAGCAAGACGCGCCCCTAGGAGCGTCTTGCCACATGTCAACACTGGGTCTGACTGAGCACCTCCAGGAGAGAGGACCAAGCAAGACGCACCCCGAGGAGCGTCTTGCCACGTGTCAACACTGGGTCTGACAGAGGGCCTCCAGGAGAGAGGCCCAAGCAACACGCGCCCCGAGGAGCGTCTTGCCATATGTCACCACTGGGTCTGACTGAGCGCCTCCAGGAGAGAGGCCCAAGCAAGACGCGCCCCGAGGAGCGTCTTGCCACATGTCAGCACTCGGTCTGACTGAGCGCCTCCAGGAGAGAGGCCCAAGCAAGACGCGCCCCTAGGAGCGTCTTGCCACATGTCAACACTGGGTCTGACAGCGGGCCTCCAGGAGAGAGGCCCAAGCAAGACGCACCCCGAGGAGTGTCTTGCCACATGTCACGACTGGGTCTGACTGAGCGCCTCCAGGAGAGAGGCCCAAGCAAGACGCGCCCCGAGGAGCGTCATGCCACATGTCACTACTCGGTCTGACTGAGTGCCTCCAGGAGAGAGGCCCAAGCAAGACGCGCCCCGAGGAGCATCTTGCCACGTGTCAACACTGGGTCTGATTGAGGGCCTCCAGGAGAGAGGCCCAAGCAAGACTTGCCCCGAGGAGCGTCTTGCCACATGTCAACACTGGGTCTGACAGAGGGCCTCCAGGAGAGAGGCCCAAGCAATACGTGCCCCGAGGAGCATCTAGCCACATGTCACCACTGGGTCTGACTGAGCGCCTCAAGGAGAGAGGCCCAAGCAAGACGCGCCCCGAGGAGCGTCTTGCCACATGTCACCACTGGGTCTGACTGAGAGCCTCCAGGAGAGAGGCCCAAGCAAGACGCGCCCCGAGAAGCGTCTTGCCACATGTAAACACTGGGTCTGACTGAGGGCCTCCATGAGAGAAGCCCAAGCAAGACGCGCCCCGAGGAGTGTCTTGCCACATGTCAACACTGGGTCTGACTGAGGGCCTCCATGAGAGAAGCCCAAGCAAGACGCGCCCCGAGGAGTGTCTTGCCACATGTCAACACTGGGTCTGACAGAGGGCCTCCAGGAGAGAGGCCCAAGCAATACGCACCCCGAGGAGCGTCTTGCCATATGTCACCACTGGGACTGACTGAGCGCCTCCAGGAGAGAGGCCCAAGCAAGACGCGCCCCGAGGAGCGTCTTGCCACATGTCAGCACTCGGTCTGACTGAGCGCCTCCAGGAGAGAGAGCCAAGCAAGACGCGCCCCTAGGAGCGTCTTGCCACATGTTAACACTGGGTCTGACAGAGGGCCTCCAGGAGAGAGGCCCAAGAAAGGAGCGCCCCGAGGAGTGTCTTGCCACATGTCAACACTGGGTCTGACTGAGCGCCTCCAGGAGAGAGGCCCAAGCAAGACGCGGCCCGAGGAGCGTCTTGCCACATGTCACAACTGGGTCTGACTGAGAGCCTCCAGGAGAGAGGCCCAAGCAAGACGCGCCCCGAGGAGCGTCTTGCCACATGTCAACACTGGGTCTGACTGAGCGCCTCCAGGAGAGAGGCCCAAGCAAGACGCGCCCCGAGGAGCGTCTTGCCACATGTCAACACTGGGTCTGACTGAGCGCCTCCAGGAGAGAGGCCCAAGCAAGACGCGCCCCGAGGAGCGTCTTGCCACATGTCAACACTGGGTCTGACTGAGCGCCTCCAGGAGAGAGGCCCAAGCAAGACGCGCCCCGAGGAGCGTCTTGCCACATGTCAACACTGGGTCTGACTGAGCGCCTCCAGGAGAGACGCCCAAGCAAGACGTGCCCCGAGGAGCGTCTTGCCACATGTCAACTCTGGGTCTGACTGAGCGCCTCCAGGAGAGAGGCCCAAGCAAGAAGCGGCTCGAGGAGCGTCTTGCCACATGTCAACAATGGGTCTGACTGAGGGCCTCCAGGAGAGAAGCCCAAGCAAGACGCGACCCGAGGAGCGTCTTGCCACATGTCAACAATGGGTCTAACTGAGCGCCTCCAGGAGAGAGGCCCAAGCAAGACGCACCCCGAGGAGCGTCTTGACACTTGTCAACACTGGGTCTGACTGAAGGCCTCCATGAGAGAAGCCCAAGCAAGACGCGCCCCGAGGAGTGTCTTGCCACATGTCAACACTGGGTCTGACAGAGGGCCTCCAGGAGAGAGGCCCAAGCAATACGCGCCCCGAGGAGCGTCTTGCCATACGTCACCACTGGGTCTGACTGAGCGCCTCCAGGAGAGAGGCCCAAGCAAGACGCGCCCCGAGGAGCGTCTTGCCACATGTTAGCACTCGGTCTGACTGAGCGCCTCCAGGAGAGAGGCCCAAGCAAGACGCGCCCCTAGGAGCGTCTTGCCACATGTCAACACTGGGTCTGACAGCGGGCCTCCAGGAGAGAGGCGCAAGCAAGACGCACCCCGAGGAGTGTCTTGCCACATGTCACGACTGGGTCTGACTGAGCGCCTCCAGGAGAGAGGCCCAAGCAAGACGCGCCCCGAGGAGCGTCATGCCACATGTCACTACTCGGTCTGACTGAGCGCCTCCAGGAGAGAGGCCCAAGCAAGACGCGCCCCGAGGAGCATCTTGCCACGTGTCAACACTGGGTCTGATTGAGGGCCTCCAGGAGAGAGGCCCAAGCAAGACTTATCCCGAGGAGCGTCTTGCCACATGTCAACACTGGGTCTGACAGAGGGCCTCCAGGAGAGAGGCCCAAGCAATACGTGCCCCGAGGAGCATCTAGCCACATGTCACCACTGGGTCTGACTGAGCGCCTCCAGGAGAGAGGCCCAAGCAAGACGCGCCCCGAGGAGCATCTTGCCACATGTCAGCACTCGGTCTAACTGAGCGCCTCCAGGAGAGAGGCCCAAGCAAGACGCGCCCCTAGGAGCGTCTTGCCACATGTCAACACTGGGTCTGACTGAGCGCCTCCAGGAGAGAGGCCCAAGCAAGACGCGCCCCGAGGAGCGTCTTGACACATGTCAACACTGGGTCTGACTGAGGGCCTCCATGAGAGAAGCCCAAGCAATACGCGCCCCGAGGAGCGTCTTGCCACATGTTAACACTGGGTCTGACAGAGGGCCTCCAGGAGAGAGGCCCAAGAAAGAAGCGCCCCGAGGAGTGTCTTGCCACATGTCAACACTGGGTCTGACTGAGCGCCTCCAGGAGAGAGGCCCAAGCAAGACGCGCCCCGAGGAGCGTCTTGCCACATGTCACAACTGGGTCTGACTGAGAGCCTACAGGAGAGAGGCCCAAGCAAGACGCGCCCCGAGGAGCGTCTTGCCACATGTCAACACTGGGTCTGACTGAGCGCCTCCAGGAGAGAGGCCCAAGCAAGACGCGCCCCGAGGAGCGTCTTGCCACATGTCAACACTGGGTCTGACTGAGCGCCTCCAGGAGAGAGGCCCAAGCAAGACGCGCCCCGAGGAGCGTCTTGCCACATGTCAAAACTGGGTCTGACTGAGCGCCTCCAGGAGAGAGGCCCAAGCAAGACGTGCCCCGAGGAGCGTCTTGCCACATGTCAACACTGGGTCTGACTGAGCGCCTCCAGGAGAGAGGCCCAAGCAAGAAGCGCTCCGAGGAGAGTCTTGCCACATGTCAACACTGGGTCTGACTGAGCGCCTCAAGGAGAGAGGCCCAAGCAAGAAGCGGCTCGAGGAGCGTCTTGCCACATGTCAACAATGGGTCTGACTGAGGGCCTCCAGGAGAGAAGCCCAAGCAAGACGCGACCCGAGGAGCGTCTTGCCACATGTCAACAATGGGTCTAACTGAGCGCCTCCAGGAGAGAGGCCCAAGCAAGACGTGCCCCGAGGAGCGTCTTGACACTTGTCAACACTGGGTCTGACTGAGGACCTCCATGAGAGAAGCCCAAGCAAGACGCGCCCCGAGGAGTGTCTTGCCACATGTCAACACTGGGTCTGACAGAGGTCCTCCAGGAGAGAGGCCCAAGCAATACGCGCCCCGAGGAGCGTCTTGCCATACGTCACCACTGGGTCTGACTGAGCGCCTCCAGGAGAGAGGCCCAAGCAAGACGCGCCCCGAGGAGCGTCTTGCCACATGTTAGCACTCGGTCTGACTGAGCGCCTCCAGGAGAGAGAGCCAAGCAAGACGCGCCCCTAGGAGCGTCTTGCCACATGTCAACACTGGGTCTGACAGAGGGCCTCCAGGAGAGAGGCCCAAGCAAGACGCGCCCCGAGGAGTGTCTTGCCACATGTCAACATTGGGTCTGACTGAGCGCCTCCAGGAGAGAGGCCCAAGTAAGACGCGCCCCGAGGAGCGTCTTGCCATATGTCAACACTGGGTCTGACTGAGCGCCTCCAGGAGAGAGGCCCAAGCAAGACGCGCACCGAGGAGCGTCTTGCCACATGTCAGCACTCGGTCTGACTGAGCGCCTCCAGGAGAGAGGCCCAAGCAAGACGCGCCCCTTGGAGCGTCTTGCCACATGTCAACACTGGGTCTGACAGAGGGCCTCCAGGAGAGAGGCCCAAGCAAGACGCGCCCCGAGGAGCGTCTTGCCACATGTCAGCACTCGGTCTGACTGAGCGCCTCCAGGAGAGAGGCCCAAGCAAGACGCGCCCCGAGGAGCGTCTTGACACTTGTCAACACTGGGTCTGACTGAGGGGATCCATGAGAGAAGCCCAAGCAAGACGCGCCCCGAGGAGTGTCTTGCTACATGTCAACACTGGGTCTGACAGAGGGCCTCCAGGAGAAAGGCCCAAGCAATACGCGCCCCGAGGAGCGTCTTGCCATATGTCACCACTGTGTCTGACTGAGCGCCTCCAGGAGAGAGGCCCAAGCAAGACGCGCCCCGAGGAGCATCTTGCCACATGTCAGCACTCGGTCTGACTGAGCGCCTCCAGGAGAGAGGCCCAAGCAAGACGCGCCCCTAGGAGCGTCTTGCCACATGTCAACACTGGGTCTGACTGAGCGCCTCCAGGAGAGAGGCCCAAGCAAGACGCGCCCCGAGGAGCGTCTTGACACATGTCAACACTGGGTCTGACTGAGGGCCTCCATGAGAGAAGCCCAAGCAATACGCGCCCCGAGGAGCGTCTTGCCACATGTCAACAATGGGTCTGACTGAGGGCCTCCAGGAGAGAAGCCCAAGCAAGACGCGCCCCGAGGAGCGTCTTGCCACATGTCAACACTGGGTCTGACTGAGCGCGTCCAGGAGAGAGGCCCAAGCAAGACGCGCCCCGAGGAGCGTCTTGACACATGTCAACACTGGGTCTGACTGAGGGCCTCAATGAGAGAAGCCCAAGCATGACGCGCCCCGAGGAGCGTCTTGCCACATGTCAACACTGGGTCTGACAGAGGGACTCCAGCAGAGAGGCCCAAGCAATACGTGCCCCGAGGAGCGTCTTGCCACATGTCACCACTGGGTCTGACTGAGCGCCTCCAGGCGAGAGGCCCAAGCAAGACGCGCCCCGAGGAGCGTCTTGCCACATGTCAGCACTCGGTCTGACTGAGCGCCTCCAGGAGAGAGACCCAAGCAAGACGTGCCCCGAGGAGCGTCTTGCCACATGTCAACACTGGGTCTGACTGAGCGCCTCCAGGAGAGAGGCCCAAGCAAGACGCGCCCCGAGGAGCGTCTTGCCATATGTCACCACTGGGACTGACTGAGCGCCTCCAGGAGAGAGGCCCAAGCAAGACGCGCCCCGAGGAGCGTCTTGCCACATGTCAGCACTCGGTCTGACTGAGCGCCTCCAGGAGAGAGAGCCAAGCAAGACGCGCCCCTAGGAGCGTCTTGCCACATGTTAACACTGGGTCTGACAGAGGGCCTCCAGGAGAGAGGCCCAAGAAAGGAGCGCCCCGAGGAGTGTCTTGCCACATGTCAACACTGGGTCTGACTGAGCGCCTCCAGGAGAGAGGCCCAAGCAAGACGCGGCCCGAGGAGCGTCTTGCCACATGTCACAACTGGGTCTGACTGAGAGCCTCCAGGAGAGAGGCCCAAGCAAGACGCGCCCCGAGGAGCGTCTTGCCACATGTCAACACTGGGTCTGACTGAGCGCCTCCAGGAGAGAGGCCCAAGCAAGACGCGCCCCGAGGAGCGTCTTGCCACATGTCAACACTGGGTCTGACTGAGCGCCTCCAGGAGAGAGGCCCAAGCAAGACGCGCCCCGAGGAGCGTCTTGCCACATGTCAACACTGGGTCTGACTGAGCGCCTCCAGGAGAGACGCCCAAGCAAGACGTGCCCCGAGGAGCGTCTTGCCACATGTCAACACTGGGTCTGACTGAGCGCCTCCAGGAGAGAGGCCCAAGCAAGAAGCGCTCCGAGGAGAGTCTTGCCACATGTCAACACTGGGTCTGACTGAGCGCCTCAAGGAGAGAGGCCCAAGCAAGAAGCGGCTCGAGGAGCGTCTTGCCACATGTCAACAATGGGTCTGACTGAGGGCCTCCAGGAGAGAAGCCCAAGCAAGACGCGACCCGAGGAGCGTCTTGCCACATGTCAACAATGGGTCTAACTGAGCGCCTCCAGGAGAGAGGCCCAAGCAAGACGCGCCCCGAGGAGCGTCTTGACACTTGTCAACACTGGGTCTGACTGAAGGCCTCCATGAGAGAAGCCCAAGCAAGACGCGCCCCGAGGAGTGTCTTGCCACATGTCAACACTGGGTCTGACAGAGGGCCTCCAGGAGAGAGGCCCAAGCAATACGCGCCCCGAGGAGCGTCTTGCCATACGTCACCACTGGGTCTGACGGAGCGCCTCCAGGAGAGAGGCCCAAGCAAGACGCGCCCCGAGGAGCGTCTTGCCACATGTTAGCACTCGGTCTGACTGAGCGCCTCCAGGAGAGAGGCCCAAGCAAGACGCGCCCCTAGGAGCGTCTTGCCACATGTCAACACTGGGTCTGACAGCGGGCCTCCAGGAGAGAGGCGCAAGCAAGACGCACCCCGAGGAGTGTCTTGCCACATGTCACGACTGGGTCTGACTGAGCGCCTCCAGGAGAGAGGCCCAAGCAAGACGCGCCCCGAGGAGCGTCATGCCACATGTCACTACTCGGTCTGACTGAGCGCCTCCAGGAGAGAGGCCCAAGCAAGACGCGCCCCGAGGAGCATCTTGCCACGTGTCAACACTGGGTCTGATTGAGGGCCTCCAGGAGAGAGGCCCAAGCAAGACTTATCCCGAGGAGCGTCTTGCCACATGTCAACACTGGGTCTGACAGAGGGCCTCCAGGAGAGAGGCCCAAGCAATACGTGCCCCGAGGAGCATCTAGCCACATGTCACCACTGGGTCTGACTGAGCGCCTCCAGGAGAGAGGCCCAAGCAAGACGCGCCCCGAGGAGCATCTTGCTACATGTCAGCACTCGGTCTAACTGAGCGCCTCCAGGAGAGAGGCCCAAGCAAGACGCGCCCCTAGGAGCGTCTTGCCACATGTCAACACTGGGTCTGACTGAGCGCCTCCAGGAGAGAGGCCCAAGCAAGACGCGCCCCGAGGAGCGTCTTGACACATGTCAACACTGGGTCTGACTGAGGGCCTCCATGAGAGAAGCCCAAGCAATACGCGCCCCGAGGAGCGTCTTGCCACATGTTAACACTGGGTCTGACAGAGGGCCTCCAGGAGAGAGGCCCAAGAAAGAAGCGCCCCGAGGAGTGTCTTGCCACATGTCAACACTGGGTCTGACTGAGCGCCTCCAGGAGAGAGGCCCAAGCAAGACGCGCCCCGAGGAGCGTCTTGCCACATGTCACAACTGGGTCTGACTGAGAGCCTACAGGAGAGAGGCCCAAGCAAGACGCGCCCCGAGGAGCGTCTTGCCACATGTCAACACTGGGTCTGACTGAGCGCCTCCAGGAGAGAGGCCCAAGCAAGACGCGCCCCGAGGAGCGTCTTGCCACATGTCAACACTGGGTCTGACTGAGCGCCTCCAGGAGAGAGGCCCAAGCAAGACGCGCCCCGAGGAGCGTCTTGCCACATGTCAAAACTGGGTCTGACTGAGCGCCTCCAGGAGAGAGGTCCAAGCAAGACGTGCCCCGAGGAGCGTCTTGCCACATGTCAACACTGGGTCTGACTGAGCGCCTCCAGGAGAGAGGCCCAAGCAAGAAGCGCTCCGAGGAGAGTCTTGCCACATGTCAACACTGGGTCTGACTGAGCGCCTCAAGGAGAGAGGCCCAAGCAAGAAGCGGCTCGAGGAGCGTCTTGCCACATGTCAACAATGGGTCTGACTGAGGGCCTCCTGGAGAGAAGCCCAAGCAAGACGCGACCCGAGGAGCGTCTTGCCACATGTCAACAATGGGTCTAACTGAGCGCCTCCAGGAGAGAGGCCCAAGCAAGACGCGCCCCGAGGAGCGTCTTGACACTTGTCAACACTGGGTCTGACTGAGGGCCTCCATGAGAGAAGCCCAAGCAAGACGCGCCCCGAGGAGTGTCTTGCCACATGTCAACACTGGGTCTGACAGAGGTCCTCCAGGAGAGAGGCCCAAGCAATACGCGCCCCGAGGAGCGTCTTGCCATACGTCACCACTGGGTCTGACTGAGCGCCTCCAGGAGAGAGGCCCAAGCAAGACGCGCCCCGAGGAGCGTCTTGCCACATGTCAACACTGGGTCTGACAGAGGGCCTCCAGGAGAGAGGCCCAAGCAAGACGCGCCCCGAGGAGTGTCTTGCCACATGTCAACATTGGGTCTGACTGAGCGCCTCCAGGAGAGAGGCCCAAGTAAGACGCGCCCCGAGGAGCGTCTTGCCACATGTCAACACTGGGTCTGACTGAGCGCCTCCAGGAGAGAGGCCCAAGCAAGACGCGCACCGAGGAGCGTCTTGCCACATGTCAGCACTCGGTCTGACTGAGCGCCTCCAGGAGAGAGGCCCAAGCAAGACGCGCCCCTTGGAGCGTCTTGCCACATGTCAACACTGGGTCTGACAGAGGGCCTCCAGGAGAGAGGCCCAAGCAAGACGCGCCCCGAGGAGCGTCTTGCCACATGTCAGCACTCAGTCTGACTGAGCGCCTCCAGGAGAGAGGCCCAAGCAAGACGCGCCCCGAGGAGCGTCTTGACACTTGTCAACACTGGGTCTGACTGAGGGGATCCATGAGAGAAGCCCAAGCAAGACGCGCCCCGAGGAGTGTCTTGCTACATGTCAACACTGGGTCTGACAGAGGGCCTCCAGGAGAAAGGCCCAAGCAATACGCGCCCCGAGGAGCGTCTTGCCATATGTCACCACTGTGTCTGACTGAGCGCCTCCAGGAGAGAGGCCCAAGCAAGACGCGCCCCGAGGAGCATCTTGCCACATGTCAGCACTCGGTCTGACTGAGCGCCTCCAGGAGAGAGGCCCAAGCAAGACGCGCCCCTAGGAGCGTCTTGCCACATGTCAACACTGGGTCTGACTGAGCGCCTCCAGGAGAGAGGCCCAAGCAAGACGCGCCCCGAGGAGCGTCTTGACACATGTCAACACTGGGTCTGACTGAGGGCCTCCATGAGAGAAGCCCAAGCAATACGCGCCCCGAGGAGCGTCTTGCCACATGTCAACAATGGGTCTGACTGAGGGCCTCCAGGAGAGAAGCCCAAGCAAGACGCGCCCCGAGGAGCGTCTTGCCACATGTCAACACTGGGTCTGACTGAGCGCGTCCAGGAGAGAGGCCCAAGCAAGACGCGCCCCGAGGAGCGTCTTGACACATGTCAACACTGGGTCTGACTGAGGGCCTCAATGAGAGAAGCCCAAGCATGACGCGCCCCGAGGAGCGTCTTGCCACATGTCAACACTGGGTCTGACAGAGGGACTCCAGCAGAGAGGCCCAAGCAATACGTGCCCCGAGGAGCGTCTTGCCACATGTCACCACTGGGTCTGACTGAGCGCCTCCAGGAGAGAGGCCCAAGCAAGACGCGCCCCGAGGAGCGTCTTGCCACATGTCAGCACTCGGTCTGACTGAGCGCCTCCAGGAGAGAGACCCAAGCAAGACGTGCCCCGAGGAGCGTCTTGCCACATGTCAACACTGGGTCTGACTGAGCGCCTCCAGGAGAGAGGCCCAAGCAAGAAGCGCCCCGAGGAGCGTCTTGCCACATGTCAACAATGGGTCTGACTGAGGGACTCCAGGAGAGAAGCCCAAGCAAGACGCGCCCCGAGGAGTGTCTTGCCACATGTCAACAATGGGTCTGACTGAGTGCCTCCAGGAGAGAGGCCCAAGCAAGACGTGCCCCGAGGAGCGTCTTGACACTTGTCAACACTGGGTCTGACTGAGGGCCTCCAGGAGAGAAGCCCAAGCAAGACGCGCCCCGAGGAGTGTCTTGCCACATGTCAACACTGGGTATGACAGAGGGCCTCCAGGAGAGAGGCCCAAGCAACACGCGCCCCGAGGAGCGTCTTGCCATATGTCACCACTGGGTCTGACTGAGCGCCTCCAGGAGAGAGGCCCAAGCAAGACGCGCCCCGAGGAGCGTCTTGCCACATGTCAGCACTCGGTCTGACTGAGCGCCTCCAGGAGAGAGGCCCAAGCAAGACGCGCCCCTAGAAGCGTCTTGCCACATGTCAACACTGGGTCAGACAGAGGGCCTCCAGGAGAAAGGCCCAAGCAAGACGGGCCCCGAGGAGTGTCTTGCCACATGTCACCACTGGGTCTGACTGAGCGCCTCCAGGAGAGAGGCCCAAGCAAGACGCGCCCCGAGGAGCATCTTGCCACATGTCAGCACTCGGTCTAACTGAGCGCCTCCAGGAGAGAGGCCCAAGCAAGACGCGCCCCTAGGAGCGTCTTGCCACATGTCAACACTGGGTCTGACTGAGCGCCTCCAGGAGAGAGGCCCAAGCAAGACGCGCCCCGAGGAGCGTCTTGACACATGTCAACACTGGGTCTGACTGAGGGCCTCCATGAGAGAAGCCCAAGCAATACGCGCCCCGAGGAGCGTCTTGCCACATGTCAACACTGGGTCTGACTGAGCGCCTCCAGGAGAGAGGCCCAAGCAAGACGCGCCCCGAGGAGCGTCTTGCCACATGTCAACACTGGGTCTGACTGAGCGCCTCCAGGAGAGAGGCCCAAGCAAGACGCGCCCCGAGGAGCGTCTTGCCACATGTGAACACTGGGTCTGACTGAGCGCCTCCAGGAGAGAGGCCCAAGCAAGGCGTGCCCCGAGGAGCGTCTTGCCACATGTCAACACTGGGTCTGACTGAGCGCCTCCAGGAGAGAGGCCCAAGCAAGAAGCGCTCCGAGGAGAGTCTTGCCACATGTCAACACTGGGTCTGACTGAGCGCCTCAAGGAGAGAGGCCCAAGCAAGAAGCGGCTCGAGGAGCGTCTTGCCACATGTCAACAATGGGTCTGACTGAGGGCCTCCAGGAGAGAAGCCCAAGCAAGATGCGACCCGAGGAGCGTCTTGCCACATGTCAACAATGGGTCTAACTGAGCGCCTCCAGGAGAGAGGCCCAAGCAAGACGCGCCCCGAGGAGCGTCTTGACACTTGTCAACACTGGGTCTGACTGAGGGCCTCCATGAGAGAAGCCCAAGCAAGACGCGCCCCGAGGAGTGTCTTGCCACATGTCAAAACTGGGTCTGACAGAGGGCCTCCAGGAGAGAGGCCCAAGCAATACGCGCCCCGAGGAGCGTCTTGCCATACGTCACCACTGGGTCTGACTGAGCGCCTCCAGGAGAGAGGCCCAAGCAAGACGCGCCCCGAGGAGCGTCTTGCCACATGTTAGCACTCGGTCTGACTGAGCGCCTCCAGGAGAGAGAGCCAAGCAAGACGCGCCCCGAGGAGTGTCTTGCCACATGTCAACATTGGGTCTGACTGAGCGCCTCCAGGAGAGAGGCCCAAGTAAGACGCGCCCCGAGGAGCGTCTTGCCACATGTCAACACTGGGTCTGACTGAGCGCCTCCAGGAGAGAGGCCCAAGCAAGTCGCGCACCGAGGAGCGTCTTGCCACATGTCAGCACTCGGTCTGACTGAGCGCCTCCAGGAGAGAGGCCCAAGCAAGACGCGCCCCTTGGAGCGTCTTGCCACATGTCAACACTGGGTCTGACAGAGGGCCTCCAGGAGAGAGGCCCAAGCAAGACGCGCCCCGAGGAGCGTCTTGCCACATGTCAGCACTCGGTCTGACTGAGCACCTCCAGGAGAGAGGCCCAAGCAAGACGCGCCCCGAGGAGCGTCTTGACACTTGTCAACACTGGGTCTGACTGAGGGCCTCCATGAGAGAAGCCCAAGCAAGACGCGCCCCGAGGAGTGTCTTGCCACATGTCAACACTGGGTCTGACAGAGGGCCTCCAGGAGAAAGGCCCAAGCAATACGCGCCCCGAGGAGCGTCTTGCCATATGTCACCACTGTGTCTGACTGAGCGCCTCCAGGAGAGAGGCCCAAGCAAGACGCGCCCCGAGGAGCATCTTGCCACATGTCAGCACTCGGTCTAACTGAGCGCCTCCAGGAGAGAGGCCCAAGCAAGACGCGCCCCTAGGAGCGTCTTGCCACATGTCAACACTGGGTCTGACTGAGCGCCTCCAGGAGAGAGGCCCAAGCAAGACGCGCCCCGAGGAGCGTCTTGACACATGTCAACACTGGGTCTGACTGAGGGCCTCCATGAGAGAAGCCCAAGCAATACGCGCCCCGAGGAGCGTCTTGCCACATGTTAACACTGGGTCTGACAGAGGGCCTCCAGGAGAGAGGCCCAAGAAAGAAGCGCCCCGAGGAGTGTCTTGCCACATGTCAACACTGGGTCTGACTGAGCGCCTCCAGGAGAGAGGCCCAAGCAAGACGCGCCCCGAGGAGCGTCTTGCCACATGTCACAACTGGGTCTGACTGAGAGCCTCCAGGAGAGAGGCCCAAGCAAGACGCGCCCCGAGGAGCGTCTTGCCACATGTCAACACTGGGTCTGACTGAGCGCCTCCAGGAGAGAGGCCCAAGCAAGACGCGCCCCGAGGAGCGTCTTGCCACATGTCAACACTGGGTCTGACTGAGCGCCTCCAGGAGAGAGGCCCAAGCAAGACGCGCCCCGAGGAGCGTCTTGCCACATGTCAAAACTGGGTCTGACTGAGCGCCTCCAGGAGAGAGGCCCAAGCAAGACGTGCCCCGAGGAGCGTCTTGCCACATGTCAACACTGGGTCTGACTGAGCGCCTCCAGGAGAGAGGCCCAAGCAAGAAGCGCTCCGAGGAGAGTCTTGCCACATGTCAACACTGGGTCTGACTGAGCGCCTCAAGGAGAGAGGCCCAAGCAAGAAGCGGCTCGAGGAGCGTCTTGCCACATGTCAACAATGGGTCTGACTGAGGGCCTCCAGGAGAGAAGCCCAAGCAAGACGCGACCCGAGGAGCGTCTTGCCACATGTCAACAATGGGTCTAACTGAGCGCCTCCAGGAGAGAGGCCCAAGCAAGACGCGCCCCGAGGAGCGTCTTGACACTTGTCAACACTGGGTCTGACTGAGGGCCTCCATGAGAGAAGCCCAAGCATGACGCGCCCCGAGGAGTGTCTTGCCACATGTCAACACTGGGTCTGACAGAGGTCCTCCAGGAGAGAGGCCCAAGCAATACGCGCCCCGAGGAGCGTCTTGCCATACGTCACCACTGGGTCTGACTGAGCGCCTCCAGGAGAGAGGCCCAAGCAAGACGCGCCCCGAGGAGCGTCTTGCCACATGTTAGCACTCGGTCTGTCTGAGCGCCTCCAGGAGAGAGAGCCAAGCAAGACGCGCCCCTAGGAGCGTCTTGCCACATGTCAACACTGGGTCTGACAGAGGGCCTCCAGGAGAGAGGCCCAAGCAAGACGCGCCCCGAGGAGTGACTTGCCACATGTCAACATTGGGTCTGACTGAGCGCCTCCAGGAGAGAGGCCCAAGTAAGACGCACCCCGAGGAGCGTCTTGCCACATGTCAACACTGGGTCTGACTGAGCGCCTCCAGGAGAGAGGCCCAAGCAAGACGCGCACCGAGGAGCGTCTTGCCACATGTCAGCACTCGGTCTGACTGAGCGCCTCCAGGAGAGAGGCCCAAGCAAGACGCGCCCCTTGGAGCGTCTTGCCACATGTCAACACTGGGTCTGACAGAGGGCCTCCAGGAGAGAGGCCCAAGCAAGACGCGCCCCGAGGAGCGTCTTGCCACATGTCATCACTCGGTCTGACTGAGCGCCTCCAGGAGAGAGGCCCAAGCAAGACGCGCCCCGAGGAGCGTCTTGACACTTGTCAACATTGGGTCTGACTGAGGGCCTCCATGAGAGAAGCCCAAGCAAGACACGCCCCGAGGAGTGTCTTGCCACATGTCAACACTGGGTCTGACAGAGGGCCTCCAGGAGAAAGGCCCAAGCAATACGCGCCCCGAGGAGCGTCTTGCCATATGTCACCACTGTGTCTGACTGAGCGCCTCCAGGAGAGAGGCCCAAGCAAGACGCGCCCCGAGGAGCATCTTGCCACATGTCAGCACTCGGTCTGACTGAGCGCCTCCAGGAGAGAGGCCCAAGCAAGACGCGCCCCTAGGAGCGTCTTGCCACATGTCAACACTGGGTCTGACTGAGCGCCTCCAGGAGAGAGGCCCAAGCAAGACGCGCCCCGAGGAGCGTCTTGACACATGTCAACACTGGGTCTGACTGAGCGCCTCCAGGAGAGAGGCCCAAGCAAGACGCGCCCCTAGGAGCGTCTTGCCACATGTCAACACTGGGTCTGACTGAGCGCCTCCAGGAGAGAGGCCCAAGCAAGACGCGCCCCGAGGAGCGTCTTGACACATGTCAACACTGGGTCTGACTGAGGGCCTCCATGAGAGAAGCCCAAGCAATACGCGCCCCGAGGAGCGTCTTGCCACATGTCAACACTGGGTCTGACTGAGCGCGTCCAGGAGAGAGGCCCAAGCAAGACGCGCCCCGAGGAGCGTCTTGACACATGTCAACACTGGGTCTGACTGAGGGCCTCAATGAGAGAAGCCCAAGCATGACGCGCCCCGAGGAGCGTCTTGCCACATGTCAACACTGGGTCTGACAGAGGGACTCCAGCAGAGAGGCCCAAGAAATACGTGCCCCGAGGAGCGTCTTGCCACATGTCACCACTGGGTCTGACTGAGCGCCTCCAGGAGAGAGGCCCAAGCAAGACGCGCCCCGAGGAGCGTCTTGCCACATGTCAGCACTCGGTCTGACTGAGCGCCTCCAGGAGAGAGACCCAAGCAAGACGTGCCCCGAGGAGCGTCTTGCCACATGTCAACACTGGGTCTGACTGAGCGCCTCCAGGAGAGAGGCCCAAGCAAGAAGCGCCCCGAGGAGCGTCTTGCCACATGTCAACAATGGGTCTGACTGAGGGACTCCAGGAGAGAAGCCCAAGCAAGACGCGCCCCGAGGAGCGTCTTGCCACATGTCAACAATGGGTCTGACTGAGTGCCTCCAGGAGAGAGGCCCAAGCAAGACGTGCCCCGAGGAGCGTCTTGACACTTGTCAACACTGGGTCTGACTGAGGGCCTCCAGGAGAGAAGCCCAAGCAAGACGCGCCCCGAGGAGTGTCTTGCCACATCTCAACACTGGGTATGACAGAGGGCCTCCAGGAGAGAGGCCCAAGCAACACGCGCCACGAGGAGCGTCTTGCCATATGTCACCACTGGGTCTGACTGAGCGCCTCCAGGAGAGAGGCCCAAGCAAGACGCGCCCCGAGGAGCGTCTTGCCACATGTCAGCACTCGGTCTGACTGAGCGCCTCCAGGAGAGAGGCCCAAGCAAGACGCGCCCCTAGAAACGTCTTGCCACATGTCAACACTGGGTCAGACAGAGGGCCTCCAGGAGAAAGGCCCAAGCAAGACGGGCCCCGAGGAGTGTCTTGCCACATGTCACCACTGGGTCTGACTGAGCGCCTCCAGGAGAGAGGCCCAAGCAAGACACGCCCCGAGGAGCGTCATGCCACATGTCACTACTCGGTCTGACTGAGCGCCTCCAGGAGAGAGGCCCAAGCAAGACGCGCCCCGAGGAGTGTCTTGACACATGTCAACACTGGGTCTGACTGAGCGCCTCCAGGAGAGAGGCCCAAGCAAGACGCGCCCCGACGAGCGTCTTGCCACATGTCAGCACTCGGTGTGACTGAGCGCCTCCAGGAGAGAGGCCCAAGCAAGACGCGCCCCGAGGAGCGTCTTGCCACATGTCACCACTGGGTCTGACTGAGAGCCTCCAGGAGAGAGGCCCAAGCAAGACGCGCCCCGAGGAGCATCTTGCCACATGTCAACACTGGGTCTGACTGAGCGCCTCCAGGAGAGAGGCCCAAGCAAGACGTGCCCCGAGGAGCGTCTTGCCACATGTCAACACTGGGTCTGACTGAGCGCCTCCAGGAGAGAGGCCCAAGCAAGAAGCGCCCCGAGGAGCGTCGTGCCACATGTCAACAATGGGTCTTACTGAGGGCCTCCAGGAGAGAGGCCCAAGCAAGACGCGCCCCGAGGAGCGTCTTGACACTTGTCAACACTGGGTCTGACTGAGGGCCTCCATGAAAGAAGTCCAAGCAAGACGCGCCCCGAGGAGTGTCTTGCCACATGTCAACACTGGGTCTGACAGAGGGCCTCCAGGAGAGAGGCCCAAGCAATACGCGCCCAGAGGAGCGTCTTGCCATATGTCACCACTGGGTCTGACTGAGCGCCTCCAGGAGAGAGGCCCAAGCAAGACGCGCCCCGAGGAACGTCTTGCCACATGTCAGCACTCGGTCTGACTGAGCGCCTCCAGGAGAGAGGCCCAAGCAAGACGCGCCCCTAGGAGCGTCTTGCCACATGTCAACACTGGGTCTGACTGAGCGCCTCCAGGAGAGAGGACCAAGCAAGACGCACCCCGAGGAGCGTCTTGCCACATGTCAACACTGGGTCTGACAGAGGGCCTCCAGGAGAGAGGCCCAAGCAACACGCGCCCCGAGGAGCGTCTTGCCATATGTCACCACTGGGTCTGACTGAGCGCCTCCAGGAGAGAGGCCCAAGCAAGACGCGCCCCGAGGAGCATCTTGCCAGGTGTCAACACTGGGTCTGATTGAGGGCCTCCAGGAGAGAGGCCCAAGCAAGACTTGCCCCGAGGAGCGTCTTGCCACATGTCAACACTGGGTCTGACAGAGAGCCTCCAGGAGAGAGGCAGAAGCAATACGTGCCCCGAGGAGCATCTAGCCACATGTCACCACTGGGTCTGACTGAGCGCCTCAAGGAGAGAGGCCCAAGCAAGACGCGCCCCGAGGAGCGTCTTGCCACATGTCACCACTGGGTCTGACTGAGAGCCTCCAGGAGAGAGGCCCAAGCAAGACGCGCCCCGAGAAGCGTCTTGCCACATGTAAACACTGGGTCTGACTGAGCGCCTCCAGGAGAGAGGCCTAAGTAAGACGCGCCCCGAGGAGCGTCTTGCCACATGTCAACACTGGGTCTGACTGAGCGCCTCCAGGAGAGAGGCCCAAGCAAGACGCGCCCCGAGGAGCGTCTTGCCACATGTCAACACTGGGTCTGACTGAGCGCCTCCAGGAGAGAGGCCCAAGCAAGACGCGCCCCGAGGAGCGTCTTGCCACATGTCAACACTGGGTCTGACTGAGCGCCTCCAGGAGAGAGGCCCAAGCAAGAAGCGCCCCGAGGAGAGTCTTGCCACATGTCAACACTGGGTCTGACTGAGCGCCTCCAGGAGAGAGGCCCAAGCAAGAAGCGCCCCGAGGAGCGTCTTGCCACATGTCAACAATGGGTCTGACTGAGGGCCTCCAGGAGAGAAGCCCAAGAAAGACGCGCCCCGAGGAGCGTCTTGCCACATGTCAACAATGGGTCTGACTGAGCGCCTCCAGGAGGGAGGCCCAAGCAAGACGCGCCCCGAGGACTGTCTTGACACTTGTCAACACTGGGTCTGACTGAGGGCCTCCATGAGAGAAGCCCAAGCAAGACGCGCCCCGAGGAGTGTCTTGCCACATGTCAACACTGGGTCTGACAGAGGGCCTCCAGGAGAGAGGCCCAAGCAAGAAGCGCCCCGAGGAGCGTCTTGACACTTGTCAACACTGGGTCTGACTGAGGGCCTCCATGAGAGAAGCCCAAGCAAGACGCGCCCCGAGGAGTGTCTTGCCACATGTCAACACTGGGTCTGACAGAGGGCCTACAGGAGAGAGGCCCAAGCAAGACGCGCCCCGAGGAGCGTCTTGCCACATGTCAGCACTCGGTCTGACTGAGCGCCTCCAGGAGAGAGAGCCAAGCAAGACGCGCCCCTAGGAGCGTCTTGCCACATGTTAACACTGGGTCTGACAGAGGGCCTCCAGGAGAGAGGCCCAAGCAAGAAGCGCCCCGAGGAGTGTCTTGCCACATGTCAACACTGGGTCTGACTGAGCGCCTCCAGGAGAGAGGCCCAAGCAAGATGCGCCCCGAGGAGCGTCTTGCCACATGTCACAACTGGGTCTGACTGAGAGCCTCCAGGAGAGAGGCCCAAGCAAGACGCGCCCCGAGGAGCGTCTTGCCACATGTCAACACTGGGTCTGACTGAGCGCCTCCAGGAGAGAGGCCCAAGCAAGACGCGCCCCGAGGAGCATCTTGCCACATGTCAACAATGGGTCTAACTGAGCGCCTCCAGGAGAGAGGCCCAAGCAAGACGCGCCCCGAGGAGCGTCTTGACACTTGTCAACACTGGGTCTGACTGAGGGCCTCCATGAGAGAAGCCCAAGCAAGACGCGCCCCGAGGAGTGTCTTGCCACATGTCAAAACTGGGTCTGACAGAGGGCCTCCAGGAGAGAGGCCCAAGCAATACGCGCCCCGAGGAGCGTCTTGCCATACGTCACCACTGGGTCTGACTGAGCGCCTCCAGGAGAGAGGCCCAAGCAAGACGCGCCCCGAGGAGCGTCTTGCCACATGTTAGCACTCGGTCTGACTGAGCGCCTCCAGGAGAGAGAGCCAAGCAAGACGCGCCCCGAGGAGTGTCTTGCCACATGTCAACATTGGGTCTGACTGAGCGCCTCCAGGAGAGAGGCCCAAGTAAGACGCGCCCCGAGGAGCGTCTTGCCACATGTCAACACTGGGTCTGACTGAGCGCCTCCAGGAGAGAGGCCCAAGCAAGTCGCGCACCGAGGAGCGTCTTGCCACATGTCAGCACTCGGTCTGACTGAGCGCCTCCAGGAGAGAGGCCCAAGCAAGACGCGCCCCTTGGAGCGTCTTGCCACATGTCAACACTGGGTCTGACAGAGCGCCTCCAGGAGAGAGGCCCAAGCAAGACGCGCCCCGAGGAGCGTCTTGCCACATGTCAGCACTCGGTCTGACTGAGCACCTCCAGGAGAGAGGCCCAAGCAAGACGCGCCCCGAGGAGCGTCTTGACACTTGTCAACACTGGGTCTGACTGAGGGCCTCCATGAGAGAAGCCCAAGCAAGACGCGCCCCGAGGAGTGTCTTGCCACATGTCAACACTGGGTCTGACAGAGGGCCTCCAGGAGAAAGGCCCAAGCAATACGCGCCCCGAGGAGCGTCTTGCCATATGTCACCACTGTGTCTGACTGAGCGCCTCCAGGAGAGAGGCCCAAGCAAGACGCGCCCCGAGGAGCATCTTGCCACATGTCAGCACTCGGTCTAACTGAGCGCCTCCAGGAGAGAGGCCCAAGCAAGACGCGCCCCTAGGAGCGTCTTGCCACATGTCAACACTGGGTCTGACTGAGCGCCTCCAGGAGAGAGGCCCAAGCAAGACGCGCCCCGAGGAGCGTCTTGACACATGTCAACACTGGGTCTGACTGAGGGCCTCCATGAGAGAAGCCCAAGCAATACGCGCCCCGAGGAGCGTCTTGCCACATGTTAACACTGGGTCTGACAGAGGGCCTCCAGGAGAGAGGCCCAAGAAAGAAGCGCCCCGAGGAGTGTCTTGCCACATGTCAACACTGGGTCTGACTGAGCGCCTCCAGGAGAGAGGCCCAAGCAAGACGCGCCCCGAGGAGCGTCTTGCCACATGTCACAACTGGGTCTGACTGAGAGCCTCCAGGAGAGAGGCCCAAGTAAGACGCGCCCCGAGGAGCGTCTTGCCACATGTCAACACTGGGTCTGACTGAGCGCCTCCAGGAGAGAGGCCCAAGCAAGACGCGCCCCGAGGAGCGTCTTGCCACATGTCAACACTGGGTCTGACTGAGCGCCTCCAGGAGAGAGGCCCAAGCAAGACGCGCCCCGAGGAGCGTCTTGCCACATGTCAAAACTGGGTCTGACTGAGCGCCTCCAGGAGAGAGGCCCAAGCAAGACGTGCCCCGAGGAGCGTCTTGCCACATGTCAACACTGGGTCTGACTGAGCGCCTCCAGGAGAGAGGCCCAAGCAAGAAGCGCTCCGAGGAGAGTCTTGCCACATGTCAACACTGGGTCTGACTGAGCGCCTCAAGGAGAGAGGCCCAAGCAAGAAGCGGCTCGAGGAGCGTCTTGCCACATGTCAACAATGGGTCTGACTGAGGGCCTCCAGGAGAGAAGCCCAAGCAAGACGCGACCCGAGGAGCGTCTTGCCACATGTCAACAATGGGTCTAACTGAGCGCCTCCAGGAGAGAGGCCCAAGCAAGACGCGCCCCGAGGAGCGTCTTGACACTTGTCAACACTGGGTCTGACTGAGGGCCTCCATGAGAGAAGCCCAAGCATGACGCGCCCCGAGGAGTGTCTTGCCACATGTCAACACTGGGTCTGACAGAGGTCCTCCAGGAGAGAGGCCCAAGCAATACGCGCCCCGAGGAGCGTCTTGCCATACGTCACCACTGGGTCTGACTGAGCGCCTCCAGGAGAGAGGCCCAAGCAAGACGCGCCCCGAGGAGCGTCTTGCCACATGTTAGCACTCGGTCTGACTGAGCGCCTCCAGGAGAGAGAGCCAAGCAAGACGCGCCCCTAGGAGCGTCTTGCCACATGTCAACACTGGGTCTGACAGAGGGCCTCCAGGAGAGAGGCCCAAGCAAGACGCGCCCCGAGGAGTGTCTTGCCACATGTCAACATTGGGTCTGACTGAGCGCCTCCAGGAGAGAGGCCCAAGTAAGACGCACCCCGAGGAGCGTCTTGCCACATGTCAACACTGGGTCTGACTGAGCGCCTCCAGGAGAGAGGCCCAAGCAAGACGCGCACCGAGGAGCGTCTTGCCACATGTCAGCACTCGGTCTGACTGAGCGCCTCCAGGAGAGAGGCCCAAGCAAGACGCGCCCCTTGGAGCGTCTTGCCACATGTCAACACTGGGTCTGACAGAGGGCCTCCAGGAGAGAGGCCCAAGCAAGACGCGCCCCGAGGAGCGTCTTGCCACATGTCATCACTCGGTCTGACTGAGCGCCTCCAGGAGAGAGGCCCAAGCAAGACGCGCCCCGAGGAGCGTCTTGACACTTGTCAACATTGGGTCTGACTGAGGGCCTCCATGAGAGAAGCCCAAGCAAGACACGCCCCGAGGAGTGTCTTGCCACATGTCAACACTGGGTCTGACAGAGGGCCTCCAGGAGAAAGGCCCAAGCAATACGCGCCCCGAGGAGCGTCTTGCCATATGTCACCACTGTGTCTGACTGAGCGCCTCCAGGAGAGAGGCCCAAGCAAGACGCGCCCCGAGGAGCATCTTGCCACATGTCAGCACTCGGTCTGACTGAGCGCCTCCAGGAGAGAGGCCCAAGCAAGACGCGCCCCTAGGAGCGTCTTGCCACATGTCAACACTGGGTCTGACTGAGCGCCTCCAGGAGAGAGGCCCAAGCAAGACGCGCCCCGAGGAGCGTCTTGACACATGTCAACACTGGGTCTGACTGAGGGCCTCCATGAGAGAAGCCCAAGCAATACGCGCCCCGAGGAGCGTCTTGCCACATGTCAACAATGGGTCTGACTGAGGGCCTCCAGGAGAGAAGCCCAAGCAAGACGCGCCCCGAGGAGCGTCTTGCCACATGTCAACACTGGGTCTGACTGAGCGCGTCCAGGAGAGAGGCCCAAGCAAGACGCGCCCCGAGGAGCGTCTTGACACATGTCAACACTGGGTCTGACTGAGGGCCTCAATGAGAGAAGCCCAAGCATGACGCGCCCCGAGGAGCGTCTTGCCACATGTCAACACTGGGTCTGACAGAGGGACTCCAGCAGAGAGGCCCAAGAAATACGTGCCCCGAGGAGCGTCTTGCCACATGTCACCACTGGGTCTGACTGAGCGCCTCCAGGAGAGAGGCCCAAGCAAGACGCGCCCCGAGGAGCGTCTTGCCACATGTCAGCACTCGGTCTGACTGAGCGCCTCCAGGAGAGAGACCCAAGCAAGACGTGCCCCGAGGAGCGTCTTGCCACATGTCAACACTGGGTCTGACTGAGCGCCTCCAGGAGAGAGGCCCAAGCAAGAAGCGCCCCGAGGAGCGTCTTGCCACATGTCAACAATGGGTCTGACTGAGGGACTCCAGGAGAGAAGCCCAAGCAAGACGCGCCCCGAGGAGCGTCTTGCCACATGTCAACAATGGGTCTGACTGAGTGCCTCCAGGAGAGAGGCCCAAGCAAGACGTGCCCCGAGGAGCGTCTTGACACTTGTCAACACTGGGTCTGACTGAGGGCCTCCAGGAGAGAAGCCCAAGCAAGACGCGCCCCGAGGAGTGTCTTGCCACATCTCAACACTGGGTATGACAGAGGGCCTCCAGGAGAGAGGCCCAAGCAACACGCGCCCCGAGGAGCGTCTTGCCATATGTCACCACTGGGTCTGACTGAGCGCCTCCAGGAGAGAGGCCCAAGCAAGACGCGCCCCGAGGAGCGTCTTGCCACATGTCAGCACTCGGTCTGACTGAGCGCCTCCAGGAGAGAGGCCCAAGCAAGACGCGCCCCTAGAAACGTCTTGCCACATGTCAACACTGGGTCAGACAGAGGGCCTCCAGGAGAAAGGCCCAAGCAAGACGGGCCCCGAGGAGTGTCTTGCCACATGTCACCACTGGGTCTGACTGAGCGCCTCCAGGAGAGAGGCCCAAGCAAGACACGCCCCGAGGAGCGTCATGCCACATGTCACTACTCGGTCTGACTGAGCGCCTCCAGGAGAGAGGCCCAAGCAAGACGCGCCCCGAGGAGTGTCTTGACACATGTCAACACTGGGTCTGACTGAGCGCCTCCAGGAGAGAGGCCCAAGCAAGACGCGCCCCGACGAGCGTCTTGCCACATGTCAGCACTCGGTGTGACTGAGCGCCTCCAGGAGAGAGGCCCAAGCAAGACGCGCCCCGAGGAGCGTCTTGCCACATGTCACCACTGGGTCTGACTGAGAGCCTCCAGGAGAGAGGCCCAAGCAAGACGCGCCCCGAGGAGCATCTTGCCACATGTCAACACTGGGTCTGACTGAGCGCCTCCAGGAGAGAGGCCCAAGCAAGACGTGCCCCGAGGAGCGTCTTGCCACATGTCAACACTGGGTCTGACTGAGCGCCTCCAGGAGAGAGGCCCAAGCAAGAAGCGCCCCGAGGAGCGTCGTGCCACATGTCAACAATGGGTCTTACTGAGGGCCTCCAGGAGAGAGGCCCAAGCAAGACGCGCCCCGAGGAGCGTCTTGACACTTGTCAACACTGGGTCTGACTGAGGGCCTCCATGAAAGAAGTCCAAGCAAGACGCGCCCCGAGGAGTGTCTTGCCACATGTCAACACTGGGTCTGACAGAGGGCCTCCAGGAGAGAGGCCCAAGCAATACGCGCCCAGAGGAGCGTCTTGCCATATGTCACCACTGGGTCTGACTGAGCGCCTCCAGGAGAGAGGCCCAAGCAAGACGCGCCCCGAGGAACGTCTTGCCACATGTCAGCACTCGGTCTGACTGAGCGCCTCCAGGAGAGAGGCCCAAGCAAGACGCGCCCCTAGGAGCGTCTTGCCACATGTCAACACTGGGTCTGACTGAGCGCCTCCAGGAGAGAGGACCAAGCAAGACGCACCCCGAGGAGCGTCTTGCCACATGTCAACACTAGGTCTGACAGAGGGCCTCCAGGAGAGAGGCCCAAGCAACACGCGCCCCGAGGAGCGTCTTGCCATATGTCACCACTGGGTCTGACTGAGCGCCTCCAGGAGAGAGGCCCAAGCAAGACGCGCCCCGAGGAGCATCTTGCCAGGTGTCAACACTGGGTCTGATTGAGGGCCTCCAGGAGAGATGCCCAAGCAAGACTTGCCCCGAGGAGCGTCTTGCCACATGTCAACACTGGGTCTGACAGAGAGCCTCCAGGAGAGAGGCAGAAGCAATACGTGCCCCGAGGAGCATCTAGCCACATGTCACCACTGGGTCTGACTGAGCGCCTCAAGGAGAGAGGCCCAAGCAAGACGCGCCCCGAGGAGCGTCTTGCCACATGTCACCACTGGGTCTGACTGAGAGCCTCCAGGAGAGAGGCCCAAGCAAGACGCGCCCCGAGAAGCGTCTTGCCACATGTAAACACTGGGTCTGACTGAGCGCCTCCAGGAGAGAGGCCTAAGTAAGACGCGCCCCGAGGAGCGTCTTGCCACATGTCAACACTGGGTCTGACTGAGCGCCTCCAGGAGAGAGGCCCAAGCAAGACGCGCCCCGAGGAGCGTCTTGCCACATGTCAACACTGGGTCTGACTGAGCGCCTCCAGGAGAGAGGCCCAAGCAAGACGCGCCCCGAGGAGCGTCTTGCCACATGTCAACACTGGGTCTGACTGAGCGCCTCCAGGAGAGAGGCCCAAGCAAGAAGCGCCCCGAGGAGAGTCTTGCCACATGTCAACACTGGGTCTGACTGAGCGCCTCCAGGAGAGAGGCCCAAGCAAGAAGCGCCCCGAGGAGCGTCTTGCCACATGTCAACAATGGGTCTGACTGAGGGCCTCCAGGAGAGAAGCCCAAGAAAGACGCGCCCCGAGGAGCGTCTTGCCACATGTCAACAATGGGTCTGACTGAGCGCCTCCAGGAGGGAGGCCCAAGCAAGACGCGCCCCGAGGACTGTCTTGACACTTGTCAACACTGGGTCTGACTGAGGGCCTCCATGAGAGAAGCCCAAGCAAGACGCGCCCCGAGGAGTGTCTTGCCACATGTCAACACTGGGTCTGACTGAGGGCCTCCAGGAGAGAGGCCCAAGCAAGACGCGCCCCGAGGAGCGTCTTGACACTTGTCAACACTGGGTCTGACTGAGGGCCTCCATGAGAGAAGCCCAAGCAAGACGCGCCCCGAGGAGTGTCTTGCCACATGTCAACACTGGGTCTGACAGAGGGCCTACAGGAGAGAGGCCCAAGCAAGACGCGCCCCGAGGAGCGTCTTGCCACATGTCAGCACTCGGTCTGACTGAGCGCCTCCAGGAGAGAGAGCCAAGCAAGACGCGCCCCTAGGAGCGTCTTGCCACATGTTAACACTGGGTCTGACAGAGGGCCTCCAGGAGAGAGGCCCAAGCAAGAAGCGCCCCGAGGAGTGTCTTGCCACATGTCAACACTGGGTCTGACTGAGCGCCTCCAGGAGAGAGGCCCAAGCAAGATGCGCCCCGAGGAGCGTCTTGCCACATGTCACAACTGGGTCTGACTGAGAGCCTCCAGGAGAGAGGCCCAAGCAAGACGCGCCCCGAGGAGCGTCTTGCCACATGTCAACACTGGGTCTGACTGAGCGCCTCCAGGAGAGAGGCCCAAGCAAGACGCGCCCCGAGGAGCATCTTGCCACATGTCAACACTGGGTCTGACTGAGCGCCTCCAGGAGAGAGGCCCAAGCAAGACGCGCCCCGAGGAGCGTCTTGCCACATGTCAACACTGGGTCTGACTGAGGGCCTCCAGGAGAGAGGCCCAAGCAAGACGTGCCCCGAGGAGCGTCTTGCCACATGTCAACACTGGGTCTGACTGAGCGCCTCCAGGAGAGAGGCCCAAGCAAGAAGCGCTCCGAGGAGAGTCTTGCCACATGTCAACACTGGGTCTGACTGAGCGCCTCCAGGAGAGAGGCCCAAGCAAGAAGCTGCTCGAGGAGCGTCTTGCCACATGTCAACAATGGGTCTGACTGAGGGCCTCCAGGAGAGAAGCCCAAGCAAGACGCGACCCGAGGAGCGTCTTGCCACATGTCAACAATGGGTCTAACTGAGCGCCTCCAGGAGAGAGGCCCAAGCAAGACGCGCCCCGAGGAGCGTCTTGCCACATGTCAACACTGGGTCTGACTGAGCGCCTCCAGGAGAGAGGCCCAAGCAAGACGTGCCCCGAGGAGCGTCTTGCCACATGTCAACACTGGGTCTGACTGAGCGCCTCCAGGAGAGAGGCTCAAGCAAGAAGCGCTCCGAGGAGAGTCTTGCCACATGTCAACACTGGGTCTGACTGAGCGCCTCCAGGAGAGAGGCCCAAGCAAGAAGCGGCTCGAGGAGCGTCTTGCCACATGTCAACAATGGGTCTGACTGAGGGCCTCCAGGAGAGAAGTCCAAGCAAGACGCGACCCGAGGAGCGTCTTGCCACATGTCAACAATGGGTCTAACTGAGCGCCTCCATGAGAGAAGCCCAAGCAAGACGCGCCCCGAGGAGTGTCTTGCCACATGTCAACACTGGGTCTGACAGAGGGCCTCCAGGAGAGAGGCCCAGCAATACGCGCCCCGAGGAGCGTCTTGCCATACGTCACCACTGGGTCTGACTGAGCGCCTCCAGGAGAGAGGCCCAAGCAAGACGCGCCCCGAGGAGCGTCTTGCCACATGTCAACATTGGGTCTGACTGAGCGCCTCCAGGAGAGAGGCCCAAGTAAGACGCGCCCCGAGGAGCGTCTTGCCACATGTCAGCACTCGGTCTGACTGAGCGCCTCCAGGAGAGAGGCCCAAGCAAGACGCGCCCCTAGGAGCGTCTTGCCACATGCCAACACTGGGTCTGACTGAGCGCCTCCAGGAGAGAGGACCAAGCAAGACGCACCCCGAGGAGCGTCTTGCCACATGTCAACACTGGGTCTGACAGAGGGCCTCCAGGAGAGAGGCCCAAGCAACACGCGCCCCGAGGAGCGTCTTGCCATATGTCACCACTGGGTCTGACTGAGCGCCTCCAGGAGAGAGGCCCAAGCAAGACGCGCCCCGAGGAGCGTCTTGCCACATGTCAGCACTCGGTCTGACTGAGCGCCTCCAGGAGAGAGGCCCAAGCAAGACGCGCCCCGAGGAGCGTCTTGACACATGTCAACACTGGGTCTGACTGAGGGCCTCCATGAGAGAAGCCCAAGCAGTACGCGCCCCGAGGAGCGTCTTGCCACATGTCAACAATGGGTCTGACTGAGGGCCTCCAGGAGAGAAGCCCAAGCAAGACGCGCCCCGAGGAGCGTCTTGCCACATGTCAACACTGGGTCTGACTGAGCGCCTCCAGGAGAGAGGCCCAAGCAAGACGCGCCCCGAGGAGCGTCTTGACACATGTCAACACTGGGTCTGACTGAGGGCCTCAATGAGAGAAGCCCAAGCATGACGCGCCCCGAGGAGCGTCTTGCCACATGTCAACACTGGGTCTGACAGAGGGACCCCAGCAGAGAGGCCCAAGCAATACGTGCCCCGAGGAGCGTCTTGCCACATGTCACCACTGGGTCTGACTGAGCGCCTCCAGGAGAGAGGCCCAAGCAAGACGCGCCCCGAGGAGCGTCTTGCCACATGTCAGCACTCGGTCTGACTGAGCGCCTCCAGGAGAGAGACCCAAGCAAGACGTGCCCCGAGGAGCGTCTTGCCACATGCCAACACTGGGTCTGACTGAGCGCCTCCAGGAGAGAGGCCCAAGCAAGAAGCGCCCCGAGGAGCGTCTTGCCACATGTCAACAATGGGTCTGACTGAGGGACTCCAGGAGAGAAGCCCAAGCAAGACGCGCCCCGAGGAGCGTCTTGCCACATGTCAACAATGGGTCTGACTGAGTTCCTCCAGGAGAGAGGCCCAAGCAAGACGTGCCCCGAGGAGCGTCTTGACACTTGTCAACACTGGGTCTGACTGAGGGCCTCCAGGAGAGAAGCCCAAGCAAGACGCGCCCCGAGGAGTGTCTTGCCACATGTCAAAACTGGGTATGACATAGGGCCTCCAGGAGAGAGGCCCAAGCAACACGCGCCCCGAGGAGCGTCTTGCCATATGTCACCACATGGTCTGACTGAGCGCCTCCAGGAGAGAGGCCCAAGCAAGACGCGCCCCGAGGAGCGTCTTGCCACATGTCAGCACTCGGTCTGACTGAGCGCCTCCAGGAGAGAGGCCCAAGCAAGAAGCGCCCCGAGGAGCGTCTTGCCACATGTCAACAATGGGTCTGACTGAGAGCCTCCAGGAGAGAGGACCAAGCAAGACGCACCCCGAGGAGCGTCTTGCCACATGTCAACACTGGGTCTGACAGAGGGCCTCCAGGAGAGAGGCCCAAGCAACACGCGCCCCGAGGAGCGTCTTGCCATATGTCACCACTGGGTCTGACTGAGCGCCTCCAGGAGAGAGGCCCAAGCAAGACGCGCCCCGAGGAGCGTCATGCCACATGTCACTACTCGGTCTGACTGAGCGCCTCCAGGAGAGAGGCCCAAGCAAGACGCGCCCCGAGGAGCATCTTGCCACGTGTCAACACTGGGTCTGATTGAGGGCCTCCAGGAGAGAGGCCCAAGCAAGACTTGCCCCGAGGAGCGTCTTGCCACATGTCAACACTGGGTCTGACAGAGAGCCTCCAGGAGAGAGGCCCAAGCAATACGTGCCCCGAGGAGCATCTAGCCACATGTCACCACTGGGTCTGACTGAGCGCCTCAAGGAGAGAGGCCCAAGCAAGACGCGCCCCGAGGAGCGTCTTGCCACATGTCACCACTGGGTCTGACTGAGAGCCTCCAGGAGAGAGGCCCAAGCAAGACGAGCCCCGAGAAGCGTCTTGCCACATGTAAACACTGGGTCTGACTGAGCGCCTCCAGGAGAGAGGCCTAAGTAAGACGCACCCCGAGGAGCGTCTTGCCACATGTCAACACTGGGTCTGACTGAGCGCCTCCAGGAGAGAGGCCCAAGCAAGACGCGCCCCGAGGAGCGTCTTGCCACATGTCAACACTGGGTCTGACTGAGCGCCTCCAGGAGAGAGGCCCAAGCAAGAAGCGCCCCGAGGAGAGTCTTGCCACATGTCAACACTGGGTCTGACTGAGCGCCTCCAGGAGAGAGGCCCAAGCAAGAAGCACCCCGAGGAGCGTCTTGCCACATGTCAACAATGGGTCTGACTGAGGGCCTCCAGGAGAGAAGCCCAAGAAAGACGCGCCCCGAGGAGCGTCTTGCCACATGTCAACAATGGGTCTGACTGAGCGCCTCCAGGAGGGAGGCCCAAGCAAGACGCGCCCCGAGGAGTGTCTTGACACTTGTCAACACTGGGTCTGACTGAGGGCCTCCATGAGAGAAGCCCAAGCAAGACGCACCCCGAGGAGTGTCTTGCCACATGTCAACACTGGGTCTGACAGAGGGCCTCCAGGAGAGAGGCCCAAGCAATACGCGCCCCGAGGAGCGTCTTGCCATATGTCACCACTGGGTCTGACTGAGCGCCTCCAGGAGAGAGGCCCAAGCAAGACGCGCCCCGAGGAGCGTCTTGCCACATGTCAGCACTCGGTCTGACTGAGCGCCTCCAGGAGAGAGAGCCAAGCAAGACGCGCCCCTAGGAGCGTCTTGCCACATGTTAACACTGGGTCTGACAGAGGGCCTCCAGGAGAGAGGCCCAAGCAAGAAGCGCCCCGAGGAGTGTCTTGCCACATGTCAACACTGGGTCTGACTGAGCGCCTCCAGGAGAGAGGCCCAAGCAAGACGCGCCCCGAGGAGCGTCTTGCCACATGTCACAACTGGGTCTGACTGAGAGCCTCCAGGAGAGAGGCCCAAGCAAGACGCGTCCCGAGGAGCGTCTTGCCACATGTCAACAATGGGTCTGACTGAGCGCCTCCAGGAGAGAGGCCCAAGCAAGACGCGCCCCGAGGAGCGTCTTGCCACATGTCAACACTGGGTCTGACTGAGCGCCTCCAGGAGAGAGGCCCAAGCAAGACGCTCCTCGCCAAGCAAGACGCGCCCCGAGGAGCGTCTTGCCACATGTCAACACTGGGTCTGACTGAGCGCCTCCAGGAGAGAGGCCCAAGCAAGACGTGCCCCGAGGAGCGTCTTGCCACATGTCAACACTGGGTCTGACTGAGCGCCTCCAGGAGAGAGGCCCAAGCAAGAAGCGCTCCGAGGAGAGTCTTGCCACATGTCAACACTTGGTCTGACTGAGCGCCTCCAGGAGAGAGGCCCAAGCAAGAAGCGGCTCGAGGAGCGTCTTGCCACATGTCAACAATGGGTCTGACTGAGGGCCTCCAGGAGAGAGGCCCAAGCAAGACGCGCCCCGAGGAGCGTCTTGACACTTGTCAACACTGGGTCTGACTGAGGGCCTCCATGAGAGAAGCCCAAGCAAGACGCGCACCGAGGAGTGTCTTGCCACATATCAACACTGGGTCTGACAGAGGGCCTCCAGGAGAGAGGCCCAAGCAATACGCGCCCCGAGGAGCGTCTTGCCACATGTCAACATTGGGTCTGACTGAGGGCCTCCATGAGAGAAGCCCAAGCAAGATGCGCCCCGAGGAGCGTCTTGCCACATGTCACAACTGGGTCTGACTGAGAGCCTCCAGGAGAGAGGCCCAAGCAAGACGCGCCCCGAGGAGCGTCTTGCCACATGTCAACACTGGGTCTGACTGAGCGCCTCCAGGAGAGAGGCCCAAGCAAGACGCGCCCCGAGGAGCGTCTTGCCACATGTCAGCACTGGGTCTGACTGAGCGCCTCCAGGAGAGAGGCCCAAGCAAGAAGCGCTCCGAGGAGAGTCTTGCCACATGTCAACACTGGGTCTGACTGAGCGCCTCCAGGAGAGAGGCCCAGGCAAGAAGCGGCTCGAGGAGCGTCTTGCCACATGTCAACAATGGGTCTGACTGAGGGCCTCCAGGAGAGAGGCCCAAGCAAGACGCGCCCCGAGGAGCGTCTTGACACTTGTCAACACTGGGTCTGACTGAGGGCCTCCATGAGAGAAGCCCAAGCAAGACGCGCCCCGAGGAGTGTCTTGCCACATGTCAACACTGGGTCTGACAGAGGGCCTCCAGGAGAGAGGCCCAAGCAATAGGCGCCCCGAGGAGCGTCTTGCCATACGTCACCACTGGGTCTGACTGAGCGCCTCCAGGAGAGAGGCCCAAGCAAGACGCGCCCCGAGGAGCGTCTTGCCACATGTTAGCACTCGGTCTGACTGAGCGCCTCCAGGAGAGAGAGCCAAGCAAGACGTGCCCCGAGGAGCGTCTTGCCACATGCCAACACTGGGTCTGACTGAGCGCCTCCAGGAGAGAGGCCCAAGCAAGAAGCGCCCCGAGGAGCGTCTTGCCACATGTCAACAATGGGTCTGACTGAGGGACTCCAGGAGAGAAGCCCAAGCAAGACGCGCCCCGAGGAGCGTCTTGCCACATGTCAACAATGGGTCTGACTGAGTTCCTCCAGGAGAGAGGCCCAAGCAAGACGTGCCCCGAGGAGCGTCTTGACACTTGTCAACACTGGGTCTGACTGAGGGCCTCCAGGAGAGAAGCCCAAGCAAGACGCGCCCCGAGGAGTGTCTTGCCACATGTCAAAACTGGGTATGACATAGGGCCTCCAGGAGAGAGGCCCAAGCAACACGCGCCCCGAGGAGCGTCTTGCCATATGTCACCACATGGTCTGACTGAGCGCCTCCAGGAGAGAGGCCCAAGCAAGACGCGCCCCGAGGAGCGTCTTGCCACATGTCAGCACTCGGTGTGACTGAGCGCCTCCAGGAGAGAGGCCCAAGCAAGAAGCGCCCCGAGGAGCGTCTTGCCACATGTCAACAATGGGTCTGACTGAGAGCCTCCAGGAGAGAGGCCCAAGCAAGACGCGCCCCAAGGAGCGTCTTGCCACATGTCAACACTGGGTCTGACAGCGGGCCTCCAGGAGAGAGCCCCAAGCAAGACGCGCCCCGAGGAGTGTCTTGCCACATGTCACCACTGGGTCTGACTGAGCGCCTCCAGGAGAGAGGCCCAAGCAAGAAGCGCCCCGAGGAGCGTCTTGCCACATGTCAGCACTCGGTCTGACTGAGCGCCTCCAGGAGAGAGAGCCAAGCAAGACGCGCCCCTAGGAGCATCTTGCCACATGTCAACACTGGGTCTGACAGAGGGCCTCCAGGAGAGAGGCCCAAGCAAGACGCGCCCCGAGGAGTGTCTTGCCACATGTCAACACTGGGTCTGACAGAGGGCCTCCAGGAGAGAGGCCCAAGCAATACGCGCCCCAAGGAGTGTCTTGCCATATGTCACCACTGGGTCTGACTGAGCGCCTCCAGGAGAGAGGCCCAAGCAAGACGCGCCCCAAGGAGCGTCTTGCCACATGTCAGCACTCGGTCTGACTGAGCGCCTCCAGGAGAGAGGCCCAAGAAAGACGCGCCCCTAGGAGCGTCTTGCCACATGTCAACACTGGGTCTGACTGAGCGCCTCCAGGAGAGAGGACCAAGCAAGACGCACCCCGAGGAGCGTCTTGCCACATGTCAACACTGGGTCTGACAGAGGGCCTCCAGGAGAGAGGCCCAAGCAACACGCGCCCCGAGGAGCGTCTTGCCATATGTCACCACTGGGTCTGACTGAGCGCCTCCAGGAGAGAGGCCCAAGCAAGACGCGCCCCGAGGAGCGTCATGCCACATGTCACTACTCGGTCTGACTGAGCGCCTCCAGGAGAGAGGCCCAAGCAAGACGCGCCCCGAGGAGCATCTTGCCACGTGTCAACACTGGGTCTGATTGAGGGCCTCCAGGAGAGAGGCCCAAGCAAGACTTGCCCCGAGGAGCGTCTTGCCACATGTCAACACTGGGTCTGACAGAGAGCCTCCAGGAGAGAGGCCCAAGCAATACGTGCCCCGAGGAGCATCTAGCCATATGTCACCACTGGGTCTGACTGAGCGCCTCAAGGAGAGAGGCCCAAGCAAGACGCGCCCCGAGGAGCGTCTTGCCACATGTCACCACTGGGTCTGACTGAGAGCCTCCAGGATAGAGGCCCAAGCAAGACGCGCCCCGAGAAGCGTCTTGCCACATGTAAACACTGGGTCTGACTGAGCGCCTCCAGGAGAGAGGCCTAAGTAAGACGCACCCCGAGGAGCGTCTTGCCACATGTCAACACTGGGTCTGACTGAGCGCCTCCAGGAGAGAGGCCCAAGCAAGACGCGCCCCGAGGAGCGTCTTGCCACATGTCAACACTGGGTCTGACTGAGCGCCTCCAGGAGAGAGGCCCAAGCAAGAAGCGCCCCGAGGAGAGACTTGCCACATGTCAACACTGGGTCTGACTGAGCGCCTCCAGGAGAGAGGCCCAAGCAAGAAGCACCCCGAGGAGCGTCTTGCCACATGTCAACAATGGGTCTGACTGAGGGCCTCCAGGAGAGAAGCCCAAGAAAGACGCGCCCCGAGGAGCGTCTTGCCACATGTCAACAATGGGTCTGACTGAGCGCCTCCAGGAGGGAGGCCCAAGCAAGACGCGCCCCGAGGAGTGTCTTGACACTTGTCAACACTGGGTCTGACTGAGGGCCTCCATGAGAGAAGCCCAAGCAAGACGCACCCCGAGGAGTGTCTTGCCACATGTCAACACTGGGTCTGACAGAGGGCCTCCAGGAGAGAGGCCCAAGCAATACGCGCCCCGAGGAGCGTCTTGCCATATGTCACCACTGGGTCTGACTGAGCGCCTCCAGGAGAGAGGCCCAAGCAAGACGCGCCCCGAGGAGCGTCTTGCCACATGTCAGCACTCGGTCTGACTGAGCGCCTCCAGGAGAGAGAGCCAAGCAAGACGCGCCCCTAGGAGCGTCTTGCCACATGTTAACACTGGGTCTGACAGAGGGCCTCCAGGAGAGAGGCCCAAGCAAGAAGCGCCCCGAGGAGTGTCTTGCCACATGTCAACACTGGGTCTGACTGAGCGCCTCCAGGAGAGAGGCCCAAGCAAGACGCGCCCCGAGGAGCGTCTTGCCACATGTCACAACTGGGTCTGACTGAGAGCCTCCAGGAGAGAGGCCCAAGCAAGACGCGTCCCGAGGAGCATCTTGCCACATGTCAACAATGGGTCTGACTGAGCGCCTCCAGGAGAGAGGCCCAAGCAAGACGCGCCCCGAGGAGCGTCTTGCCACATGTCAACACTGGGTCTGACTGAGCGCCTCCAGGAGAGAGGCCCAAGCAAGACGCTCCTCGCCAAGCAAGACGCGCCCCGAGGAGCGTCTTGCCACATGTCAACACTGGGTCTGACTGAGCGCCTCCAGGAGAGAGGCCCAAGCAAGACGTTCCCCGAGGAGCGTCTTGCCACATGTCAACACTGGGTCTGACTGAGCGCCTCCAGGAGAGAGGCCCAAGCAAGAAGCGTTCCGAGGAGAGTCTTGCCACATGTCAACACTTGGTCTGACTGAGCGCCTCCAGGAGAGAGGCCCAAGCAAGAAGCGGCTCGAGGAGCGTCTTGCCACATGTCAACAATGGGTCTGACTGAGGGCCTCCAGGAGAGAGGCCCAAGCAAGACGCGCCCCGAGGAGCGTCTTGACACTTGTCAACACTGGGTCTGACTGAGGGCCTCCATGAGAGAAGCCCAAGCAAGACGCGCACCGAGGAGTGTCTTGCCACATATCAACACTGGGTCTGACAGAGGGCCTCCAGGAGAGAGGCCCAAGCAATACGCGCCCCGAGGAGCGTCTTGCCACATGTCAACATTGGGTCTGACTGAGGGCCTCCATGAGAGAAGCCCAAGCAAGATGCGCCCCGAGGAGCGTCTTGCCACATGTCACAACTGGGTCTGACTGAGAGCCTCCAGGAGAGAGGCCCAAGCAAGACGCGCCCCGAGGAGCGTCTTGCCACATGTCAACACTGGGTCTGACTGAGCGCCTCCAGGAGAGAGGCCCAAGCAAGACGCGCCCCGAGGAGCGTCTTGCCACATGTCAGCACTGGGTCTGACTGAGCGCCTCCAGGAGAGAGGCCCAAGCAAGAAGCGCTCCGAGGAGAGTCTTGCCACATGTCAACACTGGGTCTGACTGAGCGCCTCCAGGAGAGAGGCCCAGGCAAGAAGCGGCTCGAGGAGCGTCTTGCCACATGTCAACAATGGGTCTGACTGAGGGCCTCCAGGAGAGAGGCCCAAGCAAGACGCGCCCGAGGAGCGTCTTGACACTTGTCAACACTGGGTCTGACTGAGGGCCTCCATGAGAGAAGCCCAAGCAAGACGCGCCCCGAGGAGTGTCTTGCCACATGTCAACACTGGGTCTGACAGAGGGCCTCCAGGAGAGAGGCCCAAGCAATACGCGCCCCGAGGAGCGTCTTGCCATACGTCACCACTGGGTCTGACTGAGCGCCTCCAGGAGAGAGGCCCAAGCAACACGCGCCCCGAGGAGCGTCTTGCCATATGTCACCACTGGGTCTGACTGAGCGCCTCCAGGAGAGAGGCCCAAGCAAGACGCGCCCCGAGGAGCGTCTTGCCACATGTCAGCACTCGGTCTGACTGAGCGCCTCCAGGAGAGAGGCCCAAGCAAGACGCGCCCCTAGGAGCGTCTTGCCACATGTCAACACTGGGTCTGACAGCGGGCCTCCAGGAGAGAGGCGCAAGCAAGACGCACCCCGAGGAGTGTCTTGCCACATGTCACGACTGGGTCTGACTGAGCGCCTCCAGGAGAGAGGCCCAAGCAAGACGCGCCCCGAGGAGCGTCATGCCACATGTCACTACTCGGTCTGACTGAGCGCCTCCAGGAGAGAGGCCCAAGCAAGACGCGCCCCGAGGAGCATCTTGCCACGTGTCAACACTGGGTCTGATTGAGGGCCTCCAGGAGAGAGGCCCAAGCAAGACTTGCCCCGAGGAGCGTCTTGCCACATGTCAACACTGGGTCTGACAGAGGGCCTCCAGGAGAGAGGCCCAAGCAATAGGTGCCCCGAGGAGCATCTAGCCACATGTCACCACTGGGTCTGACTGAGCGCCTCAAGGAGAGAGGCCCAAGCAAGACGCGCCCCGAGGAGCGTCTTGCCACATGTCACCACTGGGTCTGACTGAGAGCCTCCAGGAGAGAGGCCCAAGCAAGACGCGCCCCGAGAAGCGTCTTGCAACATGTAAACACTGGGTCTGACTGAGCGCCTCCAGGAGAGAGGCCCAAGCAAGACTTGCCCCGAGGAGCGTCTTGCCACATGTCAACACTGGGTCTGACAGAGGGCCTCCAGGAGAGAGGCCCAAGCAATACGTGCCCCGAGGAGCATCTAGCCACATGTCACCACTGGGTCTGACTGAGCGCCTCAAGGAGAGAGGCCCAAGCAAGACGCGCCCCGAGGAGCGTCTTGCCACATGTCACCACTGGGTCTGACTGAGAGCCTCCAGGAGAGAGGCCCAAGCAAGACGCGCCCCGAGAAGCGTCTTGCAACATGTAAACACTGGGTCTGACTGAGCGCCTCCAGGAGAGAGGCCTAAGTAAGACGTTCCCCGAGGAGCGTCTTGCCACATGTCAACACTGGGTCTGACTGAGCGCCTCCAGGAGAGAGGCTCAAGCAAGATGCGCCCCGAGGAGCGTCTTGCCACATGTCAACACTGGGTCTGACTGAGCGCCTCCAGGAGAGAGGCCCAAGCAAGACGCGCCCCGAGGAGCGTCTTGCCACATGTCAACACTGGGTCTGACAGAGGGCCTCCAGGAGAGAGGCCCAAGCAATACGCGCCCCGAGGAGCGTCTTGCCATACGTCACCACTGGGTCTGACTGAGCGCCTCCAGGAGAGAGGCCCAAGCAACACGCGCCCCGAGGAGCGTCTTGCCATATGTCACCACTGGGTCTGACTGAGCGCCTCCAGGAGAGAGGCCCAAGCAAGACGCGCCCCGAGGAGCGTCTTGCCACATGTCAGCACTCGGTCTGACTGAGCGCCTCCAGGAGAGAGGCCCAAGCAAGACGCGCCCCTAGGAGCGTCTTGCCACATGTCAACACTGGGTCTGACAGCGGGCCTCCAGGAGAGAGGCGCAAGCAAGACGCACCCCGAGGAGTGTCTTGCCACATGTCACGACTGGGTCTGACTGAGCGCCTCCAGGAGAGAGGCCCAAGCAAGACGCGCCCCGAGGAGCGTCATGCCACATGTCACTACTCGGTCTGACTGAGCGCCTCCAGGAGAGAGGCCCAAGCAAGACGCGCCCCGAGGAGCATCTTGCCACGTGTCAACACTGGGTCTGATTGAGGGCCTCCAGGAGAGAGGCCCAAGCAAGACTTGCCCCGAGGAGCGTCTTGCCACATGTCAACACTGGGTCTGACAGAGGGCCTCCAGGAGAGAGGCCCAAGCAATACGTGCCCCGAGGAGCATCTAGCCACATGTCACCACTGGGTCTGACTGAGCGCCTCAAGGAGAGAGGCCCAAGCAAGACGCGCCCCGAGGAGCGTCTTGCCACATGTCACCACTGGGTCTGACTGAGAGCCTCCAGGAGAGAGGCCCAAGCAAGACGCGCCCCGAGAAGCGTCTTGCAACATGTAAACACTGGGTCTGACTGAGCGCCTCCAGGAGAGAGGCCTAAGTAAGACGTTCCCCGAGGAGCGTCTTGCCACATGTCAACACTGGGTCTGACTGAGCGCCTCCAGGAGAGAGGCTCAAGCAAGATGCGCCCCGAGGAGCGTCTTGCCACATGTCAACACTGGGTCTGACTGAGCGCCTCCAGGAGAGAGGCCCAAGCAAGACGCGCCCCGAGGAGCGTCTTGCCACATGTCAACACTGGGTCTGACTGAGCGCCTCCAGGAGAGAGGCCCAAGCAAGAAGCGCCCCGAGGAGCGTCTTGCCACATGTCAACAATGGGTCTGACTGAGGGCCTCCAGGAGAGAAGCCCAAGAAAGACACGCCCCGAGGAGCGTCTTGCCACATGTCAACAATGGGTCTGACTGAGCGCCTCCAGGAGGGAGGCCCAAGCAAGACGCGCCCCGAGGAGCGTCTTGACACTTGTCAACACTGGGTCTGACTGAGCGCCTCAAGGAGAGAGACCCAAGCAAGAAGCGGCTCGAGGAGCGTCTTGCCACATGTCAACAATGGGTCTGACTGAGGGCCTCCAGGAGAGAAGCCCAAGCAAGACGCGACCCGAGGAGCGTCTTGCCACATGTCAACAATGGGTCTAACTGAGCGCCTCCAGGAGAGAGGCCCAAGCAAGACGCGCCCCGAGGAGCGTCTTGACACTTGTCAACACTGGGTCTGACTGAGGGCCTCCATGAGAGAAGCCCAAGCAAGACGCGCCCCGAGGAGTGTCTTGCCACATGTCAACACTGGGTCTGACAGAGGGCCTCCAGGAGAGAGGCCCAAGCAATACGCGCCCCGAGGAGCGTCTTGCCATACGTCACCACTGGGTCTGACTGAGCGCCTCCAGGAGAGAGGCCCAAGCAAGACGCGCCCCGAGGAGCGTCTTGCCACATGTTAGCACTCGGTCTGACTGAGCGCCTCCAGGAGAGAGAGCCAAGCAAGACGCGCCCCTAGGAGCGTCTTGCCACATGTCAACACTGGGTCTGACAGAGGGCCTCCAGGAGAGAGGCCCAAGCAAGACGCGCCCCGAGGAGTGTCTTGCCACATGTCAACATTGGGTCTGACTGAGCGCCTCCAGGAGAGAGGCCCAAGTAAGACGCGCCCCGAGGAGCGTCTTGCCACATGTCAACACTGGGTCTGACTGAGTGCCTCCAAGAGAGAGGCCCAAGCAAGACGCGCACCGAGGAGCGTCTTGCCACATGTCAGCACTCGGTCTGACTGAGCGCCTCCAGGAGAGAGGCCCAAGCAAGACGCGCCCCTTGGAGCGTCTTGCCACATGTCAACACTGGGTCTGACAGAGGGCCTCCAGGAGAGAGGCCCAAGCAAGACGCGCCCCGAGGAGCGTCTTGCCACATGTCAGCACTCGGTCTGACTGAGCGCCTCCAGGAGAGAGGCCCAAGCAAGACGCGCCCCGAGGAGCGTCTTGACACTTGTCAACACTGGGTCTGACTGAGGGCCTACATGAGAGAAGCCCATGCAAGACGCGCCCCGAGGAGCGTCTTGCCACATGTCAACACTGGGTCTGACAGAGGGCCTCCAGGAGAAAGCCCAAGCAATACGCGCCCCGAGGAGCGTCTTGCCATATGTCACCACTGTGTCTGACTGAGCGCCTCCAGGAGAGAGGCCCAAGCAAGACGCGCCCCGAGGAGCGTCTTGCCACATGTCAGCACTCGGTCTGACTGAGCGCCTCCAGGAGAGAGGCCCAAGCAAGACGCGCCCCTAGGAGCGTCTTGCCACATGTCAACACTGGGTCTGACTGAGCGCCTCCAGGAGAGAGGCCCAAGCAAGACGCGCCCCGAGGAGCGTCTTGCCACATGTCAACAATGGGTCTGACTGAGAGCCTCCAGGAGAGAGGCCCAAGCAAGACGCGCCCCAAGGAGCGTCTTGCCACATGTCAACACTGGGTCTGACAGCGGGCCTCCAGGAGAGAGCCCCAAGCAAGACGCGCCCCGAGGAGTGTCTTGCCACATGTCACCACTGGGTCTGACTGAGCGCCTCCAGGAGAGAGGCCCAAGCAAGAAGCGCCCCGAGGAGCGTCTTGCCACATGTCAGCACTCGGTCTGACTGAGCGCCTCCAGGAGAGAGAGCCAAGCAAGACGCGCCCCTAGGAGCATCTTGCCACATGTCAACACTGGGTCTGACAGAGGGCCTCCAGGAGAGAGGCCCAAGCAAGACGCGCCCCGAGGAGTGTCTTGCCACATGTCAACACTGGGTCTGACAGAGGGCCTCCAGGAGAGAGGCCCAAGCAATACGCGCCCCAAGGAGTGTCTTGCCATATGTCACCACTGGGTCTGACTGAGCGCCTCCAGGAGAGAGGCCCAAGCAAGACGCGCCCCAAGGAGCGTCTTGCCACATGTCAGCACTCGGTCTGACTGAGCGCCTCCAGGAGAGAGGCCCAAGAAAGACGCGCCCCTAGGAGCGTCTTGCCACATGTCAACACTGGGTCTGACTGAGCGCCTCCAGGAGAGAGGACCAAGCAAGACGCACCCCGAGGAGCGTCTTGCCACATGTCAACACTGGGTCTGACAGAGGGCCTCCAGGAGAGAGGCCCAAGCAACACGCGCCCCGAGGAGCGTCTTGCCATATGTCACCACTGGGTCTGACTGAGCGCCTCCAGGAGAGAGGCCCAAGCAAGACGCGCCCCGAGGAGCGTCATGCCACATGTCACTACTCGGTCTGACTGAGCGCCTCCAGGAGAGAGGCCCAAGCAAGACGCGCCCCGAGGAGCATCTTGCCACGTGTCAACACTGGGTCTGATTGAGGGCCTCCAGGAGAGAGGCCCAAGCAAGACTTGCCCCGAGGAGCGTCTTGCCACATGTCAACACTGGGTCTGACAGAGAGCCTCCAGGAGAGAGGCCCAAGCAATACGTGCCCCGAGGAGCATCTAGCCACATGTCACCACTGGGTCTGACTGAGCGCCTCAAGGAGAGAGGCCCAAGCAAGACGCGCCCCGAGGAGCGTCTTGCCACATGTCACCACTGGGTCTGACTGAGAGCCTCCAGGAGAGAGGCCCAAGCAAGACGCGCCCCGAGAAGCGTCTTGCCACATGTAAACACTGGGTCTGACTGAGCGCCTCCAGGAGAGAGGCCTAAGTAAGACGCACCCCGAGGAGCGTCTTGCCACATGTCAACACTGGGTCTGACTGAGCGCCTCCAGGAGAGAGGCCCAAGCAAGACGCGCCCCGAGGAGCGTCTTGCCACATGTCAACACTGGGTCTGACTGAGCGCCTCCAGGAGAGAGGCCCAAACAAGAAGCGCCCCGAGGAGAGTCTTGCCACATGTCAACACTGGGTCTGACTGAGCGCCTCCAGGAGAGAGGCCCAAGCAAGAAGCACCCCGAGGAGCGTCTTGCCACATGTCAACAATGGGTCTGACTGAGGGCCTCCAGGAGAGAAGCCCAAGAAAGACGCGCCCCGAGGAGCGTCTTGCCACATGTCAACAATGGGTCTGACTGAGCGCCTCCAGGAGGGAGGCCCAAGCAAGACGCGCCCCGAGGAGTGTCTTGACACTTGTCAACACTGGGTCTGACTGAGGGCCTCCATGAGAGAAGCCCAAGCAAGACGCACCCCGAGGAGTGTCTTGCCACATGTCAACACTGGGTCTGACAGAGGGCCTCCAGGAGAGAGGCCCAAGCAATACGCGCCCCGAGGAGCGTCTTGCCATATGTCACCACTGGGTCTGACTGAGCGCCTCCAGGAGAGAGGCCCAAGCAAGACGCGCCCCGAGGAGCGTCTTGCCACATGTCAGCACTCGGTCTGACTGAGCGCCTCCAGGAGAGAGAGCCAAGCAAGACGCGCCCCTAGGAGCGTCTTGCCACATGTTAACACTGGGTCTGACAGAGGGCCTCCAGGAGAGAGGCCCAAGCAAGAAGCGCCCCGAGGAGTGTCTTGCCACATGTCAACACTGGGTCTGACTGAGCGCCTCCAGGAGAGAGGCCCAAGCAAGACGCGCCCCGAGGAGCGTCTTGCCACATGTCACAACTGGGTCTGACTGAGAGCCTCCAGGAGAGAGGCCCAAGCAAGACGCGTCCCGAGGAGCGTCTTGCCACATGTCAACAATGGGTCTGACTGAGCGCCTCCAGGAGAGAGGCCCAAGCAAGACGCGCCCCGAGGAGCGTCTTGCCACATGTCAACACTGGGTCTGACTGAGCGCCTCCAGGAGAGAGGCCCAAGCAAGACGCTCCTCGCCAAGCAAGACGCGCCCCGAGGAGCGTCTTGCCACATGTCAACACTGGGTCTGACTGAGCGCCTCCAGGAGAGAGGCCCAAGCAAGACGTGCCCCGAGGAGCGTCTTGCCACATGTCAACACTGGGTCGGACTGAGCGCCTCCAGGAGAGAGGCCCAAGCAAGAAGCGCTCCGAGGAGAGTCTTGCCACATGTCAACACTTGGTCTGACTGAGCGCCTCCAGGAGAGAGGCCCAAGCAAGAAGCGGCTCGAGGAGCGTCTTGCCACATGTCAACAATGGGTCTGACTGAGGGCCTCCAGGAGAGAGGCCCAAGCAAGACGCGCCCCGAGGAGCGTCTTGACACTTGTCAACACTGGGTCTGACTGAGGGCCTCCATGAGAGAAGCCCAAGCAAGACGCGCACCGAGGAGTGTCTTGCCACATATCAACACTGGGTCTGACAGAGGGCCTCCAGGAGAGAGGCCCAAGCAATACGCGCCCCAAGGAGCGTCTTGCCACATGTCAACATTGGGTCTGACTGAGGGCCTCCATGAGAGAAGCCCAAGCAAGATGCGCCCCGAGGAGCGTCTTGCCACATGTCACAACTGGGTCTGACTGAGAGCCTCCAGGAGAGAGGCCCAAGCAAGACGCGCCCCGAGGAGCGTCTTGCCACATGTCAACACTGGGTCTGACTGAGCGCCTCCAGGAGAGGGGCCCAAGCAAGACGCGCCCCGAGGAGCGTCTTGCCACATGTCAGCACTGGGTCTGACTGAGCGCCTCCAGGAGAGAGGCCCAAGCAAGAAGCGCTCCGAGGAGAGTCTTGCCACATGTCAACACTGGGTCTGACTGAGCGCCTCCAGGAGAGAGGCCCAGGCAAGAAGCGGCTCGAGGAGCGTCTTGCCACATGTCAACAATGGGTCTGACTGAGGGCCTCCAGGAGAGAGGCCCAAGCAAGACGCGCCCCGAGGAGCGTCTTGACACTTGTCAACACTGGGTCTGACTGAGGGCCTCCATGAGAGAAGCCCAAGCAAGACGCGCCCCGAGGAGTGTCTTGCCACATGTCAACACTGGGTCTGACAGAGGGCCTCCAGGAGAGAGGCCCAAGCAATACGCGCCCCGAGGAGCGTCTTGCCATACGTCACCACTGGGTCTGACTGAGCGCCTCCAGGAGAGAGGCCCAAGCAAGACGCGCCCCGAGGAGCGTCTTGCCACATGTTAGCACTCGGTCTGACTGAGCGCCTCCAGGAGAGAGAGCCAAGCAAGACGCGCCCATAGGAGCGTCTTGCCACATGCCAACACTGGGTCTGACAGAGGGCCTCCAGGAGAGAGGCCCAAGCAAGACGCGCCCCGAGGAGTGTCTTGCCACATGTCAACATTGGGTCTGACTGAGCGCCTCCAGGAGAGAGGCCCAAGTAAGACGCGCCCCGAGGAGCGTCTTGCCACATGTCAGCACTCGGTCTGACTGAGCGCCTCCAGGAGAGAGGCCTAAGCAAGACGCGCCCCTAGGAGCGTCTTTCCACATGTCAACACTGGGTCTGACTGAGCGCCTCCAGGAGAGAGGACCAAGCAAGACGCACCCCGAGGAGCGTCTTGCCACATGTCAACACTGGGTCTGACAGAGGGCCTCCAGGAGAGAGGCCCAAGCAACACGCGCCCCGAGGAGCGTCTTGCCATATGTCACCACTGGGTCTGACTGAGCGCCTCCAGGAGAGAGGCCCAAGCAAGACGCGCCCCGAGGAGCGTCTTGCCACATGTCAGCACTCGGTCTGACTGAGCGCCTCCAGGAGAGAGGCCCAAGCAAGACGCGCCCCTAGGAGCGTCTTGCCACATGTCAACACTGGGTCTGACAGCGGGCCTCCAGGAGAGAGGCGCAAGCAAGACGCACCCCGAGGAGTGTCTTGCCACATGTCACGACTGGGTCTGACTGAGCGCCTCCAGGAGAGAGGCCCAAGCAAGACGCGCCCCGAGGAGCGTCATGCCACATGTCACTACTCGGTCTGACTGAGCGCCTCCAGGAGAGAGGCCCAAGCAAGACGCGCCCCGAGGAGCATCTTGCCACGTGTCAACACTGGGTCTGATTGAGGGCCTCCAGGAGAGAGGCCCAAGCAAGACTTGCCCCGAGGAGCGTCTTGCCACATGTCAACACTGGGTCTGACAGAGGGCCTCCAGGAGAGAGGCCCAAGCAATACGTGCCCCGAGGAGCATCTAGCCACATGTCACCACTGGGTCTGACTGAGCGCCTCAAGGAGAGAGGCCCAAGCAAGACGCGCCCCGAGGAGCGTCTTGCCACATGTCACCACTGGGTCTGACTGAGAGCCTCCAGGAGAGAGGCCCAAGCAAGACGCGCCCCGAGAAGCGTCTTGCAACATGTAAACACTGGGTCTGACTGAGCGCCTCCAGGAGAGAGGCCTAAGTAAGACGTTCCCCGAGGAGCGTCTTGCCACATGTCAACACTGGGTCTGACTGAGCGCCTCCAGGAGAGAGGCTCAAGCAAGATGCGCCCCGAGGAGCGTCTTGCCACATGTCAACACTGGGTCTGACTGAGCGCCTCCAGGAGAGAGGCCCAAGCAAGACGCGCCCCGAGGAGCGTCTTGCCACATGTCAACACTGGGTCTGACTGAGCGCCTCCAGGAGAGAGGCCCAAGCAAGAAGCGCCCCGAGGAGCGTCTTGCCACATGTCAACAATGGGTCTGACTGAGGGCCTCCAGGAGAGAAGCCCAAGAAAGACACGCCCCGAGGAGCGTCTTGCCACATGTCAACAATGGGTCTGACTGAGCGCCTCCAGGAGGGAGGCCCAAGCAAGACGCGCCCCGAGGAGCGTCTTGACACTTGTCAACACTGGGTCTGACTGAGCGCCTCAAGGAGAGAGACCCAAGCAAGAAGCGGCTCGAGGAGCGTCTTGCCACATGTCAACAATGGGTCTGACTGAGGGCCTCCAGGAGAGAAGCCCAAGCAAGACGCGACCCGAGGAGCGTCTTGCCACATGTCAACAATGGGTCTAACTGAGCGCCTCCAGGAGAGAGGCCCAAGCAAGACGCGCCCCGAGGAGCGTCTTGACACTTGTCAACACTGGGTCTGACTGAGGGCCTCCATGAGAGAAGCCCAAGCAAGACGCGCCCCGAGGAGTGTCTTGCCACATGTCAACACTGGGTCTGACAGAGGGCCTCCAGGAGAGAGGCCCAAGCAATACGCGCCCCGAGGAGCGTCTTGCCATACGTCACCACTGGGTCTGACTGAGCGCCTCCAGGAGAGAGGCCCAAGCAAGACGCGCCCCGAGGAGCGTCTTGCCACATGTTAGCACTCGGTCTGACTGAGCGCCTCCAGGAGAGAGAGCCAAGCAAGACGCGCCCCTAGGAGCGTCTTGCCACATGTCAACACTGGGTCTGACAGAGGGCCTCCAGGAGAGAGGCCCAAGCAAGACGCGCCCCGAGGAGTGTCTTGCCACATGTCAACATTGGGTCTGACTGAGCGCCTCCAGGAGAGAGGCCCAAGTAAGATGCGCCCCGAGGAGCGTCTTGCCACATGTCAACACTGGGTCTGACTGAGCGCCTCCAAGAAAGAGGCCCAAGCAAGACGCGCACCGAGGAGCGTCTTGCCACATGTCAGCACTCGGTCTGACTGAGCGCCTCCAGGAGAGAGGCCCAAGCAAGACGCGCCCCTTGGAGCGTCTTGCCACATGTCAACACTGGGTCTGACAGAGGGCCTCCAGGAGAGAGGCCCAAGCAAGACGCGCCCCGAGGAGCGTCTTGCCACTTGTCAGCACTCGGTCTGACTGAGCGCCTCCAGGAGAGAGGCCCAAGCAAGACGCGCCCCGAGGAGCGTCTTGACACTTGTCAACACTGGGTCTGACTGAGGGCCTACATGAGAGAAGCCCATGCAAGACGCGCCCCGAGGAGCGTCTTGCCACATGTCAACACTGGGTCTGACAGAGGGCCTCCAGGAGAAAGCCCAAGCAATACGCGCCCCGAGGAGCGTCTTGCCATATGTCACCACTGTGTCTGACTGAGCGCCTCCAGGAGAGAGGCCCAAGCAAGACGCGCCCCGAGGAGCGTCTTGCCACATGTCAGCACTCGGTCTGACTGAGCGCCTCCAGGAGAGAGGCCCAAGCAAGACGCGCCCCTAGGAGCGTCTTGCCACATGTCAACACTGGGTCTGACTGAGCGCCTCCAGGAGAGAGGCCCAAGCAAGACGCGCCCCGAGGAGTGTCTTGCCACATGTCAACACTGGGTCTGACAGAGGGCCTCCAGAAGAGAGGCCCAAGCAACACGCGCCCCGAGGAGCGTCTTGCCATATGTCACCACTGGGTCTGACTGAGCGCCTCCAGGAGAGAGGCCCAAGCAAGAAGCGCCCCGAGGAGCGTCTTGCCGCATGTCAGCACTCGGTCTTACTGAGCGCCTCCAGGAAAGAGGCCCAAGCAAGATATGCCCCTAGGAGCGTCTTGCCACATGTCAACACTGGGTCTGACAGCGGGCCTCCAGGAGAGAGGCCCAAGCAAGACGCGCCCCGAGGAGTGTCTTGCCACATGTAACCACTGGGTCTGACTGAGCGCCTCCAGGAGAGAGGCCCAAGCAAGACGCGCCCCGAGGAGCGTCTTGCCACATGTCAGCACTCGGTCTGACTGAGCGCCTCCAGGAGAGAGAGCCAAGCAAGACGCGCCCCTAGGAGCGTCTTGCCACATGTCAACACTGGGTCTGACAGAGGGCCTCCAGGAGAGAGGCCCAAGCAATACGCGCCCCGAGGAGTGTCTTGCCATATGTCACCACTGGGTCTGACTGAGCGCCTCCAGGAGAGAGGCCCAAGCAAGACGCGCCCCGAGGAGCGTCTTGCCACATGTCAGCACTCGGTCTGACTGAGCGCCTCCAGGAGAGAGGCCCAAGCAAGACACGCCCCTAGGAGCGTCTTGCCACATGTCAACACTGGGTCTGACTGAGCGCCTACAGGAGAGAGGACCAAGCAAGACGCACCCCGAGGAGCGTCTTGCCACATGTCAACACTGGGTCTGACAGAGGGCCTCCAGGAGAGAGGCCCAAGCAACATGCGCCCCGAGGAGCGTCTTGCCATATGTCACCACTGGGTCTGACTGAGCGCCTCCAGGAGAGAGGCCCAAGCAAGACGCGCCCCGAGGAGCGTCTTGCCACATGTCAGCACTCGGTCTGACTGAGCGCCTCCAGGAGAGAGGCCCAAGCAAGACGCGCCCCTAGGAGCGTCTTGCCACATGTCACCACTGGGTCTGACAGCGGGCCTCCAGGAGAAAGGCGCAAGCAAGACGCGCCCCGAGGAGTGTCTTGCCACATGTCACGACTGGGTCTGACTGAGCGCCTCCAGGAGAGAGGCCCAAGCAAGACGCGCCCCGAGGAGCGTCATGCCACATGTCACTACTCGGTCTGACTGAGCGCCTCCAGGAGAGAGGCCCAAGCAAGACGCGCCCCGAGGAGCATCTTGCCACGTGTCAACACTGGGTCTGATTGAGAGCCTCCAGGAGAGAGGCCCAAGCAAGACTTGCCCCGAGGAGCGTCTTGCCACATGTCAACACTGGGTCTGACAGAGGGCCTCAAGGAGAGAGGCCCAAGCAATACGTGCCCCGAGGAGCATCTAGCCACATGTCACCACTGGGTCTGACTGAGCTTCTCAAGGAGAGAGGCCCAAGCAAGACTCGCCCCGAGGAGCGTCTTGCCACATGTCAACACTGGGTCTGACTGAGTTCCTCCATGGGAGAAGCCCCAGCAAGACGCGCCCCGAGGAGCGTCTTGCCACATGTCAACACTGGGTCTGACTGAGCGCCTCCAGGAGAGAGGCCCAAGCAAGACGCGCCCCGAGGAGCGTCTTGACACATGTCAACACTGGGTCTGACTGAGGGCCTCCATGAGAGAAGCCCAAGCAATATGCGCCCCGAGGAGCATCTTGCCACATGTCAACAATGGGTCTGACTGAGGGCCTCCAGGAGAGAAGCCCAAGCAAGACGCGCCCCGAGGAGCGTCTTGCCACATGTCAACACTGGGTCTGACTGAGCGCCTCCAGGAGAGAGGCCCAAGCAAGACGCGCCCCGAGGAGCGTCTTGACACATGTCAACACTGGGTCTGACTGAGGGCCTCAATGAGAGAAGCCCAAGCATGACGCGCCCCGAGGAGCGTCTTGCCACATGTCAACACTGGGTCTGACAGAGGGACTCCAGCAGAGAGGCCCAAGCAATACGTGCCCCGAGGAGCGTCTTGCCACATGTCACCACTGGGTCTGACTGAGCGCCTCCAGGAGAGAGGCCCAAGCAAGACGCGCCCCGAGGAGCGTCTTGCCACATGTCAGCACTCGGTCTGACTGAGCGCCTCCAGGAGAGAGACCCAAGCAAGACGTGCCCCGAGGAGCTTCTTGCCACATGTCAACACTGGGTCTGACTGAGCGCCTCCAGGAGAGAGGCCCAAGCAAGAAGCGCCCCGAGGAGCGTCTTGCCACATGTCAACAATGGGTCTGACTGAGGGACTCCAGGAGAGAAGCCCAAGCAAGACGCGCCCCGAGGAGCGTCTTGCCACATGTCAACAATGGGTCTGACTGAGTGCCTCCAGGAGAGAGGCCCAAGCAAGACGCGCCCCGAGGAGTGTCTTGCCACATGTCAACACTGGGTCTGACAGAGGGCCTCCAGGAGAGAGGCCCAAGCAATACGCGCCCCGAGGAGCGTCTTGCCTTATGTCACCACTGGGTCTGACTGAGCGCCTCCAGGAGAGAGGCCCAAGCAAGACGCGCCCCGAGGAGCGTCTTGCCACATGTCAGCACTCGGTCTGACTGAGCACCTCCAGGAGAGAGGCCCAAGCAAGACGCACCCCGAGGAGCGTCTTGACACTTGTCAACACTGGGTCTGACTGAGGGCCTCCATGAGAGAAGCCCAAGCAAGACGCGCCCCGAGGAGCGTCTTGCCACATGTCAACACTGGGTCTGACAGAGGGCCTCCAGGAGAGAGGCCCAAGCAATACGCGCCCCGAGGAGCGTCTTGCCATATGTCACCACTGTGTCTGACTGAGCGCCTCCAGGAGAGAGGCCCAAGCAAGACGCGCCCCGAGGAGCGTCTTGCCACATGTCAGCACTCGGTCTGACTGAGCGCCTCCAGGAGAGAGGCCCAAGCAAGACGCGCCCCTAGGAGCGTCTTGCCACATGTCAACACTGGGTCTGACTGAGCGCCTCCAGGAGAGAGGCCCAAGCAAGATGCGCCCCGAGGAGTGTCTTGCCACATGTCAACACTGGGTCTGACAGAGGGCCTCCAGAAGAGAGGCCCAAGCAACACGCGCCCCGAGGAGCGTCTTGCCATATGTCACCACTGGGTCTGACTGAGCGCCTCCAGGAGAGAGGCCCAAGCAAGAAGCGCCCCGAGGAGGGTCTTGCCACATGTCAGCACTCGGTCTTACTGAGCGCCTCCAGGAAAGAAGCCCAAGCAAGATGCGCCCCTAGGAGCGTCTTGCCACATGTAAACACTGGGTCTGACAGCGGGCCTCCAGGAGAGAGGCCCAAGCAAGACGCGCCCCGAGGAGTGTCTTGCCACATGTCACCACTGGGTCTGACTGAGCGCCTCCAGGAGAGAGGCCCAAGCAAGACGCGCCCCGAGGAGCGTCTTGCCACATGTCAGCACTCGGTCTGACTGAGCGCCTCCAGGAGAGAGAGCCAAGCAAGACGCGCCCCTAGGAGCATCTTGCCACATGTCAACACTGGGTCTGACAGAGGGCCTCCAGGAGAGAGGCCCAAGCAAGACGCGCCCCGAGGAGTGTCTTGCCACATGTCAACACTGGGTCTGACAGAGGGCCTCCAGGAGAGAGGCCCAAGCAATACGCGCCCCGAGGAGTGTCTTGCCATATGTCACCACTGGGTCTGACTGAGCGCCTCCAGGAGTGAGGCCCAAGCAAGACGCGCCCCGAGGAGCGTCTTGCCACATGTCAGCACTCGGTCTGACTGAGCGCCTCCAGGAGAGAGGCCCAAGCAAGACGCGCCCCTAGGAGCGTCTTGCCACATGTCAACACTGGGTCTGACTGAGCGCCTCCAGGAGAGAGGACCAAGCAAGACGCACCCCGAGGAGCGTCTTGCCACATGTCAACACTGGGTCTGACAGAGGGCCTCCAGGAGAGAGGCCCAAGCAACACGCGCCCCGAGGAGCGTCTTGCCATATGTCACCACTGGGTCTGACTGAGCGCCTCCAGGAGAGAGGCCCAAGCAAGACGCGCCCCGAGGAGCGTCTTGCCACATGTCAGCACTCGGTCTGACTGAGCGCCTCCAGGAGAAAGGCCCAAGCAAGACGCGCCCCGAGGAGCTTCTTGCCACATGTCAACACTGGGTCTGACAGAGGGCCTCCAGGAGAGAGGCCCAAGCAATACGTGCCCCGAGGAGCATCTAGCCACATGTCACCACTGGGTCTGACTGAGCGCCTCAAGGAGAGAGGCCCAAGCAAGACGTGCCCCGAGGAGCGTCTTGCCACATGTCAACACTGGGTCTGACTGAGCGCCTCCAGGAGAGAGGCCCAAGCAAGAAGCGCTCCGAGGAGAGTCTTGCCACATGTCAACACTGGGTCTGACTGAGCGCCTCCAGGAGAGAGGCCCAAGCAAGAAGCGGCTCGAGGAGCGTCTTGCCACATGTCAACAATGGGTCTGACTGAGGGCCTCCAGGAGAGAAGCCCAAGCAAGACGCGACCCGAGGAGCGTCTTGCCACATGTCAACAATGGGTCTAACTGAGCGCCTCCAGGAGAGAGGCCCAAGCAAGACGCGCCCCGAGGAGCGTCTTGACACTTGTCAACACTGGGTCTGACTGAGGGCCTCCATGAGAGAAGCCCAAGCAAGACGCGCCCCGAGGAGTGTCTTGCCACATGTCAACACTGGGTCTGACAGAGGGCCTCCAGGAGAGAGGCCCAAGCAATACGCGCCCCGAGGAGCGTCTTGCCATACGTCACCACTGGGTCTGACTGAGCGCCTAAAGGAGAGAGGCCCAAGCAAGACGCGCCCCGAGGAGCGTCTTGCCACATGTTAGCACTCGGTCTGACTGAGCGCCTCCAGGAGAGAGAGCCAAGCAAGACGCGCCCCTAGGAGCGTCTTGCCACATGTCAACACTGGGTCTGACAGAGGGCCTCCAGGAGAGAGGCCCAAGCAAGACGCGCCCCGAGGAGCGTCTTGCCACATGTCAACACTGGGTCTGACTGAGCGCCTCCAGGAGAGAGGACCAAGCAAGACGCACCCCGAGGAGCGTCTTGCCACATGTCAACACTGGGTCTGACAGAGGGCCTCCAGGAGAGAGGCCCAAGCAACACGCGCCCTGAGGAGCGTCTTGCCATATGTCACCACTGGGTCTGACTGAGCGCCTCCAGGAGAGAGGACCAAGCAAGATGCGCCCCGAGGAGCGTCTTGCCACATGTCAGCACTCGGTCTGACTGAGCGCCTCCAGGAGAGAGGCCCAAGCAAGACGCGCCCCTAGGAGCGTCTTGCCACATGTCAACACTGGGTCTGACAGCGGGCCTCCAGGAGAGAGGCGCAAGCAAGACGCACCCCGAGGAGTGTCTTGCCACATGTCACGACTGGGTCTGACTGAGCGCCTCCAGGAGAGAGGCCCAAGCAAGACGCGCCCCGAGGAGCGTCATGCCACATGTCACTACTCGGTCTGACTGAGCGCCTCCAGGAGAGAGGCCCAAGCAAGACGCGCCCCGAGGAGCATCTTGCCACGTGTCAACACTGGGTCTGATTGAGGGCCTCCAGGAGAGAGGCCCAAGCAAGACTTGCCCCGAGGAGCGTCTTGCCACATGTCAACACTGGGTCTGACAGAGGGCCTCCAGGAGAGAGGCCCAAGCAATACGTGCCCCGAGGAGCATCTAGCCACATGTCACCACTGGGTCTGACTGAGCGCCTCAAGGAGAGAGGCCCAAGCAAGACGCACCCCGAGGAGCGTCTTGCCACATTTCACCACTGGGTCTGACTGAGAGCCTCCAGGAGAGAGGCCCAAGCAAGACGCGCCCCGAGAAGCGTCTTGCCACATGTAAACACTGGGTCTGACTGAGCGCCTCCAGGAGAGAGGCCTAAGTAAGACGCGCCCCGAGGAGCGTCTTGCCACATGTCAACACTGGGTCTGACTGAGCACCTCCAGGAGAGAGGCCCAAGCAAGACGCTCCCCGAGGAGCGTCTTGCCACATGTCAACACTGGGTCTGACTGAGCGCCTCCAGGAGAGAGGCCCAAGCAAGACGCGCCCCGAGGAGCGTCTTGCCACATGTCAACACTGGGTCTGACTGACCACCTCCAGGAGAGAGGCCCAAGCAAGAAGCGCCCCGAGGAGAGTCTTGCCACATGTCAACACTGGGTCTGACTGAGCGCCTCCAGGAGAGAGGCCCAAGCAAGAAGCGCCCCGAGGAGCATCTTGCCACATGTCAACAATGGGTCTGACTGAGGGCCTCCAGGAGAGAAGCCCAAGAAAGACGCGCCCCGAGGAGCGTCTTGCCACATGTCAACAATGGGTCTGACTGAGCGCCTCCAGGAGGGAGGCCCAAGCAAGACGCGCCCCGAGGAGTGTCTTGACACTTGTCAACACTGGGTCTGACTGAGGGCCTCCATGAGAGAAGCCCAAGCAAGAAGCGCCCCGAGGAGTGTCTTGCCACATGTCAACACTGGGTCTGACAGAGGGCCTCCAGGAGAGAGGCCCAAGCAATACGCGCCCCGAGGAGCGTCTTGCCATATGTCACCACTGGGTCTGACTGAGCGCCTCCAGGAGAGAGGCCCAAGCAAGACGCGCCCCGAGGAGCGTCTTGCCACATGTCAGCACTCGGTCTGACTGAGCGCCTCCAGGAGAGAGAGCGAAGCAAGACGCGCCCCTAGGAGCGTCTTGCCACATGTTAACACTGGGTCACACAGAGGGCCTCCAGGAGAGAGGCCCAAGCAAGAAGCGCCCCGAGGAGTGTCTTGCCACATGTCAACACTGGGTCTGACTGAGCGCCTCCAGGAGAGAGGCCCAAGCAAGACGCGCCCCGAGGAGCGTCTTGCCACATGTCACAACTGGGTCTGACTGAGAGCCTCCAGGAGAGAGGCCCAAGCAAGAAGCGCCCCGAGGAGAGTCTTGCCACATGTCAACACTGGGTCTGACTGAGCGCCTCCAGGAGAGAGGCCCAAGCAAGAAGCGCCCCGAGGAGCATCTTGCCACATGTCAACAATGGGTCTGACTGAGGGCCTCCAGGAGAGAAGCCCAAGAAAGACGCGCCCCGAGGAGCGTCTTGCCACATGTCAACAATGGGTCTGACTGAGCGCCTCCAGGAGGGAGGCCCAAGCAAGACGCGCCCCGAGGAGTGTCTTGACACTTGTCAACACTGGGTCTGACTGAGGGCCTCCATGAGAGAAGCCCAAGCAAGAAGCGCCCCGAGGAGTGTCTTGCCACATGTCAACACTGGGTCTGACAGAGGGCCTCCAGGAGAGAGGCCCAAGCAATACGCGCCCCGAGGAGCGTCTTGCCATATGTCACCACTGGGTCTGACTGAGCGCCTCCAGGAGAGAGGCCCAAGCAAGACGCGCCCCGAGGAGCGTCTTGCCACATGTCAGCACTCGGTCTGACTGAGCGCCTCCAGGAGAGAGAGTAAAAGCAAGACGCGCCCCTAGGAGCGTCTTGCCACATGTTAACACTGGGTCACACAGAGGGCCTCCAGGAGAGAGGCCCAAGCAAGAAGCCCCCCGAGGAGTGTCTTGCCACATGTCAACACTGGGTCTGACTGAACGCCACCAGGAGAGAGGCTCAAGCAAGACGCGCCCCGAGGAGCGTCTTGCCACATGTCACAACTGGGTCTGACTGAGAGCCTCCAGGAGAGAGGCCCAAGCAAGACGCGCCCCGAGGAGCGTCTTGCCACATGTCAACACTGGATCTGACTGAGCGCCTCCAGGAGAGAGGCCCAAGCAAGACGTGCCCCGAGGAGCGTCTTGCCACATGTCAACACTGGGTCTGACTGAGCGCCTCCAGGAGAGAGGCCCAAGCAAGAAGCGCTCCGAGGAGAGTCTTGCCACATGTCAACACTGGGTCTGACTGAGCGCCTCCAGGAGAGAGGCCCAAGCAAGAAGCGGCTCGAGGAGCGTCTTGCCACATGTCAACAATGGGTCTGACTGAGGGCCTCCAGGAGAGAAGCCCAAGCAAGACGCGACCCGAGGAGCGTCTTGCCACATGTCAACAATGGGTCTAACTGAGCGCCTCCAGGAGAGAGTCCCAAGCAAGACGCGCCCCGAGGAGCGTCTTGACACTTGTCAACACTGGGTCTGACTGAGGGCCTCCATGAGAGAAGCCCAAGCAAGACGCGCCCCGAGGAGTGTCTTGCCACATGTCAACACTGGGTCTGACAGAGGGCCTCCAGGAGAGAGGCCCAAGCAATACGCGCCCCGAGGAGCGTCTTGCCATACGTCACCACTGGGTCTGACTGAGCGCCTCCAGGAGAGAGGCCCAAGCAAGACGCGCCCCGAGGAGCGTCTTGCCACATGTTAGCACTCGGTCTGACTGAGCGCCTCCAGGAGAGAGAGCCAAGCAAGACGCGCCCCTAGGAGCGTCTTGCCACATGTCAACACTGGGTCTGACAGAGGGCCTCCAGGAGAGAGGCCCAAGCAAGACGCGCCCCGAGGAGTGTCTTGCCACATGTCAACATTGGGTCTGACTGAGCGCCTCCAGGAGAGAGGCCCAAGGAAGACGCGCCCCGAGGAGCGTCTTGCCACATGTCAACACTGGGTCTGACTGAGCGCCTCCAGGAGAGATGCCCAAGCAAGACGTGCCCCGAGGAGTGTCTTGCCACATGTCAACACTGTGTCTGACTGAGCGCCTCCAGGAGAGAGGCCCAAGCAAGAAGCGCCCCGAGGAGTGTCTTGCCACATCTCAACAATGGGTCTGACTGAGGGCCTCCAGGAGAGAAGCCCAAGCAAGACGCGCCACGAGGAGCGTCTTGCCACATGTCAACAATGGGTCTGACTGAGCGCCTCCAGGAGAGAGGCCCAAGCAAGACGCGCCCCGAGGAGCGTCATGACACTTGTCAACACTGGGTCTGACTGAGGGACTCCAGCAGAGAGGCCCAAGCAATACGTGCCCCGAGGAGCGTCTTGCCACATGTCACCACTGGGTCTGACTGAGCGCCTCCAGGAGAGAGGCCCAAGCAAGACGCGCCCCGAGGAGCGTCTTGCCACATGTCAGCACTCGGTCTGACTGAGCGCCTCCAGGAGAGAGAGCCAAGCAAGACGCGCCCCTAGGAGCGTCTTGCCACATGTTAACACTGGGTCTGACAGAGGGCCTCCAGGAGAGAGGCCCAAGCAAGAAGCGCCCCGAGGAGTGTCTTGCCACATGTCAACACTGGGTCTGACTGAGCGCCTCCAGGAGAGAGGCCCAAGCAAGACGCGCACCGAGGAGCGTCTTGCATCATGTCAACACTGGGTCTGACTGAGCGCCTCCAGGAGAGAGGCCCAAGCAAGACGCGCCCCGAGGAGCGTCTTGCCATATGTCACCACTGGGTCTGACTGAGCGCCTCCAGGAGAGAGGCCCAAGCAAGACGCGACCCGAGGAGCGTCTTGCCACATGTCAACAATGGGTCTAACTGAGCGCCTCCAGGAGAGAGGCCCAAGCAAGACGCGCCCCGAGGAGCGTCTTGACACTTGTCAACACTGGGTCTTACTGAGGGCCTCCATGAGAGAAGCCCAAGCAAGACGCGCCCAGAGGAGTGTCTTGCCACATGTCAACACTGGGTCTGACAGAGGGCCTCCAGGAGAGAGGCCCAAGCAATACGCGCCCCGAGGAGCGTCTTGCCATACGTCACCACTGGGTCTGACTGAGCGCCTCCAGGAGAGAGGCCCAAGCAAGACGCGCCCCGAGGAGCGTCTTGCCACATGTTAGCACTCGGTCTGACTGAGCGCCTCCAGGAGAGAGAGCCAAGCAAGACGCGCCCCTAGGAGCGTCTTGCCACATGTCAACACTGGGTCTGACAGAGGGCCTCCAGGAGAGAGGCCCAAGCAAGACGCGCCCCGAGGAGTGTCTTGCCACATGTCAACATTGGGTCTGACTGAGCGCCTCCAGGAGAGAGGCCCAAGTAAGACGCGCCCCGAGGAGCGTCTTGCCACATGTCAGCACTCGGTCTGACTGAGCGCCTCCTGGAGAGAGGCCCAAGCAAGACGCGCCCCTAGGAGCGTCTTGCCACATGTCAACACTGGGTCTGACTGAGCGCCTCCAGGAGAGAGGACCAAGCAAGACGCACCCCGAGGAGCGTCTTGCCACATGTCAACACTGGGTCTGACAGAGGGCCTCCAGGAGAGAGGCCCAAGCAATACGCGCCCCGAGGAGCGTCTTGCCATACGTCACCACTGGGTCTGACTGAGCGCCTCCAGGAGAGAGGCCCAAGCAAGACGCGCCCCGAGGAGCGTCTTGCCACATGTTAGCACTCGGTCTGACTGAGCGCCTCCAGGAGAGAGAGCCAAGCAAGACGCGCCCCTAGGAGCGTCTTGCCACATGTCAACACTGGGTCTGACAGAGGGCCTCCAGGAGAGAGGCCCAAGCAAGACGCGCCCCGAGGAGTGTCTTGCCACATGTCAACATTGGGTCTGACTGAGCGCCTCCAGGAGAGAGGCCCAAGTAAGACGCGCCCCGAGGAGCGTCTTGCCACATGTCAGCACTCGGTCTGACTGAGCGCCTCCAGGAGAGAGGCCCAAGCAAGACGCGCCCCTAGGAGCGTCTTGCCACATGTCAACACTGGGTCTGACTGAGCGCCTCCAGGAGAGAGGACCAAGCAAGACGGACCCCGAGGAGCGTCTTGCCACATGTCAACACTGGGTCTGACAGAGGGCCTCCAGGAGAGAGGCCCAAGCAACACGCGCCCCGAGGAGCGTCTTGCCATATGTCACCACTGGGTCTGACTGAGCGCCTCCAGGAGAGAGGCCCAAGCAAGACGCGCCCCGAGGAGCGTCTTGCCACATGTCAGCACTCGGTCTGACTGAGCGCCTCCAGGAGAGAGGCCCAAGCAAGACGCGCCCCTAGGAGCGTCTTGCCACATGTCAACACTGGGTCTGACAGCGGGCCTCCAGGAGAGAGGTGCAAGCAAGACGCACCCCGAGGAGTGTCTTGCCACATGTCACGACTGGGTCTGACTGAGCGCCTCCAGGAGAGAGGCCCAAGCAAGACGCGCCCCGAGGAGCGTCATGCCACATGTCACTACTCGGTCTGACTGAGTGCCTCCAGGAGAGAGGCCCAAGCAAGACGCGCCCCGAGGAGCATCTTGCCACGTGTCAACACTGGGTCTGATTGAGGGCCTCCAGGAGAGAGGCCCAAGCAAGACTTGCCCCGAGGAGCGTCTTGCCACATGTCAACACTGGGTCTGAAAGAGGGCCTCCAGGAGAGAGGCCCAAGCAATACGTGCCCCGAGGAGCATCTAGCCACATGTCACCACTGGGTCTGACTGAGCGCCTCAAGGAGAGAGGGCCAAGCAAGACGCGCCCCGAGGAGCGTCTTGCCACATTTCACCACTGGGTCTGACTGAGAGCCTCCAGGAGAGAGGCCCAAGCAAGACGCGCCCCGAGAAGCGTCTTGCCACATGTAAACACTGGGTCTGACTGAGCGCCTCCAGGAGAGAGGCCTAAGTAAGACGCGCCCCGAGGAGCGTCTTGCCACATGTCAACACTGGGTCTGACTGAGCGCCTCCAGGAGAGAGGCCCAAGCAAGACGCGCCCCGAGGAGCGTCTTGCCACATGTCAACACTGGGTCTGACTGAGCGCCTCCAGGAGAGAGGCCCAAGCAAGACGCGCCCCGAGGAGCGTCTTGCCACATGTCAACACTGGGTCTGACTGACCGCCTCCAGGAGAGAGGCCCAAGCAAGAAGCGCCCCGAGGAGAGTCTTGCCACATGTCAACACTGGGTCTGACTGAGTGCCTCCAGGAGAGAGGCCCAAGCAAGAAGCGCCCCGAGGAGCATCTTGCCACATGTCAACAATGGGTCTGACTGAGGGCCTCCAGGAGAGAAGCCCAAGAAAGACGCGCCCCGAGGAGCGTCTTGCCACATGTCAACAATGGGTCTGACTGAGCGCCTCCAGGAGGGAGGCCCAAGCAAGACGCGCCCCGAGGAGTGTCTTGACACTTGTCAACACTGGGTCTGACTGAGGGCCTCCATGAGAGAAGCCCAAGCAAGAAGCGCCCCGAGGAGTGTCTTGCCACATGTCAACACTGGGTCTGACAGAGGGCCTCCAGGAGAGAGGCCCAAGCAATACGCGCCCCGAGGAGCGTCTTGCCATATGTCACCACTGGGTCTGACTGAGCGCCTCCAGGAGAGAGGCCCAAGCAAGACGCGCCCCGAGGAGCGTCTTGCCACATGTCAGCACTCGGTCTGACTGAGCGCCTCCAGGAGAGAGAGCCAAGCAAGACGCGCCCCTAGGAGCGTCTTGCCACATGTTAACACTGGGTCACACAGAGGGCCTCCAGGAGAGAGGCCCAAGCAAGAAGCGCCCCGAGGAGCGTCTTGCCACATGTCAACACTGGGTCTGACTGAGCGCCTCCAGGAGAGAGGCCCAAGCAAGACGTGCCCCGAGGAGCGTCTTGCCACATGTCAACACTGGGTCTGACTGAGCGCCTCCAGGAGAGAGGCCCAAGCAAGAAGCGCTCCGAGGAGAGTCTTGCCACATGTCAACACTGGGTCTGACTGAGCGCCTCCAGGAGAGAGGCCCAAGCAAGAAGCGGCTCGAGGAGCGTCTTGCCACATGTCAACAATGGGTCTGACTGAGGGCCTCCAGGAGAGAAGCCCAAGCAAGACGCGACCCGAGGAGCGTCTTGCCACATGTCAACAATGGGTCTAACTGAGCGCCTCCAGGAGAGAGGCCCAAGCAAGACGCGCCCCGAGGAGCGTCTTGACACTTGTCAACACTGGGTCTGACTGAGGGCCTCCATGAGAGAAGCCCAAGCAAGACGCGCCCCGAGGAGTGTCTTGCCACATGTCAACACTGGGTCTGACAGAGGGCCTCCAGGAGAGAGGCCCAAGCAATACGCGCCCCGAGGAGCGTCTTGCCATACGTCACCACTGGGTCTGACTGAGCGCCTCCAGGAGAGAGGCCCAAGCAAGACGCGCCCCGAGGAGCGTCTTGCCACATGTTAGCACTCGGTCTGACTGAGCGCCTCCAGGAGAGAGAGCCAAGCAAGATGCGCCCCTAGGAGCGTCTTGCCACATGTCAACACTGGGTCTGACAGAGGGCCTCCAGGAGAGAGGCCCAAGCAAGACGCGCCCCGAGGAGTGTCTTGCCACATGTCAACATTGGGTCTGACTGAGCGCCTCCAGGAGAGAGGCCCAAGTAAGACGCGCCCCGAGGAGCGTCTTGCCACATGTCAACACTGGGTCTGACTGAGCGCCTCCAGGAGAGATGCCCAAGCAAGACGCGCACCGAGGAGCGTCTTGCCACATGTCAGCACTCGGTCTGACTGAGCGCCTCCAGGAGAGAGGCCCAAGCAAGACGCGCCCCTTGGAGCGTCTTGCCACATGTCAACACTCGGTCTGACAGAGGGCCTCCAGGAGAGAGGCCCAAGCAAGACGCGCCCCGAGGAGCGTCTTGCCACATGTCAACACTGGGTCTGACTGAGCGAATCCAGGAGAGAGGCCCAAGCAAGACGTGCCCCGAGGAGCGTCTTGCCACATGTCAACACTGTGTCTGACTGAGCGCCTCCAGGAGAGATGCCCAAGCAAGAAGCGCCCCGAGGAGTGTCTTGCCACATCTCAACAATGGGTCTGACTGAGGGCCTCCAGGAGAGAAGCCCAAGCAAGACGCGCCACGAGGAGCGTCTTGCCACATGTCAACAATGGGTCTGACTGAGCGCCTCCAGGAGAGAGGCCCAAGCAAGACGCGCCCCGAGGAGCGTCTTGACACTTGTCAACACTGGGTCTGACTGAGGGCCTCAATCAGAGAGGCCCAAGCAAGACGCGCCCCGAGGAGCGTCTTGCCACATGTCAACACTGGGTCTGACAGAGGGCCTCCAGGAGAGAGGCCCAAGCAATACCTGCCCCGAGGAGCGTCTTGCCACATGTCACCACTGGGTCTGACTGAGCGCCTCCAGGAGAGAAGCCCAAGTAAGACGCGCCCCGAGGAGCGTCTTGCCACATGTCAACACTGGGTCTGACTGAGCGCCTCCAGGAGAGAGGCCCAAGCAAGACGCGCCCCGAGGAGCGTCTTGACACTTGTCAACACTGGGTCTGACTGAGGGCCTCAATGAGAGAGGCCCAAGCAAGACGCGCCCCGAGGAGCGTCTTGCCACATGTCAACACTGGGTCTGACAGAGGGCCTCCAGGAGAGAGGCCCAAGCAATACGTGCCCCGAGGAGCGTCTTGCCACATGTCAGCACTCGGTCTGACTGAGCGCCTCCAGGAGAGAGAGCCAAGCAAGACGCGCCCCTAGGAGCGTCTTGCCACATGTTAACACTGGGTCACACAGAGGGCCTCCAGGAGAGAGGCCCAAGCAAGAAGCGCCCCGAGGAGTGTCTTGCCACATGTCAACACTGGGTCTGACTGAGCGCCTCCAGGAGAGAGGCCCAAGCAAGACGCGCCCCGAGGAGCGTCTTGCCACATGTCACAACTGGGTCTGACTGAGAGCCTCCAGGAGAGAGGCCCAAGCAAGAAGCGCCCCGAGGAGAGTCTTGCCACATGTCAACACTGGGTCTGACTGAGCGCCTCCAGGAGAGAGGCCCAAGCAAGAAGCGCCCCGAGGAGCATCTTGCCACATGTCAACAATGGGTCTGACTGAGGGCCTCCAGGAGAGAAGCCCAAGAAAGACGCGCCCCGAGGAGCGTCTTGCCACATGTCAACAATGGGTCTGACTGAGCGCCTCCAGGAGGGAGGCCCAAGCAAGACGCGCCCCGAGGAGTGTCTTGACACTTGTCAACACTGGGTCTGACTGAGGGCCTCCATGAGAGAAGCCCAAGCAAGAAGCGCCCCGAGGAGTGTCTTGCCACATGTCAACACTGGGTCTGACAGAGGGCCTCCAGGAGAGAGGCCCAAGCAATACGCGCCCCGAGGAGCGTCTTGCCATATGTCACCACTGGGTCTGACTGAGCGCCTCCAGGAGAGAGGCCCAAGCAAGACGCGCCCCGAGGAGCGTCTTGCCACATGTCAGCACTCGGTCTGACTGAGCGCCTCCAGGAGAGAGAGTAAAAGCAAGACGCGCCCCTAGGAGCGTCTTGCCACATGTTAACACTGGGTCACACAGAGGGCCTCCAGGAGAGAGGCCCAAGCAAGAAGCCCCCCGAGGAGTGTCTTGCCACATGTCAACACTGGGTCTGACTGAACGCCACCAGGAGAGAGGCCCAAGCAAGACGCGCCCCGAGGAGCGTCTTGCCACATGTCACAACTGGGTCTGACTGAGAGCCTCCAGGAGAGAGGCCCAAGCAAGACGCGCCCCGAGGAGCGTCTTGCCACATGTCAACACTGGATCTGACTGAGCGCCTCCAGGAGAGAGGCCCAAGCAAGACGTGCCCCGAGGAGCGTCTTGCCACATGTCAACACTGGGTCTGACTGAGCGCCTCCAGGAGAGAGGCCCAAGCAAGAAGCGCTCCGAGGAGAGTCTTGCCACATGTCAACACTGGGTCTGACTGAGCGCCTCCAGGAGAGAGGCCCAAGCAAGAAGCGGCTCGAGGAGCGTCTTGCCACATGTCAACAATGGGTCTGACTGAGGGCCTCCAGGAGAGAAGCCCAAGCAAGACGCGACCCGAGGAGCGTCTTGCCACATGTCAACAATGGGTCTAACTGAGCGCCTCCAGGAGAGAGTCCCAAGCAAGACGCGCCCCGAGGAGCGTCTTGACACTTGTCAACACTGGGTCTGACTGAGGGCCTCCATGAGAGAAGCCCAAGCAAGACGCGCCCCGAGGAGTGTCTTGCCACATGTCAACACTGGGTCTGACAGAGGGCCTCCAGGAGAGAGGCCCAAGCAATACGCGCCCCGAGGAGCGTCTTGCCATACGTCACCACTGGGTCTGACTGAGCGCCTCCAGGAGAGAGGCCCAAGCAAGACGCGCCCCGAGGAGCGTCTTGCCACATGTTAGCACTCGGTCTGACTGAGCGCCTCCAGGAGAGAGAGCCAAGCAAGACGCGCCCCTAGGAGCGTCTTGCCACATGTCAACACTGGGTCTGACAGAGGGCCTCCAGGAGAGAGGCCCAAGCAAGACGCGCCCCGAGGAGTGTCTTGCCACATGTCAACATTGGGTCTGACTGAGCGCCTCCAGGAGAGAGGCCCAAGTAAGACGCGCCCCGAGGAGCGTCTTGCCACATGTCAACACTGGGTCTGACTGAGCGCCTCCAGGAGAGATGCCCAAGCAAGACGTGCCCCGAGGAGTGTCTTGCCACATGTCAACACTGTGTCTGACTGAGCGCCTCCAGGAGAGAGGCCCAAGCAAGAAGCGCCCCGAGGAGTGTCTTGCCACATCTCAACAATGGGTCTGACTGAGGGCCTCCAGGAGAGAAGCCCAAGCAAGACGCGCCACGAGGAGCGTCTTGCCACATGTCAACAATGGGTCTGACTGAGCGCCTCCAGGAGAGAGGCCCAAGCAAGACGCGCCCCGAGGAGCGTCATGACACTTGTCAACACTGGGTCTGACTGAGGGACTCCAGCAGAGAGGCCCAAGCAATACGTGCCCCGAGGAGCGTCTTGCCACATGTCACCACTGGGTCTGACTGAGCGCCTCCAGGAGAGAGGCCCAAGCAAGACGCGCCCCGAGGAGCGTCTTGCCACATGTCAGCACTCGGTCTGACTGAGCGCCTCCAGGAGAGAGAGCCAAGCAAGACGCGCCCCTAGGAGCGTCTTGCCACATGTTAACACTGGGTCTGACAGAGGGCCTCCAGGAGAGAGGCCCAAGCAAGAAGCGCCCCGAGGAGTGTCTTGCCACATGTCAACACTGGGTCTGACTGAGCGCCTCCAGGAGAGAGGCCCAAGCAAGACGCGCACCGAGGAGCGTCTTGCATCATGTCAACACTGGGTCTGACTGAGCGCCTCCAGGAGAGAGGCCCAAGCAAGACGCGCCCCGAGGAGCGTCTTGCCATATGTCACCACTGGGTCTGACTGAGCGCCTCCAGGAGAGAGGCCCAAGCAAGACGCGACCCGAGGAGCGTCTTGCCACATGTCAACAATGGGTCTAACTGAGCGCCTCCAGGAGAGAGGCCCAAGCAAGACGCGCCCCGAGGAGCGTCTTGACACTTGTCAACACTGGGTCTTACTGAGGGCCTCCATGAGAGAAGCCCAAGCAAGACGCGCCCAGAGGAGTGTCTTGCCACATGTCAACACTGGGTCTGACAGAGGGCCTCCAGGAGAGAGGCCCAAGCAATACGCGCCCCGAGGAGCGTCTTGCCATACGTCACCACTGGGTCTGACTGAGCGCCTCCAGGAGAGAGGCCCAAGCAAGACGCGCCCCGAGGAGCGTCTTGCCACATGTTAGCACTCGGTCTGACTGAGCGCCTCCAGGAGAGAGAGCCAAGCAAGACGCGCCCCTAGGAGCGTCTTGCCACATGTCAACACTGGGTCTGACAGAGGGCCTCCAGGAGAGAGGCCCAAGCAAGACGCGCCCCGAGGAGTGTCTTGCCACATGTCAACATTGGGTCTGACTGAGCGCCTCCAGGAGAGAGGCCCAAGTAAGACGCGCCCCGAGGAGCGTCTTGCCACATGTCAGCACTCGGTCTGACTGAGCGCCTCCTGGAGAGAGGCCCAAGCAAGACGCGCCCCTAGGAGCGTCTTGCCACATGTCAACACTGGGTCTGACTGAGCGCCTCCAGGAGAGAGGACCAAGCAAGACGCACCCCGAGGAGCGTCTTGCCACATGTCAACACTGGGTCTGACAGAGGGCCTCCAGGAGAGAGGCCCAAGCAATACGCGCCCCGAGGAGCGTCTTGCCATACGTCACCACTGGGTCTGACTGAGCGCCTCCAGGAGAGAGGCCCAAGCAAGACGCGCCCCGAGGAGCGTCTTGCCACATGTTAGCACTCGGTCTGACTGAGCGCCTCCAGGAGAGAGAGCCAAGCAAGACGCGCCCCTAGGAGCGTCTTGCCACATGTCAACACTGGGTCTGACAGAGGGCCTCCAGGAGAGAGGCCCAAGCAAGACGCGCCCCGAGGAGTGTCTTGCCACATGTCAACATTGGGTCTGACTGAGCGCCTCCAGGAGAGAGGCCCAAGTAAGACGCGCCCCGAGGAGCGTCTTGCCACATGTCAGCACTCGGTCTGACTGAGCGCCTCCAGGAGAGAGGCCCAAGCAAGACGCGCCCCTAGGAGCGTCTTGCCACATGTCAACACTGGGTCTGACTGAGCGCCTCCAGGAGAGAGGACCAAGCAAGACGGACCCCGAGGAGCGTCTTGCCACATGTCAACACTGGGTCTGACAGAGGGCCTCCAGGAGAGAGGCCCAAGCAACACGCGCCCCGAGGAGCGTCTTGCCATATGCCACCACTGGGTCTGACTGAGCGCCTCCAGGAGAGAGGCCCAAGCAAGACGCGCCCCGAGGAGCGTCTTGCCACATGTCAGCACTCGGTCTGACTGAGCGCCTCCAGGAGAGAGGCCCAAGCAAGACGCGCCCCTAGGAGCGTCTTGCCACATGTCAACACTGGGTCTGACAGCGGGCCTCCAGGAGAGAGGTGCAAGCAAGACGCACCCCGAGGAGTGTCTTGCCACATGTCACGACTGGGTCTGACTGAGCGCCTCCAGGAGAGAGGCCCAAGCAAGACGCGCCCCGAGGAGCGTCATGCCACATGTCACTACTCGGTCTGACTGAGTGCCTCCAGGAGAGAGGCCCAAGCAAGACGCGCCCCGAGGAGCATCTTGCCACGTGTCAACACTGGGTCTGATTGAGGGCCTCCAGGAGAGAGGCCCAAGCAAGACTTGCCCCGAGGAGCGTCTTGCCACATGTCAACACTGGGTCTGAAAGAGGGCCTCCAGGAGAGAGGCCCAAGCAATACGTGCCCCGAGGAGCATCTAGCCACATGTCACCACTGGGTCTGACTGAGCGCCTCAAGGAGAGAGGGCCAAGCAAGACGCGCCCCGAGGAGCGTCTTGCCACATTTCACCACTGGGTCTGACTGAGAGCCTCCAGGAGAGAGGCCCAAGCAAGACGCGCCCCGAGAAGCGTCTTGCCACATGTAAACACTGGGTCTGACTGAGCGCCTCCAGGAGAGAGACCTAAGTAAGACGCGCCCCGAGGAGCGTCTTGCCACATGTCAACACTGGGTCTGACTGAGCGCCTCCAGGAGAGAGGCCCAAGCAAGACGCGCCCCGAGGAGCGTCTTGCCACATGTCAACACTGGGTCTGACTGAGCGCCTCCAGGAGAGAGGCCCAAGCAAGACGCGCCCCGAGGAGCGTCTTGCCACATGTCAACACTGGGTCTGACTGACCGCCTCCAGGAGAGAGGCCCAAGCAAGAAGCGCCCCGAGGAGAGTCTTGCCACATGTCAACACTGGGTCTGACTGAGTGCCTCCAGGAGAGAGGCCCAAGCAAGACGCGCCCCGAGGTGCGTCTTGCCACATGTCAACACTGGGTCTGACTGAGCTCCTCCAGGAGAGAGGCCCAAGCAAGACGCGCCCCGAGGAGCGTCTTGCCACATGTCAACACTGGATCTGACTGAGCGCCTCCAGGAGAGAGGCCCAAGTAAGACGCTCCCCGAGGAGCGTCTTGCCACATGTCAACACTGGGTCTGACTGAGCGCCTCCAGGAGAGAGGCCCAAGCAAGACGTGCCCCGAGGAGCGTCTTGCCACATGTCAACACTGGGTCTGACTGAGCGCCTCCAGGAGAGAGGCCCAAGCAAGAAGCGCTCCGAGGAGAGTCTTGCCACATGTCAACACTGGGTCTGACTGAGCGCCTCCAGGAGAGAGGCCCAAGCAAGAAGCGGCTCGAGGAGCGTCTTGCCACATGTCAACAATGGGTCTGACTGAGGGCCTCCAGGAGAGAAGCCCAAGCAAGACGCGACCCGAGGAGCGTCTTGCCACATGTCAACAATGGGTCTAACTGAGCTCCTCCAGGAGAGAGGCCCAAGCAAGACGCGCCCCGAGGAGCGTCTTGACACTTGTCAACACTGGGTCTGACTGAGGGCCTCCATGAGAGAAGCCCAAGCAAGACGCGCCCCGAGGAGTGTCTTGCCACATGTCAACACTGGGTCTGACAGAGGGCCTCCAGGAGAGAGGCCCAAGCAATACGCGCCCCGAGGAGCGTCTTGCCATATGTCACCACTGGGTCTGACTGAGCGCCTCCAGGAGAGAGGCCCAAGCAAGACGCGCCCCGAGGAGCGTCTTGCCACATGTCAGCACTCGGTCTGACTGAGCGCCTCCAGGAGAGAGAGCCAAGCAAGACGCGCCCCTAGGAGCGTCTTGCCACATGTTAACACTGGGACACACAGAGGGCCTCCAGGAGAGAGTCCCAAGCAAGAAGCGCACCGAGGAGTGTCTTGCCACATGTCAACACTGGGTCTGACTGAGCGCCTCCAGGAGAGAGGCCCAAGCAAGACGCGCCCCGAGGAGCGTCTTGCCACATGTCACAACTGGGTCTGACTGAGAGCCTCCAGGAGAGAGGCCCAAGCAAGACGCGCCCCGAGGTGCGTCTTGCCACATGTCAACACTGGGTCTGACTGAGCTCCTCCAGGAGAGAGGCCCAAGCAAGACGCGCCCCGAGGAGCGTCTTGCCACATGTCAACACTGGATCTGACTGAGCGCCTCCAGGAGAGAGGCCCAAGTAAGACGCTCCCCGAGGAGCGTCTTGCCACATGTCAACACTGGGTCTGACTGAGCGCCTCCAGGAGAGAGGCCCAAGCAAGACGTGCCCCGAGGAGCGTCTTGCCACATGTCAACACTGGGTCTGACTGAGCGCCTCCAGGAGAGAGGCCCAAGCAAGAAGCGCTCCGAGGAGAGTCTTGCCACATGTCAACACTGGGTCTGACTGAGCGCCTCCAGGAGAGAGGCCCAAGCAAGAAGCGGCTCGAGGAGCGTCTTGCCACATGTCAACAATGGGTCTGACTGAGGGCCTCCAGGAGAGAAGCCCAAGCAAGACGCGACCCGAGGAGCGTCTTGCCACATGTCAACAATGGGTCTAACTGAGCTCCTCCAGGAGAGAGGCCCAAGCAAGACGCGCCCCGAGGAGCGTCTTGACACTTGTCAACACTGGGTCTGACTGAGGGCCTCCATGAGAGAAGCCCAAGCAAGACGCGCCCCGAGGAGTGTCTTGCCACATGTCAACACTGGGTCTGACAGAGGGCCTCCAGGAGAGAGGCCCAAGCAATACGCGCCCCGAGGAGCGTCTTGCCATACGTCACCACTGGGTCTGACTGAGCGCCTCCAGGAGAGAGGCCCAAGCAAGACGCGCCCCGAGGAGCGTCTTGCCACATGTTAGCACTCGGTCTGACTGAGCGCCTCCAGGAGAGAGAGCCAAGCAAGATGCGCCCCTAGGAGCGTCTTGCCACATGTCAACACTGGGTCTGACAGAGGGCCTCCAGGAGAGAGGCCCAAGCAAGACGCGCCCCGAGGAGTGTCTTGCCACATGTCAACATTGGGTCTGACTGAGCGCCTCCAGGAGAGATGCCCAAGCAAGACGCGCACCGAGGAGCGTCTTGCCACATGTCAGCACTCGGTCTGACTGAGCGCCTCCAGGAGAGAGGCCCAAGCAAGACGCGCCCCTTGGAGCGTCTTGCCACATGTCAACACTCGGTCTGACAGAGGGCCTCCAGGAGAGAGGCCCAAGCAAGACGCGCCCCGAGGAGCGTCTTGCCACATGTCAACACTGGGTCTGACTGAGCGAATCCAGGAGAGAGGCCCAAGCAAGACGTGCCCCGAGGAGCGTCTTGCCACATGTCAACACTGTGTCTGACTGAGCGCCTCCAGGAGAGATGCCCAAGCAAGAAGCGCCCCGAGGAGTGTCTTGCCACATCTCAACAATGGGTCTGACTGAGGGCCTCCAGGAGAGAAGCCCAAGCAAGACGCGCCACGAGGAGCGTCTTGCCACATGTCAACAATGGGTCTGACTGAGCGCCTCCAGGAGAGAGGCCCAAGCAAGACGCGCCCCGAGGAGCGTCTTGACACTTGTCAACACTGGGTCTGACTGAGGGCCTCAATCAGAGAGGCCCAAGCAAGACGCGCCCCGAGGAGCGTCTTGCCACATGTCAACACTGGGTCTGACAGAGGGCCTCCAGGAGAGAGGCCCAAGCAATACGTGCCCCGAGGAGCGTCTTGCCACATGTCACCACTGGGTCTGACTGAGCGCCTCCAGGAGAGAAGCCCAAGTAAGACGCGCCCCGAGGAGCGTCTTGCCACATGTCAACACTGGGTCTGACTGAGCGCCTCCAGGAGAGAGGCCCAAGCAAGACGCGCCCCGAGGAGCGTCTTGACACTTGTCAACACTGGGTCTGACTGAGGGCCTCAATGAGAGAGGCCCAAGCAAGACGCGCCCCGAGGAGCGTCTTGCCACATGTCAACACTGGGTCTGACAGAGGGCCTCCAGGAGAGAGGCCCAAGCAATACGTGCCCCGAGGAGCGTCTTGCCACATGTCACCACTGGGTCTGACTGAGCGCCTCCAGGAGAGAAGCCCAAGTAAGACGCGCCCCGAGGAGCGTCTTGCCACATGTCAACACTGGGTCTGACTGAGCGCCTCCAGGAGAGAGGCCCAAGCAAGACGCGCCACGAGGAGCGTCTTGCCACATGTCAGCACTCGGTCTGACTGAGCGCCTCCAGGAGAGAGGCCCAAACAAGACGCGGCCCGAGGAGCGTCTTGCCACATGTCAACACTGGGTCTGACTGAGCGCCTCCAGGAGAGAGGCCCAAGCAAGACGTGCCCCGAGGAGCGTCTTGCCACATGTCAACACTGGGTCTGACTGAGCGCCTCCAGGAGAGAGGCCCAAGCAAGAAGTGCCCCGAGGAGCGTCTTGCCACATGTCAACACTGGGTCTGACTGAGCGCCTCCAGGAGAGAGGCCCAAGCAAGAAGCGCCCCGAGGAGCGTCTTGCCTCTTGTCAACAATGGGTCTGACTGAGGGCCTCCAGGAGAGAAGCCCAAGCAAGACGCGCCCCGAGGAGCTTCTTGCCACATGTCAACAATGGGTCTGACTGAGTGCCTCCAGGAGAGAGGCCCAAGCAAGACGCGCCCCGAGGAGCGTCTTGCCACATGTCAACACTGGGTCTGACTGAGCGCCTCCAGGAGAGAGGCCCAAGCAAGACGCGCACCGAGGAGTGTCTTGCCACATGTCAGCACTCGGTCTGACTGAGCGCCTCCAGGAGAGAGGCCCAAGCAAGACGCGCCCCTTGGAGCGTCTTGCCACATGTCAACACTGGGTCTGACAGAGGGCCTCCAGGAGAGAGGCCCAAGCAAGACACGCCCCGAGGAGCGTCTTGCCACATGTCAACACTGGGTCTGACTGAGCGCATCCAGGAGAGAGGCCCAAGCAAGACGTGCCCCGAGGAGCGTCTTGCCACATGTCAACACTGTGTCTGACTGAGCGCCTCCAGGAGAGAGGCCCAAGCAAGAAGCGCCCCGAGGAGCGTCTTGCCACATCTCAACAATGGGTCTGACTGAGGGCCTCCAGGAGAGAAGCCCAAGCAAGACGCGCCCCGAGGAGCGTCTTGCCACATGTCAACAATGGGTCTGACTGAGCGCCTCCAGGAGAGAGGCCCAAGCAAGACGCGCCCCGAGGAGCGTCTTGACACTTGTCAACACTGGGTCTGACTGAGGGCCTCAATGAGAGAGGCCCAAGCAAGACGCGCCCCGAGGAGCGTCTTGCCACATGTCAACACTGGGTCTGACAGAGGGCCTCCAGGAGAGGGGCCCAAGCAATACTTTCCCCGAGGAGCGTCTTGCCACATGTCACCACTGGGTCTGACTGAGCGCCTCGAGGAGAGAAGCCCAAGTAAGACGCGCCCCGAGGAGCGTCTTGCCACATGTCAACACTGGGTCTGACATAGCGCCTCCAGGAGAGAGGCCCAAGCAAGACGTGCCCCGAGGAGCGTCTTGCCACATGTCAACACTGGGTCTGACAGAGGGCCTCCAGGAGAGAGGCCCAAGCAATACGTGCCCCGAGGAGCGTCTTGCCACATGTCACCACTGGGTCTGACTGAGCGCCTCCAGGAGAGAGGCCCAAGTAAGACGCGCCCCGAGGAGCGTCTTGCCACATGTCACCACTGGGTCTGACTGAGCGCCTCCAGGAGAGAGGCCCAAACAAGACGCGGCCCGAGGAGCGTCTTGCCACATGTCAACACTGGGTCTGACTGAGCGCCTCCAGGAGAGAGGCCCAAGCAAGACGTGCCCCGTGGAGCGTCTTGCCACATGTCAACACTGGGTCTGACTGAGCGCCTCCAGGAGAGAGGCCCAAGCAAGACGTGCCCCGAGGAGCGTCTTGCCACATGTCAACACTGGGTCTGACTGAGCGCCTCCAGGAGAGAGGCCCAAGCAAGAAGCGCCCCGAGGAGCGTCTTGCCTCTTGTCAACAATGGGTCTGACTGAGGGCCTCCAGGAGAGAAGCCCAAGCAAGACGCGCCCCGAGGAGCTTCTTGCCACATGTCAACAATGGGTCTTTCTGAGTGCCTCCAGGAGAGAGGCCCAAGCAAGACGCGCCCCGAGGAGCGTCTTGACACTTGTCAACACTGGGTCTGACTGAGGGCCTCCATGAGAGAGGCCCAAGCACGACGCGCCCCGAGGAGCGTCTTGCCACATGTCAACACTGGGTCTGACAGAGGGCCTCCAGGAGAGAGGCCCAAGCAAGACGCGCCCCGAGGAGCGTCGTGCCACATGTCACTACTCGGTCTGACTGAGCGCCTCCAGGAGAGAGGCCCAAGCAAGACGAGCCCCGAGGAGCGTCTTGCCAGGTGTCAACACTGGGTCTGATTGAGGGCCTCCAGGAGAGAGGCCCAAGCAAGACGCGCCCCGAGGAGCGTCTTGCCACATGTCACCACTGGGTCTGACTGAGCGCCTCCAGGAGAGAGGCCCAAGCAAGACGAGCCCCGAGCAGCGTCTTGCCACATGTCAGCACTCGGTCTGACTGAGCGCCTCCAGGAGAGAGGCCCAAGCAGGACGCGCCCCGAGGAGCGTCTTGCCACATGTCACCACTGGGTCTGACTGAGAGCCTCCAGGAGAGAGGCCCAAGCAAGACGCGCCCCGAGGAGCGTCTTGCCACATGTCAACACTGGGTCTGACTGAGCGCGTCCAGGAGAGAGGCCCAAGCAAGACGTGCCCCGAGGAGCGTCTTGCCACATGTCAACACTGTGTCTGACTGAGCGCCTCCAGGAGAGAGGCCCAAGCAAGAAGCGCCCCGAGGAGCGTCTTGCCACATCTCAACAATGGGTCTGACTGAGGGCCTCCAGGAGAGAAGCCCAAGCAAGACGCGCCCCGAGGAGCGTCTTGCCACATGTCAACAATGGGTCTGACTGAGCGCCTCCAGGAGAGAGACCCAAGCAAGACGCGCCCCGAGGAGCGTCTTGACACTTGTCAACACTGGGTCTGACTGAGGGCCTCAATGAGAGAGGCCCAAGCAAGACGCGCCCCGAGGAGCTTCTTGCTACATGTCAACACTGGGTCTGACAGAGGGCCTCGAGGAGAGAGGCCCAAGCGATACGTGCCCCGAGGAGCGTCTTGCCACATGTCACCACTGGGTCTGACTGAGCGCCTCCAGGAGAGAAGCCCAAGTAAGACGCGCCCCGAGGAGCGTCTTGCCACATGTCAACACTGGGTCTGACTGAGCGCCTCCAGGAGAGAAGCCCAAGCAAGACGCGCCCCGAGGAGCGTCTTGCCACATGTCAACAATGGGTCTGACTGAGCGCCTCCAGGAGAGAGGCCCAAGCAAGACGCGCCCCGAGGAGCGTCTTGACACTTGTCAACACTGGGTCTGACTGAGGGCCTCAATGAGAGAGGCCCAAGCAAGACGCGCCCCGAGGAGCGTCTTGCCACATGTCAACACTGGGTCTGACAGAGGGCCTCCAGGAGAGAGGCCCAAGCAATACGTGCCCCGAGGAGCGTCTTGCCACATGTCACCACTGGGTCTGACTGAGCGCCTCCAGGAGAGAAGCCCAAGTAAGACGCGCCCCGAGGAGCGTCTTGCCACTGGTCAACACTGGGTCTGACTGAGCACCTCCAGGAGAGAGGCCCAAGCAAGACGCGCCCCGAGGAGCGTCTTGCCACATGTCAGCACTCGGTCTGACTGAGCGCCTCCAGGAGAGAGGCCCAAGCAAGACGCGCCCCGAGTAGCGTCTTGCCACATGTCACCACTGGGTCTGACTGAGAGCCTCCAGGAGAGAGGCCCAAGTAAGACGCGCCCCGAGGAGCGTCTTGCCACATGTCACCACTGGGTCTGACTGAGCGCCTCCAGGAGAGAGGCCCAAACAAGACGCGGCCCGAGGAGCGTCTTGCCACATGTCAACACTGGGTCTGACTGAGCGCCTCCAGGAGAGAGGCCCAAGCAAGACGTGCCCCGAGGAGCGTCTTGCCACATGTCAACACTGGGTCTGACTGAGCGCCTCCAGGAGAGAGGCCCAAGCAAGAAGTGCCCCGAGGAGCGTCTTGCCACATGTCAACACTGGGTCTGACTGAGCGCCTCCAGGAGAGAGGCCCAAGCAAGAAGCACCCCGAGGAGCGTCTGGCCTCTTGTCAACAATGGGTCTGACTGAGGGCCTCCAGGAGAGAAGCCCAAGCAAGACGCGCTCCGAGGAGCTTCTTGCCACATGTCAACAATGGGTCTGACTGAGTGCCTCCAGGAGAGAGGCCCAAGCAAGACGCGCCCCGAGGAGCGTCTTGCCACATGTCAACACTGGGTCTGACTGAGCGCCTCCAGGAGAGAGGCCCAAGCAAGACGCGCACCGAGGAGCGTCTTGCCACATGTCAGCACTCGGTCTGACTGAGCGCCTCCAGGAGAGAGGCCCAAGCAAGACGCGCCCCTTGGAGCGTCTTGCCACATGTCAACACTGGGTCTGACAGAGGGCCTCCAGGAGAGAGGCCCAAGCAAGACGCGCCCCGAGGAGCGTCTTGCCACATGTCAACACTGGGTCTGACTAAGCGCATCCAGGAGAGTGGCCCAAGCAAGACGTGCCCCTAGGAGCGTCTTGCCACATGTCAACACTGTGTCTGACTGAGCGCCTCCAGGAGAGAGGCCCAAGCAAGAAGCGCCCCGAGGAGCGTCTTGCCACATCTCAACAATGGGTCTGACTGAGGGCCTCCAGGAGAGAAGCCCAAGCAAGACGCGCCCCGAGGAGCGTCTTGCCACATGTCAACAATGGGTCTGACTGAGCGCCTCCAGGAGAGAGGCCCAAGCAAGACGCGCCCCGAGGAGCGTCTTGACACTTGTCAACACTGGGTCTGACTGAGGGCCTCAATGAGAGAGGCCCAAGCAAGACGCGCCCCGAGGAGCGTCTTGCCACATGTCAACACTGGGTCTGACAGAGGGCCTCCAGGAGAGAGGCCCAAGCAATACGTGCCCCGAGGAGCGTCTTGCCACATGTCACCACTGGGTCTGACTGAGCGCCTCGAGGAGAGAAGCCCAAGTAAGACGCGCCCCGAGGAGCGTCTTGCCACATGTCAACACTGGGTCTGACTGAGCGCCTCCAGGAGAGAGGCCCAAGCAAGACGTGCCCCGAGGAGCGTCTTGCCACATGTCAACACTGGGTCTGACAGAGGGCCTCCAGGAGAGAGGCCCAAGCAATACGTGCCCCGAAGAGCGTCTTGCCACATGTCACCACTGGGTCTGACTGAGCGCCTCCAGGAGAGAGGCCCAAGTAAGACGCGCCCCGAGGAGCGTCTTGCCACATGTCACCACTGGGTCTGACTGAGCGCCTCCAGGAGAGAGGCCCAAACAAGACGCGGCCCGAGGAGCGTCTTGCCACATGTCAACACTGGGTCTGACTGAGCGCCTCTAGGAGAGAGGCCCAAGCAAGACGTGCCCCGAGGAGCGTCTTGCCACATGTCAACACTGGGTCTGACTGAGCGCCTCCAGGAGAGAGGCCCAAGCAAGACGTGCCCCGAGGAGCGTCTTGCCACATGTCAACACTGGGTCTGACTGAGCGCCTCCAGGAGAGAGGCCCAAGCAAGAAGCACCCCGAGGAGCGTCTTGCCTCTTGTCAACAATGGGTCAAACTGAGGGCCTCCAGGAGAGAAGCCCAAGCAAGACGCGCCCCGAGGAGCTTCTTGACACATGTCAACAATGGGTCTGACTGAGTGCCTCCAGGAGAGAGGCCCAAGCAAGACGCGCCCCGAGGAGCGTCTTGACACTTGTCAACACTGGGTCTGACTGAGGGCCTCCATGAGAGAGGCCCAAGCACGACGCGCCCCGAGGAGCGTCTTGCCACATGTCAACACTGGGTCTGACAGAGGGCCTCCAGGAGAGAGGCCCAAGCAAGACGCGCCCCGAGGAGCGTCGTGCCACATGTCACTACTCGGTCTGACTGAGCGCCTCCAGGAGAGAGGCCCAAGCAAGACGAGCCCCGAGGAGCGTCTTGCCAGGTGTCAACACTGGGTCTGATTGAGGGCCTCCAGGAGAGAGGCCCAAGCAAGACGCGCCCCGAGGAGCGTCTTGCCACATGTCACCACTGGGTCTGACTGAGCGCCTCCAGGAGAGAGGCCCAAGCAAGACGAGCCCCGAGCAGCGTCTTGCCACATGTCAGCACTCGGTCTGACTGAGCGCCTCCAGGAGAGAGGCCCAAGCAAGACGCGCCCCGAGGAGCGTCTTGCCACATGTCACCACTGGGTCTGACTGAGAGCCTCCAGGAGAGAGGCCCAAGCAAGACGCGCCCCGAGGAGCGTCTTGCCACATGTCACCACTGGGTCTGACTGAGCGCCTCCAGGAGAGAAGCCCAAGTAAGACGCGCCCCGAGGAGCGTCTTGCCACTGGTCAACACTGGGTCTGACTGAGCGCCTCCAGGAGAGAGGCCCAAGCAAGACGCGCCCCGAGGAGCGTCTTGCCACATGTCAGCACTCGGTCTGACTGAGCGCCTCCAGGAGAGAGGCCCAAGCAAGACGCGCCCCGAGGAGCGTCTTGCCACATGTCACCACTGGGTCTGACTGAGAGCCTCCAGGAGAGAGGCCCAAGCAAGACGCGCCCCGAGGAGCGTCTTGCCACATGTCAACACTGGGTCTGACTGAGCGCCTCCAGGAGAGAGGCCCAAGTAAGACGCGCCCCAAGGAGCGTCTTGCCACATGTCAACACTGGGTCTGACTGAGCGCCTCCAGGAGAGAGGTTCAAGCAAGACGCGCCCCGAGGAGCGTCTTGCCACATGTCATCAATGGGTCTGACTGAGCGCCTCCAGGAGAGAGGCCCAAGCAAGACGCGCCCCGAGGAGCGTCTTGACACTTGTCAACACTGGGTCTGACTGAGGGCCTCAATGAGAGAGGCCCAAGCAAGACGCGCCCCGAGGAGCGTCTTGCCACATGTCAACACTGGGTCTGACAGAGGGCCTCCAGGAGAGAGGCCCAAGCAATACGTGCCCCGAGGAGCGTCTTGCCACATGTCACCACTGGGTCTGACTGAGCGCCTCCAGGAGAGAAGCCCAAGTAAGACGCGCCCCGAGGAGCGTCTTGCCACTGGTCAACACTGGGTCTGACTGAGCGCCTCCAGGAGAGAGGCCCAAGCAAGACGCGCCCCGAGGAGCGTCTTGCCACATGTCAGCACTCGGTCTGACTGAGCGCCTCCAGGAGAGAGGCCCAAGCACGACGCGCCCCGAGGAGCGTCTTGCCACATGTCAACACTGGGTCTGACTGAGGGCCTCCAGGAGAGAGGCCCAAGCAAGACGCGCCCCGAGGAGCGTCGTGCCACATGTCACTACTCGGTCTGACTGAGCGCCTCCAGGAGAGAGGCCCAAGCAAGACGAGACCCGAGGAGCGTCTTGCCAGGTGTCAACACTGGGTCTGATTGAGGGCCTCCAGGAGAGAGGCCCAAGCAAGACGCGCCCCGAGGAGCGTCTTGCCACATGTCACCACTGGGTCTGACTGAGCGCCTCCAGGAGAGAGGCCCAAGCAAGACGAGCCCCGAGCAGCGTCTTGCCACATGTCAGCACTCGGTCTGACTGAGCGCCTCCAGGAGAGAGGCCCAAGCAAGACGCGCCCCGAGGAGCGTCTTGCCACATGTCACCACTGGGTCTGACTGAGAGCCTCCAGGAGAGAGGCCCAAGCAAGACGCGCCCCGAGGAGCGTCTTGCCACATGTCACCACTGGGTCTGACTGAGCGCCTCCAGGAGAGAAGCCCAAGTAAGACGCGCCCCGAGGAGCGTCTTGCCACTGGTCAACACTGGGTCTGACTGAGCGCCTCCAGGAGAGAGGCCCAAGCAAGACGCGCCCCGAGGAGCGTCTTGCCACATGTCAGCACTCGGTCTGACTGAGCGCCTCCAGGAGAGAGGCCCAAGCAAGACGCGCCCCGAGGAGCGTCTTGCCACATGTCACCACTGGGTCTGACTGAGAGCCTCCAGGAGAGAGGCCCAAGCAAGACGCGCCCCGAGGAGCGTCTTGCCACATGTCAACACTGGGTCTGACTGAGCGCCTCCAGGAGAGAGGCCCAAGTAAGACGCGCCCCAAGGAGCGTCTTGCCACATGTCAACACTGGGTCTGACTGAGCGCCTCCAGGAGAGAGGTTCAAGCAAGACGCGCCCCGAGGAGCGTCTTGCCACATGTCAACAATGGGTCTGACTGAGCGCCTCCAGGAGAGAGGCCCAAGCAAGACGCGCCCCGAGGAGCGTCTTGACACTTGTCAACACTGGGTCTGACTGAGGGCCTCAATGAGAGAGGCCCAAGCAAGACGCGCCCCGAGGAGCGTCTTGCCACATGTCAACACTGGGTCTGACAGAGGGCCTCCAGGAGAGAGGCCCAAGCAATACGTGCCCCGAGGAGCGTCTTGCCACATGTCACCACTGGGTCTGACTGAGCGCCTCCAGGAGAGAAGCCCAAGTAAGACGCGCCCCGAGGAGCGTCTTGCCACTGGTCAACACTGGGTCTGACTGAGCGCCTCCAGGAGAGAGGCCCAAGCAAGACGCGCCCCGAGGAGCGTCTTGCCACATGTCAGCACTCGGTCTGACTGAGCGCCTCCAGGAGAGAGGCCCAAGCAAGACGCGCCCCGAGGAGCGTCTTGCCACATGTCACCACTGGGTCTGACTGAGAGCCTCCAGGAGAGAGGCCCAAGCAAGACGCGCCCCGAGGAGCGTCTTGCCACATGTCAACACTGGGTCTGACTGAGCGCCTCCAGGAGAGAGGCCCAAGTAAGACGCGCCCCAAGGAGCGTCTTGCCACATGTCAACACTGGGTCTGACTGAGCGCCTCCAGGAGAGAGGTTCAAGCAAGACGCGCCCCGAGGAGGGTCTTGCCACATGTCAACACTGGGTCTGACTGAGCGCCTCCAGGAGAGAGGCCCAAGCAAGACATGCCCCGAGGAGCGTCTTGCCACATGTCAACACTGGGTCTGACAGAGGGCCTCCAGGAGAGAGGCCCAAGCAATACGTGCCCCGAGGAGCGTCTTGCCACATGTCACCACTGGGTCTGACTGAGCGCCTCCAGGAGAGAGGCCCAAGTAAGACGCGCCCCGAGGAGCTTCTTGCCACATGTCACTACTGGGTCTGACTGAGCGCCTCCAGGAGAGAGGCCCAAACAAGACGCGCCCCGAGGAGCGTCTTGCCACATGTCAACACTGGGTCTGACTGAGCGCCTCCAGGAGAGAGGCCCAAGCAAGACGTGCCCCGAGGAGCGTCTTGCCACATGTCAACACTGGGTGTGACTGAGCGCCTCCAGGAGAGAGGCCCAAGCAAGACGTGCCCCGAGGAGCGTCTTGCCACATGTCAACACTGGGTCTGACTGAGCGCCTCCAGGAGAGAGGCCCAAGCAAGAAGCGCCCCGAGGAGCGTCTTGCCTCTTGTCAACAATGGGTCTGACTGAGGGCCTCCAGGAGAGAAGCCCAAGCAAGATGCGCTCCGAGGAGCTTCTTGCCACATGTCAACAATGGGTCTGACTGAGTGCCTCCAGGAGAGAGGCCCAAGCAAGACGCGCCCCGAGAAGCGTCTTGACACTTGTCAACACTGGGTCTGACTGAGGGCCTCCATGAGAGAGGCCCAAGCACGACGCGCCCCGAGGAGCGTCTTGCCACATGTCAACACTGGGTCTGACAGAGGGCCTCCAGGAGAGAGGCCCAAGCAAGACGCGCCCCGAGGAGCGTCATGCCACATGTCACTACTCGGTCTGACTGAGCGCCTCCAGGAGAGAGGCCCAAGCAAGACGAGCCCCGAGGAGCGTCTTGCCAGGTGTCAACACTGGGTCTGATTGAGGGCCTCCAGGAGAGAGGCCCAAGCAAGACGCGCCCCGAGGAGCGTCTTGCCACATGTCACCACTGGGTCTGACTGAGCGCCTCCAGGAGAGAGGCCCAAGCAAGACGAGCCCCGAGCAGCGTCTTGCCACATGTCAGCACTCGGTCTGACTGAGCGCCTCCAGGAGAGAGGCCCAAGCAAGACGCGCCCCGAGGAGCGTCTTGCCACATGTCACCACTGGGTCTGACTGAGAGCCTCCAGGAGAGAGGCCCAAGCAAGACGCGCCCCGAGGAGCGTCTTGCCACATGTCAACACTGGGTCTGACTGAGCGCGTCCAGGAGAGAGGCCCAAGCAAGACGTGCCCCGAGGAGCGTCTTGCCACATGTCAACACTGTGTCTGACTGAGCGCCTCCAGGAGAGAGGCCCAAGCAAGAAGCGCCCCGAGGAGCGTCTTGCCACATCTCAACAATGGGTCTGACTGAGGGCCTCTAGGAGAGAAGCCCAAGCAAGACGCGCCCCGAGGAGCGTCTTGCCACATGTCAACAATGGGTCTGACTGAGCACCTCCAGGAGAGAGGCCCAAGCAAGACGCGCCCCGAGGAGCGTCTTGACACTTGTCAACACTGGGTCTGACTGAGGGCCTCAATGAGAGAGGCCCAAGCAATACGTGCCCCGAGGAGCGTCTTGCCACATGTCACCACTGGGTCTGACTGAGCGCCTCCAGGAGAGAAGCCCAAGTAAGACGCGCCCCGAGGAGCGTCTTGCCACATGTCAGCACTCGGTCTGACTGAGCGCCTCCAGGAGAGAGGCCCAAGCAAGACGCGCCCCGAGGAGCGTCTTGCCTCTTGTCAACAATGGGTCTGACTGAGGGCCTCCAGGAGAGAAGCCCAAGCAAGACGCGCCCCGAGGAGGTTCTTGCCACATGTCAACAATGGGTCTGACTGAGTGCCTCCAGGAGAGAGGCCCAAGCAAGACGCGCCCCGAGGAGCGTCTTGACACTTGTCAACACTGGGTCTGACTGAGGGCCTCCATGAGAGAGGCCCAAGCACGACGCGCCTCGAGGAGTGTCTTGCCACATGTCAACACTGGGTCTGACAGAGGGCCTCCAGGAGAGAGGCCCAAGCAAGACGTGCCCCGAGGAGCGTCATGCCACATGTCACTACTCGGTCTGACTGAGCGCCTCCAGCAGAGAGGCCCAAGCAAGACGAGCCCCGAGGAGCGTCTTGCCAGGTGTCAACACTGGGTCTGATTGAGGGCCTTCAGAAGAGAGGCCCAAGCAAGACGCGCCCCGAGGAGCGTCTTGCCACATGTCACCACTGGGTCTGACTGAGCGCCTCCAGGAGAGAGGCCCAAGCAAGACGAGCCCCGAGCAGCGTCTTGCCACATGTCAGCACTCGGTCTGACTGAGCGCCTCCAGGAGAGAGGCCCAAGCAAGACGCGCCCCGAGGAGCGTCTTGCCACATGTCACCACTGGGTCTGACTGAGAGCCTCCAGGAGAGAGGCCCAAGCAAGACGCGCCCCGAGGAGCGTCTTGCCACATGTCAACACTGGGTCTGACTGAGCGCGTCCAGGAGAGAGGCCCAAGCAAGACGTGCCCCGAGGAGCGTCTTGCCACATGTCAACACTGTGTCTGACTGAGCGCCTCCAGGAGAGAGGCCCAAGCAAGAAGCGCCCAGAGGAGCGTCTTGCCACTTCTCAACAATGGGTCTGACTGAGGGCCTCCAGGAGAGAAGCCCAAGCAAGACGCGCCCCGAGGAGCGTCTTGCCACATGTCAACAATGGGTCTGACTGAGCGCCTCCAGGAGAGAGGCCCAAGCAATACGCGCCCCGAGGAGCGTCTTGACACTTGTCAACACTGGGTCTGACTGAGGGCCTCAATGAGAGAGGCCCAAGCAAGACGCGCCCCGAGGAGCGTCTTGCCACATGTCAACACTGGGTCTGACAGAGGGCCTCGAGGAGAGAGGCCCAAGCGATACGTGCCCTGAGGAGCGTCTTGCCACATGTCACCACTGGGTCTGACTGAGCGCCTCCAGGAGAGAAGCCCAAGTAAGACGCGCCCCGAGGAGTGTCTTGCCACATGTCAACACTGGGTCTGACTGAGCGCCTCCAGGAGAGAGGCCCAAGCAAGACGCGCCCTGAGGAGCGTCTTGCCACATGTCAACACTGGGTCTGACTGAGCGCCTCCAGGAGAGAGGCCCAAGCAAGACGCGCCCCGAGGAGCGTCTTGCCACATGTCAACACTGGGTCTGACTGAGAGCCTCCAGGAGAGAGGCCCAAGCAAGACGCGCCCCGAGGAGCGTCTTGCCACATGTCAACACTGGGTCTGACTGAGCGCGTCCAGGAGAGAGGCCCAAGCAAGACGTGCCCCGAGGAGCGTCTTGCCACATGTCAACACTGTGTCTGACTGAGCGCCTCCAGGAGAGAGGCCCAAGCAAGAAGCGCCCCGAGGAGCGTCTTGCCACATCTTAACAATGGGTCTGACTGAGCGCCTCCAGGAGAGAGGCCCAAGCAAGACGCGCCCCGAGGAGCGTCTTGACACTTGTCAACACTGGGTCTGACTGAGGGCCTCAATGAGAGAGGCCCAAGCAAGACGCGCCCCGAGGAGCGTCTTGCCACATGTCAACACTGGGTCTGACAGAGGGCCTCGAGGAGAGAGGCCCAAGCGATACATGCCCCGAGGAGCGTCTTGCCACATGTCACCACTGGGTCTGACTGAGCGCCTCCAGGAGAGAAGCCCAAGCAAGATGCGCCCCGAGGAGCGTCTTGCCACATGTCAACACTGGGTCTGACTGAGCGCCTCCAGGAGAGAGGCCCAAGCAAGACGCGCCCCGAGGAGCATCTTGCCACATGTCAACACTGGGTCTGACTGAGCGCCTCCAGGAGAGAGGCCCAAGCAAGACGCGCCCCGAGGAGCATCTTGCCACGTGTCAACACTGGGTCTGATTGAGGGCCTCCAGGAGAGAGGCCCAAGCAAGACGCGCCCCGAGGAGCGTCTTGCCACGTGTCAACACTGGGTCTGACTGAGCGCCTCCAGGAGAGAGGCCCAAGCAAGACGCGCCCCGAGGAGCGTCTTGCCACATGTCAGCACTCGGTCTGACTGAGCGCCTCCAGGAGAGAGGCCCAAACAAGAGACGCGCCCCGAGGAGCGTCTTGCCACATGTCAACACTGGGTCTGACTGAGCGCCTCCAGGAGAGAGGCCCAAGCAAGACGTGCCCCGAGGAGCGTCTTGCCACATGTCAACACTGGGTCTGACTGAGCGCCTCCAGGAGAGAGGCCCAAGCAAGACGTGCCCCGAGGAGCGTCTTGCCACATGTCAACACTGGGTCTGACTGAGCGCCTCCAGGAGAGAGGCCCAAGCAAGACGTGCCCCGAGGAGCGTCTTGCCACATGTCAACACTGGGTCTGACAGAGGGCCTCCAGGAGAGAGGCCCAAGCAATATGTGCCCTGAGGAGCGTCTTGCCACATGTCACCACTGGGTCTGACTGAGCGCCTCCAGGAGAGAGGCCCAAGTAAGACGCGCCCCGAGGAGCGTCTTGCCACATGTCACCACTGGGTCTGACTGAGCGCCTCCAGGAGAGAGGCACAAACAAGACGCGCCCCGAGGAGCGTCTTGCCACATGTCAACACTGGGTCTGACTGAGCGCCTCCAGGAGAGAGGCCCAAGCAAGACGTGCCCCGAGGAGCGTCTTGCCACATGTCAACACTGGGTCTGACTGAGCGCCTCCAGGAGAGAGGCCCAAGCAAGACGTGCCCCGAGGAGCGTCTTGCCACATGTCAACACTGGGTCTGACTGAGCGCCTCAAGGAGAGAGGCCCAAGCAAGAAGCGCCCCGAGGAGCGTCTTGCCTCTTGTCAACAATGGGTCTGACTGAGGGCCTCCAGGAGAGAAGCCCAAGCAAGACACGCCCCGAGGAGCTTCTTGCCACATGTCAACAATGGGTCTGACTGAGTGCCTCCAGGAGAGAGGCCCAAGCAAGACGCGCCCCGAGGAGCGTCTTGACACTTGTCAACACTGGGTCTGACTGAGGGCCTCCATGAGAGAGGCCCAAGCACGACGCGCCCCGAGGAGCGTCTTGCCACATGTCAACACTGGGTCTGACAGAGGGCCTCCAGGAGAGAGGCCCAAGCAAGACGCGCCCCGAGGAGCGTCATGCCACATGTCACTACTCGGTCTGACTGAGCGCCTCCAGGAGAGAGGCCCAAGCAAGACGAGCCCCGAGGAGCGTCTTGCCAGGTGTCAACACTGGGTCTGATTGAGGGCCTCCAGGAGAGAGGCCCAAGCAAGACGCGCCCCGAGGAGCGTCTTGCCACATGTCACCACTGGGTCTGACTGAGCGCCTCCAGGAGAGAGGCCCAAGCAAGACGAGCCCCGAGCAGCGTCTTGCCACATGTCAGCACTCGGTCTGACTGAGCGCCTCCAGGAGAGAGGCCCAAGCAAGACGCGCCCCGAGGAGCGTCTTGCCACATGTCACCACTGGGTCTGACTGAGAGCCTCCAGGAGAGAGGCCCAAGCAAGACGCGCCCCGAGGAGCGTCTTGCCACATGTCAACACTGGGTCTGACTGAGCGCGTCCAGGAGAGAGGCCCAAGCAAGACGTGCCCCGAGGAGCGTCTTGCCACATGTCAACACTGTGTCTGACTGAGCGCCTCCAGGAGAGAGGCCCAAGCAAGAAGCGCCCCGAGGAGCGTCTTGCCACATCTCAACAATGGGTCTGACTGAGGGCCTCCAGGAGAGAAGCCCAAGCAAGACGCGCCCCGAGGAGCGTCTTGCCACATGTCAACAATGGGTCTGACTGAGCGCCTCCAGGAGAGAGGCCCAAGCAAGATGCGCCCCGAGGAGCGTCTTGACACTTGTCAACACTGGGTCTGACTGAGGGCCTCAATGAGAGAGGCCCAAGCAAGACGCGCCCCGAGGAGCGTCCTGCCACATGTCAACACTGGGTCTGACAGAGGGCCTCGAGGAGAGAGGCCCAAGCGATACGTGCCCCGAGGAGCGTCTTGCCACATGTCACCACTGGGTCTGACTGAGCGCCTCCAGGAGAGAAGCCCAAGTAAGACGCGCCCCGAGGAGCGTCTTGCCACATGTCAACACTGGGTCTGACTGAGCGCCTCCAGGAGAGAGGCCCAAGCAAGACGCGCCCCGAGGAGGGTCTGACAGAGGGCCTCCAGGAGAGAGGCCCAAGCAACACGCGCCCCGAGGAGCGTCTTGCCATATGTCACCACTGGGTCTGACTGAGCGCCTCCAGGAGAGAGGCCCAAGCAAGACGCGCCCCGAGGAGCGTCTTGCCACATGTCAGCAATCGGTCTGACTGAGCGCCTCCAGGAGAGAGGCCCAAGCAAGACGCGCCCCTAGGAGCGTCTTGCCATGTGTCAACACTGGGTCTGATTGAGGGCCTCCAGGAGAGAGGCCCAAGCAATACGTGCCCCGAGGAGCGTCTAGCCACATGTCACCACTGGGTCTGACTGAGCGCCTCCAGGAGAGAGGCCCAAGCAAGACGCGCCCCGAGGAGCGTCTTGCCACATGTCAGCACACGGTTTGACTGAGTGCCTCCAGGAGAGAGGCCAAAGCAAGACGCGCCCCGAGGAGCATCTTGACACATGTCAGCACTGGGTCTGACTGAGAGCCTCCAGGAGAGAGGCCCAAGCAAGACGCGCCCCGAGGAGCGTCTTGCCACATGTCAACACTGGGTCTGACTGAGCGCCTCCAGGAGAGAGGCTCAAGCAAGAAGCGCCCCGAGGAGCGTCTTGCCACATGTCAACAATGGGTCTGACTGAGGGCCTCCAGGAGAGAAGCCCAAGCAAGACGCGCCCAGAGGAGCGTCTTGCCACATGTCACCACTGGGTCTGACTGAGCGCCTCCAGGAGAGAGGCCCAAGCAAGACGCGCCCCGAGGAGCGTCTTGCCACATGTCACCACTGGGTCTGACTGAGAGCCTCCAGGAGAGAGGCCCAAGCAAGACGCGCCCCGAGGAGCGTCTTGCCACATGTCAACACTGGGTCTGACTGAGCGCGTCCAGGAGAGAGGCCCAAGCAAGACGTGCCCCGAGGAGCGTCTTGCCACATGTCAACACTGTGTCTGACTGAGCGCCTCCAGGAGAGAGGCCCAAGCAAGAAGCGCCCCGAGGAGCGTCTTGCCACATCTCAACAATGGGTCTGACTGAGGGCCTCCAGGAGAGAAGCCCAAGCAAGACGCGCCCCGAGGAGCGTCTTGCCACATGTCAACAATGGGTCTGACTGAGCGCCTCCAGGAGAGAGGCCCAAGCAAGATGCGCCCCGAGGAGCGTCTTGACACTTGTCAACACTGGGTCTGACTGAGGGCCTCAATGAGAGAGGCCCAAGCAAGACGCGCCCCGAGGAGCGTCCTGCCACATGTCAACACTGGGTCTGACAGAGGGCCTCGAGGAGAGAGGCCCAAGCGATACGTGCCCCGAGGAGCGTCTTGCCACATGTCACCACTGGGTCTGACTGAGCGCCTCCAGGAGAGAAGCCCAAGTAAGACGCGCCCCGAGGAGCGTCTTGCCACATGTCAACACTGGGTCTGACTGAGCGCCTCCAGGAGAGAGGCCCAAGCAAGACGCGCCCCGAGGAGCGTCTTGCCACATGTCAACACTGGGTCTGACTGAGCGCCTCCAGGAGAGAGGCCCAAGCAAGACGCGCCCCGAGGAGCGTCTTGCCACATGTCAACACTGGGTCCGACTGAGAGCCTCCAGGAGAGAGGCCCAAGCAAGACGCGCCCCGAGGAGCGTCTTGCCACATGTCAACACTGGGTCTGACTGAGCGCCTCCAGGAGAGAGGCCCAAGCAAGACGCGCCCCGAGGAGCGTCTTGCCACATGTCAACACTGGGTCTGACTGAGCGCCTCCAGGAGAGAGGCCCAAGCAAGACGCGCCCCGAGGAGCGTCTTGCCACGTGTCAACACTGGGTCTGATTGAGGGCCTCCAGGAGAGAGGCCCAAGCAAGACGCGCCCCGAGGAGCGTCTTGCCACGTGTCAACACTTGGTCTGACTGAGCGCCTCCAGGAGAGAGGCCCAAGCAAGACGCGCCCCGAGGAGCGTCTTGCCACATGTCAGCACTCGGTCTGACTGAGCGCCTCCAGGAGAGAGGCCGAAACAAGACGCGCCCCGAGGAGCGTCTTGCCACATGTCAACACTGGGTCTGACTGAGCGCCTCCAGGAGAGAGGCCCAAGCAAGACGCGCCCCGAGGAGCGTCTTGCCACATGTCAACACTGGGTCTGACTGAGCGCCTCCAGAAGAGAGGCCCAAGCAAGACGTGCCCCGAGGAGCGTCTTGCCACATGTCAACACTGGGTCTGACTGAGCGCCTCCAGGAGAGAGGCCCAAGCAAGAAGCGCCCCGAGGAGCGTCTTGCCTCTTGTCAACAATGGGTCTGACTGAGGGCCTCCAGGAGAGAAGCCCAAGCAAGACGCGCCCCGAGGAGCGTCTTGACACTTGTCAACAATGGGTCTGACTGAGTGCCTCCAGGAGAGAGGCCCAAGCAAGACGCGCCCCGAGGAGCGTCTTGACACTTGTCAACACTGGGTCTGACTGAGGGCCTCCATGAGAGAGGCCCAAGCACGACGCGCCCCGAGGAGCGTCTTGCCACATGTCAACACTGGGTCTGACAGAGGGCCTCCAGGAGAGAGGCCCAAGCAAGACGCTCCCCGAGGAGTGTCTTGCCACATGTCACCACTGGGTCTGACTGAGCGCCTCTACGAGAGAGGCCCAAGCAAGACGCGCCCCGCGGAGCGTCATGCCACATGTCACTACTCGGTCTGACTGAGCGCCTCCAGGAGAGAGGCCCAAGCAAGACGAGCCCCGAGGAGCGTCTTGCCAGGTGTCAACACTGGGTCTGATTGAGGGCCTCCAGGAGAGAGGCCCAAGCAAGACGCGCCCCGAGGAGCGTCTTGCCACATGTCAACACTGGGTCTGACAGAGGGCCTCCAGGAGAGAGGCCCAAGCAAGACGCGCCCCGAGGAGCGTCTTGCCACATGTCAGCACTCGGTCTGACTGAGCGCCTCCAGGAGAGAGGCCCAAGCAAGACGCGCCCCGAGGAGCGTCTTGCCACATGTCACCACTGGGTCTGACTGAGAGCATCCAGGAGAGAGGCCCAAGCAAGACGCGCCCCGAGGAGCGTCTTGCCACATGTCAACACTGGGTCTGATTGAGCGCCTCCAGGAGAGAGGCCCAAGTAAGACGCGCCCCGAGGAGCGTCTTGCCACATGTCAACAATGGGTCTGACTGAGCGCCTCCAGGAGAGAGGCCCAAGCAAGACGCGCCCCGAGGAGCGTCTTGCCACATGTCAACACTGGGTCTGACAGAGGGCCTCGAGGAGAGAGGCCCAAGCGATACGTGCCCCGAGGAGCGTCTTGCCACATGTCAACACTGGGTCTGACTGAGCGCCTCCAGGAGAGAGGCCCAAGCAAGACGTGCCCCGAGGAGCGTCTTGCCACATGTCAACACTGGGTCTGACTGAGCGCCTTCAGGAGAAAGGCCCAAGCAAGAAGCGCCCCGAGGAGCGTCTTGCCTCTTGTCAACAATGGGTCTGACTGAGGGCCTCCAGGAGAGAAGCCCAAGCAAGACGCGCCCCGAGGAGCTTCTTGCCACATGTCACCACTGGGTCTGACTGAGAGCATCCAGGAGAGAGGCCCAAGCAAGACGCGCCCCGAGGAGCGTCTTGCCACATGTCAACACTGGGTCTGACTGAGCGCCTCCAGGAGAGAGGCCCAAGTAAGACGCGCCCCGAGGAGTGTCTTGCCACATGTCACCACTGGGTCTGACTGAGCGCCTCCAGGAGAGAGGCCCAAGCAAGACGCGCCCCGAGGAGCGTCTTGCCACATGTCAGCACTCGGTCTGACTGAGCGCCTCCAGGAGAGAGGCCGAAGCAAGACGCGCCCCGAGGAGCGTCTTGCCACAAGTCAACAATGGGTCTGACTGAGCGCCTCCAGGAGAGAGGCCCAAGCAAGACGCGCCCCTAGGAGCTTCTTGCCACATGTCAACACTGGGTCTGACAGAGGGCCTCCAGGAGAGAGGCCCAAGCAAGATGCGCCCCGAGGAGTGTCTTGCCACATGTCACCACTGGGTCTGACTGAGCGCCTCCAGGAGAGAGGCCCAAGCAAGACGCGCCCCGAGGAGCGTCTTGCCACATGTCAGCAATCGGTCTGACTGAGCGCCTCCAGGAGAGAGGCCCAAGCAAGACGCGCCCCTAGGAGCGTCTTGCCATGTGTCAACACTGGGTCTGATTGAGGGCCTCCAGGAGAGAGGCCCAAGCAATACGTGCCCCGAGGAGCGTCTAGCCACATGTCACCACTGGGTCTGACTGAGCGCCTCCAGGAGAGAGGCCCAAGCAAGACGCGCCCCGAGGAGCGTCTTGCCACATGTCAGCACACGGTTTGACTGAGTGCCTCCAGGAGAGAGGCCAAAGCAAGAAGCGCCCCGAGGAGCATCTTGACACATGTCAGCACTGGGTCTGACTGAGAGCCTCCAGGAGAGAGGCCCAAGCAAGACGCGCCCCGAGGAGCGTCTTGCCACATGTCAACACTGGGTCTGACTGAGCGCCTCCAGGAGAGAGGCTCAAGCAAGAAGCGCCCCGAGGAGCGTCTTGCCACATGTCAACAATGGGTCTGACTGAGGGCCTCCAGGAGAGAAGCCCAAGCAAGACGCGCCCAGAGGAGCGTCTTGCCACATGTCACCACTGGGTCTGACTGAGCGCCTCCAGGAGAGAGGCCCAAGCAAGACGCGCCCCGAGGAGCGTCTTGCCACATGTCACCACTGGGTCTGACTGAGAGCCTCCAGGAGAGAGGCCCAAGCAAGACGCGCCCCGAGGAGCGTCTTGCCACATGTCAACACTGGGTCTGACTGAGCGCGTCCAGGAGAGAGGCCCAAGCAAGACGTGCCCCGAGGAGCGTCTTGCCACATGTCAACACTGTGTCTGACTGAGCGCCTCCAGGAGAGAGGCCCAAGCAAGAAGCGCCCCGAGGAGCGTCTTGCCACATCTCAACAATGGGTCTGACTGAGGGCCTCCAGGAGAGAAGCCCAAGCAAGACGCGCCCCGAGGAGCGTCTTGCCACATGTCAACAATGGGTCTGACTGAGCGCCTCCAGGAGAGAGGCCCAAGCAAGATGCGCCCCGAGGAGCGTCTTGACACTTGTCAACACTGGGTCTGACTGAGGGCCTCAATGAGAGAGGCCCAAGCAAGACGCGCCCCGAGGAGCGTCCTGCCACATGTCAACACTGGGTCTGACAGAGGGCCTCGAGGAGAGAGGCCCAAGCGATACGTGCCCCGAGGAGCGTCTTGCCACATGTCACCACTGGGTCTGACTGAGCGCCTCCAGGAGAGAAGCCCAAGTAAGACGCGCCCCGAGGAGCGTCTTGCCACATGTCAACACTGGGTCTGACTGAGCGCCTCCAGGAGAGAGGCCCAAGCAAGACGCGCCCCGCGGAGCGTCTTGCCACATGTCAACACTGGGTCTGACTGAGCGCCTCCAGGAGAGAGGCCCAAGCAAGACGCGCCCCGAGGAGCGTCTTGCCACATGTCAACACTGGGTCCGACTGAGAGCCTCCAGGAGAGAGGCCCAAGCAAGACGCGCCCCGAGGAGCGTCTTGCCACATGTCAACACTGGGTCTTACTGAGCGCCTCCAGGAGAGAGGCCCAAGCAAGACGCGCCCCGAGGAGCGTCTTGCCACATGTCAACACTGGGTCTGACTGAGCGCCTCCAGGAGAGAGGCCCAAGCAAGACGCGCCCCGAGGAGCGTCTTGCCACGTGTCAACACTGGGTCTGATTGAGGGCCTCCAGGAGAGAGGCCCAAGCAAGACGCGCCCCGAGGAGCGTCTTGCCACGTGTCAACACTTGGTCTGACTGAGCGCCTCCAGGAGAGAGGCCCAAGCAAGACGCGCCCCGAGGAGCGTCTTGCCACATGTCAGCACTCGGTCTGACTGAGCGCCTCCAGGAGAGAGGCCGAAACAAGACGCGCCCCGAGGAGCGTCTTGCCACATGTCAACACTGGGTCTGACTGAGCGCCTCCAGGAGAGAGGCCCAAGCAAGACGCGCCCCGAGGAGCGTCTTGCCACATGTCAACACTGGGTCTGACTGAGCGCCTCCAGAAGAGAGGCCCAAGCAAGACGTGCCCCGAGGAGCGTCTTGCCACATGTCAACACTGGGTCTGACTGAGCGCCTCCAGGAGAGAGGCCCAAGCAAGAAGCGCCCCGAGGAGCGTCTTGCCTCTTGTCAACAATGGGTCTGACTGAGGGCCTCCAGGAGAGAAGCCCAAGCAAGACGCGCCCCGAGGAGCGTCTTGACACTTGTCAACAATGGGTCTGACTGAGTGCCTCCAGGAGAGAGGCCCAAGCAAGACGCGCCCCGAGGAGCGTCTTGACACTTGTCAACACTGGGTCTGACTGAGGGCCTCCATGAGAGAGGCCCAAGCACGACGCGCCCCGAGGAGCGTCTTGCCACATGTCAACACTGGGTCTGACAGAGGGCCTCCAGGAGAGAGGCCCAAGCAAGACGCTCCCCGAGGAGTGTCTTGCCACATGTCACCACTGGGTCTGACTGAGCGCCTCTACGAGAGAGGCCCAAGCAAGACGCGCCCCGCGGAGCGTCATGCCACATGTCACTACTCGGTCTGACTGAGCGCCTCCAGGAGAGAGGCCCAAGCAAGACGAGCCCCGAGGAGCGTCTTGCCAGGTGTCAACACTGGGTCTGATTGAGGGCCTCCAGGAGAGAGGCCCAAGCAAGACGCGCCCCGAGGAGCGTCTTGCCACATGTCAACACTGGGTCTGACAGAGGGCCTCCAGGAGAGAGGCCCAAGCAAGACGCGCCCCGAGGAGCGTCTTGCCACATGTCAGCACTCGGTCTGACTGAGCGCCTCCAGGAGAGAGGCCCAAGCAAGACGCGCCCCGAGGAGCGTCTTGCCACATGTCACCACTGGGTCTGACTGAGAGCATCCAGGAGAGAGGCCCAAGCAAGACGCGCCCCGAGGAGCGTCTTGCCACATGTCAACACTGGGTCTGATTGAGCGCCTCCAGGAGAGAGGCCCAAGTAAGACGCGCCCCGAGGAGCGTCTTGCCACATGTCAACAATGGGTCTGACTGAGCGCCTCCAGGAGAGAGGCCCAAGCAAGACGCGCCCCGAGGAGCGTCTTGCCACATGTCAACACTGGGTCTGACAGAGGGCCTCGAGGAGAGAGGCCCAAGCGATACGTGCCCCGAGGAGCGTCTTGCCACATGTCAACACTGGGTCTGACTGAGCGCCTCCAGGAGAGAGGCCCAAGCAAGACGTGCCCCGAGGAGCGTCTTGCCACATGTCAACACTGGGTCTGACTGAGCGCCTTCAGGAGAGAGGCCCAAGCAAGAAGCGCCCCGAGGAGCGTCTTGCCTCTTGTCAACAATGGGTCTGACTGAGGGCCTCCAGGAGAGAAGCCCAAGCAAGACGCGCCCCGAGGAGCTTCTTGCCACATGTCACCACTGGGTCTGACTGAGAGCATCCAGGAGAGAGGCCCAAGCAAGACGCGCCCCGAGGAGCGTCTTGCCACATGTCAACACTGGGTCTGACTGAGCGCCTCCAGGAGAGAGGCCCAAGTAAGACGCGCCCCGAGGAGTGTCTTGCCACATGTCACCACTGGGTCTGACTGAGCGCCTCCAGGAGAGAGGCCCAAGCAAGACGCGCCCCGAGGAGCGTCTTGCCACATGTCAGCACTCGGTCTGACTGAGCGCCTCCAGGAGAGAGGCCGAAGCAAGACGCGCCCCGAGGAGCGTCTTGCCACAAGTCAACAATGGGTCTGACTGAGCGCCTCCAGGAGAGAGGCCCAAGCAAGACGCGCCCCTAGGAGCTTCTTGCCACATGTCAACACTGGGTCTGACAGAGGGCCTCCAGGAGAGAGGCCCAAGCAAGATGCGCCCCGAGGAGTGTCTTGCCACATGTCACCACTGGGTCTGACTGAGCGCCTCCAGGAGAGAGGCCCAAGCAAGACGCGCCCCGAGGAGCGTCATGCCACATGTCACTACTCGGTCTGACTGAGCGCCTCCAGGAGAGAGGCCCAAGCAAGACGCGCCCCGAGGAGCGTCTTGCCACGTGTCAACACTGGGTCTGATTGAGGGCCTCCAGGAGAGAGGCCCAAGCAAGACGCGCCCTGAGGAGCGTCTTGCCACATGTCAAAACTCGGTCTGACTGAGCGCCTCCAGGAGAGAGGCCCAAGCAAGACGCGCCCCGAGGAGCGTCTTGCCACATGTCACCACTGGGTCTGACTGAGAGCCTCCAGGAGAGAGGCCCAAGCAAGACGCGCCCCGAGGAGCGTCTTGCCACATGTCAACACTGGGTCTGACTGAGCGCCTCCAGGAGAGAGTCCCAAGCAAGACGTGCCCCGAGGAGCGTTTTGCCAAATGTCAACACTGGGTCTGACTGAGCGCCTCCAGGAGAAAGGCCCAAGCAAGAAGCGCCCCGAGGAGCGTCTTGCCACATGTCAACAATGGGTCTGACTGAGGGCCTCCAGGAGAGAAGCCCAAGCAAGACGCGTCCCGAGGAGCGTCTTGCCACATGTCAGCACTCGGTCTGACTGAACGCCTCCAGGAGAGAGGCCCAAGCAAGACGCGCCCCGAGGAGTGTCTTGACACTTGTTAACACCGGGTCTGACTGAGGGCCTGCATGAGAGAAGCCCAAGCAAGACGCGCCCCGAGGAGCGTCTTGCCACATGTCAACAATGGGTCTGCCTGAGCGCCTCCAGGAGAGAGGCCCAAGCAAGACGCGCCCCGAGGAGTGTCTTGACACTTGTTAACACTGGGTCTGACTGAGGGCCTCCATGAGAGAAGCCCAAGCAAGACGCGCCCCGAGGAGTGTCTTGCCTTATGTCAACACTGGGTCTGACAGAGGGCCTCCAGGAGAGAGGCTCAAGCAATACGCGCCCCGAGGAGCGTCTTGCCATATGTCACCACTGGGTCTGACTGAGCGCCTCCAGGAGAGAGGCCCAAGCAAGACGCGCCCCGAGGAGCGTCTTGACACTTGTTAACACTGGGTCTGACTGAGGGCCTCCATGAGAGAAGCCCAAGCAAGACGCGCCCCGAGGAGTGTCTTGCCTTATGTCAACACTGGGTCTGACAGAGGGCCTCCAGGAGAGAGGCTCAAGCAATACACGCCCCGAGGAGCGTCTTGCCATATGTCACCACTGGGTCTGACTGAGCGCCTCCAGGAGAGAGGCCCAAGCAAGACGCGCCCCGAGGAGCGTCTTGCCACATGTCAGCACTCGGTCTGACTGAACGCCTCCAGGAGAGAGAGCCAAGCAAGACGCGCCCCTAGGAGCGTCTTGCCACATGTCAACACTGGGTCTGACAGAGGGCCTCCAGGAGAGAGGCCCAAGCAAGACGCGCCCCGAGGAGTGTCTTGCCACATGTCAACACTGGGTCTGACAGAGGGCCTCCAGGAGAGAGGCCCAAGCAATACGGGCCCCGAGGAGCGTCTTGCCATATGTCACCACTGGGTCTGACTGAGCGTCTACAGGAGAGAGGCACAAGCAAGACGCGCCCCGAGGAGCGTCTTGCCACAAGTCAACAATGGGTCTGACTGAGCGCCTCCAGGAGAGAGGCCCAAGCAAGACGTGCCCCGAGGAGCGTCTTGCCACATGTCAACACTGGGTCTGACTGAGCGCCTCCAGGAGAGAGGCCCAAGCAAGAAGCGCCCCGAGGAGCGTCTTGCCTCTTGTCAACAATGGGTCTGACTGAGGGCCTCCAGGAGAGAAGCCCAAGCAAGACGCGCCCCGAGGAGCTTCTTGCCACATGTCACCACTGGGTCTGACTGAGAGCATCCAGGAGAGAGGCCCAAGCAAGACGCGCCCCGAGGAGCGTCTTGCCACATGTCAACACTGGGTCTGACTGAGCGCCTCCAGGAGAGAGGCCCAAGTAAGACGCGCCCCGAGGAGTGTCTTGCCACATGTCACCACTGGGTCTGACTGAGCGCCTCCAGGAGAGAGGCCCAAGCAAGACGCGCCCCGAGGAGCGTCTTGCCACATGTCAGCACTCGGTCTGACTGAGCGCCTCCAGGAGAGAGGCCGAAGCAAGACGCGCCCCGAGGAGCGTCTTGCCACAAGTCAACAATGGGTCTGACTGAGCGCCTCCAGGAGAGAGGCCCAAGCAAGACGCGCCCCTAGGAGCTTCTTGCCACATGTCAACACTGGGTCTGACAGAGGGCCTCCAGGAGAGAGGCCCAAGCAAGATGCGCCCCGAGGAGTGTCTTGCCACATGTCACCACTGGGTCTGACTGAGCGCCTCCAGGAGAGAGGCCCAAGCAAGACGCGCCCCGAGGAGCGTCATGCCACATGTCACTACTCGGTCTGACTGAGCGCCTCCAGGAGAGAGGCCCAAGCAAGATGCGCCCCGAGGAGCGTCTTGCCACGTGTCAACACTGGGTCTGATTGAGGGCCTCCAGGAGAGAGGCCCAAGCAAGACGCGCCCTGAGGAGCGTCTTGCCACATGTCAAAACTCGGTCTGACTGAGCGCCTCCAGGAGAGAGGCCCAAGCAAGACGCGCCCCGAGGAGCGTCTTGCCACATGTCACCACTGGGTCTGACTGAGAGCCTCCAGGAGAGAGGCCCAAGCAAGACGCGCCCCGAGGAGCGTCTTGCCACATGTCAACACTGGGTCTGACTGAGCGCCTCCAGGAGAGAGTCCCAAGCAAGACGTGCCCCGAGGAGCGTTTTGCCAAATGTCAACACTGGGTCTGACTGAGCGCCTCCAGGAGAAAGGCCCAAGCAAGAAGCGCCCCGAGGAGCGTCTTGCCACATGTCAACAATGGGTCTGACTGAGGGCCTCCAGGAGAGAAGCCCAAGCAAGACGCGTCCCGAGGAGCGTCTTGCCACATGTCAGCACTCGGTCTGACTGAACGCCTCCAGGAGAGAGGCCCAAGCAAGACGCGCCCCGAGGAGTGTCTTGACACTTGTTAACACTGGGTCTGACTGAGGGCCTCCATGAGAGAAGCCCAAGCAAGACGCGCCCCGAGGAGCGTCTTGCCACATGTCAACAATGGGTCTGCCTGAGCGCCTCCAGGAGAGAGGCCCAAGCAAGACGCGCCCCGAGGAGTGTCTTGACACTTGTTAACACTGGGTCTGACTGAGGGCCTCCATGAGAGAAGCCCAAGCAAGACGCGCCCCGAGGAGTGTCTTGCCTTATGTCAACACTGGGTCTGACAGAGGGCCTCCAGGAGAGAGGCTCAAGCAATACGCGCCCCGAGGAGCGTCTTGCCATATGTCACCACTGGGTCTGACTGAGCGCCTCCAGGAGAGAGGCCCAAGCAAGACGCGCCCCGAGGAGCGTCTTGACACTTGTTAACACTGGGTCTGACTGAGGGCCTCCATGAGAGAAGCCCAAGCAAGACGCGCCCCGAGGAGTGTCTTGCCTTATGTCAACACTGGGTCTGACAGAGGGCCTCCAGGAGAGAGGCTCAAGCAATACACGCCCCGAGGAGCGTCTTGCCATATGTCACCACTGGGTCTGACTGAGCGCCTCCAGGAGAGAGGCCCAAGCAAGACGCGCCCCGAGGAGCGTCTTGCCACATGTCAGCACTCGGTCTGACTGAACGCCTCCAGGAGAGAGAGCCAAGCAAGACGCGCCCCTAGGAGCGTCTTGCCACATGTCAACACTGGGTCTGACAGAGGGCCTCCAGGAGAGAGGCCCAAGCAAGACGCGCCCCGAGGAGTGTCTTGCCACATGTCAACACTGGGTCTGACAGAGGGCCTCCAGGAGAGAGGCCCAAGCAATACGGGCCCCGAGGAGCGTCTTGCCATATGTCACCACTGGGTCTGACTGAGCGTCTCCAGGAGAGAGGCACAAGCAAGACGCGCCCCGAGGAGCGTCTTGCCACAAGTCAACAATGGGTCTGACTGAGAGCCTCCAGGAGAGAGGCCCAAGCAAGACGCGCCCCTAGGAGCTTCTTGCCACATGTCAACACTGGGTCTGACAGAGGGCCTCCAGGAGAGAGGCCCAAGCAAGATGCGCCCCGAGGAGTGTCTTGCCACATGTCACCACTGGGTCTGACTGAGCGCCTCCAGGAGAGAGGCCCAAGCAAGACGCGCCCCGAGGAGCGTCATGCCACATGTCACTACTCGGTCTGACTGAGCGCCTCCAGGAGAGAGGCCCAAGCAAGACGCGCCCCGAGGAGCGTCTTGCCACGTGTCAACACTGGGTCTGATTGAGGGCCTCCAGGAGAGAGGCCCAAGCAAGACGCGCCCTGAGGAGCGTCTTGCCACATGTCAAAACTCGGTCTTACTGAGCGCCTCCAGGAGAGAGGCCCAAGCAAGACGCGCCCCGAGGAGCGTCTTGCCACATGTCAACACTGGGTCTGACTGAGCGCCTCCAGGAGAGAGTCCCAAGCAAGACGTGCCCCGAGGAGCGTTTTGCCAAATGTCAACACTGGGTCTGACTGAGCGCCTCCAGGAGAAAGGCCCAAGCAAGAAGCGCCCCGAGGAGCGTCTTGCCACATGTCAACAATGGGTCTGACTGAGGGCCTCCAGGAGAGAGGCCCAAGCAAGACGCGCCCCAAGGAGCGTCTTGCCACATGTCAACAATGGGTCTGACTGAGCGCCTCCAGGAGAGAGCCCCAAGCAAGACGCGCCCCGAGGAGCGTCTTGACACTTGTCAACACTGGGTCTGACTGAGGGCCTCCATGAGAGAAGCCCAAGCAAGACGCGCCCCGAGGAGTGTCTTGCCACATGTCAACACTGGGTCTGACAGAGGGCCTCCAGGAGAGAGGCCCAAGCAATACGCGCCCCGAGGAGCGTCTTGCCACATGTCACCACTGGGTCTGACTGAGCGCCTAAAGGAGAGAGGCCCAAGCAAGACGCGCCCCGAGGAGCGTCTTGCCACATGTCAGCACTCGGTCTGACTGAGCGCCTCCAGGAGAGAGGCCCAAGCAAGACGCGCCCCTAGGAGCGTCTTGCCACATGTCAACACTGGTTCTGACTGAGCGCCTCCAGGAGAGAGGCCCAAGCAAGACGCGCCCCGAGGAGTGTCTTGCCACATGTCAACACTGGGTCTGACAGAGGGCCTCCAGGAGAGAGGCCCAAGCACGACGCGCCCCGAGGAGCGTCTTGCCACAAGTCAACAATGGGTCTGACTGAGCGCCTCCAGGAGAGAGGCCCAAGCAAGACGCGCCCCTAGGAGCTTCTTGCCACATGTCAACACTGGGTCTGACAGAGGGCCTCCAGGAGAGAGGCCCAAGCAAGATGCGCCCCGAGGAGTGTCTTGCCACATGTCACCACTGGGTCTGACTGAGCGCCTCCAGGAGAGAGGCCCAAGCAAGACGCGCCCCGAGGAGCGTCATGCCACATGTCACTACTCGGTCTGACTGAGCGCCTCCAGGAGAGAGGCCCAAGCAAGACGCGCCCCGAGGAGCGTCTTGCCACGTGTCAACACTGGGTCTGATTGAGGGCCTCCAGGAGAGAGGCCCAAGCAAGACGCGCCCTGAGGAGCATCTTGCCACATGTCAAAACTCGGTCTGACTGAGCGCCTCCAGGAGAGAGGCCCAAGCAAGACGCGCCCCGAGGAGCGTCTTGCCACATGTCACCACTGGGTCTGACTGAGAGCCTCCAGGAGAGAGGCCCAAGCAAGACGCGCCCCGAGGAGCGTCTTGCCACATGTCAACACTGGGTCTGACTGAGCGCCTCCAGGAGAGAGTCCCAAGCAAGACGTGCCCCGAGGAGCGTTTTGCCACATGTCAACACTGGGTCTGACTGAGCGCCTCCAGGAGAAAGGCCCAAGCAAGAAGCGCCCCGAGGAGCGTCTTGCCACATGTCAACAATGGGTCTGACTGAGGGCCTCCAGGAGAGAGGCCCAAGCAAGACGCGCCCCAAGGAGCGTCTTGCCACATGTCAACAATGGGTCTGACTGAGCGCCTCCAGGAGAGAGGCCCAAGCAAGACGCGCCCCGAGGAGCGTCTTGACACTTGTCAACACTGGGTCTGACTGAGGGCCTCCATGAGAGAAGCCCAAGCAAGACGCGCCCCGAGGAGTGTCTTGCCACATGTCAACACTGGGTCTGACAGAGGGCCTCCAGGAGAGAGGCCCAAGCAATACGCGCCCCGAGGAGCGTCTTGCCACATGTCACCACTGGGTCTGACTGAGCGCCTAAAGGAGAGAGGCCCAAGCAAGACGCGCCCCGAGGAGCGTCTTGCCACATGTCAGCACTCGGTCTGACTGAGCGCCTCCAGGAGAGAGGCCCAAGCAAGACGCGCCCCTAGGAGCGTCTTGCCACATGTCAACACTGGTTCTGACTGAGCGCCTCCAGGAGAGAGGCCCAAGCAAGACGCGCCCCGAGGAGTGTCTTGCCACATGTCAACACTGGGTCTGACAGAGGGCCTCCAGGAGGGAGGCCCAAGCACGACGCGCCCCGAGGAGCGTCTCGCCACATGTCAACACTGGGTCTGACAGAGGGCCTCCAGGAGAGAGGCCCAAGCAAGACGCTCCCCGAGGAGTGTCTTGCCACATGTCACCACTGGGTCTGACTGAGCGCCTCTAGGAGAGAGGCCCAAGCAAGACGCGCCCTGAGGAGCGTCATGCCACATGTCACTACTCGGTCTGACTGAGCGCCTCCAGGAGAGAGGCCCAAGCAAGACGAGCCCCGAGGAGCGTCTTGCCAGGTGTCAACACTGGGTCTGATTGAGGGCCTCCAGGAGAGAGGCCCAAGCAAGACGCGCCCCGAGGAGCGTCTTGCCACATGTCAACACTGGGTCTGACAGAGGGCCTCCAGGAGAGAGGCCCAAGCAAGACGCGCCCCGAGGAGCGTCTTGCCACATGTCAGCACTCGGTCTGACTGAGCGCCTTCCAGGAGAGAGGCCCAAGCAAGATGCGCCCCGAGGAGCGTCTTGCCACATGTCACCACTGGGTCTGACTGAGAGCATCCAGGAGAGAGGCCCAAGCAAGACGCGCCCCGAGGAGCGTCTTGCCACATGTCAACACTGGGTCTGATTGAGCGCCTCCAGGAGAGAGGCCCAAGTAAGACACGCCCCGAGGAGCGTCTTGCCACATGTCAACACTGGGTCTGACTGAGCGCCTCCAGGAGAGAGGCCCAAGCAAGACGCGCCCCGAGGAGCGTCTTGCCACGTGCCAACACTGGGTCTGATTGAGGGCCTCCAGGAGAGAGGTCCAAGCAAGACGCGCCCCGAGGAGCGTCTTGCCACATGTCACCACTGGGTCTGACTGAGCGCCTTCAGGAGAGAGGCCCAAGCAAGACGAGCCCCGAGGAGCGTCTTGCCACATGTCAGCACTCGGTCTGAATGAGCGCCTCCAGGAGAGAGGCCCAAGCAAGACGCGCCCCGAGGAGCGTCTTGCCACATGTCAACACTGGGTCTGACTGAGCGCCTCCAGGAGAGAGGCCCAAGCAAGAAGCGCCCCGAGGAGCGTCTTGCCACATGTCAACAATGGGTCTGACTGAGGGCCTCCAGGAGAGAAGCCCAAGCAAGACGCGCCCCGAGGAGCGTCTTGCCACATGTCAACAATGGGTCTGCCTGAGCGCCTCCAGGAGAGAGGCCCAAGCAAGACGCGCCCCGAGGAGTATCTTGACACTTGTTAACACTGGGTCTGACATAGGGCCTCCATGAGAGAAGCCCAAGCAAGACGCGCCCCGAGGAGTGTCTTGCCACATGTCAACACTGGGTCTGACAGAGGGCCTCCAGGAGAGAGGCTCAAGCAATACGCGCCCCGAGGAGCGTCTTGCCATATGTCACCACTGGGTCTGACTGAGCGCCTCCAGGAGAGAGGCCCAAGCAAGACGCGCCCCGAGGAGCGTCTTGCCACATGTCAGCACTCGGTCTGACTGAACGCCTCCAGGAGAGAGAGCCAAGCAAGACGCGCCCCTAGGAGCGTCTTGCCACATGTCAACACTGGGTCTGACAGAGGGCCTCCAGGAGAGAGGCCCAAGCAAGACGCGCCCCGAGGAGTGTCTTGCCACATGTCAACACTGGGTCTGACAGAGGGCCTCCAGGAGAGAGGCCCAAGCAATACGGGCCCCAAGGAGCGTCTTGCCATATGTCACCACTGGGTCTGACTGAGCGCCTCCAGGAGAGAGGCCCAAGCAAGACGCGCCCCGAGGAGCGTCTTGCCATATGTCAACACTGGGTCTGATTGAGCGCCTCCAGGAGAGAGGCCCAAGCAAGACGCGCCCCGAGGAGCGTCTTGCCACATGTCAACAATGGGTCTGACTGAGGGCCTCCAGGAGAGAAGCCCAAGCAAGACGCGCCCCGAGGAGCGTCTTGCCACAAGTCAACAATGGGTCTGACTGAGCGCCTCCAGGAGAGAGGCCCAAGCAAGACGTGCCCCGAGGAGCGTCTTGACACTTGTCAACACTGGGTCTGACTGAGGGCCTCCCGGAGCGAAGCCCAAGCAAGACGCGCCCCGAGGAGTGTCTTGCCACATGTCAACACTGGGTCTGACTGAGCGCCTCCAGGAGAGAGGCCCAAGCAAGACGCGCACCGAGGAGCGTCTTGCCACATGTCAGCACTCGGTCTGACTGAGCGCCTCCAGGAGAGAGGCCCAAGCAAGACGCGCCCCTAGGAGCGTCTTGCCACATGTCAACACTGGGTCTGACAGAGGGCCTCCAGGAGAGAGGCCCAAGCAAGATGTGCCCCGAGGAGTGTCTTGCCACATGTCACCACTGGGTCTGACTGAGCGCCTCCAGGAGAGAGGCCCAAGCAAGACGCGCCCCGAGGAGCGTCATGCCACATGTCACTACTCTGTCTGACTGAGCGCCTCCAGGAGAGAGGCCCAAGCAAGACGCGCCCCGAGGAGCGTCTTGCCACGTGTCAACACTGGGTCTGATTGAGGGCCTCCAGGAGAGAGGCCCAAGCAAGACGCGCCCTGAGGAACGTCTTGTCACATGTCAACACTGGGTCTGACAGAGGGCCTCCAGGAGAGAGGCCCAAGCAATACGTGCCCCGAGGAGCGTCTAGCCACATGCCACCACTGGGTCTGACTGAGCGCCTCCAGGAGAGAGGCCCAAGCAAGACGCGCCCTGAGGAGCGTCTTGCCACATGTCAAAACTCGGTCTGACTGAGCGCCTCCAGGAGAGAGTCCCAAGCAAGACGTGCCCCGAGGAGCGTCTTGCCACATGTCAACACTGGGTCTGACTGAGCGCCTCCAGGAGAGAGGCCCAAGCAAGAAGCGCCCCGAGGAGCGTCTTGCCACATGTCAGCACTCGGTCTGACTGAGCGCCTCCAGGAGAGAGGCCCAAGCAAGACGCGCCCCTAGGAGCATCTTGCCACATGTCAACACTGGTTCTGACTGAGCGCCTCCAGGAGAGAGGCCCAAGCAAGACGCGCCCCGAGGAGCGTCTTGCCACATGTCAACACTGGGTCTGACTGAGCGCCTCCAGGAGAGAGTCCCAAGCAAGACGCGCCCCGAGGAGCGTCTTGCCACATGTCAACACTGGGTCTGACTGAGCGCCTCCAGGAGAGAGGCCCAAGCAAGAAGCGCCCCGAGGAGCGTCTTGCCACATGTCAACAATGGGTCTGACTGAGGGCCTCCAGGAGAGAGGCCCAAGCAAGACGCGCCCCAAGGAGCGTCTTGCCACATGTCAACAATGGGTCTGACTGAGCGCCTCCAGGAGAGAGGCCCAAGCAAGACGCGCTCCGAGGAGCGTCTTGACACTTGTCAACACTGGGTCTGACTGAGGGCCTCCATGAGAGAAGCCCAAGCAAGACGCGCCCCGAGGAGTGTCTTGCCACATGTCAACACTGGGTCTGACAGAGGGCCTCCAGGAGAGAGGCCCAAGCAATACGCGCCCCGAGGAGCGTCTTGCCATATGTCACCACTGGGTCTGACTGAGCGCCTCTTGGAGAGAGGCCCAAGCAAGACGCGCCCCGAGGAGCGTCTTGCCACATATCAGCACTCGGTCTGACTGAGCGCCTCCAGGAGAGAGGCCCAAGCAAGACGCGCCCCTAGGAGCGTCTTGCCACATGTCAACACTGGTTCTGACTGAGCGCCTCCAGGAGAGAGGCCCAAGCAAGACGCGCCCCGAGGTTTGTCTTGCCACATGTCAATACTGGGTCTGACAGAGGGCCTCCAGGAGAGAGGCCCAAGCAAGACGCGCCCCAAGGAGCGTCTTGCCACATGTCAGCACTCGGTCTGACTGAGCACCTCCAGAAGAGAGGCCCAAGCAAGACGCACCCCTAGCAGCGTCCTGCCACATGTCAACACTGGTTCTGACTGAGCGCCTCCAGGAGAGAGGCCCAAGCAAGACGCGCCCCGAGGAGTGTCTTGCCACATGTCAACAATGGGTCTGACAGAGGGCCTCCAGGAGAGAGGCCCAAGCAAGACGCGCCCCAAGCAGCGTCTTGCCACATGTCAACAATGGGTCTGACTGAGCGCCTCCAGGAGAGAGGCCCAAGCAAGACGCGCCCCGAGGAGCGTCTTGACACTTGTCAACACTGGGTCTGACTGAGGGCCTCCATGAGAGAAGCCCAAGCAAGACGCGCCCCGAGGAGTGTCTTGCCACATGTCAACACTGGGTCAGACAGAGGGCCTTCAGGAGAGAGGCCCAAGCAATACGCGCCCCGAGGAGCGTCTTGCCATATGTCACCACTGGGTCTGACTGAGCGCCTCCAGGAGAGAGGCCCAAGCAAGAGGCGCCCCGAGGAGCGTCTTGCCACATGTCAGCACTCGGTCTGACTGAGCGCCTCCAGGAGAGAGGCCCAAGCAAGACGCGCCCCTAGGTGCGTCTTGCCACATGTCAACACTGGTTCTGACTGAGCGCCTCCAGGAGAGAGGCCCAAGCAAGACGCACCCCGAGGAGTGTCTTGCCACATGTCAACACTGGGTCTGACAGAGGGCCTCCAGGAGAGTGGCCCAAGCAACACGCGCCCCGAGGAGCGTCTTGCCATATGTCACCACTGGGTCTGACTGAGCGCCTCCAGGAGAGAGGCCCAAGCAAGACGCGCCCCGAGGAGCATCTTGCCACATGTCAGCACTCTGTCTGACTGAGCAGGAGAGAAGCCCAAGCAAGACGCGCCCCTAGGAGCGTCTTGCCACATGTCACCACTGGGTCTGACAGCGGGCCTCCAGGAGAGAGGCCCAAGCAAGACAAGCCCCGAGGAGCGTCTTGCCACGTGTCAACACTGGGTCTGATTGAGGGCCTCCAGGAGAGATGCCCAAGCAAGACGCGCCCCGAGGAGCGTCTTGCCACATGACAACACTGGGTCTGACAGAGGGCCTCCAGGAGAGAGGCCCAAGCAATACGTGCCCCGAGGAGCGTCTAGCCACATGTCACCACTGGGTCTGACTGAGCACCTCCAGGAGAGAGGCCCAAGCAAGACGCGCCCCGAGGAGCGTCTTGCCACATGTTGCCACTGGGTCTGACTGAGAGCCTCCAGGAGAGAGGCCCAAGAAAGACGCGCCCCGAGGAGCGTCTTGCCACATGTCAACACTGGGTCTGACTGAGCGCCTCCAGGAGAGAGGCCCAAGCAAGACGTGCCCCGAGGTTTGTCTTGCCACATGTCAACACTGGGTCTGACTGAGCGCCTCAAGGAGAGAGGCCCAAGCCAGACGCGCCCCGAGGAGCGTCTTGCCACATGTCAACACTGGGTCTGACTGAGCGCCTCCAGGAGAGAGGCCCAAGCAAGACGCGCCCCGAGGAGTGTCTTGACACTTGTTAACACTGGGTCTGACTGAGGGCCTCCATGAGAGAAGCCCAAGCAAGACGCACCCCGAGGAGTGTCTTGCCACATATCAACACTGGGTCTGACAGAGGGCCTCCAGGAGAGAGGCCCAAGCAATACGCGCCCCGAGGAGCGTCTTGCCATATGTCACCACTGGGTCTGACTGAGCGCCTCCAGGAGAGAGGCCAAAGCAAGATGCGCCCCAAGGAGCGTCGTGCCACATGTCAACAATGGGTCTGACTGAGCGCCTCCAGGAGAGAGGCCCAAGCAAGACGCGCCCCGAGGAGCGTCTTGACACTTGTCAACACTGGGTCTGACTGAGGGCCTCCATGAGAGAAGCCCAAGCAAGACGCGCCCCGAGAAGTGTCTTGCCACATGTCAACACTGGGTCAGACAGAGGGCCTCCAGGAGAGAGGCCCAAGCAATACGCGCCCCGAGGAGCGTCTTGCCATATGTCACCACTGGGTCTGACTGAGCGCCTCCAGGAGAGAGGCCCAAGCAAGACGCGCCCCGAGGAGCGTCTTGCCACATGTCAGCACTCGGTCTGACTGAGCGCCTCCAGGAGAGAGGCCCAAGCAAGACGTGCCCCTAGGAGCGTCTTGCCACATGTCAACACTGGGTCTGACAGCGGGCCTCCAGGAGAGAGGCCCAAGCAAGACGCGCCCCGAGGAGCGTCTTGCCATGTGTCAACACTGGGTCTGATTGAGGGCCTCCAGGAGAGAGGCCCAAGCAAGACACGCCCCGAGGAGCGTCTTGCCACATGTCAACACTGGGTCTGACAGAGGGCCTCCAGGAGAGAGGCCCAAGCAATACGTGCCCCGAGGAGCGTCTAGCCACATGTCACCACTGGGTCTGACTGAGCACCTCCAGGAGAGAGGCCCAAGCAAGACGCGCCCCGAGGAGCGTCTTGCCACATGTTGCCACTGGGTCTGACTGAGAGCCTCCAGGAGAGAGGCCCAAGCAAGACGCGCCCCGAGGAGCGTCTTGCCACATGTCAACACTGGGTCTGACTGAGCGCCTCCAGGAGAGAGGCCCAAGCAAGACGTGCCCCGAGGTTTGTCTTGCCACATGTCAACACTGGGTCTGACTGAGCGCCTCAAGGAGAGAGGCCCAAGCCAGACGCGCCCCGAGGAGCGTCTTGCCACATGTCAACACTGGGTCTGACTGAGCGCCTCCAGGAGAGAGGCCCAAGCAAGACGCGCCCCGAGGAGTGTCTTGACACTTGTCAACACTGGGTCTGACTGAGGGCCTCCATGAGAGAAGCCCAAGCAAGACGCGCCCCGAGGTGTGTCTTGCCACATGTCAACACTGGGTCTGACAGAGGGCCTCCAGGAGAGAGGCCCAAGCAATACGCGCCCCGAGGAGCGTCTTGCCACATGTCACCACTGGGTCTGACTGAGCGCCTCCAGGAGAGAGGCCAAAGCAAGATGCGCCCCAAGGAGCGTCTTGCCACATGTCAACAATGGGTCTGACTGAGCGCCTCCAGGAGAGAGGCCCAAGCAAGACGCGCCCCGAGGAGCGTCTTGACACTTGTCAACACTGGGTCTGACTGAGGGCCTCCATGAGAGAAGCCCAAGCAAGACGCGCCCCGAGGAGTGTCTTGCCACATGTCAACACTGGGTCAGACAGAGCGCCTCCAGGAGAGAGGCCCAAGCAAGACGCGCCCCTAGGAGCGTCTTGCCACATGTCAACACTGGGTCTGACAGCGGGCCTCCAGGAGAGAGGCCCAAGCAAGACACGCCCCGAGGAGTGTCTTGCCACATGTCACCACTGGGTCTGACTGAGCGCCTCCAGGAGAGAGGCCCAAGCAAGACGCGCCCCGAGGAGCGTCTTGCCATGTGTCAACACTGGGTCTGATTGAGGGCCTCCAGGAGAGAGGCCCAAGCAAGACGCGCCCCTAGGAGCGTCTTGCCACATGTCAACACTGGGTCTGACAGCGGGCCTCCAGGAGAGAGGCCCAAGCAATACGTGCCCCGAGGAGCGTCTAGCCACATGTCACAACTGGGTCTGACTGAGCACCTCCAGGAGAGAGGCCCAAGCAAGACGCGCCCCGAGGAGCGTCTTGCCACATGTTGCCACTGGGTCTGACTGAGAGCCTCCAGGAGAGAGGCCCAAGCAAGACGCGCCCCGAGGAGCGTCTTGCCACATGTCAACACTGGGTCTGACTGAGCGCCTCCAGGAGAGAGGCCCAAGCAAGACGTGCCCCGAGGTTTGTCTTGCCACATGTCAACACTGGGTCTGACTGAGCGCCTCAAGGAGAGAGGCCCAAGCAAGACGCGCCCCGAGGAGCTTCTTGCCACATGTCAACACTGGGTCTGACTGAGCGCCTCCAGAAGAGAGGCCCAAGCAAGACGCGCCCCGAGGAGTGTCTTGACACATGTCACCACTGGGTCTGACAGAGGGCCTCCAGGAGAGAGGCCCAAGCAAGACACGCCCCGAGGAGCGTCTTGCCACGTGTCAACACTGGGTCTGATTGAGGGCCTCCAGGAGAGAGGCCCAAGCAAGACGCGCCCCGAGGAGCGTCTTGCCACATGACAACACTGGGTCTGACAGAGGGCCTCCAGGAGAGAGGCCCAAGCAATACGTGCCCCGAGGAGCGTCTAGCCACATGTCACCACTGGGTCTGACTGAGCACATCCAGGAGAGAGGCCCAAGCAAGACGCGCCCCGAGGAGCGTCTTGCAACATGTTGCCACTGGGTCTGACTGAGAGCCTCCAGGAGAGAGGCCCAAGCAAGACGCGCCCCGAGGAGCGTCTTGCCACATGTCAACACTGGGTCTGACTGAGCGCCTCCAGGAGAGAGGCCCAAGTAAGACGTGCCCCGAGGTTTGTCTTGCCACATGTCAACACTGGGTCTGAATGAGCGCCTCAAGGAGAGAGGCCCAAGCCAGACGCGCCCCGAGGAGCGTCTTGCCACATGTCAACACTGGGTCTGACTGAGCGCCTCCAGGAGAGAGGCCCAAGCAAGACGCGCCCCGAGGAGTGTCTTGACACTTGTCAACACTGGGTCTGACTGAGGGCCTCCATGAGAGAAGCCCAAGCAAGACGCGCCCCGAGGAGTGTCTTGCCACATGTCAACACTGGGTCTGACAGAGGGCCTCCAGGAGAGAGGCCCAAGCAATACGCGCCCCGAGGAGCGTCTTGCCATATGTCACCACTGGGTCTGACTGAGCGCCTCCAGGAGAGAGGCCAAAGCAAGATGCGCCCCAAGGAGCGTCTTGCCACATGTCAACAATGGGTCTGACTGAGCGCCTCCAGGAGAGAGGCCCAAGCAAGACGCGCCCCGAGGAGCGTCTTGACACTTGTCAACACTGGGTCTGACTGAGGGCCTCCATGAGAGAAGCCCAAGCAAGACGCGCCCCGAGGAGTGTCTTGCCACATGTCAACACTGGGTCAGACAGAGGTCCTCCAGGAGAGAGGCCCAAGCAATACGCGCCCCGAGGAATGTCTTGCCATATGTCACCACTGGGTCTGACTGAGCGCCTCCAGGAGAGAGGCCCAAGCAAGACGCGCCCCGAGGAGCGTCTTGCCACATGTCAGCACTCGGTCTGACTGAGCGCCTCCAGGAGAGAGGCCCAAGCAAGACGCGCCCCTAGGAGCGTCTTGCCACATGTCAACACTGGGTCTGACAGCGGGCCTCCAGGAGAGAGGCCCAAGCAAGACACGCCCCGAGGAGTGTCTTGCCACATGTCACCACTGGGTCTGACTGAGCGCCTCCAGGAGAGAGGCCCAAGCAAGACGCGCCCCGAGGAGCGTCTTGCCATGTGTCAACACTGGGTCTGATTGAGGGCCTCCAGGAGAGAGGCCCAAGCAAGACGCGCCCCGAGGAGCGTCTTGCCACATGTCAACACTGGGTCTGACAGAGGGCCTCCAGGAGAGAGGCCCAAGCAATACGTGCCCCGAGGAGCGTCTAGCCACATGTCACCACTGGGTCTGACTGAGCACCTCCAGGAGAGAGGCCCAAGCAAGACGCGCCCCGAGGAGCGTCTTGCCACATGTTGCCACTGGGTCTGACTGAGAGCCTCCAGGAGAGAGGCCCAAGCAAGACGCGCCCCGAGGAGCGTCTTGCCACATGTCAACACTGGGTCTGACTGAGCGCCTCCAGGAGAGAGGCCCAAGCAAGACGTGCCCCGAGGTTTGTCTTGCCACATGTCAACACTGGGTCTGACTGAGCGCCTCAAGGAGAGAGGCCCAAGCAAGACGCGCCCCGAGGAGCGTCTTGCCACATGTCAACACTGGGTCTGACTGAGCGCCTCCAGGAGAGAGGCCCAAGCAAGACGCGCCCCGAGGAGCGTCTTGACACTTGTCAACACTGGGTCTGACTGAGGGCCTCCATGAGAGAAGCCCAAGCAAGACGCGCCCCGAGGAGTGTCTTGCCACATGTCAACACTGGGTCTGACAGAGGGCCTCCAGGAGAGAGGCCCAAGCAATACGCGCCCCGATGAGCGTCTTGCCACATGTCACCACTGGGTCTGACTGAGCGCCTAAAGGAGAGAGGCCCAAGCAAGACGCGCCCCGAGGAGCGTCTTGCCACATGTCAGCACTCGGTCTGACTGAGCGCCTCCAGGAGAGAGGCCCAAGCAAGACGCGCCCCTAGGAGCGTCTTGCCACATGTCAACACTGGTTCTGACTGAGCGCCTCCAGGAGAGAGGCCCAAGCAAGACGCGCCCCGAGGAGTGTCTTGCCACATGTCAACACTGGGTCTGACAGAGGGCCTCCAGGAGAGAGGCCCAAGCACGACGCGCCCCGAGGAGCGTCTTGCCACAAGTCAACAATGGGTCTGACTGAGCGCCTCCAGGAGAGAGGCCCAAGCAAGACGCGCCCCTAGGAGCTTCTTGCCACATGTCAACACTGGGTCTGACAGAGGGCCTCCAGGAGAGAGGCCCAAGCAAGATGCGCCCCGAGGAGTGTCTTGCCACATGTCACCACTGGGTCTGACTGAGCGCCTCCAGGAGAGAGGCCCAAGCAAGACGCGCCCCGAGGAGCGTCATGCCACATGTCACTACTCGGTCTGACTGAGCGCCTCCAGGAGAGAGGCCCAAGCAAGACGCGCCCCGAGGAGCGTCTTGCCACGTGTCAACACTGGGTCTGATTGAGGGCCTCCAGGAGAGAGGCCCAAGCAAGACGCGCCCTGAGGAGCGTCTTGCCACATGTCAAAACTCGGTCTGACTGAGCGCCTCCAGGAGAGAGGCCCAAGCAAGACGCGCCCCGAGGAGCGTCTTGCCACATGTCACCACTGGGTCTGACTGAGAGCCTCCAGGAGAGAGGCCCAAGCAAGACGCGCCCCGAGGAGCGTCTTGCCACATGTCAACACTGGGTCTGACTGAGCGCCTCCAGGAGAGAGTCCCAAGCAAGACGTGCCCCGAGGAGCGTTTTGCCACATGTCAACACTGGGTCTGACTGAGCGCCACCAGGAGAAAGGCCCAAGCAAGAAGCGCCCCGAGGAGCGTCTTGCCACATGTCAACAATGGGTCTGACTGAGGGCCTCCAGGAGAGAGGCCCAAGCAAGACGCGCCCCAAGGAGCGTCTTGCCACATGTCAACAATGGGTCTGACTGAGCGCCTCCAGGAGAGAGGCCCAAGCAAGACGCGCCCCGAGGAGCATCTTGACACTTGTCAACACTGGGTCTGACTGAGGGCCTCCAGGAGAGAGGCCCAAGCAAGACGCGCCCCAAGGAGCGTCTTGCCACATGTCAACAATGGGTCTGACTGAGCGCCTCCAGGAGAGAGGCCCAAGCAATACGCGCCCCGAGGAGCGTCTTGCCACATGTCACCACTGGGTCTGACTGAGCGCCTAAAGGAGAGAGGCCCAAGCAAGACGCGCCCCGAGGAGCGTCTTGCCACATGTCAGCACTCGGTCTGACTGAGCGCCTCCAGGAGAGAGGCCCAAGCAAGACGCGCCCCTAGGAGCGTCTTGCCACATGTCAACACTGGTTCTGACTGAGCGCCTCCAGGAGAGAGGCCCAAGCAAGACGCGCCCCGAGGAGTGTCTTGCCACATGTCAACACTGGGTCTGACAGAGGGCCTCCAGGAGGGAGGCCCAAGCACGACGCGCCCCGAGGAGCGTCTCGCCACATGTCAACACTGGGTCTGACAGAGGGCCTCCAGGAGAGAGGCCCAAGCAAGACGCTCCCCGAGGAGTGTCTTGCCACATGTCACCACTGGGTCTGACTGAGCGCCTCTAGGAGAGAGGCCCAAGCAAGACGCGCCCTGAGGAGCGTCATGCCACATGTCACTACTCGGTCTGACTGAGCGCCTCCAGGAGAGAGGCCCAAGCAAGACGAGCCCCGAGGAGCGTCTTGCCAGGTGTCAACACTGGGTCTGATTGAGGGCCTCCAGGAGAGAGGCCCAAGCAAGACGCGCCCCGAGGAGCGTCTTGCCACATGTCAACACTGGGTCTGACAGAGGGCCTCCAGGAGAGAGGCCCAAGCAAGACGCGCCCCGAGGAGCGTCTTGCCACATGTCAGCACTCGGTCTGACTGAGCGCCTTCCAGGAGAGAGGCCCAAGCAAGACGCGCCCCGAGGAGCGTCTTGCCACATGTCACCACTGGGTCTGACTGAGAGCATCCAGGAGAGAGGCCCAAGCAAGACGCGCCCCGAGGAGCGTCTTGCCACATGTCAACACTGGGTCTGATTGAGCGCCTCCAGGAGAGAGGCCCAAGTAAGACACGCCCCGAGGAGCGTCTTGCCACATGTCAACACTGGGTCTGACTGAGCGCCTCCAGGAGAGAGGCCCAAGCAAGACGCGCCCCGAGGAGCGTCTTGCCACGTGCCAACACTGGGTCTGATTGAGGGCCTCCAGGAGAGAGGTCCAAGCAAGACGCGCCCCGAGGAGCGTCTTGCCACATGTCACCACTGGGTCTGACTGAGCGCCTTCAGGAGAGAGGCCCAAGCAAGACGAGCCCCGAGGAGCGTCTTGCCACATGTCAGCACTCGGTCTGAATGAGCGCCTCCAGGAGAGAGGCCCAAGCAAGACGCGCCCCGAGGAGCGTCTTGCCACATGTCAACACTGGGTCTGACTGAGCGCCTCCAGGAGAGAGGCCCAAGCAAGAAGCGCCCCGAGGAGCGTCTTGCCACATGTCAACAATGGGTCTGACTGAGGGCCTCCAGGAGAGAAGCCCAAGCAAGACGCGCCCCGAGGAGCGTCTTGCCACATGTCAACAATGGGTCTGCCTGAGCGCCTCCAGGAGAGAGGCCCAAGCAAGACGCGCCCCGAGGAGTATCTTGACACTTGTTAACACTGGGTCTGACATAGGGCCTCCATGAGAGAAGCCCAAGCAAGACGCGCCCCGAGGAGTGTCTTGCCACATGTCAACACTGGGTCTGACAGAGGGCCTCCAGGAGAGAGGCTCAAGCAATACGCGCCCCGAGGAGCGTCTTGCCATATGTCACCACTGGGTCTGACTGAGCGCCTCCAGGAGAGAGGCCCAAGCAAGACGCGCCCCGAGGAGCGTCTTGCCACATGTCAGCACTCGGTCTGACTGAACGCCTCCAGGAGAGAGAGCCAAGCAAGACGCGCCCCTAGGAGCGTCTTGCCACATGTCAACACTGGGTCTGACAGAGGGCCTCCAGGAGAGAGGCCCAAGCAAGACGCGCCCCGAGGAGTGTCTTGCCACATGTCAACACTGGGTCTGACAGAGGGCCTCCAGGAGAGAGGCACAAGCAATACGGGCCCCAAGGAGCGTCTTGCCATATGTCACCACTGGGTCTGACTGAGCGCCTCCAGGAGAGAGGCCCAAGCAAGAAGCGCCCCGAGGAGCGTCTTGCCATATGTCAACACTGGGTCTGATTGAGCGCCTCCAGGAGAGAGGCCCAAGCAAGACGCGCCCCGAGGAGCGTCTTGCCACATGTCAACAATGGGTCTGACTGAGGGCCTCCAGGAGAGAAGCCCAAGCAAGACGCGCCCCGAGGAGCGTCTTGCCACAAGTCAACAATGGGTCTGACTGAGCGCCTCCCGGAGCGAAGCCCAAGCAAGACGCGCCCCGAGGAGTGTCTTGCCACATGTCAACACTGGGTCTGACTGAGCGCCTCCAGGAGAGAGGCCCAAGCAAGACGCGCACCGAGGAGCGTCTTGCCACATGTCAGCACTCGGTCTGACTGAGCGCCTCCAGGAGAGAGGCCCAAGCAAGACGCGCCCCTAGGAGCGTCTTGCCACATGTCAACACTGGGTCTGACAGAGGGCCTCCAGGAGAGAGGCCCAAGCAAGATGTGCCCCGAGGAGTGTCTTGCCACATGTCACCACTGGGTCTGACTGAGCGCCTCCAGGAGAGAGGCCCAAGCAAGACGCGCCCCGAGGAGCGTCATGCCACATGTCACTACTCTGTCTGACTGAGCGCCTCCAGGAGAGAGGCCCAAGCAAGACGCGCCCCGAGGAGCGTCTTGCCACGTGTCAACACTGGGTCTGATTGAGGGCCTCCAGGAGAGAGGCCCAAGCAAGACGCGCCCTGAGGAACGTCTTGTCACATGTCAACACTGGGTCTGACAGAGGGCCTCCAGGAGAGAGGCCCAAGCAATACGTGCCCCGAGGAGCGTCTAGCCACATGCCACCACTGGGTCTGACTGAGCGCCTCCAGGAGAGAGGCCCAAGCAAGACGCGCCCTGAGGAGCGTCTTGCCACATGTCAAAACTCGGTCTGACTGAGCGCCTCCAGGAGAGAGTCCCAAGCAAGACGTGCCCCGAGGAGCGTCTTGCCACATGTCAACACTGGGTCTGACTGAGCGCCTCCAGGAGAGAGGCCCAAGCAAGAAGCGCCCCGAGGAGCGTCTTCCCACATGTCAGCACTCGGTCTGACTGAGCGCCTCCAGGAGAGAGGCCCAAGCAAGACGCGCCCCTAGGAGCGTCTTGCCACATGTCAACACTGGTTCTGACTGAGCGCCTCCAGGAGAGAGGCCCAAGCAAGACGCGCCCCGAGGAGCGTCTTGCCACATGTCAACACTGGGTCTGACTGAGCGCCTCCAGGAGAGAGTCCCAAGCAAGACGTGCCCCGAGGAGCGTCTTGCCACATGTCAACACTGGGTCTGACTGAGCGCCTCCAGGAGAGAGGCCCAAGCAAGAAGCGCCCCGAGGAGCGTCTTGCCACATGTCAACAATGGGTCTGACTGAGGGCCTCCAGGAGAGAGGCCCAAGCAAGACGCGCCCCAAGGAGCGTCTTGCCACATGTCAACAATGGGTCTGACTGAGCGCCTCCAGGAGAGAGTTCCAAGCAAGACGCGCCCCTAGGAGCGTCTTGCCACATGTCAACACTGGTTCTGACTGAGCGCCTCCAGGAGAGAGGCCCAAGCAAGACGCGCCCCGAGGTTTGTCTTGCCACATGTCAATACTGGGTCTGACAGAGCGCCTCCAGGAGAGAGGCCCAAGCAAGACGCGCCCCGAGGTTTGTCTTGCCACATGTCAATACTGGGTCTGACAGAGGGCCTCCAGGAGAGAGGCCCAAGCAAGATGCGCCCCAAGGAGCGTCTTGCCACATGTCAGCACTCGGTCTGACTGAGCACCTCCAGAAGAGAGGCCCAAGCAAGACGCACCCCTAGCAGCGTCCTGCCACATGTCAACACTGGTTCTGACTGAGCGCCTCCAGGAGAGAGGCCCAAGCAAGACGCGCCCCGAGGAGTGTCTTGCCACATGTCAACAATGGGTCTGACAGAGGGCCTCCAGGAGAGAGGCCCAAGCAAGACGCGCCCCAAGCAGCGTCTTGCCACATGTCAACAATGGGTCTGACTGAGCGCCTCCAGGAGAGAGGCCCAAGCAAGACGCGCCCCGAGGAGCGTCTTGACACTTGTCAACACTGGGTCTGACTGAGGGCCTCCATGAGAGAAGCCCAAGCAAGACGCGCCCCGAGGAGTGTCTTGCCACATGTCAACACTGGGTCAGACAGAGGGCCTTCAGGAGAGAGGCCCAAGCAATACGCGCCCCGAGGAGCGTCTTGCCATATGTCACCACTGGGTCTGACTGAGCGCCTCCAGGAGAGAGGCCCAAGCAAGACGCGCCCCGAGGAGCATCTTGCCACATGTCAGCACTCGGTCTGACTGAGCGCCTCCAGGAGAGAGGCCCAAGCAAGACGCACCCCGAGGAGTGTCTTGCCACATGTCAACACTGGGTCTGACAGAGGGCCTCCAGGAGAGTGGCCCAAGCAACACGCGCCCCGAGGAGCGTCTTGCCATATGTCACCACTGGGTCTGACTGAGCGCCTCCAGGAGAGAGGCCCAAGCAAGACGCGCCCCGAGGAGCATCTTGCCACATGTCAGCACTCTGTCTGACTGAGCAGGAGAGAAGCCCAAGCAAGACGCGCCCCTAGGAGCGTCTTGCCACATGTCACCACTGGGTCTGACAGCGGGCCTCCAGGAGAGAGGCCCAAGCAAGACAAGCCCCGAGGAGCGTCTTGCCACGTGTCAACACTGGGTCTGACAGAGGGCCTCCAGGAGAGAGGCCCAAGCAATACGTGCCCCGAGGAGCGTCTAGCCACATGTCACCACTGGGTCTGACTGAGCACCTCCAGGAGAGAGGCCCAAGCAAGACGCGCCCCGAGGAGCGTCTTGCCACATGTTGCCACTGGGTCTGACTGAGAGCCTCCAGGAGAGAGGCCCAAGAAAGACGCGCCCCGAGGAGCGTCTTGCCACATGTCAACACTGGGTCTGACTGAGCGCCTTCAGGAGAGAGGCCCAAGCAAGACGTGCCCCGAGGTTTGTCTTGCCACATGTCAACACTGGGTCTGACTGAGCGCCTCAAGGAGAGAGGCCCAAGCCAGACGCGCCCCGAGGAGCGTCTTGCCACATGTCAACACTGGGTCTGACTGAGCGCCTCCAGGAGAGAGGCCCAAGCAAGACGCGCCCCGAGGAGTGTCTTGACACTTGTCAACACTGGGTCTGACTGAGGGCCTCCATGAGAGAAGCCCAAGCAAGACGCGCCCCGAGGAGTGTCTTGCCACATATCAACACTGGGTCTGACAGAGGGCCTCCAGGAGAGAGGCCCAAGCAAAACGCGCCCCGAGGAGCGTCTTGCCATATGTCACCACTGGGTCTGACTGAGCGCCTCCAGGAGAGAGGCCAAAGCAAGACGCACCCCTAGCAGCGTCCTGCCACATGTCAACACTGGTTCTGACTGAGCGCCTCCAGGAGAGAGGCCCAAGCAAGACGCGCCCCGAGGAGTGTCTTGCCACATGTCAACAATGGGTCTGACAGAGGGCCTCCAGGAGAGAGGCCCAAGCAAGACGCGCCCCAAGCAGCGTCTTGCCACATGTCAACAATGGGTCTGACTGAGCGCCTCCAGGAGAGAGGCCCAAGCAAGACGCGCCCCGAGGAGCGTCTTGACACTTGTCAACACTGGGTCTGACTGAGGGCCTCCATGAGAGAAGCCCAAGCAAGACGCGCCCCGAGGAGTGTCTTGCCACATGTCAACACTGGGTCAGACAGAGGGCCTTCAGGAGAGAGGCCCAAGCAATACGCGCCCCGAGGAGCGTCTTGCCATATGTCACCACTGGGTCTGACTGAGCGCCTCCAGGAGAGAGGCCCAAGCAAGACGCGCCCCGAGGAGCGTCTTGCCACATGTCAGCACTCGGTCTGACTGAGCGCCTCCAGGAGAGAGGCCCAAGCAAGACGCACCCCGAGGAGTGTCTTGCCACATGTCAACACTGGGTCTGACAGAGGGCCTCCAGGAGAGTGGCCCAAGCAACACGCGCCCCGAGGAGCGTCTTGCCATATGTCACCACTGGGTCTGACTGAGCGCCTCCAGGAGAGAGGCCCAAGCAAGACGCGCCCCGAGGAGCATCTTGCCACATGTCAGCACTCTGTCTGACTGAGCAGGAGAGAAGCCCAAGCAAGACGCGCCCCTAGGAGCGTCTTGCCACATGTCACCACTGGGTCTGACAGCGGACCTCCAGGAGAGAGGCCCAAGCAAGACAAGCCCCGAGGAGCGTCTTGCCACGTGTCAACACTGGGTCTGACAGAGGGCCTCCAGGAGAGAGGCCCAAGCAATACGTGCCCCGAGGAGCGTCTAGCCACATGTCACCACTGGGTCTGACTGAGCACCTCCAGGAGAGAGGCCCAAGCAAGACGCGCCCCGAGGAGCGTCTTGCCACATGTTGCCACTGGGTCTGACTGAGAGCCTCCAGGAGAGAGGCCCAAGAAAGACGCGCCCCGAGGAGCGTCTTGCCACATGTCAACACTGGGTCTGACTGAGCGCCTTCAGGAGAGAGGCCCAAGCAAGACGTGCCCCGAGGTTTGTCTTGCCACATGTCAACACTGGGTCTGACTGAGCGCCTCAAGGAGAGAGGCCCAAGCCAGACGCGCCCCGAGGAGCGTCTTGCCACATGTCAACACTGGGTCTGACTGAGCGCCTCCAGGAGAGAGGCCCAAGCAAGACGCGCCCCGAGGAGTGTCTTGACACTTGTCAACACTGGGTCTGACTGAGGGCCTCCATGAGAGAAGCCCAAGCAAGACGCGCCCCGAGGAGTGTCTTGCCACATATCAACACTGGGTCTGACAGAGGGCCTCCAGGAGAGAGGCCCAAGCAATACGCGCCCCGAGGAGCGTCTTGCCATATGTCACCACTGGGTCTGACTGAGCGCCTCCAGGAGAGAGGCCAAAGCAAGATGCGCCCCAAGGAGCGTCGTGCCACATGTCAACAATGGGTCTGACTGAGCGCCTCCAGGAGAGAGGCCCAAGCAAGACGCGCCCCGAGGAGCGTCTTGACACTTGTCAACACTGGGTCTGACTGAGGGCCTCCATGAGAGAAGCCCAAGCAAGACGCGCCCCGAGGAGTGTCTTGCCACATGTCAACACTGGGTCAGACAGAGGGCCTCCAGGAGAGAGGCCCAAGCAATACGCGCCCCGAGGAGCGTCTTGCCATATGTCACCACTGGGTCTGACTGAGCGCCTCCAGGAGAGAGGCCCAAGCAAGACGCGCCCCGAGGAGCGTCTTGCCACATGTCAGCACTCGGTCTGACTGAGCGCCTCCAGGAGAGAGGCCCAAGCAAGACGTGCCCCTAGGAGCGTCTTGCCACATGTCAACACTGGGTCTGACAGCGGGCCTCCAGGAGAGAGGCCCAAGCAAGACGCGCCCCGAGGAGCGTCTTGCCATGTGTCAACACTGGGTCTGATTGAGGGCCTCCAGGAGAGAGGCCCAAGCAAGACGCGCCCCGAGGAGCGTCTTGCCACATGTCAACACTGGGTCTGACAGAGGGCCTCCAGGAGAGAGGCCCAAGCAATACGTGCCCCGAGGAGCGTCTAGCCACATGTCACCACTGGGTCTGACTGAGCACCTCCAGGAGAGAGGCCCAAGCAAGACGCGCCCCGAGGAGCGTCTTGCCACATGTTGCCACTGGGTCTGACTGAGAGCCTCCAGGAGAGAGGCCCAAGCAAGACGCGCCCCGAGGAGCGTCTTGCCACATGTCAACACTGGGTCTGACTGAGCGCCTCCAGGAGAGAGGCCCAAGCAAGACGTGCCCCGAGGTTTGTCTTGCCACATGTCAACACTGGGTCTGACTGAGCGCCTCAAGGAGAGAGGCCCAAGCCAGACGCGCCCCGAGGAGCGTCTTGCCACATGTCAACACTGGGTCTGACTGAGCGCCTCCAGGAGAGAGGCCCAAGCAAGACGCGCCCCGAGGAGTGTCTTGACACTTGTCAACACTGGGTCTGACTGAGGGCCTCCATGAGAGAAGCCCAAGCAAGACGCGCCCCGAGGTGTGTCTTGCCACATGTCAACACTGGGTCTGACAGAGGGCCTCCAGGAGAGAGGCCCAAGCAATACGCGCCCCGAGGAGCGTCTTGCCACATGTCACCACTGGGTCTGACTGAGCGCCTCCAGGAGAGAGGCCAAAGCAAGATGCGCCCCAAGGAGCGTCTTGCCACATGTCAACAATGGGTCTGACTGAGCGCCTCCAGGAGAGAGGCCCAAGCAAGACGCGCCCCGAGGAGCGTCTTGACACTTGTCAACACTGGGTCTGACTGAGGGCCTCCATGAGAGAAGCCCAAGCAAGACGCGCCCCGAGGAGTGTCTTGCCACATGTCAACACTGGGTCAGACAGAGCGCCTCCAGGAGAGAGGCCCAAGCAAGACGCGCCCCTAGGAGCGTCTTGCCACATGTCAACACTGGGTCTGACAGCGGGCCTCCAGGAGAGAGGCCCAAGCAAGACACGCCCCGAGGAGTGTCTTGCCACATGTCACCACTGGGTCTGACTGAGCGCCTCCAGGAGAGAGGCCCAAGCAAGACGCGCCCCGAGGAGCGTCTTGCCATGTGTCAACACTGGGTCTGATTGAGGGCCTCCAGGAGAGAGGCCCAAGCAAGACGCGCCCCTAGGAGCGTCTTGCCACATGTCAACACTGGGTCTGACAGCGGGCCTCCAGGAGAGAGGCCCAAGCAATACGTGCCCCGAGGAGCGTCTAGCCACATGTCACAACTGGGTCTGACTGAGCACCTCCAGGAGAGAGGCCCAAGCAAGACGCGCCCCGAGGAGCGTCTTGCCACATGTTGCCACTGGGTCTGACTGAGAGCCTCCAGGAGAGAGGCCCAAGCAAGACGCGCCCCGAGGAGCGTCTTGCCACATGTCAACACTGGGTCTGACTGAGCGCCTTCAGGAGAGAGGCCCAAGCAAGACGTGCCCCGAGGTTTGTCTTGCCACATGTCAACACTGGGTCTGACTGAGCGCCTCAAGGAGAGAGGCCCAAGCAAGACGCGCCCCGAGGAGCTTCTTGCCACATGTCAACACTGGGTCTGACTGAGCGCCTCCAGGAGAGAGGCCCAAGCAAGACGCGCCCCGAGGAGTGTCTTGACACATGTCACCACTGGGTCTGACAGCGGGCCTCCAGGAGAGAGGCCCAAGCAAGACACGCCCCGAGGAGCGTCTTGCCACGTGTCAACACTGGGTCTGATTGAGGGCCTCCAGGAGAGAGGCCCAAGCAAGACGCGCCCCGAGGAGCGTCTTGCCACATGACAACACTGGGTCTGACAGAGGGCCTCCAGGAGAGAGGCCCAAGCAATACGCGCCCCGAGGAGCGTCTTGCCACATGTCACCACTGGGTCTGACTGAGCGCCTCCAGGAGAGAGGCCAAAGCAAGATGCGCCCCAAGGAGCGTCTTGCCACATGTCAACAATGGGTCTGACTGAGCGCCTCCAGGAGAGAGGCCCAAGCAAGACGCGCCCCGAGGAGCGTCTTGACACTTGTCAACACTGGGTCTGACTGAGGGCCTCCATGAGAGAAGCCCAAGCAAGACGCGCCCCGAGGAGTGTCTTGCCACATGTCAACACTGGGTCAGACAGAGCGCCTCCAGGAGAGAGGCCCAAGCAAGACGCGCCCCTAGGAGCGTCTTGCCACATGTCAACACTGGGTCTGACAGCGGGCCTCCAGGAGAGAGGCCCAAGCAAGACACGCCCCGAGGAGTGTCTTGCCACATGTCACCACTGGGTCTGACTGAGCGCCTCCAGGAGAGAGGCCCAAGCAAGACGCGCCCCGAGGAGCGTCTTGCCATGTGTCAACACTGGGTCTGATTGAGGGCCTCCAGGAGAGAGGCCCAAGCAAGACGCGCCCCTAGGAGCGTCTTGCCACATGTCAACACTGGGTCTGACAGCGGGCCTCCAGGAGAGAGGCCCAAGCAATACGTGCCCCGAGGAGCGTCTAGCCACATGTCACAACTGGGTCTGACTGAGCACCTCCAGGAGAGAGGCCCAAGCAAGACGCGCCCCGAGGAGCGTCTTGCCACATGTTGCCACTGGGTCTGACTGAGAGCCTCCAGGAGAGAGGCCCAAGCAAGACGCGCCCCGAGGAGCGTCTTGCCACATGTCAACACTGGGTCTGACTGAGCGCCTCCAGGAGAGAGGCCCAAGCAAGACGTGCCCCGAGGTTTGTCTTGCCACATGTCAACACTGGGTCTGACTGAGCGCCTCAAGGAGAGAGGCCCAAGCAAGACGCGCCCCGAGGAGCTTCTTGCCACATGTCAACACTGGGTCTGACTGAGCGCCTCCAGGAGAGAGGCCCAAGCAAGACGCGCCCCGAGGAGTGTCTTGACACATGTCACCACTGGGTCTGACAGCGGGCCTCCAGGAGAGAGGCCCAAGCAAGACACGCCCCGAGGAGCGTCTTGCCACGTGTCAACACTGGGTCTGATTGAGGGCCTCCAGGAGAGAGGCCCAAGCAAGACGCGCCCCGAGGAGCGTCTTGCCACATGACAACACTGGGTCTGACAGAGGGCCTCCAGGAGAGAGGCCCAAGCAATACGTGCCCCGAGGAGCGTCTAGCCACATGTCACCACTGGGTCTGACTGAGCACATCCAGGAGAGAGGCCCAAGCAAGACGCGCCCCGAGGAGCGTCTTGCAACATGTTGCCACTGGGTCTGACTGAGAGCCTCCAGGAGAGAGGCCCAAGCAAGACGCGCCCCGAGGAGCGTCTTGCCACATGTCAACACTGGGTCTGACTGAGCGCCTCCAGGAGAGAGGCCCAAGTAAGACGTGCCCCGAGGTTTGTCTTGCCACATGTCAACACTGGGTCTGAATGAGCGCCTCAAGGAGAGAGGCCCAAGCCAGACGCGCCCCGAGGAGCGTCTTGCCACATGTCAACACTGGGTCTGACTGAGCGCCTCCAGGAGAGAGGCCCAAGCAAGACGCGCCCCGAGGAGTGTCTTGACACTTGTCAACACTGGGTCTGACTGAGGGCCTCCATGAGAGAAGCCCAAGCAAGACGCGCCCCGAGGAGTGTCTTGCCACATGTCAACACTGGGTCTGACAGAGGGCCTCCAGGAGAGAGGCCCAAGCAATACGCGCCCCGAGGAGCGTCTTGCCATATGTCACCACTGGGTCTGACTGAGCGCCTCCAGGAGAGAGGCCAAAGCAAGATGCGCCCCAAGGAGCGTCTTGCCACATGTCAACAATGGGTCTGACTGAGCGCCTCCAGGAGAGAGGCCCAAGCAAGACGCGCCCCGAGGAGCGTCTTGACACTTGTCAACACTGGGTCTGACTGAGGGCCTCCATGAGAGAAGCCCAAGCAAGACGCGCCCCGAGGAGTGTCTTGCCACATGTCAACACTGGGTCAGACAGAGGTCCTCCAGGAGAGAGGCCCAAGCAATACGCGCCCCGAGGAATGTCTTGCCATATGTCACCACTGGGTCTGACTGAGCGCCTCCAGGAGAGAGGCCCAAGCAAGACGCGCCCCGAGGAGCGTCTTGCCACATGTCAGCACTCGGTCTGACTGAGCGCCTCCAGGAGAGAGGCCCAAGCAAGACGCGCCCCTAGGAGCGTCTTGCCACATGTCAACACTGGGTCTGACAGCGGGCCTCCAGGAGAGAGGCCCAAGCAAGACACGCCCCGAGGAGTGTCTTGCCACATGTCACCACTGGGTCTGACTGAGCGCCTCCAGGAGAGAGGCCCAAGCAAGACGCGCCCCGAGGAGCGTCTTGCCATGTGTCAACACTGGGTCTGATTGAGGGCCTCCAGGAGAGAGGCCCAAGCAAGACGCGCCCCGAGGAGCGTCTTGCCACATGTCAACACTGGGTCTGACAGAGGGCCTCCAGGAGAGAGGCCCAAGCAATACGTGCCCCGAGGAGCGTCTAGCCACATGTCACCACTGGGTCTGACTGAGCACCTCCAGGAGAGAGGCCCAAGCAAGACGCGCCCCGAGAAGCGTCTTGCCACATGTTGCCACTGGGTCTGACTGAGAGCCTCCAGGAGAGAGGCCCAAGCAAGACGCGCCCCGAGGAGCGTCTTGCCACATGTCAACACTGGGTCTGACTGAGCGCCTCCAGGAGAGAGGCCCAAGCAAGACGTGCCCCGAGGTTTGTCTTGCCACATGTCAACACTGGGTCTGACTGAGCGCCTCAAGGAGAGAGGCCCAAGCAAGACGCGCCCCGAGGAGCGTCTTGCCACATGTCAACACTGGGTCTGACTGAGCGCCTCCAGGAGAGAGGCCCAAGCAAGACGCGCCCCGAGGAGCGTCTTGACACTTGTCAACACTGGGTCTGACTGAGGGCCTCCATGAGAGAAGCCCAAGCAAGACGCGCCCCGAGGAGTGCCTTGCCACATGTCAACACTGGGTCTGACAGAGGGCCTCCAGGAGAGAGGCCCAAGCAATACGCGCCCCAAGGAGCGTCTTGCCATATGTCACCACTGGGTCTGACTGAGCGCCTCCAGGAGAGAGGCCCAAACAAGACGCGCCCCGAGGAGCGTCTTGCCACATGTCAACACTGGGTCTGACTGAGCGCCTCCAGGAGAGAGGCCCAAGCAAGACGTGCCCCGAGGAGCATCTTGCCACATGTCAACACTGGGTCTGACTGAGCGCCTCCAGGAGAGAGGCCCAAGCAAGACGTGCCCCGAGGAGCGTCTTGCCACATGTCAACACTGGGTCTGACTGAGCGCCTCCAGGAGAGAGGCCCAAGCAAGAAGCGCCCCGAGGAGCGTCTTGCCTCTTGTCAACAATGGGTCTGACTGAGGGCCTCCAGGAGAGAAGCCCAAGCAAGACGCGCCCCGAGGAGCTTCTTGCCACATGTCAACAATGGGTCTGACTGAGTGCCTCCAGGAGAGAGGCCCAAGCAAGACGCGCCCCGAGGAGCGTCTTGACACTTGTCAACACTGGGTCTGACTGAGGGCCTACATGAGAGAGGCCCAAGCACGACGCGCCCCGAGGAGCGTCTTGCCACATGTCAACACTGGGTCTGACAGAGGGCCTCCAGGAGAGAGGCCCAAGCAAGACGCTCCCCGAGGAGTGTCTAGCCACATGTCACCACTGGGTCTGACTGAGCGCCTCTACGAGAGAGGCCCAAGCAAGACGCGCCCCGAGGAGCGTCATGCCACATGTCACTACTCGGTCTGACTGAGCGCCTCCAGGAGAGAGGCCCAAGCAAGACGAGCCCCGAGGAGCGTCTTGCCAGGTGTCAACACTGGGTCTGATTGAGGGCCTCCAGGAGAGAGGCCCAAGCAAGACGCGCCCCGAGGAGCGTCTTGCCACATGTCAACACTGGGTCTGACAGAGGGCCTCCAGGAGAGAGGCCCAAGCAAGACGCGCCCCGAGGAGCGTCTTGCCACATGTCAGCACTCGGTCTGACTGAGCACCTCCAGGAGAGAGGCCCAAGCAAGACGCGCCCCGAGGAGCGTCTTGCCACATGTCACCACTGGGTCTGACTGAGAGCATCCAGGAGAGAGGCCCAAGCAAGACGCGCCCCGAGGAGCGTCTTGCCACATGTCAACACTGGGTCTGATTGAGCGCCTCCAGGAGAGAGGCCCAAGTAAGACGTGCCCCGAGGAGCGTCTTGCCACATGTCAACACTGGGTCTGACTGAGCGCCTCCAGGAGAGAGGCCCAAGCAAGACGCGCCCCGAGGAGCGTCTTGCCACGTGTCAACACTGGGTCTGACAGAGGGCCTCCAGGAGAGAGGCCCAAGCAAGACGCTCCCCGAGGAGTGTCTAGCCACATGTCACCACTGGGTCTGACTGAGCGCCTCTACGAGAGAGGCCCAAGCAAGACGCGCCCCGAGGAGCGTCATGCCACATGTCACCACTGGGTCTGACTGAGAGCATCCAGGAGAGAGGCCCAAGCAAGACGCGCCCCGAGGAGCGTCTTGCCACATGTCAACACTGGGTCTGATTGAGCGCCTCCAGGAGAGAGGCCCAAGTAAGACGTGCCCCGAGGAGCGTCTTGCCACATGTCAACACTGGGTCTGACTGAGCGCCTCCAGGAGAGAGGCCCAAGCAAGACGCGCCCCGAGGAGCGTCTTGCCACATGTCACCACTGGGTCTGACTGAGCGCCTCCAGGAGAGAGGGCCAAGCAAGAAGCGCCCCGAGGAGCGTCTTGCCTCTTGTCAACAATGGGTCTGACTGAGGGCCTCCAGGAGAGAAGCCCAAGCAAGACGCGCCCCGAGGACCTTCTTGCCACATGTCAACAATGGGTCTGACTGAGTGCCTCCAGGAGAGAGGCCCAAGCAAGACGCTCCCCGAGGAGTGTCTTGCCACATGTCACCACTGGGTCTGACTGAGCGCCTCTACGAGAGAGGCCCAAGCAAGACGCGCCCCGAGGAGCGTCATGCCACATGTCACTACTCGGTCTGACTGAGCGCCTCCAGGAGAGAGGCCCAAGCAAGACGAGCCCCGAGGAGCGTCTTGCCAGGTGTCAACACTGGGTCTGACTGAGCGCCTCCAGGAGAGAGGCCCAAACAAGACGCGCCCCGAGGAGCGTCTTGCCACATGTCAACACTGGGTCTGACTGAGCGCCTCCAGGAGAGAGGCCCAAGCAAGACGTGCCCCGAGGAGCGTCTTGCCACATGTCAACACTGGGTCTGACTGAGCGCCTCCAGGAGAGAGGCCCAAGCAAGACGTGCCACGAGGAGCGTCTTGCCACATGTCAACACTGGGTCTGACTGAGCGCCTCCAGGAGAGAGGCCCAAGCAAGAAGCGCCCCGAGGAGCGTCTTGCCTCTTGTCAACAATGGGTCTGACTGAGGGCCTCCAGGAGAGAAGCCCAAGCAAGACGCGCCCCGAGGAGCTTCTTGCCACATGTCAACAATGGGTCTGACTGAGTGCCTCCAGGAGAGAGGCCCAAGCAAGACGCGCCCCGAGGAGCGTCTTGACACTTGTCAACACTGGGTCTGACTGAGGGCCTACATGAGAGAGGCCCAAGCACGACGCGCCCCGAGGAGCGTCTTGCCACATGTCAACACTGGGTCTGACAGAGGGCCTCCAGGAGAGAGGCCCAAGCAAGACGCTCCCCGAGGAGTGTCTTTCCACATGTCACCACTGGGTCTGACTGAGCGCCTCTACGAGAGAGGCCCAAGCAAGACGCGCCCCGAGGAGCGTCATGCCACATGTCACTACTCGGTCTGACTGAGCGCCTCCAGGAGAGAGGCCCAAGCAAGACGAGCCCCGAGGAGCGTCTTGCCAGGTGTCAACACTGGGTCTGATTGAGGGCCTCCAGGAGAGAGGCCCAAGCAAGACGCGCCCCGAGGAGCGTCTTGCCACATGTCAACACTGGGTCTGACAGACGGCCTCCAGGAGAGAGGCCCAAGCAAGACGCGCCCCGAGGAGCGTCTTGCCACATGTCAGCACTCGGTCTGACTGAGCGCCTCCAGGAGAGAGGCCCAAGCAAGACGCGCCCCGAGGAGTGTCTTGACACATGTCACCACTGGGTCTGACTGAGCGCCTCTACGAGAGAGGCCCAAGCAAGACGCGCCCCGAGGAGCGTCATGCCACATGTCACTACTCGGTCTGACTGAGCGCCTCCAGGAGAGAGGCCCAAGCAAGACGAGCCCCGAGGAGCGTCTTGCCAGGTGTCAACACTGGGTCTGACTGAGCGCCTCCAGGAGAGAGGCCCAAACAAGACGCGCCCCGAGGAGCGTCTTGCCACATGTCAACACTGGGTCTGACTGAGCGCCTCCAGGAGAGAGGCCCAAGCAAGACGTGCCCCGAGGAGCGTCTTGCCACATGTCAACACTGGGTCTGACTGAGCGCCTCCAGGAGAGAGGCCCAAGCAAGACGTGCCACGAGGAGCGTCTTGCCACATGTCAACACTGGGTCTGACTGAGCGCCTCCAGGAGAGAGGCCCAAGCAAGAAGCGCCCCGAGGAGCGTCTTGCCTCTTGTCAACAATGGGTCTGACTGAGGGCCTCCAGGAGAGAAGCCCAAGCAAGACGCGCCCCGAGGAGCTTCTTGCCACATGTCAACAATGGGTCTGACTGAGTGCCTCCAGGAGAGAGGCCCAAGCAAGACGCGCCCCGAGGAGCGTCTTGACACTTGTCAACACTGGGTCTGACTGAGGGCCTACATGAGAGAGGCCCAAGCACGACGCGCCCCGAGGAGCGTCTTGCCACATGTCAACACTGGGTCTGACAGAGGGCCTCCAGGAGAGAGGCCCAAGCAAGACGCTCCCCGAGGAGTGTCTTTCCACATGTCACCACTGGGTCTGACTGAGCGCCTCTACGAGAGAGGCCCAAGCAAGACGCGCCCCGAGGAGCGTCATGCCACATGTCACTACTCGGTCTGACTGAGCGCCTCCAGGAGAGAGGCCCAAGCAAGACGAGCCCCGAGGAGCGTCTTGCCAGGTGTCAACACTGGGTCTGATTGAGGGCCTCCAGGAGAGAGGCCCAAGCAAGACGCGCCCCGAGGAGCGTCTTGCCACATGTCAACACTGGGTCTGACAGACGGCCTCCAGGAGAGAGGCCCAAGCAAGACGCGCCCCGAGGAGCGTCTTGCCACATGTCAGCACTCGGTCTGACTGAGCGCCTCCAGGAGAGAGGCCCAAGCAAGACGCGCCCCGAGGAGTGTCTTGACACATGTCACCACTGGGTCTGACAGCGGGCCTCCAGGAGAGAGGCCCAAGCAAGACACGCCCCGAGGAGCGTCTTGCCACGTGTCAACACTGGGTCTGATTGAGGGCCTCCAGGAGAGAGGCCCAAGCAAGACGCGCCCCGAGGAGCGTCTTGCCACATGACAACACTGGGTCTGACAGAGGGCCTCCAGGAGAGAGGCCCAAGCAATACGTGCCCCGAGGAGCGTCTAGCCACATGTCACCACTGGGTCTGACTGAGCACATCCAGGAGAGAGGCCCAAGCAAGACGCGCCCCGAGGAACGTCTTGCAACATGTTGCCACTGGGTCTGACTGAGAGCCTCCAGGAGAGAGGCCCAAGCAAGACGCGCCCCGAGGAGCGTCTTGCCACATGTCAACACTGGGTCTGACTGAGCGCCTCCAGGAGAGAGGCCCAAGTAAGACGTGCCCCGAGGTTTGTCTTGCCACATGTCAACACTGGGTCTGAATGAGCGCCTCAAGGAGAGAGGCCCAAGCCAGACGCGCCCCGAGGAGCGTCTTGCCACATGTCAACACTGGGTCTGACTGAGCGCCTCCAGGAGAGAGGCCCAAGCAAGACGCGCCCCGAGGAGTGTCTTGACACTTGTCAACACTGGGTCTGACTGAGGGCCTCCATGAGAGAAGCCCAAGCAAGACGCGCCCCGAGGAGTGTCTTGCCACATGTCAACACTGGGTCTGACAGAGGGCCTCCAGGAGAGAGGCCCAAGCAATACGCGCCCCGAGGAGCGTCTTGCCATATGTCACCACTGGGTCTGACTGAGCGCCTCCAGGAGAGAGGCCAAAGCAAGATGCGCCCCAAGGATCGTCTTGCCACATGTCAACAATGGGTCTGACTGAGCGCCTCCAGGAGAGAGGCCCAAGCAAGACGCGCCCCGAGGAGCGTCTTGACACTTGTCAACACTGGGTCTGACTGAGGGCCTCCATGAGAGAAGCCCAAGCAAGACGCGCCCCGAGGAGTGTCTTGCCACATGTCAACACTGGGTCAGACAGAGGTCCTCCAGGAGAGAGGCCCAAGCAATACGCGCCCCGAGGAATGTCTTGCCATATGTCACCACTGGGTCTGACTGAGCGCCTCCAGGAGAGAGGCCCAAGCAAGACGCGCCCCGAGGAGCGTCTTGCCACATGTCAGCACTCGGTCTGACTGAGCGCCTCCAGGAGAGAGGCCCAAGCAAGACGCGCCCCTAGGAGCGTCTTGCCACATGTCAACACTGGGTCTGACAGCGGGCCTCCAGGAGAGAGGCCCAAGCAAGACACGCCCCGAGGAGTGTCTTGCCACATGTCACCACTGGGTCTGACTGAGCGCCTCCAGGAGAGAGGCCCAAGCAAGACGCGCCCCGAGGAGCGTCTTGCCATGTGTCAACACTGGGTCTGATTGAGGGCCTCCAGGAGAGAGGCCCAAGCAAGACGCGCCCCGAGGAGCGTCTTGCCACATGTCAACACTGGGTCTGACAGAGGGCCTCCAGGAGAGAGGCCCAAGCAATACGTGCCCCGAGGAGCGTCTAGCCACATGTCACCACTGGGTCTGACTGAGCACCTCCAGGAGAGAGGCCCAAGCAAGACGCGCCCCGAGGAGCGTCTTGCCACATGTTGCCACTGGGTCTGACTGAGAGCCTCCAGGAGAGAGGCCCAAGCAAGACGCGCCCCGAGGAGCGTCTTGCCACATGTCAACACTGGGTCTGACTGAGCGCCTCCAGGAGAGAGGCCCAAGCAAGACGTGCCCCGAGGTTTGTCTTGCCACATGTCAACACTGGGTCTGACTGAGCGCCTCAAGGAGAGAGGCCCAAGCAAGACGCGCCCCGAGGAGCGTCTTGCCACATGTCAACACTGGGTCTGACTGAGCGCCTCCAGGAGAGAGGCCCAAGCAAGACGCGCCCCGAGGAGCGTCTTGACACTTGTCAACACTGGGTCTGACTGAGGGCCTCCATGAGAGAAGCCCAAGCAAGACGCGCCCCGAGGAGTGCCTTGCCACATGTCAACACTGGGTCTGACAGAGGGCCTCCAGGAGAGAGGCCCAAGCAATACGCGCCCCAAGGAGCGTCTTGCCATATGTCACCACTGGGTCTGACTGAGCGCCTCCAGGAGAGAGGCCCAAACAAGACGCGCCCCGAGGAGCGTCTTGCCACATGTCAACACTGGGTCTGACTGAGCGCCTCCAGGAGAGAGGCCCAAGCAAGACGTGCCCCGAGGAGCGTCTTGCCACATGTCAACACTGGGTCTGACTGAGCGCCTCCAGGAGAGAGGCCCAAGCAAGACGTGCCCCGAGGAGCGTCTTGCCACATGTCAACACTGGGTCTGACTGAGCGCCTCCAGGAGAGAGGCCCAAGCAAGAAGCGCCCCGAGGAGCGTCTTGCCTCTTGTCAATAATGGGTCTGACTGAGGGCCTCCAGGAGAGAAGCCCAAGCAAGACGCGCCCCGAGGAGCTTCTTGCCACATGTCAACAATGGGTCTGACTGAGTGCCTCCAGGAGAGAGGCCCAAGCAAGACGCGCCCTGAGGAGCGTCTTGACACTTGTCAACACTGGGTCTGACTGAGGGCCTACATGAGAGAGGCCCAAGCACGACGCGCCCCGAGGAGCGTCTTGCCACATGTCAACACTGGGTCTGACAGAGGGCCTCCAGGAGAGAGGCCCAAGCAAGACGCTCCCCGAGGAGTGTCTTGCCACATGTCACCACTGGGTCTGACTGAGCGCCTCTACGAGAGAGGCCGAAGCAAGACGCGCCCCGAGGAGCGTCATGCCACATGTCACTACTCGGTCTGACTGAGCGCCTCCAGGAGAGAGGCCCAAGCAAGACGAGCCCCGAGGAGCGTCTTGCCAGGTGTCAACACTGGGTCTGATTGAGGGCCTCCAGGAGAGAGGCCCAAGCAAGACGCGCCCCGAGGAGCGTCTTGCCACATGTCAACACTGGGTCTGACAAAGGGCCTCCAGGAGAGAGGCCCAAGCAAGACGCGCCCCGAGGAGCGTCTTGCCACATGTCAGCACTCGGTCTGACTGAGCACCTCCAGGAGAGAGGCCCAAGCAAGACGCGCCCCGAGGAGCGTCTTGCCACATGTCACCACTGGGTCTGACTGAGAGCATCCAGGAGAGAGGCCCAAGCAAGACGCGCCCCGAGGAGCGTCTTGCCACATGTCAACACTGGGTCTGATTGAGCGCCTCCAGGAGAGAGGCCCAAGTAAGACGTGCCCCGAGGAGCGTCTTGCCACATGTCAACACTGGGTCTGACTGAGCGCCTCCAGGAGAGAGGCCCAAGCAAGACGCGCCCCGAGGAGCGTCTTGCCACGTGTCAACACTGGGTCTGACTGAGCGCCTCCAGGAGAGAGGGCCAAGCAAGAAGCGCCCCGAGGAGCGTCTTGCCTCTTGTCAACAATGGGTCTGACTGAGGGCCTCCAGGAGAGAAGCCCAAGCAAGACGCGCCCCGAGGACCTTCTTGCCACATGTCAACAATGGGTCTGACTGAGTGCCTCCAGGAGAGAGGCCCAAGCAAGACGCTCCCCGAGGAGTGTCTTGCCACATGTCACCACTGGGTCTGACTGAGCGCCTCTACGAGAGAGGCCCAAGCAAGACGCGCCCCGAGGAGCGTCATGCCACATGTCACTACTCGGTCTGACTGAGCGCCTCCAGGAGAGAGGCCCAAGCAAGACGAGCCCCGAGGAGCGTCTTGCCAGGTGTCAACACTGGGTCTGACTGAGCGCCTCCAGGAGAGAGGCCCAAGCAAGAAGCGCCCCGAGGAGCGTCTTGCCTCTTGTCAACAATGGGTCTGACTGAGGGCCTCCAGGAGAGAAGCCCAAGCAAGACGCGCCCCGAGGAGCTTCTTGCCACATGTCAACAATGGGTCTGACTGAGTGCCTCCAGGAGAGAGGCCCAAGCAAGACGCGCCCCGAGGAGCGTCTTGACACTTGTCAACACTGGGTCTGACTGAGGGCCTACATGAGAGAGGCCCAAGCACGACGCGCCCCGAGGAGCGTCTTGCCACATGTCAACACTGGGTCTGACAGAGGGCCTCCAGGAGAGAGGCCCAAGCAAGACGCTCCCCGAGGAGTGTCTTTCCACATGTCACCACTGGGTCTGACTGAGCGCCTCTACGAGAGAGGCCCAAGCAAGACGCGCCCCGAGGAGCGTCATGCCACATGTCACTACTCGGTCTGACTGAGCGCCTCCAGGAGAGAGGCCCAAGCAAGACGAGCCCCGAGGAGCGTCTTGCCAGGTGTCAACACTGGGTCTGATTGAGGGCCTCCAGGAGAGAGGCCCAAGCAAGACGCGCCCCGAGGAGCGTCTTGCCACATGTCAACACTGGGTCTGACAGACGGCCTCCAGGAGAGAGGCCCAAGCAAGACGCGCCCCGAGGAGCGTCTTGCCACATGTCAGCACTCGGTCTGAGTGAGCGCCTCCAGGAGAGAGGCCCAAGCAAGACGCGCCCCGAGGAGCGTCTTGCCACATGTCACCACTGGGTCTGACTGAGAGCATCCAGGAGAGAGGCCCAAGCAAGACGCGCCCCGAGGAGCGTCTTGCCACATGTCAACACTGGGTCTGATTGAGCGCCTCCAGGAGAGAGGCCCAAGCAAGACGCGCCCCGAGGAGCGTCTTGCCACATGTCAACACTGGGTCTGACTGAGCGCCTCCAGGAGAGAGGCCCAAGCAAGACGCGCCCCGAGGAGCGTATTGCCACGTGTCAACACTGGGTCTGATTGAGGGCCTCCAGGAGAGAGGCCCAAGCAAGACGCGCCCCGAGGAGCGTCTTGCCACATGTCACCACTGGGTCTGACTGAGGGCCTCCAAGAGAGAGGCCCAAGCAAGACGCGCCCCGAGGAGCGTCTTGCCACGTGTCAACACTGGGTCTGATTGAGGGCCTCCAGGAGAGAGGCCCAAGCAAGACGCGCCCCGAGGAGCGTCTTGCCACATGTCACCACTGGGTCTGACTTAGCGCCTCCAGGAGAGAGGCCCAAGCAAGAAGCGCCCCGAGGAGCGTCTTGCCTCTTGTCAACAATGGGTCTGACTGAGTGCCTCCAGGAGAGAAGCCCAAGCAAGACGCGCCCCGAGGAGCTTCTTGCCACATGTCAACAATGGGTCTGACTGAGTGCCTCCAGGAGAGAGGCCCAAGCAAGACGCGCCCCGAGGAGCGTCTTGACACTTGTCAACACTGGGTCTGACTGAGGGCCTACATGAGAGAGGCCCAAGCACGACGCGCCCCGAGGAGCGTCTTGCCACATGTCAACACTGGGTCTGATTGAGGGCCTCCAGGAGAGAGGCCCAAGCAAGACGCGCCCCGAGGAGCGTCTTGCCACATGTCACCACTGGGTCTGACTGAGCGCCTCCAGGAGAGAGGCCCTAGCAAGACGAGCCCCGAGGAGCGTCTTGCCACATGTCAGCACTCGGTCTGACTGAGCGCCTCCAGGAGAGAGGCCCAAGCAAGACGCGCCCCGAGGAGCGTCTTGCGACATGTAAACACTGGGTCTGACAGAGGGCCTCCAGGAGAGAGGCCCAAGCAAGACGCGCCCCGAGGAGCGTCTTGCCACATGTCAGCACTCGGTCTGACTGAGCGCCTCCAGGAGAGAGGCCCAAGCAAGACGCGCCCCGAGGAGCGTCTTGCCACATGTCAGCACTCGGTCTGACTGAGCGCCTCCTGGAGAGAGGCCCAAGCAAGACGAGCCCCGAGGAGCGTCTTGCCAGGTGTCAACACTGGGTCTGATTGAGGGCCTCCAGGAGAGAGGCCCAAGCAAGACGCGCCCCGAGGAGCGTCTTGCCACATGTCAGCACTCGGTCTGACTGAGCGCCTCCAGGAGAGAGGCCCAAGCAAGACGAGCCCCGAGGAGCGTCTTGCCACATGTCAACACTGGGTCTGACAGACGGCCTCCAGGAGAGAGGCCCAAGCAAGACGCGCCCCGAGGAGCGTCTTGCCACATGTCAGCACTCGGTCTGACTGAGCGCCTCCAGGAGAGAGGCCCAAGCAAGACGCGCCCCGAGGAGCGTCTTGCCACATGTCACCACTGGGTCTGACTGAGAGCATCCAGGAGAGAGGCCCAAGTAAGACGTGCCCCGAGGAGCGTCTTGCCACATGTCAACACTGGGTCTGACAGACGGCCTCCAGGAGAGAGGCCCAAGCAAGACGCGCCCCGAGGAGCGTCTTGCCACATGTCAGCACTCGGTCTGAGTGAGCGCCTCCAGGAGAGAGGCCCAAGCAAGACGCGCCCCGAGGAGCGTCTTGCCACATGTCACCACTGGGTCTGACTGAGAGCATCCAGGAGAGAGGCCCAAGCAAGACGCGCCCCGAGGAGCGTCTTGCCACATGTCAACACTGGGTCTGATTGAGCGCCTCCAGGAGAGAGGCCCAAGCAAGACGCGCCCCGAGGAGCGTCTTGCCACATGTCAACACTGGGTCTGACTGAGCGCCTCCAGGAGAGAGGCCCAAGCAAGACGCGCCCCGAGGAGCGTATTGCCACGTGTCAACACTGGGTCTGATTGAGGGCCTCCAGGAGAGAGGCCCAAGCAAGACGCGCCCCGAGGAGCGTCTTGCCACATGTCACCACTGGGTCTGACTGAGGGCCTCCAAGAGAGAGGCCCAAGCAAGACGCGCCCCGAGGAGCGTCTTGCCACGTGTCAACACTGGGTCTGATTGAGGGCCTCCAGGAGAGAGGCCCAAGCAAGACGCGCCCCGAGGAGCGTCTTGCCACATGTCACCACTGGGTCTGACTTAGCGCCTCCAGGAGAGAGGCCCAAGCAAGAAGCGCCCCGAGGAGCGTCTTGCCTCTTGTCAACAATGGGTCTGACTGAGTGCCTCCAGGAGAGAAGCCCAAGCAAGACGCGCCCCGAGGAGCTTCTTGCCACATGTCAACAATGGGTCTGACTGAGTGCCTCCAGGAGAGAGGCCCAAGCAAGACGCGCCCCGAGGAGCGTCTTGCCACATGTCAACACTGGGTCTGACTGAGCGCCTCCAGGAGAGAGGCCCAAGCAAGACGCGCCCCGAGGAGCGTATTGCCACGTGTCAACACTGGGTCTGATTGAGGGCCTCCAGGAGAGAGGCCCAAGCAAGACGCGCCCCGAGGAGCGTCTTGCCACATGTCACCACTGGGTCTGACTGAGGGCCTCCAAGAGAGAGGCCCAAGCAAGACGCGCCCCGAGGAGCGTCTTGCCACGTGTCAACACTGGGTCTGATTGAGGGCCTCCAGGAGAGAGGCCCAAGCAAGACGCGCCCCGAGGAGCGTCTTGCCACATGTCACCACTGGGTCTGACTTAGCGCCTCCAGGAGAGAGGCCCAAGCAAGAAGCGCCCCGAGGAGCGTCTTGCCTCTTGTCAACAATGGGTCTGACTGAGTGCCTCCAGGAGAGAAGCCCAAGCAAGACGCGCCCCGAGGAGCGTCTTGCCACATGTCACCACTGGGTCTGACTGAGGGCCTCCAAGAGAGAGGCCCAAGCAAGACGCGCCCCGAGGAGCGTCTTGCCACGTGTCAACACTGGGTCTGATTGAGGGCCTCCAGGAGAGAGGCCCAAGCAAGACGCGCCCCGAGGAGCGTCTTGCCACATGTCACCACTGGGTCTGACTTAGCGCCTCCAGGAGAGAGGCCCAAGCAAGAAGCGCCCCGAGGAGCGTCTTGCCTCTTGTCAACAATGGGTCTGACTGAGTGCCTCCAGGAGAGAAGCCCAAGCAAGACGCGCCCCGAGGAGCTTCTTGCCACATGTCAACAATGGGTCTGACTGAGTGCCTCCAGGAGAGAGGCCCAAGCAAGACGCGCCCCGAGGAGCGTCTTGACACTTGTCAACACTGGGTCTGACTGAGGGCCTACATGAGAGAGGCCCAAGCACGACGCGCCCCGAGGAGCGTCTTGCCACATGTCAACACTGGGTCTGATTGAGGGCCTCCAGGAGAGAGGCCCAAGCAAGACGCGCCCCGAGGAGCGTCTTGCCACATGTCACCACTGGGTCTGACTGAGCGCCTCCAGGAGAGAGGCCCTAGCAAGACGAGCCCCGAGGAGCGTCTTGCCACATGTCAGCACTCGGTCTGACTGAGCGCCTCCAGGAGAGAGGCCCAAGCAAGACGCGCCCCGAGGAGCGTCTTGCGACATGTAAACACTGGGTCTGACAGAGGGCCTCCAGGAGAGAGGCCCAAGCAAGACGCGCCCCGAGGAGCGTCTTGCCACATGTCAGCACTCGGTCTGACTGAGCGCCTCCAGGAGAGAGGCCCAAGCAAGACGCGCCCCGAGGAGCGTCTTGCCACATGTCAGCACTCGGTCTGACTGAGCGCCTCCTGGAGAGAGGCCCAAGCAAGACGAGCCCCGAGGAGCGTCTTGCCAGGTGTCAACACTGGGTCTGATTGAGGGCCTCCAGGAGAGAGGCCCAAGCAAGACGCGCCCCGAGGAGCGTCTTGCCACATGTCAGCACTCGGTCTGACTGAGCGCCTCCAGGAGAGAGGCCCAAGCAAGACGAGCCCCGAGGAGCGTCTTGCCACATGTCAACACTGGGTCTGACAGACGGCCTCCAGGAGAGAGGCCCAAGCAAGACGCGCCCCGAGGAGCGTCTTGCCACATGTCAGCACTCGGTCTGACTGAGCGCCTCCAGGAGAGAGGCCCAAGCAAGACGCGCCCCGAGGAGCGTCTTGCCACATGTCACCACTGGGTCTGACTGAGAGCATCCAGGAGAGAGGCCCAAGTAAGACGTGCCCCGAGGAGCGTCTTGCCACATGTCAACACTGGGTCTGACTGAGCGCCTCCAGGAGAGAGGCCCAAGCAAGACGCGCCCCGAGGAGCGTCTTGCCACGTGTCAACACTGGGTCTGATTGAGGGCCTCCAGGAGAGAGGCCCAAGCAAGACGCGCCCCGAGGAGCGTCTTGCCACATGTCACCACTGGGTCTGACTGAGCGCCTCCAGGAGAGAGGCCCAAGCAAGAAGCGCCCCGAGGAGCGTCTTGCCTCTTGTCAACAATGGGTCTGACTGAGGGCCTCCAGGAGAGAAGCCCAAGCAAGACGCGCCCCGAGGAGCTTCTTGCCACATGTCAACAATGGGTCTGACTGAGTGCCTCCAGGAGAGAGAACCAAGCAAGACGCGCCCCGAGGAGCGTCTTGACACTTGTCAACACTGGGTCTGACTGAGGGCCTACATGAGAGAGGCCCAAGCACGACGCGCCCCGAAGAGCGTCTTGCCACATGTCAACACTGGGTCTGACAGAGGGCCTCCAGGAGATAGGCCCAAGCAAGACGCTCCCCGAGGAGTGTTTTGCCACATGTCACCACTGGGTCTGACTGAGCGCCTCTACGAGAGAGGCCCAAGCAAGACGCGCCCCGAGGAGCGTCATGCCACATGTCACTACTCGGTCTGACTGAGCGCCTCCAGGAGAGAGGCCCAAGCAAGACGAGCCCCGAGGAGCGTCTTGCCAGGTGTCAACACTGGGTCTGATTGAGGGCCTCCAGGAGAGAGGCCCAAGCAAGACGCGCCCCGAGGAGCGTCTTGCCACATGTCAACACTGGGTCTGACAGAGGGCCTCCAGGAGAGAGGCCCAAGCAAGACGCGCCCCGAGGAGCGTCTTGCCACATGTCACCACTGGGTCTGACTGAGCGCCTCCAGGAGAGAGGCCCTAGCAAGACGAGCCCCGAGGAGCGTCTTGCCACATGTCAGCACTCGGTCTGACTGAGCGCCTCCAGGAGAGAGGCCCAAGCAAGACGCGCCCCGAGGAGCGTCTTGCCACATGTAAACACTGGGTCTGACAGAGGGCCTCCAGGAGAGAGGCCCAAGCAAGAAGCGCCCCGAGGAGCGTCTTGCCACATGTCAGCACTCGGTCTGACTGAGCGCCTCCAGGAGAGAGGCCCAAGCAAGACGCGCCCCGAGGAGCGTCTTGCCACATGTCAGCACTCGGTCTGACTGAGCGCCTCCTGGAGAGAGGCCCAAGCAAGACGAGCCCCGAGGAGCGTCTTGCCAGGTGTCAACACTGGGTCTGATTGAGGGCCTCCAGGAGAGAGGCCCAAGCAAGACGCGCCCCGAGGAGCGTATTGCCACGTGTCAACACTGGGTCTGATTGAGGGCCTCCAGGAGAGAGGCCCAAGCAAGACGCGCCCCGAGGAGCGTCTTGCCACATGTCACCACTGGGTCTGACTGAGGGCCTCCAAGAGAGAGGCCCAAGCAAGACGCGCCCCGAGGAGCGTCTTGCCACGTGTCAACACTGGGTCTGATTGAGGGCCTCCAGGAGAGAGGCCCAAGCAAGACGCGCCCCGAGGAGCGTCTTGCCACATGTCACCACTGGGTCTGACTTAGCGCCTCCAGGAGAGAGGCCCAAGCAAGAAGCGCCCCGAGGAGCGTCTTGCCTCTTGTCAACAATGGGTCTGACTGAGTGCCTCCAGGAGAGAAGCCCAAGCAAGACGCGCCCCGAGGAGCTTCTTGCCACATGTCAACAATGGGTCTGACTGAGTGCCTCCAGGAGAGAGGCCCAAGCAAGACGCGCCCCGAGGAGCGTCTTGACACTTGTCAACACTGGGTCTGACTGAGGGCCTACATGAGAGAGGCCCAAGCACGACGCGCCCCGAGGAGCGTCTTGCCACATGTCAACACTGGGTCTGATTGAGGGCCTCCAGGAGAGAGGCCCAAGCAAGACGCGCCCCGAGGAGCGTCTTGCCACATGTCACCACTGGGTCTGACTGAGCGCCTCCAGGAGAGAGGCCCTAGCAAGACGAGCCCCGAGGAGCGTCTTGCCACATGTCAGCACTCGGTCTGACTGAGCGCCTCCAGGAGAGAGGCCCAAGCAAGACGCGCCCCGAGGAGCGTCTTGCGACATGTAAACACTGGGTCTGACAGAGGGCCTCCAGGAGAGAGGCCCAAGCAAGACGCGCCCCGAGGAGCGTCTTGCCACATGTCAGCACTCGGTCTGACTGAGCGCCTCCAGGAGAGAGGCCCAAGCAAGACGCGCCCCGAGGAGCGTCTTGCCACATGTCAGCACTCGGTCTGACTGAGCGCCTCCTGGAGAGAGGCCCAAGCAAGACGAGCCCCGAGGAGCGTCTTGCCAGGTGTCAACACTGGGTCTGATTGAGGGCCTCCAGGAGAGAGGCCCAAGCAAGACGCGCCCCGAGGAGCGTCTTGCCACATGTCAGCACTCGGTCTGACTGAGCGCCTCCAGGAGAGAGGCCCAAGCAAGACGAGCCCCGAGGAGCGTCTTGCCACATGTCAACACTGGGTCTGACAGACGGCCTCCAGGAGAGAGGCCCAAGCAAGACGCGCCCCGAGGAGCGTCTTGCCACATGTCAGCACTCGGTCTGACTGAGCGCCTCCAGGAGAGAGGCCCAAGCAAGACGCGCCCCGAGGAGCGTCTTGCCACATGTCACCACTGGGTCTGACTGAGAGCATCCAGGAGAGAGGCCCAAGTAAGACGTGCCCCGAGGAGCGTCTTGCCACATGTCAACACTGGGTCTGACTGAGCGCCTCCAGGAGAGAGGCCCAAGCAAGACGCGCCCCGAGGAGCGTCTTGCCACGTGTCAACACTGGGTCTGATTGAGGGCCTCCAGGAGAGAGGCCCAAGCAAGACGCGCCCCGAGGAGCGTCTTGCCACATGTCACCACTGGGTCTGACTGAGCGCCTCCAGGAGAGAGGCCCAAGCAAGAAGCGCCCCGAGGAGCGTCTTGCCTCTTGTCAACAATGGGTCTGACTGAGGGCCTCCAGGAGAGAAGCCCAAGCAAGACGCGCCCCGAGGAGCTTCTTGCCACATGTCAACAATGGGTCTGACTGAGTGCCTCCAGGAGAGAGAACCAAGCAAGACGCGCCCCGAGGAGCGTCTTGACACTTGTCAACACTGGGTCTGACTGAGGGCCTACATGAGAGAGGCCCAAGCACGACGCGCCCCGAAGAGCGTCTTGCCACATGTCAACACTGGGTCTGACAGAGGGCCTCCAGGAGATAGGCCCAAGCAAGACGCTCCCCGAGGAGTGTTTTGCCACATGTCACCACTGGGTCTGACTGAGCGCCTCTACGAGAGAGGCCCAAGCAAGACGCGCCCCGAGGAGCGTCATGCCACATGTCACTACTCGGTCTGACTGAGCGCCTCCAGGAGAGAGGCCCAAGCAAGACGAGCCCCGAGGAGCGTCTTGCCAGGTGTCAACACTGGGTCTGATTGAGGGCCTCCAGGAGAGAGGCCCAAGCAAGACGCGCCCCGAGGAGCGTCTTGCCACATGTCAACACTGGGTCTGACAGAGGGCCTCCAGGAGAGAGGCCCAAGCAAGACGCGCCCCGAGGAGCGTCTTGCCACATGTCACCACTGGGTCTGACTGAGCGCCTCCAGGAGAGAGGCCCTAGCAAGACGAGCCCCGAGGAGCGTCTTGCCACATGTCAGCACTCGGTCTGACTGAGCGCCTCCAGGAGAGAGGCCCAAGCAAGACGCGCCCCGAGGAGCGTCTTGCCACATGTAAACACTGGGTCTGACAGAGGGCCTCCAGGAGAGAGGCCCAAGCAAGAAGCGCCCCGAGGAGCGTCTTGCCACATGTCAGCACTCGGTCTGACTGAGCGCCTCCAGGAGAGAGGCCCAAGCAAGACGCGCCCCGAGGAGCGTCTTGCCACATGTCAGCACTCGGTCTGACTGAGCGCCTCCTGGAGAGAGGCCCAAGCAAGACGAGCCCCGAGGAGCGTCTTGCCAGGTGTCAACACTGGGTCTGATTGAGGGCCTCCAGGAGAGAGGCCCAAGCAAGACGCGCCCCGAGGAGCGTCTTGCCACATGTCAGCACTCGGTCTGACTGAGCGCCTCCAGGAGAGAGGCCCAAGCAAGACGAGCCCCGAGGAGCGTCTTGCCACATGTCAACACTGGGTCTGACAGACGGCCTCCAGGAGAGAGGCCCAAGCAAGACGCGCCCCGAGGAGCGTCTTGCCACATGTCAACACTGGGTCTGATTGAGCGCCTCCAGGAGAGAGGCCCAAGTAAGACGTGCCCCGAGGAGCGTCTTGCCACATGTCAACACTGGGTCTGACTGAGCGCCTCCAGGAGAGAGGCCCAAGCAAGACGCGCCCCGAGGAGCGTCTTGCCACGTGTCAACACTGGGTCTGATTGAGGGCCTCCAGGAGAGAGGCCCAAGCAAGACGCGCCCCGAGGAGCGTCTTGCCACATGTCACCACTGGGTCTGACTGAGCGCCTCCAGGAGAGAGGCCCAAGCAAGAAGCGCCCCGAGGAGCGTCTTGCCTCTTGTCAACAATGGGTCTGACTGAGGGCCTCCAGGAGAGAAGCCCAAGCAAGACGCGCCCCGAGGAGCTTCTTGCCACATGTCAACAATGGGTCTGACTGAGTGCCTCCAGGAGAGAGGCCCAAGCAAGACGCGCCCCGAGGAGCGTCTTGACACTTGTCAACACTGGGTCTGACTGAGGGCCTACATGAGAGAGGCCCAAGCACGACGCGCCCCGAAGAGCGTCTTGCCACATGTCAACACTGGGTCTGACAGAGGGCCTCCAGGAGATAGGCCCAAGCAAGACGCTCCCCGAGGAGTGTTTTGCCACATGTCACCACTGGGTCTGACTGAGCGCCTCTACGAGAGAGGACCAAGCAAGACGCGCCCCGAGGAGCGTCATGCCACATGTCACTACTCGGTCTGACTGAGCGCCTCCAGGAGAGAGGCCCAAGCAAGACGAGCCCCGAGGAGCGTCTTGCCAGGTGTCAACACTGGGTCTGATTGAGGGCCTCCAGGAGAGAGGCCCAAGCAAGACGCGCCCCGAGGAGCGTCTTGCCACATGTCAACACTGGGTCTGACAGAGGGCCTCCAGGAGAGAGGCCCAAGCAAGACGCGCCCCGAGGAGCGTCTTGCCACATGTCAGCACTCGGTCTGACTGAGCGCCTCCAGGAGAGAGGCCCAAGCAAGACGCGCCCCGAGGAGCGTCTTGCCACATGTCACCACTGGGTCTGACTGAGAGCATCCAGGAGAGAGGCCCAAGCAAGACGCGCCCCGAGGAGCGTCTTGCCACATGTCAACACTGGGTCTGATTGAGCGCCTCCAGGAGAGAGGCCCAAGTAAGACGTGCCCCGAGGAGCGTCTTGCCACATGTCAACACTGGTTCTGACTGAGCGCCTCCAGGAGAGAGGCCCAAGCAAGACGCGCCCCGAGGAGCGTCTTGCCACGTGTCAACACTGGGTCTGATTGAGGGCCTCCAGGAGAGAGGCCCAAGCAAGACGCGCCCCGAGGAGCGTCTTGCCACATGTCACCACTGGGTCTGACTGAGCGCCTCCAGGAGAGAGGCCCAAGCAAGACGAGCCCCGAGGAGCGTCTTGCCACATGTCAGCACTCGGTCTGACTGAGCGCCTCCAGGAGAGAGGCCCAAGCAAGACGCGCCCCGAGGAGCGTCTTGCCACATGTAAACACTGGGTCTGACAGAGGGCCTCCAGGACAGAGGCCCAAGCAAGACGCGCCCCGAGGAGCGTCTTGCCACATGTCAGCACTGGGTCTGACTGAGCGCCTCCAGGAGAGAGGCCCAAGCAAGAAGCGCCCCGAGGAGCGTCTTGCCTCTTGTCAACAATGGGTCTGAATGAGGGCCTCCAGGAGAGAAGCCCAAGCAAGACGCGCCCCGAGGAGCTTCTTGCCACATGTCAACAATGGGTCTGACTGAGTGCCTCCAGGAGAGAGGCCCAAGCAAGACGCGCCCCGAGGAGCGTCTTGACACTTGTCAACACTGGGTCTGACTGAGGGCCTACATGAGAGAGGCCCAAGCACGACGCGCCCCGAGGAGCGTCTTGCCACATGTCAACACTGGGTCTGACAGAGGGCCTCCAGGAGATAGGCCCAAGCAAGACGCTCCCCGAGGAGTGTTTTGCCACATGTCACCACTGGGTCTGACTGAGCGCCTCTACGAGAGAGGCCCAAGCAAGACGCGCCCCGAGGAGCGTCATGCCACATGTCACTACTCGGTCTGACTGAGCGCCTCCAGGAGAGAGGCCCAAGCAAGACGAGCCCCGAGGAGCGTCTTGCCAGGTGTCAACACTGGGTCTGATTGAGGGCCTCCAGGAGAGAGGCCCAAGCAAGACGCGCCCCGAGGAGCGTCTTGCCACATGTCAACACTGGGTCTGACAGAGGGCCTCCAGGAGAGAGGCCCAAGCAAGACGCGCCCCGAGGAGCGTCTTGCCACATGTCAGCACTCGGTCTGACTGAGCGCCTCCAGGAGAGAGGCCCAAGCAAGACGCGCCCCGAGGAGCGTCTTGCCACATGTCACCACTGGGTCTGACTGAGAGCATCCAGGAGAGAGGCCCAAGCAAGACGCGCCCCGAGGAGCGTCTTGCCACATGTCAACACTGGGTCTGATTGAGCGCCTCCAGGAGAGAGGCCCAAGTAAGACGTGCCCCGAGGAGCGTCTTGCCACATGTCAACACTGGGTCTGACTGAGCGCCTCCAGGAGAGAGGCCCAAGCAAGCCGCGCCCCGAGGAGCGTCTTGCCACGTGTCAACACTGGGTCTGATTGAGGGCCTCCAGGAGAGAGGCCCAAGCAAGACGCGCCCCGAGGAGCGTCTTGCCACATGTCACCACTGGGTCTGACTGAGCGCCTCCAGGAGAGAGGCCCAAGCAAGAAGCGCCCCGAGGAGCGTCTTGCCTCTTGTCAACAATGGGTCTGACTGAGGGCCTCCAGGAGAGAAGCCCAAGCAAGACGCGCCCCGAGGAGCTTCTTGCCACATGTCAACAATGGGTCTGACTGAGTGCCTCCAGGAGAGAGGCCCAAGCAAGACGCGCCCCGAGGAGCGTCTTGACACTTGTCAACACTGGGTCTGACTGAGGGCCTACATGAGAGAGGCCCAAGCACGACGCGCCCCGAAGAGCGTCTTGCCACATGTCAACACTGGGTCTGACAGAGGGCCTCCAGGAGATAGGCCCAAGCAAGACGCTCCCCGAGGAGTGTTTTGCCACATGTCACCACTGGGTCTGACTGAGCGCCTCTACGAGAGAGGCCCAAGCAAGACGCGCCCCGAGGAGCGTCATGCCACATGTCACTACTCGGTCTGACTGAGCGCCTCCAGGAGAGAGGCCCAAGCAAGACGAGCCCCGAGGAGCGTCTTGCCAGGTGTCAACACTGGGTCTGATTGAGGGCCTCCAGGAGAGAGGCCCAAGCAAGACGCGCCCCGAGGAGCGTCTTGCCACATGTCAACACTGGGTCTGACAGAGGGCCTCCAGGAGAGAGGCCCAAGCAAGACGCGCCCCGAGGAGCGTCTTGCCACATGTCATCACTCGGTCTGACTGAGCGCCTCCAGGAGAGAGGCCCAAGCAAGACGCGCCCCGAGGAGCGTCTTGCCACATGTCACCACTGGGTCTGACTGAGAGCATCCAGGAGAGAGGCCCAAGCAAGACGCGCCCCGAGGAGCGTCTTGCCACATGTCAACACTGGGTCTGATTGAGCGCCTCCAGGAGAGAGGCCCAAGTAAGACGTGCCCCGAGGAGCGTCTTGCCACATGTCAACACTGGTTCTGACTGAGCGCCTCCAGGAGAGAGGCCCAAGCAAGACGCTTCCCGAGGAGCGTCTTGCCACGTGTCAACACTGGGTCTGATTGAGGGCCTCCAGGAGAGAGGCCCAAGCAAGACGAGCCCCGAGGAGCGTCTTGCCAGGTGTCAACACTGGGTTTGATTGAGGGCCTCCAGGAGAGAGGCCCAAGCAAGACGAGCCCTGAGGAGCGTCTTGCCACATGTCAGCACTCGGTCTGACTGAGCGCCTCCAGGAGAGAGGCCCAAGCAAGACGCGCCCCGAGGAGCGTCTTGCCACATGTAAACACTGGGTCTGACAGAGGGCCTCCAGGAGAGAGGCCCAAGCAAGACGCGCCCCGAGGAGCGTCTTGCCACATGTCAGCACTGGGTCTGACTGAGCGCCTCCAGGAGAGAGGCCCAAGCAAGAAGCGCCCCGAGGAGCGTCTTGCCTCTTGTCAACAATGGGTCTGAATGAGGGCCTCCAGGAGAGAAGCCCAAGCAAGACGCGCCCCGAGGAGCTTCTTGCCACATGTCAACAATGGGTCTGACTGAGTGCCTCCAGGAGAGAGGCCCAAGCAATACGCGCCCCGAGGAGCGTCTTGACACTTGTCAACACTGGGTCTGACTGAGGGCCTACATGAGAGAGGCCCAAGCACGACGCGCCCCGAGGAGCGTCTTGCCACATGTCAACACTGGGTCTGACAGAGGGCCTCCAGGAGATAGGCCCAAGCAAGACACTCCCCGAGGAGTGTTTTGCCACATGTCACCACTGGGTCTGACTGAGCGCCTCTACGAGAGAGGCCCAAGCAAGACGCGCCCCGAGGAGCGTCATGCCACATGTCACTACTCGGTCTGACTGAGCGCCTCCAGGAGAGAGGCCCAAGCAAGACGAGCCCCGAGGAGCGTCTTGCCAGGTGTCAACACTGGGTTTGATTGAGGGCCTCCAGGAGAGAGGCCCAAGCAAGACGCGCCCCGAGGAGCGTCTTGCCACATGTCAACACTGGGTCTGACAGAGGGCCTCCAGGAGAGAGGCCCAAGCAAGACGCGCCCCGAGGAGCGTCTTGCCACATGTCAGCACTCGGTCTGACTGAGCGCCTCCAGGAGAGAGGCCCAAGCAAGACGCGCCCCGAGGAGCGTCTTGCCACATGTCACCACTGGGTCTGACTGAGAGCATCCAGGAGAGAGGCCCAAGCAAGACGCGCCCCGAGGAGCGTCTTGCCACATGTCAACACTGGGTCTGATTGAGCGCCTCCAGGAGAGAGGCCCAAGTAAGACGTGCCCCGAGGAGCGTCTTGCCACATGTCAACACTGGGTCTGACTGAGCGCCTCCAGGAGAGAGGCCCAAGCAAGACGCGCCCCGAGGAGCGTCTTGCCACGTGTCAACACTGGGTCTGATTGAGGGCCTCCAGGAGAGAGGCCCAAGCAAGACGCGCCCCGAGGAGCGTCTTGCCACATGTCACCACTGGGTCTGACTGAGCGCCTCCAGGAGAGAGGCCCAAGCAAGACGCGCACCGAGGAGCGTCTTGCCACATGTCACCACTGGGTCTGACTGAGAGCATCCAGGAGAGAGGCCCAAGCAAGACGCGCCCCGAGGAGCGTCTTGCCACATGTCAACAATGGGGCTGATTGAGCGCCTCCAGGAGAGAGGCCCAAGTAAGACGTGCCCCGAGGAGCGTCTTGCCACATGTCAACACTGGTTCTGACTGAGCGCCTCCAGGAGAGAGGCCCAAGCAAGACGCGCCCCGAGGAGCGTCTTGCCACGTGTCAACACTGGGTCTGATTGAGGGCCTCCTGGAGAGAGGCCCAAGCAAGACGCGCCCCGAGGAGCGTCTTGCCACATGTCACCACTGGGTCTGACTGAGCGCCTCCAGGAGAGAGGCCCAAGCAAGACGAGCCCCGAGGAGCGTCTTGCCACATGTCAGCACTCGGTCTGACTGAGCGCCTCCAGGAGAGAGGCCCAAGCAAGACGCGCCCCGAGGAGCGTCTTGCCACATGTAAACACTGGGTCTGACAGAGGGCCTCCAGGAGAGAGGCCCAAGCAAGACGCGCCCCGAGGAGCGTCTTGCCACATGTCAGCACTGGGTCTGACTGAGCGCCTCCAGGAGAGAGGCCCAAGCAAGAAGCGCCCCGAGGAGCGTCTTGCCTCTTGTCAACAATGGGTCTGAATGAGGGCCTCCAGGAGAGAAGCCCAAGCAAGACGCGCCCCGAGGAGCTTCTTGCCACATGTCAACAATGGGTCTGACTGAGTGCCTCCAGGAGAGAGGCCCAAGCAAGACGCGCCCCGAGGAGCGTCTTGACACTTGTCAACACTGGGTCTGACTGAGGGCCTACATGAGAGAGGCCCAAGCAAGACGAGCCCCGAGGAGCGTCTTGCCACATGTCAGCACTCGGTCTGACTGAGCGCCTCCAGGAGAGAGGCCCAAGCAAGACGCGCCCCGAGGAGCCTCTTGCCACATGTCACCACTGGGTCTGACTGAGAGCCTCCAGGAGAGAGGCCCAAGCAAGACGCGCCCCGAGGAGCGTCTTGCCACATGTCAACACTGGGTCTGACTGAGCGCCTCCAGGAGAGAGGCCCAAGTAAGACGCGCCCCGAGGAGCGTCTTGCCACATGTCAACACTGGGTCTGACTGAGCGCCTCCAGGAGAGAGGTTCAAGCAAGACGCGCCCCGAGGGGCGTCTTGCCACATGTCAACACTGGGTCTGACTGAGCGCCTCCAGGAGAGAGGCCCAAGCAAGACATGCCCCGAGGAGCGTCTTGCCACATGTCAACACTGGGTCTGACTGAGCGCCTCAAGGAGAGAGGCCCAAGCAAGAAGCGCCCCGAGGAGCGTCTTGCCACATGTCAACAATGGGTCTGACTGAGGGCCTCCAGGAGAGAAGCCCAAGCAAGACGCGCCCCGAGGAGCGTCTTGCCACATGTCAACAATGGGTCTGCCTGAGCGCCTCCAGGAGAGAGGCCCAAGCAAGACGCGCCCCGAGGAGTGTCTTGACACTTGTTAACACTGGGTCTGACTGAGGGCCTCCATGAGAGAAGCCCAAGCAAGACGCGCCCCGAGGAGTGTCTTGCCACATGTCAACACTGGGTCTGACAGAGGGCCTCCAGGAGAGAGGCTCAAGCAATACGCGCCCCGAGGAGCGTCTTGCCATATGTCACCACTGGGTCTTACTGAGCGCCTCTAGGAGAGAGGCCCAAGCAAGACGCGCCCCGAGGAGCGTCTTGCCACATGTCAGCACTTGGTCTGACTGAACTCCTCCAGGAGAGAGAGCCAAGCAAGACGCGCCCCTAGGAGCGTCTTGCCACATGTCAACACTGGGTCTGACAGAGGGCCTCCAGGAGAGAGGCCCAAGCAAGACGCGCCCCGAGGAGTGTCTTGCCACATGTCAACACTGGGTCTGACAGAGGGCCTCCAGGAGAGAGGCCCAAGCAATACGGGCCCCGAGGAGCGTCTTGCCATATGTCACCACTGGGTCTGACTGAGCGCCTCCAGGAGAGAGGCCCAAGCAAGACGCGCCCCGAGGAGCGTCTTGCCAAATGTCAACACTGGGTCTGACTGAGCGCCTCCAGGAGAGAGGCCCAAGCAAGATGCGCCCCGAGGATTGTCTTGCCACATGTCACCACTCGTTCTGACTGAGCGCCTCCAGGAGAGAGGCCCAAGCAAGACGCGCCCCGTGGAGCGTCTTGCCACATGTCACCACTGGGTCTGACTGAGAGCCTCCAGGAGAGAGGCCCAAGTAAGACGTGCCCCGAGGAGCGTCTTGCCACATGTCAACACTGGGTCTGACTGAGCGCCTCCAGGAGAGAGGTTCAAGCAAGACGCGCCCCGAGGAGCGTCTTGCCACATGTCAACACTGGGTCTGACTGAGCGCCTCCCGGAGAGAGGCCCAAGCAAGACATGCCCCGAGGAGCGTCTTGCCACATGTCAACATTGGGTCTGACTGAGCGCCTCCAGGAGAGAGGCCCAAGCAAGAAGCGCCCCGAGGAGCGTCTTGCCACATGTCAACAATGGGTCTGACTGAGGGCCTCCAGGAGAGAAGCCCAAGCAAGACGCGCCCCGAGGAGCGTCTTGCCACATGTCAACAATGGGTCTGCCTGAGCGCCTCCAGGAGAGAGGCCCAAGCAAGACGCGCCCCGAGGAGTGTCTTGACACTTGTTAACACTGGGTCTGACTGAGGGCCTCCATGAGAGAAGCCCAAGCAAGACGCGCCCCGAGGAGTGTCTTGCCTTATGTCAACACTGGGTCTGACAGAGGGCCTCCAGGAGAGAGGCTCAAGCAATACGCGCCCCGAGGAGCGTCTTGCCATATGTCACCACTGGGTCTGACTGAGCGCCTCCAGGAGAGAGGCCCAAGCAAGACGCGCCCCGAGGAGCGTCTTGCCACATGTCAGCACTCGGTCTGACTGAACGCCTCCAGGAGAGAGAGCCAAGCAAGACGCGCCCCTAGGAGCGTCTTGCCACATGTCAACACTGGGTCTGACAGAGGGCCTCCAGGAGAGAGGCCCAAGCAAGACGCGCCCCGAGGAGTGTCTTGCCACATGTCAACACTGGGTCTGACAGAGGGCCTCCAGGAGAGAGGCCCAAGCAATACGGGCCCAGAGGAGCGTCTTGCCATATGTCACCACTGGGTCTGACTGAGCGCCTCCAGGAGAGAGGCACAAGCAAGACACGCCCCGAGGAGCGTCTTGCCAAATGTCAACACTGGGTCTGACTGAGCGCCTCCAGGAGAGAGGCCCAAGCAAGAAGCTCCCCGAGGAGCGTCTTGCCACATGTCAACAATGGGTCTGACTGAGGGCCTCCAGGAGAGAAGCCCAAGCAAGACGCGCCCCGAGGAGCGTCTTGCCACAAGTCAACAATGGGTCTGACTGAGCGCCTCCAGGATAGAGGCCCAAGCAAGACGTGCCCCGAGGAGCGTCTTGACACTTGTCAACACTGGGACTGACTGAGGGCCTCCAGGAGCGAAGCCCAAGCAAGACGCGCCCCGAGGAGTGTCTTGCCACATGTCAACACTGGGTCTGACAGAGGGCCTCCAGGAGAGAGGCCCACACAACACGCGCCCCGAGGAGCGTCTTGCCATATGTCACCACTGGGTCTGACTGAGCGCCTCCAGGAGAGAGGCCCAAGCAAGACACGCCCCTAGGAGCTTCTTGCCACATGTCAACACTGGGTCTGACAGAGGGCCTCCAGGAGAGAGGCCCAAGCAAGATGCGCCCCGAGGAGTGTCTTGCCACATGTAACCACTGGGTCTGACTGAGCGCCTCCAGGAGAGAGGCCCAAGCAAGACGCGCCCCGAGGAGCGTCTTGCCACATGTTAGCACTCGGTCTGACTGAGCGCCTCCAGGAGAGAGGCCCAAGCAAGACACGCCCCTAGGAGCTTCTTGCCACATGTCAACACTGGGTCTGACAGAGGGCCTCCAGGAGAGAGGCCCAAGCAAGATGCGCCCCGAGGAGTGTCTTGCCACATGTAACCACTGGGTCTGACTGAGCGCCTCCAGGAGAGAGGCCCAAGCAAGACGCGCCCCGAGGAGCGTCATGCCACATGTCACTACTCGGTCTGACTGAGCGCCTCCAGGAGAGAGGCCCAAGCAAGACGCGCCCCGAGGAGCGTCTTGCCACGTGTCAACACTGGGTCTGATTGAGGGCCTCCAGGAGAGAGGCCCAAGCAAGACACGCCCCGAGGAGCGTCTTGTCACATGTCAACACTGGGTCTGACAGAGGGCCTCCAGGAGAGAGTCCCAAGCAAGATGTGCCCCGAGGAGCGTCTTGCCACATGTCAACACTGGGTCTGACTGAGCACCTCCAGGAGAGAGGCCCAAGCAAGAAGCGCCCCGAGGAGCGTCTTGCCACATGTCAACAATGGGTCTGACTGAGGGCCTCCAGGAGAGAGGCCCAAGCAAGACGCGCCCCGAGGAGCGTCTTGACACTTGTCAACACTGGGTCTGACTGAGGGCCTCCATGAGAGAAGCCCAAGCAAGACGCGCCCCGAGGAGTGTCTTGCCACATGTCAACACTGGGTCTGACAGAGGGCCTCCAGGAGAGAGGCCCAAGCAAGACGCGCCCCAAGGAGCGTCTTGCCACATGTCAGCACTCGGTCTGACTGAGCGCCTCCAGGAGAGAGGCCCAAGCAAGACGCGTCCCTAGGAGCGTCTTGCCACATGTCAACACTGGTTCTGACTGAGCGCCTCCAGGAGAGAGGCCCAAGCAAGACGCGCCCCGAGGAGCGTCTTGCCACATGTCAACACTGGGTCTGACAGAGGGCCTCCAGGAGAGAGGCCCAAGCACGACGCGCCCCGAGGAGCGTCTTGCCACATGTCAACACTGGGTCTGACAGAGGGCCTCCAGGAGAGAGGCCCAAGCAAGACGCTCCCCGAGGAGTGTCTTGCCACATGTCACCACTGGGTCTGACTGAGCGCCTCTAGGAGAGAGGCCCAAGCAAGACGCGCCCCGAGGAGCGTCATGCCACATGTCACTACTCGGTCTGACTGAGCGCCTCCAGGAGAGAGGCCCAAGCAAGACGAGCCCCGAGGAGCGTCTTGCCAGGTGTCAACACTGGGTCTGATTGAGGGCCTCCAGGAGAGAGGCCCAAGCAAGACGCGCCCCGAGGAGCGTCTTGCCACATGTCAACACTGGGTCTTACAGAGGGCCTCCAGGAGAGAGGCCCAAGCAAGACGCGCCCCGAGGAGCGTCTTGCCACATGTCAGCACTCGGTCTGACTGAGCGCCTCCAGGAGAGAGGCCCAAGCAAGACGCGCCCCGAGGAGCGTCTTGCCACATGTCACCACTGGGTCTGACTGAGAGCATCCAGGAGAGAAGCCCAAGCAAGACGCGCCCCGAGGAGCGTCTTGCCACATGTCAACACTGGGTCTGATTGAGCGCCTCCAGGAGAGAGGCCCAAGTAAGACACGCCCCGAGGAGCGTCTTGCCACATGTCAACACTGGGTCTGACTGAGCGCCTCCAGGAGAGAGGCCCAAGCAAGACGCGCCCCGAGGAGCGTCTTGCCACGTGTCAACACTGGGTCTGATTGAGGGCCTCCAGGAGAGAGGCCCAAGCAAGACGCGCCCCGAGGAGCGTCTTGCCACATGTCACCACTGGGTCTGACTGAGCGCCTCCAGGAGAGAGGCCCAAGCAAGACGAGCCCCGAGGAGCGTCTTGCCACATGTCAGCACTCGGTCTGACTGAGCGCCTCCAGGAGAGAGGCCCAAGCAAGACGCGCCCCGAGGAGCGTCTTGCCACATGTCACCACTGGGTCTGACTGAGAGCCTCCAGGAGAGAGGCCCAAGCAAGACGCGCCCCGAGGAGCGTCTTGCCACATGTCAACACTGGGTCTGCCTGAGCGCCTCCAGGAGAGAGGCCCAAGTAAGACGTACCCCGAGGAGCGTCTTGCCACATGTCAACACTGGGTCTGACTGAGCGCCTCCAGGAGAGAGGTTCAAGCAAGACGCGCCCCGAGGAGCATCTTGCCACATGTCAACACTGGGTCTGACTGAGCGCCTCCAGGAGAGAGGCCAAAGCAAGACATGCCCCGAGGAGCGTCTTGCCACATGTCAACACTGGGTGTGACTGAGCGCCTCCAGGAGAGAGGCCCAAGCAAGAAGCGCCCCGAGGAGCGTCTTGCCACATGTCAACAATGGGTCTGACTGAGGGCCTCCAGGAGAGAAGCCAAAGCAAGACGCGCCCCGAGGAGCGTCTTGCCACATGTCAACAATGGGTCTGCCTGAGCGCCTCCAGGAGAGAGGCCCAAGCAAGACGCGCCCCGAGGAGTGTCTTGACACTTGTTAACACTGGGTCTGACTGAGGGCCTCCATGAGAGAAGCCCAAGCAAGACGCGCCCCGAGGAGTGTCTTGCCACATGTCAACACTGGGTCTGACAGAGGGCCTCCAGGAGAAAGGCTCAAGCAATACGCGCCCCGAGGAGCGTCTTGCCATATGTCACCACTGGGTCTGACTGAGCGCCTCCAGGAGAGAGGCCCAAGCAAGACGCGCCCCGAGGAGCGTCTTGCCACATGTCAGCACTCGGTCTGACTGAACGCCTCCAGGAGAGAGAGCCAAGCAAGAAGCGCCCCTAGGAGCGTCTTGCCACATGTCAACACTGGGTCTGACAGAGGGCCTCCAGGAGAGAGGCCCAAGCAATACGGGCCCCGAGGAGCGTCTTGCCATATGTCACCACTGGGTCTGACTGAGCGCCCCCAGGAGAGAGGCCCAAGCAAGACGCGCCCCGAGGAGCGTCTTGCCAAATGTCAACACTGGGTCTGACTGAGCGCCTCCAGGAGAGAGGCCCAAGCAAGATGCGCCCCGAGGAGCGTCTTGCCACATGTCAACAATGGGTCTGACTGAGGGCCTCCAGGAGAGAAGCCCAAGCAAGACGCGCCCCGAGGAGCGTCTTGCCACAAGTCAACAATGGGTCTGACTGAGCGCCTCCAGGAGAGAGGCCCACGCAACACGCGCCCCGAGGAGCGTCTTGCCATATGTCACCACTGGGTCTGACTGAGCGCCTCCAGGAGAGAGGCCCAAGCAAGACGCGCCCCTAGGAGCGTCTTGCCACATGTCAACACTGGGTCTGACAGAGGGCCTCCAGGAGAGAGGCCCAAGCAAGATGCGCCCCGAGGAGTGTCTTGCCACATGTCACCACTGGGTCTGACTGAGCGCCTCCAGGAGAGAGGCCCAAGCAAGACACGCCCTGAGGAGCGTCTTGTCACATGTCAACACTGGGTCTGACAGAGGGCCTCCAGGAGAGAGGCCCAAGCAATACGTGCCCCGAGGAGCGTCTAGCCACATGCCACCACTGGGTCTGACTGAGCGCCTCCAGGAGAGAGGCCCAAGCAAGACGCGCCCTGAGGAGCGTCTTGCCACATGTCAAAACTCGGTCTGACTGAGCGCCTCCAGGAGAGAGTCCCAAGCAAGACGTGCCCCGAGGAGCGTCTTGCCACATGTCAACACTGGGTCTGACTGAGCGCCTCCAGGAGAGAGGCCCAAGCAAGAAGCGCCCCGAGGAGCGTCTTGCCACATGTCAACAATGGGTCTGACTGAGGGCCTCCAGGAGAGAGGCCCAAGCAAGACGCGCCCCAAGGAGCGTCTTGCCACATGTCAGCACTCGGTCTGACTGAGCGCCTCCAGAAGAGAGGCCCAAGCAAGACGCGCCCCTAGGAGCGTCTTGCCACATGTAAACACTGGTTCTGACTGAGCGCCTCCAGGAGAGAGGCCCAAGCAAGACGCGCCCCAAGAGGCGTCTTGCCACATGTCAACACTGGGTCTGACTGAGCGCCTCCAGGAGAGAGTCCCAAGCAAGACGTGCCCCGAGCAGCGTCTTGCCACATGTCAACACTGGGTCTGACTGAGCGCCTCCAGGAGAGAGGCCCAAGCAAGAAGCGCCCCGAGGAGCGTCTTGCCACATGTCAACAATGGGTCTGACTGAGGGCCTCCAGGAGAGAGGCCCAAGCAAGACGCGCCCCAAGGAGCGTCTTGCCACATGTCAACAATGGGTCTGACTGAGCGCCTCCAGGAGAGAGGCCCAAGCAAGACGCGCTCCGAGGAGCGTCTTGACACTTGTCAACACTGGGTCTGACTGAGGGCCTCCATGAGAGAAGCCCAAGCAAGACGCGCCCCGAGGAGCGTCTTGCCACATGTCAGCACTCGGTCTGACTGAACGCCTCCAGGAGAGAGAGCCAAGCAAGAAGCGCCCCTAGGAGCGTCTTGCCACATGTCAACACTGGGTCTGACAGAGGGCCTCCAGGAGAGAGGCCCAAGCAATACGGGCCCCGAGGAGCGTCTTGCCATATGTCACCACTGGGTCTGACTGAGCGCCCCCAGGAGAGAGGCCCAAGCAAGACGCGCCCCGAGGAGCGTCTTGCCAAATGTCAACACTGGGTCTGACTGAGCGCCTCCAGGAGAGAGGCCCAAGCAAGATGCGCCCCGAGGAGCGTCTTGCCACATGTCAACAATGGGTCTGACTGAGGGCCTCCAGGAGAGAAGCCCAAGCAAGACGCGCCCCGAGGAGCGTCTTGCCACAAGTCAACAATGGGTCTGACTGAGCGCCTCCAGGAGAGAGGCCCAAGCAAGACGTGCCCCGAGGAGCGTCTTGACACTTGTCAACACTGGGTCTGACTGAGGGCCTCCAGGAGCGAAGCCCAAGCAAGACGCGCCCCGAGGAGTGTCTTGCCACATGTCAACACTTGGTCTGACAGAGGGCCTCCAGGAGAGAGGCCCAAGCAAGATGCGCCCCGAGGAGTGTCTTGCCTCATGTAACCACTGGGTCTGACTGAGCGCCTCCAGGAGAGAGGCCCAAGCAAGACGCGCCCCGAGGAGCGTCATGCCACATGTCACTACTCGGTCTGACTGAGCGCCTCCAGGAGAGAGGCCCAAGCAAGACGCGCCCCGAGGAGCGTCTTGCCACGTGTCAACACTGGGTCTGATTGAGGGCCTCCAGGAGAGAGGCCCAAGCAAGACGCGCCCCGAGGAGCGTCTTGTCACATGTCAACACTGGGTCTGACAGAGGGCCTCCAGGAGAGAGTCCCAAGCAAGATGTGCCCCGAGGAGCGTCTTGCCACATGTCAACACTGGGTCTGACTGAGCACCTCCAGGAGAGAGGCCCAAGCAAGAAGCGCCCCGAGGAGCGTCTTGCCACATGTCAACAATGGGTCTGACTGAGGGCCTCCAGGAGAGAGGCCCAAGCAAGACGCGCCCCAAGGCGCGTCTTGCCACATGTCAACAATGGGTCTGACTGAGCGCCTCCAGGAGAGAGGCCCAAGCAAGACGCGCCCCGAGGAGCGTCTTGACACTTGTCAACACTGGGTCTGACTGAAGGCCTCCATGAGAGAAGCCCAAGCAAGACGCGCCCCGAGGAGTGTCTTGCCACATGTCAACACTGGGTCTGACAGAGGGCCTCCAGGAGAGAGGCCCAAGCAATACGCGCCCCGAGGAGCGTCTTGCCATATGTCACCACTGGGTCTGACTGAGCGCCTCCAGGAGAGAGGCCCAAGCAAGACGCGCCCCGAGGAGCGTCTTGCCACATGTCAGCACTCGGTCTGACTGAGCGCCTCCAGGAGAGAGGCCCAAGCAAGACGCGCCCCTAGGAGCGTCTTGCCACATGTCAACACTGGTTCTGAATGAGCGCCTCCAGGAGAGAGGCCCAAGCAAGACGCGCCCCGAGGTTTGTCTTGCCACATGTCAACACTGGGTCTGACAGTGGGCCTCCAGGAGAGAGGCCCAAGCAAGACGCGCCCCAAGGAGCGTCTTGCCACATGTCAGCACTCGGTCTGACTGAGCGCCTCCAGGAGAGAGGCCCAAGCAAGACGCGTCCCTAGGAGCGTCTTGCCACATGTCAACACTGGTTCTGAGTGAGCGCCTCCAGGAGAGAGGCCCAAGCAAGACACGCCCCGAGGAGTGTCTTGCCACATGTCAACACTGGGTCTGACAGAGGGCCTCCAGGAGAGAGGCCCAAGCACGACGCGCCCCGAGGAGCGTCTTGCCACATGTCAACACTGGGTCTGACTGAGCGCCTCTAGGAGAGAGGCCCAAGCAAGACGCGCCCCGAGGAGCTTCATGCCACATGTCACTACTCGGTCTGACTGAGCGCCTCCAGGAGAGAGGCCCAAGCAAGACGAGCCCCGAGGAGCGTCTTGCCAGGTGTCAACACTGGGTCTGATTGAGGGCCTCCAGGAGAGAGGCCCAAGCAAGACGCGCCCCGAGGAGCGTCTTGCCACATGTCAACACTGGGTCTGACAGAGGGCCTCCAGGAGAGAGGCCCAAGCAAGACGCGCCCCGAGGAGCGTCTTGCCACATGTCAGCACTCGGTCTGACTGAACGCCTCCAGGAGAGAGGCCCAAGCAAGACGCGCCCCGAGGAGCGTCTTGCCACATGTCACCACTGGGTCTGACTGAGAGCATCCAGGAGAGAAGCCAAAGCAAGACGCGCCCCGAGGAGCGTCTTGCCACATGTCAACACTGGGTCTGATTGAGCGCCTCCAGGAGAGAGGCCCAAGTAAGACACGCCCCGAGGAGCGTCTTGCCACATGTCAACACTGGGTCTGACTGAGCGCCTCCAGGAGAGAGGCCCAAGCAAGACGCGCCCCGAGGAGCGTCTTGCCACGTGTCAACACTGGGTCTGATTGAGGGCCTCCAGGAGAGAGGCCCAAGCAAGACGCGCCCCGAGGAGCGTCTTGCCACATGTCAACACTGGGTCTGACTGAGCGCCTCCAGGAGAGAGGCCCAAGCAAGACGAGCCCCGAGGAGCGTCTTGCCACATGTCAGCACTCGGTCTGACTGAGCGCCTCCAGGAGAGAGGCCCAAGCAAGACGCGCCCCGAGGAGCGTCTTGCCACATGTCACCACTGGGTCTGACTGAGAGCCTCCAGGAGAGAGGCCCAAGCAAGGCGCGCCCCGAGGAGCGTCTTGCCACATGTCAACACTGGGTCTGACTGAGCGCCTCCAGGAGAGAGGCCCAAGTAAGACGTACCCCGAGGAGCGTCTTGCCACATGTCAACACTGGGTCTGACTGAGCGCCTCCAGGAGAGAGGTTCAAGCAAGACGCGCCCCGAGGAGCGTCTTGCCACATGTCAACACTAGGTCTGACTGAGCGCCTCCAGGAGAGAGGCCCAAGCAAGACATGCCCCGAGGAGCGTCTTGCCACATGTCAACACTGGGTGTGACTGAGCGCCTCCAGGAGAGAGGCCCAAGCAAGAAGCGCCCCGAGGAGCGTCTTGCCACATGTCAACAATGGGTCTGACTGAGGGCCTCCAGGAGAGAAGCCAAAGCAAGACGCGCCCCGAGGAGCGTCTTGCCACATGTCAACAATGGGTCTGCCTGAGCGCCTCCAGGAGAGAGGCCCAAGCAAGACGCGCCCCGAGGAGTGTCTTGACACTTGTTAACACTGGGTCTGACTGAGGGCCTCCATGAGAGAAGCCCAAGCAAGACGCGCCCCGAGGAGTGTCTTGCCACATGTCAACACTGGGTCTGACAGAGGGCCTCCAGGAGAAAGGCTCAAGCAATACGCGCCCCGAGGAGCGTCTTGCCATATGTCACCACTGGGTCTGACTGAGCGCCTCCAGGAGAGAGGCCCAAGCAAGACGCGCCCCGAGGAGCGTCTTGCCACATGTCAGCACTCGGTCTGACTGAACGCCTCCAGGAGAGAGAGCCAAGCAAGAAGCGCCCCTAGGAGCGTCTTGCCACATGTCAACACTGGGTCTGACAGAGGGCCTCCAGGAGAGAGGCCCAAGCAATACGGGCCCCGAGGAGCGTCTTGCCATATGTCACCACTGGGTCTGACTGAGCGCCCCCAGGAGAGAGGCCCAAGCAAGACGCGCCCCGAGGAGCGTCTTGCCAAATGTCAACACTGGGTCTGACTGAGCGCCTCCAGGAGAGAGGCCCAAGCAAGATGCGCCCCGAGGAGCGTCTTGCCACATGTCAACAATGGGTCTGACTGAGGGCCTCCAGGAGAGAAGCCCAAGCAAGACGCGCCCCGAGGAGCGTCTTGCCACAAGTCAACAATGGGTCTGACTGAGCGCCTCCAGGAGAGAGGCCCACGCAACACGCGCCCCGAGGAGCGTCTTGCCATATGTCACCACTGGGTCTGACTGAGCGCCTCCAGGAGAGAGGCCCAAGCAAGACGCGCCCCTAGGAGCGTCTTGCCACATGTCAACACTGGGTCTGACAGAGGGCCTCCAGGAGAGAGGCCCAAGCAAGATGCGCCCCGAGGAGTGTCTTGCCACATGTCACCACTGGGTCTGACTGAGCGCCTCCAGGAGAGAGGCCCAAGCAAGACACGCCCTGAGGAGCGTCTTGTCACATGTCAACACTGGGTCTGACAGAGGGCCTCCAGGAGAGAGGCCCAAGCAATACGTGCCCCGAGGAGCGTCTAGCCACATGCCACCACTGGGTCTGACTGAGCGCCTCCAGGAGAGAGGCCCAAGCAAGACGCGCCCTGAGGAGCGTCTTGCCACATGTCAAAACTCGGTCTGACTGAGCGCCTCCAGGAGAGAGTCCCAAGCAAGACGTGCCCCGAGGAGCGTCTTGCCACATGTCAACACTGGGTCTGACTGAGCGCCTCCAGGAGAGAGGCCCAAGCAAGAAGCGCCCCGAGGAGCGTCTTGCCACATGTCAACAATGGGTCTGACTGAGGGCCTCCAGGAGAGAGGCCCAAGCAAGACGCGCCCCAAGGAGCGTCTTGCCACATGTCAGCACTCGGTCTGACTGAGCGCCTCCAGAAGAGAGGCCCAAGCAAGACGCGCCCCTAGGAGCGTCTTGCCACATGTCAACACTGGTTCTGACTGAGCGCCTCCAGGAGAGAGGCCCAAGCAAGACGCGCCCCAAGAGGCGTCTTGCCACATGTCAACACTGGGTCTGACTGAGCGCCTCCAGGAGAGAGTCCCAAGCAAGACGTGCCCCGAGCAGCGTCTTGCCACATGTCAACACTGGGTCTGACTGAGCGCCTCCAGGAGAGAGGCCCAAGCAAGAAGCGCCCCGAGGAGCGTCTTGCCACATGTCAACAATGGGTCTGACTGAGGGCCTCCAGGAGAGAGGCCCAAGCAAGACGCGCCCCAAGGAGCGTCTTGCCACATGTCAAAAATGGGTCTGACTGAGCGCCTCCAGGAGAGAGGCCCAAGCAAGACGCGCTCCGAGGAGCGTCTTGACACTTGTCAACACTGGGTCTGACTGAGGGCCTCCATGAGAGAAGCCCAAGCAAGACGCACCCCGAGGAGCGTCTTGCCACATGTCAGCACTCGGTCTGACTGAACGCCTCCAGGAGAGAGAGCCAAGCAAGAAGCGCCCCTAGGAGCGTCTTGCCACATGTCAACACTGGGTCTGACAGAGGGCCTCCAGGAGAGAGGCCCAAGCAATACGGGCCCCGAGGAGCGTCTTGCCATATGTCACCACTGGGTCTGACTGAGCGCCCCCAGGAGAGAGGCCCAAGCAAGACGCGCCCCGAGGAGCGTCTTGCCAAATGTCAACACTGGGTCTGACTGAGCGCCTCCAGGAGAGAGGCCCAAGCAAGATGCGCCCCGAGGAGCGTCTTGCCACATGTCAACAATGGGTCTGACTGAGGGCCTCCAGGAGAGAAGCCCAAGCAAGACGCGCCCCGAGGAGCGTCTTGCCACAAGTCAACAATGGGTCTGACTGAGCGCCTCCAGGAGAGAGGCCCAAGCAAGACGTGCCCCGAGGAGCGTCTTGACACTTGTCAACACTGGGTCTGACTGAGGGCCTCCAGGAGCGAAGCCCAAGCAAGACGCGCCCCGAGGAGTGTCTTGCCACATGTCAACACTGGGTCTGACAGAGGGCCTCCAGGAGAGAGGCCCAAGCAAGATGCGCCCCGAGGAGTGTCTTGCCTCATGTAACCACTGGGTCTGACTGAGCGCCTCCAGGAGAGAGGCCCAAGCAAGACGCGCCCCGAGGAGCGTCATGCCACATGTCACTACTCGGTCTGACTGAGCGCCTCCAGGAGAGAGGCCCAAGCAAGACGCGCCCCGAGGAGCGTCTTGCCACGTGTCAACACTGGGTCTGATTGAGGGCCTCCAGGAGAGAGGCCCAAGCAAGACGCGCCCCGAGGAGCGTCTTGTCACATGTCAACACTGGGTCTGACAGAGGGCCTCCAGGAGAGAGTCCCAAGCAAGATGTGCCCCGAGGAGCGTCTTGCCACATGTCAACACTGGGTCTGACTGAGCACCTCCAGGAGAGAGGCCCAAGCAAGAAGCGCCCCGAGGAGCGTCTTGCCACATGTCAACAATGGGTCTGACTGAGGGCCTCCAGGAGAGAGGCCCAAGCAAGACGCGCCCCAAGGCGCGTCTTGCCACATGTCAACAATGGGTCTGACTGAGCGCCTCCAGGAGAGAGGCCCAAGCAAGACGCGCCCCGAGGAGCGTCTTGACACTTGTCAACACTGGGTCTGACTGAAGGCCTCCATGAGAGAAGCCCAAGCAAGACGCGCCCCGAGGAGTGTCTTGCCACATGTCAACACTGGGTCTGACAGAGGGCCTCCAGGAGAGAGGCCCAAGCAATACGCGCCCCGAGGAGCGTCTTGCCATATGTCACCACTGGGTCTGACTGAGCGCCTCCAGGAGAGAGGCCCAAGCAAGACGCGCCCCGAGGAGCGTCTTGCCACATGTCAGCACTCGGTCTGACTGAGCGCCTCCAGGAGAGAGGCCCAAGCAAGACGCGCCCCTAGGAGCGTCTTGCCACATGTCAACACTGGTTCTGACTGAGCGCCTCCAGGAGAGAGGCCCAAGCAAGACGCGCCCCGAGGTTTGTCTTGCCACATGTCAACACTGGGTCTGACAGTGGGCCTCCAGGAGAGAGGCCCAAGCAAGACGCGCCCCAAGGAGCGTCTTGCCACATGTCAGCACTCGGTCTGACTGAGCGCCTCCAGGAGAGAGGCCCAAGCAAGACGCGTCCCTAGGAGCGTCTTGCCACATGTCAACACTGGTTCTGAGTGAGCGCCTCCAGGAGAGAGGCCCAAGCAAGACACGCCCCGAGGAGTGTCTTGCCACATGTCAACACTGGGTCTGACAGAGGGCCTCCAGGAGAGAGGCCCAAGCACGACGCGCCCCGAGGAGCGTCTTGCCACATGTCAACACTGGGTCTGACAGAGGGCCTCCAGGAGAGAGGCCCAAGCAAGACGCTCCCCGAGGAGTGTCTTGCCACATGTCACCACTGGGTCTGACTGAGCGCCTCTAGGAGAGAGGCCCAAGCAAGACGCGCCCCGAGGAGCTTCATGCCACATGTCACTACTCGGTCTGACTGAGCGCCTCCAGGAGAGAGGCCCAAGCAAGACGAGCCCCGAGGAGCGTCTTGCCAGGTGTCAACACTGGGTCTGATTGAGGGCCTCCAGGAGAGAGGCCCAAGCAAGACGCGCCCCGAGGAGCGTCTTGCCACATGTCAACACTGGGTCTGACAGAGGGCCTCCAGGAGAGAGGCCCAAGCAAGACGCGCCCCGAGGAGCGTCTTGCCACATGTCAGCACTCGGTCTGACTGAACGCCTCCAGGAGAGAGGCCCAAGCAAGACGCGCCCCGAGGAGCGTCTTGCCACATGTCACCACTGGGTCTGACTGAGAGCATCCAGGAGAGAAGCCAAAGCAAGACGCGCCCCGAGGAGCGTCTTGCCACATGTCAACACTGGGTCTGATTGAGCGCCTCCAGGAGAGAGGCCCAAGTAAGACACGCCCCGAGGAGCGTCTTGCCACATGTCAACACTGGGTCTGACTGAGCGCCTCCAGGAGAGAGGCCCAAGCAAGACGCGCCCCGAGGAGCGTCTTGCCACGTGTCAACACTGGGTCTGATTGAGGGCCTCCAGGAGAGAGGCCCAAGCAAGACGCGCCCCGAGGAGCGTCTTGCCACATGTCAACACTGGGTCTGACTGAGCGCCTCCAGGAGAGAGGCCCAAGCAAGACGAGCCCCGAGGAGCGTCTTGCCACATGTCAGCACTCGGTCTGACTGAGCGCCTCCAGGAGAGAGGCCCAAGCAAGACGCGCCCCGAGGAGCGTCTTGCCACATGTCACCACTGGGTCTGACTGAGAGCCTCCAGGAGAGAGGCCCAAGCAAGACGCGCCCCGAGGAGCGTCTTGCCACATGTCAACACTGGGTCTGACTGAGCGCCTCCAGGAGAGAGGCCCAAGTAAGACGTACCCCGAGGAGCGTCTTGCCACATGTCAACACTGGGTCTGACTGAGCGCCTCCAGGAGAGAGGTTCAAGCAAGACGCGCCCCGAGGAGCGTCTTGCCACATGTCAACACTGGGTCTGACTGAGCGCCTCCAGGAGAGAGGCCCAAGCAAGACATGCCCCGAGGAGCGTCTTGCCACATGTCAACACTGGGTGTGACTGAGCGCCTCCAGGAGAGAGGCCCAAGCAAGAAGCGCCCCGAGGAGCGTCTTGCCACATGTCAACAATGGGTCTGACTGAGGGCCTCCAGGAGAGAAGCCAAAGCAAGACGCGCCCCGAGGAGCGTCTTGCCACATGTCAACAATGGGTCTGCCTGAGCGCCTCCAGGAGAGAGGCCCAAGCAAGACGCGCCCCGAGGAGTGTCTTGACACTTGTTAACACTGGGTTTGACTGAGGGCCTCCATGAGAGAAGCCCAAGCAAGACGCGCCCCGAGGAGTGTCTTGCCACATGTCAACACTGGGTCTGACAGAGGGCCTCCAGGAGAAAGGCTCAAGCAATACGCGCCCCGAGGAGCGTCTTGCCATATGTCACCACTGGGTCTGACTGAGCGCCTCCAGGAGAGAGGCCCAAGCAAGACGCGCCCCGAGGAGCGTCTTGCCACATGTCAGCACTCGGTCTGACTGAACGCCTCCAGGAGAGAGAGCCAAGCAAGAAGCGCCCCTAGGAGCGTCTTGCCACATGTCAACACTGGGTCTGACAGAGGGCCTCCAGGAGAGAGGCCCAAGCAATACGGGCCCCGAGGAGCGTCTTGCCATATGTCACCACTGGGTCTGACTGAGCGCCCCCAGGAGAGAGGCCCAAGCAAGACGCGCCCCGAGGAGCGTCTTGCCAAATGTCAACACTGGGTCTGACTGAGCGCCTCCAGGAGAGAGGCCCAAGCAAGATGCGCCCCGAGGAGCGTCTTGCCACATGTCAACAATGGGTCTGACTGAGGGCCTCCAGGAGAGAAGCCCAAGCAAGACGCGCCCCGAGGAGCGTCTTGCCACAAGTCAACAATGGGTCTGACTGAGCGCCTCCAGGAGAGAGGCCCACGCAACACGCGCCCCGAGGAGCGTCTTGCCATATGTCACCACTGGGTCTGACTGAGCGCCTCCAGGAGAGAGGCCCAAGCAAGACGCGCCCCTAGGAGCGTCTTGCCACATGTCAACACTGGGTCTGACAGAGGGCCTCCAGGAGAGAGGCCCAAGCAAGATGCGCCCCGAGGAGTGTCTTGCCACATGTCACCACTGGGTCTGACTGAGCGCCTCCAGGAGAGAGGCCCAAGCAAGACACGCCCTGAGGAGCGTCTTGTCACATGTCAACACTGGGTCTGACAGAGGGCCTCCAGGAGAGAGGCCCAAGCAATACGTGCCCCGAGGAGCGTCTAGCCACATGCCACCACTGGGTCTGACTGAGCGCCTCCAGGAGAGAGGCCCAAGCAAGACGCGCCCTGAGGAGCGTCTTGCCACATGTCAAAACTCGGTCTGACTGAGCGCCTCCAGGAGAGAGTCCCAAGCAAGACGTGCCCCGAGGAGCGTCTTGCCACATGTCAACACTGGGTCTGACTGAGCGCCTCCAGGAGAGAGGCCCAAGCAAGAAGCGCCCCGAGGAGCGTCTTGCCACATGTCAACAATGGGTCTGACTGAGGGCCTCCAGGAGAGAGGCCCAAGCAAGACGCGCCCCAAGGAGCGTCTTGCCACATGTCAGCACTCGGTCTGACTGAGCGCCTCCAGAAGAGAGGCCCAAGCAAGACGCGCCCCTAGGAGCGTCTTGCCACATGTCAACACTGGTTCTGACTGAGCGCCTCCAGGAGAGAGGCCCAAGCAAGACGCGCCCCAAGAGGCGTCTTGCCACATGTCAACACTGGGTCTGACTGAGCGCCTCCAGGAGAGAGTCCCAAGCAAGACGTGCCCCGAGCAGCGTCTTGCCACATGTCAACACTGGGTCTGACTGAGCGCCTCCAGGAGAGAGGCCCAAGCAAGAAGCGCCCCGAGGAGCGTCTTGCCACATGTCAACAATGGGTCTGACTGAGGGCCTCCAGGAGAGAGGCCCAAGCAAGACGCGCCCCAAGGAGCGTCTTGCCACATGTCAACAATGGGTCTGACTGAGCGCCTCCAGGAGAGAGGCCCAAGCAAGACGCGCTCCGAGGAGCGTCTTGACACTTGTCAACACTGGGTCTGACTGAGGGCCTCCATGAGAGAAGCCCAAGCAAGACGCGCCCCGAGGAGCGTCTTGCCACATGTCAGCACTCGGTCTGACTGAACGCCTCCAGGAGAGAGAGCCAAGCAAGAAGCGCCCCTAGGAGCGTCTTGCCACATGTCAACACTGGGTCTGACAGAGGGCCTCCAGGAGAGAGGCCCAAGCAATACGGGCCCCGAGGAGCGTCTTGCCATATGTCACCACTGGGTCTGACTGAGCGCCCCCAGGAGAGAGGCCCAAGCAAGACGCGCCCCGAGGAGCGTCTTGCCAAATGTCAACACTGGGTCTGACTGAGCGCCTCCAGGAGAGAGGCCCAAGCAAGATGCGCCCCGAGGAGCGTCTTGCCACATGTCAACAATGGGTCTGACTGAGGGCCTCCAGGAGAGAAGCCCAAGCAAGACGCGCCCCGAGGAGCGTCTTGCCACAAGTCAACAATGGGTCTGACTGAGCGCCTCCAGGAGAGAGGCCCAAGCAAGACGTGCCCCGAGGAGCGTCTTGACACTTGTCAACACTGGGTCTGACTGAGGGCCTCCAGGAGCGAAGCCCAAGCAAGACGCGCCCCGAGGAGTGTCTTGCCACATGTCAACACTGGGTCTGACAGAGGGCCTCCAGGAGAGAGGCCCAAGCAAGATGCGCCCCGAGGAGTGTCTTGCCTCATGTAACCACTGGGTCTGACTGAGCGCCTCCAGGAGAGAGGCCCAAGCAAGACGCGCCCCGAGGAGCGTCATGCCACATGTCACTACTCGGTCTGACTGAGCGCCTCCAGGAGAGAGGCCCAAGCAAGACGCGCCCCGAGGAGCGTCTTGCCACGTGTCAACACTGGGTCTGATTGAGGGCCTCCAGGAGAGAGGCCCAAGCAAGACGCGCCCCGAGGAGCGTCTTGTCACATGTCAACACTGGGTCTGACAGAGGGCCTCCAGGAGAGAGTCCCAAGCAAGATGTGCCCCGAGGAGCGTCTTGCCACATGTCAACACTGGGTCTGACTGAGCACCTCCAGGAGAGAGGCCCAAGCAAGAAGCGCCCCGAGGAGCGTCTTGCCACATGTCAACAATGGGTCTGACTGAGGGCCTCCAGGAGAGAGGCCCAAGCAAGACGCGCCCCAAGGCGCGTCTTGCCAAATGTCAACACTGGGTCTGACTGAGCGCCTCCAGGAGAGAGGCCCAAGCAAGATGTGCCCCGAGGAGCGTCTTGCCACATGTCAACAATGGGTCTGACTGAGGGCCTCCAGGAGAGAAGCCCAAGCAAGACGCGCCCCGAGGAGCGTCTTGCCACAAGTCAACAATGGGTCTGACTGAGCGCCTCCAGGAGAGAGGCCCACGCAACACGCGCCCCGAGGAGCGTCTTGCCATATGTCACCACTGGGTCTGACTGAGCGCCTCCAGGAGAGAGGCCCAAGCAAGACGCGCCCCTAGGAGCGTCTTGCCACATGTCAACACTGGGTCTGACAGAGGGCCTCCAGGAGAGAGGCCCAAGCAAGATGCGCCCCGAGGAGTGTCTTGCCACATGTCACCACTGGGTCTGACTGAGCGCCTCCAGGAGAGAGGCCCAAGCAAGACACGCCCTGAGGAGCGTCTTGTCACATGTCAACACTGGGTCTGACAGAGGGCCTCCAGGAGAGAGGCCCAAGCAATACGTGCCCCGAGGAGCGTCTAGCCACATGCCACCACTGGGTCTGACTGAGCGCCTCCAGGAGAGAGGCCCAAGCAAGACGCGCCCTGAGGAGCGTCTTGCCACATGTCAAAACTCGGTCTGACTGAGCGCCTCCAGGAGAGAGTCCCAAGCAAGACGTGCCCCGAGGAGCGTCTTGCCACATGTCAACACTGGGTCTGACTGAGCGCCTCCAGGAGAGAGGCCCAAGCAAGAAGCGCCCCGAGGAGCGTCTTGCCACATGTCAACAATGGGTCTGACTGAGGGCCTCCAGGAGAGAGGCCCAAGCAAGACGCGCCCCAAGGAGCGTCTTGCCACATGTCAGCACTCGGTCTGACTGAGCGCCTCCAGAAGAGAGGCCCAAGCAAGACGCGCCCCTAGGAGCGTCTTGCCACATGTCAACACTGGTTCTGACTGAGCGCCTCCAGGAGAGAGGCCCAAGCAAGACGCGCCCCAAGAGGCGTCTTGCCACATGTCAACACTGGGTCTGACTGAGCGCCTCCAGGAGAGAGTCCCAAGCAAGACGTGCCCCGAGCAGCGTCTTGCCACATGTCAACACTGGGTCTGACTGAGCGCCTCCAGGAGAGAGGCCCAAGCAAGAAGCGCCCCGAGGAGCGTCTTGCCACATGTCAACAATGGGTCTGACTGAGGGCCTCCAGGAGAGAGGCCCAAGCAAGACGCGCCCCAAGGAGCGTCTTGCCACATGTCAACAATGGGTCTGACTGAGCGCCTCCAGGAGAGAGGCCCAAGCAAGACGCGCTCCGAGGAGCGTCTTGACACTTGTCAACACTGGGTCTGACTGAGGGCCTCCATGAGAGAAGCCCAAGCAAGACGCGCCCCGAGGAGCGTCTTGCCACATGTCAGCACTCGGTCTGACTGAACGCCTCCAGGAGAGAGAGCCAAGCAAGAAGCGCCCCTAGGAGCGTCTTGCCACATGTCAACACTGGGTCTGACAGAGGGCTTCCAGGAGAGAGGCCCAAGCAATACGGGCCCCGAGGAGCGTCTTGCCATATGTCACCACTGGGTCTGACTGAGCGCCCCCAGGAGAGAGGCCCAAGCAAGACGCGCCCCGAGGAGCGTCTTGCCAAATGTCAACACTGGGTCTGACTGAGCGCCTCCAGGAGAGAGGCCCAAGCAAGATGCGCCCCGAGGAGCGTCTTGCCACATGTCAACAATGGGTCTGACTGAGGGCCTCCAGGAGAGAAGCCCAAGCAAGACGCGCCCCGAGGAGCGTCTTGCCACAAGTCAACAATGGGTCTGACTGAGCGCCTCCAGGAGAGAGGCCCAAGCAAGACGTGCCCCGAGGAGCGTCTTGACACTTGTCAACACTGGGTCTGACTGAGGGCCTCCAGGAGCGAAGCCCAAGCAAGACGCGCCCCGAGGAGTGTCTTGCCACATGTCAACACTGGGTCTGACAGAGGGCCTCCAGGAGAGAGGCCCAAGCAAGATGCGCCCCGAGGAGTGTCTTGCCTCATGTAACCACTGGGTCTGACTGAGCGCCTCCAGGAGAGAGGCCCAAGCAAGACGCGCCCCGAGGAGCGTCATGCCACATGTCACTACTCGGTCTGACTGAGCGCCTCCAGGAGAGAGGCCCAAGCAAGACGCGCCCCGAGGAGCGTCTTGCCACGTGTCAACACTGGGTCTGATTGAGGGCCTCCAGGAGAGAGGCCCAAGCAAGACGCGCCCCGAGGAGCGTCTTGTCACATGTCAACACTGGGTCTGACAGAGGGCCTCCAGGAGAGAGTCCCAAGCAAGATGTGCCCCGAGGAGCGTCTTGCCACATGTCAACACTGGGTCTGACTGAGCACCTCCAGGAGAGAGGCCCAAGCAAGAAGCGCCCCGAGGAGCGTCTTGCCACATGTCAACAATGGGTCTGACTGAGGGCCTCCAGGAGAGAGGCCCAAGCAAGACGCGCCCCAAGGCGCGTCTTGCCACATGTCAACAATGGGTCTGACTGAGCGCCTCCAGGAGAGAGGCCCAAGCAAGACGCGCCCCGAGGAGCGTCTTGACACTTGTCAACACTGGGTCTGACTGAGGGCCTCCATGAGAGAAGCCCAAGCAAGACGCGCCCCGAGGAGTGTCTTGCCACATGTCAACACTGGGTCTGACAGAGGGCCTCCAGGAGAGAGGCCCAAGCAATACGCGCCCCGAGGAGCGTCTTGCCATATGTCACCACTGGGTCTGACTGAGCGCCTCCAGGAGAGAGGCCCAAGCAAGACGCGCCCCGAGGAGCGTCTTGCCACATGTCAGCACTCGGTCTGACTGAGCGCCTCCAGGAGAGAGGCCCAAGCAAGACGCGCCCCTAGGAGCGTCTTGCCACATGTCAACACTGGTTCTGACTGAGCGCCTCCAGGAGAGAGGCCCAAGCAAGACGCGCCCCGAGGTTTGTCTTGCCACATGTCAACACTGGGTCTGACAGTGGGCCTCCAGGAGAGAGGCCCAAGCAAGACGCGCCCCAAGGAGCGTCTTGCCACATGTCAGCACTCGGTCTGACTGAGCGCCTCCAGGAGAGAGGCCCAAGCAAGACGCGTCCCTAGGAGCGTCTTGCCACATGTCAACACTGGTTCTGAGTGAGCGCCTCCAGGAGAGAGGCCCAAGCAAGACACGCCCCGAGGAGTGTCTTGCCACATGTCAACACTGGGTCTGACAGAGGGCCTCCAGGAGAGAGGCCCAAGCACGACGCGCCCCGAGGAGCGTCTTGCCACATGTCAACACTGGGTCTGACAGAGGGCCTCCAGGAGAGAGGCCCAAGCAAGACGCTCCCCGAGGAGTGTCTTGCCACATGTCACCACTGGGTCTGACTGAGCGCCTCTAGGAGAGAGGCCCAAGCAAGACGCGCCCCGAGGAGCTTCATGCCACATGTCACTACTCGGTCTGACTGAGCGCCTCCAGGAGAGAGGCCCAAGCAAGACGAGCCCCGAGGAGCGTCTTGCCAGGTGTCAACACTGGGTCTGATTGAGGGCCTCCAGGAGAGAGGCCCAAGCAAGACGCGCCCCGAGGAGCGTCTTGCCACATGTCAACACTGGGTCTGACAGAGGGCCTCCAGGAGAGAGGCCCAAGCAAGACGCGCCCCGAGGAGCGTCTTGCCACATGTCAGCACTCGGTCTGACTGAACGCCTCCAGGAGAGAGGCCCAAGCAAGACGCGCCCCGAGGAGCGTCTTGCCACATGTCACCACTGGGTCTGACTGAGAGCATCCAGGAGAGAAGCCAAAGCAAGACGCGCCCCGAGGAGCGTCTTGCCACATGTCAACACTGGGTCTGATTGAGCGCCTCCAGGAGAGAGGCCCAAGTAAGACACGCCCCGAGGAGCGTCTTGCCACATGTCAACACTGGGTCTGACTGAGCGCCTCCAGGAGAGAGGCCCAAGCAAGACGCGCCCCGAGGAGCGTCTTGCCACGTGTCAACACTGGGTCTGATTGAGGGCCTCCAGGAGAGAGGCCCAAGCAAGACGCGCCCCGAGGAGCGTCTTGCCACATGTCAACACTGGGTCTGACTGAGCGCCTCCAGGAGAGAGGCCCAAGCAAGACGAGCCCCGAGGAGCGTCTTGCCACATGTCAGCACTCGGTCTGACTGAGCGCCTCCAGGAGAGAGGCCCAAGCAAGACGCGCCCCGAGGAGCGTCTTGCCACATGTCACCACTGGGTCTGACTGAGAGCCTCCAGGAGAGAGGCCCAAGCAAGACGCGCCCCGAGGAGCGTCTTGCCACATGTCAACACTGGGTCTGACTGAGCGCCTCCAGGAGAGAGGCCCAAGTAAGACGTACCCCGAGGAGCGTCTTGCCACATGTCAACACTGGGTCTGACTGAGCGCCTCCAGGAGAGAGGTTCAAGCAAGACGCGCCCCGAGGAGCGTCTTGCCACATGTCAACACTGGGTCTGACTGAGCGCCTCCAGGAGAGAGGCCCAAGCAAGACATGCCCCGAGGAGCGTCTTGCCACATGTCAACACTGGGTGTGACTGAGCGCCTCCAGGAGAGAGGCCCAAGCAAGAAGCGCCCCGAGGAGCGTCTTGCCACATGTCAACAATGGGTCTGACTGAGGGCCTCCAGGAGAGAAGCCCAAGCAAGACGCGCCCCGAGGAGCGTCTTGCCACATGTCAACAATGGGTCTGCCTGAGCGCCTCCAGGAGAGAGGCCCAAGCAAGACGCGCCCCGAGGAGTGTCTTGACACTTGTTTACACTGGGTCTGACTGAGGGCCTCCATGAGAGAAGCCCAAGCAAGACGCGCCCCGAGGAGTGTCTTGCCACATGTCAACACTGGGTCTGACAGAGGGCCTCCAGGAGAAAGGCTCAAGCAATACGCGCCCCGAGGAGCGTCTTGCCATATGTCACCACTGGGTCTGACTGAGCGCCTCCAGGAGAGAGGCCCAAGCAAGACGCGCCCCGAGGAGCGTCTTGCCACATGTCAGCACTCGGTCTGACTGAACGCCTCCAGGAGAGAGAGCCAAGCAAGAAGCGCCCCTAGGAGCGTCTTGCCACATGTCAACACTGGGTCTGACAGAGGGCCTCCAGGAGAGAGGCCCAAGCAATACGGGCCCCGAGGAGCGTCTTGCCATATGTCACCACTGGGTCTGACTGAGCGCCCCCAGGAGAGAGGCCCAAGCAAGACGCGCCCCGAGGAGCGACTTGCCAAATGTCAACACTGGGTCTGACTGAGCGCCTCCAGGAGAGAGGCCCAAGCAAGACGCGCCCCGAGGAGCGTCTTGCCACATGTCAACAATGGGTCTGACTGAGGGCCTCCAGGAGAGAAGCCCAAGCAAGACGCGCCCCGAGGAGCGTCTTGCCACAAGTCAACAATGGGTCTGACTGAGCGCCTCCAGGAGAGAGGCCCAAGCAAGACGTGCCCCGAGGAGCGTCTTGACACTTGTCAACACTGGGTCTGACTGAGGGCCTCCAGGAGCGAAGCCCAAGCAAGACGCGCCCCGAGGAGTGTCTTGCCACATGTCAACACTGGGTCTGACAGAGGGCCTCCAGGAGAGAGGCCCACGCAACACGCGCCCCGAGGAGCGTCTTGCCATATGTCACCACTGGGTCTGACTGAGCGCCTCCAGGAGAGAGGCCCAAGCAAGACGCGCCCCTAGGAGCGTCTTGCCACATGTCAACACTGGGTCTGACAGAGGGCCTCCAGGAGAGAGGCCCAAGCAAGATGCGCCCCGAGGAGTGTCTTGCCACATGTCACCACTGGGTCTGACTGAGCGCCTCCAGGAGAGAGGCCCAAGCAAGACGCGCCCCGAGGAGCGTCATGCCACATGTCACTACTCTGTCTGACTGAGCGCCTCCAGGAGAGAGGCCCAAGCAAGACGCGCCCCGAGGAGCGTCATGCCACATGTCACTACTCTGTCTGACTGAGCGCCTCCAGGAGAGAGGCCCAATCAAGACGCGCCCCGAGGAGCGTCTTGCCACGTGTCAACCCTGGGTCTGATTGAGGGCCTCCAGGAGAGAGGCCCAAGCAAGACGCGCCCTGAGGAGCGTCTTGTCACATGTCAACACTGGGTCTGACAGAGGGCCTCCAGGAGAGAGGCCCAAGCAATACGTGCCCCGAGGAGCGTCTAGCCACATGCCACCACTGGGTCTGACTGAGCGCCTCCAGGAGAGAGGCCCAAGCAAGACGCGCCCTGAGGAGCGTCTTGCCACATGTCAAAACTCGGTCTGACTGAGCCCCTCCAGGAGAGAGTCCCAAGCAAGACGTGCCCCGAGGAGCGTCTTGCCACATGTCAACACTGGGTCTGACTGAGCGCCTCCAGGAGAGAGGCCCAAGCAAGAAGCGCCCCGAGGAGAGTCTTGCCACATGTCAACAATGGGTCTGACTGAGGGCCTCCAGGAGAGAGTCCCAAGCAAGACGCGCCCCAAGGAGCGTCTTGCCACATGTCAGCACTCGGTCTGACTGAGCGCCTCCAGGAGAGAGGCCCAAGCAATACGCGCCCCTAGGAGCGTCTTGCCACATGTCAACACTGGTTCTGACTGAGCGCCTCCAGGAGAGAGGCCCAAGCAAGACGCGCCCCAAGAGGCGTCTTGCCACATGTCAACACTGGGTCTGACTGAGCGCCTCCAGGAGAGAGTCCCAAGCAAGACGTGCCCCGAGGAGCGTCTTGCCACATGTCAACATTGGGTCTGACTGAGCGCCTCCAGGAGAGAGGCCCAAGCAAGAAGCGCCCCGAGGAGCGTCTTGCCACATGTCAACAATGGGTCTGACTGAGGGCCTCCAGGAGAGAGGCCCAAGCAAGACGCGCCCCAAGGAGCGTCTTGCCACATGTCAACAATGGGTCTGACTGAGCGCCTCCAGGAGAGAGGCCCAAGCAAGACGCGCTCCGAGGAGCGTCTTGACACTTGTCAACACTGGGTCTGACTGAGGGCCTCCATGAGAGAAGCCCAAGCAAGACGCGCCCCGAGGAGCGTCTTGCCACATGTCAGCACTCGGTCTGACTGAACGCCTCCAGGAGAGAGAGCCAAGCAAGAAGCGCCCCTAGGAGCGTCTTGCCACATGTCACCACTGGGTCTGACAGAGGGCCTCCAGGAGAGAGGCCCAAGCAATACGGGCCCCGAGGAGCGTCTTGCCATATGTCACCACTGGGTCTGACTGAGCGCCCCCAGGAGAGAGGCCCAAGCAAGACGCGCCCCGAGGAGCGTCTTGCCAAATGTCAACACTGGGTCTGACTGAGCGCCTCCAGGAGAGAGGCCCAAGCAAGACGCGCCCCGAGGAGCGTCTTGCCACATGTCAACAATGGGTCTGACTGAGGGCCTCCAGGAGAGAAGCCCAAGCAAGACGCGCCCCGAGGAGCGTCTTGCCACAAGTCAACAATGGGTCTGACTGAGCGCCTCCAGGAGAGAGGCCCAAGCAAGACGTGCCCCGAGGAGCGTCTTGACACTTGTCAACACTGGGTCTGACTGAGGGCCTCCAGGAGCGAAGCCCAAGCAAGACGCGCCCCGAGGAGTGTCTTGCCACATGTCAACACTGGGTCTGACAGAGGGCCTCCAGGAGAGAGGCCCACGCAACACGCGCCCCGAGGAGCGTCTTGCCATATGTCACCACTGGGTCTGACTGAGCGCCTCCAGGAGAGAGGCCCAAGCAAAACGCGCCCCTAGGAGCGTCTTGCCACATGTCAACACTGGGTCTGACAGAGGGCCTCCAGGAGAGAGGCCCAAGCAAGATGCGCCTCGAGGAGTGTCTTGCCACATGTCACCACTGGGTCTGACTGAGCGCCTCCAGGAGAGAGGCCCAAGCAAGACGCGCCCCGAGGAGCGTCATGCCACATGTCACTACTCTGTCTGACTGAGCGCCTCCAGGAGAGAGGCCCAAGCAAGACGCGCCCCGAGAAGCGTCTTGCCACGTGTCAACCCTGGGTCTGGTTGAGGGCCTCCAGGAGAGAGGCCCAAGCAAGACGCGCCCTGAGGAGCGTCTTGTCACATGTCAACACTGGGTCTGACAGAGGGCCTCCAGGAGAGAGGCCCAAGCAATACGTGCCCCGAGGAGCGTCTAGCCACATGCCACCACTGGGTCTGACTGAGCGCCTCCAGGAGAGAGGCCCAAGCAAGACGCGCCCTGAGGAGCGTCTTGCCACATGTCAAAACTCGGTCTGACTGAGCGCCTCCAGGAGAGAGTCCCAAGCAAGACGTGCCCCGAGGAGCGTCTTGCCACATGTCAACACTGGGTCTGACTGAGCGCCTCCAGGAGAGAGGCCCAAGCAAGAAGCGCCCCGAGGAGCGTCTTGCCACATGTCAACAATGGGTCTGACTGAGGGCCTCCAGGAGAGAGGCCCAAGCAAGACGCGCCCCAAGGAGCGTCTTGCCACATGTCAGCACTCGGTCTGACTGAGCGCCTCCAGGAGAGAGGCCCAAGCAAGACGCGCCCCTAGGAGCGTCTTGCCACATGTCAACACTGGTTCTGACTGAGCGCCTCCAGGAGAGAGGCCCAAGCAAGACGCGCCCCAAGAGGCGTCTTGCCACATGTCAACACTGGGTCTGACTGAGCGCCTCCAGGAGAGAGTCCCAAGCAAGACGTGCCCCGAGGAGCGTCTTGCCACATGTCAACACTGGGTCTGACTGAGCGCCTCCAGGAGAGAGGCCCAAGCAAGAAGCGCCCCGAGGAGCGTCTTGCCACATGTCAACAATGGGTCTGACTGAGGGCCTCCAGGAGAGAGGCCCAAGCAAGACGCGCCCCAAGGAGCGTCTTGCCACATGTCAACAATGGGTCTGACTGAGCGCCTCCAGGAGAGAGGCCCAAGCAAGACGCGCTCCGAGGAGCGTCTTGACACTTGTCAACACTGGGTCTGACTGAGGGCCTCCATGAGAGAAGCCCAAGCAAGACGCGCCCCGAGGAGTGTCTTGCCACATGTCAACACTGGGTCTGACAGAGGGCCTCCGGGAGAGAGGCGCAAGCAATACGCGCCCCGAGGAGCGTCTTGCCATATGTCACCACTGGGTCTGACTGAGCGCCTCCAGGAGAGAGGCCCAAGCAAGACGCGCCCCGAGGTTTGTCTTGCCACATGTCAACACTGGGTCTGACAGAGGTTCTCCAGGAGAGAGGCCCAAGCAAGACGCGCCCCGAGGAGCGTCTTGACACTTGTCAACACTGGGTCTGACTGAGGGCCTCCATGAGAGAAGCCCAAGCAAGACGCGCCCCGAGGAGTGTCTTGCCACATGTCAACACTGGGTCAGACAGAGGGCCTTCAGGAGAGAGGCCCAAGCAATACGCGCCCCGAGGAGCGTCTTGCCATATGTCACCACTGGGTCTGACTGAGCGCCTCCAGGAGAGAGGTTCAAGCAAGACGCGCCCCGAGGAGCGTCTTGCCACATGTCAACACTGGGTCTGACTGAGCGCCTCCAGGAGAGAGGCCCAAGCAAGACATGCCCCGAGGAGCGTCTTGCCACATGTCAACACTGGATGTGACTGAGCGCCTCCAGGAGAGAGGCCCAAGCAAGAAGCGCCCCGAGGAGCATCTTGCCACATGTCAACAATGGGTCTGACTGAGGGCCTCCAGGAGAGAAGCCCAAGCAAGACGCGCCCCGAGGAGCGTCTTGCCACATGTCAACAATGGGTCTGCCTGAGCGCCTCCAGGAGAGAGGCCAAAGAAGACGCGCCCCGAGGAGTGTCTTGACACTTGTTAACACTGGGTCTGACTGAGGGCCTCCATGAGAGAAGCCCAAGCAAGACGCGCCCCGAGGAGTGTCTTGCCACATGTCAACACTGGGTCTGACAGAGGGCCTCCAGGAGAGAGGCTCAAGCAATACGCGCCCCGAGGAGCGTCTTGCCATATGTCACCACTGGGTCTGACTGAGCGCCTCCAGGAGAGAGGCCCAAGCAAGACGCGCCCCGAGGAGCGTCTTGCCACATGTCAGCACTCGGTCTGACTGAACGCCTCCAGGAGAGAGAGCCAAGCAAGACGCGCCCCTAGGAGCGTCTTGCCACATGTCAACACTGGGTCTGACAGAGGGCCTCCAGGAGAGAGGCCCAAGCAAGACGCGCCCCGAGGAGTGTCTTGCCACATGTCAACACTGGGTCCGACAGAGGGCCTCCAGGAGAGAGGCCCAAGCAATACGGGCCCCGAGGAGCGTCTTGCCATATGTCACCACTGGGTCTGACTGAGCGCCTCCAGGAGAGAGGCCCAAGCAAGACGCGCCCCGAGGAGCGTCTTGCCAAATGTCAACACTGGGTCTGACTGAGCGCCTCCAGGAGAGAGGCCTAAGCAAGACGCGCCCCGAGGAGCGTCTTGCCACATGTCAACAATGGGTCTGACTGAGGGCCTCCAGGAGAGAAGCCCAAGCAAGACGCGCCCCGAGGAGCGTCTTGCCACAAGTCAACACTGGGTCTGACAGAGGGCCTCCAGGAGAGAGGCCCACGCAACACGCGCCCCGAGGAGCGTCTTGCCATATGTCACCACTGGGTCTGACTGAGCGCCTCCAGGAGAGAGGCCCAAGCAAGACGCGCACCGGGGAGCGTCTTGCCACATGTCAGCACTCGGTCTGACTGAGCGCCTCCAGGAGAGAGGCCCAAGCAAGACGCGCCCCGAGGAGCGTCATGCCACATGTCACTACTCTGTCTGACTGAGCGCCTCCAGGAGAGAGGCCCAAGCAAGACGCGCCCCGAGGAGCGTCTTGCCACGTGTCAACACTGGGTCCGATTGAGGGCCTCCAGGAGAGAGGCCAAAGCAAGATGCGCCCTGAGGAGCGTCTTGTCACATGTCAACACTGGGTCTGACAGAGGGCCTCCAGGAGAGAGGCCCAAGCAATACGTGCCCCGAGGAGCGTCTAGCCACATGCCACCACTGGGTCTGACTGAGCGCCTCCAGGAGAGAGGCCCAAGCAAGACGCGCACTGAGGAGCGTCTTGCCACATGTCAAAACTCGGTCTGACTGAGCGCCTCCAGGAGAGAGTCCCAAGCAAGACGTGCCCCGAGGAGCGTCTTGCCACATGTCAACACTGGGTCTGACTGAGCGCCTCCAGGAGAGAGGCCCAAGCAAGAAGCGCCCCGAGGAGCGTCTTGCCACATGTCAACAATGGGTCTGACTGAGGGCCTCCAGGAGAGAGGCCCAAGCAAGACCTGCCCCAAGGAGCGTCTTGCCACATGTCAGCACTCGGTCTGACTGAGCGCCTCCAGGAGAGAGGCCCAAGCAAGACGCGCCCCTAGGAGCGTCTTGCCACATGTCAACACTGGTTCTGACTGAGCGCCTCCAGGAGAGAGGCCCAAGCAAGACGCGCCCCGAGGAGCGTCTTGCCACATGTCAACACTGGGTCTGACTGAGCGCCTCCAGGAGAGAGGCCCAAGCAAGACGCGCACTGAGGAGCGTCTTGCCACATGTCAAAACTCGGTCTGACTGAGCGCCTCCAGGAGAGAGTCCCAAGCAAGACGTGCCCCGAGGAGCGTCTTGCCACATGTCAACACTGGGTCTGACTGAGCGCCTCCAGGAGAGAGGCCCAAGCAAGAAGCGCCCCGAGGAGCGTCTTGCCACATGTCAACAATGGGTCTGACTGAGGGCCTCCAGGAGAGAGGCCCAAGCAAGACCTGCCCCAAGGAGCGTCTTGCCACATGTCAGCACTCGGTCTGACTGAGCGCCTCCAGGAGAGAGGCCCAAGCAAGACGCGCCCCTAGGAGCGTCTTGCCACATGTCAACACTGGTTCTGACTGAGCGCCTCCAGGAGAGAGGCCCAAGCAAGACGCGCCCCGAGGAGCGTCTTGCCACATGTCAACACTGGGTCTGACTGAGCGCCTCCAGGAGAGAGTCCCAAGCAAGACGTGCCCCGAGGAGCGTCTTGCCACATGTCAACAATGGGTCTGACTGAGCGCCTCCAGGAGAGAGGCCCAAGCAAGACGCGCTCCGAGGAGCGTCTTGACACTTGTCAACACTGGGTCTGACTGAGGGCCTCCATGAGAGAAGCCAAAGCAAGACGCGCCCCGAGGAGTGTCTTGCCACATGTCAACACTGGGTCTGACAGAGGGCCTCCAGGAGAGAGGCCCAAGCAATACGCGCCCCGAGGAGCGTCTTGCCACATGTCAGCACTCGGTCTGACTGAACGCCTCCAGGAGAGAGAGCCAAGCAAGACGCGCCCCTAGGAGCGTCTTGCCACATGTCAACACTGGGTCTGACAGAGGGCCTCCAGGAGAGAGGCCCAAGCAAGACGCGCCCCGAGGAGTGTCTTGCCACATGTCAACACTGGGTCTGACAGAGGGCCTCAAGGAGAGAGGCCCAAGCAATACGGGCCCCGAGGAGCGTCTTGCCATATGTCACCACTGGGTCTGACTGAGCGCCTCCAGGAGAGAGGCCCAAGCAAGACGCGCCCCGAGGAGCGTCTTGCCAAATGTCAACACTGGGTCTCACTGAGCGCCTCCAGGAGAGAGGCCCAAGCAAGACGCGCCCCGAGGAGCGTCTTGCCACATGTCAACAATGGGTCTGACTGAGGGCCTCCAGGAGAGAAGCCCAAGCAAGACGCGCCCCGAGGAGCGTCTTGCCACAAGTCAACAATGGGTCTGACTGAGCGACTCCAGGAGAGAGGCCCAAGCAAGACGTGCCCCGAGGAGCGTCTTGACACTTGTCAACACTGGGTCTGACTGAGGGCCTCCAGGAGCGAAGCCCAAGCAAGACGCGCCCCGAGGAGTGTCTTGCCACATGTCAACACTGGGTCTGACAGAGGGCCTCCAGGAGAGAGGCCCACGCAACACGCGCCCCGAGGAGCGTCTTGCCATATGTCACCACTGGGTCTGACTGAGCGCCTCCAGGAGAGAGGCCCAAGCAAGACGCGCACCGGGAGCGTCTTGCCACATGTCAGCACTCGGTCTGACTGAGCGCCTCCAGGAGAGAGGCCCAAGCAAGACGCGCCCCGAGGAGCGTCATGCCACATGTCACTACTCTGTCTGACTGAGCGCCTCCAGGAGAGAGGCCCAAGCAAGACGCGCCCCGAGGAGCGTCTTGCCACGTGTCAACACTGGGTCTGATTGAGGGCCTCCAGGAGAGAGGCCCAAGCAAGATGCGCCCTGAGGAGCGTCTTGTCACATGTCAACACTGGGTCTGACAGAGGGCCTCCAGGAGAGAGGCCCAAGCAATACGCGCCCCGAGGAGCGTCTAGCCACATGCCACCACTGGGTCTGACTGAGCGCCTCCAGGAGAGAGGCCCAAGCAAGACGCGCCCTGAGGAGCGTCTTGCCACATGTCAAAACTCGGTCTGACTGAGCGCCTCCAGGAGAGAGTCCCAAGCAAGACGTGCCCCGAGGAGCGTCTTGCCACATGTCAACACTGGGTCTGACTGAGCGCCTCCAGGAGAGAGGCCCAAGCAAGAAGCGCCCCGAGGAGCGTCTTGCCACATGTCAGCACTCGGTCTGACTGAGCGCCTCCAGGAGAGAGGCCCAAGCAAGACGCGCCCCTAGGAGCGTCTTGCCACATGTCAACACTGGTTCTGACTGAGCGCCTCCAGGAGAGAGGCCCAAGCAAGACGCGCCCCGAGGAGCGTCTTGCCACATGTCAACACTGGGTCTGACTGAGCGCCTCCAGGAGAGAGTCCCAAGCAAGACGTGCCCCGAGGAGCGTCTTGCCACATGTCAACAATGGGTCTGACTGAGCGCCTCCAGGAGAGAGGCCCAAGCAAGACGCGCTCCGAGGAGCGTCTTGACACTTGTCAACACTGGTTCTGACTGAGGGCCTCCATGAGAGAAGCCAAAGCAAGACGCGCCCCGAGGAGTGTCTTGCCACATGTCAACACTGGGTCTGACAGAGGGCCTCCAGGAGAGAGGCCCAAGCAATACGCGCCCCGAGGAGCGTCTTGCCACATGTCAGCACTCGGTCTGACTGAGCGCCTCCAGGAGAGAGGCCCAAGCAAGACGTGCACCTAGGAGCGTCTTGCCACATGTCAACACTGGTTCTGACTGAGCGCCTCCAGGAGAGAGGCCCAAGCAAGACGCGCCCCGAGGTTTGTCTTGCCACATGTCAACACTGGGTCTGACAGAGGTTCTCCAGGAGAGAGGCCCAAGCAAGACGCGCCCCAAGGAGCGTCTTGCCACATGTCAGCACTCGGTCTGACTGAGCGCCTCCAGGAGAGAGGCCCAAGCAAGACGTGCCCCTAGGAGCGTCTTGCCACATGTCAACACTGGTTCTGACTGAGCGCCTCCAGGAGAGAGGCCCAAGCAAGACGCGCCCCGAGGAGTGTCTTGCCACATGTCAACACTGGGTCTGACAGAGGGCCTCCAGGAGAGAGGCCCAAGCAAGACGCGCCCCAAGCAGCGTCTTGCCACATGTCAACAATGGGTCTGACTGAGCGCCTCCAGGAGAGAGGCCCAAGCAAGACGCGCCCCGAGGAGCGTCTTGACACTTGTCAACACTGGGTCTGACTGAGGGCCTCCTTGAGAGAAGCCCAAGCAGGACGCGCCCCGAGGAGTGTCTTGCCACATGTCAACACTGGGTCAGACAGAGGGCCTTCAGGAGAGAGGCCCAAGCAATACGCGCCCCGAGGAGCGTCTTGCCATATGTCACCACTGGGTCTGACTGAGCGCCTCCAGGAGAGAGGCCCAAGCAAGACGCGCCCCGAGGAGCGTCTTGCCACATGTCAGCACTCGGTCTGACTGAGCGCCTCCAGGAGAGAGGCCCAAGCAAGACGCGCCCCTAGGTGCGTCTTGCCACATGTCAACACTGGTTCTGACTGAGCGCCTCCAGGAGAGAGGCCCAAGCAAGACGCGCCACGAGGAGTGTCTTGCCACATGTCAACACTGGGTCTGACAGAGGGCCTCCAGGAGAGAGGCCCAAGCAACACGCGCCCCGAGGAGCGTCTTGCCATATGTCACCACTGGGTCTGACTGAGCGCCTCCAGGAGAGAGGCCCAAGCAAGACGCGCCCCGAGGAGCATCTTGCCACATGTCAGCACTCTGTCTGACTGAGCAGGAGAGAGGCCCAAGCAAGACGCGCCCCTAGGAGCATCTTGCCACATGTCACCACTGGGTCTGACAGCGGGCCTCCAGGAGAGAGGCCCAAGCAAGACGCGCCCCGAGGAGCGTCTTGCCACATGACAACACTGGGTCTGACAGAGGGCCTCCAGGAGAGAGGCCCAAGCAATACGTGCCCCGAGGAGCGTCTACCCACATGTCACCACTGGGTCTGACATGAGCACCTCCAGGAGAGAGGCCCAAGCAAGACACGCCCCGAGGAGCGTCTTGCCACATGTTGCCACTGGGTCTGACTGAGAGCCTCCAGGAGAGAGACCCAAGCAAGACGCGCCCCGAGGAGCGTCTTGCCACATGTCAACACTGGGTCTGACTGAGCGCCTCCAGGAGAGAGGCCCAAGCAAGACGTGCCCCGAGGTTTGTCTTGCCACATGTCAACACTGGGTCTGACTGAGCGCCTCAAGGAGAGAGGCCCAAGCCAGACACGCCCCGAGGAGCGTCTTGCCACATGTCAACACTGGGTCTGACTGAGCGCCTCCAGGAGAGAGGCCCAAGCAAGACGCGCCCCGAGGAGTTTCTTGACACTTGTCAACACTGGGTCTGACTGAGGGCCTCCATGAGAGAAGCCCAAGCAAGACGCGCCCCGAGGAGTGTCTTGCCACATGTCAACACTGGGTCTGACAGAGGGCCTCCAGGAGAGAGGCCCAAGCAATACGCGCCCCGAGGAGCGTCTTGCCATATGTCACCACTGGGTCTGACTGAGTGCCTCCAGGAGAGAGGCCAAAGCAAGATGCTCCCCAAGGAGCGTCTTGCCACATGTCAACAATGGGTCTGACTGAGCGCCTCCAGGAGAGAGGCCCAAGCAAGACGCGCCCCGAGGAGCGTCTTGACACTTGTCAACACTGGGTCTGACTGAGGGCCTCCATGAGAGAAGCCCAAGCAAGACGCGCCCCGAGGAGTGTCTTGCCACATGTCAACACTGGGTCAGACAGAGGGCCTCCAGGAGAGAGGCCCAAGCAATACGCGCCCCGAGGAGCGTCTTGCCATATGTCACCACTGGGTCTGACTGAGCGCCTCCAGGAGAGAGGCCCAAGCAAGACGCGCCCCGAGGAGCGTCTTGCCACATGTCAGCACTCGGTCTGACTGAGCGCCTCCAGGAGAGAGGCCCAAGCAAGACGCGCCCCTAGGAGCGTCTTGCCACATGTCAACACTGGGTCTGACAGCGGGCCTCCAGGAGAGAGGCCCAAGCAAGACACGCCCTGAGGAGTGTCTTGCCACATGTCACCACTGGGTCTGACTGAGCGCCTCCAGGAGAGAGGCCCAAGCAAGACGCGCCCCGAGGAGCGTCTTGCCACATGTCAACACTGGGTCTGACAGAGGGCCTCCAGGAGAGAGGCCCAAGCAATACGTGCCCCGAGGAGCGTCTAGCCACATGTCACCACTGGGTCTGACTGAGCACCTCCAGGAGAGAGGCCCAAGCAAGACGCGCCCCGAGGAGCGTCTTGCCACATGTTGCCACTGGGTCTGACTGAGAGCCTCCAGGAGAGAGGCCCAAGCAAGACGCGCCCCGAGGAGCGTCTTGCCACATGTCAACACTGGGTCTGACTGAGCGCCTCCAGGAGAGAGGCCCAAGCAAGACGTGCCACGAGGTTTGTCTTGCCACATGTCAACACTGGGTCTGACTGAGCGCCTCAAGGAGAGAGGCCCAAGCAACACGCGCCCCGAGGAGCGTCTTGCCACATGTCAACACTGGGTCTGACTGAGCGCCTCCAGGAGAGAGGCCCAAGCAAGACGCGCCCCGAGGAGTGTCTTGACACTTGTCAAAACTGGGTCTGACTGAGCGCCTCCAGGAGAGAGGCCCAAGCAAGAAGCGCCCCGAGGAGCGTCTTGCCACATGTCAACAATGGGTCTGACTGAGGGCCTCCAGGAGAGAGGCCCAAGCAAGACGCGCCCAAAGGAGCGTCTTGCCACATGTCAGCACTCGGTCTGACTGAGCGCCTCCAGGAGAGAGGCCCAAGCAAGACGCGCCCCTAGGAGCGTCTTGCCACATGTCAACACTGGTTCTGACTGAGCGCCTCCAGGAGAGAGGCCCAAGCAAGACGCGCCCCGAGGAGCGTCTTGCCACATGTCAACACTGGGTCTGACTGAGCGCCTCCAGGAGAGAGTCCCAAGCAAGACGTGCCCCGAGGAGCGTCTTGCCACATGTCAACAATGGGTCTGACTGAGCGCCTCCAGGAGAGAGGCCCAAGCAAGACGCGCTCCGAGGAGCGTCTTGACACTTGTCAACACTGGGTCTGACTGAGGGCCTCCATGAGAGAAGCCAAATCAAGACGCGCCCCGAGGAGTGTCTTGCCACATGTCAACACTGGGTCTGACAGAGGGCCTCCAGGAGAGAGGCCCAAGCAATACGCGCCCCGAGGAGCGTCTTGCCATATGTCACCACTGGGTCTGACTGAGCGCCTCCAGGAGAGAGGCCCAAGCAAGACGCGCCCCGAGGAGCGTCTTGCCACATGTCAGCACTCGGTCTGACTGAGCGCCTCCAGGAGAGAGGCCCAAGCAAGACGTGCACCTAGGAGCGTCTTGCCAAATGTCAACACTGGTTCTGACTGAGCGCCTCCAGGAGAGAGGCCCAAGCAAGACGCGCCCCGAGGTTTGTCTTGCCACATGTCAACACTGGGTCTGACAGAGGTTCTCCAGGAGAGAGGCCCAAGCAAGACGCGCCCCAAGGAGCGTCTTGCCACATGTCAGCACTCGGTCTGACTGAGCGCCTCCAGGAGAGAGGCCCAAGCAAGACGTGCCCCTAGGAGCGTCTTGCCACATGTCAACACTGGTTCTGACTGAGCGCCTCCAGGAGAGAGGCCCAAGTATGACGCGCCCCGAGGAGTGTCTTGCCACATGTCAACACTGGGTCTGACAGAGGGCCTCCAGGAGAGAGGCCCAAGCAAGACGCGCCCCAAGCAGCGTCTTGCGACTTGTCAACAATGGGTCTGACTGAGCGCCTCCAGGAGAGAGGCCCAAGCAAGACGCGCCCCGAGGAGCGTCTTGACACTTGTCAACACTGGGTCTGACTGAGGGTCTCCTTGAGAGAAGCCCAAGCAGGACGCGCCCCGAGGAGTGTCTTGCCACATGTCAACACTGGGTCAGACAGAGGGCCTTCAGGAGAGAGGCCCAAGCAATACGCGCCCCGAGGAGCGTCTTGCCATATGTCACCACTGGGTCTGACTGAGCGCCTCCAGGAGAGAGGCCCAAGCAAGACGCGCCCCGAGGAGCGTCTTGCCACATGTCAGCACTCGGTCTGACTGAGCACCTCCAGGAGAGAGGCCCAAGCAAGACGCGCCCCTAGGTGCGTCTTGCCACATGTCAACACTGGTTCTGACTGAGCGCCTCCAGGAGAGAGGCCCAAGCAAGACGCGCCCCGAGGAGTGTCTTGCCACATGTCAACACTGGGTCTGACAGAGGGCCTCCAGGAGAGAGGCCCAAGCAACACGCGCCCCGAGGAGCGTCTTGCCATATGTCACCACTGGGTCTGAATGAGCGCCTCCAGGAGAGAGGCCCAAGCAAGACGCGCCCCGAGGAGCATCTTGCCACATGTCAGCACTCTGTCTGACTGAGCAGGAGAGAGGCCCAAGCAAGACGCGCCCCTAGGAGCATCTTGCCACATGTCACCACTGGGTCTGACAGCGGGCCTCCATGAGAGAAGCCCAAGCAAGACGCGCCCCGAGGAGTGTCTTGCCACATGTCAACACTGGGTCAGACAGAGGGCCTCCAGGAGAGAGGCCCAAGCAATACGCGCCCCGAGGAGCGTCTTGCCATATGTCACCACTGGGTCTGACTGAGCGCCTCCAGGAGAGAGGCCCAAGCAAGACGCGCCCCGAGGAGCGTCTTGCCACATGTCAGCACTCGGTCTGACTGAGCGCCTCCAGGAGAGAGGCCCAAGCAAGACGCGCCCCTAGGAGCGTCTTGCCACATGTCAACACTGGGTCTGACAGCGGGCCTCCAGGAGAGAGGCCCAAGCAAGACACGCCCTGAGGAGTGTCTTGCCACATGTCACCACTGGGTCTGACTGAGCGCCTCCAGGAGAGAGGCCCAAGCAAGACGCGCCCCGAGGAGCGTCTTGCCACATGTCAACACTGGGTCTGACAGAGGGCCTCCAGGAGAGAGGCCCAAGCAATATGTGCCCCGAGGAGCGTCTAGCCACATGTCACCACTGGGTCTGACTGAGCACCTCCAGGAGAGAGGCCCAAGCAAGACGCGCCCCGAGGAGCGTCTTGCCACATGTTGCCACTGGGTCTGACTGAGAGCCTCCAGGAGAGAGGCCCAAGCAAGACGTGCCCCGAGGAGCGTCTTGCCACATGTCAACACTGGGTCTGACTGAGCGCCTCCAGGAGAGAGGCCCAAGCAAGACGTGCCCCGAGGTTTGTCTTGCCACATGTCAACACTGGGTCTGACTGAGCGCCTCAAGGAGAGAGGCCCAAGCAACACGCGCCCCGAGGAGCGTCTTGCCACATGTCAACACTGGGTCTGACTGAGCGCCTCCAGGAGAGAGGCCCAAGCAAGACGCGCCGCGAGGAGTGTCTTGACACTTGTCAACACTGGGTCTGACTGAGGGCCTCCATGAGAGAAGCCCAAGCAAGACGCGCCCCGAGGAGTGTCTTGCCACATGTCAACACTGGGTCTGACAGAGGGCCTCCAGGAGAGAGGCCCAAGCAATACGCGCCCCGAGGAGCGTCTTGCCATATGTCCCCACTGGGTCTGACTGAGCTCCTCCAGGAGAGAGGCCCAAGCAAGACGCGCCCCGAGGAGCGTCTTGCCACATGTCAACAATGGGTCTGACTGAGGGCCTCCAGGAGAGAGGCCCAAGCAAGACGCGCCCCAAGGAGCGTCTTGCCACATGTCAACAATGTGTCTGACTGAGCGCCTCCAGGAGAGAGGCCCAAGCAAGACGCGCCCCGAGGAGCGTCTTGACACTTGTCAACACTGGGTCTGACTGAGGGCCTCCATGAGAGAAGCCCAAGCAAGACGCGCCCCGAGGAGTGTCTTGCCACATGTCAACACTGGGTCTGACAGAGGGCCTCCAGGAGAGAGGCCCAAGCAATACGCGCCCCGAGAAGCGTCTTGCCATATGTCACCACTGGGTCTGACTGAGCGCCTCCAGGAGAGAGGCCCAAGCAAGACGCGCCCTGAGGAGCGTCTTGCCACATGTCAGCACTCGGTCTGACTGAGCGCCTCAAAGAGAGAGGCCCAAGCAAGACGCGCCCCGAGGAGTGTCTTGCCACATGTCAACACTGGGTCTGACAGCGGGCCTCCAGGAGAGAGGCCCAAGCAAGACGCGCTCCGAAGAGTGTCTTGCCACATGTCAACACTGGGTCTGACAGAGGGCCTCCAGGAGAGAGGCCCAAGCAATACGCGCCCCTAGGAGCGTCTTGCCACATGTCAACACTGGTTCTGACTGAGCGCCTCCAGGAGAGAGGCCCAAGCAAGACGCGCCCCAAGGAGCGTCTTGCCACATGTCAACAATGGGTCTGACTGAGCGCCTCCAGGAGAGAGGCCCAAGCAAGACGCGCCCCGAGGAGCGTCTTGACACTTGTCAACACTGGGTCTGACTGAGAGCCTCCATGAGAGAAGCCCAAGCAAGACTGCCCCCGAGGAGTGTCTTGCCACATGTCAACACTGGGTCTGACAGAGGGCCTACAAGAGAGAGGCCCAAGCAATACGCGCCCCTAGGAGCGTCTTGCCACATGTCAACACTGGTTCTGACTGAGCGCCTCCAGGAGAGAGGCCTAAGCAAGACGCGCCCCGAGGAGTGTCTTGCCACATGTCAACACTGGGTCTGACAGAGGGCCTCCAGGAGAGAGGCGCAAGCAACACGCGCCCCGAGGAGCGTCTTGCCATATGTCACCACTGGGTCTGACTGAGCGCCTCCAGGAGAGAGGCCCAAGCAAGACGCGCCCCGTGGAGCGTCTTGCCACATGTCAGCACTCGGTCTGACTGAGCGCCTCCAGGAGAGAGGCCCAAGCAAGACGCGCCCCGAGGAGCGTCTTGACACATGTCAACACTGGGTCTGACTGAGCGCCTCCAGGAGAGAGGCCCAAGCAAGACGCGCCCCGAGGAGCGTCTTGCCACATGTCAACACTGGGTCTGACTGAGCGCCTCCAGGAGAGAGGCCCAAGCAAGACGTGCCCCGAGGTTTGTCTTGCCACATGTCAACACTGGGTCATACTGAGCTCCTCCAGGAGAGAGGCCCAAGCAAGAAGCGCCCCGAGGAGCGTCTTGCCACATGTCAACAATGGGTCTGACTGAGGGCCTCCAGGAGAGAGGCCCAAGCAAGACTAGCCCCGAGGAGCGTCTTGCCACATGTCAGCACTCGGTCTGACTGAGCGCCTCCAGGAGAGAGGCCCAAGCAAGACGCGCCCCGAGGAGCGTCTTGACACTTGTCAACACTGGGTCTGACAGAAGGCCTCCAGGAGAGAGGCCCAAGCAATACGCGCCCCGAGGAGCGTCTTGCCATATGTCATCACTGGGTCTGACTGAGCGCCTCCAGGAGAGAGGCCCAAGCAAGACGCGCCCCGAGGAGTGTCTTGCCACATGTCAACACTGGATCTGACAGAGGGCCTCCAGGAGAGAGGCCCAAGCAACACGCGCCCCGAGGAGCGTCTTGCCATATGTCACCACTGGGTCTGACTGAGCGCCTCCAGGAGAGAGGCCCAAGCAAGACGCGCCCCGAGGAGCGTCTTGCCACATGTCAGCACTCGGTCTGACTGAGCGCCTCCAGGAGAGAGGCCCAAGCAAGACGCGCCCCTAGGAGCGTCTTGACACATGTCACCACTGGGTCTGACTGCGGGCCTCCAGGAGAGAGGCCCAAGCAAGACGCGCCCCGAGGAGCGTCATGCCATATGTCACTACTCGGTCTGACTGAGCGCCTCCAGGAGAGAGGCCCAAGCAAGACGCAACCCGAGGAGCGTCTTGCCATGTGTCAACACTGGGTCTGATTGAGGGCCTCCAGGAGAGAGGCCCAAGCAAGACGCGCCCCCAGGAGCGTCTTGCCACATGTCAACACTGGGTCTGACAGAGGGCCTCCAGGAGAGAGGCCCAAGCAATAAGTGCCCCGAGGAGCGTCTAGACACATGTCACCACTGGGTCTGACTGAGCACCTCCAGGAGAGAGGCCCAAGCAAGACGCGCCCCGAGGAGCGTCTTGCCACATGTCAGCACTCGGTCTGACTGAGCGCCTCCAGGAGAGAGGCCCAAGCAAGATGCGCCCCGAGGAGCGTCTTGCCACATGTCAACACTGGGTCTGACTGAGCGCCTCCAGGAGAGAGGCCCAAGCAAGACGTGCCCCGAGGTTTGTCTTGTCACATGTCAACACTGGGTCTGACTGAGCGCCTCCAGGAGAAAGGCCCAAGCAAGACGCGCCCCGAGGAGCGTCTTGCCACATGTCAACACTGGGTCTGACTGAGCGCCTCCAGGAGAGAGGCCCAAGCAAGACGCGCCCAGAGGAGTGTCTTGACACTTGTCAACACTGTGTCTGACTGAGGGCCTCCATGAGAGAAGCCCAAGCAAGACGCGCCCCGAGGAGTGTCTTGCCACATGTCAACACTGGGTCTGACAGAGGGCCTCCAGGAGAGAGGCCCAAGCAAGACGCGCCCCGAGGAGCGTCTTGCCACATGTCAGCACTCGGTCTGAATGAGCGCCTCCAGGAGAGAGAGCCAAGCAAGACGCGCCCCTAGGAGCGTCTTGCCACATGTCAACACTGGGTCTGACTGAGGGCCTCCAGTAGAGAGGCCCAAGCAAGACGCGTCCCAAGGAGCGTCATGCCACATGTCAACACTGGGTCTGACTGAGGGCCTCCATGAGAGAAGCCCAAGCAAGACGCGCCCCGAGGAGTGTCTTGCCACATGTCAACACTGGGTCTGACAGAGGGCCTCCAGGAGAGAGGCCCAAGCAATACGCGCCCCGAGGAGCGTCTTGCCATATGTCACCACTGGGTCTGACTGAGCGCCTCCAGGAGAGAGGCCCAAGCAAGAAGCGCCCCGAGGAGCGTCTTGCCACATGTCAGCACTCGGTCTGACTGAGCTCCTTCTGGAGAGAGGCCCAAGCAAGACGCGCCCCGAGGAGTGTCTTGCCACATGTCAACACTGGGTCTGACAGAGGGCCTCCAGGAGAGAGGCCCAAGCAACACGCGCCCAGAGGAGCGTCTTGCCATATGTCACCACTGGGTCTGACTGAGCGCCTCCAGGAGAGAGGCCCAAGCAAGACGCGTCCCGAGGAGCGTCTTGCCACATGTCAGCACTCGGTCTGACTGAGCGCCTCCAGTAGAGAGGCCCAAGCAAGACGCGCCCCTAGGAGCGTCTTGCCACATGTCACCACTGGGTCTGACAGCGGGCCTCCAGGAGAGAGGCCCAAGCAAGATGCGCCCCGAGGAGTGTCTTGCCACATGTCACCACTGGGTCTGACTGAGCGCCTCCAGGAGAGAGGCCCAAGCAAGACGCGCCCCGAGGAGCGTCATGCCACATGTCACTACTCGGTCTGACTGAGCGCCTCCAGGAGAGAGGCCCAAGCAAGACGCGCCCCGAGGAGCGTCTTAGCACGTGTCAACACTGGGTCTGAATGAGGGCCTCCAGGAGAGAGGCCTTAATCAAGACGCGCCCCGAGGAGCGTCTTGCCACATGTCAACACTGGGTCTGACAGAGGGCCTCCAGGAGAGAGGCCCAAGCAATACGTGCCCCGAGGAGCGTCTAGCCACATGTCACCACTGGGTCTGACTGAGCACCTCCAGGAGAGAGACCCAAGCAAGACGCGCCCCGAGGAGCGTCTTGCCACATGTCAGCACTCGGTCTGACTGAGCGCCTCCAGGAGAGAGGCCCAAGCAAGACGCGCCCCGAGGAGTGTCTTGCCACATGTCAACACTGGGTCTGACAGAGGGCCTCCAGGAGAGAGGCCCAAGCAATACGCGCCCCGAGGAGCGTCTTGCCATATGTCACCACTGTGTCTGACTGAGCGCCTCCAGGAGAGAGGCCCAAGCAAGACGCGCCCCGAGGAGCGTCTTGCCACATGTCAGCACTCGGTCTGACTGAGCGCCTACAGGAGAGAGGCCCAAGCAAGACCCGCCACTAGGAGCGTCTTGCCACATGTCAACACTGGTTCTGACTGAGCGCCTCCAGGAGAGAGGCCCAAGCAAGACGCGCCCCGAGGAGTGTCTTGCCACATGTCAACACTGGGTCTGACAGAGGGCCTCCAGGAGAGAGGCCCAAGCAATACGTGCCCCGAGGAGCGTCTAGCCACATGTCACCACTGGGTCTGACTGAGCACCTCCAGGAGAGAGACCCAAGCAAGACGCGCCCCGAGGAGCGTCTTGCCACATGTCAGCACTCGGTCTGACTGAGCGCCTCCAGGAGAGAGGCCCAAGCAAGACGCGCCCCGAGGAGTGTCTTGCCACATGTCAACACTGGGTCTGACAGAGGGCCTCCAGGAGAGAGGCCCAAGCAATACGCGCCCCGAGGAGCGTCTTGCCATATGTCACCACTGTGTCTGACTGAGCGCCTCCAGGAGAGAGGCCCAAGCAAGACGCGCCCCGAGGAGCGTCTTGCCACATGTCAGCACTCGGTCTGACTGAGCGCCTACAGGAGAGAGGCCCAAGCAAGACCCGCCACTAGGAGCGTCTTGCCACATGTCAACACTGGTTCTGACTGAGCGCCTCCAGGAGAGAGGCCCAAGCAAGACGCGCCCCGAGGAGTGTCTTGCCACATGTCAACACTGGGTCTGACAGAGGGCCTCCAGGAGAGAGGCCCAAGCAACACGCGCCCCGAGGAGCGTCTTGCCATATGTCACCACTGGGTCTCACTGAGGGCCTCCAGGAGAGAGGCCCAAGCAAGACGCGCCCCGAGGAGCGTCTTGCCACATGTCAGCACTCGGTCTGACTGAGCGCCTCCAGTAGAGAGGCCCAAGCAAGACGCGCCCCTAGGAGCGTCTTGCCACATGTCACCACTGGGTCTGACAGCGGGCCTCCAGGAGAGAGGCCCAAGCAAGATGCGCCCCGAGGAGTGTCTTGCCACATGTCACCACTGGGTCTGACTGAGCGCCTCCAGGAGAGAGGCCCAAGCAAGATGCGCCCCGAGGAGCGTCATGCCACATGTCACTACTCGGTCTGACTGAGCGCCTCCAGGAGAGAGGCCCAAGCAAGACGCGCCCCGAGGAGCGTCTTGCCACGTGACAACACTGGGTCTGATTGAGGGCCTCCAGGAGAGAGGCCTCAGCAAGACGCGCCCCGAGGAGCGTCTTGCCACATGTCAACACTGGGTCTGACAGAGGGCCTCCAGGAGAGAGGCCCAAGCAATACGTGCCCCGAGGAGCGTCTTGCCACATGTCATCACTGGGTCTGACTGAGAGCCTCCAGGAGAGAGGCCCAAGCAATACGTGCCCCGAGGAGCGTCTTGCCACATGTCATCACTGGGTCTGACTGAGAGCCTCCAGGAGAGAGGCCCAAGAAAGACGCGCCCCGAGGAGCGTCTTGCCACATGTCAACACTGGGTCTGACTGAGCGCCTCCAGGAGAGAGGCCCAAGCAAGATGCGCCCCGAGGAGCGTCTTGCCACATGTCAACACTGGGTCTGACTGAGCGCCTCCAGGAGAGAGGCCCAAGCAAGACGCACCCCGAGGAGCGTCTTGCCACATGTCAACACTGGGTCTGACTGAGCGCCTCCAGGAGAGAGGCCCAAGCAAGACGTGCCCCGAGGTGCGTCTTGCCACATGTCAACACTGGGTCTGACTGAGCGCCTCCAGGAGAGAGGCCCAAGCAAGAAGCGCCCCGAGGAGCGTCTTGCCACATGTCAACAATGGGTCTGACTGAGGGCCTCCAGGAGAGAAGCCCAAGCAAGACGCGCCCCGAGGAGCGTCTTGCCACATGTCAACAATGGGTCTGACTGAGCGCCTCCAGGAGAGAGGCCCAAGCAAGACGCGCCCCGAGGAGGGTCTTGACACTTGTCAACACTGGGTCTGACTGAGGGCCTCCATGAGAGAAGCCCAAGCAAAACGCGCCCTGAGGAGTGTCTTGCCACATGTCAACACTGGGTCTGACAGAGGGCCTCCAGGAGAGAGGCCCAAGCAATACGCGCCCCGAGGAGCGTCTTGCCACATGTCACCACTGGGTCTGACTGAGCGCCTCCAGGAGAGAGGCCCAAGCAAGACGCGCCCCGAGGAGCGTCTTGCCACATGTCAGCACTCGGTCTGACTGAGCGCCTCCAGGAGAGAGAGCCAAGCAAGACGCGCCCCTAGGAGCGTCTTGCCACATGTCAACACTGGGTCTGACAGAGGGCCTCCAGGAGAGAGGCCCAAGAAAGACGCGCCCCGAGAAGTGTCTTGCCACATGTCAACACTGGGTCTGACAGAGGGCCTCCAGGAGAGAGGCCCAAGCAATACGCGCCCCGAGGAGTGTCTTGCCATATGTCAGCACTCGGTCTGACTGAGCGCCTCCAGGAGAGAGGCCCAAGCAAGACACGCCCCGAGGAGCGTCTTGCCACATGTCAGCACTCGGTCTGACTGAGCGCCTCTAGGAGAGAGGCCCAAGCAAGACGCGCCCCTAGGAGCGTCTTGCCACATGTCAACACTGGGTCTGACAGCGGGCCTCCAGGAGAGAGGCCCAACCAAGATGCGCCCCGAGGAGTGTCTTGCCACATGTCACCACTGGGTCTGACTGAGCGCCTCCAGGAGAGAGGCCCAAGCAAGACGCGCCCCGAGGAGCGTCATGCCACATGTCACTACTCGGTCTGACTGAGCGCCTCCAGGAGAGAGGCCCAAGCAAGACGCGCCCCGAGGAGCGTCTTGCCACGTGTCAACACTGGGTCTGATTGAGGGCCTCCAGGAGAGAGGCCCAAGCAAGACGCGCCCCGAGGAGCGTCTTGCCACATGTCAACACTGGGTCTGACAGAGGGCCTCCAGGAGAGAGGCCCAAGCAATACGTGCCCCGAGGAGCTTCTAGCCACATGTCACCACTGGGTCTGACTGAGCACCTCCAGGAGAGAGGCCCAAGCAAGAAGCGCCCCGAGGAGAGTCTTGCCACATGTCAACACTGGGTCTGACTGAGCGCCTCCAGGAGAGAGGCCCAAGCAAGAAGCGCCCCGAGGAGCGTCTTCCCACATGTCAACAATGGGTCTGACTGAGGGCCTCCAGGAGAGAAGCCCAAGCAAGACGCGCCCCGAGGAGCGTCTTGCCACATGTCAACAATGGGTCTGACTGAGCGCCTCCAGGAGAGAGGCCCAAGCAAGACGTGCCCCGAGGAGCGTCTTGCCACATGGCAGCACTCGGTCTGACTGAGCGCCTTCAGGAGAGAGAGCCAAGCAAGACGCGCCCCTAGGAGCGTCTTGCCACATGTCAACACTGGGTCTGACAGAGGGCCTCCAGGAGAGAGGCCCAAGCAAGACGCGCCCCGAGGAATGTCTTGCCACATGCCAACACTGAGTCTGACTGAGCGCCTCCAGGAGAGAGGCCCAAGCAAGATGCGCCCCGAGGAGCGTCTTGACACATGTAAACACTGGGTCTGACTGAGGGCCTCAATGAGAGAAGCTCAAGCAAGACGCGCCCCGAGGAGCGTCTTGCCACATGTCAACACTGGGTCTGACAGAGGGCCTCCAGGAGAGAGGCCCAAGCAATACGTGCCCCGAGGAGCGTCTTGCCACATGTCACCACTGGGTCTGACTGAGCGCCTCCAGGAGAGAGGCCCAAGTAAGACGCGCCCCGAGGAGCGTCTTGCCACATGTCAACACTGGGTCTGACTGAGCGCCTCCAGGAGAGAGGCCCAAGCAAGACGCGCCCCGAGGAGCGTCTTGCCACATGTCAACACTGGGTCTGACTGAGCGCCTCCAGGAGAGAGGCCCAAGCAAGAAGCGCCCCGAGGAGCGTCTTGCCACATGTCAACAATGGGTCTGACTGAGGGCCTCCAGGAGAGAAGCCCAAGCAAGACGCGCCCCGAGGAGCGTCTTGCCACATGTCAACAATGGGTTTTACTAAGCGCCTCCAGGAGAGAGGCCCAAGCAAGACGCACCCCAAGGAGCATCTTGACACTTGTCAACACTGGGTCTGACTGAGGGCCTCCATGAGAGAAGCCCAAGCAAGACGCGCCCCGAGGAGCGTCTTGCCACATGTCAACATTGGGTCTGACAGAGGGCCTCCAGGAGAGAGGCCCAAGCAATACGTGCCCCGAGGAGCGTCTAGCCACATGTCACCACTGGGTCTGACTGAGCGCCTCCAGGAGAGAGGCCCAAGCAAGACGCGCCCCGAGGAGCGTCTTGCCACATGTCAGCACTCGGTCTGACTGAGCGCCTCCAGGAGAGAGGCCCAAGCAAGACGCGCCCCGAGGAGCGTCTTGCCACATGTCACCACTGGGTCTGACTGAGAGCCTCCAAGAGAGAGCCCCAAGCAAGACGCGCCCCGAGGAGCGTCTTGCCACAGGTCAACACTGGGTCTGACTGAGCGCCTCCAGGAGAGAGGCCCAAGTAAGACTCGCCCCGAGTAGCGTCTTGCCATATGTCACCACTGGGTCTGACTGAGCGCCTCCAGGAGAGAAGCCCAAGCAAGACGCGCCCCGAGGAGCGTCTTGCCACATGTCAGCACTCGGTCTGACTGAGCGCCTCCAGGAGAGAGGCCCAAGCAAGACGCGCCCCTAGGAGCGTCTTGCCACATGTCAACACTGGGTCTGACAGCGGGCCTCCAGGAGAGAGGCCCAAGCAAGACCTACACGGAGGAGTGTCTTGCCACATGTCACCACTGGGTCTGACTGAGCGCCTCCAGGAGAGAAGCCCAAGCAAGACGCGCCCCGAGGAGCGTCTTGCCACATGTCAGCACTCGGTCTGACTAAGCGCCTCCAGGAGAGAGGCCCAAGCAAGACGCGCCCCTAGGAGCGTCTTGCCACATGTCAACACTGGGTCTGACAGCGGGCCTCCAGGAGAAAGGCCCAAGCAAGACGCGCCCCGAGGAGTGTCTTGCCACATGTCACCACGGGGTCTGACTGAGCGCCTCCAGGAGAGAGGCCCAAGCAAGACGCGCCCCGAGGAGCGTCATGCCACATGTCACTACTCGGTCTGACTGAGCGCCTCCAGGAGAGAGGCCCAAGCAAGAAGCGCCCAGAGGAGCGTCTTGCCACATGTCAACACTGGGTCTGACAGCGGGCCTCCAGGAGAGAGGCCCAAGCAAGACCTACACGGAGGAGTGTCTTGCCACATGTCACCACTGGGTCTGACTGAGCGCCTCCAGGAGAGAAGCCCAAGCAAGACGCGCCCCGAGGAGCGTCTTGCCACATGTCAGCACTCGGTCTGACTAAGCGCCTCCAGGAGAGAGGCCCAAGCAAGACGCGCCCCTAGGAGCGTCTTGCCACATGTCAACACTGGGTCTGACAGCGGGCCTCCAGGAGAAAGGCCCAAGCAAGACGCGCCCCGAGGAGTGTCTTGCCACATGTCACCACGGGGTCTGACTGAGCGCCTCCAGGAGAGAGGCCCAAGCAAGACGCGCCCCGAGGAGCGTCATGCCACATGTCACTACTCGGTCTGACTGAGCGCCTCCAGGAGAGAGGCCCAAGCAAGAAGCGCCCAGAGGAGCGTCTTGCCACGTGTCAACACTGGGTCTGATTCAGGGCCTCCAGGAGAGAGGCCCAAGCAAGACGCGCCCCGAGGAGCGTCTTGCCACATGTCAACACTGGGTCTGACAGAGGGCCTCCAGGAGAGAGGCCCAAGCAATACGTGCCCCGAGGAGCGTGTAGCCACATGTCACCACTGGGTCTGACTGAGCACCTCCAGGAGAGAGGCCCAAGCAAGACGCGCCCCGAGGAGCGTCTTGCCACATGTCAGCACTCGGTCTGACTGAGAGCCTCCAGGAGAGAGGCCCAAGCAAGACGTGCCCCGAGGAGCGTCTTGCCACATGTCAACACTGGGTCTGACTGAGCGCCTCCAGGAGAGAAGCCCAAGCAAGACGCGCCCTGAGGAGCGTCTTGCCACATGTCAACAATGGGTCTGACTAAGCGCCTCCAGGAGAGAGGCCCAAGCAAGACGCGCCCCGAGGAGTATCTTGACACTTGTCAACACTGGGTCTGACTGAGGGCCTCCATGAGAGAAGCCCAAGCAAGACGCGCCCCGAGGAGTGTCTTGCCACATGTCAACACTGGGTCTGACAGAGGGCCTCCAGGAGAGAGGCCCAAGCAATACGCGCCCCGAGGAGCGTCTTGCCATATGTTACCACTGGGTCTGACTCAGCGCCTCCAGGAGAGAGGCCCAAGCAAGACGCGCCCCGAGGAGCGTCTTGCCACATGTCAACACTGGGTCTGACTGAGCGCCTCCAGAAGAGAGGCCCAAGCACGACGTGCCCCGAGGAGCGTCTTGCCACATGTCAACACTGGGTCTGACTGAGCGCCTCAAGGAGAGAGGCTCAAGCAAGAAGCGCCCCGAGGAGCGTCTTGCCACATGTCAACAATGGGTCTGACTGAGGGCCTCCAGGAGAGAAGCCCAAGCAAGACGCGCCCTGAGGAGCGTCTTGCCACATGTTAACAATGGGTCTGACTAGGCGCCTCCAGGAGAGAGGCCCAAGCAAGACGCGCCCCGAGGAGTATCTTGACACTTGTCAACACTGGGTCTGACTGAGGGCCTCCATGAGAGTAGCCCAAGCAAGACGCGCCCCGAGAAGTGTCTTGCCACATGTCAACACTGGGTCTGACAGAGGGCCTCCAGGAGAGAGGCCCAAGCAGTACGCGCCCCGAGGAGCGTCTTGTCATATGTCACCACTGGGTCTGACTGAGCGCCTCCAGGAGAGAGGCCCAAGCAAGACGCGCCCCGAGGAGCGTCTTGCCACATGTCAGCACTCGGTCTGACTAAGCGCCTCCAGGAGAGAGAGCCAAGCAAGACGCGCCCCTAGGAGCGTCTTGCCACATGTCAACACTGGGTCTGACAGAGGGCCTCCAGGAGAGAGGCCCAAGCAATACGTGCCCCGAGGAGTGTCTTGCCATAGGTCACCACTGGGTCTGACTGAGCGCCTCCAGGAGAGAGGCCCAAGCAAGACGCGCCCCGAGAAGCGTCTTGCCACATGTCAGCACTCGGTCTGACTGAGCGCCTCCAGGAGAGAGGCCCAAGCAAGACGCACCCCTAGGAGCGTCTTGCCACATGTCAACACTGGGTCTGACTGAGCGCCTCCAGGAGAGAGGCCCAAGCAAGACGCGCCCCGAGGAGCGTCTTGCCACATGTCAACACTGGGTCTGACAGAGGGCCTCCAGGAGAGAGGCCCAAGCAACACGCGCCCCGAGGAGCGTCTTGCCATATGTCACCACTGGGTCTGACTGAGCGCCTCCAGGAGAGAGGCCCAAGCAAGACGCGCCCCGAGGAGCGTCTTGCCACATGTCAACACTGGGTCTGACAGCGGGCCTCCAGGAGAGAGGCCCAAGCAAGACGCGCCCCGAGGAGTGTCTTGCCACATGTCACCACTGGGTCTGACTGAGCGCCTCCAGGAGAGAGGCCCAAGCAAGACTCGCCCCGAGGAGCGTCATGCCACATGTCACTACTCGGTCTGACTGAGCGCCTCCAGGAGAGAGGCCCAAGCAAGACGCGCCCCGAGGAGCGTCTTGCCACGTGTCAACACTGGGTCTGATTGAGGGCCTCAAGGAGAGAGGCCCAAGCAAGACGCGCCCCGAGGAGCGTCTTGCCACATGTCAACATTGGGTCTGACAGAGGGCCTCCAGGAGAGAGGCCCAAGCAATACGTGCCCCGAGGAGCGTCTAGCCACATGTCACCACTGGGTCTGACTGAGCGCCTCCAGGAGAGAGGCCCAAGCAAGACGCGCCCCGAGGAGCGTCTTGCCACATGTCACTACTCGGTCTGACTGAGCGCCTCCAGGAGAGAGGCCCAAGCAAGAAGCGCCCCGAGGAGCGTCTTGCCACGTGTCAACACTGGGTCTGATTCAGGGCCTCTAGGAGAGAGGCCCAAGCAAGACGCGCCCCGAGGAGCGTCTTGCCACATGTCAACACTGGGTCTGTCAGAGGGCCTCCAGGAGAGAGGCCCAAGCAATACGTGCCCCGAGGAGCGTGCAGCCACATGTCACCACTGGGTCTGACTGAGCACCTCCAGGAGAGAGGCCCAAGCAAGACGCGCCCCGAGGAGGGTCTTGCCACATGTCAGCACTCGGTCTGACTGAGAGCCTCCAGGAGAGAGGCCCAAGCAAGACGCGCCCCGAGGAGCGTCTTGCCACATGTCAACACTGGGTCTGACTGAGCGCCTCCAGGAGAGAGGCCCAAGCAAGACGCGCCCTGAGGAGCGTCTTGCCACATGTCAACAATGGGCCTGACTGAGTGCCTCCAGGAGAGAGGCCCAAGCAAGACGTGCCCCGAGGAGCGTCTTGCCACATGTCAACACTGGGTCTGACTGAGGGCCTCCATGAGAGAAGCCCAAGCAAGACGCGCCCCGAGGAGTGTCTTGCCACATGTCAACACTGGGTCTGACTGAGCGCCTCCAGGAGAGAAGCCCAAGCAAGACGCGCCCTGAGGAGCGTCTTGCCACATGTCAAGAATGGGCCTGACTAAGTGCCTCCAGGAGAGAGGCCCAAGCAAGACGCGCCCCGAGGAGTATCTTGACACTTGTCAACACTGGGTCTGACTGAGGGCCTCCATGAGAGAAGCCCAAGCAAGACGCGCCCCGAGGAGTGTCTTGCCACATGTCAACACTGGGTCTGACAGAGGGCCTCCAGGAGAGAGGCCCAAGCAAGACGCGCCCCGAGGAGCGTCTTGCCACATGTCAACACTGGGTCTGACTGAGCGCCTCCAGAAGAGAGGCCCAAGCACGACGTGCCCCGAGGAGAGTCTTGCCACATGTCAACACTGGGTCTGACTGAGCGCCTCCAGGAGAGAGGCTCAAGCAAGAAGCGCCCCGAGGAGCGTCTTGCCACATGTCAACAATGGGTCTGACTGAGGGCCTCCAGGAGAGAAGCCCAAGCAAGACGCGCCCTGAGGAGCGTCTTGCCACATGTCAACAATGGGTCTGACTAGGCGCCTCCAGGAGAGAGGCCCAAGCAAGACGCGCCCCGAGGAGTATCTTGACACTTGTCAACACTGGGTCTGACTGAGGGCCTCCATGAGAGTAGCCCAAGCAAGACGCGCCCCGAGAAGTGTCTTGCCACATGTCAACACTGGGTCTGACAGAGGGCCTCCAGGAGAGAGGCCCAAGCAATACGCACCCCGAGGAGCGTCTTGCCATATGTCACCACTGGGTCTGACTGAGCGCCTCCAGGAGAGAGGCCCAAGCAAGACGCGCCCCGAGGAGCGTCTTGCCACATGTCAGCACTCGGTCTGACTAAGCGCCTCCAGGAGAAAGAGCCAAGCAAGACGCGCCCCTAGGAGCGTCTTGCCACATGTCAACACTGGGTCTGACAGAGGGCCTCCAGGAGAGAGGCCCAAGCAATACGCGCCCCGAGGAGTGTCTTGCCATAGGTCCCCACTGGGTCTGACTGAGCGCCTCCAGGAGAGAGGCCCAAGCAAGACGCGCCCCGAGAAGCGTCTTGCCACATGTCAGCACTCGGTCTGACTGAGCGCCTCCAGGAGAGAGGCCCAAGCTAGACGCACCCCTAGGAGCGTCTTGCCACATGTCAACACTGGGTCTGACTGAGCGCCTCCAGGAGAGAGGCCCAAGCAAGATGCGCCCCGAGGAGCGTCTTGCCACATGTCAACACTGGGTCTGACAGAGGGCCTCCAGGAGAGAGGCCCAAGCAACACGCGCCCCGAGGAGCGTCTTGCCATATGTCACCATTGGGTCTGACTGAGCGCCTCCAGGAGAGAGGCCCAAGCAAGACGCGCCCCGAGGAGCGTCTTGCCACATGTCAACACTGGGTCTGACAGCGGGCCTCCAGGAGAGAGGCCCAAGCAAGACGCGCCCCGAGGAGTGTCTTGCCATAGGTCCCCACTGGGTCTGACTGAGCGCCTCCAGGAGAGAGGCCCAAGCAAGACGCGCCCCGAGAAGCGTCTTGCCACATGTCAGCACTCGGTCTGACTGAGCGCCTCCAGGAGAGAGGCCCAAGCTAGACGCACCCCTAGGAGCGTCTTGCCACATGTCAACACTGGGTCTGACTGAGCGCCTCCAGGAGAGAGGCCCAAGCAAGATGCGCCCCGAGGAGCGTCTTGCCACATGTCAACACTGGGTCTGACAGAGGGCCTCCAGGAGAGAGGCCCAAGCAACACGCGCCCCGAGGAGCGTCTTGCCATATGTCACCACTGGGTCTGACTGAGCGCCTCCAGGAGAGAGGCCCAAGCAAGACGCGCCCCGAGGAGCGTCTTGCCACATGTCAACACTGGGTCTGACAGCGGGCCTCCAGGAGAGAGGCCCAAGCAAGACGCGCCCCGAGGAGATGTCTTGCCACATGTCACCACTGGGTCTGACTGAGCGCCTCCAGGAGAGAGGCCCAAGTAAGACGCGCCCCGAGGAGCGTCTTGCCACATGTCAACACTGGGTCTGACAGCGGGCCTCCAGGAGAAAGGCCCAAGCAAGACGCGCCCCGAGGAGTGTCTTGCCACATGTCACCACGGGGTCTGACTGAGCGCCTCCAGGAGAGAGGCCCAAGCAAGACGCGCCCCGAGGAGCGTCATGCCACATGTCAGCACTCGGTCTGACTAAGCGCCTCCAGGAGAGAGGCCCAAGCAAGACGCGCCCCTAGGAGCGTCTTGCCACATGTCAACACTGGGTCTGACAGCGGGCCTCCAGGAGAAAGGCCCAAGCAAGACGCGCCCCGAGGAGTGTCTTGCCACATGTCACCACGGGGTCTGACTGAGCGCCTCCAGGAGAGAGGCCCAAGCAAGACGCGCCCCGAGGAGCGTCATGCCACATGTCACTACTCGGTCTGACTGAGCGCCTCCAGGAGAGAGGCCCAAGCAAGAAGCGCCCCGAGGAGTGTCTTGCCACGTGTCAACACTGGGTCTGATTCAGGGCCTCCAGGAGAGAGGCCCAAGCAAGACGCGCCCCGAGGAGCGTCTTGCCACATGTCAACACTGGGTCTGACAGAGGGCCTCCAGGAGAGAGGCCCAAGCAATACGTGCCCCGAGGAGCGTGTAGCCACATGTCACCACTGGGTCTGACTGAGCACCTCCAGGAGAGAGGCCCAAGCAAGACGCGCCCCGAGGAGCGTCTTGCCACATGTCAGCACTCGGTCTGACTGAGAGCCTCCAGGAGAGAGGCCCAAGCAAGACGTGCCCCGAGGAGCGTCTTGCCACATGTCAACACTGGGTCTGACTGAGCGCCTCCAGGAGAGAAGCCCAAGCAAGACGCGCCCTGAGGAGCGTCTTGCCACATGTCAACAATGGGTCTGACTAAGCGCCTCCAGGAGAGAGGCCCAAGCAAGACGCGCCCCGAGGAGTATCTTGACACTTGTCAACACTGGGTCTGACTGAGGGCCTCCATGAGAGAAGCCCAAGCAAGACGCGCCCCGAGGAGTGTCTTGCCACATGTCAACACTGGGTCTGACAGAGGGCCTCCAGGAGAGAGGCCCAAGCAATACGCGCCCCGAGGAGCGTCTTGCCATATGTTACCACTGGGTCTGACTCAGCGCCTCCAGGAGAGAGGCCCAAGCAAGACGTGCCCCGAGGAGCGTCTTGCCACATGTCAACACTGGGTCTGACTGAGCGCCTCCAGGAGAGAGGCTCAAGCAAGAAGCGCCCCGAGGAGCGTCTTGCCACATGTCAACAATGGGTCTGACTGAGGGCCTCCAGGAGAGAAGCCCAAGCAAGACGCGCCCTGAGGAGCGTCTTGCCACATGTCAACAATGGGTCTGACTAGGCGCCTCCAGGAGAGAGGCCCAAGCAAGACGCGCCCCGAGGAGTATCTTGACACTTGTCAACACTGGGTCTGACTGAGGGCCTCCATGAGAGTAGCCCAAGCAAGACGCGCCCCGAGAAGTGTCTTGCCACATGTCAACACTGGGTCTGACAGAGGGCCTCCAGGAGAGAGGCCCAAGCAGTACGCGCCCCGAGGAGCGTCTTGCCATATGTCACCACTGGGTCTGACTGAGCGCCTCCAGGAGAGAGGCCCAAGCAAGACGCGCCCCGAGGAGCGTCTTGCCACATGTCAGCACTCGGTCTGACAAAGCGCCTCCAGGAGAGAGAGCCAAGCAAGACGCGCCCCTAGGAGCGTCTTGCCACATGTCAACACTGGGTCTGACAGAGGGCCTCCAGGAGAGAGGCCCAAGCAATACGCGCCCCGAGGAGTGTCTTGCCATAGGTCACCACTGGGTCTGACTGAGCGCCTCCAGGAGAGAGGCCCAAGCAAGACGCGCCCCGAGAAGCGTCTTGCCACATGTCAGCACTCGGTCTGACTGAGCGCCTCCAGGAGAGAGGCCCAAGCAAGACGCACCCCTAGGAGCGTCTTGCCACATGTCAACACTGGGTCTGACTGAGCGCCTCCAGGAGAGAGGCCCAAGCAAGACGCGCCCCGAGGAGCGTCTTGCCACATGTCAACACTGGGTCTGACAGCGGGCCTCCAGGAGAGAGGCCCAAGCAATACGTGCCCCGAGGAGCGTCTAGCCACATGTCACCACTGGGTCTGACTGAGCGCCTCCAGGAGAGAGGCCCAAGCAAGACGCGCCCCGAGGAGCGTCTTGCCACATGTCAACACTGGGTCTGACAGCGGGCCTCCAGGAGAGAGGCCCAATTAAGACGCGCCCCGAGGAGTGTCTTGCCACATGTCACCACGGGGTCTGACTGAGCGCCTCCAGGAGAGAGGCCCAAGCAAGACGCGCCCCGAGGAGCGTCATGCCACATGTCACTACTCGGTCTGACTGAGCGCCTCCAGGAGAGAGGCCCAAGCAAGAAGCGCCCCGAGGAGCGTCTTGCCACGTGTCAACACTGGGTCTGATTCAGGGCCTCCAGGAGAGAGGCCCAAGCAAGACGCGCCCCGAGGAGCGTCTTGCCACATGTCAACACTGGGTCTGACAGAGGGCCTCCAGGAGAGAGGCCCAAGCAATACGTGCCCCGAGGAGCGTGTAGCCACATGTCACCACTGGGTCTGACTGAGCACCTCCAGGAGAGAGGCCCAAGCAAGACGCGCCCCGAGGAGCGTCTTGCCACATGTCAACACTGGGTCTGACTGAGCGCCTCCAGGAGAGAGGCCCAAGCAAGACGCGCCCCGAGGAGCGTCTTGCCACATGTCAACACTGGGTCTGACTGAGTGCCTCCAGGAGAGAGGCCCAAGCAAGACGTGCCCCGAGGAGCGTCTTGCCACATGTCAACACTGGGTCTGACTGAGCGCCTCCAGGAGAGAGGCCCAAGCAAGACGCGCCCCGAGGAGCGTCTTGCCACATGTCAACACTGGGTCTGACTGAGCGCCTCCAGAAGAGAGGCCCAAGCAAGACGTGCCCCGAGGAGCGTCTTGCCACATGTCAACACTGGGTCTGACTGAGCGCCTCCAGGAGAGAAGCCCAAGCAAGACGCGCCCTGAGGAGCGTCTTGCCACATGTCAACAATGGGCCTGACTAAGCGCCTCCAGGAGAGAGGCCCAAGCAAGACGCGCCCCGAGGAGTATCTTGACACTTGTCAACACTGGGTCTGACTGAGGGCCTCCATGAGAGAAGCCCAAGCAAGACGCGCCCCGAGGAGTGTCTTGCCACATGTCAACACTGGGTCTGACAGAGGGCCTCCAGGAGAGAGGCCCAAGCAATACGCGCCCCGAGGAGCGTCTTGCCATATGTTACCACTGGGTCTGACTCAGCGCCTCCAGGAGAGAGGCCCAAGCAAGACGCGCCCCGAGGAGCGTCTTGCCACATGTCAACACTGGGTCTGACTGAGCGCCTCCAGAAGAGAGGCCCAAGCACGACGTGCCCCGAGGAGCGTCTTGCCACATGTCAACACTGGGTCTGACTGAGCGCCTCCAGGAGAGAGGCTCAAGCAAGAAGCGCCCCGAGGAGCGTCTTGCCACATGTCAACAATGGGTCTGACTGAGGGCCTCCAGGAGAGAAGCCCAAGCAAGACGCGCCCTGAGGAGCGTCTTGCCACATGTCAACAATGGGTCTGACTAGGCGCCTCCAGGAGAGAGGCCCAAGCAAGACGCGCCCCGAGGAGTATCTTGACACTTGTCAACACTTGGTCTGACTGAGGGCCTCCATGAGAGTAGCCCAAGCAAGACGCGCCCCGAGAAGTGTCTTGCCACATGTCAACACTGGGTCTGACAGAGGGCCTCCAGGAGAGAGGCCCAAGCAATACGCGCCCCGAGGAGCTTCTTGCCATATGTCACCACTGGGTCTGACTGAGCGCCTCCGGGAGAGAGGCCCGAGCAAGACGCGCCCCGAGGAGCGTCTTGCCACATGTCAGCACTCGGTCTGACTAAGCGCCTCCAGGAGAGAGAGCCAAGCAAGACGCGCCCCTAGGAGCGTCTTGCCACATGTCAACACTGGGTCTGACAGAGGGCCTCCAGGAGAGAGGCCCAAGCAATACGCGCCCCGAGGAGTGTCTTGCCATAGGTCCCCACTGGGTCTGACTGAGCGCCTCCAGGAGAGAGGCCCAAGCAAGACGCGCCCCGAGAAGCGTCTTGCCACATGTCAGCACTCGGTCTGACTGAGCGCCTCCAGGAGAGAGGCCCAAGCTAGACGCACCCCTAGGAGCGTCTTGCCACATGTCAACACTGGGTCTGACTGAGCGCCTCCAGGAGAGAGGCCCAAGCAAGACGCGCCCCGAGGAGCGTCTTGCCACATGTCAACACTGGGTCTGACAGAGGGCCTCCAGGAGAGAGGCCCAAGCAACACGCGCCCCGAGGAGCGTCTTGCCATATGTCACCACTGGGTCTGACTGAGCGCCTCCAGGAGAGAGGCCCAAGCAAGACGCGCCCCGAGGAGCGTCTTGCCACATGTCAACACTGGGTCTGACAGCGGGCCTCCAGGAGAGAGGCCCAAGCAAGACGTGCCCCGAGGAGTGTCTTGCCACATGTCACCACTGGGTCTGACTGAGCGCCTCCAGGAGAGAGGCCCAAGTAGGACGCGCCCCGAGGAGCGTCTTGCCACATGTCAACACTGGGTCTGACTGAGCGCCTCCAGAAGAGAGGCCCAAGCAAGACGCGCCCCGAGGAGCGTCTTGCCACATGTCAACACTGGGTCTGACTGAGCGCCTCCAGGAGAGAGGCCCAAGCAAGACGTGCCACGAAGGAGCGTCTTGCCACATGTCAACACTGGGTCTGACTGAGCGCCTCCAGGCGAGAGGCCCAAGCAAGAAGCGCCCCGAGGAGCATCTTCCCACATGTCAACAATGGGTCTGACTGAGGGCCTCCAGGAGAGAAGCCCAAGCAAGATGCGCCCCGAGGAGCGTCTTGCCCCATGTCAACAATGGGTCTGACTGAGCGCCTCCAGGAGAGAGGCCCAAGCAAGACGGGCCCCGAGGAGCGTCTTCACACTTGTCAACACTGGGTCTGACTGAGCGCCTCCAGGAGAGAGGCCCAAGCAAGACGCACCCAGAGGAGCGTCTTGCCACATGTCAACACTGGGTCTGACAGAGGGCCTTCAGGAGAGAGGCCCAAGCAATACGTGCCCCGAGGAGCGTCTAGCCACATGTCACCACTGGGTCTGACTGAGTGCCTCCAGGAGAGAGGCCCAAGCAAGACGCGGCCCGAGGAGCGTCTTGCCACATGTCAGCACTCGGTCTGACTGAGCGCCTCCAGGAGAGAGGCCCAAGCAAGACGCGCCCCGAGGAGCGTCTTGCCACATGTCACCACTGGGTCTGACTGAGAGCCTCCAGGAGAGAGGCCCAAGCAAGACGCGCCCCGAGGAGCGTCTTGCCACAAGTCAATACTGGGTCTGACTGAGCGCCTCCAGGAGAGAGGCCCAAGTAAGACGCGCCCCGAGGAGCGTCTTGCCACATGTCAACACTGGGTCTGACTGAGCGCCTCCAGGAGAGAGGCCCAAGCAAGACGCGCACCGAGGAGCGTCTTGCCACATGTCAGCACTCGGTCTGACTGAGCGCCTCCAGGAGAGAGGCCCAAGCAAGACGCGCCCCTAGGAGCGTCTTGCCACATGTCAGCACTCGGTCTGACTGAGCGCCTCCAGGAGAGAGAGCCAAGCAAGACGCGACCCTAGGAGCGTCTTGCCACATGTCAACACTGGGTCTGACAGAGGGCCTCCAGGAGAGAGGCCCAAGCAAGACGCGCCCCGAGGAGTGTCTTGCCACATGTCAACACTGGGTCTGACAGAGGGCCTCCAGGAGAGAGGCCCAAGCAATACGCGCCCCGAGGAGTGTCTTGCCATAGGTCACCACTGGGTCAGACTGAGCGCCTCCAGGAGAGAGGCCCAAGCAAGACGCGCCCCGAGAAGCGTCTTGCCACATGTCAGCACTCGGTCTGACTGAGCGCCTCCAGGAGAGAGGCCCAAGCAAGACGCGCCCCTAGGAGCGTCTTGCCACATGTCAACACTGGGTCTGACTGAGCGCCTCCAGGAGAGAGGCCCAAGCAAGACGCGCCCCGAGGAGGGTCTGACAGAGGGCCTCCAGGAGAGAGGCCCAAGTTACACGCGCCCCGAGGAGCGTCTTGCCATAAGTCACCACTGGATCTGACTGAGCGCCTCCAGGAGAGAGGCCCAAGCAAGACGCGCCCCGAGGAGCGTCTTGCCACATGTCATCAATCGGTCTGACTGAGCGCCTCCAGGAGAGAGGCCCAAGCAAGACGCGCCCCTAGGAGCGTCTTGCCACATGTCAACACTGGGTCTGACAGCGGGCCTCCAGGAGAGAGGCCCAAGCAAGACGCGCCCCGAGGAGTGTCTTGCCACATGTCACCACTGGGTCTGACTGAGCGCCTCCAGGAGAGAGGCCCAAGCAAGACGCGCCCCGAGGAGCGTCATGCCACATGTCACTACTCGGTCTGACTGAGCGCCTCCAGGAGAGAAGCCCAAGCAAGACGCGCCCCGAGGAGCGTCTTGCCACGTGTCAACACTGGGTCTGATTGAGGGCCTCCAGGAGAGAGGCTAAAGCAAGACGCACTCGAGGAGCGTCTTGCCACACGTCAACACTGGGTCTGACAAAGGTCCTCCAGGAGAGAGGCCCAAGCAATACGTGCCCCGAGGAGCGTCTAGCCACATGTCACCACTGGGTCTGACTGAGCGCCTCGAGGAGAGAGGCCCAAGCAAGACCCGCCCCGAGGAGCGTCTTGCCACATGTCAGCACTCGGTCTGACTGAGTGCCTCCAGGAGAGAGGCCAAAGCAAGACGCGCCCCGAGGAGCGTCTTGCCACATGTCACCACTGGGTCTGACTGAGAGCCTCCAGGAGAGAGACCCAAGCAAGACGCGCCCCGAGGAGCGTCTTGCCACATGTCAACACTGGGTCTGACTGAGCGCCTCCAGGAGAGAGAGGCTCAAGCAAGAAGCGCCCCGAGGAGCGTCTTGCCACATGTCAACAATGGGTCTGACTGAGGGCCTCCAGGAGAGAAGCCCAAGCAAGACGCGCCCTGAGGAGCGTCCTGCCACATGTCAACAATGGGTCTGACTAAGCGGCTCCATGAGAGAAGCCCAAGCAAGACGCGCCCCGAGGAGTGTCTTGCCACATGTCAACACTGGGTCTGACAGAGGGCCTCCAGGAGAGAGGCCCAAGCAATACGCGCCCCGAGGAGCGTCTTGCCCTATGTCACCACTGGGTCTGACTGAGCGCCTCCAGGAGAGAGGCCCAAGCAAGATGCGCCCCGAGGAGCGTCTTGCCACATGTCAGCACTCGGTCTGACTAAGCGCCTCCAGGAGAGAGAGCCAAGCAAGACGCGCCCCTAGGAGCGTCTTGCCACATGTCAACACTGGGTCTGACAGAGGGCCTCCAGGAGAGAGGCCCAAGCAATACGCGCCCCGAGGAGTGTCTTGCCATAGGTCACCACTGGGTCTGACTGAGCGCCTCCAGGAGAGAGGCCCAAGCAAGACGCGCCCTGAGAAGCGTCTTGCCACATGTCAGCACTCGGTCTGACTGAGCGCCTCCAGGAGAGAGGCCCAAGCAAGACGCGCCCCTAGGAGCGTCTTGCCACATGTCAACACTGGGTCTGACTGAGCGCCTCCAGGAGAGAGGCCCAAGCAAGACGCGCCCCGAGGAGGGTCTGACAGAGGGCCTCCAGGAGAGAGGCCCAAGCAACACGCGCCCCGAGGAGCGTCTTGCCATATGTCACCACTGGGTCTGACTGAGCGCCTCCAGGAGAGAGGCCCAAGCAAGACGCGCCCCGAGGAGCGTCTTGCCACATGTCAGCAATCGGTCTGACTGAGCGCCTCCAGGAGAGAGGCCCAAGCAAGACGCGCCCCTAGGAGCGTCTTGCCACATGTCAACACTGGGTCTGACAGCGGGCCTCCAGGAGAGAGGCCCAAGCAAGACGCGCCCCGAGGAGCGTCTTGCCACGTGTCAACACTGGGTCTGATTGAGGGCCTCCAGGAGAGAGGCCAAAGCAAGACGCGCTCGAGGAGCGTCTTGCCACACGTCAACACTGGGTCTGACAAAGGTCCTCCAGGAGAGAGGCCCAAGCAATACGTGCCCCGAGGAGCGTCTAGCCACATGTCACCACTGGGTCTGACTGAGCGCCTCCAGGAGAGAGGCCCAAGCAAGACGCGCCCCGAGGAGCGTCTTGCCACATGTCAGCACACGGTTTGACTGAGTGCCTCCAGGAGAGAGGCCAAAGCAAGACGCGCCCCGAGGAGCGTTCTGCCACATGTCACCACTGGGTCTGACTGAGAGCCTCCAGGAGAGAGGCCCAAGCAAGACGCACCCCGAGGAGCGTCTTGCCACATGTCAACACTGGGTCTGACTGAGCGCCTCCAGGAGAGAGGCTCAAGCAAGAAGCGCCCCGAGGAGCGTCTTGCCACATGTCAACAATGGGTCTGACTGAGGGCCTCCAGGAGAGAAGCCCAAGCAAGACGCGCCCAGAGGAGCGTCTTGCCACATGTCAACAATGGGTCTGACTAAGCGCCTCCAGGAGAGAGGCCCAAGCAAGACGCGCCCCGAGGAGTATCTTGACACTTGTCAACACTGGGTCTGACTGAGGGCCTCCATGAGAGAAGCCCAAGCAAGACGCGCCCCGAGGAGTGTCTTGCCACATGTCAACACTGGGTCCGACAGAGGGCCTCCAGGAGAGAGGCCCAAGCAATACGCGCCCCGAGGAGCGTCTTGCCATATGTCACCACTGGGTCTGACTGAGCGCCTCCAGGAGAGAGGCCCAAGCAAGACGCGCCCCGAGGAGCGTCTTGCCACATGTCAGCACTCGGTCTGACTGAGCGCCTCCAGGAGAGAGGCCCAAGCAAGACGCGCCCCGAGGAGCGTCTTGCCACATGTCAGCACACGGTTTGACTGAGTGCCTCCAGGAGAGAGGCCAAAGCAAGACGCGCCCCGAGGAGCGTTCTGCCACATGTCACCACTGGGTCTGACTGAGAGCCTCCAGGAGAGAGGCCCAAGCAAGACGCACCCCGAGGAGCGTCTTGCCACATGTCAACACTGGGTCTGACTGAGCGCCTCCAGGAGAGAGGCTCAAGCAAGAAGCGCCCCGAGGAGCGTCTTGCCACATGTCAACAATGGGTCTGACTGAGGGCCTCCAGGAGAGAAGCCCAAGCAAGACGCGCCCAGAGGAGCGTCTTGCCACATGTCAACAATGGGTCTGACTAAGCGCCTCCAGGAGAGAGGCCCAAGCAAGACGCGCCCCGAGGAGTATCTTGACACTTGTCAACACTGGGTCTGACTGAGGGCCTCCATGAGAGAAGCCCAAGCAAGACGCGCCCCGAGGAGTGTCTTGCCACATGTCAACACTGGGTCCGACAGAGGGCCTCCAGGAGAGAGGCCCAAGCAATACGCGCCCCGAGGAGCGTCTTGCCATATGTCACCACTGGGTCTGACTGAGCGCCTCCAGGAGAGAGGCCCAAGCAAGACGCGCCCCGAGGAGCGTCTTGCCACATGTCAGCACTCGGTCTGACTAAGCGCCTCCAGGAGAGAGAGCCAAGCAAGACGCGCCCCTAGGAGCGTCTTGCCACATGTCATCACTGGGTCTGACAGAGGGCCTCCAGGAGAGAGGCCCAGGCAAGACGCGCCCCGAGGAGCGTCATGCCACATGTCACTACTCGGTCTGACTGAGCGCCTCCAGGAGAGAAGCCCAAGCAAGACGCGCCCCGAGGAGCGTCTTGCCACGTGTCAACACTGGGTCTGATTGAGGGCCTCCAGGAGAGAGGCCAAAGCAAGACGCACTCGAGGAGCGTCTTGCCACACGTCAACACTGGGTCTGACAAAGGTCCTCCAGGAGAGAGGCCCAAGCAATACGTGCCCCGAGGAGCGTCTAGCCACATGTCACCACTGGGTCTGACTGAGCGCCTCGAGGAGAGAGGCCCAAGCAAGACCCGCCCCGAGGAGCGTCTTGCCACATGTCAGCACTCGGTCTGACTGAGTGCCTCCAGGAAAGAGGCAAAAGCAAGACGCGCCCCGAGGAGCGTCTTGCCACATGTCACCACTGGGTCTGACTGAGAGCCTCCAGGAGAGAGGCCCAAGCAAGACGCGCCCCGAGGAGCGTCTTGCCACATGTCAACACTGGGTCTGACTGAGCGCCTCCAGGAGAGAGAGGCTCAAGCAAGAAGCGCCCCGAGGAGCGTCTTGCCACATGTCAACAATGGGTCTGACTGAGGGCCTCCAGGAGAGAAGCCCAAGCAAGACGCGCCCTGAGGAGCGTCCTGCCACATGTCAACAATGGGTCTGACTAAGCGGCTCCATGAGAGAAGCCCAAGCAAGACGCGCCCCGAGGAGTGTCTTGCCACATGTCAACACTGGGTCTGACAGAGGGCCTCCAGGAGAGAGGCCCAAGCAATACGCGCCCCGAGGAGCGTCTTGCCCTATGTCACCACTGGGTCTGACTGAGCGCCTCCAGGAGAGAGGCCCAAGCAAGATGCGCCCCGAGGAGCGTCTTGCCACATGTCAGCACTCGGTCTGACTAAGCGCCTCCAGGAGAGAGAGCCAAGCAAGACGCGCCCCTAGGAGCGTCTTGCCACATGTCAACACTGGGTCTGACAGAGGGCCTCCAGGAGAGAGGCCCAAGCAATACGCGCCCCGAGGAGTGTCTTGCCATAGGTCACCACTGGGTCTGACTGAGCGCCTCCAGGAGAGAGGCCCAAGCAAGATGCGCCCTGAGAAGCGTCTTGCCACATGTCAGCACTCGGTCTGACTGAGCGCCTCCAGGAGAGAGGCCCAAGCAAGACGTGCCCCGAGGAGCGTCTTGCCACATGTCAACACTGGGTCTGACTGAGCGCCTCCAGGAGAGAGGCCCAAGCAAGACGCGCCCCTAGGAGCGTCTTGCCACATGTCAACACTGGGTCTGACAGCGGGCCTCCAGGAGAGAGGCCCAAGCAAGACGCGCCCCGAGGAGCGTCTTGCCACGTGTCAACACTGGGTCTGATTGAGGGCCTCCAGGAGAGAGGCCAAAGCAAGACGCGCTCGAGGAGCGTCTTGCCACACGTCAACACTGGGTCTGACAAAGGTCCTCCAGGAGAGAGGCCCAAGCAATACGTGCCCCGAGGAGCGTCTAGCCACATGTCACCACTGGGTCTGACTGAGCGCCTCCAGGAGAGAGGCCCAAGCAAGACGCGCCCCGAGGAGCGTCTTGCCACATGTCAGCACACGGTTTGACTGAGTGCCTCCAGGAGAGAGGCCAAAGCAAGACGCGCCCCGAGGAGCGTTCTGCCACATGTCACCACTGGGTCTGACTGAGAGCCTCCAGGAGAGAGGCCCAAGCAAGACGCACCCCGAGGAGCGTCTTGCCACATGTCAACACTGGGTCTGACTGAGCGCCTCCAGGAGAGAGGCTCAAGCAAGAAGCGCCCCGAGGAGCGTCTTGCCACATGTCAACAATGGGTCTGACTGAGGGCCTCCAGGAGAGAAGCCCAAGCAAGACGCGCCCAGAGGAGCGTCTTGCCACATGTCAACAATGGGTCTGACTAAGCGCCTCCAGGAGAGAGGCCCAAGCAAGACGCGCCCCGAGGAGTATCTTGACACTTGTCAACACTGGGTCTGACTGAGGGCCTCCATGAGAGAAGCCCAAGCAAGACGCGCCCCGAGGAGTGTCTTGCCACATGTCAACACTGGGTCCGACAGAGGGCCTCCAGGAGAGAGGCCCAAGCAATACGCGCCCCGAGGAGCGTCTTGCCATATGTCACCACTGGGTCTGACTGAGCGCCTCCAGGAGAGAGGCCCAAGCAAGACGCGCCCCGAGGAGCGTCTTGCCACATGTCAGCACTCGGTCTGACTAAGCGCCTCCAGGAGAGAGAGCCAAGCAAGACGCGCCCCTAGGAGCGTCTTGCCACATGTCAACACTGGGTCTGACAGAGGGCCTCCAGGAGAGAGGCCCAGGCAAGACGCGCCCCGAGGAGCGTCATGCCACATGTCACTACTCGGTCTGACTGAGCGCCTCCAGGAGAGAAGCCCAAGCAAGACGCGCCCCGAGGAGCGTCCTGCCACGTGTCAACACTGGGTCTGATTGAGGGCCTCCAGGAGAGAGGCCAAAGCAAGACGCACTCGAGGAGCGTCTTGCCACACGTCAACACTGGGTCTGACAAAGGTCCTCCAGGAGAGAGGCCCAAGCAATACGTGCCCCGAGGAGCGTCTAGCCACATGTCACCACTGGGTCTGACTGAGCGCCTCGAGGAGAGAGGCCCAAGCAAGACCCGCCCCGAGGAGCGTCTTGCCACATGTCAGCACTCGGTCTGACTGAGTGCCTCCAGGAAAGAGGCAAAAGCAAGACGCGCCCCGAGGAGCGTCTTGCCACATGTCACCACTGGGTCTGACTGAGAGCCTCCAGGAGAGAGGCCCAAGCAAGACGCGCCCCGAGGAGCGTCTTGCCACATGTCAACACTGGGTCTGACTGAGCGCCTCCAGGAGAGAGAGGCTCAAGCAAGAAGCGCCCCGAGGAGCGTCTTGCCACATGTCAACAATGGGTCTGACTGAGGGCCTCCAGGAGAGAAGCCCAAGCAAGACGCGCCCTGAGGAGCGTCCTGCCACATGTCAACAATGGGTCTGACTAAGCGGCTCCATGAGAGAAGCCCAAGCAAGACGCGCCCCGAGGAGTGTCTTGCCACATGTCAACACTGGGTCTGACAGAGGGCCTCCAGGAGAGAGGCCCAAGCAATACGCGCCCCGAGGAGCGTCTTGCCCTATGTCACCACTGGGTCTGACTGAGCGCCTCCAGGAGAGAGGCCCAAGCAAGATGCGCCCCGAGGAGCGTCTTGCCACATGTCAGCACTCGGTCTGACTAAGCGCCTCCAGGAGAGAGAGCCAAGCAAGACGCGCCCCTAGGAGCGTCTTGCCACATGTCAACACTGGGTCTGACAGAGGGCCTCCAGGAGAGAGGCCCAAGCAATACGCGCCCCGAGGAGTGTCTTGCCATAGGTCACCACTGGGTCTGACTGAGCGCCTCCAGGAGAGAGGCCCAAGCAAGATGCGCCCTGAGAAGCGTCTTGCCACATGTCAGCACTCGGTCTGACTGAGCGCCTCCAGGAGAGAGGCCCAAGCAAGACGCGCCCCTAGGAGCGTCTTGCCACATGTCAACACTGGGTCTGACTGAGCGCCTCCAGGAGAGAGGCCCAAGCAAGACGCGCCCCGAGGAGGGTCTGACAGAGGGCCTCCAGGAGAGAGGCCCAAGCAACACGCGCCCCGAGGAGCGTCTTGCCATATGTCACCACTGGGTCTGACTGAGCGCCTCCAGGAGAGAGGCCCAAGCAAGACGCGCCCCGAGGAGCGTCTTGCCACATGTCAGCAATCGGTCTGACTGAGCGCCTCCAGGAGAGAGGCCCAAGCAAGACGCGCCCCTAGGAGCGTCTTGCCACATGTCAACACTGGGTCTGACAGCGGGCCTCCAGGAGAGAGGCCCAAGCAAGACGCGCCCCGAGGAGCGTCTTGCCACGTGTCAACACTGGGTCTGATTGAGGGCCTCCAGGAGAGAGGCCAAAGCAAGACGCGCTCGAGGAGCGTCTTGCCACACGTCAACACTGGGTCTGACAAAGGTCCTCCAGGAGAGAGGCCCAAGCAATACGTGCCCCGAGGAGCGTCTAGCCACATGTCACCACTGGGTCTGACTGAGCGCCTCCAGGAGAGAGGCCCAAGCAAGACGCGCCCCGAGGAGCGTCTTGCCACATGTCAGCACACGGTTTGACTGAGTGCCTCCAGGAGAGAGGCCAAAGCAAGACGCGCCCCGAGGAGCGTTCTGCCACATGTCACCACTGGGTCTGACTGAGAGCCTCCAGGAGAGAGGCCCAAGCAAGACGCACCCCGAGGAGCGTCTTGCCACATGTCAACACTGGGTCTGACTGAGCGCCTCCAGGAGAGAGGCTCAAGCAAGAAGCGCCCCGAGGAGCGTCTTGCCACATGTCAACAATGGGTCTGACTGAGGGCCTCCAGGAGAGAAGCCCAAGCAAGACGCGCCCAGAGGAGCGTCTTGCCACATGTCAACAATGGGTCTGACTAAGCGCCTCCAGGAGAGAGGCCCAAGCAAGACGCGCCCCGAGGAGTATCTTGACACTTGTCAACACTGGGTCTGACTGAGGGCCTCCATGAGAGAAGCCCAAGCAAGACGCGCCCCGAGGAGTGTCTTGCCACATGTCAACACTGGGTCCGACAGAGGGCCTCCAGGAGAGAGGCCCAAGCAATACGCGCCCCGAGGAGCGTCTTGCCATATGTCACCACTGGGTCTGACTGAGCGCCTCCAGGAGAGAGGCCCAAGCAAGACGCGCCCCGAGGAGCGTCTTGCCACATGTCAGCACTCGGTCTGACTAAGCGCCTCCAGGAGAGAGAGCCAAGCAAGACGCGCCCCTAGGAGCGTCTTGCCACATGTCAACACTGGGTCTGACAGAGGGCCTCCAGGAGAGAGGCCCAGGCAAGACGCGCCCCGAGGAGTATCTTGACACTTGTCAACACTGGGTCTGACTGAGGGCCTCCATGAGAGAAGCCCAAGCAAGACGCGCCCCGAGGAGTGTCTTGCCACATGTCAACACTGGGTCTGACAGAGGGCCTCCAGGAGAGAGGCCCAAGCAATACGCGCCCCGAGGAGCGTCTTGCCATATGTCACCACTGGGTCTGACTGAGCGCCTCCAGGAGAGAGGCCCAAGCAAGACGCGCCCCAAGGAGCGTCTTGCCACATGTCAGCACTCGGTCTGACTAAGCGCCTCCAGGAGAGAGAGCCAAGAAAGACGCGCCCCTAGGAGCGTCTTGCCACATGTCAACACTGGGTCTGACAGAGGGCCTCCAGGAGAGAGGCCCAAGCAAGACGCGCCCCGAGGAGTGTCTTGCCACATGTCAACACTGGGTCTGACAGAGGGCCTCCAGGAGAGAGGCCCAAGCAATACGCGCCCCGAGGAGCGTCTTGCCACAGGTCACCACTGGGTCTGAATGAGCGCCTCCAGGAGAGAGGCCCAAGCAAGACGTGCCCCGAGAAGCGTCTTGCCACATGTCAGCACTCGGTCTGACTGAGCGCCTCCAGGAGAGAGGCCCAAGCAAGACGCGCCCCTAGGAGCGTCTTGCCACATGTCAACACTGGGTCTGACTGAGCGCCTCCAGGAGAGAGGCCCAAGCAAGACGCGCCCCGAGGAGTGTCTTGCCACATGTCAACACTGGGTCTGACAGAGGGCCTCCAGGAGAGAGGCCCAAGCAACACGCGCCCCGAGGAGCGTCTTGCCATATGTCACCACTGGGTCTGACTGAGCGCCTCCAGGAGAGAGGCCCAAGCAAGACGCGCCCCGAGGAGCGTCTTGCCACATGTCAGCAATCGGTCTGACTGAGCGCCTCCAGGAGAGAGGCCCAAGCAAGACGCGCCCCTAGGAGCGTCTTGCCACATGTCAACACTGGGTCTGACAGCGGGCCTCCAGGAGAGAGGCCCAAGCAAGACGCGCCCCGAGGAGTGTCTTGCCACATGTCACCACTGGGTCTGACTGAGCGCCTCCAGGAGAGAGGCCCAAGCAAGACGCGCCCCAAGGAGCGTCATGACACATGTCACTACTCGGTCTGACTGAGCACCTCCAGGAGAGAGGCCCAAGCAAGACGCGCCCCGAGGAGCGTCTTGCCACGGGTCAACACTGGGTCTGATTGAGGGCCTCCAGGAGAGAGGCCAAAGCAAGACGCGCTCGAGGAGCGTCTTGCCACACGTCAACACTGGGTCTGACAAAGGTCGTCCAGGAGAGAGGCCCAAGCAATACGCTCCCTGAGAAGCGTCTTGCCACATGTCAGCACTCGGTCTGACTGAGCGCCTCCAGGAGAGAGGCCCAAGCAAGACGCGCCCCTAGGAGCGTCTTGCCACATGTCAACACTGGGTCTGACTGAGCGCCTCCAGGAGAGAGGCCCAAGCAAGACGCGCCCCGAGGAGGGTCTGACAGAGGGCCTCCAGGAGAGAGGCCCAAGCAACACGCGCCCCGAGGAGCGTCTTGCCATATGTCACCACTGGGTCTGACTGAGCGCCTCCAGGAGAGAGGCCCAAGCAAGACGCGCCCCGAGGAGCGTCTTGCCACATGTCAGCAATCCGTCTGACTGAGCGCCTCCAGGAGAGAGGCCCAAGCAAGACGCGCCCCTAGGAGCGTCTTGCCACATGTCAACACTGGGTCTGACAGCGGGCCTCCAGGAGAGAGGCCCAAGCAAGACGCTCCCCGAGGAGCGTCTTGCCACGTGTCAACACTGGGTCTGATTGAGGGCCTCCAGGAGAGAGGCCAAAGCAAGACGCGCTCGAGGAGCGTCTTGCCACACGTCAACACTGGGTCTGACAAAGGTCCTCCAGGAGAGAGGCCCAAGCAATACGTGCCCCGAGGAGCGTCTAGCCACATGTCACCACTGGGTCTGACTGAGCGCCTCCAGGAGAGAGGCCCAAGCAAGACGCGCCCCGAGGAGCGTCTTGCCACATGTCAGCACACGGTTTGACTGAGTGCCTCCAGGAGAGAGGCCAAAGCAAGACGCGCCCCGAGGAGCGTCTTGCCACATGTCACCACTGGGTCTGACTGAGAGCCTCCAGGAGAGAGGCCCAAGCAAGACGCGCCCCGAGGAGCGTCTTGCCACATGTCAACACTGGGTCTGACTGAGCGCCTCCAGGAGAGAGGCTCAAGCAAGAAGCGCCCCGAGGAGCGTCTTGCCACATGTCAACAATGGGTCTGACTGAGGGCCTCCAGGAGAGAAGCCCAAGCAAGACGCGCCCCGAGGAGTATCTTGACACATGTCAACACTGGGTCTGACTGAGGGCCTCCATGAGAGAAGCCCAAGCAAGACGCGCCCCGAGGAGTGTCTTGCCACATGTCAACACTGGGTCCGACAGAGGGCCTCCAGGAGAGAGGCCCAAGCAATACGCGCCCCGAGGAGCGTCTTGCCATATGTCACCACTGGGTCTGACTGAGCGCCTCCAGGAGAGAGGCCCAAGCAAGACGCGCCCCGAGGAGCGTCTTGCCACATGTCAGCACTCGGTCTGACTAAGCGCCTCCAGGAGAGAGAGCCAAGCAAGACGCGCCCCTAGGAGCGTCTTGCCACATGTCAACACTGGGTCTGACAGAGGGCCTCCAGGAGAGAGGCCCAAGCAAGACGCGCCCCGAGGAGTATCTTGACACTTGTCAACACTGGGTCTGACTGAGGGCCTCCATGAGAGAAGCCCAAGCAAGACGCGCCCCGAGGAGTGTCTTGCCACATGTCAACACTGGGTCTGACAGAGGGCCTCCAGGAGAGAGGCCCAAGCAATACGCGCCCCGAGGAGCGTCTTGCCATATGTCACCACTGGGTCTGACTGAGCGCCTCCAGGAGAGAGGCCCAAGCAAGATGCGCCCCGAGGAGCGTCTTGCCACATGTCAGCACTCGGTCTGACAGAGGGCCTCCAGGAGAGAGGCCCAAGCAAGACGCGCCCCGAGGAGTGTCTTGCCACATGTCAACACTGGGTCTGACAGAGGGCCTCCAGGAGAGAGGCCCAAGCAATACGCGCCCCGAGGAGTGTCTTGCCACAGGTCACCACTGGGTCTGACTGAGCGCCTCCAGGAGAGAGGCCCAAGCAAGACGTGCCCCGAGAAGCGTCTTGCCACATGTCAGCACTCGGTCTGACTGAGCGCCTCCAGGAGAGAGGCCCAAGCAAGATGCGCCCCTAGGAGCGTCTTGCCACATGTCAACACTGGGTCTGACTGAGCGCCTCCAGGAGAGAGGCCCAAGCAAGACGCGCCCCGAGGAGTGTCTTGCCACATGTCAACACTGGGTCTGACAGAGGGCCTCCAGGAGAGAGGCCCAAGCAACACGCGCCCCGAGGAGCGTCTTGCCATATGTCACCACTGGGTCTGACTGAGCGCCTCCAGGAGAGAGGCCCAAGCAAGACGCGCCCCGAGGAGCGTCTTGCCACATGTCATTAATCGGTCTGACTGAGCGCCTCCAGGAGAGAGGCCCAAGCAAGACGCGCCCCTAGGAGCGTCTTGCCACATGTCAACACTGGGTCTGACAGCGGGCCTCCAGGAGAGAGGCCCAAGCAAGACGCGCCCCGAGGAGTGTCTTGCCACATGTCACCACTGGGTCTGACTGAGCGCCTCCAGGAGAGAGGCCCAAGCAAGACGCGCCCCGAGGAGCGTCATGACACATGTCACTACTCGGTCTGACTGAGCACCTCCAGGAGAGAGGCCCAAGCAAGACGCGCCCCGAGGAGCGTCTTGCCACATGTCAACACTGGGTCTGATTGAGGGCCTCCAGGAGAGAGGCCAAAGCAAGACGCGCTCGAGGAGCATCTTGCCACACGTCAACACTGTGTCTGACAAAGGTCCTCCAGGAGAGAGGCCCAAGCAATACGTGCCCCGAGGAGCGTCTAGCCACATGTCACCACTGGGTCTGACTGAGCGCCTCCAAGAGAGAGGCCCAAGCAAGACGTGCCCCGAGGAGCGTCTTGCCACATGTCAGCACTCGGTCTGACTGAGTGCCTCCAGGAGAGAGGCCAAAGCAAGACGCGCCCCGAGGAGCGTCTTGCCACATGTCAACACTGGGTCTGACTGAGCGCCTCCAGGCGAGAGGCCCAAGCAAGAAGCGCCCCGAGGAGCATCTTCCCACATGTCAACAATGGGTCTGACTGAGGGCCTCCAGGAGAGAAGCCCAAGCAAGATGCGCCCCGAGGAGCGTCTTGCCCCATGTCAACAATGGGTCTGACTGAGCGCCTCCAGGAGAGAGGCCCAAGCAAGACGGGCCCCGAGGAGCGTCTTGACACTTGTCAACACTGGGTCTGACTGAGCGCCTCCAGGAGAGAGGCCCAAGCAAGATGCGCCCAGAGGAGCGTCTTGCCACATGTCAACACTGGGTCTGACAGAGGGCCTCCAGGAGAGAGGCCCAAGCAATACGTGCCCCGAGGAGCGTCTAGCCACATGTCACCACTGGGTCTGACTGATTGCCTCCAGGAGAGAGGCCCAAGCAAGACGCGGCCCGAGGAGCGTCTAGCCACATGTCACCACTGGGTCTGACTGAGTGCCTCCAGGAGAGAGGCCCAAGCAAGACGCGCCCCGAGGAGTGTCTTGCCACATGTCAACACTGGGTCTGACAGAGGGCCTCCAGGAGAGAGGCCCAAGCAACACGCGCCCCGAGGAGCGTCTTGCCATATGTCACCACTGGGTCTGACTGAGCGCCTCCAGGAGAGAGGCCCAAGCAAGACGCGCCCCGAGGAGCGTCTTGCCACATGTCAGCAATCGGTCTGACTGAGCGCCTCCAGGAGAGAGGCCCAAGCAAGACGCGCCCCTAGGAGCTTCTTGCCACATGTCAACACTGGGTCTGACAGCGGGCCTCCAGGAGAGAGGCCCAAGCAAGACGCGCCCCAAGGAGCGTCATGACACATGTCACTACTCGGTCTGACTGAGCACCTCCTGGAGAGAGGCCCAAGCAAGACGCGCCCCGAGGAGCGTCTTGCCACGGGTCAACACTGGGTCTGATTGAGGGCCTCCAGGAGAGAGGCCAAAGCAAGACGCGCTCGAGGAGCGTCTTGCCACACGTCAACACTGGGTCTGACAAAGGTCGTCCAGGAGAGAGGCCCAAGCAATACGCTCCCTGAGAAGCGTCTTGCCACATGTCAGCACTCGGTCTGACTGAGCGCCTCCAGGAGAGAGGCCCAAGCAAGACGCGCCCCTAGGAGCGTCTTGCCACATGTCAACACTGGGTCTGACTGAGCGCCTCCAGGAGAGAGGCCCAAGCAAGACGCGCCCCGAGGAGGGTCTGACAGAGGGCCTCCAGGAGAGAGGCCCAAGCAACACGCGCCCCGAGGAGCGTCTTGCCATATGTCACCACTGGGTCTGACTGAGCGCCTCCAGGAGAGAGGCCCAAGCAAGACGCGCCCCGAGGAGCGTCTTGCCACATGTCAGCAATCCGTCTGACTGAGCGCCTCCAGGAGAGAGGCCCAAGCAAGACGCGCCCCTAGGAGCGTCTTGCCACATGTCAACACTGGGTCTGACAGCGGGCCTCCAGGAGAGAGGCCCAAGCAAGACGCTCCCCGAGGAGCGTCTTGCCACGTGTCAACACTGGGTCTGATTGAGGGCCTCCAGGAGAGAGGCCAAAGCAAGACGCGCTCGAGGAGCGTCTTGCCACACGTCAACACTGGGTCTGACAAAGGTCCTCCAGGAGAGAGGCCCAAGCAATACGTGCCCCGAGGAGCGTCTAGCCACATGTCACCACTGGGTCTGACTGAGCGCCTCCAGGAGAGAGGCCCAAGCAAGACGCGCCCCGAGGAGCGTCTTGCCACATGTCAGCACACGGTTTGACTGAGTGCCTCCAGGAGAGAGGCCAAAGCAAGACGCGCCCCGAGGAGCGTCTTGCCACATGTCACCACTGGGTCTGACTGAGAGCCTCCAGGAGAGAGGCCCAAGCAAGACGCGCCCCGAGGAGCGTCTTGCCACATGTCAACACTGGGTCTGACTGAGCGCCTCCAGGAGAGAGGCTCAAGCAAGAAGCGCCCCGAGGAGCGTCTTGCCACATGTCAACAATGGGTCTGACTGAGGGCCTCCAGGAGAGAAGCCCAAGCAAGACGCGCCCCGAGGAGTATCTTGACACATGTCAACACTGGGTCTGACTGAGGGCCTCCATGAGAGAAGCCCAAGCAAGACGCGCCCCGAGGAGTGTCTTGCCACATGTCAACACTGGGTCCGACAGAGGGCCTCCAGGAGAGAGGCCCAAGCAATACGCGCCCCGAGGAGCGTCTTGCCATATGTCACCACTGGGTCTGACTGAGCGCCTCCAGGAGAGAGGCCCAAGCAAGACGCGCCCCGAGGAGCGTCTTGCCACATGTCAGCACTCGGTCTGACTAAGCGCCTCCAGGAGAGAGAGCCAAGCAAGACGCGCCCCTAGGAGCGTCTTGCCACATGTCAACACTGGGTCTGACAGAGGGCCTCCAGGAGAGAGGCCCAAGCAAGACGCGCCCCGAGGAGTATCTTGACACTTGTCAACACTGGGTCTGACTGAGGGCCTCCATGAGAGAAGCCCAAGCAAGACGCGCCCCGAGGAGTGTCTTGCCACATGTCAACACTGGGTCTGACAGAGGGCCTCCAGGAGAGAGGCCCAAGCAATACGCGCCCCGAGGAGCGTCTTGCCATATGTCACCACTGGGTCTGACTGAGCGCCTCCAGGAGAGAGGCCCAAGCAAGATGCGCCCCGAGGAGCGTCTTGCCACATGTCAGCACTCGGTCTGACAGAGGGCCTCCAGGAGAGAGGCCCAAGCAAGACGCGCCCCGAGGAGTGTCTTGCCACATGTCAACACTGGGTCTGACAGAGGGCCTCCAGGAGAGAGGCCCAAGCAATACGCGCCCCGAGGAGTGTCTTGCCACAGGTCACCACTGGGTCTGACTGAGCGCCTCCAGGAGAGAGGCCCAAGCAAGACGTGCCCCGAGAAGCGTCTTGCCACATGTCAGCACTCGGTCTGACTGAGCGCCTCCAGGAGAGAGGCCCAAGCAAGATGCGCCCCTAGGAGCGTCTTGCCACATGTCAACACTGGGTCTGACTGAGCGCCTCCAGGAGAGAGGCCCAAGCAAGACGCGCCCCGAGGAGTGTCTTGCCACATGTCAACACTGGGTCTGACAGAGGGCCTCCAGGAGAGAGGCCCAAGCAACACGCGCCCCAAGGAGCGTCTTGCCATATGTCACCACTGGGTCTGACTGAGCGCCTCCAGGAGAGAGGCCCAAGCAAGACGCGCCCCGAGGAGCGTCTTGCCACATGTCATTAATCGGTCTGACTGAGCGCCTCCAGGAGAGAGGCCCAAGCAAGACGCGCCCCTAGGAGCGTCTTGCCACATGTCAACACTGGGTCTGACAGCGGGCCTCCAGGAGAGAGGCCCAAGCAAGACGCGCCCCGAGGAGTGTCTTGCCACATGTCACCACTGGGTCTGACTGAGCGCCTCCAGGAGAGAGGCCCAAGCAAGACGCGCCCCGAGGAGCGTCATGACACATGTCACTACTCGGTCTGACTGAGCACCTCCAGGAGAGAGGCCCAAGCAAGACGCGCCCCGAGGAGCGTCTTGCCACGTGTCAACACTGGGTCTGATTGAGGGCCTCCAGGAGAGAGGCCAAAGCAAGACGCGCTCGAGGAGCGTCTTGCCACACGTCAACACTGGGTCTGACAAAGGTCCTCCAGGAGAGAGGCCCAAGCAATACGTGCCCCGAGGAGCGTCTAGCCACATGTCACCACTGGGTCTGACTGAGCGCCTCCGAGAGAGAGGCCCAAGCAAGACGTGCCCCGAGGAGCGTCTTGCCACATGTCAGCACTCGGTCTGACTGAGTGCCTCCAGGAGAGAGGCCAAAGCAAGACGCGCCCCGAGGAGCGTCTTGCCACATGTCACCAGTGGGTCTGACTGAGAGCCTCCAGGAGAGAGGCCCAAGCAAGACGCGCCCCGAGGAGCGTCTTGCCACATGTCAACACTGGGTCTGACTGAGCGCCTCCAGGCGAGAGGCCCAAGCAAGTAGCGCCCCGAGGAGCATCTTCCCACATGTCAACAATGGGTCTGACTGAGGGCCTCCAGGAGAGAAGCCCAAGCAAGATGCGCCCCGAGGAGCGTCTTGCCCCATGTCAACAATGGGTCTGACTGAGCGCCTCCAGGAGAGAGGCCCAAGCAAGACGGGCCCCGAGGAGCGTCTTGACACTTGTCAACACTGGGTCTGACTGAGCGCCTCCAGGAGAGAGGCCCAAGCAAGATGCGCCCAGAGGAGCGTCTTGCCACATGTCAACACTGGGTCTGACAGAGGGCCTCCAGGAGAGAGGCCCAAGCAATACGTGCCCCGAGGAGCGTCTAGCCACATGTCACCACTGGGTCTGACTGATTGCCTCCAGGAGAGAGGCCCAAGCAAGACGCGCCCCGAGGAGCGTCTTGCCACATGTCACCACTGGGTCTGACTGAGAGCCTCCAGGAGAGAGGCCCAAGCAAGACGCGCCCCGAGGAGCGTCTTGCCACATGTCAACACTGGGTCTGACTGAGCGCCTCCAGGAGAGAGGCCCAAGTAAGACGCGCCCCGAGGAGCGTCTTGCCACATGTCAACACTGGGTCTGACTGAGCGCCTCCAGGAGAGAGGCCCAAGCAAGACGCGCACCGAGGAGCGTCTTGCCACATGTCAGCACTCGGTCTGACTGAGCGCCTCCAGGAGAGAGAGCCAAGCAAGACGCGCCCCTAGGAGCGTCTTGCCACATGTCAACACTGGGTCTGACAGAGGGCCTCCAGGAGAGAGGCCCAAGCAAGACGCGCCCCGAGGAGTGTCTTGCCACATGTCAACACTGGGTCTGACAGAGGGCCTCCAGGAGAGAGGCCCAAGCAATACGCGCCCCGAGGAGTGTCTTGCCATAGGTCACCACTGGGTCTGACTGAGCGCCTCCAGGAGAGAGGCCCAAGCAAGACGCGCCCCGAGAAGCGTCTTGCCACATGTCAGCACTCGGTCTGACTGAGCGCCTCCAGGAGAGAGGCCCAAGCAAGACGCGCCCCTAGGAGCGTCTTGCCACATGTCAACACTGGGTCTGACTGAGCGCCTCCAGGAGAGAGGCCCAAGCAAGACGCGCCCCGAGGAGGGTCTGACAGAGGGCCTCCAGGAGAGAGGCCCAAGTTACACGCGCCCCGAGGAGCGTCTTGCCATAAGTCACCACTGGATCTGACTGAGCGCCTCCAGGAGAGAGGCCCAAGCAAGACGCGCCCCGAGGAGCGTCTTGCCACATGTCATCAATCGGTCTGACTGAGCGCCTCAAGGAGAGAGGCCCAAGCAAGACGCGCCCCTAGGAGCGTCTTGCCACATGTCAACACTGGGTCTGACAGCGGGCCTCCAGGAGAGAGGCCCAAGCAAGACGCGCCCCTAGGAGCGTCTTGCCACATGTCAACACTGGGTCTGACTGAGCGCCTCCAGGAGAGAGGCCCAAGCAAGACGCGCCCCGAGGAGTGTCTTGCCACATGTCAACACTGGGTCTGACAGAGGGCCTCCAGGAGAGAGGCCCAAGCAACACGCGCCCCGAGGAGCGTCTTGCCATATGTCACCACTGGGTCTGACTGAGCGCCTCCAGGAGAGAGGCCCAAGCAAGACGCGCCCCGAGGAGCGTCTTGCCACATGTCATTAATCGGTCTGACTGAGCGCCTCCAGGAGAGAGGCCCAAGCAAGACGCGCCCCTAGGAGCGTCTTGCCACATGTCAACACTGGGTCTGACAGCGGGCCTCCAGGAGAGAGGCCCAAGCAAGACGCGCCCCGAGGAGCGTCTTGCCACATGTCAACACTGGGTCTGACTGAGCGCCTCCAGGCGAGAGGCCCAAGCAAGAAGCGCCCCGAGGAGCATCTTCCCACATGTCAACAATGGGTCTGACTGAGGGCCTCCAGGAGAGAAGCCCAAGCAAGATGCGCCCCGAGGAGCGTCTTGCCCCATGTCAACAATGGGTCTGACTGAGCGCCTCCAGGAGAGAGGCCCAACCAAGACGGGCCCCGAGGAGCGTCTTGACACTTGTCAAACTGGGTCTGACTGAGCGCCTCCAGGAGAGAGGCCCAAGCAAGGTGCGCCCAGAGGAGCGTCTTGCCACATGTCAACACTGGGTCTGACAGAGGGCCTCCAGGAGAGAGGCCCAAGCAATACGTGCCCCGAGGAGCGTCTAGCCACATGTCACCACTGGGTCTGACTGTGTGCCTCCAGGAGAGAGGCCCAAGCAAGACGCGGCCCGAGGAGCGTCTTGCCACATGTCAGCACTCGGTCTGACTGAGCGCCTCCAGGAGAGAGAGCCAAGCAATACGCGCCCCGAGGAGTGTCTTGCCATAGGTCACCACTGGGTCTGACTGAGCGCCTCCAGGAGAGAGGCCCAAGCAAGACGCGCCCCGAGAAGCGTCTTGCCACATGTCAGCACTCGGTCTGACTGAGCGCCTCCAGGAGAGAGGCCCAAGCAAGACGCGCCCCTAGGAGCGTCTTGCCACATGTCAACACTGGGTCTGACTGAGCGCCTCCAGGAGAGAGGCCCAAGCAAGACGCGCCCCGAGGAGGGTCTGACAGAGGGCCTCCAGGAGAGAGGCCCAAGTTACACGCGCCCCGAGGAGCGTCTTGCCATAAGTCACCACTGGATCTGACTGAGCGCCTCCAGGAGAGAGGCCCAAGCAAGACGCGCCCCGAGGAGCGTCTTGCCACATGTCATCAATCGGTCTGACTGAGCGCCTCCAGGAGAGAGGCCCAAGCAAGACGCGCCCCTAGGAGCGTCTTGCCACATGTCAACACTGGGTCTGACAGCGGGCCTCCAGGAGAGAGGCCCAAGCAAGACGCGCCCCGAGGAGTGTCTTGCCACATGTCACCACTGGGTCTGACTGAGCGCCTCCAGGAGAGAGGCCCAAGCAAGACGCGCCCCGAGGAGCGTCATGCCACATGTCACTACTCGGTCTGACTGAGCGCCTCCAGGAGAGAGGCCCAAGCAAGACCCGCCCCGAGGAGCGTCTTGCCACATGTCAGCACTCGGTCTGACTGAGTGCCTCCAGGAGAGAGGCCAAAGCAAGACGCGCCCCGAGGAGGGTCTTGCCACATGTCACCACTGGGTCTGACTGAGAGCCTCCAGGAGAGAGGCCCAAGCAAGACGCGCCCCGAGGAGCGTCTTGCCACATGTCAACACTGGGTCTGACTGAGCGCCTCCAGGAGAGAGAGGCTCAAGCAAGAAGCGCCCCGAGGAGCGTCTTGCCACATGTCAACAATGGGTCTGACTGAGGGCCTCCAGGAGAGAAGCCCAAGCAAGACGCGCCCTGAGGAGCGTCTTGCCACATGTCAACAATGGGTCTGACTAAGCGGCTCCATGAGAGAAGCCCAAGCAAGACGTGCCCCGAGGAGTGTCTTGCCACATGTCAACACTGGGTCTGACAGAGGGCCTCCAGGAGAGAGGCCCAAGCAATACGCGCCCCGAGGAGCGTCTTGCCATATGTCACCACTGGGTCTGACTGAGCGCCTCCAGGAGAGAGGCCCAAGCAAGACGCGCCCCGAGGAGCGTCTTGCCACTTGTCAGCACTCGGTCTGACTAAGTGCCTCCAGGAGAGAGAGCCAAGCAAGACGCGCCCCTAGGAGCGTCTTGCCACATGTCAACACTGGGTCTGACAGAGGGCCTCCAGGAGAGAGGCCCAAGCAATACGCGCCCCGAGGAGTGTCTTGCCATAGGTCACCACTGGGTCTGACTGAGCGCCTCCAGGAGAGAGGCCCAAGCAAGACGCGCCCTGAGAAGCGTCTTGCCACATGTTAGCACTCGGTCTGACTGAGCGCCTCCAGGAGAGAGGCCCAAGCAAGACGCGCCCCTAGGAGCGTCTTGCCACATGTCAACACTGGGTCTGACTGAGCGCCTCCAGGAGAGAGGCCCAAGCAAGACGTGCCCCGAGGAGGGTCTGACAGAGGGCCTCCAGGAGAGAGGCCCAAGCAACACGCGCCCCGAGGAGCGTCTTGCCATATGTCACCACTGGGTCTGACTGAGCTCCTCCAGGAGAGAGGCCCAAGCAAGACGCGCCCCGAGGAGCGTCTTGCCACATGTCAGCAATCGGTCTGACTGAGCGCCTCCAGGAGAGAGGCCCAAGCAAGACGCGCCCCTAGGAGCGTCTTGCCACATGTCAACACTGGGTCTGACAGCGGGCCTCCAGGAGAGAGGCCCAAGCAAGACGCGCCCCGAGGAGCGTCTTGCCACGTGTCAACACTGGATCTGATTGAGGGCCTCCAGGAGAGAGGCCAAAGCAAGACGCGCTCGAGGAGCGTCTTGCCACACGTCAACACTGGGTCTGACAAAGGTCCTCCAGGAGAGAGGCCCAAGCAATACGTGCCCCGAGGAGCGTCTAGCCACATGTCACCACTGGGTCTGACTGAGTGCCTCCAGGAGAGAGGCCCAAGCAAGACGCGCCCCGAGGAGCGTCTTGCCACATGTCAGCACACGGTTTGACTGAGTGCCTCCAGGAGAGAGGCCAAAGCAAGACGCGCCCCGAGGAGCGTCTTGCCACATGTCACCACTGGGTCTGACTGAGAGCCTCCAGGAGAGAGGCCCAAGCAAGACGCACCCCGAGGAGCGTCTTGCCACATGTCAACACTGGGTCTGACTGAGCGCCTCCAGGAGAGAGGCTCAAGCAAGAAGCGCCCCGAGGAGCGTCTTGCCACATGTCAACAATGGGTCTGACTGAGGGCCTCCAGGAGAGAGGCCCAAGCAAGACGCGCCCCGAGGAGTATCTTGACACTTGTCAACACTGGGTCTGACTGAGGGCCTCCATGAGAGAAGCCCAAGCAAGACGCGCCCCGAGGAGTGTCTTGCCACATGTCAACACTGGGTCCGACAGAGGGCCTCCAGGAGAGAGGCCCAAGCAATACGCGCCCCGAGGAGCGTCTTGCCATATGTCACCACTGGGTCTGACTGAGCGCCTCCAGGAGAGAGGCCCAAGCAAGACGCGCCCCGAGGAGCGTCTTGCCACATGTCAGCACTCGGTCTGACTAAGCGCCTCCAGGAGAGAGAGCCAAGCAAGACGCGCCCCTAGGAGCGTCTTGCCACATGTCAACACTGGGTCTGACAGAGGGCCTCCAGGAGAGAGGCCCAAGCAAGACGCGCCCCGAGGAGTATCTTGACACTTGTCAACACTGGGTCTGACTGAGGGCCTCCATGAGAGAAGCCCAAGCAAGACGCGCCCCGAGGAGTGTCTTGCCACATGTCAACACTGGGTCTGACTGAGCGCCTCCAGGAGAGAGGCCCAAGCAAGACGCGCCCCGAGGAGCGTCTTGCCACATGTCAGCACTCGGTCTGACTAAGCGCCTCCAGGAGAGAGAGCCAAGAAAGACGCGCCCCTAGGAGCGTCTTGCCACATGTCAACACTGGGTCTGACAGAGGGCCTCCAGGAGAGAGTCCCAAGCAAGACGCGCCCCGAGGAGTGTCTTGCCACATGTCAACACTGGGTCTGACAGAGGGCCTCCAGGAGAGAGGCCCAAGCAATACGCGCCCCGAGGAGTGTCTTGCCACAGGTCACCACTGGGTCTGACTGAGCGCCTCCAGGAGAGAGGCCCAAGCAAGACGTGCCCCGAGAAGCGTCTTGCCACATGTCAGCACTCGGTCTGACTGAACGCCTCCAGGAGAGAGGCCCAAGCAAGACGCGCCCCTAGGAGCGTCTTGCCACATGTCAACACTGGGTCTGACTGAGCGCCTCCAGGAGAGAGGCCCAAGCAAGACGCGCCCCGAGGAGTGTCTTGCCACATGTCAACACTGGGTCTGACAGAGGGCCTCCAGGAGAGAGGCCCAAGCAACACGCGCCCCGAGGAGCGTCTTGCCATATGTCACCACTGGGTCTGACTGAGCGCCTCCAGGAGAGAGGCCCAAGCAAGACGCGCCCCGAGGAGCGTCTTGCCACATGTCAGCAATCGGTCTGACTGAGCGCCTCCAGGAGAGAGGCCCAAGCAAGACGCGCCCCTAGGAGCGTCTTGCCACATGTCAACACTGGGTCTGACAGCGGGCCTCCAGGAGAGAGGCCCAAGCAAGATGCGCCCCGAGGAGTGTCTTGCCACATGTCACCACTGGGTCTGACTGAGCGCCTCCAGGAGAGAGGCCCAAGCAAGACGCGCCCCGAGGAGCGTCATGACACATGTCACTACTCGGTCTGACTGAGCACCTCCAGGAGAGAGGCCCAAGCAAGACGCTCCCCGAGGAGCGTCTTGCCACGTGTCAACACTGGGTCTGATTGAGAACCTCCAGGAGAGAGACCAAAGCAAGACGCGCTCGAGGAGCGTCTTGCCACACGTCAACACTGGGTCTGACAAAGGTCCTCCAGGAGAGAGGCCCAAGCAATACGCGCCCTGAGAAGCGTCTTGCCACATGTCAGCACTCGGTCTGACTGAGCGCCTCCAGGAGAGAGGCCCAAGCAAGACGCGCCCCTAGGAGCGTCTTGCCACATGTCAACACTGGGTCTGACTGAGCGCCTCCAGGAGAGAGGCCCAAGCAAGACGCGCCCCGAGGAGGGTCTGACAGAGGGCCTCCAGGAGAGAGGCCCAAGCAACACGCGCCCCGAGGAGCGTCTTGCCATATGTCACCACTGGGTCTGACTGAGCGCCTCCAGGAGAGAGGCCCAAGCAAGACGCGCCCCGAGGAGCGTCTTGCCACATGTCAGCAATCGGTCTGACTGAGCGCCTCCAGGAGAGAGGCCCAAGCAAGACGCGCCCCTAGGAGCGTCTTGCCACGTGTCAACACTGGGTCTGATTGAGGGCCTCCAGGAGAGAGGCCAAAGCAAGACGCGCTCGAGGAGCGTCTTGCCACACGTCAACACTGGGTCTGACAAAGGTCCTCCAGGAGAGAGGCCCAAGCAATACGTGCCCCGAGGAGCGTCTAGCCACATGTCACCACTGGGTCTGACTGAGCGCCTCCAGGAGAGAGGCCCAAGCAAGACGCGCCCCGAGGAGCGTCTTGCCACATGTCAGCACACGGTTTGACTGAGTGCCTCCAGGAGAGAGGCCAAAGCAAGACGCGCCCCGAGGAGCATCTTGACACATGTCACCACTGGGTCTGACTGAGAGCCTCCAGGAGAGAGGCCCAAGCAAGACGCGACCCGAGGAGCGTCTTGCCACATGTCAACACTGGGTCTGACTGAGCGCCTCCAGGAGAGAGGCTCAAGCAAGAAGCGCCCCGAGGAGCGTCTTGCCACATGTCAACAATGGGTCTGACTGAGGGCCTCCAGGAGAGAAGCCCAAGCAAGACGCGCCCAGAGGAGCGTCTTGCCACATGTCAACAATGGGTCTGACTAAGCGCCTCCAGGAGAGAGGCCAAAGCAAGACGCGCCCCGAGGAGTATCTTGAGACTTGTCAACACTGGGTCTGACTGAGGGCCTCCATGAGAGAAGCCCAAGCAAGACGCGCCCCGAGGAGTGTCTTGCCACATGTCAACACTGGGTCCGACAGAGGGCCTCCAGGAGAGAGGCCCAAGCAATACGCGCCCCGAGGAGTGTCTTGCCACAGGTCACCACTGGGTCTGACTGAGCGCCTCCAGGAGAGAGGCCCAAGCAAGACGTGCCCCGAGAAGCGTCTTGCCACATGTCAGCACTCGGTCTGACTGAGCGCCTCCAGGAGAGAGGCCCAAGCAAGACGCGCCCCTAGGAGCGTCTTGCCACATGTCAACACTGGGTCTGACTGAGCGCCTCCAGGAGAGAGGCCCAAGCAAGACGCGCCCCGAGGAGTGTCTTGCCACATGTCAACACTGGGTCTGACAGAGGGCCTCCAGGAGAGAGGCCCAAGCAACACGCGCCCCGAGGAGCGTCTTGCCATATGTCACCACTGGGTCTGACTGAGCGCCTCCAGGAGAGAGGCCCAAGCAAGACGCGCCCCTAGGAGCGTCTTGCCACATGTCAACACTGGGTCTGACAGCGGGCCTCCAGGAGAGAGGCCCAAGCAAGACGCGCCCCGAGGAGTGTCTTGCCACATGTCACCACTGGGTCTGACTGAGCGCCTCCAGGAGAGAGGCCCAAGCAAGACGCGCCCCGAGGAGCGTCATGACACATGTCACTACTCGGTCTGACTGAGCACCTCCAGGAGAGAGGCCCAAGCAAGACGCGCCCCGAGGAGCGTCTTGCCACGTGTCAACACTGGGTCTGATTGAGGGCCTCCAGGAGAGAGGCCAAAGCAAGACGCGCTCGAGGAGCGTCTTGCCACACGTCAACACTGGGTCTGACAAAGGTCCTCCAGGAGAGAGGCCCAAGCAATACGTGCCCCGAGGAGCGTCTAGCCACATGTCACCACTGGGTCTGACTGAGCGCCTCCAGGAGAGAGGCCCAAGCAAGACGCGCCCCGAGGAGCGTCTTGCCACATGTCAGCACTCGGTCTGACTGAGTGCCTCCAGGAGAGAGGCCAAAGCAAGACGCGCCCCGAGGAGCGTCTTGCCACATGTAACCAGTGGGTCTGACTGAGAGCCTCCAGGAGAGAGGCCCAAGCAAGACGCGCCCCGAGGAGCGTCTTGCCACATGTCAACACTGGGTCTGACAGAGGGCCTCCAGGAGAGAGGCCCAAGCAATACGCGCCCCGAGGAGTGTCTTGCCATAGGTCACCACTGGGTCTGACTGAGCGCCTCCAGGAGAGAGGCCCAAGCAAGACGCGCCCCGAGAAGCGTCTTGCCACATGTCAGCACTCGGTCTGACTGAGCGCCTCCAGGAGAGAGGCCCAAGCAAGACGCACCCCTAGGAGCGTCTTGCCACATGTCAACACTGGGTCTGACTGAGCGCCTCCAGGAGAGAGGCCCAAGCAAGACGCGCCCCGAGGAGTGTCTTGCCACATGTCAACACTGGGTCTGACAGAGGGCCTCCAGGAGAGAGGCCCAAGCAACACGCGCCCCGAGGAGCGTCTTGCCATATGTCACCACTGGGTCTGACTGAGCGCCTCCAGGAGAGAGGCCCAAGCAAGACGCGCCCCGAGGAGCGTCTTGCCACATGTCAACACTGGGTCTGACAGCGGGCCTCCAGGAGAGAGGCCCAAGCAAGACGCGCCCCGAGGAGTGTCTTGCCACATGTCACCACTGGGTCTGACTGAGCGCCTCCAGGAGAGAGGCCCAAGCAAGACTCGCCCCGAGGAGCGTCATGCCACATGTCACTACTCGGTCTGACTGAGCGCCTCCAGGAGAGAGGCCCAAGCAAGACGCGCCCCGAGGAGCGTCTTGCCACGTGTCAACACTGGGTCTGATTGAGGGCCTCCAGGAGAGAGTCCAAAGCAAGACGCGCCCCGAGGAGTGTCTTGCCACACGTCAACACTGGGTCTGACAAAGGTCCTCCAGGAGAGAGGCCCAAGCAATACGCGCCCCGAGGAGCGTCTTGCCATATGTTACCACTGGGTCTGACTCAGCGCCTCCAGGAGAGAGGCCCAAGCAAGACGCGCCCCGAGGAGCGTCTTGCCACATGTCAACACTGGGTCTGACTGAGCGCCTCCAGAAGAGAGGCCCAAGCACGACGTGCCCCGAGGAGCGTCTTGCCACATGTCAACACTGGGTCTGACTGAGCGCCTCCAGGAGAGAGGCTCAAGCAAGAAGCGCCCCGAGGAGCGTCTTGCCACAAGTCAACAATGGGTCTGACTGAGGGCCTCCAGGAGAGAAGCCCAAGCAAGACGCGCCCTGAGGAGCGTCTTGCCACATGTCAACACTGGGTCTGACAAAGGTCCTCCAGGAGAGAGGCCCAAGCACGACGTGCCCCGAGGAGCGTCTTGCCACATGTCAACACTGGGTCTGACTGAGCGCCTCCAGGAGAGAGGCTCAAGCAAGAAGCGCCCCGAGGAGCGTCTTGCCACATGTCAACAATGGGTCTGACTGAGGGCCTCCATGAGAGTAGCCCAAGCAAGACGCGCCCCGAGAAGTGTCTTGCCACATGTCAACACTGGGTCTGACAGAGGGCCTCCAGGAGAGAGGCCCAAGCAATACGCGCCCCGAGGAGCGTCTTGCCATATGTCACCACTGGGTCTGACTGAGCGCCTCCAGGAGAGAGGCCCAAGCAAGACGCGCCCCGAGGAGCGTCTTGCCACATGTCAGCACTCGGTCTGACTAAGCGCCTCCAGGAGAGAGAGCCAAGCAAGACGCGCCCCTAGGAGCGTCTTGCCACATGTCAACACTGGGTCTGACAGCGGGCCTCCAGGAGAGAGGCCCAAGCAAGACGCGCCCCGAGGAGTGTCTTGCCACATGTCAACACTGGGTCTGACTGAGCGCCTCCAGGAGAGAGGCCCAAGCAAGACGCGCCCCGAGGAGCGTCTTGCCACATGTCAACACTGGGTCTGACAGAGGGCCTCCAGGAGAGAGGCCCAAGCAACACGCGCCCCGAGGAGCGTCTTGCCACATGTCAACACTGGGTCTGACAGCGGGCCTCCAGGAGAGAGGCCCAAGCAAGACGCGCCCCGAGGAGTGTCTTGCCACATGTCACCACTGGGTCTGACTGAGCGCCTCCAGGAGAGAGGCCCAAGTAAGACGCGCCCCGAGGAGCGTCTTGCCACATGTCAACACTGGGTCTGACTGAGCGCCTCCAGAAGAGAGGCCCAAGCAAGACGCGCCCCGAGGAGCGTCTTGCCACATGTCAACACTGGGTCTGACTGAGCGCCTCCAGGAGAGAGGCCCAAGCAAGACGTGCCACGAAGGAGCGTCTTGCCACATGTCAACACTGGGTCTGACTGAGCGCCTCCAGGCGAGAGGCCCAAGCAAGAAGCGCCCCGAGGAGCATCTTCCCACATGTCAACAATGGGTCTGACTGAGGGCCTCCAGGAGAGAAGCCCAAGCAAGATGCGCCCCGAGGAGCGTCTTGCCCCATGTCAACAATGGGTCTGACTGAGCGCCTCCAGGAGAGAGGCCCAAGCAAGACGGGCCCCGAGGAGCGTCTTGACACTTGTCAACACTGGGTCTGACTGAGCTTCTCCAGGAGAGAGGCCCAAGCAAGACGCGCCCAGAGGAGCGTCTTGCCACATGTCAACACTGGGTCTGACAGAGGCCCTCCAGGAGAGAGGCCCAAGCAATACGTGCCCCGAGGAGCGTCTAGCCACATGTCACCACTGGGTCTGACTGAGTTCCTCCAGGAGAGAGGCCCAAGCAAGACGCGGCCCGAGGAGCGTCTTGCCACATGTCAGCACTCGGTCTGACTGAGCGCCTCCAGGAGAGAGGCCCAAGTAAGACGCGCCCCGAGGAGCGTCTTGCCACATGTCAACACTGGGTCTGACTGAGCGCCTCCAGGAGACAGGCCCAAGCAAGACGCGCACCGAGGAGCGTCTTGCCACATGTCAGCACTCGGTCTGACTGAGCGCCTCCAGGAGAGAGTTCCAAGCAAGACGCGCCCCTAGGAGCGTCTTGCCACATGTCAGCACTCGGTCTGACTAAGCGCCTCCAGGAGAGAGAGCCAAGCAAGACGCGCCCCTAGGAGCGTCTTGCCACATGTCAACACTGGGTCTGACAGAGGGCCTCCAGGAGAGAGGCCCAAGCAAGACGCGCCCCGAGGAGTGTCTTGCCACATGTCAACACTGGGTCTGACAGAGGGCCTCCAGGAGAGAGGCCCAAGCAATACACGCCCCGAGGAGTGTCTTGCCATAGGTCACCACTGGGTCTGACTGAGCGCCTCCAGGAGAGAGGCCCAAGCAAGACGCGCCCCGAGAAGCGTCTTGCCACATGTCAGCACTCGGTCTGACTGAGCGCCTACAGGAGAGAGGCCCAAGCAAGACGCGCCCCTAGGAGCGTCTTGCCACATGTCAACACTGGGTCTGACTGAGCGCCTCCAGGAGAGAGGCCCAAGCAAGACGCGCCCCGAGGAGGGTCTGACAGAGGGCCTCCAGGAGAGAGGCCCAAGTTACACGCGCCCCGAGGAGCGTCTTGCCATAAGTCACCACTGGGTCTGACTGAGCGCCTCCAGGAGAGAGGCCCAAGCAAGAAGCGCCCCGAGGAGCGTCTTGCCACATGTCATCAATCGGTCTGACTGAGCGCCTCCAGGAGAGAGGCCCAAGCAAGACGCGCCCCTAGGAGCGTCTTGCCACATGTCAACACTGGGTCTGACAGCGGGCCTCCAGGAGAGAGGCCCAAGCAAGATGCGCCCCGAGGAGTGTCTTGCCACATGTCACCACTGGGTCTGACTGAGCGCCTCCAGGAGAGAGGCCCAAGCAAGACGCGCCCCGAGGAGCGTCATGCCACATGTCACTACTCGGTCTGACTGAGCGCCTCCAGGAGAGAAGCCCAAGCAAGACGCGCCCCGAGGAGCGTCTTGCCACGTGTCAACACTGGGTCTGATTGAGGGCCTCCAGGAGAGAGGCCAAAGCAAGACACGCTCGAGGAGCGTCTTGCCACACGTCAACACTGGGTCTGACAAAGGTCCTCCAGGAGAGAGGCCCAAGCAATACGTGCCCCGAGGAGCGTCTAGCCACATGTCACCACTGGGTCTGACTGAGCGCCTCCAGGAGAGAGGCCCAAGCAAGACCCGCCCCGAGGAGCGTCTTGCCACATGTCAGCACTCGGTCTGACTGAGTGCCTCCAGGAGAGAGGCCAAAGCAAGACGCGCCCCGAGGAGCGTCTTGCCACATGTCACCACTGGGTCTGACTGAGAGCCTCCAGGAGAGAGGCCCAAGCAAGACGCGCCCCGAGGAGCGTCTTGCCACATGTCAACACTGGGTCTGACTGAGCGCCTCCAGGAGAGAGAGGCTCAAGCAAGAAGCGCCCCGAGGAGCGTCTTGCCACATGTCAACAATGGGTCTGACTGAGGGCCTCCAGGAGAGAAGCCCAAGCAAGACGCGCCCTGAGGAGCGTCTTGCCACATGTCAACAATGGGTCTGACTAAGCGGCTCCATGAGAGAAGCCCAAGCAAGACGCGCCCCGAGGAGTGTCTTGCCACATGTCAACACTGGGTCTGACAGAGGGCCTCCAGGAGAGAGGCCCAAGCAATACGCGCCCCGAGGAGCGTCTTGCCATATGTCACCACTGGGTCTGACTGAGCGCCTCCAGGAGAGAGGCCCAAGCAAGACGCGCCCCGAGGAGCGTCTTGCCACATGTCAGCACTCGGTCTGACTAAGCGCCTCCAGGAGAGAGAGCCAAGCAAGACGCGCCCCTAGGAGCGTCTTGCCACATGTCAACACTGGGTCTGACAGAGGGCCTCCAGGAGAAAGGCCCAAGCAATACGCGCCCCGAGGAGTGTCTTGCCATAGGTCACCACTGGGTCTGACTGAGCGCCTCCAGGAGAGAGGCCCAAGCAAGACGCTCCCTGAGAAGCGTCTTGTCACATGTCAGCACTCGGTCTGACTGAGCGCCTCCAGGAGAGAGCCCCAAGCAAGACGCGCCCCTAGGAGCGTCTTGCCACATGTCAACACTGGGTCTGACTGAGCGCCTCCAGGAGAGAGGCCCAAGCAAGACGCGCCCCGAGGAGGGTCTGACAGAGGGCCTCCAGGAGAGAGGCCCAAGCAACACGCGCCCCGAGGAGCGTCTTGCCAAATGTCACCACTGGGTCTGACTGAGCGCCTCCAGGAGAGAGGCCCAAGCAAGACGCGCCCCGAGGAGCGTCTTGCCACATGTCAGCAATCGGTCTGACTGAGCGCCTCCAGGAGAGAGGCCCAAGCAAGACGCGCCCCTAGGAGCGTCTTGCCACATGTCAACACTGGGTCTGACAGCGGGCCTCCAGGAGAGAGGCCCAAGCAAGACGCGCCCCGAGGAGCGTCTTGCCACGTGTCAACACTGGGTCTGATTGAGGGCCTCCAGGAGAGAGGCCAAAGCAAGATGCGCTCAAGGAGCGTCTTGCCACACGTCAACACTGGGTCTGACAGCGGGCCTCCAGGAGAGAGGCCCAAGCAAGACGCGCCCCGAGGAGCGTCTTGCCACATGTCAACACTGGGTCTGACTGAGCGCCTCCAGGAGAGAGGCTCAAGCAAGAAGCGCCCCGAGGAGCGTCTTGCCACATGTCAACAATGGGTCTGACTGAGGGCCTCCAGGAGAGAAGCCCAAGCAAGACGCGCCCAGAGGAGCGTCTTGCCACATGTCAACAATGGGTCTGACTAAGCGCCTCCAGGAGAGAGGCCCAAGCAAGACGCGCCCCGAGGAGTATCTTGACACTTGTCAACACTGGGTCTGACTGAGGGCCTCCATGAGAGAAGCCCAAGCAAGACGCGCCCCGAGGAGTGTCTTGCCACATGTCAACACTGGGTCCGACAGAGGGCCTCCAGGAGAGAGGCCCAAGCAATACGCGCCCCGAGGAGCGTCTTGCCATATGTCACCACTGGGTCTGACTGAGCGCCTCCAGGAGAGAGGCCCAAGCAAGACGCGCCCCGAGGAGCGTCTTGCCACATGTCAGCACTCGGTCTGACTAAGCGCCTCCAGGAGAGAGAGCCAAGCAAGACGCGCCCCTAGGAGCGTCTTGCCACATGTCAACACTAGGTCTGACAGAGGGCCTCCAGGAGAGAGGCCCAAGCAATACGCGCCCCGAGGAGCGTCTTGCCATATGTCACCACTCGGTCTGACTGAGCGCCTCCAGGAGAGAGGCCCAAGCAATACGCGCCCCGAGGAGTGTCTTGCCACAGGTCACCACTGGGTCTGACTGAGCGCCTCCAGGAGAGAGGCCCAAGCAAGACGTGCCCCGAGAAGCGTCTTGCCACATGTCAGCACTCGGTCTGACTGAGCGCCTCCAGGAGAGAGGCCCAAGCAAGACGCGCCCCTAGGAGCGTCTTGCCACATGTCAACTCTGGGTCTGACTGAGCGCCTCCAGGAGAGAGGCCCAAGCAAGACGCGCCCCGAGGAGTGTCTTGCCACATGTCAACACTGGGTCTGACAGAGGGCCTCCAGGAGAGAGGCCCAAGCAACACGCGCCCCGAGGAGTGTCTTGCCATATGTCACCACTGGGTCTGACTGAGCGCCTCCAGGAGAGAGGCCCAAGCAAGACGCGCCCCGAGGAGCGTCTTGCCACATGTCAGCAATCGGTCTGACTGAGCGCCTCCAGGAGAGAGGCCCAAGCAAGACGCGCCCCTAGGAGCGTCTTGCCACATGTCAACACTGGGTCTGACAGCGGGCCTCCAGGAGAGAGGCCCAAGCAAGACGCGCCCCGAGGAGTGTCTTGCCACATGTCACCACTGGGTCTGACTGAGCGCCTCCAGGAGAGAGGCCCAAGCAAGACGCGCCCCGAGGAGCGTCATGACACATGTCACTACTCGGTCTGACTGAGCACCTCCAGGAGAGAGGCCCAAGCAAGACGCGCCCCGAGGAGCGTCTTGCCACGTGTCAACACTGGGTCTGATTGAGGGCCTCCAGGAGAGAGGCCAAAGCAAGACGCGCTCGAGGAGCGTCTTGCCACACGTCAACACTGGGTCTGACAAAGGTCCTCCAGGAGAGAGGCCCAAGCAATACGTGCCCCGAGGAGCGTCTAGCCACATGTCACCACTGGGTCTGACTGAGCGCCTCCAGGAGAGAGGCCCAAGCAAGACGCGCCCCGAGGAGCGTCTTGCCACATGTCAGCACTCGGTCTGACTGAGTGCCTCCAGGAGAGAGGCCAAAGCAAGACGCGCCCCGAGGAGCGTCTTGCCACATGTCACCAGTGGGTCTGACTGAGAGCCTCCAGGAGAGAGGCCCAAGCAAGACGCGCCCCGAGGAGCGTCTTGCCACATGTCAACACTGGGTCTGACTGAGCGCCTCCAGGAGAGAGGCTCAAGCAAGAAGCGCCCCGAGGAGTGTCTTGCCACATGTCAACAATGGGTCTGACTGAGGGCCTCCAGGAGAGAAGCCCAAGCAAGACGCGCCCTGAGGAGCGTCCTGCCACATGTCAACAATGGGTCTGACTAAGCGCCTCCAGGAGAGAGGCCCAAGCAAGACGCGCCCCGAGGAGTATCTTGACACTTGTCAACACTGGGTCTGACTGAGGGCCTCCATGAGAGAAGCCCAAGCAAGACGCGCCCCGAGGAGTGTCTTGCCACATGTCAACACTGGGTCTGACAGAGGGCCTCCAGGAGAGAGGCCCAAGCAATACGCGCCCCGAGGAGAATCTTGCCATATGTCACCACTGGATCTGACTGAGCGCCTCCAGGAGAGAGGCCCAAGCAAGACGCGCCCCGAGGAGCGTCTTGCCACATGTCAGCACTCGGTCTGACTAAGCGCCTCCAGGAGAGAGAGCCAAGCAAGACGCGCCCCTAGGAGCGTCTTGCCACATGTCAACACTGGGTCTGACAGAGGGCCTCCAGGAGAGAGGCCCAAGCAATACGCGCCCCGAGGAGTGTCTTGCCATAGGTCACCACTGGGTCTGACTGAGCGCCTCCAGGAGAGAGGCCCAAGCAAGACGCACCCCGAGAAGCGTCTTGCCACATGTCAGCACTCGGTCTGACTGAGCGCCTCCAGGAGAGAGGCCCAAGCAAGACGCACCCCTAGGAGCGTCTTGCCACATGTCAACACTGGGTCTGACTGAGCGCCTCCAGGAGAGAGGCCCAAGCAAGACGCGCCCCGAGGAGTGTCTTGCCACATGTCAACACTGGGTCTGACAGAGGGCCTCCAGGAGAGAGGCCCAAGCAACACGCGCCCCGAGGAGCGTCTTGCCATATGTCACCACTGGGTCTGACTGAGCGCCTCCAGGAGAGAGGCCCAAGCAAGACGCGCCCCGAGGAGCGTCTTGCCACATGTCAACACTGGGTCTGACAGCGGGCCTCCAGGAGAGAGGCCCAAGCAAGACGCGCCCCGAGGAGTGTCTTGCCACATGTCACCACTGGGTCTGACTGAGCGCCTCCAGGAGAGAGGCCCAAGCAAGACTCGCCCCGAGGAGCGTCATGCCACATGTCACTACTCGGTCTGACTGAGCGCCTCCAGGAGAGAGGGCCAAGCAAGACGCGCCCCGAGGAGCGTCTTGCCACGTGTCAACACTGGGTCTGATTGAGGGCCTCCAGGAGAGAGTCCAAAGCAAGACGCGCCCCGAGGAGTGTCTTGCCACACGTCAACACTGGGTCTGACAAAGGTCCTCCAGGAGAGAGGCCCAAGCAATACGTGCCCCGAGGAGCGTCTAGCCACATGTCACCACTGGGTCTGACTGAGCGCCTCCAGGAGAGAGGCCCAAGCAAGACGCGCCCCGAGGAGCGTCTTGCCACATATCACCACTGGGTCTGACTGAGAGCCTCCAGGAGAGAGGCCCAAGCAAGACGCGCCCCGAGGAGCGTCTTGCCACATGTCAACACTGGGTCTGACTGAGCGCCTCCAGGAGAGAGGCCCAAGCAAGACGCGCCCCGAGGAGTGTCTTGCCACATGTCAACACTGGGTCTGACTGAGCGCCTCCAGGAGAGAGGCCCAAGCAAGACGCGCCCCGAGGAGCGTCTTGCCACATGTCAACACTGGGTCTGACAGAGGGCCTCCAGGAGAGAGGCCCAAGCAATACGTGCCCCGAGGAGCGTCTTGCCACATGTCACCACTGGGTATGACTGAGCGCCTCCAGGAGAGAGGCCCAAGTAAGACGCGCCCCGAGGAGCGTCTTGCCACATGTCAACACTGGGTCTGACTGAGCGCCTCCAGAAGAGAGGCCCAAGCAAGACGCGCCCCGAGGAGCGTCTTGCCACATGTCAACACTGGGTCTGACTGAGCGCCTCCAGGAGAGAGGCCCAAGCAAGACGTGCCCCGAGGAGCGTCTTGCCACATGTCAACACTGGGTCTGACTGAGCGCCTCCAGGAGAGAGGCCCAAGCAAGAAGCGCCCCGAGGAGCGTCTTCCCACATGTCAACAATGGGTCTGACTGAGCGCCTCCAGGAGAGAGGCCCAAGCAAGACGGGCCCCGAGGAGCGTCTTGACACTTGTCAACACTGGGTCTGACTGAGCGCCTCCAGGAGAGAGGCCCAAGCAAGACGCGCCCAGAGGAGCGTCTTGCCACATGTCAACACTGGGTCTGACAGAGGGCCTCCAGGAGAGAGGCCCAAGCAATACGTGCCCCGAGGAGCGTCTAGCCACATGTCACCACTGGGTCTGACTGAGTGCCTCCAGGAGAGAGGCCCAAGCAAGACGCGGCCCGAGGAGCGTCTTGCCACATGTCAGCACTCGGTCTGACTGAGCGCCTCCAGGAGAGAGGCCCAAGCAAGACGCGCCCCGAGGAGCATCTTGCCACATGTCAACACTGGGTCTGACTGAGCGCCTCCAGGAGAGAGGCCCAAGCAAGACGCGCACCGAGGAGCGTCTTGCCACATGTCAGCACTCGGTCTGACTGAGCGCCTCCAGGAGAGAGGCCCAAGCAAGACGCGCCCCTAGGAGCGTCTTGCCCCATGTCAACACTGGGTCTGACAGAGGGCCTCCAGGAGAGAGGCCCAAGCAAGACGCGCCCCGAGGAGTATCTTGACACTTGTCAACACTGGGTCTGACTGAGGGCCTCCATGAGAGAAGCCCAAGCAAGACGCGCCCCGAGGAGTGTCTTGCCACATGTCAACACTGGGTCTGACAGAGGGCCTCCAGGAGAGAGGCCCAAGCAAGACGCGCCCCGAGGAGCGTCTTGCCACATGTCAACACTGGGTCTGACTGAGCGCCTCCAGGAGAGAGGCTCAAGCAAGAAGCGCCCCGAGGAGTGTCTTGCCACATGTCAACAATGGGTCTGACTGAGGGCCTCCAGGAGAGAAGCCCAAGCAAGACGCGCCCTGAGGAGCGTCCTGCCACATGTCAACAATGGGTCTGACTAAGCGCCTCCAGGAGAGAGGCCCAAGCAAGACGCGCCCCAAGGAGTATCTTGACACTTGTCAACACTGGGTCTGACTGAGGGCCTCCATGAGAGAAGCCCAAGCAAGACGCGCCCCGAGGAGTGTCTTGCCACATGTCAACACTGGGTCTGACAGAGGGCCTCCAGGAGAGAGGCCCAAGCAATACGCGCCCCGAGGAGAATCTTGCCATATTTAAAAAACTGGATCTGACTGAGCGCCTCCAGGAGAGAGGCCCAAGCAAGACGCGCCCCGAGGAGCGTCTTGCCACATGTCAGCACTCGGTCTGACTAAGCGCCTCCAGGAGAGAGAGCCAAGCAAGACGCGCCCCTAGGAGCGTCTTGCCACATGTCAACACTGGGTCTGACAGAGGGCCTCCAGCAGAGAGGCCCAAGCAATACGCGCCCCGAGGAGTGTCTTGCCAAAGGTCACCACTGGGTCTGACTGAGCGCCTCCAGGAGAGAGGCCCAAGCAAGACGCGCCCCGAGAAGCGTCTTGCCACATGTCAGCACTCGGTCTGACTGAGCGCCTCCAGGAGAGAGGCCCAAGCAAGACGCACCCCTAGGAGCGTCTTGCCACATGTCAACACTGGGTCTGACTGAGCGCCTCCAGGAGAGAGGCCCAAGCAAGACGCGCCCCGAGGAGTGTCTTGCCACATGTCAGCACTCGGTCTGACTGAGCGCCTCCAGGAGAGAGGCCCAAGCAAGACGCGCCCCGAGGAGCGTCTTGCCATATGTCACCACTGGGTCTGACTGAGCGCCTCCAGGAGAGAGGCCCAAGCAAGACGCGCCCCGAGGAGTGTCTTGCCACATGTCAACACTGGGTCTGACAGAGGGCCTCCAGGAGAGAGGCCCAAGCAACACGCGCCCCGAGGAGCGTCTTGCCATATGTCACCACTGGGTCTGACTGAGCGCCTCCAGGAGAGAGGCCCAAGCAAGAAGCGCCCCGAGGAGCGTCTTCCCACATGTCAACAATGGGTCTGACTGAGGGCCTCCAGGAGAGAAGCCCAAGCAAGACGCTCCCCGAGGAGCGTCTTGCCCCATGTCAACAATGGGTCTGACTGAGCGCCTCCAGGAGAGAGGCCCAAGCAAGACGGGCCCCGAGGAGCGTCTTGACACTTGTCAACACTGGGTCTGACTGAGCGCCTCCAGGAGAGAGGCCCAAGCAAGACGCGCCCAGAGGAGCGTCTTGCCACATGTCAACACTGGGTCTGACAGAGGGCCTCCAGGAGAGAGGCCCAAGCAATACGTGCCCCGAGGAGCGTCTAGCCACATGTCACCACTGGGTCTGACTGAGTGCCTCCAGGAGAGAGGCCCAAGCAAGACGCGGCCCGAGGAGTGTCTTGCCACATGTCAGCACTCGGTCTGACTGAGCGCCTCCAGGAGAGAGGCCCAAGCAAGACGCGCCCCGAGGAGCATCTTGCCACATGTCAACACTGGGTCTGACTGAGCGCCTCCAGGAGAGAGGCCCAAGCAAGACGCGCACCGAGGAGCGTCTTGCCACATGTCAGCACTCGGTCTGACTGAGCGCCTCCAGGAGAGAGGCCCAAGCAAGACGCGCCCCTAGGAGCGTCTTGCCACATGTCAACACTGGGTCTGACAGAGGGCCTCCAGGAGAGAGGCCCAAGCAAGACGCGCCCCGAGGAGTATCTTGACACTTGTCAACACTGGGTCTGACAGAGGACCTCCAGGAGAGAGGCCCAAGCAAGACGCGCCCCGAGGAGCGTCTTGCCACATGTCAACACTGGGTCTGACTGAGCGCCTCCAGGAGAGAGGCTCAAGCAAGAAGCGCCCCGAGGAGTGTCTTGCCACATGTCAACAATGGGTCTGACTGAGGGCCTCCAGGAGAGAAGCCCAAGCAAGACGCGCCCTGAGGAGCGTCCTGCCACATGTCAACAATGGGTCTGACTAAGCGCCTCCAGGAGAGAGGCCCAAGCAAGACGCGCCCCGAGGAGTATCTTGACACTTGTCAACACTGGGTCTGACTGAGGGCCTCCATGAGAGAAGCCCAAGCCAGACGCGCCCCGAGGAGTGTCTTGCCACATGTCAACACTGGGTCTGACAGAGGGCCTCCAGGAGAGAGGCCCAAGCAATACGCGCCCCGAGGAGAATCTTGCAATATGTCACCACTGGATCTGACTGAGCGCCTCCAGGAGAGAGGCCCAAGCAAGACGCGCCCCGAGGAGCGTCTTGCCACATGTCAGCACTCGGTCTGACTAAGCGCCTCCAGCAGAGAGGCCCAAGCAATACGCTCCCCGAGGAGTGTCTTGCCATAGGTCACCACTGGGTCTGACTGAGCGCCTCCAGGAGAGAGGCCCAAGCAAGACGCGCCCCGAGAAGCGTCTTGCCACATGTCAACACTGGGTCTGACTGAGCGCCTCCAGGAGAGAGGCCCAAGCAAGACGCGCCCCGAGGAGTGTCTTGCCACATGTCAGCACTCGGTCTGACTGAGCGCCTCCAGGAGAGAGGCCCAAGCAAGACGCACCCCTAGGAGCGTCTTGCCACATGTCAACACTGGGTCTGACTGAGCGCCTCCAGGAGAGAGGCCCAAGCAAGACGCGCCCCGAGGAGTGTCTTGCCACATGTCAACACTGGGTCCCACAGAGGGCCTCCAGGAGAGAGGCCCAAGCAACACGCGCCCAGAGGAGCGTCTTGCCATATGTCACCACTGGGTCTGACTGAGCGCCTCCAGGAGAGAGGCCCAAGCAAGACGCGCCCCTAGGAGCGTCTTGCCACATGTCAACACTGGGTCTGACAGCGGGCCTCCAGGAGAGAGGCCCAAGCAAGACGCGCCCCGAGGAGCGTCTTGCCACGTGTCAACACTGGGTCTGATTGAGGGCCTCCAGGAGAGAGGCCAAAGCAAGACGCGCTCGAGGAGCGTCTTGCCACACGTCAACACTGGGTCTGACAGCGGGCCTCCAGGAGAGAGGCCCAAGCAAGACGCGCCCCGAGGAGCGTCTTGCCACATGTCAACACTGGGTCTGACTGAGCGCCTCCAGGAGAGAGGCTCAAGCAAGAAGCGCCCCGAGGAGCGTCTTGCCACATGTCAACAATGGGTCTGACTGAGCGCCTCCAGGAGAGAAGCCCAAGCAAGACGCGCCCAGAGGAGCGTCTTGCCACATGTCAACAATGGGTCTGACTAAGCGCCTCCAGGAGAGAGGCCCAAGCAATACGCGCCCCGAGGAGCGTCTTGCCATATGTCACCACTGGGTCTGACTGAGCGCCTCCAGGAGAGAGGCCCAAGCAAGACGCGCCCCGAGGAGCGTCTTGCCACATGTCAGCACTCGGTCTGACTAAGCGCCTCCAGGAGAGAGAGCCAAGCAAGACGCGCCCCTAGGAGTATCTTGACACATGTCAACAATGGGTCTGACTGAGGGCCTCCAGGAGAGAAGCCCAAGCAAGACGCGCCCTGAGGAGCGTCCTGCCACATGTCAACAATGGGTCTGACTAAGCGCCTCCAGGAGAGAGGCCCAAGCAAGACGCGCCCCGAGGAGTATCTTGACACTTGTCAACACTGGGTCTGACTGAGGGCCTCCATGAGAGAAGCCCAAGCAAGACGCGCCCCGAGGAGTGTCTTGCCACATGTCAACACTGGGTCTGACAGAGGGCCTCCAGGAGAGACGCCCAAGCAAGAAGCGCCCCGAGGAGCGTCTTCCCACATGTCAACAATGGGTCTGACTGAGCGCCTCCAGGAGAGAGGCCCAAGCAAGAAGCGCCCCGAGGAGCGTCTTCCCACATGTCAACAATGGGTCTGACTGAGGGCCTCCAGGAGAGAAGCCCAAGCAAGACGGGCCCCGAGGAGCGTCTTGACACTTGTCAACACTGGGTCTGACTGAGCGCCTCCAGGAGAGAGGCCCAAGCAAGACGCGCCCAGAGGAGCGTCTTGCCACATGTCAACACTGAGTCTGACAGAGGGCCTCCAGGAGAGAGGCCCAAGCAATACGTGCCCCGAGGAGCGTCTAGCCACATGTCACCACTGGGTCTGACTGAGTGCCTCCAGGAGAGAGGCCCAAGCAAGACGCGGCCCGAGGAGCGTCTTGCCACATGTCAGCACTCGGTCTGACTGAGCGCCTCCAGGAGAGAGGCCCAAGCAAGACGCGCCCCGAGGAGCATCTTGCCATATGTCAACACTGGGTCTGACTGAGCGCCTCCAGGAGAGAGGCCCTAGCAAGACGCGCACCGAGGAGCGTCTTGCCACATGTCAGCACTCGGTCTGACTGAGCGCCTCCAGGAGAGAGGCCCAAGCAAGACGCGCCCCTAGGAGCGTCTTGCCACATGTCAACACTGGGTCTGACAGAGGGCCTCCAGGAGAGAGGCCCAAGCAAGACGCGCCCCGAGGAGTATCTTGACACTTGTCAACACTGGGTCTGACTGAGGGCCTCCATGAGAGAAGCCCAAGCAAGACGTGCCCCGAGGAGTGTCTTGCCACATGTCAACACTGGGTCTGACAGAGGGCCTCCAGGAGAGAGGCCCAAGCAAGACGCGCCCCGAGGAGCGTCTTGCCACATGTCAACACTGGGTCTGACTGAGCGCCTCCAGGAGAGAGGCTCAAGCAAGAAGCGCCCCGAGGAGTGTCTTGCCACATGTCAACAATGGGTCTGACTGAGGGCCTCCAGGAGAGAAGCCCAAGCAAGACGCGCCCTGAGGAGCGTCCTGCCACATGTCAACAATGGGTCTGACTAAGCGCCTCCAGGAGAGAGGCCCAAGCAAGACGCGCCCCGAGGAGTATCTTGACACTTGTCAACACTGGGTCTGACTGAGGGCCTCCATGAGAGGAGCCCAAGCAAGACGCGCCCCGAGGAGTGTCTTGCCACATGTCAACACTGGGTCTGACAGAGGGCCTCCAGGAGAGAGGCCAAAGCAAGACGCACTCGAGGAGCATCTTGCCACACGTCAACACTGGGTCTGACAAAGGTCCTCCAGGAGAGAGGCCCAAGCAATAAGTGCCCCGAGGAGCATCTAGCCACATGTCACCACTGGGTCTGACTGAGCGCCTCGAGGAGAGAGGCCCAAGCAAGACCCGCCCCGAGGAGCGTCTTGCCACATGTCAGCACTCGGTCTGACTGAGTGCCTCCAGGAGAGAGGCCAAAGCAAGACGCGCCCCGAGGAGCGTCTTGCCACATGTCACCACTGGGTCTGACTGAGAGCCTCCAGGAGAGAGGCCCAAGCAAGACGCGCCCCGAGGAGCGTCTTGCCACATGTCAACACTGGGTCTGACTGAGCGCCTCCAGGAGAGAGAGGCTCAAGCAAGAAGCGCCCCGAGGAGCGTCTTGCCACATGTCAACAATGGGTCTGACTGAGGGCCTCCAGGAGAGAAGCCCAAGCAAGACGCGCCCTGAGGAGCGTCCTGCCACATGTCAACAATGGGTCTGACTAAGCGGCTCCATGAGAGAAGCCCAAGCAAGACGCGCCCCGAGGAGTGTCTTGCCACATGTCAACACTGGGTCTGACAGAGGGCCTCCAGGAGAGAGGCCCAAGCAATACGCGCCCCGAGGAGCGTCTTGCCCTATGTCACCACTGGGTCTGACTGAGCGCCTCCAGGAGAGAGGCCCAAGCAAGATGCGCCCCGAGGAGTGTCTTGCCACATGTCAGCACTCGGTCTGACTAAGCGCCTCCAGGAGAGAGAGCCAAGCAAGACGCGCCCCTAGGAGCGTCTTGCCACATGTCAACACTGGGTCTGACAGAGGGCCTCCAGGAGAGAGGCCCAAGCAATACGCGCCCCGAGGAGTGTCTTGCCATAGGTCACCACTGGGTCTGACTGAGCGCCTCCAGGAGAGAGGCCCAAGCAAGACGCGCCCTGAGAAGCGTCTTGCCACATGTTAGCACTCGGTCTGACTGAGCGCCTCCAGGAGAGAGGCCCAAGCAAGACGCGCCCCTAGGAGCGTCTTGCCACATGTCAACACTGGGTCTGACTGAGCGCCTCCAGGAGAGAGGCCCAAGCAAGACGCGCCCCGAGGAGGGTCTGACAGAGGGCCTCCAGGAGAGAGGCCAAAGCAACACGCGCCCCGAGGAGCGTCTTGCCATATGTCACCACTGGGTCTGACTGAGCGCCTCCAGGAGAGAGGCCCAAGCAAGACGCGCCCCGAGGAGCGTCTTGCCACATTTCAGCAATCGGTCAGACTGAGCGCCTCCAGGAGAGAGGCCCAAGCAAGACGCGCCCCTAGGAGCGTCTTGCCACATGTCAACACTGGGTCAGACAGCGGGCCTCCAGGAGAGAGGCCCAAGCAAGACGCGCCCCGAGGAGCGTCTTGCCACGTGTCAACACTGGGTCTGATTGAGGGCCTCCAGGAGAGAGGCCAAAGCAAGACGCGCTCGAGGAGCGTCTTGCCACACGTCAACACTGGGTCTGACAAAGGTCCTCCAGGAGAGAGGCCCAAGCAATACGTGCCCCGCGGAGCGTCTAGCCACATGTCACCACTGGGTCTGACTGAGCGCCTCCAGGAGAGAGGCCCAAGCAAGACGCGCCCCGAGGAGCGTCTTGCCACATGTCAGCACACGGTTTGACTGAGTGCCTCCAGGAGAGAGGCCAAAGCAAGACGCGCCCCGAGGAGCGTTCTGCCACATGTCACCACTGGGTCTGACTGAGAGCCTCCAGGAGAGAGGCCCAAGCAAGACGCACCCCGAGGAGCGTCTTGCCACATGTCAACACTGGGTCTGACTGAGCGCCTCCAGGAGAGAGGCTCAAGCAAGAAGCGCCCCGAGGAGCGTCTTGCCACATGTCAACAATGGGTCTGACTGAGGGCCTCCAGGAGAGAAGCCCAAGCAAGACGCGCCCAGAGGAGCGTCTTGCCACATGTCAACAATGGGTCTGACTAAGCGCCTCCAGGAGAGAGGCCCAAGCAAGACGCGCCCCGAGGAGTATCTTGACACTTGTCAACACTGGGTCTGACTGAGGGCCTCCATGAGAGAAGCCCAAGCAAGACGCGCCCCGAGGAGTGTCTTGCCACATGTCAACACTGGGTCCGACAGAGGGCCTCCAGGAGAGAGGCCCAAGCAATACGCGCCCCGAGGAGCGTCTTGCCATATGTCACCACTGGGTCTGACTGAGCGCCTCCAGGAGAGAGGCCCAAGCAAGACGCGCCCCGAGGAGCGTCTTGCCACATGTCAGCACTCGGTCTGACTAAGCGCCTCCAGGAGAGAGAGCCAAGCAAGACGCGCCCCTAGGAGCGTCTTGCCACATGTCAACACTGGGTCTGACAGAGGGCCTCCAGGAGAGAGGCCCAGGCAAGACGCGCCCCGAGGAGCGTCATGCCACATGTCACTACTCGGTCAGACTGAGCGCCTCCAGGAGAGAAGCCCAAGCAAGACGCGCCCCGAGGAGCGTCTTGCCACGTGTCAACACTGGGTCTGATTGAGGGCCTCCAGGAGAGAGGCCCAAGCAAGACGCGCCCCGAGGAGCGTCTTGCCACATGTCAACACTGGGTCTGACTGAGCGCCTCCAGGAGAGAGAGGCTCAAGCAAGAAGCGCCCCGAGGAGCGTCTTGCCATATGTCAACAATGGGTCTGACTGAGGGCCTCCAGGAGAGAAGCCCAAGCAAGACGCGCCCTGAGGAGCGTCCTGCCACATGTCAACAATGGGTCTGACTAAGCGGCTCCATGAGAGAAGCCCAAGCAAGACGCGCCCCGAGGAGTGTCTTGCCACATGTCAACACTGGGTCTGACAGAGGGCCTCCAGGAGAGAGGCCCAAGCAATACGCGCCCCGAGGAGCGTCTTGCCCTATGTCACCACTGGGTCTGACTGAGCGCCTCCAGGAGAGAGGCCCAAGCAAGATGCGCCCCGAGGAGCGTCTTGCCACATGTCAGCACTCGGTCTGACTAAGCGCCTCCAGGAGAGAGAGCCAAGCAAGACGCGCCCCTAGGAGCGTCTTGCCACATGTCAACACTGGGTCTGACAGAGGGCCTCCAGGAGAGAGGCCCAAGCAATACGCGCCCCGAGGAGTGTCTTGCCATAGGTCACCACTGGGTCTGACTGAGCGCCTCCAGGAGAGAGGCCCAAGCAAGACGCGCCCTGAGAAGCGTCTTGCCACATGTCAGCACTCGGTCTGACTGAGCGCCTCCAGGAGAGAGGCCCAAGCAAGACGCGCCCCTAGGAGCGTCTTGCCACATGTCAACACTGGGTCTGACTGAGCGCCTCCAGGAGAGAGGCCCAAGCAAGACGCGCCCCGAGGAGGGTCTGACAGAGGGCCTCCAGGAGAGAGGCCCAAGCAACACGCGCCCCGAGGAGCGTCTTGCCATATGTCAACACTGGGTCTGACAGAGGGCCTCCAGGAGAGAGGCCCAAGCAAGACGCGCCCCGAGGAGTATCTTGACACTTGTCAACACTGGGTCTGACTGAGGGCCTCCATGAGAGAAGCCCAAGCAAGACGTGCCCCGAGGAGTGTCTTGCCACATGTCAACACTGGGTCTGACAGAGGGCCTCCAGGAGAGAGGCCCAAGCAAGACGCGCCCCGAGGAGCGTCTTGCCACATGTCAACACTGGGTCTGACTGAGCGCCTCCAGGAGAGAGGCTCAAGCAAGAAGCGCCCCGAGGAGTGTCTTGCCACATGTCAACAATGGGTCTGACTGAGGGCCTCCAGGAGAGAAGCCCAAGCAAGACGCGCCCTGAGGAGCGTCCTGCCACATGTCAACAATGGGTCTGACTAAGCGCCTCCAGGAGAGAGGCCCAAGCAAGACGCGCCCCGAGGAGTATCTTGACACTTGTCAACACTGGGTCTGACTGAGGGCCTCCATGAGAGAAGCCCAAGCAAGACGCGCCCCGAGGAGTGTCTTGCCACATGTCAACACTGGGTCTGACAGAGGGCCTCCAGGAGAGAGGCCAAAGCAAGACGCACTCGAGGAGCGTCTTGCCACACGTCAACACTGGGTCTGACAAAGGTCCTCCAGGAGAGAGGCCCAAGCAATAAGTGCCCCGAGGAGCATCTAGCCACATGTCACCACTGGGTCTGACTGAGCGCCTCGAGGAGAGAGGCCCAAGCAAGACCCGCCCCGAGGAGCGTCTTGCCACATGTCAGCACTCGGTCTGACTGAGTGCCTCCAGGAGAGAGGCCAAAGCAAGACGCGCCCCGAGGAGCGTCTTGCCACATGTCACCACTGGGTCTGACTGAGAGCCTCCAGGAGAGAGGCCCAAGCAAGACGCGCCCCGAGGAGCGTCTTGCCACATGTCAACACTGGGTCTGACTGAGCGCCTCCAGGAGAGAGAGGCTCAAGCAAGAAGCGCCCCGAGGAGCGTCTTGCCACATGTCAACAATGGGTCTGACTGAGGGCCTCCAGGAGAGAAGCCCAAGCAAGACGCGCCCTGAGGAGCGTCCTGCCACATGTCAACAATGGGTCTGACTAAGCGGCTCCATGAGAGAAGCCCAAGCAAGACGCGCCCCGAGGAGTGTCTTGCCACATGTCAACACTGGGTCTGACAGAGGGCCTCCAGGAGAGAGGCCCAAGCAATACGCGCCCCGAGGAGCGTCTTGCCCTATGTCACCACTGGGTCTGACTGAGCGCCTCCAGGAGAGAGGCCCAAGCAAGATGCGCCCCGAGGAGTGTCTTGCCACATGTCAGCACTCGGTCTGACTAAGCGCCTCCAGGAGAGAGAGCCAAGCAAGACGCGCCCCTAGGAGCGTCTTGCCACATGTCAACACTGGGTCTGACAGAGGGCCTCCAGGAGAGAGGCCCAAGCAATACGCGCCCCGAGGAGTGTCTTGCCATAGGTCACCACTGGGTCTGACTGAGCGCCTCCAGGAGAGAGGCCCAAGCAAGACGCGCCCTGAGAAGCGTCTTGCCACATGTTAGCACTCGGTCTGACTGAGCGCCTCCAGGAGAGAGGCCCAAGCAAGACGCGCCCCTAGGAGCGTCTTGCCACATGTCAACACTGGGTCTGACTGAGCGCCTCCAGGAGAGAGGCCCAAGCAAGACGCGCCCCGAGGAGGGTCTGACAGAGGGCCTCCAGGAGAGAGGCCCAAGCAACACGCGCCCCGAGGAGCGTCTTGCCATATGTCACCACTGGGTCTGACTGAGCGCCTCCAGGAGAGAGGCCCAAACAAGACGCGCCCCGAGGAGCGTCTTGCCACATGTCAGCAATCGGTCTGACTGAGCGCCTCCAGGAGAGAGGCCCAAGCAAGACGCGCCCCTAGGAGCGTCTTGCCACATGTCAACACTGGGTCAGACAGCGGGCCTCCAGGAGAGAGGCCCAAGCAAGACGCGCCCCGAGGAGCGTCTTGCCACGTGTCAACACTGGGTCTGATTGAGGGCCTCCAGGAGAGAGGCCAAAGCAAGACGCGCTCGAGGAGCGTCTTGCCACACGTCAACACTGGGTCTGACAAAGGTCCTCCAGGAGAGAGGCCCAAGCAATACGTGCCCCGCGGAGCGTCTAGCCACATGTCACCACTGGGTCTGACTGAGCGCCTCCAGGAGAGAGGCCCAAGCAAGACGCGCCCCGAGGAGCGTCTTGCCACATGTCAGCACACGGTTTGACTGAGTGCCTCCAGGAGAGAGGCCAAAGCAAGACGCGCCCCGAGGAGCGTTCTGCCACATGTCACCACTGGGTCTGACTGAGAGCCTCCAGGAGAGAGGCCCAAGCAAGACGCACCCCGAGGAGCGTCTTGCCACATGTCAACACTGGGTCTGACTGAGCGCCTCCAGGAGAGAGGCTCAAGCAAGAAGCGCCCCGAGGAGCGTCTTGCCACATGTCAACAATGGGTCTGACTGAGGGCCTCCAGGAGAGAAGCCCAAGCAAGACGCGCCCAGAGGAGCGTCTTGCCACATGTCAACAATGGGTCTGACTAAGCGCCTCCAGGAGAGAGGCCCAAGCAAGACGCGCCCCGAGGAGTATCTTGACACTTGTCAACACTGGGTCTGACTGAGGGCCTCCATGAGAGAAGCCCAAGCAAGACGCGCCCCGAGGAGTGTCTTGCCACATGTCAACACTGGGTCCGACAGAGGGCCTCCAGGAGAGAGGCCCAAGCAATACGCGCCCCGAGGAGCGTCTTGCCATATGTCACCACTGGGTCTGACTGAGCGCCTCCAGGAGAGAGGCCCAAGCAAGACGCGCCCCGAGGAGCGTCTTGCCACATGTCAGCACTCGGTCTGACTAAGCGCCTCCAGGAGAGAGAGCCAAGCAAGACGCGCCCCTAGGAGCGTCTTGCCACATGTCAACACTGGGTCTGACAGAGGGCCTCCAGGAGAGAGGCCCAGGCAAGACGCGCCCCGAGGAGCGTCATGCCACATGTCACTACTCGGTCTGACTGAGCGCCTCCAGGAGAGAAGCCCAAGCAAGACGCGCCCCGAGGAGCGTCTTGCCACGTGTCAACACTGGGTCTGATTGAGGGCCTCCAGGAGAGAGGCCAAAGCAAGACGCACTCGAGGAGCGTCTTGCCACACGTCAACACTGGGTCTGACAAAGGTCCTCCAGGAGAGAGGCCCAAGCAATACGTGCCCCGAGGAGCGTCTAGCCACATGTCACCACTGGGTCTGACTGAGCGCCTCGAGGAGAGAGGCCCAAGCAAGACCCGCCCCGAGGAGCGTCTTGCCACATGTCAGCACTCGGTCTGACTGAGTGCCTCCAGGAGAGAGGCCAAAGCAAGACGCGCCCCGAGGAGCGTCTTGCCACATGTCACCACTGGGTCTGACTGAGAGCCTCCAGGAGAGAGGCCCAAGCAAGACGCGCCCCGAGGAGCGTCTTGCCACATGTCAACACTGGGTCTGACTGAGCGCCTCCAGGAGAGAGAGGCTCAAGCAAGAAGCGCCCCGAGGAGCGTCTTGCCATATGTCAACAATGGGTCTGACTGAGGGCCTCCAGGAGAGAAGCCCAAGCAAGACGCGCCCTGAGGAGCGTCCTGCCACATGTCAACAATGGGTCTGACTAAGCGGCTCCATGAGAGAAGCCCAAGCAAGACGCGCCCCGAGGAGTGTCTTGCCACATGTCAACACTGGGTCTGACAGAGGGCCTCCAGGAGAGAGGCCCAAGCAATACGCGCCCCGAGGAGCGTCTTGCCCTATGTCACCACTGGGTCTGACTGAGCGCCTCCAGGAGAGAGGCCCAAGCAAGATGCGCCCCGAGGAGCGTCTTGCCACATGTCAGCACTCGGTCTGACTAAGCGCCTCCAGGAGAGAGAGCCAAGCAAGACGCGCCCCTAGGAGCGTCTTGCCACATGTCAACACTGGGTCTGACAGAGGGCCTCCAGGAGAGAGGCCCAAGCAATACGCGCCCCGAGGAGTGTCTTGCCATAGGTCACCACTGGGTCTGACTGAGCGCCTCCAGGAGAGAGGCCCAAGCAAGACGCGCCCTGAGAAGCGTCTTGCCACATGTCAGCACTCGGTCTGACTGAGCGCCTCCAGGAGAGAGGCCCAAGCAAGACGCGCCCCTAGGAGCGTCTTGCCACATGTCAACACTGGGTCTGACTGAGCGCCTCCAGGAGAGAGGCCCAAGCAAGACGCGCCCCGAGGAGGGTCTGACAGAGGGCCTCCAGGAGAGAGGCCCAAGCAACACGCGCCCCGAGGAGCGTCTTGCCATATGTCACCACTGGGTCTGACTGAGCGCCTCCAGGAGAGAGGCCCAAGCAAGACGCGCCCCGAGGAGCGTCTTGCCACATGTCAGCAATCGGTCTGACTGAGCGCCTCCAGGAGAGAGGCCCAAGCAAGACGCGCCCCTAGGAGCGTCTTGCCACATGTCAACACTGGGTCTGACAGCGGGCCTCCAGGAGAGAGGCCCAAGCAAGACGCGCCCCGAGGAGCGTCTTGCCACGTGTCAACACTGGGTCTGATTGAGGGCCTCCAGGAGAGAGGCCAAAGCAAGACGCGCTCGAGGAGCGTCTTGCCACACGTCAACACTGGGTCTGACAAAGGTCCTCCAGGAGAGAGGCCCAAGCAATACGTGCCCCGAGGAGCGTCTAGCCACATGTCACCACTGGGTCTGACTGAGCGCCTCCAGGAGAGAGGCCCAAGCAAGACGCGCCCCGAGGAGCGTCTTGCCACATGTCAGCACACGGTTTGACTGAGTGCCTCCAGGAGAGAGGCCAAAGCAAGACGCGCCCCGAGGAGCGTTCTGCCACATGTCACCACTGGGTCTGACTGAGAGCCTCCAGGAGAGAGGCCCAAGCAAGACGCACCCCGAGGAGCGTCTTGCCACATGTCAACACTGGGTCTGACTGAGCGCCTCCAGGAGAGAGGCTCAAGCAAGAAGCGCCCCGAGGAGCGTCTTGCCACATGTCAACAATGGGTCTGACTGAGGGCCTCCAGGAGAGAAGCCCAAGCAAGACGCGCCCAGAGGAGCGTCTTGCCACATGTCAACACTGGGTCTGACTAAGCGCCTCCAGGAGAGAGGCCCAAGCAAGACGCGCCCCGAGGAGTATCTTGACACTTGTCAACACTGGGTCTGAATGAGGGCCTCCATGAGAGAAGCCCAAGCAAGACGCGCCCCGAGGAGTGTCTTGCCACATGTCAACACTGGGTCTGACAGAGGGCCTCCAGGAGAGAGGCCCAAGCAACACGCGCCCCGAGGAGCGTCTTGCCATATGTCACCACTGGGTCTGACTGAGCGCCTCCAGGAGAGAGGCCCAAGCAAGACGCGCCCCGAGGAGTGTCTTGCCACATGTCAGCAATCGGTCTGACTGAGCGCCTCCAGGAGAGAGGCCCAAGCAAGACGCGCCCCTAGGAGCGTCTTGCCACATGTCAACACTGGGTCTGACAGCGGGCCTCCAGGAGAGAGGCCCAAGCAAGACGCGCCCCGAGGAGTGTCTTGCCACATGTCACCACTGGGTCTGACTGAGCGCCTCCAGGAGAGAGGCCCAAGCAAGACGCGCCCCGAGGAGCGTCATGACACATGTCACTACTCGGTCTGACTGAGCACCTCCAGGAGAGAGGCCCAAGCAAGACGCGCCCCGAGGAGCGTCTTGCCACGGGTCAACACTGGGTCTGATTGAGGGCCTCCAGGAGAGAGGCCAAAGCAAGACGCGCTCGAGGAGCGTCTTGCCACACGTCAACACTGGGTCTGACAAAGGTCCTCCAGGAGAGAGGCCCAAGCAATACGCGCCCTGAGAAGCGTCTTGCCACATGTCAGCACTCGGTCTGACTGAGCGCCTCCAGGAGAGAGGCCCAAGCAAGACGCGCCCCTAGGAGCGTCTTGCCACATGTCAACACTGGGTCTGACTGAGCGCCTCCAGGAGAGAGGCCCAAGCAAGACGCGCCCCGAGGAGGGTCTGACAGAGGGCCTCCAGGAGAGAGGCCCAAGCAACACGCGCCCCGAGGAGCGTCTTGCCATATGTCACCACTGGGTCTGACTGAGCGCCTCCAGGAGAGAGGCCCAAGCAAGACGCGCCCCGAGGAGCGTCTTGCCACATGTCAGCAATGGGTCTGACTGAGCGCCTCCAGGAGAGAGGCCCAAGCAAGACGCGCCCCTAGGAGCGTCTTGCCACATGTCAACACTGGGTCTGACAGCGGGCCTCCAGGAGAGAGGCCCAAGCAAGACGCGCCCCGAGGAGCGTCTTGCCACGTGTCAACACTGGGTCTGATTGAGGGCCTCCAGGAGAGAGGCCAAAGCAAGACGCGCTCGAGGAGCGTCTTGCCACACGTCAACACTGGGTCTGACAGCGGGCCTCCAGGAGAGAGGCCCAAGCAAGACGCGCCCCGAGGAGCGTCTTGCCACGTGTCAACACTGGGTCTGATTGAGGGCCTCCAGGAGAGAGGCCAAAGCAAGACGCGCTCGAGGAGCGTCTTGCCACATGTCAACACTGGGTCTGACTGAGCGCCTCCAGGAGAGAGGCCCAAGCAAGACGCGCCCCGAGGAGGGTCTGACAGAGGGCCTCCAGGAGAGAGGCCCAAGCAACACGCGCCCCGAGGAGCGTCTTGCCATATGTCACCACTGGGTCTGACTGAGCGCCTCCAGGAGAGAGGCCCAAGCAAGACGCGCCCCGAGGAGCGTCTTGCCACATGTCAGCAATGGGTCTGACTGAGCGCCTCCAGGAGAGAGGCCCAAGCAAGACGCGCCCCTAGGAGCGTCTTGCCACATGTCAACACTGGGTCTGACAGCGGGCCTCCAGGAGAGAGGCCCAAGCAAGACGCGCCCCGAGGAGCGTCTTGCCACGTGTCAACACTGGGTCTGATTGAGGGCCTCCAGGAGAGAGGCCAAAGCAAGACGCGCTCGAGGAGCGTCTTGCCACACGTCAACACTGGGTCTGACAAAGGTCCTCCAGGAGAGAGGCCCAAGCAATACGTGCCCCGAGGAGCGTCTAGCCACATGTCACCACTGGGTCTGACTGAGCGCCTCCAGGAGAGAGGCCCAAGCAAGACGCGCCCCGAGGAGCGTCTTGCCACATGTCAGCACACGGTTTGACTGAGTGCCTCCAGGAGAGAGGCCAAAGCAAGACGCGCCCCGAGGAGCGTCTTGCCACATGTCACCACTGGGTCTGACTGAGAGCCTCCAGGAGAGAGGCCCAAGCAAGACGCGCCCCGAGGAGCGTCTTGCCACATGTCAACACTGGGTCTGACTGAGCGCCTCCAGGAGAGAGGCTCAAGCAAGAAGCGCCCCGAGGAGCGTCTTGCCACATGTCAACAATGGGTCTGACTGAGGGCCTCCAGGAGAGAAGCCCAAGCAAGACGCGCCCCGAGGAGTATCTTGACACATGTCAACACTGGGTCTGACTGAGGGCCTCCATGAGAGAAGCCCAAGCAAGACGCGCCCCGAGGAGTGTCTTGCCACATGTCAACACTGGGTCCGACAGAGGGCCTCCAGGAGAGAGGCCCAAGCAATACGCACCCCGAGGAGAGTCTTGCCATATGTCACCACTGGGTCTGACTGAGCGCCTCCAGGAGAGAGGCCCAAGCAAGACGCGCCCCGAGGAGCGTCTTGCCACATGTCAGCACTCGGTCTGACTAAGCGCCTCCAGGAGAGAGAGCCAAGCAAGACGCGCCCCTAGGAGCGTCTTGCCACATGTCAACACTGGGTCTGACAGAGGGCCTCCAGGAGAGAGGCCCAAGCAAGACGCGCCCCGAGGAGTATCTTGACACTTGTCAACACTGGGTCTGACTGAGGGCCTCCATGAGAGAAGCCCAAGCAAGACGCGCCCCGAGGAGTGTCTTGCCACATGTCAACACTGGGTCTGACAGAGGGCCTCCAGGAGAGAGGCCCAAGCAATACGCGCCCCGAGGAGCGTCTTGCCATATGTCACCACTGGGTCTGACTGAGCGCCTCCAGGAGAGAGGCCCAAGCAAGATGCGCCCCGAGGAGCGTCTTGCCACATGTCAGCACTCGGTCTGACAGAGGGCCTCCAGGAGAGAGGCCCAAGCAAGACGCGCCCCGAGGAGTGTCTTGCCACATGTCAACACTGGGTCTGACAGAGGGCCTCCAGGAGAGAGGCCCAAGCAATACGCGCCCCGAGGAGTGTCTTGCCACAGGTCACCACTGGGTCTGACTGAGCGCCTCCAGGAGAGAGGCCCAAGCAAGACGTGCCCCGAGAAGCGTCTTGCCACATGTCAGCACTCGGTCTGACTGAGCGCCTCCAGGAGAGAGGCCCAAGCAAGATGCGCCCCTAGGAGCGTCTTGCCACATGTCAACACTGGGTCTGACTGAGCCCCTCCAGGAGAGAGGCCCAAGCAAGACGCGCCCCGAGGAGTGTCTTGCCACATGTCAACACTGGGTCTGACAGAGGGCCTCCAGGAGAGAGGCCCAAGCAACACGCGCCCCGAGGAGCGTCTTGCCATATGTCACCACTGGGTCTGACTGAGCGCCTCCAGGAGAGAGGCCCAAGCAAGACGCGCCCCGAGGAGCGTCTTGCCACATGTCATTAATCGGTCTGACTGAGCGCCTCCAGGAGAGAGGCCCAAGCAAGACGCGCCCCTAGGAGCGTCTTGCCACATGTCAACACTGGGTCTGACAGCGGGCCTCCAGGAGAGAGGCCCAAGCAAGACGCGCCCCGAGGAGTGTCTTGCCACATGTCACCACTGGGTCTGACTGAGCGCCTCCAGGAGAGAGGCCCAAGCAAGACGAGCCCCGAGGAGCGTCATGACACATGTCACTACTCGGTCTGACTGAGCACCTCCAGGAGAGAGGCCCAAGCAAGACGCGCCCCGAGGAGCGTCTTGCCACGTGTCAACACTGGGTCTGATTGAGGGCCTCCAGGAGAGAGGCCAAAGCAAGACGCGCTCGAGGAGCGTCTTGACACACGTCAACACTGGGTCTGACAAAGGTCCTCCAGGAGAGAGGCCCAAGCAATACGTGCCCCGAGTAGCGTCTAGCCACATGTCACCACTGGGTCTGACTGAGCGCCTCCAAGAGAGAGGCCCAAGCAAGACGTGCCCCGAGGAGCGTCTTGCCACATGTCAGCACTCGGTCTGACTGAGTGCCTCCAGGAGAGAGGCCAAAGCAAGACGCGCCCCGAGGAGCGTCCTGCCACATGTCACCAGTGGGTCTGACTGAGAGCCTCCAGGAGAGAGGCCCAAGCAAGACGCGCCCCGAGGAGCGTCTTGCCACATGTCAACACTGGGTCTGACTGAGCGCCTCCAGGCGAGAGGCCCAAGCAAGAAGCGCCCCGAGGAGCATCTTCCCACATGTCAACAATGGGTCTGACTGAGGGCCTCCAGGAGAGAGGCCCAAGCAAGACGCGCCCCGAGGAGTGTCTTGCCACATGTCACCACTGGGTCTGACTGAGCGCCTCCAGGAGAGAGGCCCAAGCAAGACGCGCCCCGAGGAGCGTCATGACACATGTCACTACTCGGTCTGACTGAGCACCTCCAGGAGAGAGGCCCAAGCAAGACGCGCCCCGAGGAGCGTCTTGCCACGTGTCAACACTGGGTCTGATTGAGGGCCTCCAGGAGAGAGGCCAAAGCAAGACGCGCTCGAGGAGCGTCTTGCCACACGTCAACACTGGGTCTGACAAAGGTCCTCCAGGAGAGAGGCCCAAGCAATACGTGCCCCGAGGAGCGTCTAGCCACATGTCACCACTGGGTCTGACTGAGCGCCTCCAAGAGAGAGGCCCAAGCAAGATGCGCCCCTAGGAGCGTCTTGCCCCATGTCAACAATGGGTCTGACTGAGCGCCTCCAGGAGAGAGGCCCAAGCAAGACGGGCCCCGAGGAGCGTCTTGACACTTGTCAACACTGGGTCTGACTGAGCGCCTCCAGGAGAGAGGCCCAAGCAAGATGCGCCCAGAGGAGCGTCTTGCCACATGTCAACACTGGGTCTGACAGAGGGCCTCCAGGAGAGAGGCCCAAGCAATACGTGCCCCGAGGAGCGTCTAGCCACATGTCACCACTGGGTCTGACTGATTGCCTCCAGGAGAGAGGCCCAAGCAAGACGCGGCCCGAGGAGCGTCTTGCCACATGTCAGCACTCGGTCTGACTGAGCGCCTCCAGGAGAGAGGCCCAAGCAAGACGCGCCCCGAGGAGCGTCTTGCCACATGTCACCACTGGGTCTGACTGAGAGCCTCCAGGAGAGAGGCCCAAGCAAGACGCGCCCCGAGGAGCGTCTTGCCACATGTCAACACTGGGTCTGACTGAGCGCCTCCAGGAGAGAGAACCAAGTAAGACGCGCCCCGAGGAGCGTCTTGCCACATGTCAACACTGGGTCTGACTGAGCGCCTCCAGGAGAGAGGCCCAAGCAAGACGCGCACCGAGGAGCGTCTTGCCACATGTCAGCACTCGGTCTGACTGAGCGCCTCCAGGAGAGAGAGCCAAGCAAGACGCGCCCCTAGGAGCGTCTTGCCACATGTCAACACTGGGTCTGACAGAGGGCCTCCAGGAGAGAGGCCCAAGCAAGACGCGCCCCGAGGAGTGTCTTGCCACATGTCAACACTGGGTCTGACAGAGGGCCTCCAGGAGAGAGGCCCAAGCAATACGCGCCCCGAGGAGTGTCTTGCCATAGGTCACCACTGGGTCTGACTGAGCGCCTCCAGGAGAGAGGCCCAAGCAAGACGCGCCCCGAGAAGCGTCTTGCCACATGTCAGCACTCGGTCTGACTGAGCGCCTCCAGGAGAGAGGCCCAAGCAAGACGCGCCCCTAGGAGCGTCTTGCCACATGTCAACACTGGGTCTGACTGAGCGCCTCCAGGAGAGAGGCCCAAGCAAGACGCGCCCCGAGGAGGGTCTGACAGAGGGCCTCCAGGAGAGAGGCCCAAGTTACACGCGCCCCGAGGAGCGTCTTGCCATAAGTCACCACTGGATCTGACTGAGCGCCTCCAGGAGAGAGGCCCAAGCAAGACGCGCCCCGAGTAGCGTCTTGCCACATGTCATCAATCGGTCTGACTGAGCGCCTCAAGGAGAGAGGCCCAAGCAAGACGCGCCCCTAGGAGCGTCTTGCCACATGTCAACACTGGGTCTGACAGCGGGCCTCCAGGAGAGAGGCCCAAGCAAGACGCGCCCCTAGGAGCGTCTTGCCACATGTCAACACTGGGTCTGACTGAGCGCCTCCAGGAGAGAGGCCCAAGCAAGACGCGCCCCGAGGAGTGTCTTGCCACATGTCAACACTGGGTCTGACAGAGGGCCTCCAGGAGAGAGGTCCAAGCAACACGCGCCCCGAGGAGCGTCTTGCCATATGTCACCACTGGGTCTGACTGAGCGCCTCCAGGAGAGAGGCCCAAGCAAGACGCGCCCCGAGGAGCGTCTTGCCACATGTCATTAATCGGTCTGACTGAGCGCCTCCAGGAGAGAGGCCCAAGCAAGACGCGCCCCTAGGAGCGTCTTGCCACATGTCAACACTGGGTCTGACAGCGGGCCTCCAGGAGAGAGGCCCAAGCAAGACGCGCCCCGAGGAGTGTCTTGCCACATGTCACCACTGGGTCTGACTGAGCGCCTCCAGGAGAGAGGCCCAAGCAAGACGCGCCCCGAGGAGCGTCATGACACATGTCACTACTCGGTCTGACTGAGCACCTCCAGGAGAGAGGCCCAAGCAAGACGCGCCCCGAGGAGCGTCTTGCCACGTGTCAACACTGGGTCTGATTGAGGGCCTCCAGGAGAGAGGCCAAAGCAAGACGCGCTCGAGGAGCGTCTTGCCACACGTCAACACTGGGTCTGACAAAGGTCCTCCAGGAGAGAGGCCCAAGCAATACGTGCCCCGAGGAGCGTCTAGCCACATGTCACCACTGGGTCTGACTGAGCGCCTCCAGGAGAGAGGCCCAAGCAAGACGCGCCCCGAGGAGCGTCTTGCCACATGTCAGCACTCGGTCTGACTGAGTGCCTCCAGGAGAGAGGCCAAAGCAAGACGCGCCCCGAGGAGCGTCTTGCCACATGTCACCAGTGGGTCTGACTGAGAGCCTCCAGGAGAGAGGCCCAAGCAAGACACGCCCCGAGGAGCGTCTTGCCACATGTCAACACTGGGTCTGACTGAGCGCCTCCAGGCGAGAGGCCCAAGCAAGAAGCGCCCCGAGGAGCATCTTCCCACATGTCAACAATGGGTCTGACTGAGGGCCTCCAGGAGAGAAGCCCAAGCAAGATGCGCCCCGAGGAGCGTCTTGCCCCATGTCAACAATGGGTCTGACTGAGCGCCTCCAGGAGAGAGGCCCAACCAAGACGGGCCCCGAGGAGCGTCTTGACACTTGTCAACACTGGGTCTGACTGAGCGCCTCCAGGAGAGAGGCCCAAGCAAGGTGCGCCCAGAGGAGCGTCTTGCCACATGTCAACACTGGGTCTGACAGAGGGCCTCCAGGAGAGAGGCCCAAGCAATACGTGCCCCGAGGAGCGTCTAGCCACATGTCACCACTGGGTCTGACTGTGTGCCTCCAGGAGAGAGGCCCAAGCAAGACGCGGCCCGAGGAGCGTCTTGCCACATGTCAGCACTCGGTCTGACTGAGCGCCTCCAGGAGAGAGGCCCAAGCAAGACGCGCCCCGAGGAGCGTCTTGCCACATGTCACCACTGGGTCTGACTGAGAGCCTCCAGGAGAGAGGCCCAAGCAAGACGCGCCCCGAGGAGCGTCTTGCCACATGTCAACACTGGGTCTGACTGAGCGCCTCCAGGAGAGAGGCCCAAGTAAGACGCGCCCCGAGGAGCGTCTTGCCACATGTCAACACTGGGTCTGACTGAGCGCCTCCAGGAGAGAGGCCCAAGCAAGACGCGCACCGAGGAGCGTCTTGCCACATGTCAGCACTCGGTCTGACTGAGCGCCTCCAGGAGAGAGAGCCAAGCAAGACGCGCCCCTAGGAGCGTCTTGCCACATGTCAACACTGGGTCTGACAGAGGGCCTCCAGGAGAGAGGCCCAAGCAAGACGCGCCCCGAGGAGTGTCTTGCCACATGTCAACACTGAGTCTGACAGAGGGCCTCCAGGAGAGAGGCCCAAGCAATACGCGCCCCGAGGAGTGTCTTGCCATAGGTCACCACTGGGTCTGACTGAGCGCCTCCAGGAGAGAGGCCCAAGCAAGACGCGCCCCGAGAAGCGTCTTGCCACATGTCAGCACTCGGTCTGACTGAGCGCCTCCAGGAGAGAGGCCCAAGCAAGACGCGCCCCTAGGAGCGTCTTGCCACATGTCAACACTGGGTCTGACTGAGCGCCTCCAGGAGAGAGGCCCAAGCAAGACGCGCCCCGAGGAGGGTCTGACAGAGGGCCTCCAGGAGAGAGGCCCAAGTTACACGCGCCCCGAGGAGCGTCTTGCCATAAGTCACCACTGGATCTGACTGAGCGCCTCCAGGAGAGAGGCCCAAGCAAGACGCGCCCCGAGGAGCGTCTTGCCACATGTCATCAATCGGTCTGACTGAGCGCCTCCAGGAGAGAGGCCCAAGCAAGACGCGCCCCTAGGAGCGTCTTGCCACATGTCAACACTGGGTCTGACAGCGGGCCTCCAGGAGAGAGGCCCAAGCAAGACGCGCCCCGAGGAGTGTCTTGCCACATGTCACCACTGGGTCTGACTGAGCGCCTCCAGGAGAGAGGCCCAAGCAAGACGCACCCCGAGGAGCGTCATGCCACATGTCACTACTCGGTCTGACTGAGCGCCTCCAGGAGAGAAGTCCAAGCAAGACGCGCCCCGAGGAGCGTCTTGCCACGTGTCAACACTGGGTCTGATTGAGGGCCTCCAGGAGAGAGGCCAAAGCAAGACGCACTCGAGGAGCGTCTTGCCACACGTCAACACTGGGTCTGACAAAGGTCCTCCAGGAGAGAGGCCCAAGCAATACGTGCCCCGAGGAGCGTCTAGCCACATGTCACCACTGGGTCTGACTGAGCGCCTCCAGGAGAGAGGCCCAAGCAAGACCCGCCCCGAGGAGCGTCTTGCCACATGTCAGCACTCGGTCTGACTGAGTGCCTCCAGGAGAGAGGCCAAAGCAAGACGCGCCCCGAGGAGCGTCTTGCCACATGTCACCACTGGGTCTGACTGAGAGCCTCCAGGAGAGAGGCCCAAGCAAGACGCGCCCCGAGGAGCTTCTTGCCACATGTCAACACTGGGTCTGACTGAGCGCCTCCAGGAGAGAGAGGCTCAAGCAAGAAGCGCCCCGAGGAGCGTCTTGCCACATGTCAACAATGGGTCTGACTGAGGGCCTCCAGGAGAGAAGCCCAAGCAAGACGCGCCCTGAGGAGCGTCTTGCCACATGTCAACAATGGGTCTGACTAAGCGGCTCCATTAGAGAAGCCCAAGCAAGACGCGCCCCGAGGAGTGTCTTGCCACATGTCAACACTGGGTCTGACAGAGGGCCTCCAGGAGAGAGGCCCAAGCAATACGCGCCCCGAGGAGCGTCTTGCCATATGTCACCACTGGGTCTGACTGAGCGCCTCCAGGAGAGAGGCCCAAGCAAGACGCGCCCCGAGGAGCGTCTTGCCACTTGTCAGCACTCGGTCTGACTAAGCGCCTCCAGGAGAGAGAGCCAAGCAAGACGCGCCCCTAGGAGCGTCTTGCCACATGTCAACACTGGGTCTGACAGAGGGCCTCCAGGAGAGAGGCCCAAGCAATACGCGCCCCGAGGAGTGTCTTGCCATAGGTCACCACTGGGTCTGACTGAGCGCCTCCAGGAGAGAGGCCCAAGCAAGACGCGCCCTGAGAAGCGTCTTGCCACATGTCAGCACTCGGTCTGACTGAGCGCCTCCAGGAGAGAGGCCCAAGCAAGACGCGCCCCTAGGAGCGTCTTGCCACATGTCAACACTGGGTCTGACTGAGCGCCTCCAGGAGAGAGGCCCAAGCAAGACGTGCCCCGAGGAGGGTCTGACAGAGGGCCTCCAGGAGAGAGGCCCAAGCAACACGCGCCCCGAGGAGCGTCTTGCCATATGTCACCACTGGGTCTGACTGAGCGCCTCCAGGAGAGAGGCCCAAGCAAGACGCGCCCCGAGGAGCGTCTTGCCACATGTCAGCAATCGGTCTGACTGAGCGCCTCCAGGAGAGAGGCCCAAGCAAGACGCGCCCCTAGGAGCGTCTTGCCACATGTCAACACTGGGTCTGACAAAGGTCCTCCAGGAGAGAGGCCCAAGCAATACGTGCCCCGAGGAGCGTCTAGCCACATGTCACCATTGGGTCTGACTGAGCGCCTCCAGGAGAGAGGCCCAAGCAAGACGCGCCCCGAGGAGCGTCTTGCCACATGTCAGCACTCGGTCTGACTGAGTGCCTCCAGGAGAGAGGCCAAAGCAAGACGCGCCCCGAGGAGCGTCTTGCCACATGTCACCAGTGGGTCTGACTGAGAGCCTCCAGGAGAGAGGCCCAAGCAAGACACGCCCCGAGGAGCGTCTTGCCACATGTCAACACTGGGTCTGACTGAGCGCCTCCAGGCGAGAGGCCCAAGCAAGAAGCGCCCCGAGGAGCATCTTCCCACATGTCAACAATGGGTCTGACTGAGGGCCTCCAGGAGAGAAGCCCAAGCAAGATGCGCCCCGAGGAGCGTCTTGCCCCATGTCAACAATGGGTCTGACTGAGCGCCTCCAGGAGAGAGGCCCAACCAAGACGGGCCCCGAGGAGCGTCTTGACACTTGTCAACACTGGGTCTGACTGAGGGCCTCCAGGAGAGAGGCCCAAGCAATACGTGCCCCGAGGAGCGTCTAGCCACATGTCACCACTGGGTCTGACTGTGTGCCTCCAGGAGAGAGGCCCAAGCAAGACGCGCCCCGAGGAGCGTCTTGCCACATGTCACCACTGGGTCTGACTGAGAGCCTCCAGGAGAGAGGCCCAAGCAAGACGCGCCCCGAGGAGCGTCTTGCCACATGTCAACACTGGGTCTGACTGAGCGCCTCCAGGAGAGAGGCCCAAGTAAGACGCGCCCCGAGGAGCGTCTTGCCACATGTCAACACTGGGTCTGACTGAGCGCCTCCAGGAGAGAGGCCCAAGCAAGACGCGCACCGAGGAGCGTCTTGCCACATGTCAGCACTCGGTCTGACTGAGCGCCTCCAGGAGAGAGAGCCAAGCAAGACGCGCCCCTAGGAGCGTCTTGCCACATGTCAACACTGGGTCTGACAGAGGGCCTCCAGGAGAGAGGCCCAAGCAAGACGCGCCCCGAGGAGTGTCTTGCCACATGTCAACACTGAGTCTGACAGAGGGCCTCCAGGAGAGAGGCCCAAGCAATACGCGCCCCGAGGAGTGTCTTGCCATAGGTCACCACTGGGTCTGACTGAGCGCCTCCAGGAGAGAGGCCCAAGCAAGACGCGCCCCGAGAAGCGTCTTGCCACATGTCAGCACTCGGTCTGACTGAGCGCCTCCAGGAGAGAGGCCCAAGCAAGACGCGCCCCTAGGAGCGTCTTGCCACATGTCAACACTGGGTCTGACTGAGCGCCTCCAGGAGAGAGGCCCAAGCAAGACGCGCCCCGAGGAGGGTCTGACAGAGGGCCTCCAGGAGAGAGGCCCAAGTTACACGCGCCCCGAGGAGCGTCTTGCCATAAGTCACCACTGGATCTGACTGAGCGCCTCCAGGAGAGAGGCCCAAGCAAGACGCGCCCCGAGGAGCGTCTTGCCACATGTCATCAATCGGTCTGACTGAGCGCCTCCAGGAGAGAGGCCCAAGCAAGACGCGCCCCTAGGAGCGTCTTGCCACATGTCAACACTGGGTCTGACAGCGGGCCTCCAGGAGAGAGGCCCAAGCAAGACGCGCCCCGAGGAGTGTCTTGCCACATGTCACCACTGGGTCTGACTGAGCGCCTCCAGGAGAGAGGCCCAAGCAAGACGCGCCCCGAGGAGCGTCATGCCACATGTCACTACTCGGTCTGACTGAGCGCCTCCAGGAGAGAAGTCCAAGCAAGACGCGCCCCGAGGAGCGTCTTGCCACGTGTCAACACTGGGTCTGATTGAGGGCCTCCAGGAGAGAGGCCAAAGCAAGACGCACTCGAGGAGCGTCTTGCCACACGTCAACACTGGGTCTGACAAAGGTCCTCCAGGAGAGAGGCCCAAGCAATACGTGCCCCGAGGAGCGTCTAGCCACATGTCACCACTGGGTCTGACTGAGCCCCTCCAGGAGAGAGGCCCAAGCAAGACCCGCCCCGAGGAGCGTCTTGCCACATGTCAGCACTCGGTCTGACTGAGTGCCTCCAGGAGAGAGGCCAAAGCAAGACGCGCCCCGAGGAGCGTCTTGCCACATGTCACCACTGGGTCTGACTGAGAGCCTCCAGGAGAGAGGCCCAAGCAAGACGCGCCCCGAGGAGCGTCTTGCCACATGTCAACACTGGGTCTGACTGAGCGCCTCCAGGAGAGAGAGGCTCAAGCAAGAAGCGCCCCGAGGAGCGTCTTGCCACATGTCAACAATGGGTCTGACTGAGGGCCTCCAGGAGAGAAGCCCAAGCAAGACGCGCCCTGAGGAGCGTCTTGCCACATGTCAACAATGGGTCTGACTAAGCGGCTCCATGAGAGAAGCCCAAGCAAGACGCGCCCCGAGGAGTGTCTTGCCACATGTCAACACTGGGTCTGACAGAGGGCCTCCAGGAGAGAGGCCCAAGCAATACGCGCCCCGAGGAGCGTCTTGCCATATGTCACCACTGGGTCTGACTGAGCGCCTCCAGGAGAGAGGCCCAAGCAAGACGCGCCCCGAGGAGCGTCTTGCCACTTGTCAGCACTCGGTCTGACTAAGCGCCTCCAGGAGAGAGAGCCAAGCAAGACGCGCCCCTAGGAGCGTCTTGCCACATGTCAACACTGGGTCTGACAGAGGGCCTCCAGGAGAGAGGCCCAAGCAATACGCGCCCCGAGGAGTGTCTTGCCATAGGTCACCACTGGGTCTGACTGAGCGCCTCCAGGAGAGAGGCCCAAGCAAGACGCGCCCTGAGAAGCGTCTTGCCACATGTCAGCACTCGGTCTGACTGAGCGCCTCCAGGAGAGAGGCCCAAGCAAGACGCGCCCCTAGGAGCCTCTTGCCACATGTCAACACTGGGTCTGACTGAGCGCCTCCAGGAGAGAGGCCCAAGCAAGACGTGCCCCGAGGAGGGTCTGACAGAGGGCCTCCAGGAGAGAGGCCCAAGCAACACGCGCCCCGAGGAGCGTCTTGCCATATGTCACCACTGGGTCTGACTGAGCGCCTCCAGGAGAGAGGCCCAAGCAAGACGCGCCCCGAGGAGCGTCTTGCCACATGTCAGCAATCGGTCTGACTGAGCGCCTCCAGGAGAGAGGCCCAAGCAAGACGCGCCCCTAGGAGCGTCTTGCCACATGTCAACACTGGGTCTGACAGCGGGCCTCCAGGAGAGAGGCCCAAGCAAGACGCGCCCCGAGGAGCGTCTTGCCACGTGTCAACACTGGGTCTGATTGAGGGCCTCCAGGAGAGAGGCCAAAGCAAGACGCGCTCGAGGAGCGTCTTGCCACACGTCAACACTGGGTCTGACAAAGGTCCTCCAGGAGAGAGGCCCAAGCAATACGTGCCCCGAGGAGCGTCTAGCCACATGTCACCACTGGGTCTGACTGAGCGCCTCCGGGAGAGAGGCCCAAGCAAGACGCGCCCCGAGGAGCGTCTTGCCACATGTCAGCACACGGTTTGACTGAGTGCCTCCAGGAGAGAGGCCAAAGCAAGACGCGCCCCGAGGAGCGTCTTGCCACATGTCACCACTGGGTCTGACTGAGAGCCTCCAGGAGAGAGGCCCAAGCAAGACGCACCCCGAGGAGCGTCTTGCCACATGTCAACACTGGGTCTGACTGAGCGCCTCCAGGAGAGAGGCTCAAGCAAGAAGCGCCCCGAGGAGCGTCTTGCCACATGTCAACAATGGGTCTGACTGAGGGCCTCCAGGAGAGAAGCCCAAGCAAGACGCACCCAGAGGAGCGTCTTGCCACATGTCAACAATGGGTCTGACTAAGCGCCTCCAGGAGAGAGGCCCAAGCAAGACGCGCCCCGAGGAGTATCTTGACACTTGTCAACACTGGGTCTGACTGAGGGCCTCCATGAGAGAAGCCCAAGCAAGACGCGCCCCGAGGAGTGTCTTGCCACATGTCAACACTGGGTCCGACAGAGGGCCTCCAGGAGAGAGGCCCAAGCAATACGCGCCCCGAGGAGCGTCTTGCCATATGTCACCACTGGGTCTGACTGAGCGCCTCCAGGAGAGAGGCCCAAGCAAGACGCGCCCCGAGGAGCGTCTTGCCACATGTCAGCACTCGGTCTGACTAAGCGCCTCCAGGAGAGAGAGCCAAGCAAGACGCGCCCCTAGGAGCGTCTTGCCACATGTCAACACTGGGTCTGACAGAGGGCTTCCAGGAGAGAGGCCCAAGCAAGACGCGCCCCGAGGAGTATCTTGACACTTGTCAACACTGGGTCTGACTGAGGGCCTCCATGAGAGAAGCCCAAGCAAGACGCGCCCCGAGGAGTGTCTTGCCACATGTCAACACTGGGTCTGACTGAGCGCCTCCAGGAGAGAGGCCCAAGCAAGACGCGCCCCGAGGAGCGTCTTGCCACATGTCAGCACTCGGTCTGACTAAGCGCCTCCAGGAGAGAGAGCCAAGAAAGACGCGCCCCTAGGAGCGTCTTGCCACATGTCAACACTGGGTCTGACAGAGGGCCTCCAGGAGAGAGGCCCAAGCAAGACGCGCCCCGAGGAGTGTCTTGCCACATGTCAACACTGGGTCTGACAGGGCCTCCAGGAGAGAGGCCCAAGCAATACGCGCCCCGAGGAGTGTCTTGCCACAGGTCACCACTGGGTCTGACTGAGCGCCTCCAGGAGAGAGGCCCAAGCAAGACGTGCCCCGAGAAGCGTCTTGCCACATGTCAGCACTCGGTCTGACTGAACGCCTCCAGGAGAGAGGCCCAAGCAAGACGCGCCCCTAGGAGCGTCTTGCCACATGTCAACACTGGGTCTGACTGAGCGCCTCCAGGAGAGAGGCCCAAGCAAGACGCGCCCCGAGGAGTGTCTTGCCACATGTCAACACTGGGTCTGACAGAGGGCCTCCAGGAGAGAGGCCCAAGCAACACGCGCCCCGAGGAGCGTCTTGCCATATGTCACCACTGGGTCTGACTGAGCGCCTCCAGGAGAGAGGCCCAAGCAAGACGCGCCCCGAGGAGCGTCTTGCCACATGTCAGCAATCGGTCTGACTGAGCGCCTCCAGGAGAGAGGCCCAAGCAAGACGCGCCCCTAGGAGCGTCTTGCCACATGTCAACACTGGGTCTGACAGCGGGCCTCCAGGAGAGAGGCCCAAGCAAGATGCGCCCCGAGGAGTGTCTTGCCACATGTCACCACTGGGTCTGACTGAGCGCCTCCAGGAGAGAGGCCCAAGCAAGACGCGCCCCGAGGAGCGTCATGACACATGTCACTACTCGGTCTGACTGAGCACCTCCAGGAGAGAGGCCCAAGCAAGACGCGCCCCGAGGAGCGTCTTGCCACGTGTCAACACTGGGTCTGATTGAGGGCCTCCAGGAGAGAGGCCAAAGCAAGACGCGCTCGAGGAGCGTCTTGCCACACGTCAACACTGGGTCTGACAAAGGTCCTCCAGGAGAGAGGCCCAAGCAATACGCGCCCTGAGAAGCGTCTTGCCACATGTCAGCACTCGGTCTGACTGAGCGCCTCCAGGAGAGAGGCCCAAGCAAGACGCGCCCCTAGGAGCGTCTTGCCACATGTCAACACTGGGTCTGACTGAGCGCCTCCAGGAGAGAGGCCCAAGCAAGACGCGCCCCGAGGAGGGTCTGACAGAGGGCCTCCAGGAGAGAGGCCCAAGCAACACGCGCCCCGAGGAGCGTCTTGCCATATGTCACCACTGGGTCTGACTGAGCGCCTCCAGGAGAGAGGCCCAAGCAAGACGCGCCCCGAGGAGCGTCTTGCCACATGTCAGCAATCGGTCTGACTGAGCGCCTCCAGGAGAGAGGCCCAAGCAAGACGCGCCCCTAGGAGCGTCTTGCCATGTGTCAACACTGGGTCTGATTGAGGGCCTCCAGGAGAGAGGCCCAAGCAAGACGCGCCCCGAGGAGCGTCTTGCCACATGTCAGCACACGGTTTGACTGACTGCCTCCAGGAGAGAGGCCAAAGCAAGACGCGCCCCGAGGAGCATCTTGACACATGTCAGCACTGGGTCTGACTGAGAGCCTCCAGGAGAAAGGCCCAAGCAAGACGCGCCCCGAGGAGCGTCTTGCCACATGTCAACACTGGGTCTGACTGAGCGCCTCCAGGAGAGAGGCTCAAGCAAGAAGCGCCCCGAGGAGCGTCTTGCCACATGTCAACAATGGGTCTGACTGAGGGCCTCCAGGAGAGAAGCCCAAGCAAGACGCGCCCAGAGGAGCGTCTTGCCACATGTCAACAATGGGTCTGACTAAGCGCCTCCAGGAGAGAGGCCAAAGCAAGACGCGCCCCGAGGAATATCTTGACACTTGTCAACACTGGGTCTGACTGAGGGCCTCCATGAGAGAAGCCCAAGCAAGACGCGCCCCGAGGAGTGTCTTGCCACATGTCAACACTGGGTCCGACAGAGGGCCTCCAGGAGAGAGGCCCAAGCAATACGCGCCCCGAGGAGCGTCTTGCCATATGTCACCACTGGGTCTGACTGAGCGCCTCCAGGAGAGAGGCCCAAGCAAGACGCGCCCCGAGGAGCGTCTTGCCACATGTCAGCACTCGGTCTGACTAAGCGCCTCCAGGAGAGAGAGCCAAGCAAGACGCGCCCCTAGGAGCGTCTTGCCACATGTCAACACTGGGTCTGACAGAGGGCCTCCAGGAGAGAGGCCCAAGCAAGACGCGCCCCGAGGAGTATCTTGACACTTGTCAACACTGGGTCTGACTGAGGGCCTCCATGAGAGAAGCCCAAGCAAGACGCGCCCCGAGGAGTGTCTTGCCACATGTCAACACTGGGTCTGACAGAGGGCTTCCAGGAGAGAGGCCCAAGCAATACGCGCCCCGAGGAGCGTCTTGCCATATGTCACCACTGGGTCTGACTGAGCGCCTCCAGGAGAGAGGCCCAAGCAAGATGCGCCCCGAGGAGCGTCTTGCCACATGTCAGCACTCGGTCTGACTAAGCGCCTCCAGGAGAGAGAGCCGAGCAAGACGCGCCCCTAGGAGCGTCTTGCCACATGTCAACACTGGGTCTGACAGAGGGCCTCCAGGAGAGAGGCCCAAGCAAGACGCGCCCCGAGGAGTGTCTTGCCACATGTCAACACTGGGTCTGACAGATGGCCTCCAGGAGAGAGGCCCAAGCAATACGCGCCCCGAGGAGTGTCTTGCCACAGGTCACCACTGGGTCTGACTGAGCGCCTCCAGGAGAGAGGCCCAAGCAAGACGTGCCCCGAGAAGCGTCTTGCCACATGTCAACACTCGGTCTGACTGAGCGCCTCCAGGAGAGAGGCCCAAGCAAGACGCGCCCCTAGGAGCGTCTTGCCACATGTCAACACTGGGTCTGACTGAGCGCCTCCAGGAGAGAGGCCCAAGCAAGACGCGCCCCGAGGAGTGTCTTGCCACATGTCAACACTGGGTCTGACAGAGGGCCTCCAGGAGAGACGCCCAAGCAACACGCTCCCCGAGGAGCGTCTTGCCATATGTCACCACTGGGTCTGACTGAGGGCCTCCAGGAGAGAAGCCCAAGCAAGACGCGCCCAGAGGAGCGTCTTGCCACATGTCAACAATGGGTCTGACTAAGCGCCTCCAGGAGAGAGGCCCAAGCAAGACGCGCCCCGAGGAGCGTCTTGCCACATGTCAGCAATCGGTCTGACTGAGTGCCTCCAGGAGAGAGGCCCAAGCAAGACGCGCCCCTAGGAGCGTCTTGCCACATGTCAACACTGGGTCTGACAGCGGGCCTCCAGGAGAGAGGCCCAAGCAAGACGCGCCCCGAGGAGTGTCTTGCCACATGTCACCACTGGGTCTGACTGAGCGCCTCCAGGAGAGAGGCCCAAGCAAGACGCGCCCCGAGGAGCGTCATGACACATGTCACTACTCGGTCTGACTGAGCACCTCCAGGAGAGAGGCCCAAGCAAGACGCGCCCCGAGGAGCGTCTTGCCACGTGTCAACACTGGGTCTGATTGAGGGCCTCCAGGAGAGAGGCCAAAGCAAGACGCGCTCGAGGAGCGTCTTGCCACACGTCAACACTGGGTCTGACAAAGGTCCTCCAGGAGAGAGGCCCAAGCAATACGTGCCCCGAGGAGCGTCTAGCCACATGTCACCACTGGGTCTGACTGAGCGCCTCCAGGAGAGAGGCCCAAGCAAGACGCGCCCCGAGGAGCGTCTTGCCACATGTCAGCACTCGGTCTGACTGAGTGCCTCCAGGAGAGAGGCCAAAGCAAGACGCGCCCCGAGGAGCGTCTTGCCACATGTAACCAGTGGGTCTGACTGAGAGCCTCCAGGAGAGAGGCCCAAGCAAGACGCGCCCCGAGGAGCGTCTTGCCACATGTCAACACTGGGTCTGACAGAGGGCCTCCAGGAGAGAGGCCCAAGCAATACGCGCCCCGAGGAGTGTCTTGCCATAGGTCACCACTGGGTCTGACTGAGCGCCTCCAGGAGAGAGGCCCAAGCAAGACGCGCCCCGAGAAGCGTCTTGCCACATGTCAGCACTCGGTCTGACTGAGTGCCTCCAGGAGAGAGGCCAAAGCAAGACGCGCCCCGAGGAGCGTCTTGCCACATGTAACCAGTGGGTCTGACTGAGAGCCTCCAGGAGAGAGGCCCAAGCAAGACGCGCCCCGAGGAGCGTCTTGCCACATGTCAACACTGGGTCTGACAGAGGGCCTCCAGGAGAGAGGCCCAAGCAATACGCGCCCCGAGGAGTGTCTTGCCATAGGTCACCACTGGGTCTGACTGAGCGCCTCCAGGAGAGAGGCCCAAGCAAGACGCGCCCCGAGAAGCGTCTTGCCACATGTCAGCACTCGGTCTGACTGAGCGCCTCCAGGAGAGAGGCCCAAGCAAGACGCACCCCTAGGAGCGTCTTGCCACATGTCAACACTGGGTCTGACTGAGCGCCTCCAGGAGAGAGGCCCAAGCAAGACGCGCCCCGAGGAGTGTCTTGCCACATGTCAACACTGGGTCTGACAGAGGGCCTCCAGGAGAGAGGCCCAAGCAACACGCGCCCCGAGGAGCGTCTTGCCATATGTCACCACTGGGTCTGACTGAGCGCCTCCAGGAGAGAGGCCCAAGCAAGACGCGCCCCGAGGAGCGTCTTGCCACATGTCAACACTGGGTCTGACAGCGGGCCTCCAGGAGAGAGGCCCAAGCAAGACGCGCCCCGAGGAGTGTCTTGCCACATGTCACCACTGGGTCTGACTGAGCGCCTCCAGGAGAGAGGCCCAAGCAAGACTCGCCCCGAGGAGCGTCATGCCACATGTCACTACTCGGTCTGACTGAGCGCCTCCAGGAGAGAGGCCCAAGCAAGACGCGCCCCGAGGAGCGTCTTGCCACGTGTCAACACTGGGTCTGATTGAGGGCCTCCAGGAGAGAGTCCAAAGCAAGACGCGCCCCGAGGAGTGTCTTGCCACACGTCAACACTGGGTCTGACAAAGGTCCTCCAGGAGAGAGGCCCAAGCAATACGCGCCCCGAGGAGCGTCTTGCCATATGTTACCACTGGGTCTGACTCAGCGCCTCCAGGAGAGAGGCCCAAGCAAGACGCGCCCCGAGGAGCGTCTTGCCACATGTCAACACTGGGTCTGACTGAGCGCCTCCAGAAGAGAGGCCCAAGCACGACGTGCCCCGAGGAGCGTCTTGCCACATGTCAACACTGGGTCTGACTGAGCGCCTCCAGGAAAGAGGCTCAAGCAAGAAGCGCCCCGAGGAGCGTCTTGCCACATGTCAACAATGGGTCTGACTGAGGGCCTCCAGGAGAGAAGCCCAAGCAAGACGCGCCCTGAGGAGCGTCTTGCCACATGTCAACACTGGGTCTGACAAAGGTCCTCCAGGAGAGAGGCCCAAGCACGACGTGCCCCGAGGAGCGTCTTGCCATATGTCACCACTGGGTCTGACTGAGCGCCTCCAGGAGAGAGGCCCAAGCAAGACGCGCCCCGAGGAGCGTCTTGCCACATGTCAGCAATCGGTCTGACTGAGCGCCTCCAGGAGAGAGGCCCAAGCAAGACGCGCCCCTAGGAGCGTCTTGCCACATGTCAACACTGGGTCTGACAGCGGGCCTCCAGGAGAGAGGCCCAATCAAGATGCGCCCCGAGGAGTGTCTTGCCACATGTCACCACTGGGTCTGACTGAGCGCCTCCAGGAGAGAGGCCCAAGCAAGACGCGCCCCGAGGAGCGTCATGACACATGTCACTACTCGGTCTGACTGAGCACCTCCAGGAGAGAGGCCCAAGCAAGACGCGCTCGAGGAGCGTCTTGCCACACGTCAACACTGGGTCTGACAAAGGTCCTCCAGGAGAGAGGCCCAAGCAATACGCGCCCTGAGAAGCGTCTTGCCACATGTCAGCACTCGGTCTGACTGAGCGCCTCCAGGAGAGAGGCCCAAGCAAGACGCGCCCCTAGGAGCGTCTTGCCACATGTCAACACTGGGTCTGACTGAGCGCCTCCAGGAGAGAGGCCAAAGCAAGACGCGCTCGAGGAGCGTCTTGCCACACGTCAACACTGGGTCTGACAAAGGTCCTCCAGGAGAGAGGCCCAAGCAATACGCGCCCTGAGAAGCGTCTTGCCACATGTCAGCACTCGGTCTGACTGAGCGCCTCCAGGAGAGAGGCCCAAGCAAGACGCGCCCCTAGGAGCGTCTTGCCACATGTCAACACTGGGTCTGACTGAGCGCCTCCAGGAGAGAGGCCCAAGCAAGACGCGCCCCGAGGAGGGTCTGACAGAGGGCCTCCAGGAGAGAGGCCCAAGCAACACGCGCCCCGAGGAGCGTCTTGCCATATGTCACCACTGGGTCTGACTGAGCGCCTCCAGGAGAGAGGCCCAAGCAAGACGCGCCCCGAGGAGCGTCTTGCCACATGTCAGCAATCGGTCTGACTGAGCGCCTCCAGGAGAGAGGCCCAAGCAAGACGCGCCCCTAGGAGCGTCTTGCCATGTGTCAACACTGGGTCTGATTGAGGGCCTCCAGGAGAGAGGCCAAAGCAAGACGCGCTCGAGGAGCGTCTTGCCACACGTCAACACTGGGTCTGACAAAGGTCCTCCAGGAGAGAGGCCCAAGCAATACGTGCCCCGAGGAGCGTCTAGCCACATGTCACCACTGGGTCTGACTGAGCGCCTCCAGGAGAGAGGCCCAAGCAAGACGCGCCCCGAGGAGCGTCTTGCCACATGTCAGCACACGGTTTGACTGAGTGCCTCCAGGAGAGAGGCCAAAGCAAGACGCGCCCCGAGGAGCATCTTGACACATGTCACCACTGGGTCTGACTGAGAGCCTCCAGGAGAGAGGCCCAAGCAAGACGCGCCCCGAGGAGCGTCTTGCCACATGTCAACACTGGGTCTGACTGAGCGCCTCCAGGAGAGAGGCTCAAGCAAGAAGCGCCCCGAGGAGCGTCTTGCCACATGTCAACAATGGGTCTGACTGAGGGCCTCCAGGAGAGAAGCCCAAGCAAGACGCGCCCAGAGGAGCGTCTTGCCACATGTCAACAATGGGTCTGACTAAGCGCCTCCAGGAGAGAGGCCAAAGCAAGACGCGCCCCGAGGAGTATCTTGACACTTGTCAACACTGGGTCTGACTGAGGGCCTCCATGAGAGAAGCCCAAGCAAGACGCGCCCCGAGGAGTGTCTTGCCACATGTCAACACTGGGTCCGACAGAGGGCCTCCAGGAGAGAGGCCCAAGCAATACGCGCCCCGAGGAGCGTCTTGCCATATGTCACCACTGGGTCTGACTGAGCGCCTCCAGGAGAGAGGCCCAAGCAAGACGCGCCCCGAGGAGCGTCTTGCCACATGTCAGCACTCGGTCTGACTAAGCGCCTCCAGGAGAGAGAGCCAAGCAAGACGCGCCCCTAGGAGCGTCTTGCCACATGTCAACACTGGGTCTGACAGAGGGCCTCCAGGAGAGAGGCCCAAGCAAGACGCGCCCCGAGGAGTATCTTGACACTTGTCAACACTGGGTCTGACTGAGGGCCTCCATGAGAGAAGCCCAAGCAAGACGCGCCCCGAGGAGTGTCTTGCCACATGTCAACACTGGGTCTGACAGAGGGCTTCCAGGAGAGAGGCCCAAGCAATACGCGCCCCGAGGAGCGTCTTGCCATATGTCACCACTGGGTCTGACTGAGCGCCTCCAGGAGAGAGGCCCAAGCAAGATGCGCCCCGAGGAGCGCCTTGCCACATGTCAGCACTCGGTCTGACTAAGCGCCTCCAGGAGAGAGAGCCAAGCAAGACGCGCCCCTAGGAGCGTCTTGCCACATGTCAACACTGGGTCTGACAGAGGGCCTCCAGGAGAGAGGCCCAAGCAAGACGCGCCCCGAGGAGTGTCTTGCCACATGTCAACACTGGGTCTGACAGATGGCCTCCAGGAGAGAGGCCCAAGCAATACGCGCCCCGAGGAGTGTCTTGCCACAGGTCACCACTGGGTCTGACTGAGCGCCTCCAGGAGAGAGGCCCAAGCAAGACGTGCCCCGAGAAGCGTCTTGCCACATGTCAGCACTCGGTCTGACTGAGCGCCTCCAGGAGAGAGGCCCAAGCAAGACGCGCCCCTAGGAGCGTCTTGCCACATGTCAACACTGGGTCTGACTGAGCGCCTCCAGGAGAGAGGCCCAAGCAAGACGCGCCCCGAGGAGTGTCTTGCCACATGTCAACACTGGGTCTGACAGAGGGCCTCCAGGAGAGAGGCCCAAGCAACACGCGCCCCGAGGAGCGTCTTGCCATATGTCACCACTGGGTCTGACTGAGCGCCTCCAGGAGAGAGGCCCAAGCAAGACGCGCCCCGAGGAGCGTCTTGCCACATGTCAGCAATCGGTCTGACTGAGCGCCTCCAGGAGAGAGGCCCAAGCAAGACGCGCCCCTAGGAGCGTCTTGCCACATGTCAACACTGGGTCTGACAGCGGGCCTCCAGGAGAGAGGCCCAAGCAAGACGCGCCCCGAGGAGTGTCTTGCCACATGTCACCACTGGGTCTGACTGAGCGCCTCCAGGAGAGAGGCCCAAGCAAGACGCGCCCCGAGGAGCGTCATGACACATGTCACTACTCGGTCTGACTGAGCACCTCCAGGAGAGAGGCCCAAGCAAGACGCGCCCCGAGGAGCGTCTTGCCACGTGTCAACACTGGGTCTGATTGAGGGCCTCCAGGAGAGAGGCCAAAGCAAGACGCGCTCGAGGAGCGTCTTGCCACACGTCAACACTGGGTCTGACAAAGGTCCTCCAGGAGAGAGGCCCAAGCAATACGTGCCCCGAGGAGCGTCTAGCCACATGTCACCACTGGGTCTGACTGAGCGCCTCCAGGAGAGAGGCCCAAGCAAGACGCGCCCCGAGGAGCGTCTTGCCACATGTCAGCACTCGGTCTGACTGAGTGCCTCCAGGAGAGAGGCCAAAGCAAGACGCGCCCCGAGGAGCGTCTTGCCACATGTAACCAGTGGGTCTGACTGAGAGCCTCCAGGAGAGAGGCCCAAGCAAGACGCGCCCCGAGGAGCGTCTTGCCACATGTCAACACTGGGTCTGACAGAGGGCCTCCAGGAGAGAGGCCCAAGCAATACGCGCCCCGAGGAGTGTCTTGCCATAGGTCACCACTGGGTCTGACTGAGCGCCTCCAGGAGAGAGGCCCAAGCAAGACGCGCCCCGAGAAGCGTCTTGCCACATGTCAGCACTCGGTCTGACTGAGCGCCTCCAGGAGAGAGGCCCAAGCAAGACGCACCCCTAGGAGCGTCTTGCCACATGTCAACACTGGGTCTGACTGAGCGCCTCCAGGAGAGAGGCCCAAGCAAGACGCGCCCCGAGGAGTGTCTTGCCACATGTCAACACTGGGTCTGACAGAGGGCCTCCAGGAGAGAGGCCCAAGCAACACGCGCCCCGAGGAGCGTCTTGCCATATGTCACCACTGGGTCTGACTGAGCGCCTCCAGGAGAGAGGCCCAAGCAAGACGCGCCCCGAGGAGCGTCTTGCCACATGTCAACACTGGGTCTGACAGCGGGCCTCCAGGAGAGAGGCCCAAGCAAGACGCGCCCCGAGGAGTGTCTTGCCACATGTCACCACTGGGTCTGACTGAGCGCCTCCAGGAGAGAGGCCCAAGCAAGACTCGCCCCGAGGAGCGTCATGCCACATGTCACTACTCGGTCTGACTGAGCGCCTCCAGGAGAGAGGCCCAAGCAAGACGCGCCCCGAGGAGCGTCTTGCCACGTGTCAACACTGGGTCTGATTGAGGGCCTCCAGGAGAGAGTCCAAAGCAAGACGCGCCCCGAGGAGTGTCTTGCCACACGTCAACACTGGGTCTGACAAAGGTCCTCCAGGAGAGAGGCCCAAGCAATACGCGCCCCGAGGAGCGTCTTGCCATATGTTACCACTGGGTCTGACTCAGCGCCTCCAGGAGAGAGGCCCAAGCAAGACGCGCCCCGAGGAGCGTCTTGCCACATGTCAACACTGGGTCTGACTGAGCGCCTCCAGAAGAGAGGCCCAAGCACGACGTGCCCCGAGGAGCGTCTTGCCACATGTCAACACTGGGTCTGACTGAGCGCCTCCAGGAGAGAGGCTCAAGCAAGAAGCGCCCCGAGGAGCGTCTTGCCACAAGTCAACAATGGGTCTGACTGAGGGCCTCCAGGAGAGAAGCCCAAGCAAGACGCGCCCTGAGGAGCGTCTTGCCACATGTCAACACTGGGTCTGACAAAGGTCCTCCAGGAGAGAGGCCCAAGCACGACGTGCCCCGAGGAGCGTCTTGCCACATGTCAACACTGGGTCTGACTGAGCGCCTCCAGGAGAGAGGCTCAAGCAAGAAGCGCCCCGAGGAGCGTCTTGCCACATGTCAACAATGGGTCTGACTGAGGGCCTCCATGAGAGTAGCCCAAGCAAGACGCGCCCCGAGAAGTGTCTTGCCACATGTCAACACTGGGTCTGACAGAGGGCCTCCAGGAGAGAGGCCCAAGCAATACGCGCCCCGAGGAGCGTCTTGCCATATGTCACCACTGGGTCTGACTGAGCGCCTCCAGGAGAGAGGCCCAAGCAAGACGCGCCCCGAGGAGCGTCTTGCCACATGTCATCACTCGGTCTGACTAAGCGCCTCCAGGAGAGAGAGCCAAGCAAGACGCGCCCCTAGGAGCGTCTTGCCACATGTCAACACTGGGTCTGACAGAGGGCCTCCAGGAGAGAGGCCCAAGCAATACGCGCCCCGAGGAGTGTCTTGCCATAGGTCACCACTGGGTCTGACTGAGCGCCTCCAGGAGAGAGGCCCAAGCAAGACGCGCCCCGAGAAGCGTCTTGCCACATGTCAGCACTCGGTCTGACTGAGCGCCTCCAGGAGAGAGGCCCAAGCAAGAAGCACCCCTAGGAGCGTCTTGCCACATGTCAACACTGGGTCTGACTGAGCGCCTCCAGGAGAGAGGCCCAAGCAAGACGCGCCCCGAGGAGCGTCTTGCCACATGTCAACACTGGGTCTGACAGAGGGCCTCCAGGAGATAGGCCCAAGCAACACGCGCCTTGAGGAGCGTCTTGCCACATGTCAACACTGGGTCTGACAGCGGGCCTCCAGGAGAGAGGCCCAAGCAAGACGCGCCCCGAGGAGTGTCTTGCCACATGTCACCACTGGGTCTGACTGAGCGCCTCCAGGAGAGAGGCCCAAGTAAGACGCGCCCCGAGGAGCGTCTTGCCACATGTCAACACTGGGTCTGACTGAGCGCCTCCAGAAGAGAGGCCCAAGCAAGACGCGCCCCGAGGAGCGTCTTGCCACATGTCAACACTGGGTCTGACTGAGCGCCTCCAGGAGAGAGGCCCAAGCAAGACGTGCCACGAAGGAGCGTCTTGCCACATGTCAACACTGGGTCTGACTGAGCGCCTCCAGGCGAGAGGCCCAAGCAAGAAGCGCCCCGAGGAGCATCTTCCCACATGTCAACAATGGGTCTGACTGAGGGCCTCCAGGAGAGAAGCCCAAGCAAGATGCGCCCCGAGGAGCGTCTTGCCCCATGTCAACAATGGGTCTGACTGAGCGCCTCCAGGAGAGAGGCCCAAGCAAGACGGGCCCCGAGGAGCGTCTTGACACTTGTCAACACTGGGTCTGACTGAGCTTCTCCAGGAGAGAGGCCCAAGCAAGACGCGCCCAGAGGAGCGTCTTGCCACATGTCAACACTGGGTCTGACAGAGGCCCTCCAGGAGAGAGGCCCAAGCAAGACGCGCCCCGAGGAGCGTCTTGCCCCATGTCACCACTGGATCTGACTGAGAGCCTCCAGGAGAGAGGCCCAAGCAAGACGCGCCCCGAGGAGCGTCTTGCCACATGTCAACACTGGGTCTGACTGAGCGCCTCCAGGAGAGAGGCCCAAGTAAGACGCGCCCCGAGGAGCGTCTTGCCACATGTCAACACTGGGTCTGACTGAGCGCCTCCAGGAGACAGGCCCAAGCAAGACGCGCACCGAGGAGCGTCTTGCCACATGTCAGCACTCGGTCTGACTGAGCGCCTCCAGGAGAGAGGCCCAAGCAAGACGCGCCCCTAGGAGCGTCTTGCCACATGTCAGCACTCGGTCTGACTAAGCGCCTCCAGGAGAGAGAGCCAAGCAAGACGCGCCCCTAGGAGCGTCTTGCCACATGTCAACACTGGGTCTGACAGAGGGCCTCCAGGAGAGAGGCCCAAGCAAGACGCGCCCCGAGGAGTGTCTTGCCACATGTCAACACTGGGTCTGACAGAGGGCCTCCAGGAGAGAGGCCCAAGCAATACACGCCCCGAGGAGTGTCTTGCCATAGGTCACCACTGGGTCTGACTGAGCGCCTCCAGGAGAGAGGCCCAAGCAAGACGTGCCACGAAGGAGCGTCTTGCCACATGTCAACACTGGGTCTGACTGAGCGCCTCCAGGCGAGAGGCCCAAGCAAGAAGCGCCCCGAGGAGCATCTTCCCACATGTCAACAATGGGTCTGACTGAGGGCCTCCAGGAGAGAAGCCCAAGCAAGATGCGCCCCGAGGAGCGTCTTGCCCCATGTCAACAATGGGTCTGACTGAGCGCCTCCAGGAGAGAGGCCCAAGCAAGACGGGCCCCGAGGAGCGTCTTGACACTTGTCAACACTGGGTCTGACTGAGCTTCTCCAGGAGAGAGGCCCAAGCAAGACGCGCCCAGAGGAGCGTCTTGCCACATGTCAACACTGGGTCTGACAGAGGCCCTCCAGGAGAGAGGCCCAAGCAAGACGCGCCCCGAGGAGCGTCTTGCCCCATGTCACCACTGGATCTGACTGAGAGCCTCCAGGAGAGAGGCCCAAGCAAGACGCGCCCCGAGGAGCGTCTTGCCACATGTCAACACTGGGTCTGACTGAGCGCCTCCAGGAGAGAGGCCCAAGTAAGACGCGCCCCGAGGAGCGTCTTGCCACATGTCAACACTGGGTCTGACTGAGCGCCTCCAGGAGACAGGCCCAAGCAAGACGCGCACCGAGGAGCGTCTTGCCACATGTCAGCACTCGGTCTGACTGAGCGCCTCCAGGAGAGAGGCCCAAGCAAGACGCGCCCCTAGGAGCGTCTTGCCACATGTCAGCACTCGGTCTGACTAAGCGCCTCCAGGAGAGAGAGCCAAGAAAGACGCGCCCCTAGGAGCGTCTTGCCACATGTCAACACTGGGTCTGACAGCGGGCCTCCAGGAGAGAGGCCCAAGCAAGATGCGCCCCGAGGAGTGTCTTGCCACATGTCACCACTGGGTCTGACTGAGCGCCTCCAGGAGAGAGGCCCAAGCAAGACGCGCCCCGAGGAGCGTCATGCCACATGTCACTACTCGGTCTGACTGAGCGCCTCCAGGAGAGAAGCCCAAGCAAGACGCGCCCCGAGGAGCGTCTTGCCACGTGTCAACACTGGGTCTGATTGAGGGCCTCCAGGAGAGAGGCCAAAGCAAGACACGCTCGAGGAGCGTCTTGCCACACGTCAACACTGGGTCTGACAAAGGTCCTCCAGGAGAGAGGCCCAAGCAAGACGCGCCCCGAGAAGCGTCTTGCCACATGTCAGCACTCGGTCTGACTGAGCGCCTACAGGAGAGAGGCCCAAGCAAGACGCGCCCCTAGGAGCGTCTTGCCACATGTCAACACTGGGTCTGACTGAGCGCCTCCAGGAGAGAGGCCCAAGCAAGATGCGCCCCGAGGAGGGTCTGACAGAGGGCCTCCAGGAGAGAGGCCCAAGTTACACGCGCCCCGAGGAGCGTCTTGCCATAAGTCACCACTGGGTCTGACTGAGCGCCTCCAGGAGAGAGGCCCAAGCAAGAAGCGCCCCGAGGAGCGTCTTGCCACATGTCATCAATCGGTCTGACTGAGCGCCTCCAGGAGAGAGGCCCAAGCAAGACGCGCCCCTAGGAGCGTCTTGCCACATGTCAACACTGGGTCTGACAGCGGGCCTCCAGGAGAGAGGCCCAAGCAAGATGCGCCCCGAGGAGTGTCTTGCCACATGTCACCACTGGGTCTGACTGAGCGCCTCCAGGAGAGAGGCCCAAGCAAGACGCGCCCCGAGGAGCGTCATGCCACATGTCACTACTCGGTCTGACTGAGCGCCTCCAGGAGAGAAGCCCAAGCAAGACGCGCCCCGAGGAGCGTCTTGCCACGTGTCAACACTGGGTCTGATTGAGGGCCTCCAGGAGAGAGGCCAAAGCAAGACACGCTCGAGGAGCGTCTTGCCACACGTCAACACTGGGTCTGACAAAGGTCCTCCAGGAGAGAGGCCCAAGCAATACGTGCCCCGAGGAGCGTCCAGCCACATGTCACCACTGGGTCTGACTGAGCGCCTCCAGGAGAGAGGCCCAAGCAAGACGTGCCACGAAGGAGCGTCTTGCCACATGTCAGCACTCGGTCTGACTGAGTGCCTCCAGGAGAGAGGCCAAAGCAAGACGCGCCCCGAGGAGCGTCTTGCCACATGTCACCACTGGGTCTGACTGAGAGCCTCCAGGAGAGAGGCCCAAGCAAGACGCGCCCCGAGGAGCGTCTTGCCACATGTCAACACTGGGTCTGACTGAGCGCCTCCAGGAGAGAGAGGCTCAAGCAAGAAGCGCCCCGAGGAGCGTCTTGCCACATGTCAACAATGGGTCTGACTGAGGGCCTCCAGGAGAGAAGCCCAAGCAAGACGCGCCCTGAGGAGCGTCTTGCCACATGTCAACAATGGGTCTGACTAAGCGGCTCCATGAGAGAAGCCCAAGCAAGACGCGCCCCGAGGAGTGTCTTGCCACATGTCAACACTGGGTCTGACAGAGGGCCTCCAGGAGAGAGGCCCAAGCAATACGCGCCCCGAGGAGCGTCTTGCCATATGTCACCACTGGGTCTGACTGAGCGCCTCCAGGAGAGAGGCCCAAGCAAGACGCGCCCCGAGGAGCGTCTTGCCACATGTCAGCACTCGGTCTGACTAAGCGCCTCCAGGAGAGAGAGCCAAGCAAGACGCGCCCCTAGGAGCGTCTTGCCACATGTCAACACTGGGTCTGACTAAGCGCCTCCAGGAGAGAGGCCCAAGCAAGACGCTCCCTGAGAAGCGTCTTGCCACATGTCAGCACTCGGTCTGACTGAGCGCCTCCAGGAGAGAGCCCCAAGCAAGACGCGCCCCTAGGAGCGTCTTGCCACATGTCAACACTGGGTCTGACTGAGCGCCTCCAGGAGAGAGGCCCAAGCAAGACGCGCCCCGAGGAGGGTCTGACAGAGGGCCTCCAGGAGAGAGGCCCAAGCAACACGCGCCCCGAGGAGCGTCTTGCCATATGTCACCACTGGGTCTGACTGAGCGCCTCCAGGAGAGAGGCCCAAGCAAGACGCGCCCCGAGGAGCGTCTTGCCACATGTCAGCAATCGGTCTGACTGAGCGCCTCCAGGAGAGAGGCCCAAGCAAGACGCGCCCCTAGGAGCGTCTTGCCACATGTCAACACTGGGTCTGACAGCGGGCCTCCAGGAGAGAGGCCCAAGCAAGACGCGCCCCGAGGAGCGTCTTGCCACGTGTCAACACTGGGTCTGATTGAGGGCCTCCAGGAGAGAGGCCAAAGCAAGACGCGCTCGAGGAGCGTCTTGCCACACGTCAACACTGGGTCTGACAGCGGGCCTCCAGGAGAGAGGCCCAAGCAAGACGCGCCCCGAGGAGCGTCTTGCCACATGTCAACACTGGGTCTGACTGAGCGCCTCCAGGAGAGAGGCTCAAGCAAGAAGCGCCCCGAGGAGCGTCTTGCCACATGTCAACAATGGGTCTGACTGAGGGCCTCCAGGAGAGAAGCCCAAGCAAGACGCGCCCAGAGGAGCGTCTTGCCACATGTCAACAATGGGTCTGACTAAGCGCCTCCAGGAGAGAGGCCCAAGCAAGACGCGCCCCGAGGAGTATCTTGACACTTGTCAACACTGGGTCTGACTGAGGGCCTCCATGAGAGAAGCCCAAGCAAGACGCGCCCCGAGGAGTGTCTTGCCACATGTCAACACTGGGTCCGACAGAGGGCCTCCAGGAGAGAGGCCCAAGCAATACGCGCCCCGAGGAGCGTCTTGCCATATGTCACCACTGGGTCTGACTGAGCGCCTCCAGGAGAGAGGCCCAAGCAAGACGCGCCCCGAGGAGCGTCTTGCCACATGTCAGCAATCGGTCTGACTGAGCGCCTCCAGGAGAGAGGCCCAAGCAAGACGCGCCCCTAGGAGCGTCTTGCCACATGTCAACACTGGGTCTGACAGCGGGCCTCCAGGAGAGAGGCCCAAGCAAGAAGCGCCCCGAGGAGCGTCTTGCCACGTGTCAACACTGGGTCTGATTGAGGGCCTCCAGGAGAGAGGCCAAAGCAAGACGCGCTCGAGGAGCGTCTTGCCACACGTCAACACTGGGTCTGACAGCGGGCCTCCAGGAGAGAGGCCCAAGCAAGACGCGCCCCGAGGAGCGTCTTGCCACATGTCAACACTGGGTCTGACTGAGCGCCTCCAGGAGAGAGGCTCAAGCAAGAAGCGCCCCGAGGAGCGTCTTGCCACATGTCAACAATGGGTCTGACTGAGGGCCTCCAGGAGAGAAGCCCAAGCAAGACGCGCCCAGAGGAGCGTCTTGCCACATGTCAACAATGGGTCTGACTAAGCGCCTCCAGGAGAGAGGCCCAAGCAAGACGCGCCCCGAGGAGTATCTTGACACTTGTCAACACTGGGTCTGACTGAGGGCCTCCATGAGAGAAGCCCAAGCAAGACGCGCCCCGAGGAGTGTCTTGCCACATGTCAACACTGGGTCCGACAGAGGGCCTCCAGGAGAGAGGCCCAAGCAATACGCGCCCCGAGGAGCGTCTTGCCATATGTCACCACTGGGTCTGACTGAGCGCCTCCAGGAGAGAGGCCCAAGCAAGACGCGCCCCGAGGAGCGTCTTGCCACATGTCAGCACTCGGTCTGACTAAGCGCCTCCAGGAGAGAGAGCCAAGCAAGACGCGCCCCTAGGAGCGTCTTGCCACATGTCAACACTGGGTCTGACAGAGGGCCTCCAGGAGAGAGGCCCAAGCAAGACGCGCCCCGAGGAGTATCTTGACACTTGTCAACACTGGGTCTGACTGAGGGCCTCCATGAGAGAAGCCCAAGCAAGACGCGCCCCGAGGAGTGTCTTGCCACATGTCAACACTGGGTCTGACAGAGGGCCTCCAGGAGAGAGGCCCAAGCAATACGCGCCCCGAGGAGTGTCTTGCCACAGGTCACCACTGGGTCTGACTGAGCGCCTCCAGGAGAGAGGCCCAAGCAAGACGTGCCCCGAGAAGCGTCTTGCCACATGTCAGCACTCGGTCTGACTGAGCGCCTCCAGGAGAGAGGCCCAAGCAAGACGCGCCCCTAGGAGCGTCTTGCCACATGTCAACTCTGGGTCTGACTGAGCGCCTCCAGGAGAGAGGCCCAAGCAAGACGCGCCCCGAGGAGTGTCTTGCCACATGTCAACACTGGGTCTGACAGAGGGCCTCCAGGAGAGAGGCCCAAGCAACACGCGCCCCGAGGAGTGTCTTGCCATATGTCACCACTGGGTCTGACTGAGCGCCTCCAGGAGAGAGGCCCAAGCAAGACGCGCCCCGAGGAGCGTCTTGCCACATGTCAGCAATCGGTCTGACTGAGCGCCTCCAGGAGAGAGGCCCAAGCAAGACGCGCCCCTAGGAGCGTCTTGCCACATGTCAACACTTGGTCTGACAGCGGGCCTCCAGGAGAGAGGCCCAAGCAAGACGCGCCCCGAGGAGTGTCTTGCCACATGTCACCACTGGGTCTGACTGAGCGCCTCCAGGAGAGAGGCCCAAGCAAGACGCGCCCCGAGGAGCGTCTTGCCACGTGTCAACACTGGGTCTGATTGAGGGCCTCCAGGAGAGAGGCCAAAGCAAGACGCGCTCGAGGAGCGTCTTGCCACACGTCAACACTGGGTCTGACAAAGGTCCTCCAGGAGAGAGGCCCAAGCAATACGTGCCCCGAGGAGCGTCTAGCCACATGTCACCACTGGGTCTGACTGAGCGCCTCCAGGAGAGAGGCCCAAGCAAGACGCGCCCCGAGGAGCGTCTTGCCACATGTCAGCACTCGGTCTGACTGAGTGCCTCCAGGAGAGAGGCCAAAGCAAGACGCGCCCCGAGGAGCGTCTTGCCACATGTCACCAGTGGGTCTGACTGAGAGCCTCCAGGAGAGAGGCCCAAGCAAGACGCGCCCCGAGGAGCGTCTTGCCACATGTCAACACTGGGTCTGACTGAGCGCCTCCAGGAGAGAGGCTCAAGCAAGAAGCGCCCCGAGGAGTGTCTTGCCACATGTCAACAATGGGTCTGACTGAGGGCCTCCAGGAGAGAAGCCCAAGCAAGACGCGCCCTGAGGAGCGTCCTGCCACATGTCAACAATGGGTCTGACTAAGCGCCTCCAGGAGAGAGGCCCAAGCAAGACGCGCCCCGAGGAGTATCTTGACACTTGTCAACACTGGGTCTGACTGAGGGCCTCCATGAGAGAAGCCCAAGCAAGACGCGCCCCGAGGAGTGTCTTGCCACATGTCAACACTGGGTCTGACAGAGGGCCTCCAGGAGAGAGGCCCAAGCAATACGCGCCCCGAGGAGAATCTTGCCATATGTCACCACTGGATCTGACTGAGCGCCTCCAGGAGAGAGGCCCAAGCAAGACGCGCCCCGAGGAGCGTCTTGCCACATGTCAGCACTCGGTCTGACTAAGCGCCTCCAGGAGAGAGAGCCAAGCAAGACGCGCCCCTAGGAGCGTCTTGCCACATGTCAACACTGGGTCTGACAGAGGGCCTCCAGGAGAGAGGCCCAAGCAATACGCGCCCCGAGGAGTGTCTTGCCATAGGTCACCACTGGGTCTGACTGAGCGCCTCCAGGAGAGAGGCCCAAGCAAGACGCGCCCCGAGAAGCGTCTTGCCACATGTCAGCACTCGGTCTGACTGAGCGCCTCCAGGAGAGAGGCCCAAGCAAGACGCACCCCTAGGAGCGTCTTGCCACATGTCAACACTGGGTCTGACTGAGCGCCTCCAGGAGAGAGGCCCAAGCAAGACGCGCCCCGAGGAGTGTCTTGCCACATGTCAACACTGGGTCTGACAGAGGGCCTCCAGGAGAGAGGCCCAAGCAACACGCGCCCCGAGGAGCGTCTTGCCATATGTCACCACTGGGTCTGACTGAGCGCCTCCAGGAGAGAGGCCCAAGCAAGACGCGCCCCGAGGAGCGTCTTGCCACATGTCAACACTGGGTCTGACAGCGGGCCTCCAGGAGAGAGGCCCAAGCAAGACGCGCCCCGAGGAGTGTCTTGCCACATGTCACCACTGGGTCTGACTGAGCGCCTCCAGGAGAGAGGCCCAAGCAAGACTCGCCCCGAGGAGCGTCATGCCACATGTCACTACTCGGTCTGACTGAGCGCCTCCAGGAGAGAGGGCCAAGCAAGACGCGCCCCGAGGAGCGTCTTGCAACGTGTCAACACTGGGTCTGATTGAGGGCCTCCAGGAGAGAGTCCAAAGCAAGACGCGCCCCGAGGAGTGTCTTGCCACACGTCAACACTGGGTCTGACAAAGGTCCTCCAGGAGAGAGGCCCAAGCAATACGTGCCCCGAGGAGCGTCTAGCCACATGTCACCACTGGGTCTGACTGAGCGCCTCCAGGAGAGAGGCCCTAGCAAGACGCGCCCCGAGGAGCGTCTTGCCACATGTCAGCACTCGGTCTGACTGAGTGCCTCCAGGAGAGAGGCCCAAGCAAGACGCGCCCCGAGGAGCGTCTTGCCACATATCACCACTGGGTCTGATTGAGAGCCTCCAGGAGAGAGGCCCAAGCAAGACACTTCCCGAGGAGCGTCTTGCCACATGTCAACACTGGGTCTGACTGAGGGCCTCCATGAGAGAAGCCCAAGCAAGACGCGCCCCGAGGAGTGTCTTGCCACATGTCAACACTGGGTCTGACAGAGGGCCTCCAGGAGAGAGGCCCAAGCAATACGCGCCCCGAGGAGTGTCTTGCCACAGGTCACCACTGGGTCTGACTGAGCGCCTCCAGGAGAGAGGCCCAAGCAAGACGTGCCCCGAGAAGCGTCTTGCCACATGTCAGCACTCGGTCTGACTGAGCGCCTCCAGGAGAGAGGCCCAAGCAAGACGCGCCCCTAGGAGCGTCTTGCCACATGTCAACTCTGGGTCTGACTGAGCGCCTCCAGGAGAGAGGCCCAAGCAAGACGCGCCCCGAGGAGTGTCTTGCCACATGTCAACACTGGGTCTGACAGAGGGCCTCCAGGAGAGAGGCCCAAGCAACACGCGCCCCGAGGAGTGTCTTGCCATATGTCACCACTGGGTCTGACTGAGCGCCTCCAGGAGAGAGGCCCAAGCAAGACGCGCCCCGAGGAGCGTCTTGCCACATGTCAGCAATCGGTCTGACTGAGCGCCTCCAGGAGAGAGGCCCAAGCAAGACGCGCCCCTAGGAGCGTCTTGCCACATGTCAACACTTGGTCTGACAGCGGGCCTCCAGGAGAGAGGCCCAAGCAAGACGCGCCCCGAGGAGTGTCTTGCCACATGTCACCACTGGGTCTGACTGAGCGCCTCCAGGAGAGAGGCCCAAGCAAGACGCGCCCCGAGGAGCGTCTTGCCACGTGTCAACACTGGGTCTGATTGAGGGCCTCCAGGAGAGAGGCCAAAGCAAGACGCGCTCGAGGAGCGTCTTGCCACACGTCAACACTGGGTCTGACAAAGGTCCTCCAGGAGAGAGGCCCAAGCAATACGTGCCCCGAGGAGCGTCTAGCCACATGTCACCACTGGGTCTGACTGAGCGCCTCCAGGAGAGAGGCCCAAGCAAGACGCGCCCCGAGGAGCGTCTTGCCACATGTCAGCACTCGGTCTGACTGAGTGCCTCCAGGAGAGAGGCCAAAGCAAGACGCGCCCCGAGGAGCGTCTTGCCACATGTCACCAGTGGGTCTGACTGAGAGCCTCCAGGAGAGAGGCCCAAGCAAGACGCGCCCCGAGGAGCGTCTTGCCACATGTCAACACTGGGTCTGACTGAGCGCCTCCAGGAGAGAGGCTCAAGCAAGAAGCGCCCCGAGGAGTGTCTTGCCACATGTCAACAATGGGTCTGACTGAGGGCCTCCAGGAGAGAAGCCCAAGCAAGACGCGCCCTGAGGAGCGTCCTGCCACATGTCAACAATGGGTCTGACTAAGCGCCTCCAGGAGAGAGGCCCAAGCAAGACGCGCCCCGAGGAGTATCTTGACACTTGTCAACACTGGGTCTGACTGAGGGCCTCCATGAGAGAAGCCCAAGCAAGACGCGCCCCGAGGAGTGTCTTGCCACATGTCAACACTGGGTCTGACAGAGGGCCTCCAGGAGAGAGGCCCAAGCAATACGCGCCCCGAGGAGAATCTTGCCATATGTCACCACTGGATCTGACTGAGCGCCTCCAGGAGAGAGGCCCAAGCAAGACGCGCCCCGAGGAGCGTCTTGCCACATGTCAGCACTCGGTCTGACTAAGCGCCTCCAGGAGAGAGAGCCAAGCAAGACGCGCCCCTAGGAGCGTCTTGCCACATGTCAACACTGGGTCTGACAGAGGGCCTCCAGGAGAGAGGCCCAAGCAATACGCGCCCCGAGGAGTGTCTTGCCATAGGTCACCACTGGGTCTGACTGAGCGCCTCCAGGAGAGAGGCCCAAGCAAGACGCGCCCCGAGAAGCGTCTTGCCACATGTCAGCACTCGGTCTGACTGAGCGCCTCCAGGAGAGAGGCCCAAGCAAGACGCACCCCTAGGAGCGTCTTGCCACATGTCAACACTGGGTCTGACTGAGCGCCTCCAGGAGAGAGGCCCAAGCAAGACGCGCCCCGAGGAGTGTCTTGCCACATGTCAACACTGGGTCTGACAGAGGGCCTCCAGGAGAGAGGCCCAAGCAACACGCGCCCCGAGGAGCGTCTTGCCATATGTCACCACTGGGTCTGACTGAGCGCCTCCAGGAGAGAGGCCCAAGCAAGACGCGCCCCGAGGAGCGTCTTGCCACATGTCAACACTGGGTCTGACAGCGGGCCTCCAGGAGAGAGGCCCAAGCAAGACGCGCCCCGAGGAGTGTCTTGCCACATGTCACCACTGGGTCTGACTGAGCGCCTCCAGGAGAGAGGCCCAAGCAAGACTCGCCCCGAGGAGCGTCATGCCACATGTCACTACTCGGTCTGACTGAGCGCCTCCAGGAGAGAGGGCCAAGCAAGACGCGCCCCGAGGAGCGTCTTGCAACGTGTCAACACTGGGTCTGATTGAGGGCCTCCAGGAGAGAGTCCAAAGCAAGACGCGCCCCGAGGAGTGTCTTGCCACACGTCAACACTGGGTCTGACAAAGGTCCTCCAGGAGAGAGGCCCAAGCAATACGTGCCCCGAGGAGCGTCTAGCCACATGTCACCACTGGGTCTGACTGAGCGCCTCCAGGAGAGAGGCCCTAGCAAGACGCGCCCCGAGGAGCGTCTTGCCACATGTCAGCACTCGGTCTGACTGAGTGCCTCCAGGAGAGAGGCCCAAGCAAGACGCGCCCCGAGGAGCGTCTTGCCACATATCACCACTGGGTCTGATTGAGAGCCTCCAGGAGAGAGGCCCAAGCAAGACACTTCCCGAGGAGCGTCTTGCCACATGTCAACACTGGGTCTGACTGAGCGCCTCCAGGAGAGAGGCCCAAGCAAGACGCGCCCCGAGGAGTGTCTTGCCACATGTCAACACTGGGTCTGACTGAGCGCCTCCAGGAGAGAGGCCCAAGCAAGACGCGCCCCGAGGAGCGTCTTGCCACATGTCAACACTGGGTCTGACAGAGGGCCTCCAGGAGAGAGGCCCAAGCAATACGTGCCCCGAGGAGCGTCTTGCCACATGTCACCACTGGGTCTGACTGAGCGCCTCCAGGAGAGAGGCCCAAGTAAGACGCGCCCCGAGGAGCGTCTTGCCACATGTCAACACTGGGTCTGACTGAGCGCCTCCAGAAGAGAGGCCCAAGCAAGACGCGCCCCGAGGAGCGTCTTTCCACATGTCAACACTGGGTCTGACTGAGCGCCTCCAGGAGAGAGGCCCAAGCAAGACGTGCCCCGAGGAGCGTCTTGCCACATATCAACACTGGGTCTGACTGAGCGCCTCCAGGAGAGAGGCCCAAGCAAGACGCTCCCCGAGGAGCGTCTTGCCCCATGTCAACAATGGGTCTGACTGAGCGCCTCCAGGAGAGAGGCCCAAGCAAGACGGGCCCCGAGGAGCGTCTTGACACTTGTCAACACTGGGTCTGACTGAGCGCCTCCAGGAGAGAGGCCCAAGCAAGACGCGCCCAGAGGAGCGTCTTGCCACATGTCAACACTGGGTCTGACAGAGGGCCTCCAGGAGAGAGGCCCAAGCAATACGTGCCCCGAGGAGCGTCTAGCCACATGTCACCACTGGGTCTGACTGAGTGCCTCCAGGAGAGAGGCCCAAGCAAGACGCGGCCCGAGGAGCGTCTTGCCACATGTCAGCACTCGGTCTGACTGAGCGCCTCCAGGAGAGAGGCCCAAGCAAGACGCGCCCCGAGGAGCATCTTGCCACATGTCAACACTGGGTCTGACTGAGCGCCTCCAGGAGAGAGGCCCAAGCAAGACGCGCACCGAGGAGCGTCTTGCCACATGTCAGCACTCGGTCTGACTGAGCGCCTCCAGGAGAGAGGCCCAAGCAAGACGCGCCCCTAGGAGCGTCTTGCCACATGTCAACACTGGGTCTGACAGAGGGCCTCCAGGAGAGAGGCCCAAGCAAGACGCGCCCCGAGGAGTATCTTGACACTTGTCAACACTGGGTCTGACTGAGGGCCTCCATGAGAGAAGCCCAAGCAAGACGCGCCCCGAGGAGTGTCTTGCCACATGTCAACACTGGGTCTGACAGAGGGCCTCCAGGAGAGAGGCCCAAGCAAGACGCGCCCCGAGGAGCGTCTTGCCACATGTCAACACTGGGTCTGACTGAGCGCCTCCAGGAGAGAGGCTCAAGCAAGAAGCGCCCCGAGGAGTGTCTTGCCACATGTCAACAATGGGTCTGACTGAGGGCCTCCAGGAGAGAAGCCCAAGCAAGACGCGCCCTGAGGAGCGTCCTGCCACATGTCAACAATGGGTCTGACTAAGCGCCTCCAGGAGAGAGGCCCAAGCAAGACGCGCCCCGAGGAGTATCTTGACACTTGTCAACACTGGGTCTGACTGAGGGCCTCCATGAGAGAAGCCCAAGCAAGACGCGCCCCGAGGAGTGTCTTGCCACATGTCAACACTGGGTCTGACAGAGGGCCTCCAGGAGAGAGGCCCAAGCAATACGCGCCCCGAGGAGAATCTTGCCATATGTCACCACTGGATCTGACTGAGCGCCTCCAGGAGAGAGGCCCAAGCAAGACGCGCCCCGAGGAGCGTCTTGCCACATGTCAGCACTCGGTCTGACTAAGCGCCTCCAGGAGAGAGAGCCAAGCAAGACGCGCCCCTAGGAGCGTCTTGCCACATGTCAACACTGGGTCTGACAGAGGGCCTCCAGCAGAGAGGCCCAAGCAATACGCGCCCCGAGGAGTGTCTTGCCAAAGGTCACCACTGGGTCTGACTGAGCGCCTCCAGGAGAGAGGCCCAAGCAAGACGCGCCCCGAGAAGCGTCTTGCCACATGTCAGCACTCGGTCTGACTGAGCGCCTCCAGGAGAGAGGCCCAAGCAAGACGCACCCCTAGGAGCGTCTTGCCACATGTCAACACTGGGTCTGACTGAGCGCCTCCAGGAGAGAGGCCCAAGCAAGACGCGCCCCGAGGAGCGTCTTGCCACATGTCAACACTGGGTCTGACAGAGGGCCTCCAGGAGAGAGGCCCAAGCAACACGCGCCCCGAGGAGCGTCTTGCCATATGTCACCACTGGGTCTGACTGAGCGCCTCCAGGAGAGAGGCCCAAGCAAGACGTGCCCCGAGGAGCGTCTTGCCACATGTCAACACTGGGTCTGACTAAGCGCCTCCAGGAGAGAGGCCCAAGCAAGAAGCGCCCCGAGGAGCGTCTTCCCACATGTCAACAATGGGTCTGACTGAGCGCCTCCAGGAGAGAGGCCCAAGCAAGAAGCGCCCCGAGGAGCGTCTTCCCACATGTCAACAATGGGTCTGACTGAGGGCCTCCAGGAGAGAAGCCCAAGCAAGACGCTCCCCGAGGAGCGTCTTGCCCCATGTCAACAATGGGTCTGACTGAGCGCCTCCAGGAGAGAGGCCCAAGCAAGACGGGCCCCGAGGAGCGTCTTGACACTTGTCAACACTGGGTCTGACTGAGCGCCTCCAGCAGAGAGGCCCAAGCAAGACGCGCCCAGAGGAGCGTCTTGCCACATGTCAACACTGGGTCTGACAGAGGGCCTCCAGGAGAGAGGCCCAAGCAATACGTGCCCCGAGGAGCGTCTAGCCACATGTCACCACTGGGTCTGACTGAGTGCCTCCAGGAGAGAGGCCCAAGCAAGACGCGGCCCGAGGAGCGTCTTGCCACATGTCAGCACTCGGTCTGACTGAGCGCCTCCAGGAGAGAGGCCCAAGCAAGACGCGCCCCGAGGAGCATCTTGCCACATGTCAACACTGGGTCTGACTGAGCGCCTCCAGGAGAGAGGCCCAAGCAAGACGCGCACCGAGGAGCGTCTTGCCACATGTCAGCACTCGGTCTGACTGAGCGCCTCCAGGAGAGAGGCCCAAGCAAGACGCGCCCCTAGGAGCGTCTTGCCACATGTCAACACTGGGTCTGACAGAGGGCCTCCAGGAGAGAGGCCCAAGCAAGACGCGCCCCGAGGAGTATCTTGACACTTGTCAACACTGGGTCTGACTGAGGGCCTCCATGAGAGAAGCCCAAGCAAGACGCGCCCCGAGGAGTGTCTTGCCACATGTCAACACTGGGTCTGACAGAGGGCCTCCAGGAGAGAGGCCCAAGCAAGACGCGCCCCGAGGAGCGTCTTGCCACATGTCAACACTGGGTCTGACTGAGCGCCTCCAGGAGAGAGGCTCAAGCAAGAAGCGCCCCGAGGAGTGTCTTGCCACATGTCAACAATGGGTCTGACTGAGGGCCTCCAGGAGAGAAGCCCAAGCAAGACGCGCCCTGAGGAGCGTCCTGCCACATGTCAACAATGGGTCTGACTAAGCGCCTCCAGGAGAGAGGCCCAAGCAAGACGCGCCCCGAGGAGTATCTTGACACTTGTCAACACTGGGTCTGACTGAGGGCCTCCATGAGAGAAGCCCAAGCAAGACGCGCCCCGAGGAGTGTCTTGCCACATGTCAACACTGGGTCTGACAGAGGGCCTCCAGGAGAGAGGCCCAAGCAATACGCGCCCCGAGGAGAATCTTGCCATATGTCACCACTGGATCTGACTGAGCGCCTCCAGGAGAGAGGCCCAAGCAAGACGCGCCCCGAGGAGCGTCTTGCCACATGTCAGCACTCGGTCTGACTAAGCGCCTCCAGCAGAGAGGCCCAAGCAATACGCGCCCCGAGGAGTGTCTTGCCATAGGTCACCACTGGGTCTGACTGAGCGCCTCCAGGAGAGAGGCCCAAGCAAGACGCGCCCCGAGAAGCGTCTTGCCACATGTCAGCACTCGGTCTGACTGAGCGCCTCCAGGAGAGAGGCCCAAGCAAGACGCACCCCTAGGAGCGTCTTGCCACATGTCAACACTGGGTCTGACTGAGCGCCTCCAGGAGAGAGGCCCAAGCAAGACGCGCCCCGAGGAGTGTCTTGCCACATGTCAACACTGGGTCTGACAGAGGGCCTCCAGGAGAGAGGCCCAAGCAACACGCGCCCAGAGGAGCGTCTTGCCATATGTCACCACTGGGTCTGACTGAGCGCCTCCAGGAGAGAGGCCCAAGCAAGACGCGCCCCTAGGAGCGTCTTGCCACATGTCAACACTGGGTCTGACAGCGGGCCTCCAGGAGAGAGGCCCAAGCAAGACGCGCCCCGAGGAGCGTCTTGCCACGTGTCAACACTGGGTCTGATTGAGGGCCTCCAGGAGAGAGGCCAAAGCAAGACGCGCTCGAGGAGCGTCTTGCCACACGTCAACACTGGGTCTGACAGCGGGCCTCCAGGAGAGAGGCCCAAGCAAGACGCGCCCCGAGGAGCGTCTTGCCACATGTCAACACTGGGTCTGACTGAGCGCCTCCAGGAGAGAGGCTCAAGCAAGAAGCGCCCCGAGGAGCATCTTGCCACATGTCAACAATGGGTCTGACTGAGCGCCTCCAGGAGAGAAGGCCAAGCAAGACGCGCCCAGAGGAGCGTCTTGCCACATGTCAACAATGGGTCTGACTAAGCGCCTCCAGGAGAGAGGCCCAAGCAATACGCGCCCCGAGGAGCGTCTTGCCATATGTCACCACTGGGTCTGACTGAGCGCCTCCAGGAGAGAGGCCCAAGCAAGACGCGCCCCGAGGAGCGTCTTGCCACATGTCAGCACTCGGTCTGACTAAGCGCCTCCAGGAGAGAGAGCCAAGCAAGACGCGCCCCTAGGAGCGTCTTGCCACATGTCAACACTGGGTCTGACAGAGGGCCTCCAGGAGAGAGGCCCAAGCAAGACGCGCCCCGAGGAGTATCTTGACACTTGTCAACACTGGGTCTGACTGAAAGCCTCCATGAGAGAAGCCCAAGCAAGACGCGCCCCGAGGAGTGTCTTGCCACATGTCAACACTGGGTCTGACAGCGGGCCTCCAGGAGAGAGGCCCAAGCAAGACGCGCCCCGAGGAGTGTCTTGCCACATGTCACCACTGGGTCTGACTGAGCGCCTCCAGGAGAGAGGCCCAAGCAAGACTCGCCCCGAGGAGCGTCATGCCACATGTCACTACTCGGTCTGACTGAGCGCCTCCAGGAGAGAGGGCCAAGCAAGACGCGCCCCGAGGAGCGTCTTGCCACATGTCAACACTGGGTCTGACTGAGCGCCTCCAGGAGAGAGGCCCAAGCAAGACGCGCCCCGAGGAGTGTCTTGCCACACGTCAACACTGGGTCTGACAAAGGTCCTCCAGGAGAGAGGCCCAAGCAATACGTGCCCCGAGGAGCGTCTAGCCACATGTCACCACTGGGTCTGACTGAGCGCCTCCAGGAGAGAGGCCCTAGCAAGACGCGCCCCGAGGAGCGTCTTGCCACATGTCAGCACTCGGTCTGACTGAGTGCCTCCAGGAGAGAGGCCCAAGCAAGACGCGCCCCGAGGAGCGTCTTGCCACATATCACCACTGGGTCTGACTGAGAGCCTCCAGGAGAGAGGCCCAAGCAAGACGCGCCCCGAGGAGCGTCTTTCCACATGTCAACACTGGGTCTGACTGAGCGCCTCCAGGAGAGAGGCCCAAGCAAGACGCGCCCCGAGGAGTGTCTTGCCACATGTCAACACTGGGTCTGACTGAGCGCCTCCAGGAGAGAGGCCCAAGCAAGACGCGCCCCGAGGAGCGTCTTGCCACATGTCAACACTGGGTCTGACAGAGGGCCTCCAGGAGAGAGGCCCAAGCAATACGTGCCCCGAGGAGCGTCTTGCCACATGTCACCACTGGGTCTGACTGAGCGCCTCCAGGAGAGAGGCCCAAGTAAGACGCGCCCCGAGGAGCGTCTTGCCACATTTCAACACTGGGTCTGACTGAGCGCCTCCAGAAGAGAGGCCCAAGCAAGACGCGCCCCGAGGAGCGTCTTGCCACATGTCAACACTGGGTCTGACTGAGCGCCTCCAGGAGAGAGGCCCAAGCAAGACGTGCCCCGAGGAGCGTCTTGCCACATGTCAACACTGGGTCTGACTGAGCGCCTCCAGGAGAGAGGCCCAAGCAAGAAGCGCCCCGAGGAGCGTCTTCCCACATGTCAACAATGGGTCTGACTGAGGGCCTCCAGGAGAGAAGCCCAAGCAAGACGCTCCCCGAGGAGCGTCTTGCCCCATGTCAACAATGGGTCTGACTGAGCGCCTCCAGGAGAGAGGCCCAAGCAAGACGGGCCCCGAGGAGCGTCTTGACACTTGTCAACACTGGGTCTGACTGAGCGCCTCCAGGAGAGAGGCCCAAGCAAGACGCGCCCAGAGGAGCGTCTTGCCACATGTCAACACTGGGTCTGACAGAGGGCCTCCAGGAGAGAGGCCCAAGCAATACGTGCCCCGAGGAGCGTCTAGCCACATGTCACCACTGGGTCTGACTGAGTGCCTCCAGGAGAGAGGCCCAAGCAAGACGCGGCCCGAGGAGCGTCTTGCCACATGTCAGCACTCGGTCTGACTGAGCGCCTCCAGGAGAGAGGCCCAAGCAAGACGCGCCCCGAGGAGCATCTTGCCACATGTCAACACTGGGTCTGACTGAGCGCCTCCAGGAGAGAGGCCCAAGCAAGACGCGCACCGAGGAGCGTCTTGCCACATGTCAGCACTCGGTCTGACTGAGCGCCTCCAGGAGAGAGGCCCAAGCAAGACGCGCCCCTAGGAGCGTCTTGCCACATGTCAACACTGGGTCTGACAGAGGGCCTCCAGGAGAGAGGCCCAAGCAAGACGCGCCCCGAGGAGTATCTTGACACTTGTCAACACTGGGTCTGACTGAGGGCCTCCATGAGAGAAGCCCAAGCAAGACGCGCCCCGAGGAGTGTTTTGCCACATGTCAACACTGGGTCTGACAGATGGCCCCCAGGAGAGAGGCCCAAGCAAGACGCGCCCCGAGGAGCGTCTTGCCACATGTCAACACTGGGTCTGACTGAGCGCCTCCAGGAGAGAGGCTCAAGCAAGAAGCGCCCCGAGGAGTGTCTTGCCACATGTCAACAATGGGTCTGACTGAGGGCCTCCAGGAGAGAAGCCCAAGCAAGACGCGCCCTGAGGAGCGTCCTGCCACATGTCAACAATGGGTCTGACTAAGCGCCTCCAGGAGAGAGGCCCAAGCAAGACGCGCCCCGAGGAGTATCTTGACACTTGTCAACACTGGGTCTGACTGAGGGCCTCCATGAGAGAAGCCCAAGCAAGACGCGCCCCGAGGAGTGTCTTGCCACATGTCAACACTGGGTCTGACAGAGGGCCTCCAGGAGAGAGGCCCAAGCAATACGCGCCCCGAGGAGAATCTTGCCATATGTCACCACTGGATCTGACTGAGCGCCTCCAGGAGAGAGGCCCAAGCAAGACGCGCCCCGAGGAGCGTCTTGCCACATGTCAGCACTCGGTCTGACTAAGCGCCTCCAGCAGAGAGGCCCAAGCAATACGCGCCCCGAGGAGTGTCTTGCCATAGGTCACCACTGGGTCTGACTGAGCGCCTCCAGGAGAGAGGCCCAAGCAAGACGCGCCCCGAGAAGCGTCTTGCCACATGTCAGCACTCGGTCTGACTGAGCGCCTCCAGGAGAGAGGCCCAAGCAAGACGCACCCCTAGGAGCGTCTTGCCACATGTCAACACTGGGTCTGACTGAGCGCCTCCAGGAGAGAGGCCCAAGCAAGACGCGCCCCGAGGAGTGTCTTGCCACATGTCAACACTGGGTCTGACAGAGGGCCTCCAGGAGAGAGGCCCAAGCAACACGCGCCCCGAGGAGCGTCTTGCCATATGTCACCACTGGGTCTGACTGAGCGCCTCCAGGAGAGAGGCCCAAGCAAGACGCGCCCCTAGGAGCGTCTTGCCCCATGTCAACACTGGGTCTGACAGCGGGCCTCCAGGAGAGAGGCCCAAGCAAGACGCGCCCCGAGGAGCGTCTTGCCACGTGTCAACACTGGGTCTGATTGAGGGCCTCCAGGAGAGAGGCCAAAGCAAGACGCGCTCGAGGAGCATCTTGCCACACGTCAACACTGGGTCTGACAGCGGGCCTCCAGGAGAGAGGCCCAAGCAAGACGCGCCCCGAGGAGCGTCTTGCCACATGTCAACACTGGGTCTGACTGAGCGCCTCCAGGAGAGAGGCTCAAGCAAGAAGCGCCCCGAGGAGCATCTTGCCACATGTCAACAATGGGTCTGACTGAGCGCCTCCAGGAGAGAAGCCCAAGCAAGACGCGCCCAGAGGAGCGTCTTGCCACATGTCAACAATGGGTCTGACTAAGCGCCTCCAGGAGAGAGGCCCAAGCAATACGCGCCCCGAGGAGCGTCTTGCCATATGTCACCACTGGGTCTGACTGAGCGCCTCCAGGAGAGAGGCCCAAGCAAGACGCGCCCCGAGGAGCGTCTTGCCACATGTCAGCACTCGGTCTGACTAAGCGCCTCCAGGAGAGAGAGCCAAGCAAGACGCGCCCCTAGGAGCGTCTTGCCACATGTCAACACTGGGTCTGACAGAGGGCCTCCAGGAGAGAGGCCCAAGCAAGACGCGCCCCGAGGAGTATCTTGACACTTGTCAACACTGGGTCTGACTGAAAGCCTCCATGAGAGAAGCCCAAGCAAGACGCGCCCCGAGGAGTGTCTTGCCACATGTCAACACTGGGTCTGACAGAGGGCCTCCAGGAGAGAGGCCCAAGCAATACGCGCCCCGAGGAGCGTCTTGCCATATGTCACCACTGGGTCTGACTGAGCGCCTCCAGGAGAGAGGCCCAAGCAAGATGCGCCCCGAGGAGCGTCTTGCCACATGTCAGCACTCGGTCTGACTAAGCGCCTCCAGGAGAGAGAGCCAAGCAAGACGCGCCCCTAGGAGCGTCTTGCCACATGTCAACACTGGGTCTGACAGAGGGCCTCCAGGAGAGAGGCCCAAGCAAGACGCGCCCCGAGGAGTGTCTTGCCACATGTCAACACTGGGTCTGACAGAGGGCCTCCAGGAGAGAGGCCCAAGCAATACGCGCCCCGAGGAGTGTCTTGCCACAGGTCACCACTGGGTCTGACTGAGCGCCTCCAGGAGAGAGGCCCAAGCAAGACGTGCCCCGAGAAGCGTCTTGCCACATGTCAGCACTCGGTCTGACTGAGCGCCTCCAGGAGAGAGGCCCAAGCAAGACGCGCCCCTAGGAGCGTCTTGCCACATGTCAACACTGGGTCTGACTGAGCGCCTCCAGGAGAGAGGCCCAAGCAAGACGCGCCCCGAGGAGTGTCTTGCCACATGTCAACACTGGGTCTGACAGAGGGCCTCCAGGAGAGAGGCCCAAGCAACACGCGCCCCGAGGAGCGTCTTGCCATATGTCACCACTGGGTCTGACTGAGCGCCTCCAGGAGAGAGGCCCAAGCAAGACGCGCCCCGAGGAGCGTCTTGCCACATGTCAGCAATCGGTCTGACTGTGCGCCTCCAGGAGAGAGGCCCAAGCAAGACGCGCCCCTAGGAGCGTCTTGCCACATGTCAACACTGGGTCTGACAGCGGGCCTCCAGGAGAGAGGCCAAGCAAGACGCGCCCCGAGGAGTGTCTTGCCACATGTCACCACTGGGTCTGACTGAGCGCCTCCAGGAGAGAGGCCCAAGCAAGACGCGCCCCGAGGAGCGTCATGACACATGTCACTACTCGGTCTGACTGAGCACCTCCAGGAGAGAGGCCCAAGCAAGACGCGCCCTGAGGAGCATCCTGCCACATGTCAACAATGGGTCTGACTAAGCGCCTCCAGGAGAGAGGACCAAGCAAGACGCGCCCCGAGGAGTATCTTGACACTTGTCAACACTGGGTCTGACTGAGGGCCTCCATGAGAGAAGCCCAAGCAAGACGCGCCCCGAGGAGTGTCTTGCCACATGTCAACACTGGGTCTGACAGAGGGCCTCCAGGAGAGAGTTCCAAGCAATACGCGCCCCGAGGAGAATCTTGCCATATGTCACCACTGGATCTGACTGAGCGCCTCCAGGAGAGAGGCCCAAGCAAGACGCGCCCCGAGGAGCGTCTTGCCACATGTCAGCACTCGGTCTGACTAAGCGCCTCCAGGAGAGAGAGCCAAGCAAGACGCGCCCCTAGGAGCGTCTTGCCACATGTCAACACTGGGTCTGACAGAGGGCCTCCAGGAGAGAGGCCCAAGCAATACGCGCCCCGAGGAGTGTCTTGCCATAGGTCACCACTGGGTCTGACTGAGCGCCTCCAGGAGAGAGGCCCAAGCAAGACGCGCCCCGAGAAGCGTCTTGCCAAATGTCAGCACTCGGTCTGACTGAGCTTCTCCAGGAGAGAGGCCCAAGCAAGACGCACCCCTAGGAGCGTCTTGCCACATGTCAACACTGGGTCTGACTGAGCGCCTCCAGGAGAGAGGCCCAAGCAAGACGCGCCCCGAGGAGTGTCTTGCCACATGTCAACACTGGGTCTGACAGAGGGCCTCCAGGAGAGAGGCCCAAGCAACACGCGCCCCGAGGAGCGTCTTGCCATATGTCACCACTGGGTCTGACTGAGCGCCTCCAGGAGAGAGGCCCAAGCAAGACGCGCCCCGAGGAGCGTCTTGCCACATGTCAACACTGGGTCTGACAGCGGGCCTCCAGGAGAGAGGCCCAAGCAAGACGCGCCCCGAGGAGTGTCTTGCCACATGTCACCACTGGGTCTGACTGAGCGCCTCCAGGAGAGAGGCCCAAGCAAGACTCGCCCCGAGGAGCGTCATGCCACATGTCACTACTCGGTCTGACTGAGCGCCTCCAGGAGAGAGGCCCAAGCAAGACGCGCCCCGAGGAGCGTCTTGCCACGTGTCAACACTGGGTCTGATTGAGGGCCTCCAGGAGAGAGTCCAAAGCAAGACGCGCCCCGAGGAGTGTCTTGCCACACGTCAACACTGGGTCTGACAAAGGTCCTCCAGGAGAGAGGCCCAAGCAATACGTGCCCCGAGGAGCGTCTAGCCACATGTCACCACTGGGTCTGACTGAGCGCCTCCAGGAGAGAGGCCCTAGCAAGACGCGCCCCGAGGAGCGTCTTGCCACATGTCAGCACTCGGTCTGACTGAGTGCCTCCAGGAGAGAGGCCCAAGCAAGACGTGCCCCGAGGAGCGTCTTGCCACATATCACCACTGGGTCTGACTGAGAGCCTCCAGGAGAGAGGCCCAAGCAAGACGCGCCCCGAGGAGCGTCTTGCCACATGTCAACACTGGGTCTGACTGAGCGCCTCCAGGAGAGAGGCCCAAGCAAGACGCGCCCCGAGGAGCGTCTTGCCACATGTCAACACTGGGTCTGACTGAGCGCCTCCAGGAGAGAGGCCCAAGCAATACGCGCCCCGAGGAGTGTCTTGCCACATGTCAACACTGGGTCTGACTGAGCGCCTCCAGGAGAGAGGCCCAAGCAAGAAGCGCCCCGAGGAGCGTCTTCCCACATGTCAACAATGGGTCTGACTGAGCGCCTCCAGGAGAGAGGCCCAAGCAAGACGGGCCCCGAGGAGCGTCTTGACACTTGTCAACACTGGGTCTGACTGAGCGCCTCCAGGAGAGAGGCCCAAGCAAGACGCGCCCAGAGGAGCGTCTTGCCACATGTCAACACTGGGTCTGACAGAGGGCCTCCAGGAGAGAGGCCCAAGCAATACGTGCCCCGAGGAGCGTCTAGCCACATGTCACCACTGGGTCTGACTGAGTGCCTCCAGGAGAGAGGCCCAAGCAAGACGCGGCCCGAGGAGCGTCTTGCCACATGTCAGCACTCGGTCTGACTGAGCGCCTCCAGGAGAGATGCCCAAGCAAGACGCGCCCCGAGGAGCATCTTGCCACATGTCAACACTGGGTCTGACTGAGCGCCTCCAGGAGAGAGGCCCAAGCAAGACGCGCACCGAGGAGCGTCTTGCCACATGTCAGCACTCAGTCTGACTGAGCGCCTCCAGGAGAGAGGCCCAAGCAAGACGCGCCCCTAGGAGCGTCTTGCCACATGTCAACACTGGGTCTGACAGAGGGCCTCCAGGAGAGAGGCCCAAGCAAGACGCGCCCCGAGGAGTATCTTGACACTTGTCAACACTGGGTCTGACTGAGGGCCTCCATGAGAGAAGCCCAAGCAAGACGCGCCCCGAGGAGTGTCTTGCCACATGTCAACACTGGGTCTGACAGAGGGCCTCCAGGAGAGAGGCCCAAGCAAGACGCGCCCCGAGGAGCGTCTTGCCACATGTCAACAATGGGTCTGACTGAGGGCCTCCAGGAGAGAAGCCCAAGCAAGATGCGCCCTGAGGAGCGTCCTGCCACATGTCAACAATGGGTCTGACTAAGCGCCTCCAGGAGAGAGGCCCAAGCAAGACGCGCCCCGAGGAGTATCTTGACACTTGTCAACACTGGGTCTGACTGAGGGCCTCCATGAGAGAAGCCCAAGCAAGACGCGCCCCGAGGAGTGTCTTGCCACATGTCAACACTGGGTCTGACAGAGGGCCTCCAGGAGAGAGGCCCAAGCAATACGCGCCCCGAGGAGAATCTTGCCATATGTCACCACTGGATCTGACTGAGCGCCTCCAGGAGAGAGGCCCAAGCAAGACGCGCCCCGAGGAGCGTCTTGCCAGATGTCAGCACTCGGTCTGACTAAGCGCCTCCAGGAGAGAGAGCCAAGCAAGACGCGCCCCTAGGAGCGTCTTGCCACATGTCAACACTGGGTCTGACAGAGGGCCTCCAGGAGAGAGGCCCAAGCAATACGCGCCCCGAGGAGTGTCTTGCCATAGGTCACCACTGGGTCTGACTGAGCGCCTCCAGGAGAGAGGCCCAAGCAAGACGCGCCCCGAGAAGCGTCTTGCCACATGTCAGCACTCGGTCTGACTGAGCGCCTCCAGGAGAGAGGCCCAAGCAAGACGCACCCCTAGGAGCGTCTTGCCACATGTCAACACTGGGTCTGACTGAGCGCCTCCAGGAGAGAGGCCCAAGCAAGACGCGCCCCGAGGAGTGTCTTGCCACATGTCAACACTGGGTCTGACAGAGGGCCTCCAGGAGAGAGGCCCAAGCAACACGCGCCCCGAGGAGCGTCTTGCCATATGTCATCACTGGGTCTGACTGAGCGCCTCCAGGAGAGAGGCCCAAGCAAGACACGCCCCGAGGAGCGTCTTGCCACATGTCAACACTGGGTCTGACAGCGGGCCTCCAGGAGAGAGGCCCAAGCAAGACGCGCCCCGAGGAGTGTCTTGCCACATGTCACCACTGGGTCTGACTGAGCGCCTCCAGGAGAGAGGCCCAAGCAAGACTCGCCCCGAGGAGCGTCATGCCACATGTCACTACTCGGTCTGACTGAGCGCCTCCAGGAGAGAGGCCCAAGCAAGACGCGCCCCGAGGAGCTTCTTGCCACGTGTCAACACTGAGTCTGATTGAGGGCCTCCAGGAGAGAGTCCAAAGCAAGACGCGTCCCGAGGAGTGTCTTGCCACACGTCAACACTGGGTCTGACAAAGGTCCTCCAGGAGAGAGGCCCAAGCAATACGTGCCCCGAGGAGCGTCTAGCCACATGTCACCACTGGGTCTGACTGAGCGCCTCCAGGAGAGAGGCCCTAGCAAGACGCGCCCCGAGGAGCGTCTTGCCACATGTCAGCACTCGGTCTGACTGAGTGCCTCCAGGAGAGAGGCCCAAGCAAGACGCGCCCCGAGGAGCGTCTTGCCACATATCACCACTGGGTCTGACTGAGAGCCTCCAGGAGAGAGGCCCAAGCAAGACGCGCCCCGAGGAGCGTCTTGCCACATGTCAACACTGGGTCTGACTGAGCGCCTCCAGGAGAGAGGCCCAAGCAAGACGCGCCCCGAGGAGTGTCTTGCCACATGTCAACACTGGGTCTGCCTGAGCGCCTCCAGGAGAGAGGCCCAAGCAAGACGCGCCCCGAGGAGCGTCTTGCTACATGTCAACACTGGGTCTGACAGAGGGCCTCCAGGAGAGAGGCCCAAGCAATACGTGCCCCGAGGAGCGTCTTGCCACATGTCACCACTGGGTCTGACTGAGCGCCTCCAGGAGAGAGGCCCAAGTAAGACACGCCCCGAGGAGCGTCTTGCCACATGTCAACACTGGGTCTGACTGAGCGCCTCCAGAAGAGAGGCCCAAGCAAGACGCGCCCCGAGGAGCGTCTTGCCACATGTCAACACTGGGTCTGACTGAGCGCCTCCAGGAGAGAGGCCCAAGCAAGACGTGCCCCGAGGAGCGTCTTGCCACATGTCAACACTGGGTCTGACTGAGCGCCTCCAGGAGAGAGGCCCAAGCAAGAAGCGCCCCGAGGAGCGTCTTCCCACATGTCAACAATGGGTCTGACTGAGGGCCTCCAGGAGAGAAGCCCAAGCAAGACGCGCCCCGAGGAGCGTCTTGCCCCATGTCAACAATGGGTCTGACTGAGCGCCTCCAGGAGAGAGGCCCAAGCAAGACGGGCCCCGAGGAGCGTCTTGACACTTGTCAACACTGGGTCTGACTGAGCGCCTCCAGGAGAGAGGCCCAAGCGAGACGCGCCCAGAGGAGCGTCTTGCCACATGTCAACACTGGGTCTGACAGAGGGCCTCCAGGAGAGAGGCCCAAGCAATACGTGCCCCGAGGAGCGTCTAGCCACATGTCACCACTGGGTCTGACTGAGTGCCTCCAGGTGAGAGGCCCAAGCAAGACGCGGCCCGAGGAGCGTCTTGCCACATGTCAGCACTCGGTCTGACTGAGCGCCTCCAGGAGAGAGGCCCAAGCAAGACGCGCCCCGAGAAGCATCTTGCCACATGTCAACACTGGGTCTGACTGAGCGCCTCCAGGAGAGAGGCCCAAGCAAGACGTGCCCCGAGGAGCGTCTTGCCACATGTCAACACTGGGTCTGACTGAGCGCCTCCAGGAGAGAGGCCCAAGCAAGAAGCGCCCCGAGGAGCGTCTTCCCACATGTCAACAATGGGTCTGACTGAGGGCCTCCAGGAGAGAAGCCCAAGCAAGACGCGCCCCGAGGAGCGTCTTGCCCCATGTCAACAATGGGTCTGACTGAGCGCCTCCAGGAGAGAGGCCCAAGCAAGACGGGCCCCGAGGAGCGTCTTGACACTTGTCAACACTGGGTCTGACTGAGCGCCTCCAGGAGAGAGGCCCAAGCAAGACGCGCCCAGAGGAGCGTCTTGCCACATGTCAACACTGGGTCTGACAGAGGGCCTCCAGGAGAGAGGCCCAAGCAATACGTGCCCCGAGGAGCGTCTAGCCACATGTCACCACTGGGTCTGACTGAGTTCCTCCAGGAGAGAGGCCTAAGCAAGACGCGGCCCGAGGAGCGTCTTGCCACATGTCAACAATGGGTCTGACTGAGCGCCTCCAGGAGAGAGGCCCAAGCAAGACGGGCCCCGAGGAGCGTCTTGACACTTGTCAACACTGGGTCTGACTGAGCGCCTCCAGGAGAGAGGCCCAAGCAAGAAGCGCCCCGAGGAGCGTCTTCCCACATGTCAACAATGGGTCTGACTGAGGGCCTCCAGGAGAGAAGCCCAAGCAAGACGCGCCCCGAGGAGCGTCTTGCCCCATGTCAACAATGGGTCTGACTGAGCGCCTCCAGGAGAGAGGCCCAAGCAAGACGGGCCCCGAGGAGCGTCTTGACACTTGTCAACACTGGGTCTGACTGAGCGCCTCCAGGAGAGAGGTTCAAGCAAGACGCGCCCAGAGGAGCGTCTTGCCACATGTCAACACTGGGTCTGACAGAGGGCCTCCAGGAGAGAGGCCCAAGCAATACGTGCCCCGAGGAGCGTCTAGCCACATGTCACCACTGGGTCTGACTGAGTTCCTCCAGGAGAGAGGCCCAAGCAAGACGCGGCCCGAGGAGCGTCTTGCCACATGTCAGCACTCGGTCTGACTGAGCGCCTCCAGGAGAGAGGCCCAAGCAAGACGCGCCCCGAGGAGCATCTTGCCACATGTCAACACTGGGTCTGACTGAGCGCCTCCAGGAGAGAGGCCCAAGCAAGACGCGCACCGAGGAGCGTCTTGCCACATGTCAGCACTCGGTCTGACTGAGCGCCTCCAGGAGAGAGGCCCAAGCAAGACGCGCCCCTAGGAGCGTCTTGCCACATGTCAACACTGGGTCTGACAGAGGGCCTCCAGGAGAGAGGTCCAAGCAAGACGCGCCCCGAGGAGTATCTTGACACTTGTCAACACTGGGTCTGACTGAGGGCCTCCATGAGAGAAGCCCAAGCAAGACGTGCCCCGAGGAGTGTCTTGCCACATGTCAACACTGGGTCTGACAGAGGGCCTCCAGGAGAGAGGCCCAAGCAATACGCGCCCCGAGGAGCGTCTTGCCATATCTCACCACTGGGTCTGACTGAGAGCCTCCAGGAGAGAGGCCTAAGCAAGACGCGCCCCGAGGAGCGTCTTGCCACATGTCAACACTGGGTCTGACTGAGCGCCTCCAGGAGAGAGGCCCAAGCAAGACGCGCCCCGAGAAGTGTCTTGCCACATGTCAACACTGGGTCTGACTGAGCGCCTCCAGGAGAGAGGCCCAAGCAAGACGCGCCCCGAGGAGCGTCTTGCCACATGTCAACACTGGGTCTGACAGAGGGCCTCCAGGAGAGAGGCCCAAGCAATACGTGCCCCGAGGAGCGTCTTGCCACATGTCACCACTGGGTCTGACTGAGCGCCTCCAGGAGAGAGGCCCAAGTAAGACGCGCCCCGAGGAGTGTCTTGCCACATGTCAACCCTGGGTCTGACTGAGCGCCTCCAGGAGAGAGGCCCAAGCAAGACGCGCCCCGAGGAGCGTCTTGCCACATGTCAACACTGGGTCTGACAGAGGGCCTCAAGGAGAGAGGCCCAAGCAATACGTGCCCCGAGGAGCGTCTTGCCACATGTCACCACTGGGTCATACTGAGCGCCTCCAGGAGAGAGGCCCAAGTAAGACGCGCCCCGAGGAGCGTCTTGCCACATGTCAACACTGGGTCTGACTGAGCGCCTCCAGAAGAGAGGCCCAAGCAAGACACGCCCCGAGGAGCGTCTTGCCACATGTCAACACTGGGTCTGACTGAGCGCCTCCAGGAGAGAGGCCCAAGCAAGACGTGCCCCGAGGAGCGTCTTGCCACATGTCAACACTGGGTCTGACTGAGCGCCTCCAGGAGAGAGGCCCAAGCAAGAAGCGCCCCGAGGAGCGTCTTCCCACATGTCAACAATGGGTCTGACTGAGGGCCTCCAGGAGAGAAGACCAAGCAAGACGCGCCCCGAGGAGCGTCTTGCCCCATGTCAACAATGGGTCTGACTGAGCGCCTCCAGGAGAGAGGCCCAAGCAAGACGGGCCCCGAGGAGCGTCTTGACACTTGTCAACACTGGTTCTGACTGAGCGCCTCCAGGAGAGAGGCCCAAGCAAGACGCGCCCAGAGGAGCGTCTTGCCACATGTCATTACTGGGTCTGACAGAGGGCCTCCAGGAGAGAGGCCCAAGCAATACGTGCCCCGAGGAGCGTCTAGCCACATGTCACCACTGGGTCTGACTGAGTGCCTCCAGGAGAGAGGCCCAAGCAAGATGCGGCCCGAGGAGCGTCTTGCCACATGTCAGCACTCGGTCTGACTGAGCGCCTCCAGGAGAGAGGCCCAAGCAAGACGCGCCCCGAGGAGCGTCTTGCCACATGTCACCACTGGGTCTGACTGAGAGCCTCCAGGAGAGAGGCCCAAGCAAGACGCGCCCCGAGGAGCGTCTTGCCACATGTCAACACTGGGTCTGACTGAGCGCCTCCAGGAGAGAGGCCCAAGTAAGACGCGCCCCGAGGAGCGTCTTGCCACATGTCAACACTGGGTCTGACTGAGCGCCTCCAGGAGAGAGGCCCAAGCAAGACGCGCACCGAGGAGCGTCTTGCCACATGTCAGCACTCGGTCTGACTGAGCGCCTCCAGGAGAGAGGCCCAAGCAAGACGCGCCCCTAGGAGCGTCTTGCCACATGTCAACACTGGGTCTGACAGAGGGCCTCCAGGAGAGAGGCCCAAGCAAGACGCGCCCCGAGGAGTATCTTGACACTTGTCAACACTGGGTCTTACTGAGGGCCTCCATGAGAGAAGCCCAAGCAAGACGCGCCCCGAGGAGTGTCTTGCCACATGTCAACACTGGGTCTGACAGAGGGCCTCCAGGAGAGAGGCCCAAGCAATACGCGCCCCGAGGAGCGTCTTGCCATATCTCACCACTGGGTCTGACTGAGAGCCTCCAGGAGAGAGGCCCAAGCAAGACGCGCCCCGAGGAGCGTCTTGCCACATCTCAACACTGGGTCTGACTGAGCGCCTCAAGGAGAGAGGCCCAAGCAAGACGCGCCCCGAGGAGTGTCTTGCCATAGGTCACCACTGGGTCTGACTGAGCGCCTCCAGGAGAGAGGCCCAAGCAAGACGCTCCCTGAGAAGCGTCTTGCCACATGTCAACACTGGGTCTGACTGAGCGCCTCCAGGAGAGAGGCCCAAGCAAGACGTGCCCCGAGGAGCGTCTTGCCACATGTCAACACTGGGTCTGACTGAGCGCCTCCAGGAGAGAGGCCCACGCAAGACGCGCCCCGAGGAGCGTCTTGCCACATGTCAACACTGGGTCTGACAGTGGGCCTCCAGGAGAGAGGCCCAAGCAAGACGCGCCCCGAGGAGTGTCTTGCCACATGTCAACACTGGGTCTGACAGAGGGCCTCCAGGAGAGAGGCCCAAGCAATACGCGCCCCGAGGAGCGTCTTGCCATATCTCACCACTGGGTCTGACTGAGAGCCTCCAGGAGAGAGGCCCAAGCAAGACGCGCCCCGAGGAGCGTCTTGCCACATGTCAACACTGGGTCTGACTGAGCGCCTCAAGGAGAGAGGCCCAAGCAAGACGCGCCCCGAGGAGTGTCTTGCCATAGGTCACCACTGGGTCTGACTGAGCGCCTCCAGGAGAGAGGCCCAAGCAAGACGCTCCCTGAGAAGCGTCTTGCCACATGTCAACACTGGGTCTGACTGAGCGCCTCCAGGAGAGAGGCCCAAGCAAGACGTGCCCCGAGGAGCGTCTTGCCACATGTCAACACTGGGTCTGACTGAGCGCCTCCAGGAGAGAGGCCCACGCAAGACGCGCCCCGAGGAGCGTCTTGCCACATGTCAACACTGGGTCTGACAGAGGGCCTCCAGGAGAGAGGCCCAAGCAATACGTGCCCCGAGGAGCGTCTTGCCACATGTCACCACTGGGTCTGACTGAGCGCCTCCAGGAGAGAGGCCCAAGTAAGACGCGCCCCGAGGAGGGTCTTGCCACATGTCAACACTGGGTCTGACTGAGCGCCTCCAGAAGAGAGGCCCAAGCAAGACGCCTCCCGAGGAGCGTCTTGCCACATGTCAACACTGGGTCTGACTGAGCGCCTCCAGGAGAGAGGCCCAAGCAAGACGTGCCCCGAGGAGCGTCTTGCCACATGTCAACACTGGGTCTGACTGAGCGCCTCCAGGAGAGAGGCCCAAGCAAGAAGCGCCCCGAGGAGCGTCTTCCCACATGTCAACAATGGGTCTGACTGAGGGCCTCCAGGAGAGAAGCCCAAGCAAGACGCGCCCCGAGGAGTGTCTTGCCACATGTCAACACTGGGTCTGACAGAGGGCCTCCAGGAGAGAGGCCCAAGCAATACGCGCCCCGAGGAGTGTCTTGCCATAGGTCACCACTTGGTCTGACTGAGCGCCTTCAGGAGAGAGGCCCAAGCAAGACGCGCCCCTAGGAGCGTCTTGCCACATGTCAACACTGGGTCTGACTGAGCGCCTCCAGGAGAGAGGCCCAAGCAAGACGCGCCCCGAGGAGTGTCTTGCCACATGTCAACACTGGGTCTGACAGAGGGCCTCCAGGAGAGAGGCCCAAGCAACACGCGCCCCGAGGAGCGTCTTGCCATATGTCACCACTGGGTCTGACTGAGCGCCTCCAGGAGAGAGGCCCAAGCAAGACGCGCCCCGAGGAGCGTCTTGCCACATGTCAGCAATCGGTCTGACTGAGCGCCTCCAGGAGAGAGGCCCAAGCAAGACGCGCCCCGAGGAGCGTCATGCCACATGTCACTACTCGGTCTGACTGAGCGCCTCCAGGAGAGAGGCCCAAGCAAGACGCGCCCCGAGGAGCGTCTTGCCACGTGTCAACACTGGGTCTGACAGAGGGCCTCCAGGAGAGAGGCCCAAGCAAGACGCGCCCCGAGGAGCGTCTTGCCACATGTCAACACTGGGTCTGACTGAGCGCCTCCAGGAGAGAGCCCCAAGCAAGACGCACCCTGAGGAGCGTCTTGCAACATGTCAAAACTGGGTCTGACAGAGGGCCTCCAGGAGAGAGGCCCAAGCAATACGTGCCCCGAGGAGCGTCTTGCCACATGTCACCACTGGGTCTGACTGAGCGCCTCCAGGAGAGAGGCCCAAGTAAGACGCGCCCCGAGGAGCGTCTTGCCACATGTCAACACTGGGTCTGACTGAGAGCCTCCAGGAGAGAGGCCCAAGCAAGACGCGCCCCGAGGAGCGTCTTGCCACATGTCAACACTGGGTCTGACTGAGCGCCTCCAGGAGAGAGGCCCAAGCAAGATGCGCCCCGAGGAGTATCTTGACACTTGTCAACACTGGGTCTGACTGAGGGCCTCCATGAGAGAAGCCCAAGCAAGACGCGCCCCGAGGAGTGTCTTGCCACATGTCAACACTGGGTCTGACAGAGGGCCTCCAGGAGAGAGGCCCAAGCAATACGCGCCCCGAGGAGCGTCTTGCCATATGTCACCACTGGGTCTGACTGAGCGCCTCCAGGAGAGAGGCCCAAGCAAGACGCGCCCCGGGGAGCGTCTTGCCACATGTCAGCACTCGGTCTGACTAAGCGCCTCCAGGAGAGAGAGCCAAGCAAGACGCGCCCCTAGGAGCGTCTTGCCACATGTCAACACTGGGTCTGACAGAGGGCCTCCAGGAGAGAGGCCCAAGCAAGACGCGCCCCGAGGAGTGTCTTGCCACATGTCAACACTGGGTCTGACAGAGGGCCTCCAGGAGAGAGGCCCAAGCAATACGCGCCCCGAGGAGTGTCTTGCCATAGGTCACCACTGGGTCTGACTGAGCGCCTCCAGGAGAGAGGCCCAAGCAAGACGTGCCCCGAGAAGCGCCTTGCCACACGTCAGCACTCGGTCTGACTGAGCCCCTCCAGGAGAGAGGCCCAAGCAAGACGCGCCCCTAGGAGCGTCTTGCCACATGTCAACACTGGGTCTGACTGAGCGCCTCCAGGAGAGAGGCCCAAGCAAGACGTGCCCCGAGGAGTGTCTTGCCACATGTCAACACTGGGTCTGACAGAGGGCCTCCAGGAGAGAGGCCCAAGCAACACGCGCCCCGAGGAGCGTTTTGCCATATGTCACCACTGGGTCTGACTGAGCGCCTCCAGGAGAGAGGCCCAAGCAAGAAGCGCCCCGAGGAGCGTCTTGCCACATGTCAGCAATTGGTCTGACTGAGAGCCTCCAGGAGAGAGGCCCAAGCAAGACGCGCCCTTAGGAGCGTCTTGCCACATGTCAACACTGGGTCTGACAGCGGGCCTCCAGGAGAGAGGCCCAAGCAAGATGGGCCCCGAGGAGCGTCTTGCCACATGTCAGCACTCGGTCTGACTGAGCGCCTCCAGGAGAGAGGCCCAAGCAAGACGCGCCCCGAGGAGCGTCATGACACATGTCACTACTCGGTCTGACTGAGCACCTCCAGGAGAGAGGCCCAAGCAAGACGCGCCCCGAGGAGCGTCTTGCCACGTGTCAACACTGGGTCTGATTGAGGGCCTCCAGGAGAGAGGCCAAAGCAAGACGCGCTCGAGGAGCGTCTTGCCACACGTCAACACTGAGTCTGACAAAGGTCCTCCAGGAGAGAGGCCCAAGCAATACGTGCCCCGAGGAGCGTCTAGCCACATGTCACCACTGGGTCTGACTGAGCTTCTCCAGGAGAGAGGCCCAAGCAAGACGCCCCCCGAGGAGCGTCTTGCCACATGTCAGCACTCGGTCTGACTGAGTGCCTCCAGGAGAGAGGCCAAAGCAAGACGCGCCCCGAGGAGCGTCTTGCCACATGTCACCAGTGGGTCTGACTGAGAGCCTCCAGGAGAGAGGCCCAAGCAAGACGCGCCCCGAGGAGCGTCTTGCCACATGTCAACACTGGGTCTGACTGAGCGCCTCCAGGAGAGAGGCTCAAGCAAGAAGCGCCCCGAGGAGTGTCTTGCCACATGTCAACAATGGGTCTGACTGAGGGCCTCCAGGAGAGAAGCCCAAGCAAGACGCGCCCCGAGGAGTATCTTGACACTTGTCAACACTGGGTCTGACTGAGGGCCTCCATGAGAGAAGCCCAAGCAAGACGCGCCCCGAGGAGTGTCTTGCCACATGTCAACACTGGGTCTGACAGAGGGCCTCCAGGAGAGAGGCCCAAGCAAGACGCGCCTCCAGGAGCGTCTTGACACATGTCAACACTGGGTCTGAGAGAGGGCCTCCAGGAGAGAGGCCCAAGCAATACGCGCCCTGAGGAGTGTCTTGCCATAGGTCACCACTGGGTCTGACTGAGCGCCTCCAGGAGAGAGGCCCAAGCAAGACGCGCCCCGAGAAGCGTCTTGCCACATGTCAGCACTCGGTCTGACTGAGCGCCTCCAGGAGAGAGGCCCGAGCAAGACGCACCCCTAGGAGCGTCTTGCCACATGTCAACACTGGGTCTGACTGAGCGCCTCCAGGAGAGAGGCCCAAGCAAGACGCGCCCCGAGGAGTGTCTTGCCACATGTCAACACTGGGTCTGACAGAGGGCCTCCAGGAGAGAGGCCCAAGCAACACGCGCCCCGAGGAGCGTCTTGCCATATGTCACCACTGGGTCTGACTGAGCGCCTCCAGGAGAGAGGCCCAAGCAAGACGCGCCCCGAGGAGCGTCTTGCCACATGTCAACACTGGGTCTGACAGCGGGCCTCCAGGAGAGAGGCCCAAGCAAGACGCGCCCCGAGGAGTGTCTTGCCACATGTCACCACTGGGTCTGACTGAGCGCCTCCAGGAGAGAGGCCCAAGCAAGACTCGCCCGAGGAGCGTCATGCCACATGTCACTACTCGGTCTGACTGAGCGCCTCCAGGAGAGAGGCCCAAGCAAGACGCGCCCCGAGGAGCGTCTTGCCACGTGTCAACACTGGGTCTGATTGAGGGCCTCCAGGAGAGAGTCCAAAGCAAGACGCGCCCCGAGGAGTGTCTTGCCACACGTCAACACTGGGTCTGACAAAGATCCTCCAGGAGAGAGGCCCAAGCAATACGTGCCCCGAGGAGCGTCTAGCCACATGTCACCACTGGGTCTGACTGAGCGCCTCCAGGAGAGAGGCCCAAGCAAGACGCGCCCCGAGGAGCGTCTTGCCACATGTCAGCACTCGGTCTGACTGAGTGCCTCCAGGAGAGAGGCCCAAGCAAGACGCGCCCCGAGGAGCGTCTTGCCACATATCACCACTGGGTCTGACTGAGAGCCTCCAGGAGAGAGAGCCAAGCAAGACGCGCCTCTAGGAGCGTCTTGCCACATGTCAACACTGGGTCTGACTGAGCGCCTCCAGGAGAGAGGCCCAAGCAAGAAGCGCCCCGAGGAGCGTCTTCACACATGTCAACAATGGGTCTGACTGAGGGCCTCCAGGAGAGAAGCCCAAACAAGACGCGCCCCAAGGAGCGTCTTGCCCCATGTCAACAATGGGTCTGACTGAGCGCCTCCAGGAGAGAGGCCCAAGCAAGACTCGCCCGAGGAGCGTCATGCCACATGTCACTACTCGGTCTGACTGAGCGCCTCCAGGAGAGAGGCCCAAGCAAGACGCGCCCCGAGGAGTGTCTTGCCACGTGTCAACACTGGGTCTGATTGAGGGCCTCCAGGAGAGAGTCCAAAGCAAGACACGCCCCGAGGAGTGTCTTGCCACACGTCAACACTGGGTCTGACAAAGATCCTCCAGGAGAGAGGCCCAAGCAATACGTGCCCCGAGGAGCGTCTAGCCACATGTCACCACTGGGTCTGACTGAGCGCCTCCAGGAGAGAGGCCCAAGCAAGACGCGCCCCGAGGAGCGTCTTGCCACATGTCAGCGCTCGGTCTGACTGAGTGCCTCCAGGAGAGAGGCCCAAGCAAGACGCGCCCCGAGGAGCGTCTTGCCACATATCACCACTGGGTCTGACTGAGAGCCTCCAGGAGAGAGAGCCAAGCAAGACGCGCCTCTAGGAGCGTCTTGCCACATGTCAACACTGGGTCTGACTGAGCGCCTCCAGGAGAGAGGCCCAAGCAAGAAGCGCCCCGAGGAGCGTCTTCCCACATGTCAACAATGGGTCTGACTGAGGGCCTCCAGGAGAGAAGCCCAAACAAGACGCGCCCCAAGGAGCGTCTTGCCCCATGTCAACAATGGGTCTGACTGAGCGCCTCCAGGAGAGAGGCCCAAGCAAGACGCACCCCTAGGAGCGTCTTGCCACATGTCAACACTGGGTCTGACTGAGCGCCTCCAGGAGAGAGGCCCAAGCAAGACGCGCCCCGAGGAGTGTCTTGCCACATGTCAACACTGGGTCTGACAGAGGGCCTCCAGGAGAGAGGCCCAAGCAACACGCGCCCCGAGGAGCGTCTTGCCATATGTCACCACTGGGTCTGACTGAGCGCCTCCAGGAGAGAGGCCCAAGCAAGACGCGCCCCGAGGAGCGTCTTGCCACATGTCAACACTGGGTCTGACAGCGGGCCTCCAGGAGAGAGGCCCAAGCAAGACGCGCCCCGAGGAGTGTCTTGCCACATGTCACCACTGGGTCTGACTGAGCGCCTCCAGGAGAGAGGCCCAAGCAAGACTCGCCCGAGGAGCGTCATGCCACATGTCACTACTCGGTCTGACTGAGCGCCTCCAGGAGAGAGGCCCAAGCAAGACGCGCCCCGAGGAGCGTCTTGCCACGTGTCAACACTGGGTCTGATTGAGGGCCTCCAGGAGAGAGTCCAAAGCAAGACGCGCCCCGAGGAGTGTCTTGCCACACGTCAACACTGGGTCTGACAAAGATCCTCCAGGAGAGAGGCCCAAGCAATACGTGCCCCGAGGAGCGTCTTGCCACATGTCAGCACTCGGTCTGACTGAGTGCCTCCAGGAGAGAGGCCCAAGCAAGACGCGCCCCGAGGAGCGTCTTGCCACATATCACCACTGGGTCTGACTGAGAGCCTCCAGGAGAGAGAGCCAAGCAAGACGCGCCTCTAGGAGCGTCTTGCCACATGTCAACACTGGGTCTGACTGAGCGCCTCCAGGAGAGAGGCCCAAGCAAGAAGCGCCCCGAGGAGCGTCTTCCCACATGTCAACAATGGGTCTGACTGAGGGCCTCCAGGAGAGAAGCCCAAACAAGACGCGCCCCAAGGAGCGTCTTGCCCCATGTCAACAATGGGTCTGACTGAGCGCCTCCAGGAGAGAGGCCCAAGCAAGACTCGCCCGAGGAGCGTCATGCCACATGTCACTACTCGGTCTGACTGAGCGCCTCCAGGAGAGAGGCCCAAGCAAGACGCGCCCCGAGGAGCGTCTTGCCACGTGTCAACACTGGGTCTGATTGAGGGCCTCCAGCAGAGAGTCCAAAGCAAGACGCGCCCCGAGGAGTGTCTTGCCACACGTCAACACTGGGTCTGACAAAGATCCTCCAGGAGAGAGGCCCAAGCAATACGTGCCCCGAGGAGCGTCTAGCCACATGTCACCACTGGGTCTGACTGAGCGCCTCCAGGAGAGAGGCCCAAGCAAGACGCGCCCCGAGGAGCGTCTTGCCACATGTCAGCACTCGGTCTGACTGAGTGCCTCCAGGAGAGAGGCCCAAGCAAGACGCGCCCCGAGGAGCGTCTTGCCACATATCACCACTGGGTCTGACTGAGAGCCTCCAGGAGAGAGAGCCAAGCAAGACGCGCCTCTAGGAGCGTCTTGCCACATGTCAACACTGGGTCTGACTGAGCGCCTCCAGGAGAGAGGCCCAAGCAAGAAGCGCCCCGAGGAGCGTCTTCCCACATGTCAACAATGGGTCTGACTGAGGGCCTCCAGGAGAGAAGCCCAAACAAGACGCGCCCCAAGGAGCGTCTTGCCCCATGTCAACAATGGGTCTGACTGAGCGCCTCCAGGAGAGAGGCCCAAGCAAGACGGGCCCCGAGGAGCGTCTTGACACTTGTCAACACTGGGTCTGACTGAGCGCCTCCAGGAGAGAGGCCCAAGCAATACGCGCCCAGAGGAGCGTCTTGCCACATGTCAACACTGGGTCTGACAGAGGGCCTCCAGGAGAGAGGCCCAAGCAATACGTGCCCCGAGGAGCGTCTAGCCACATGTCACCACTGGGTCTGACTGAGTGCCTCCAGGAGAGAGGCCCAAGCAAGACGCGGCCCGAGGAGCGTCTTGCCACATGTCAGCACTCGGTCTGACTGAGCGCCTCCAGGAGAGAGGCCCAAGCAAGACGCGCCCCGAAGAGCGTCTTGCCACATGTCACCACTGGGTCTGACTGAGAGCCTCCAGGAGAGAGGCCCAAGCAAGATGCGCCCCGAGGAGCGTCTTCCCACATGTCAACAATGGGTCTGACTGAGGGCCTCCAGGAGAGAAGCCCAAACAAGACGCGCCCCAAGGAGCGTCTTGCCCCATGTCAACAATGGGTCTGACTGAGCGCCTCCAGGAGAGAGGCCCAAGCAAGACGCACCCCTAGGAGCGTCTTGCCACATGTCAACACTGGGTCTGACTGAGCGCCTCCAGGAGAGAGGCCCAAGCAAGACGCGCCCCGAGGAGTGTCTTGCCACATGTCAACACTGGGTCTGACAGAGGGCCTCCAGGAGAGAGGCCCAAGCAACACGCGCCCCGAGGAGCGTCTTGCCATATGTCACCACTGGGTCTGACTGAGCGCCTCCAGGAGAGAGGCCCAAGCAAGACGCGCCCCGAGGAGCGTCTTGCCACATGTCAACACTGGGTCTGACAGCGGGCCTCCAGGAGAGAGGCCCAAGCAAGACGCGCCCCGAGGAGTGTCTTGCCACATGTCACCACTGGGTCTGACTGAGCGCCTCCAGGAGAGAGGCCGAAGCAAGACTCGCCCGAGGAGCGTCATGCCACATGTCACTACTCGGTCTGACTGAGCGCCTCCAGGAGAGAGGCCCAAGCAAGACGCGCCCCGAGGAGCGTCTTGCCACGTGTCAACACTGGGTCTGATTGAGGGCCTCCAGGAGAGAGTCCAAAGCAAGACGCGCCCCGAGGAGTGTCTTGCCACACGTCAACACTGGGTCTGACAAAGATCCTCCAGGAGAGAGGCCCAAGCAATACGTGCCCCGAGGAGCGTCTAGCCACATGTCACCACTGGGTCTGACTGAGCGCCTCCAGGAGAGAGGCCCAAGCAAGACGCGCCCCGAGGAGCGTCTTGCCACATGTCAGCACTCGGTCTGACTGAGTGCCTCCAGGAGAGAGGCCCAAGCAAGACGCGCCCCGAGGAGCGTCTTGCCACATATCACCACTGGGTCTGACTGAGAGCCTCCAGGAGAGAGAGCCAAGCAAGACGCGCCTCTAGGAGCGTCTTGCCACATGTCAACACTGGGTCTGACTGAGCGCCTCCAGGAGAGAGGCCCAAGCAAGAAGCGCCCCGAGGAGCGTCTTCCCACATGTCAACAATGGGTCTGACTGAGGGCCTCCAGGAGAGAAGCCCAAACAAGACGCGCCCCAAGGAGCGTCTTGCCCCATGTCAACAATGGGTCTGACTGAGCGCCTCCAGGAGAGAGGCCCAAGCAAGACTCGCCCGAGGAGCGTCATGCCACATGTCACTACTCGGTCTGACTGAGCGCCTCCAGGAGAGAGGCCCAAGCAAGACGCGCCCCGAGGAGCGTCTTGCCACGTGTCAACACTGGGTCTGATTGAGGGCCTCCAGGAGAGAGTCCAAAGCAAGACGCGCCCCGAGGAGTGTCTTGCCACACGTCAACACTGGGTCTGACAAAGATCCTCCAGGAGAGAGGCCCAAGCAATACGTGCCCCGAGGAGCGTCTAGCCACATGTCACCACTGGGTCTGACTGAGCGCCTCCAGGAGAGAGGCCCAAGCAAGACGCGCCCCGAGGAGCGTCTTGCCACATGTCAGCACTCGGTCTGACTGAGTGCCTCCAGGAGAGAGGCCCAAGCAAGACGCGCACCGAGGAGCGTCTTGCCACATATCACCACTGGGTCTGACTGAGAGCCTCCAGGAGAGAGAGCCAAGCAAGACGCGCCTCTAGGAGCGTCTTGCCACATGTCAACACTGGGTCTGACTGAGCGCCTCCAGGAGAGAGGCCCAAGCAAGAAGCGCCCCGAGGAGCGTCTTCCCACATGTCAACAATGGGTCTGACTGAGGGCCTCCAGGAGAGAAGCCCAAACAAGACGCGCCCCAAGGAGCGTCTTGCCCCATGTCAACAATGGGTCTGACTGAGCGCCTCCAGGAGAGAGGCCCAAGCAAGACGGGCCCCGAGGAGCGTCTTGACACTTGTCAACACTGGGTCTGACTGAGCGCCTCCAGGAGAGAGGCCCAAGCAATACGCGCCCAGAGGAGCGTCTTGCCACATGTCAACACTGGGTCTGACAGAGGGCCTCCAGGAGAGAGGCCCAAGCAATACGTGCCCCGAGGAGCGTCTAGCCACATGTCACCACTGGGTCTGACTGAGTGCCTCCAGGAGAGAGGCCCAAGCAAGACGCGGCCCGAGGAGCGTCTTGCCACATGTCAGCACTCGGTCTGACTGAGCGCCTCCAGGAGAGAGGCCCAAGCAAGACGCGCCCCGAGGAGCGTCTTGCCACATGTCACCACTGGGTCTGACTGAGAGCCTCCAGGAGAGAGGCCCAAGCAAGATGCGCCCCGAGGAGCGTCTTGCCACATGTCAACACTGGGTCTGACTGAGCGCCTCCAGGAGAGAGGCCCAAGTAAGACGCGCCCCGAGGAGCGTCTTGCCACATGTCAACACTGGGTCTGACTGAGCGCCTCCAGGAGAGAGACCCAAGCACGACGCGCACCGAGGAGCGTCTTGCCACATGTCAGCACTCGGTCTGACTGAGCGCCTCCAGGAGAGAGGCCCAAGCAAGACGCGCCCCTAGGAGCGTCTTGCCACATGTCAACACTGGGTCTGACAGAGGGCCTCCAGGAGAGCGGCCCAAGCAAGACGCGCCCCGAGGAGTATCTTGACACTTGTCAACACTGGGTCTGACTGAGGGCCTCCATGAGAGAAGCCCAAGCAAGACGCGCCCCGAGGAGTGTCTTGCCACATGTCAACACTGGGTCTGACAGAGGGCCTCCAGGAGAGAGGCCCAAGCAATACACGCCCCGAGGAGCGTCTTGCCATATCTCACCACTGGGTCTGACTGAGAGCCTCCAGGAGAGAGGCCCAAGCAAGACGCGCCCCGAGGAGCGTCTTGCCACATGTCAACACTGGGTCTGACTGAGCGCCTCCAGGAGAGAGGCCCAAGCAAGACGCGCCCCGAGGAGTGTCTTGCCACATGTCAACACTGGGTCTGACTGAGCGCCTCCAGGAGAGAGGCCCAAGCAAGACGCGCCCCGAGGAGCGTCTTGCCACATGTCAACACTGGGTCTGACAGAGGGCCTCCAGGAGAGAGGCCCAAGCAATACGTGCCCCGAGGAGCGTCTTGCCACATGTCACCACTGGGTCTGACTGAGCGCCTCCAGGAGAGAGGCCCAAGTAAGACGCGCCCCGAGGAGCGTCTTGCCACATGTCAACACTGGGTCTGACTGAGCGCCTCCAGCAGAGAGGCCCAAGCAATACGTGCCCCGAGGAGCGTCTTGCCACATGTCACCACTGGGTCTGACTGAGCGCCTCCAGGAGAGAGGCCCAAGCAAGACGCGCCCCGAGGAGTGTCTTGCCACATGTCAACACTGGGTCTGACAGAGGGCCTCCAGGAGAGAGGCCCAAGCAACACGCGCCCCGAGGAGCGTCTTGCCATATGTCACCACTGGGTCTGACTGAGCGCCTCCAGGAGAGAGGCCCAAGCAAGACGCGCCCCGAGGAGCGTCTTGCCACATGTCAGCAATCGGTCTGACTGAGCGCCTCCAGGAGAGAGGCCCAAGCAAGACGCGCCCCGAGGAGCGTCATGCCACATGTCACTACTCGGTCTGACTGAGCGCCTCCAGGAGAGAGGCCCAAGCAAGACGCGCCCCGAGGAGCGTCTTGCCACGTGTCAACACTGGGTCTGACAGAGGGCCTCCAGGAGAGAGGCCCAAGCAAGACGCGCCCCGAGGAGCGTCTTGCCACATGTCAACACTGGGTCTGACTGAGCGCCTCCAGGAGAGAGCCCCAAGCAAGACGCACCCTGAGGAGCGTCTTGCCACATGTCAAAACTGGGTCTGACAGAGGGCCTCCAGGAGAGAGGCCCAAGCAATACGTGCCCCGAGGAGCGTCTTGCCACATGTCACCACTGGGTCTGACTGAGCGCCTCCAGGAGAGAGGCCCAAGTAAGACGCGCCCCGAGGAGCGTCTTGCCACATGTCAACACTGGGTCTGACTGAGAGCCTCCAGGAGAGAGGCCCAAGCAAGACGCGCCCCGAGGAGCGTCTTGCCACATGTCAACACTGGGTCTGACTGAGCGCCTCCAGGAGAGAGGCCCAAGCAAGATGCGCCCCGAGGAGTATCTTGACACTTGTCAACACTGGGTCTGACTGAGGGCCTCCATGAGAGAAGCCCAAGCAAGACGCGCCCCGAGGAGTGTCTTGCCACATGTCAACACTGGGTCTGACAGAGGGCCTCCAGGAGAGAGGCCCAAGCAATACGCGCCCCGAGGAGCGTCTTGCCATATGTCACCACTGGGTCTGACTGAGCGCCTCCAGGAGAGAGGCCCAAGCAAGACGCGCCCCGGGGAGCGTCTTGCCACATGTCAGCACTCGGTCTGACTAAGCGCCTCCAGGAGAGAGAGCCAAGCAAGACGCGCCCCTAGGAGCGTCTTGCCACATGTCAACACTGGGTCTGACAGAGGGCCTCCAGGAGAGAGGCCCAAGCAAGACGCGCCCCGAGGAGTGTCTTGCCACATGTCAACACTGGGTCTGACAGAGGGCCTCCAGGAGAGAGGCCCAAGCAATACGCGCCCCGAGGAGTGTCTTGCCATAGGTCACCACTGGGTCTGACTGAGCGCCTCCAGGAGAGAGGCCCAAGCAAGACGTGCCCCGAGAAGCGCCTTGCCACACGTCAGCACTCGGTCTGACTGAGCCCCTCCAGGAGAGAGGCCCAAGCAAGACGCGCCCCTAGGAGCGTCTTGCCACATGTCAACACTGGGTCTGACTGAGCGCCTCCAGGAGAGAGGCCCAAGCAAGACGTGCCCCGAGGAGTGTCTTGCCACATGTCAACACTGGGTCTGACAGAGGGCCTCCAGGAGAGAGGCCCAAGCAACACGCGCCCCGAGGAGCGTTTTGCCATATGTCACCACTGGGTCTGACTGAGCGCCTCCAGGAGAGAGGCCCAAGCAAGAAGCGCCCCGAGGAGCGTCTTGCCACATGTCAGCAATTGGTCTGACTGAGAGCCTCCAGGAGAGAGGCCCAAGCAAGACGCGCCCTTAGGAGCGTCTTGCCACATGTCAACACTGGGTCTGACAGCGGGCCTCCAGGAGAGAGGCCCAAGCAAGATGGGCCCCGAGGAGCGTCTTGCCACATGTCAGCACTCGGTCTGACTGAGCGCCTCCAGGAGAGAGGCCCAAGCAAGACGCGCCCCGAGGAGCGTCATGACACATGTCACTACTCGGTCTGACTGAGCACCTCCAGGAGAGAGGCCCAAGCAAGACGCGCCCCGAGGAGCGTCTTGCCACGTGTCAACACTGGGTCTGATTGAGGGCCTCCAGGAGAGAGGCCAAAGCAAGACGCGCTCGAGGAGCGTCTTGCCACACGTCAACACTGAGTCTGACAAAGGTCCTCCAGGAGAGAGGCCCAAGCAATACGTGCCCCGAGGAGCGTCTAGCCACATGTCACCACTGGGTCTGACTGAGCTTCTCCAGGAGAGAGGCCCAAGCAAGACGCCCCCCGAGGAGCGTCTTGCCACATGTCAGCACTCGGTCTGACTGAGTGCCTCCAGGAGAGAGGCCAAAGCAAGACGCGCCCCGAGGAGCGTCTTGCCACATGTCACCAGTGGGTCTGACTGAGAGCCTCCAGGAGAGAGGCCCAAGCAAGACGCGCCCCGAGGAGCGTCTTGCCACATGTCAACACTGGGTCTGACTGAGCGCCTCCAGGAGAGAGGCTCAAGCAAGAAGCGCCCCGAGGAGTGTCTTGCCACATGTCAACAATGGGTCTGACTGAGGGCCTCCAGGAGAGAAGCCCAAGCAAGACGCGCCCCGAGGAGTATCTTGACACTTGTCAACACTGGGTCTGACTGAGGGCCTCCATGAGAGAAGCCCAAGCAAGACGTGCCCCGAGGAGTGTCTTGCCACATGTCAACACTGGGTCTGACAGAGGGCCTCCAGGAGAGAGGCCCAAGCAAGACGCGCCTCCAGGAGCGTCTTGACACATGTCAACACTGGGTCTGAGAGAGGGCCTCCAGGAGAGAGGCCCAAGCAATACGCGCCCTGAGGAGTGTCTTGCCATAGGTCACCACTGGGTCTGACTGAGCGCCTCCAGGAGAGAGGCCCAAGCAAGACGCGCCCCGAGAAGCGTCTTGCCACATGTCAGCACTCGGTCTGACTGAGCGCCTCCAGGAGAGAGGCCCGAGCAAGACGCACCCCTAGGAGCGTCTTGCCACATGTCAACACTGGGTCTGACTGAGCGCCTCCAGGAGAGAGGCCCAAGCAAGACGCGCCCCGAGGAGTGTCTTGCCACATGTCAACACTGGGTCTGACAGAGGGCCTCCAGGAGAGAGGCCCAAGCAACACGCGCCCCGAGGAGCGTCTTGCCATATGTCACCACTGGGTCTGACTGAGCGCCTCCAGGAGAGAGGCCCAAGCAAGACGCGCCCCGAGGAGCGTCTTGCCACGTGTCAACACTGGGTCTGATTGAGGGCCTCCAGGAGAGAGTCCAAAGCAAGACGCGCCCCGAGGAGTGTCTTGCCACACGTCAACACTGGGTCTGACAAAGATCCTCCAGGAGAGAGGCCCAAGCAATACGTGCCCCGAGGAGCGTCTAGCCACATGTCACCACTGGGTCTGACTGAGCGCCTCCAGGAGAGAGGCCCAAGCAAGACGCGCCCCGAGGAGCGTCTTGCCACATGTCAACACTGGGTCTGACAGCGGGCCTCCAGGAGAGAGGCCCAAGCAAGACGCGCCCCGAGGAGTGTCTTGCCACATGTCACCACTGGGTCTGACTGAGCGCCTCCAGGAGAGAGGCCCAAGCAAGACTCGCCCGAGGAGCGTCATGCCACATGTCACTACTCGGTCTGACTGAGCGCCTCCAGGAGAGAGGCCCAAGCAAGACGCGCCCCGAGGAGCGTCTTGCCACGTGTCAACACTGGGTCTGATTGAGGGCCTCCAGGAGAGAGTCCAAAGCAAGACGCGCCCCGAGGAGTGTCTTGCCACACGTCAACACTGGGTCTGACAAAGATCCTCCAGGAGAGAGGCCCAAGCAATACGTGCCCCGAGGAGCGTCTAGCCACATGTCACCACTGGGTCTGACTGAGCGCCTCCAGGAGAGAGGCCCAAGCAAGACGCGCCCCGAGGAGCGTCTTGCCACATGTCAGCACTCGGTCTGACTGAGTGCCTCCAGGAGAGAGGCCCAAGCAAGACGCGCCCCGAGGAGCGTCTTGCCACATATCACCACTGGGTCTGACTGAGAGCCTCCAGGAGAGAGAGCCAAGCAAGACGCGCCTCTAGGAGCGTCTTGCCACATGTCAACACTGGGTCTGACTGAGCGCCTCCAGGAGAGAGGCCCAAGCAAGAAGCGCCCCGAGGAGCGTCTTCACACATGTCAACAATGGGTCTGACTGAGGGCCTCCAGGAGAGAAGCCCAAACAAGACGCGCCCCAAGGAGCGTCTTGCCCCATGTCAACAATGGGTCTGACTGAGCGCCTCCAGGAGAGAGGCCCAAGCAAGACTCGCCCGAGGAGCGTCATGCCACATGTCACTACTCGGTCTGACTGAGCGCCTCCAGGAGAGAGGCCCAAGCAAGACGCGCCCCGAGGAGCGTCTTGCCACGTGTCAACACTGGGTCTGATTGAGGGCCTCCAGGAGAGAGTCCAAAGCAAGACGCGCCCCGAGGAGTGTCTTGCCACACGTCAACACTGGGTCTGACAAAGATCCTCCAGGAGAGAGGCCCAAGCAATACGTGCCCCGAGGAGCGTCTAGCCACATGTCACCACTGGGTCTGACTGAGCGCCTCCAGGAGAGAGGCCCAAGCAAGACGCGCCCCGAGGAGCGTCTTGCCACATGTCAGCGCTCGGTCTGACTGAGTGCCTCCAGGAGAGAGGCCCAAGCAAGACGCGCCCCGAGGAGCGTCTTGCCACATATCACCACTGGGTCTGACTGAGAGCCTCCAGGAGAGAGAGCCAAGCAAGACGCGCCTCTAGGAGCGTCTTGCCACATGTCAACACTGGGTCTGACTGAGCGCCTCCAGGAGAGAGGCCCAAGCAAGAAGCGCCCCGAGGAGCGTCTTCCCACATGTCAACAATGGGTCTGACTGAGGGCCTCCAGGAGAGAAGCCCAAACAAGACGCGCCCCAAGGAGCGTCTTGCCCCATGTCAACAATGGGTCTGACTGAGCGCCTCCAGGAGAGAGGCCCAAGCAAGACGCACCCCTAGGAGCGTCTTGCCACATGTCAACACTGGGTCTGACTGAGCGCCTCCAGGAGAGAGGCCCAAGCAAGACGCGCCCCGAGGAGTGTCTTGCCACATGTCAACACTGGGTCTGACAGAGGGCCTCCAGGAGAGAGGCCCAAGCAACACGCGCCCCGAGGAGCGTCTTGCCATATGTCACCACTGGGTCTGACTGAGCGCCTCCAGGAGAGAGGCCCAAGCAAGACGCGCCCCGAGGAGCGTCTTGCCACATGTCAACACTGGGTCTGACAGCGGGCCTCCAGGAGAGAGGCCCAAGCAAGACGCGCCCCGAGGAGTGTCTTGCCACATGTCACCACTGGGTCTGACTGAGCGCCTCCAGGAGAGAGGCCCAAGCAAGACTCGCCCGAGGAGCGTCATGCCACATGTCACTACTCGGTCTGACTGAGCGCCTCCAGGAGAGAGGCCCAAGCAAGACGCGCCCCGAGGAGCGTCTTGCCACGTGTCAACACTGGGTCTGATTGAGGGCCTCCAGGAGAGAGTCCAAAGCAAGACGCGCCCCGAGGAGTGTCTTGCCACACGTCAACACTGGGTCTGACAAAGATCCTCCAGGAGAGAGGCCCAAGCAATACGTGCCCCGAGGAGCGTCTTGCCACATGTCAGCACTCGGTCTGACTGAGTGCCTCCAGGAGAGAGGCCCAAGCAAGACGCGCCCCGAGGAGCGTCTTGCCACATATCACCACTGGGTCTGACTGAGAGCCTCCAGGAGAGAGAGCCAAGCAAGACGCGCCTCTAGGAGCGTCTTGCCACATGTCAACACTGGGTCTGACTGAGCGCCTCCAGGAGAGAGGCCCAAGCAAGAAGCGCCCCGAGGAGCGTCTTCCCACATGTCAACAATGGGTCTGACTGAGGGCCTCCAGGAGAGAAGCCCAAACAAGACGCGCCCCAAGGAGCGTCTTGCCCCATGTCAACAATGGGTCTGACTGAGCGCCTCCAGGAGAGAGGCCCAAGCAAGACTCGCCCGAGGAGCGTCATGCCACATGTCACTACTCGGTCTGACTGAGCGCCTCCAGGAGAGAGGCCCAAGCAAGACGCGCCCCGAGGAGCGTCTTGCCACGTGTCAACACTGGGTCTGATTGAGGGCCTCCAGCAGAGAGTCCAAAGCAAGACGCGCCCCGAGGAGTGTCTTGCCACACGTCAACACTGGGTCTGACAAAGATCCTCCAGGAGAGAGGCCCAAGCAATACGTGCCCCGAGGAGCGTCTAGCCACATGTCACCACTGGGTCTGACTGAGCGCCTCCAGGAGAGAGGCCCAAGCAAGACGCGCCCCGAGGAGCGTCTTGCCACATGTCAGCACTCGGTCTGACTGAGTGCCTCCAGGAGAGAGGCCCAAGCAAGACGCGCCCCGAGGAGCGTCTTGCCACATATCACCACTGGGTCTGACTGAGAGCCTCCAGGAGAGAGAGCCAAGCAAGACGCGCCTCTAGGAGCGTCTTGCCACATGTCAACACTGGGTCTGACTGAGCGCCTCCAGGAGAGAGGCCCAAGCAAGAAGCGCCCCGAGGAGCGTCTTCCCACATGTCAACAATGGGTCTGACTGAGGGCCTCCAGGAGAGAAGCCCAAACAAGACGCGCCCCAAGGAGCGTCTTGCCCCATGTCAACAATGGGTCTGACTGAGCGCCTCCAGGAGAGAGGCCCAAGCAAGACGGGCCCCGAGGAGCGTCTTGACACTTGTCAACACTGGGTCTGACTGAGCGCCTCCAGGAGAGAGGCCCAAGCAATACGCGCCCAGAGGAGCGTCTTGCCACATGTCAACACTGGGTCTGACAGAGGGCCTCCAGGAGAGAGGCCCAAGCAATACGTGCCCCGAGGAGCGTCTAGCCACATGTCACCACTGGGTCTGACTGAGTGCCTCCAGGAGAGAGGCCCAAGCAAGACGCGGCCCGAGGAGCGTCTTGCCACATGTCAGCACTCGGTCTGACTGAGCGCCTCCAAGAGAGAGGCCCAAGCAAGACGCGCCCCGAGGAGCGTCTTGCCACATGTCACCACTGGGTCTGACTGAGAGCCTCCAGGAGAGAGGCCCAAGCAAGATGCGCCCCGAGGAGCGTCTTCCCACATGTCAACAATGGGTCTGACTGAGGGCCTCCAGGAGAGAAGCCCAAACAAGACGCGCCCCAAGGAGCGTCTTGCCCCATGTCAACAATGGGTCTGACTGAGCGCCTCCAGGAGAGAGGCCCAAGCAAGACGCACCCCTAGGAGCGTCTTGCCACATGTCAACACTGGGTCTGACTGAGCGCCTCCAGGAGAGAGGCCCAAGCAAGACGCGCCCCGAGGAGTGTCTTGCCACATGTCAACACTGGGTCTGACAGAGGGCCTCCAGGAGAGAGGCCCAAGCAACACGCGCCCCGAGGAGCGTCTTGCCATATGTCACCACTGGGTCTGACTGAGCGCCTCCAGGAGAGAGGCCCAAGCAAGACGCGCCCCGAGGAGCGTCTTGCCACATGTCAACACTGGGTCTGACAGCGGGCCTCCAGGAGAGAGGCCCAAGCAAGACGCGCCCCGAGGAGTGTCTTGCCACATGTCACCACTGGGTCTGACTGAGCGCCTCCAGGAGAGAGGCCCAAGCAAGACTCGCCCGAGGAGCGTCATGCCACATGTCACTACTCGGTCTGACTGAGCGCCTCCAGGAGAGAGGCCCAAGCAAGACGCGCCCCGAGGAGCGTCTTGCCACGTGTCAACACTGGGTCTGATTGAGGGCCTCCAGGAGAGAGTCCAAAGCAAGACGCGCCCCGAGGAGTGTCTTGCCACACGTCAACACTGGGTCTGACAAAGATCCTCCAGGAGAGAGGCCCAAGCAATACGTGCCCCGAGGAGCGTCTAGCCACATGTCACCACTGGGTCTGACTGAGCGCCTCCAGGAGAGAGGCCCAAGCAAGACGCGCCCCGAGGAGCGTCTTGCCACATGTCAGCACTCGGTCTGACTGAGTGCCTCCAGGAGAGAGGCCCAAGCAAGACGCGCCCCGAGGAGCGTCTTGCCACATATCACCACTGGGTCTGACTGAGAGCCTCCAGGAGAGAGAGCCAAGCAAGACGCGCCTCTAGGAGCGTCTTGCCACATGTCAACACTGGGTCTGACTGAGCGCCTCCAGGAGAGAGGCCCAAGCAAGAAGCGCCCCGAGGAGCGTCTTCCCACATGTCAACAATGGGTCTGACTGAGGGCCTCCAGGAGAGAAGCCCAAACAAGACGCGCCCCAAGGAGCGTCTTGCCCCATGTCAACAATGGGTCTGACTGAGCGCCTCCAGGAGAGAGGCCCAAGCAAGACTCGCCCGAGGAGCGTCATGCCACATGTCACTACTCGGTCTGACTGAGCGCCTCCAGGAGAGAGGCCCAAGCAAGACGCGCCCCGAGGAGCGTCTTGCCACGTGTCAACACTGGGTCTGATTGAGGGCCTCCAGGAGAGAGTCCAAAGCAAGACGCGCCCCGAGGAGTGTCTTGCCACACGTCAACACTGGGTCTGACAAAGATCCTCCAGGAGAGAGGCCCAAGCAATACGTGCCCCGAGGAGCGTCTAGCCACATGTCACCACTGGGTCTGACTGAGCGCCTCCAGGAGAGAGGCCCAAGCAAGACGCGCCCCGAGGAGCGTCTTGCCACATGTCAGCACTCGGTCTGACTGAGTGCCTCCAGGAGAGAGGCCCAAGCAAGACGCGCACCGAGGAGCGTCTTGCCACATATCACCACTGGGTCTGACTGAGAGCCTCCAGGAGAGAGAGCCAAGCAAGACGCGCCTCTAGGAGCGTCTTGCCACATGTCAACACTGGGTCTGACTGAGCGCCTCCAGGAGAGAGGCCCAAGCAAGAAGCGCCCCGAGGAGCGTCTTCCCACATGTCAACAATGGGTCTGACTGAGGGCCTCCAGGAGAGAAGCCCAAACAAGACGCGCCCCAAGGAGCGTCTTGCCCCATGTCAACAATGGGTCTGACTGAGCGCCTCCAGGAGAGAGGCCCAAGCAAGACGGGCCCCGAGGAGCGTCTTGACACTTGTCAACACTGGGTCTGACTGAGCGCCTCCAGGAGAGAGGCCCAAGCAATACGCGCCCAGAGGAGCGTCTTGCCACATGTCAACACTGGGTCTGACAGAGGGCCTCCAGGAGAGAGGCCCAAGCAATACGTGCCCCGAGGAGCGTCTAGCCACATGTCACCACTGGGTCTGACTGAGTGCCTCCAGGAGAGAGGCCCAAGCAAGACGCGCACCGAGGAGCGTCTTGCCACATGTCAGCACTCGGTCTGACTGAGCGCCTCCAGGAGAGAGGCCCAAGCAAGACGCGCCCCTAGGAGCGTCTTGCCACATGTCAACACTGGGTCTGACAGAGGGCCTCCAGGAGAGAGGCCCAAGCAAGACGCGCCCCGAGGAGTATCTTGACACTTGTCAACACTGGGTCTGACTGAGGGCCTCCATGAGAGAAGCCCAAGCAAGACGCGCCCCGAGGAGTGTCTTGCCACATGTCAACACTGGGTCTGACAGAGGGCCTCCAGGAGAGAGGCCCAAGCAATACACGCCCCGAGGAGCGTCTTGCCATATCTCACCACTGGGTCTGACTGAGAGTCTCCAGGAGAGAGGCCCAAGCAAGACGCGCCCCGAGGAGCGTCTTGCCACATGTCAACACTGGGTCTGACTGAGCGCCTCCAGGAGAGAGGCCCAAGCAAGACGCGCCCCGAGGAGTGTCTTGCCACATGTCAACACTGGGTCTGACTGAGCGCCTCCAGGAGAGAGGCCCAAGCAAGACGCGCCCCGAGGAGCGTCTTGCCACATGTCAACACTGGGTCTGACAGAGGGCCTCCAGGAGAGAGGCCCAAGCAATACGTGCCCCGAGGAGCGTCTTGCCACATGTCACCACTGGGTCTGACTGAGCGCCTCCAGGAGAGAGGCCCAAGTAAGACGCGCCCCGAGGAGCGTCTTGCCACATGTCAACACTGGGTCTGACTGAGCGCCTCCAGCAGAGAGGCCCAAGCAAGACGCGCCCCGAGGAGCGTCTTGCCACATGTCAACACTGGGTCTGACTGAGCGCCTCCAGGAGAGAGGCCCAAGCAAGACGTGCCCCGAGGAGCGTCTTGCCACATGTCAACACTGGGTCTGACTGAGCGCCTCCAGGAGAGAGGCCCAAGCAAGAAGCGCCCCGAGGAGCGTCTTCCCACATGTCAACAATGGGTCTGACTGAGGGCCTCCAGGAGAGAAGCCCAAGCAAGACGCGCCCCGAGGAGTGTCTTGCCACATGTCAACACTGGGTCTGACAGAGGGCCTCCAGAAGAGAGGCCCAAGCAATACGCGCCCCGAGGAGTGTCTTGCCATAGGTCACCACTTGGTCTGACTGAGCGCCTTCAGGAGAGAGGCCCAAGCAAGACGCCCCTTTAGGAGCGTCTTGCCACATGTCAACACTGGGTCTGACTGAGCGCCTCCAGGAGAGAGGCCCAAGCAAGACGCGCCCCGAGGAGTGTCTTGCCACATGTCAACACTGGGTCTGACAGAGGGCCTCCAGGAGAGAGGCCCAAGCAACACGCGCCCCGAGGAGCGTCTTGCCATATGTCACCACTGGGTCTGACTGAGCGCCTCCAGGAGAGAGGCCCAAGCAAGACGCGCCCCGAGGAGCGTCTTGCCACATGTCAGCAATCGGTCTGACTGAGCGCCTCCAGGAGAGAGGCCCAAGCAAGACGTGCCCCGAGGAGCGTCATGCCACATGTCACTACTCGGTCTGACTGAGCGCCTCCAGGAGAGAGGCCCAAGCAAGACGCGCCCCGAGGAGCGTCTTGCCACGTGTCAACACTGGGTCTGACTGAGCGCCTCCAGGAGAGAGGCCCAAGTAAGACGCGCCCCGAGGAGCGTCTTGCCACATGTCAACACTGGGTCTGACTGAGCGCCTCCAGAAGAGAGGCCCAAGCAAGACGCGCCCCGAGGAGCGTCTTGCCACATGTCAACACTGGGTCTGACTGAGCGCCTCCAGGAGAGAGGCCCAAGCAAGACGTGCCCCGAGGAGCGTCTTGCCACATGTCAACACTGGGTCTGACTGAGCGCCTCCAGGAGAGAGGCCCAAGCAAGAAGCGCCCCGAGGAGCGTCTTCCCACATGTCAACAATGGGTCTGACTGAGGGCCTCCAGGAGAGAAGCCCAAGCAAGACGCGCCCCGAGGAGCGTCTTGCCCCATGTCAACAATGGGTCTGACTGAGCGCCTCCAGGAGAGAGGCCCAAGCAAGACGCGCCCAGAGGAGCGTCTTGCCACATGTCAACACTGGGTCTGACAGAGGGCCTCCAGTAGAGAGGCCCAAGCAATACGTGCCCCGAGGAGCGTCTAGCCACATGTCACCACTGGGTCTGACTGAGTGCCTCCAGGAGAGAGGCCCAAGCAAGACGCGGCCCGAGGAGCGTCTTGCCACATGTCAGCACTCGGTCTGACTGAGCGCCTCCAGGAGAGAGGCCCAAGCAAGACGCGCCCCGAGGAGCGTCTTGCCACATGTCAACACTGGGTCTGACTGAGCGCCTCCAGGAGAGAGGCCCAAGCAAGACGCGCACCGAGGAGCGTCTTGCCACATGTCAGCACTCGGTCTGACTGAGCGCCTCCAGGAGAGAGGCCCAAGCAAGACGCGCCCCTAGGAGCGTCTTGCCACATGTCAACACTGGGTCTGACAGAGGGCCTCCAGGAGAGAGGCCCAAGCAAGACGCGCCCCGATGAGTATCTTGACACTTGTCAACACTGGGTCTGACTGAGGGCCTCCATGAGAGAAGCCCAAGCAAGACGCGCCCCGAGGAGTGTCTTGCCACATGTCAACACTGGGTCTGACAGAGGGCCTCCAGGAGAGAGGCCCAAGCAATACGCGCCCCGAGGAGCGTCTTGCCATATCTCACCACTGGGTCTGACTGAGAGCCTCCAGGAGAGAGGCCCAAGCAAGACGCGCCCCGAGGAGCGTCTTGCCACATGTCAACACTGGGTCTGACTGAGCGCCTCCAGGAGAGAGGCCCAAGCAAGACGCGCCCCGAGAAGTGTCTTGCCACATGTCAACACTGGGTCTGACTGAGCGCCTCCAGGAGAGAGGCCCAAGCAAGACGCGCCCCGAGGAGCGTCTTGCCACATGTCAACACTGGGTCTGACAGAGGGCCTCCAGGAGAGAGGCCCAAGCAATACGCGCCCCGAGGAGCGTCTTGCCACATGTCACCACTGGGTTTGACTGAGCGCCTCCAGGAGAGAGGCCCAAGCAAGACGCGCCCCGAGGAGCGTCTTGCCACATGTCAACACTGGGTCTGACAGCGGGCCTCCAGGAGAGAGGCCCAAGCAAGACGCGCCCCGAGGAGTGTCTTGCCACATGTCACCACTGGGTCTGACTGAGCACCTCCAGGAGAGAGGCCCAAGCAAGACGCGCCCCGAGGAGTGTCTTGCCACACGTCAACACTGGGTCTGACAAAGGTCCTCCAGGAGAGAGGCCCAAGCAATACGTGCCCCGAGGAGCGTCTAGCCACATGTCACCACTGGGTCTGACTGAGCGCCTCCAGGAGAGAGGCCCAAGCAAGACGCGCCCCGAGGAGCGTCTTGCCACATGTCAGCACTCGGTCTGACTGAGTGCCTCCAGGAGAGAGGCCCAAGCAAGACGCGCCCCGAGGAGCGTCTTGCCACATATCACCACTGGGTCTGACTGAGAGCCTCCAGGAGAGAGAGCCAAGCAAGACGCGCCTCTAGGAGCGTCTTGCCACATGTCAACACTGGGTCTGACTGAGCGCCTCCAGGAGAGAGGCCCAAGCAAGAAGCGCCCCGAGGAGCGTCTTCCCACATGTTAACAATGGGTCTGACTGAGGGCCTCCAGGAGAGAAGCCCAAGCAAGACGCGCCCCGAGGAGCGTCTTGCCCCATGTCAACAATGGGTCTGACTGAGCGCCTCCAGGAGAGAGGCCCAAGCAAGACGGGCCCCGAGGAGCGTCTTGACACTTGTCAACACTGGGTCTGACTGAGCGCCTCCAGGAGAGAGGCCCAAGCAAGACGCGCCCAGAGGAGCGTCTTGCCACATGTCAACACTGGGTCTGACAGAGGTCCTCCAGGAGAGAGGCCCAAGCAATACGTGCCCCGAGGAGCGTCTAGCCACATGTCACCACTGGGTCTGACTGAGTGCCTCCAGGAGAGAGGCCCAAGCAAGACGCGGCCCGAGGAGCGTCTTGCCACATGTCAGCACTCGGTCTGACTGAGCGCCTCCAGGAGAGAGGCCCAAGCAAGACGCGCCCCGAGGAGCGTCTTGCCACATGTCACCACTGGGTCTGACTGAGAGCCTCCAGGAGAGAGGCCCAAGCAAGACGCGCCCCGAGGAGCGTCTTGCCACATGTCAACACTGGGTCTGACTGAGCGCCTCCAGGAGAGAGGCCCAAGTAAGACGCGCCCCGAGGAGCGTCTTGCCACATGTCAACACTGGGTCTGACTGAGCGCCTCCAGGAGAGAGGCCCAAGCAAGACGCGCACCGAGGAGCGTCTTGCCACATGTCAACACTCGGTCTGACTGAGCGCCTCCAGGAGAGAGGCCCAAGCAAGACGCGCCCCTAGGAGCGTCTTGCCACATGTCAACACTGGGTCTGACAGAGGGCCTCCAGGAGAGAGGCCAAGCAAGACGCGCCCCGAGGAGTATCTTGACACTTGTCAACACTGGGTCTGACTGAGGGCCTCCATGAGAGAAGCCCAAGCAAGACGCGCCCCGAGGAGTGTCTTGCCACATGTCAACACTGGGTCTGACAGAGGGCCTCCAGGAGAGAGGCCCAAGCAATACGCGCCCCGAGGAGCGTCTTGCCATATCTCACCACTGGGTCTGACTGAGAGCCTCCAGGAGAGAGGCCCAAGCAAGACGCGCCCCGAGGAGCGTCTTGCCACATGTCAACACTGGGTCTGACTGAGCGCCTCCAGGAGAGAGGCCCAAGCAAGACGCGCCCCGAGGAGTGTCTTGCCACATGTCAACACTGTGTCTGACAGAGGGCCTCCAGGAGAGAGGCCCAAGCAATACGTGCCCCGAGGAGCGTCTTGCCACATGTCACCACTGGGTCTGACTGAGCGCCTCCAGGAGAGAGGCCCAAGTAAGACGCGCCCCGAGGAGAGTCTTGCCACATGTCAACACTGGGTCTGGCTGAGCGCCTCCAGAAGAGAGGCCCAAGCAAGACGCGCCCCGAGGAGCGTCTTGCCACATGTCAACACTGGGTCTGACTGAGCGCCTCCAGGAGAGAGGCCCAAGCAAGACGTGCCCCGAGGAGCGTCTTGCCACATGTCAACACTGGGTCTGACTGAGCGCCTCCAGGAGAGAGGCCCAAGCAAGAAGCGCCCCGAGGAGCGTCTTCCCACATGTCAACAATGGGTCTGACTGAGGGCCTCCAGGAGAGAAGCCCAAGCAAGACGCGCCCCGAGGAGTGTCTTGCCACATGTCAACACTGGGTCTGACAGAGGGCCTCCAGGAGAGAGGCCCAAGCAATACGCGCCCCGAGGAGTGTCTTGCCATAGGTCACCACTTGGTCTGACTGAGCGCCTTCAGGAGAGAGGCCCAAGCAAGACGCCCCCCTAGGAGCGTCTTGCCACATGTCAACACTGGGTCTGACTGAGCGCCTCCAGGAGAGAGGCCCAAGCAAGACGCGCCCCGAGGAGTGTCTTGCCACATGTCAACACTGGGTCTGACAGAGGGCCTCCAGGAGAGAGGCCCAAGCAACACGCGCCCCGAGGAGCGTCTTGCCATATGTCACCACTGGGTCTGACTGAGCGCCTCCAGGAGAGAGGCCCACGCAAGACGCGCCCCGAGGAGCGTCTTGCCACATGTCAGCAATCGGTCTGACTGAGCGCCTCCAGGAGAGAGGCCCAAGCAAGACGTGCCCGGAGGAGCGTCATGCCACATGTCACTACTCGGTCTGACTGAGCGCCTCCAGGAGAGAGGCCCAAGCAAGACGCGCCCCGAGGAGCGTCTTGCCACGTGTCAACACTGGGTCTGACTGAGCGCCTCCAGGAGAGAGGCCCAAGTAAGACGCGCCCCGAGGAGCGTCTTGCCACATGTCAACACTGGGTCTGACTGAGCGCCTCCAGAAGAGAGGCCCAAGCAAGACGCGCCCCGAGGAGCGTCTTGCCACATGTCATTACTGGGTCTGACTGAGCGCCTCCAGGAGAGAGGCCCAAGCAAGACGTGCCCCAAGAAGCGTCTTGCCACATGTCAACACTGGGTCTGACTGAGCGCCTCCAGGAGAGAGGCCCAAGCAAGAAGCGCCCCGAGGAGCGTCTTCCCACATTTCAACAATGGGTCTGACTGAGGGCCTCCAGGAGAGAAGCCCAAGCAAGACGCGCCCCGAGGAGCGTCTTGCCCCATGTCAACAATGGGTCTGACTGAGCGCCTCCAGGAGAGAGGCCCAAGCAAGACGGGCCCCGAGGAGCGTCTTGACACTTGTCAACACTGGGTCTGACTGAGCGCCTCCAGGAGAGAGGCCCAAGCAAGACGCGCCCAGAGGAGCGTCTTGCCACATGTCAACACTGGGTCTGACAGAGGGCCTCCAGGAGAGAGGCCCAAGCAATACGTGCCCCGAGGAGCGTCTAGCCACATGTCACCACTGGGTCTGACTGAGTGCCTCCAGGAGAGAGGCCCAAGCAAGACGCGGCCCGAGGAGCGTCTTGCCACATGTCAGCACTCGGTCTGACTGAGCGCCTCCAGGAGAGAGGCCCAAGCAAGACGCGCCCCGAGGAGCGTCTTGCCACATGTCAACACTGGGTCTGACTGAGCGCCTCCAGGAGAGAGGCCCAAGCAAGACGCGCACCGAGGAGCGTCTTGCCACATGTCAGCACTAGGTCTGACTGAGCGCCTCCAGGAGAGAGGCCCAAGCAAGACGCGCCCCTAGGAGCGTCTTGCCACATGTCAACACTGGGTCTGACAGAGGGCCTCCAGGAGAGAGGCCCAAGCAATACGCGCCCCGAGGAGCGTCTTGCCATATCTCACCACTGGGTCTGACTGAGAGCCTCCAGGAGAGAGGCCCAAGCAATACGTGCCCCGAGGAGCGTCTTGCCACATGTCACCACTGGGTCTGACTGAGCGCCTCCAGGAGAGAGGCCCAAGTAAGACGCGCCCCGAGGAGAGTCTTGCCACATGTCAACACTGGGTCTGGCTGAGCGCCTCCAGAAGAGAGGCCCAAGCAAGACGCGCCCCGAGGAGCGTCTTGCCACATGTCAACACTGGGTCTGACTGAGCGCCTCCAGGAGAGAGGCCCAAGCAAGACGTGCCCCGAGGAGCGTCTTGCCACATGTCAACACTGGGTCTGACTGAGCGCCTCCAGGAGAGAGGCCCAAGCAAGAAGCGCCCCGAGGAGCGTCTTCCCACATGTCAACAATGGGTCTGACTGAGGGCCTCCAGGAGAGAAGCCCAAGCAAGACGCGCCCCGAGGAGTGTCTTGCCACATGTCAACACTGGGTCTGACAGAGGGCCTCCAGGAGAGAGGCCCAAGCAATACGCGCCCCGAGGAGTGTCTTGCCATAGGTCACCACTTGGTCTGACTGAGCGCCTTCAGGAGAGAGGCCCAAGCAAGACGCCCCCCTAGGAGCGTCTTGCCACATGTCAACACTGGGTCTGACTGAGCGCCTCCAGGAGAGAGGCCCAAGCAAGACGCGCCCCGAGGAGTGTCTTGCCACATGTCAACACTGGGTCTGACAGAGGGCCTCCAGGAGAGAGGCCCAAGCAACACGCGCCCCGAGGAGCGTCTTGCCATATGTCACCACTGGGTCTGACTGAGCGCCTCCAGGAGAGAGGCCCACGCAAGACGCGCCCCGAGGAGCGTCTTGCCACATGTCAGCAATCGGTCTGACTGAGCGCCTCCAGGAGAGAGGCCCAAGCAAGACGTGCCCGGAGGAGCGTCATGCCACATGTCACTACTCGGTCTGACTGAGCGCCTCCAGGAGAGAGGCCCAAGCAAGACGCGCCCCGAGGAGCGTCTTGCCACGTGTCAACACTGGGTCTGACTGAGCGCCTCCAGGAGAGAGGCCCAAGTAAGACGCGCCCCGAGGAGCGTCTTGCCACATGTCAACACTGGGTCTGACTGAGCGCCTCCAGAAGAGAGGCCCAAGCAAGACGCGCCCCGAGGAGCGTCTTGCCACATGTCATTACTGGGTCTGACTGAGCGCCTCCAGGAGAGAGGCCCAAGCAAGACGTGCCCCAAGAAGCGTCTTGCCACATGTCAACACTGGGTCTGACTGAGCGCCTCCAGGAGAGAGGCCCAAGCAAGAAGCGCCCCGAGGAGCGTCTTCCCACATTTCAACAATGGGTCTGACTGAGGGCCTCCAGGAGAGAAGCCCAAGCAAGACGCGCCCCGAGGAGCGTCTTGCCCCATGTCAACAATGGGTCTGACTGAGCGCCTCCAGGAGAGAGGCCCAAGCAAGACGGGCCCCGAGGAGCGTCTTGACACTTGTCAACACTGGGTCTGACTGAGCGCCTCCAGGAGAGAGGCCCAAGCAAGACGCGCCCAGAGGAGCGTCTTGCCACATGTCAACACTGGGTCTGACAGAGGGCCTCCAGGAGAGAGGCCCAAGCAATACGTGCCCCGAGGAGCGTCTAGCCACATGTCACCACTGGGTCTGACTGAGTGCCTCCAGGAGAGAGGCCCAAGCAAGACGCGGCCCGAGGAGCGTCTTGCCACATGTCAGCACTCGGTCTGACTGAGCGCCTCCAGGAGAGAGGCCCAAGCAAGACGCGCCCCGAGGAGCGTCTTGCCACATGTCAACACTGGGTCTGACTGAGCGCCTCCAGGAGAGAGGCCCAAGCAAGACGCGCACCGAGGAGCGTCTTGCCACATGTCAGCACTAGGTCTGACTGAGCGCCTCCAGGAGAGAGGCCCAAGCAAGACGCGCCCCTAGGAGCGTCTTGCCACATGTCAACACTGGGTCTGACAGAGGGCCTCCAGGAGAGAGGCCCAAGCAATACGCGCCCCGAGGAGCGTCTTGCCATATCTCACCACTGGGTCTGACTGAGAGCCTCCAGGAGAGAGGCCCAAGCAAGACGCGCCCCGAGGAGCGTCTTGCCACATGTCACCACTGGGTCTGACTGAGCGCCTCCAGGAGAGAGGCCCAAGTAAGACGCGCCCCGAGGAGTGTCTTGCCACATGTCAACACTGGGTCTGACTGAGCGCCTCCAGGAGAGAGGCCCAAGCAAGACACGCCCCGAGGAGCGTCTTGCCACATGTCAACACTGGGTCTGACAGAGGGCCTCCAGGAGAGAGGCCCAAGCAATACGTGCCCCGAGGATCGTCTTGCCACATGTCACCACTGGGTCTGACTGAGCGCCTCCAGGAGAGAGGCCCAAGTAAGACGCGCCCCGAGGAGCGTCTTGCCACATGTCAACACTGGGTCTGACTGAGCGCCTCCAGGAGAGAGGCCCAAGCAAGACGCGCCCCGAGGAGCGTCTTGCCACATGTCAACACTGGGTCTGACTGAGCGCCTCCAGGAGAGAGGCCCAAGCAAGACGTGCCCCGAGGAGCGTCTTGCCACATGTCAACACTGGGTCTGACTGAGCGCCTCCAGGAGAGAGGCCCAAGCAAGAAGCGCCCCGAGGAGCGTCTTCCCACATGTCAACAATGGGTCTGACAAGGGCCTCCAGGAGAGAAGCCCAAGCAAGACGCGCCCAGAGGAGCGTCTTGCCACATGTCAATACTGGGTCTGACAGAGGGCCTCCAGGAGAGAGGCCCAAGCAACACGCGCCCCGAGGAGCGTCTTGCCATATGTCACCACTGGGTCTGACTGAGCGCCTCCAGGAGAGAGGCCCAAGCAAGACGCGCCCCGAGGAGCGTCTTGCCACATGTCAGCAATCGGTCTGACTGAGCGCCTCCAGGAGAGAGGCCCAAGCAAGACGTGCCCGGAGGAGCGTCATGCCACATGTCACTACTCGGTCTGACTGAGCGCCTCCAGGAGAGAGGCCCAAGCAAGACGCGCCCCGAGGAGCGTCTTGCCACGTGTCAACACTGGGTCTGACTGAGCGCCTCCAGGAGAGAGGCCCAAGTAAGACGCGCCCCGAGGAGCGTCTTGCCACATGTCAACACTGGGTCTGACTGAGCGCCTCCAGAAGAGAAGCCCAAGCAAGACGCGCCCCGAGGAGCGTCTTGCCTAATTGTCATTACTGGGTCTGACTGAGCGCCTCCAGGAGAGAGGCCCACTAAGACGTGCCCCGAGAAGCGTCTTGCCACATGTCAACACTGGGTCTGACTGAGCGCCTCCAGGAGAGAGGCCCAAGCAAGAAGCGCCCCGAGGAGCGTCTTCCCACATTTCAACAATGGGTCTGACTGAGGGCCTCCAGGAGAGAAGCCCAAGCAAGACGCGCCCCGAGGAGCGTCTTGCCCCATGTCAACAATGGGTCTGACTGAGCGCCTCCAGGAGAGAGGCCCAAGCAAGACGGGCCCCGAGGAGCGTCTTGACACTTGTCAACACTGGGTCTGACTGAGCGCCTCCAGGAGAGAGGCCCAAGCAAGACGCGCCCAGAGGAGCGTCTTGCCACATGTCAACACTGGGTCTGACAGAGGGCCTCCAGGAGAGAGGCCCAAGCAATACGTGCCCCGAGGAGCGTCTAGCCACATGTCACCACTGGGTCTGACTGAGTGCCTCCAGGAGAGAGGCCCAAGCAAGACGCGGCCCGAGGAGCGTCTTGCCACATGTCAGCACTCGGTCTGACTGAGCGCCTCCAGGAGAGAGGCCCAAGCAAGACGCGTCCCGAGGAGCGTCTTGCCACATGTCAACACTGGGTCTGACTGAGCGCCTCCAGGAGAGAGGCCCAAGCAAGACGCGCACCGAGGAGCGTCTTGCCACATGTCAGCACTCGGTCTGACTGAGCGCCTCCAGGAGAGAGGCCCAAGCAAGACGCGCCCCTAGGAGCATCTTGTCACATGTCAACACTGGGTCTGACAGAGGGCCTCCAGGAGAGAGGCCCAAGCAAGACGCGCCCCGAGGAGTATCTTGACACTTGTCAACACTGGGTCTGACTGAGCGCCTCCAGGAGAGAGGCCCAAGCAAGACGGGCCCCGAGGAGCGTCTTGACACTTGTCAACACTGGGTCTGACTGAGCGCCTCCAGGAGAGAGGCCCAAGCAAGACGCGCCCAGAGGAGCGTCTTGCCACATGTCAACACTGGGTCTGACAGAGGGCCTCCAGGAGAGAGGCCCAAGCAATACGTGCCCCGAGGAGCGTCTAGCCACATGTCACCACTGGGTCTGACTGAGTGCCTCCAGGAGAGAGGCCCAAGCAAGACGCGGCCCGAGGAGCGTCTTGCCACATGTCAGCACTCGGTCTGACTGAGCGCCTCCAGGAGAGAGGCCCAAGCAAGACGCGCCCCGAGGAGCGTCTTGCCACATGTCAACACTGGGTCTGACTGAGCGCCTCCAGGAGAGAGGCCCAAGCAAGACGCGCACCGAGGAGCGTCTTGCCACATGTCAGCACTAGGTCTGACTGAGCGCCTCCAGGAGAGAGGCCCAAGCAAGACGCGCCCCTAGGAGCGTCTTGCCACATGTCAACACTGGGTCTGACAGAGGGCCTCCAGGAGAGAGGCCCAAGCAATACGTGCCCCGAGGAGCGTCTAGCCACATGTCACCACTGGGTCTGACTGAGTGCCTCCAGGAGAGAGGCCCAAGCAAGACGCGGCCCGAGGAGCGTCTTGCCACATGTCAGCACTCGGTCTGACTGAGCGCCTCCAGGAGAGAGGCCCAAGCAAGACGCGCCCCGAGGAGCGTCTTGCCACATGTCAACACTGGGTCTGACTGAGCGCCTCCAGGAGAGAGGCCCAAGCAAGACGCGCACCGAGGAGCGTCTTGCCACATGTCAGCACTAGGTCTGACTGAGCGCCTCCAGGAGAGAGGCCCAAGCAAGACGCGCCCCTAGGAGCGTCTTGCCACATGTCAACACTGGGTCTGACAGAGGGCCTCCAGGAGAGAGGCCCAAGCAATACGCGCCCCGAGGAGCGTCTTGCCATATCTCACCACTGGGTCTGACTGAGAGCCTCCAGGAGAGAGGCCCAAGCAAGACGCGCCCCGAGGAGCGTCTTGCCACATGTCACCACTGGGTCTGACTGAGCGCCTCCAGGAGAGAGGCCCAAGTAAGACGCGCCCCGAGGAGTGTCTTGCCACATGTCAACACTGGGTCTGACTGAGCGCCTCCAGGAGAGAGGCCCAAGCAAGACACGCCCCGAGGAGCGTCTTGCCACATGTCAACACTGGGTCGGACAGAGGGCCTCCAGGAGAGAGGCCCAAGCAATACGTGCCCCGAGGATCGTCTTGCCACATGTCACCACTGGGTCTGACTGAGCGCCTCCAGGAGAGAGGCCCAAGTAAGACGCGCCCCGAGGAGCGTCTTGCCACATGTCAACACTGGGTCTGACTGAGCGCCTCCAGGAGAGAGGCCCAAGCAAGACGCGCCCCGAGGAGCGTCTTGCCACATGTCAACACTGGGTCTGACTGAGCGCCTCCAGGAGAGAGGCCCAAGCAAGACGTGCCCCGAGGAGCGTCTTGCCACATGTCAACACTGGGTCTGACTGAGCGCCTCCAGGAGAGAGGCCCAAGCAAGAAGCGCCCCGAGGAGCGTCTTCCCACATGTCAACAATGGGTCTGACTGAGGGCCTCCAGGAGAGAAGCCCAAGCAAGACGCGCCCAGAGGAGCGTCTTGCCACATGTCAATACTGGGTCTGACAGAGGGCCTCCAGGAGAGAGGCCCAAGCAACACGCGCCCCGAGGAGCGTCTTGCCATATGTCACCACTGGGTCTGACTGAGCGCCTCCAGGAGTGAGGCCCAAGCAAGACGCGCCCCGAGGAGCGTCTTGCCACATGTCAGCAATCGGTCTGACTGAGCGCCTCCAGGAGAGAGGCCCAAGCAAGACGTGCCCGGAGGAGCGTCATGCCACATGTCACTACTCGGTCTGACTGAGCGCCTCCAGGAGAGAGGCCCAAGCAAGACGCGCCCCGAGGAGCGTCTTGCCACGTGTCAACACTGGGTCTGACTGAGCGCCTCCAGGAGAGAGGCCCAAGTAAGACGCGCCCCGAGGAGCGTCTTGCCACATGTCAACACTGGGTCTGACTGAGCGCCTCCAGAAGAGAAGCCCAAGCAAGACGCGCCCCGAGGAGCGTCTTGCCTAATTGTCATTACTGGGTCTGACTGAGCGCCTCCAGGAGAGAGGCCCACTAAGACGTGCCCCGAGAAGCGTCTTGCCACATGTCAACACTGGGTCTGACTGAGCGCCTCCAGGAGAGAGGCCCAAGCAAGAAGCGCCCCGAGGAGCGTCTTCCCACATTTCAACAATGGGTCTGACTGAGGGCCTCCAGGAGAGAAGCCCAAGCAAGACGCGCCCCGAGGAGCGTCTTGCCCCATGTCAACAATGGGTCTGACTGAGCGCCTCCAGGAGAGAGGCCCAAGCAAGACGGGCCCCGAGGAGCGTCTTGACACTTGTCAACACTGGGTCTGACTGAGCGCCTCCAGGAGAGAGGCCCAAGCAAGACGCGCCCAGAGGAGCGTCTTGCCACATGTCAACACTGGGTCTGACAGAGGGCCTCCAGGAGAGAGGCCCAAGCAATACGTGCCCCGAGGAGCGTCTAGCCACATGTCACCACTGGGTCTGACTGAGTGCCTCCAGGAGAGAGGCCCAAGCAAGACGCGGCCCGAGGAGCGTCTTGCCACATGTCAGCACTCGGTCTGACTGAGCGCCTCCAGGAGAGAGGCCCAAGCAAGACGCGTCCCGAGGAGCGTCTTGCCACATGTCAACACTGGGTCTGACTGAGCGCCTCCAGGAGAGAGGCCCAAGCAAGACGCGCACCGAGGAGCGTCTTGCCACATGTCAGCACTCGGTCTGACTGAGCGCCTCCAGGAGAGAGGCCCAAGCAAGACGCGCCCCTAGGAGCATCTTGTCACATGTCAACACTGGGTCTGACAGAGGGCCTCCAGGAGAGAGGCCCAAGCAAGACGCGCCCCGAGGAGTATCTTGACACTTGTCAACACTGGGTCTGACTGAGCGCCTCCAGGAGAGAGGCCCAAGCAAGACGGGCCCCGAGGAGCGTCTTGACACTTGTCAACACTGGGTCTGACTGAGCGCCTCCAGGAGAGAGGCCCAAGCAAGACGCGCCCAGAGGAGCGTCTTGCCACATGTCAACACTGGGTCTGACAGAGGGCCTCCAGGAGAGAGGCCCAAGCAATACGTGCCCCGAGGAGCGTCTAGCCACATGTCACCACTGGGTCTGACTGAGTGCCTCCAGGAGAGAGGCCCAAGCAAGACGCGGCCCGAGGAGCGTCTTGCCACATGTCAGCACTCGGTCTGACTGAGCGCCTCCAGGAGAGAGGCCCAAGCAAGACGCGCCCCGAGGAGCGTCTTGCCACATGTCAACACTGGGTCTGACTGAGCGCCTCCAGGAGAGAGGCCCAAGCAAGACGCGCACCGAGGAGCGTCTTGCCACATGTCAGCACTAGGTCTGACTGAGCGCCTCCAGGAGAGAGGCCCAAGCAAGACGCGCCCCTAGGAGCGTCTTGCCACATGTCAACACTGGGTCTGACAGAGGGCCTCCAGGAGAGAGGCCCAAGCAATACGCGCCCCGAGGAGCGTCTTGCCATATCTCACCACTGGGTCTGACTGAGAGCCTCCAGGAGAGAGGCCCAAGCAAGACGCGCCCCGAGGAGCGTCTTGCCACATGTCACCACTGGGTCTGACTGAGCGCCTCCAGGAGAGAGGCCCAAGTAAGACGCGCCCCGAGGAGTGTCTTGCCACATGTCAACACTGGGTCTGACTGAGCGCCTCCAGGAGAGAGGCCCAAGCAAGACACGCCCCGAGGAGCGTCCTGCCACATGTCAACACTGGGTCTGACAGAGGGCCTCCAGGAGAGAGGCCCAAGCAATACGTGCCCCGAGGATCGTCTTGCCACATGTCACCACTGGGTCTGACTGAGCGCCTCCAGGAGAGAGGCCCAAGTAAGACGCGCCCCGAGGAGCGTCTTGCCACATGTCAACACTGGGTCTGACTGAGCGCCTCCAGGAGAGAGGCCCAAGCAAGACGCGCCCCGAGGAGCGTTTTGCCACATGTCAACACTGGGTCCGACTGAGCGCCTCCAGGAGAGAGGCCCAAGCAAGACGTGCCCCGAGGAGCGTCTTGCCACATGTCAACACTGGGTCTGACTGAGCGCCTCCAGGAGAGAGGCCCAAGCAAGAAGCGCCCCGAGGAGCGTCTTCCCACATGTCAACAATGGGTCTGACTGAGGGCCTCCAGGAGAGAAGCCCAAGCAAGACGCGCCCAGAGGAGCGTCTTGCCACATGTCAATACTGGGTCTGACAGAGGGCCTCCAGGAGAGAGGCCCAAGCAACACGCGCCCCGAGGAGCGTCTTGCCATATGTCACCACTGGGTCTGACTGAGCGCCTCCAGGAGAGAGGCCCAAGCAAGACGCGCCCCGAGGAGCGTCTTGCCACATGTCAGCAATCGGTCTGACTGAGCGCCTCCAGGAGAGAGGCCCAAGCAAGACGTGCCCGGAGGAGCGTCATGCCACATGTCACTACTCGGTCTGACTGAGCGCCTCCAGGAGAGAGGCCCAAGCAAGACGCGCCCCGAGGAGCGTCTTGCCACGTGTCAACACTGGGTCTGACTGAGCGCCTCCAGGAGAGAGGCCCAAGTAAGACGCGCCCCGAGGAGCGTCTTGCCACATGTCAACACTGGGTCTGACTGAGCGCCTCCAGAAGAGAAGCCCAAGCAAGACGCGCCCCGAGGAGCGTCTTGCCTAATTGTCATTACTGGGTCTGACTGAGCGCCTCCAGGAGAGAGGCCCACTAAGACGTGCCCCGAGAAGCGTCTTGCCACATGTCAACACTGGGTCTGACTGAGCGCCTCCAGGAGAGAGGCCCAAGCAAGAAGCGCCCCGAGGAGCGTCTTCCCACATTTCAACAATGGGTCTGACTGAGGGCCTCCAGGAGAGAAGCCCAAGCAAGACGCGCCCCGAGGAGCGTCTTGCCCCATGTCAACAATGGGTCTGACTGAGCGCCTCCAGGAGAGAGGCCCAAGCAAGACGGGCCCCGAGGAGCGTCTTGACACTTGTCAACACTGGGTCTGACTGAGCGCCTCCAGGAGAGAGGCCCAAGCAAGACGCGCCCAGAGGAGCGTCTTGCCACATGTCAACACTGGGTCTGACAGAGGGCCTCCAGGAGAGAGGCCCAAGCAATACGTGCCCCGAGGAGCGTCTAGCCACATGTCACCACTGGGTCTGACTGAGTGCCTCCAGGAGAGAGGCCCAAGCAAGACGCGGCCCGAGGAGCGTCTTGCCACATGTCAGCACTCGGTCTGACTGAGCGCCTCCAGGAGAGAGGCCCAAGCAAGACGCGTCCCGAGGAGCGTCTTGCCACATGTCAACACTGGGTCTGACTGAGCGCCTCCAGGAGAGAGGCCCAAGCAAGACGCGCACCGAGGAGCGTCTTGCCACATGTCAGCACTCGGTCTGACTGAGCGCCTCCAGGAGAGAGGCCCAAGCAAGACGCGCCCCTAGGAGCGTCTTGTCACATGTCAACACTGGGTCTGACAGAGGGCCTCCAGGAGAGAGGCCCAAGCAAGACGCGCCCCGAGGAGTATCTTGACACTTGTCAACACTGGGTCTGACTGAGGGCCTCCATGAGAGAAGCCCAAGCAAGACGCGCCCCGAGGAGTGTCTTGACACATGTCAACACTGGGTCTGACAGAGGGCCTCCAGGAGAGAGGCCCAAGCAATACGCGCCCCGAGGAGCGTCTTGCCATATCTCACCACTGGGTCTGACTGAGAGCCTCCAGGAGAGAGGCCCAAGCAAGACGCGCCCCGAGGAGCGTCTTGCCACATGTCAACACTGGGTCTGACTGAGCGCCTCCAGGAGAGAGGCCCAAGCAAGACGCGCCCCGAGAAGTGTCTTGCCACATGTCAACACTGGGTCTGACTGAGCGCCTCCAGGAGAGAGGCCCAAGCAAGACGCGCCCCGAGGAGCGTCTTGCCACATGTCAACACTGGGTCTGACAGAGGGCCTCCAAGAGAGAGGCCCAAGCAATACGTGCCCCGAGGAGCGTCTTGCCACATGTCACCACTGGGTCTGACTGAGCGCCTCCAGGAGAGAGGCCCAAGTAAGACGCGCCCCGAGGAGTGTCTTGCCACATGTCAACACTGGGTCTGACTGAGCGCCTCCAGGAGAGAGGCCCAAGCAAGACGCGCCCCGAGGAGCGTCTTGCCACATGTCAACACTGGGTCTGACAGAGGGCCTCCAGGAGAGAGGCCCAAGCAATACGTGCCCCGAGGAGCGTCTTGCCACATGTCACCACTGGGTCTGACTGAGCGCCTCCAGGAGAGAGGCCCAAGTAAGGCGCGCTCCGAGGAGCGTCTTGCCACATGTCAACACTGGGTCTGACTGAGCGCCTCCAGGAGAGAGGCCCAAGCAAGACGCGCCCCGAGGAGCGTCTTGCCACATGTCAACACTGGGTCTGACTGAGCGCCTCCAGGAGAGAGGCCCAAGCAAGACGTGCCCCGAGGAGCGTCTTGCCACATGTCAACACTGGGTCTGACTGAGCGCCTCCAGGAGAGAGGCCCAAGCAAGAAGCGCCCCGAGGAGCGTCTTCCCACATGTCAACAATGGGTCTGACTGAGGGCCTCCAGGAGAGAAGCCCAAGCAAGACGCACCCCGAGGAGCGTCTTGCCCCATGTCAACAATGGGTCTGACTGAGCGCCTCCAGGAGAGAGGCCCAAGCAAGACGGGCCCCGAGGAGCGTCTTGACACTTGTCAACTCTGGGTCTGACTGAGCGCCTCCAGGAGAGAGGCCCAAGCAAGACGCGCCCAGAGGAGCGTCTTGCCACATGTCAATACTGGGTCTGACAGAGGGCCTCCAGGAGAGAGGCCCAAGCAATACGTGCCCCGAGGAGCGTCTAGCCACATGTCACCACTGGGTCTGACTGAGTGCCTCCAGGAGAGAGGCCTAAGCAAGACGCGGCCCGAGGAGCGTCTTGCCACATGTCAGCACTCGGTCTGACTGAGCGCCTCCAGGAGAGAGGCCCAAGCAAGACGCGCCCCGAGGAGCGTCTTGCCACATGTCACCACTGGGTCTGACTGAGAGCCTCCAGGAGAGAGGCCCAAGCAAGACGCGCCCCGAGGAGCGTCTTGCCACATGTCAACACTGGGTCTGACTGAGCGCCTCCAGGAGAGAGGCCCAAGTAAGACGCGCCCCGAGGAGCGTCTTGCCACATGTCAACACTGGGTCTGACTGAGCGCCTCCAGGAGAGAGGCCCAAGCAAGACGCGCACCGAGGAGCGTCTTGCCACATGTCAGCACTCGGTCTGACTGAGCGCCTCCAGGAGAGAGGCCCAAGCAAGACGCGCCCCTAGGAGCGTCTTGCCACATGTAAACACTGGGTCTGACAGAGGGCCTCCAGGAGAGAGGCCCAAGCAAGACGCGCCCCGAGGAGTATCTTGACACTTGTCAACACTGGGTCTGACTGAGGGCCTCCATGAGAGAAGCCCAAGCAAGACGCGCCCCGAGGAGTGTCTTGCCACATGTCAACACTGGGTCTGACAGAGGGCCTCCAGGAGAGAGGCCCAAGCAATACGCGCCCCGAGGAGCGTCTTGCCATATCTCACCACTGGGTCTGACTGAGAGCCTCCAGGAGAGAGGCCCAAGCAAGACGCGCCCCGAGGAGCGTCTTGCCACATGTCAACAATTGGTCTGACTGAGCGCCTCCAGGAGAGAGGCCCAAGCAAGACGGGCCCCGAGGAGCGTCTTGACACTTGTCAACACTGGGTCTGACTGAGCGCCTCCAGGAGAGAGGCCCAAGCAAGACGCGCCCAGAGGAGCGTCTTGCCACATGTCAATACTGGGTCTGACAGAGGGCCTCCAGGAGAGAGGCCCAAGCAATACGTGCCCCGAGGAGCGTCTAGCCACATGTCACCACTGGGTCTGACTGAGTGCCTCCAGGAGAGAGGCCCAAGCAAGACGCACCCCGAGGAGCGTCTTGCCACATGTCACCACTGGGTCTGACTGAGAGCCTCCAGGAGAGAGGCCCAAGCAAGACGCGCCCCGAGGAGCGTCTTGCCACATGTCAACACTGGGTCTGACTGAGCGCCTCCAGGAGAGAGGCCCAAGTAAGACGCGCCCCGAGGAGCGTCTTGCCACATGTCAACACTGGGTCTGACTGAGCGCCTCCAGGAGAGAGGCCCAAGCAAGACGCGCACCGAGGAGCGTCTTGCCACATGTCACCACTGGGTCTGACTGAGCGCCTCCAGGAGAGAGGCCCAAGCAAGAAGCGCCCCGAGGAGCGTCTTCCCACATTTCAACAATGGGTCTGACTGAGCGCCTCCAGGAGAGAGGCCCAAGTAAGACGCGCCCCGAGGAGCGTCTTGCCACATGTCAACACTGGGTCTGACTGAGCGCCTCCAGGAGAGAGGCCCACTAAGACGTGCCCCGAGAAGCGTCTTGCCACATGTCAACACTGGGTCTGACTGAGCGCCTCCAGGAGAGAGGCCCAAGCAAGAAGCGCCCCGAGGAGCGTCTTCCCACATTTCAACAATGGGTCTGACTGAGGGCCTCCAGGAGAGAAGCCCAAGCAAGACGCGCCCCGAGGAGCGTCTTGCCCCATGTCAACAATGGGTCTGACTGAGCGCCTCCAGGAGAGAGGCCCAAGCAAGACGGGCCCCGAGGAGCGTCTTGACACTTGTCAACACTGGGTCTGACTGAGCGCCTCCAGGAGAGAGGCCCAAGCAAGACGCGCCCAGAGGAGCGTCTTGCCACATGTCAACACTGGGTCTGACAGAGGGCCTCCAGGAGAGAGGCCCAAGCAATACGTGCCCCGAGGAGCGTCTAGCCACATGTCACCACTGGGTCTGACTGAGTGCCTCCAGGAGAGAGGCCCAAGCAAGACGCGGCCCGAGGAGCGTCTTGCCACATGTCAGCACTCGGTCTGACTGAGCGCCTCCAGGAGAGAGGCCCAAGCAAGACGCGTCCCGAGGAGCGTCTTGCCACATGTCAACACTGGGTCTGACTGAGCGCCTCCAGGAGAGAGGCCCAAGCAAGACGCGCACCGAGGAGCGTCTTGCCACATGTCAGCACTCGGTCTGACTGAGCGCCTCCAGGAGAGAGGCCCAAGCAAGACGCGCCCCTAGGAGCGTCTTGTCACATGTCAACACTGGGTCTGACAGAGGGCCTCCAGGAGAGAGGCCCAAGCAAGACGCGCCCCGAGGAGTATCTTGACACTTGTCAACACTGGGTCTGACTGAGGGCCTCCATGAGAGAAGCCCAAGCAAGACGCGCCCCGAGGAGTGTCTTGACACATGTCAACACTGGGTCTGACAGAGGGCCTCCAGGAGAGAGGCCCAAGCAATACGCGCCCCGAGGAGCGTCTTGCCATATCTCACCACTGGGTCTGACTGAGAGCCTCCAGGAGAGAGGCCCAAGCAAGACGCGCCCCGAGGAGCGTCTTGCCACATGTCAACACTGGGTCTGACTGAGCGCCTCCAGGAGAGAGGCCCAAGCAAGACGCGCCCCGAGAAGTGTCTTGCCACATGTCAACACTGGGTCTGACTGAGCGCCTCCAGGAGAGAGGCCCAAGCAAGACGCGCCCCGAGGAGCGTCTTGCCACATGTCAACACTGGGTCTGACAGAGGGCCTCCAAGAGAGAGGCCCAAGCAATACGTGCCCCGAGGAGCGTCTTGCCACATGTCACCACTGGGTCTGACTGAGCGCCTCCAGGAGAGAGGCCCAAGTAAGACGCGCCCCGAGGAGTGTCTTGCCACATGTCAACACTGGGTCTGACTGAGCGCCTCCAGGAGAGAGGCCCAAGCAAGACGCGCCCCGAGGAGCGTCTTGCCACATGTCAACACTGGGTCTGACAGAGGGCCTCCAGGAGAGAGGCCCAAGCAATACGTGCCCCGAGGAGCGTCTTGCCACATGTCACCACTGGGTCTGACTGAGCGCCTCCAGGAGAGAGGCCCAAGTAAGGCGCGCTCCGAGGAGCGTCTTGCCACATGTCAACACTGGGTCTGACTGAGCGCCTCCAGGAGAGAGGCCCAAGCAAGACGCGCCCCGAGGAGCGTCTTGCCACATGTCAACACTGGGTCTGACTGAGCGCCTCCAGGAGAGAGGCCCAAGCAAGACGTGCCCCGAGGAGCGTCTTGCCACATGTCAACACTGGGTCTGACTGAGCGCCTCCAGGAGAGAGGCCCAAGCAAGAAGCGCCCCGAGGAGCGTCTTCCCACATGTCAACAATGGGTCTGACTGAGGGCCTCCAGGAGAGAAGCCCAAGCAAGACGCACCCCGAGGAGCGTCTTGCCCCATGTCAACAATGGGTCTGACTGAGCGCCTCCAGGAGAGAGGCCCAAGCAAGACGGGCCCCGAGGAGCGTCTTGACACTTGTCAACTCTGGGTCTGACTGAGCGCCTCCAGGAGAGAGGCCCAAGCAAGACGCGCCCAGAGGAGCGTCTTGCCACATGTCAATACTGGGTCTGACAGAGGGCCTCCAGGAGAGAGGCCCAAGCAATACGTGCCCCGAGGAGCGTCTAGCCACATGTCACCACTGGGTCTGACTGAGTGCCTCCAGGAGAGAGGCCTAAGCAAGACGCGGCCCGAGGAGCGTCTTGCCACATGTCAGCACTCGGTCTGACTGAGCGCCTCCAGGAGAGAGGCCCAAGCAAGACGCGCCCCGAGGAGCGTCTTGCCACATGTCACCACTGGGTCTGACTGAGAGCCTCCAGGAGAGAGGCCCAAGCAAGACGCGCCCCGAGGAGCGTCTTGCCACATGTCAACACTGGGTCTGACTGAGCGCCTCCAGGAGAGAGGCCCAAGTAAGACGCGCCCCGAGGAGCGTCTTGCCACATGTCAACACTGGGTCTGACTGAGCGCCTCCAGGAGAGAGGCCCAAGCAAGACGCGCACCGAGGAGCGTCTTGCCACATGTCAGCACTCGGTCTGACTGAGCGCCTCCAGGAGAGAGGCCCAAGCAAGACGCGCCCCTAGGAGCGTCTTGCCACATGTAAACACTGGGTCTGACAGAGGGCCTCCAGGAGAGAGGCCCAAGCAAGACGCGCCCCGAGGAGTATCTTGACACTTGTCAACACTGGGTCTGACTGAGGGCCTCCATGAGAGAAGCCCAAGCAAGACGCGCCCCGAGGAGTGTCTTGCCACATGTCAACACTGGGTCTGACAGAGGGCCTCCAGGAGAGAGGCCCAAGCAATACGCGCCCCGAGGAGCGTCTTGCCATATCTCACCACTGGGTCTGACTGAGAGCCTCCAGGAGAGAGGCCCAAGCAAGACGCGCCCCGAGGAGCGTCTTGCCACATGTCAACAATTGGTCTGACTGAGCGCCTCCAGGAGAGAGGCCCAAGCAAGACGGGCCCCGAGGAGCGTCTTGACACTTGTCAACACTGGGTCTGACTGAGCGCCTCCAGGAGAGAGGCCCAAGCAAGACGCGCCCAGAGGAGCGTCTTGCCACATGTCAATACTGGGTCTGACAGAGGGCCTCCAGGAGAGAGGCCCAAGCAATACGTGCCCCGAGGAGCGTCTAGCCACATGTCACCACTGGGTCTGACTGAGTGCCTCCAGGAGAGAGGCCCAAGCAAGACGCACCCCGAGGAGCGTCTTGCCACATGTCACCACTGGGTCTGACTGAGAGCCTCCAGGAGAGAGGCCCAAGCAAGACGCGCCCCGAGGAGCGTCTTGCCACATGTCAACACTGGGTCTGACTGAGCGCCTCCAGGAGAGAGGCCCAAGTAAGACGCGCCCCGAGGAGCGTCTTGCCACATGTCAACACTGGGTCTGACTGAGCGCCTCCAGGAGAGAGGCCCAAGCAAGACGCGCACCGAGGAGCGTCTTGCCACATGTCAGCACTCGGTCTGACTGAGCGCCTCCAGGAGAGAGGCCCAAGCAAGACGCGCCCCTAGGAGCGTCTTGCCACATGTCAACACTGGGTCTGACAGAGGGCCTCCAGGAGAGAGGCCCAAGCAAGACGCGCCCCGAGGAGTATCTTGACACTTGTCAACACTGGGTCTGACTGAGGGCCTCCATGAGAGAAGCCCAAGCAAGACGCGCCCCGAGGAGTGTCTTGCCACATGTCAACACTGGGTCTGACAGAGGGCCTCCAGGAGAGAGGCCCAAGCAATACGCGCCCCGAGGAGCGTCTTGCCATATCTCACCACTGGGTCTGACTGAGAGCCTCCAGGAGAGAGGCCCAAGCAAGACGCGCCCCGAGGAGCGTCTTGCCACATGTCAACACTGGGTCTGACTGAGCACCTCCAGGAGAGAGGCCCAAGCAAGACGCGCCCCGAGGAGTGTCTTGCCACATGTCAACACTGGGTCTGACTGAGCGCCTCCAGTAGAGAGGCCCACGCAAGACGAGCCCTGAGGAGCGTCTTGCCACATGTCAACACTGGGTCTGACTGAGCGCCTCCAGGAGAGAGGCCCAAGCAAGACGCGCCCCGAGAAGTGTCTTGCCACATGTCAACACTGGGTCTGACTGAGCGCCTCCAGGAGAGAGGCCCAAGCAAGACGCGCCCCGAGGAGCGTCTTGCCACATGTCAACACTGGGTCTGACAGAGTTTCTCCAAGAGAGAGGCCCAAGCAATACGTGCCCCGAGGAGCGTCTTGCCACATGTCACCACTGGGTCTGACTGAGCGCCTCCAGGAGAGAGGCCCAAGTAAGACGCGCCCCGAGGAGTGTCTTGCCACATGTCAACACTGGGTCTGACTGAGCGCCTCCAGGAGAGAGGCCCAAGCAAGACGCGCCCCGAGGAGCGTCTTGCCACATGTCAACACTGGGTCTGACAGAGGGCCTCCAGGAGAGAGGCCCAAGCAATACGTGCCCCGAGGAGCGTCTTGCCACATGTCACCACTGGGTCTGACTGAGCGCCTCCAGGAGAGAGGCCCAAGTAAGGCGCGCTCCGAGGAGCGTCTTGCCACATGTCAACACTGGGTCTGACTGAGCGCCTCCAGGAGAGAGGCCCAAGCAAGACGCGCCCCGAGGAGCGTCTTGCCACATGTCAACACTGGGTCTGACTGAGCACCTCCAGGAGAGAGGCCCAAGCAAGACGCGCCCCGAGGAGTGTCTTGCCACATGTCAACACTGGGTCTGACTGAGCGCCTCCAGTAGAGAGGCCCACGCAAGACGAGCCCTGAGGAGCGTCTTGCCACATGTCAACACTGGGTCTGACTGAGCGCCTCCAGGAGAGAGGCCCAAGCAAGACGCGCCCCGAGAAGTGTCTTGCCACATGTCAACACTGGGTCTGACTGAGCGCCTCCAGGAGAGAGGCCCAAGCAAGACGCGCCCCGAGGAGCGTCTTGCCACATGTCAACACTGGGTCTGACAGAGTTTCTCCAAGAGAGAGGCCCAAGCAATACGTGCCCCGAGGAGCGTCTTGCCACATGTCACCACTGGGTCTGACTGAGCGCCTCCAGGAGAGAGGCCCAAGTAAGACGCGCCCCGAGGAGTGTCTTGCCACATGTCAACACTGGGTCTGACTGAGCGCCTCCAGGAGAGAGGCCCAAGCAAGACGCGCCCCGAGGAGCGTCTTGCCACATGTCAACACTGGGTCTGACAGAGGGCCTCCAGGAGAGAGGCCCAAGCAATACGTGCCCCGAGGAGCGTCTTGCCACATGTCACCACTGGGTCTGACTGAGCGCCTCCAGGAGAGAGGCCCAAGTAAGGCGCGCTCCGAGGAGCGTCTTGCCACATGTCAACACTGGGTCTGACTGAGCGCCTCCAGGAGAGAGGCCCAAGCAAGACGCGCCCCGAGGAGCGTCTTGCCACATGTCAACACTGGGTCTGACTGAGCGCCTCCAGGAGAGAGGCCCAAGCAAGACATGCCCCGAGGAGCGTCTTGCCACATGTCAACACTGGGTCTGACTGAGCGCCTCCAGGAGAGAGGCCCAAGCAAGAAGCGCCCCGAGGAGCGTCTTCCCACATGTCAACAATGGGTCTGACTGAGGGCCTCCAGGAGAGAAGCCCAAGCAAGACGCGCCCCGAGGAGCGTCTTGCCCCATGTCAACAATGGGTCTGACTGAGCGCCTCCAGGAGAGAGGCCCAAGCAAGACGGGCCCCGAGGAGCGTCTTGACACTTGTCAACACTGGGTCTGACTGAGCGCCTCCAGGAGAGAGGCCCAAGCAAGAAGCGCCCAGAGGAGCGTCTTGCCACATGTCAATACTGGGTCTGACAGAGGGCCTCCAGGAGAGAGGCCCAAGCAATACGTGCCCCGAGGAGCGTCTAGCCACATGTCACCACTGGGTCTGACTGAGTGCCTCCAGGAGAGAGGCCTAAGCAAGACGCGGCCCGAGGAGCGTCTTGCCACATGTCAGCACTCGGTCTGACTGAGCGCCTCCAGGAGAGAGGCCCAAGCAAGACGCGCCCCGAGGAGCGTCTTGCCACATGTCACCACTGGGTCTGACTGAGAGCCTCCAGGAGAGAGGCCCAAGCAAGACGCGCCCCGAGGAGCGTCTTGCCACATGTCAACACTGTGTCTGACTGAGCGCCTCCAGGAGAGAGGCCCAAGTAAGACGCGCCCCGAGGAGCGTCTTGCCACATGTCAACACTGGGTCTGACTGAGCGCCTCCAGGAGAGAGGCCCAAGCAAGAAGCGCACCGAGGAGCGTCTTGCCACATGTCAGCACTCGGTCTGACTGAGCGCCTCCAGGAGAGAGGCCCAAGCAAGACGCGCCCCTAGGAGCGTCTTGCCACATGTAAACACTGGGTCTGACAGAGGGCCTCCAGGAGAGAGGCCCAAGCAAGACGCGCCCCGAGGAGTATCTTGACACTTGTCAACACTGGGTCTGACTGAGGGCCTCCATGAGAGAAGCCCAAGCAAGACGCGCCCCGAGGAGTGTCTTGCCACATGTCAACACTGGGTCTGACAGAGGGCCTCCAGGAGAGAGGCCCAAGCAATACGCGCCCCGAGGAGCGTCTTGCCATATCTCACCACTGGGTCTGACTGAGAGCCTCCAGGAGAGAGGCCCAAGCAAGACGCGCCCCGAGGAGCGTCTTGCCACATGTCAACACTGGGTCTGACTGAGCGCCTCCAGGAGAGAGGCCCAAGCAAGACGCGCCCCGAGGAGTGTCTTGCCACATGTCAACAATGGGTCTGACTGAGGGCCTCCAGGAGAGAAGCCCAAGCAAGACGCGCCTCGAGGAGCGTCTTGCCCCATGTCAACAATTGGTCTGACTGAGCGCCTCCAGGAGAGAGGCCCAAGCAAGACGGGCCCCGAGGAGCGTCTTGACACTTGTCAACACTGGGTCTGACTGAGCGCCTCCAGGAGAGAGGCCCAAGCAAGACGCGCCCAGAGGAGCGTCTTGCCACATGTCAATACTGGGTCTGACAGAGGGCCTCCAGGAGAGAGGCCCAAGCAATACGTGCCCCGAGGAGCGTCTAGCCACATGTCACCACTGGGTCTGACTGAGTGCCTCCAGGAGAGAGGCCCAAGCAAGACGCGGCCCGAGGAGCGTCTTGCCACATGTCAGCACTCGGTCTGACTGAGCGCCTCCAGGAGAGAGGCCCAAGCAAGACGCGCCCCGAGGAGCGTCTTGCCACATGTCACCACTGGGTCTGACTGAGAGCCTCCAGGAGAGAGGCCCAAGCAAGACGCGCCCCGAGGAGCGTCTTGCCACATGTCAACACTGGGTCTGACTGAGCGCCTCCAGGAGAGAGGCCCAAGTAAGACGCGCCCCGAGGAGCGTCTTGCCACATGTCAACACTGGGTCTGACAGAGCATCTCCAGGAGAGAGGCCCAAGCAAGACGCGCACCGAGGAGCGTCTTGCCACATGTCAGCACTCGGTCTGACTGAGCGCCTCCAGGAGAGAGGCCCAAGCAAGACGCGCCCCTAGGAGCGTCTTGCCACATGTCAACACTGGGTCTGACAGAGGGCCTCCAGGAGAGAGGCCCAAGCAAGACGCGCCCCGAGGAGTATCTTGACACTTGTCAACACTGGGTCTGACTGAGGGCCTCCATGAGAGAAGCCCAAGCAAGACGCGCCCCGAGGAGTGTCTTGCCACATGTCAACACTGGGTCTGACAGAGGGCCTCCAGGAGAGAGGCCCAAGCAATACGCGCCCCGAGGAGCGTCTTGCCATATCTCACCACTGGGTCTGACTGAGAGCCTCCAGGAGAGAGGCCCAAGCAAGACGCGCCCCGAGGAGCGTCTTGCCACATGTCAACACTGGGTCTGACTGAGCGCCTCCAGGAGAGAGGCCCAAGCAAGACGCGCCCCGAGGAGTGTCTTGCCACATGTCAACACTGGGTCTGACTGAGCGCCTCCAGTAGAGAGGCCCACGCAAGACGCGCCCCGAGGAGCGTCTTGCCACATGTCAACACTGGGTCTGACAGAGGGCCTCCAGGAGAGAGGCCCAAGCAATACGTGCCCCGAGGAGCGTCTTGCCACATGTCACCACTGGGTCTGACTGAGCGCCTCCAGGAGAGAGGCCCAAGTAAGACGCGCCCCGAGGAGCGTCTTGCCACATGTCAACACTGGGTCTGACTGAGCGCCTCCAGAAGAGAGGCCCAAGCAAGACGCGCCCCGAGGAGCGTCTTGCCACATGTCAACACTGGGTCTGACTGAGCGCCTCCAGGAGAGAGGCCCAAGCAAGACGTGCCCCGAGGAGCGTCTTGCCACATGTCAACACTGGGTCTGACTGAGCGCCTCCAGGAGAGAGGCCCAAGCAAGAAGCGCCCCGAGGAGCGTCTTCCCACATGTCAACAATGGGTCTGACTGAGGGCCTCCAGGAGAGAAGCCCAAGCAAGACGCGCCCCGAGGAGTGTCTTGCCACATGTCAACACTGGGTCTGACAGAGGGCCTCCAGGAGAGAGGCCCAAGCAATACGCGCCCCGAGGAGTGTCTTGCCATAGGTCACCACTTGGTCTGACTGAGCGCCTTCAGGAGAGAGGCCCAAGCAAGACGCGCCCCTAGGAGCGTCTTGCCACATGTCAACACTGGGTCTGACTGAGCGCCTCCAGGAGAGAGGCCCAAGCAAGACGCGCCCCGAGGAGTGTCTTGCCACATGTCAACACTGGGTCTGACAGAGGGCCTCCAGGAGAGAGGCCCAAGCAACACGCGCCCCGAGGAGCGTCTTGCCATATGTCACCACTGGGTCTGACTGAGCGCCTCCAGGAGAGAGGCCCAAGCAAGACGCGCCCCGAGGAGCGTCTTGCCACATGTCAGCAATCGGTCTGACTGAGCGCCTCCAGGAGAGAGGCCCAAGCAAGACCCGCCCCGAGGAGCGTCATGCCACATGTCACTACTCGGTCTGACTGAGCGCCTCCAGGAGAGAGGCCCAAGCAAGACGCGCCCCGAGGAGCGTCTTGCCACGTGTCAACACTGGGTCTGACAGAGGGCCTCCAGCAGAGAGGCCCAAGCAAGACGCGCCCCGAGGAGCGTCTTGCCACATGTCAACACTGGGTCTGACTGAGCGCCTCCAGGAGAGAGCCCCAAGGAAGACGCGCCCTGAGGAGCGTCTTGCCACATGTCAACACTGGGTCTGACAGAGGGCCTCCAGGAGAGAGGCCCAAGCAAGACGCGCCCCGAGGAGCGTCTTGCCACATGTCAACACTGGGTCTGACTGAGCGCCTCCAGGAGAGAGCCCCAAGCAAGACGCGCCCTGAGGAGCGTCTTGCCACATGTCAACACTGGGTCTGACAGAGGGCCTCCAGGAGAGAGGCCCAAGCAATACGTGCCCCGAGGAGCGTCTTGCCACATGTCACCACTGGGTCTGACTGAGCGCCTCCAGGAGAGAGGCCCAAGTAAGACGCGCCCCGAGGAGCGTCTTGCCACATGTCAACACTGGGTCTGACTGAGAGCCTCCAGGAGAGAGGCCCAAGCAAGACGCGCCCCGAGGAGCGTCTTGCCACATGTCAACACTGGGTCTGTTTGAGCGCCTCCAGGAGAGAGGCCCAAGCAAGACGCGCCCCGAGGAGTATCTTGACACTTGTCAACACTGGGTCTGACTGAGGGCCTCCATGAGAGAAGCCCAAGCAAGACGCGCCCCGAGGAGTGTCTTGCCACATGTCAACACTGGGTCTGACAGAGGGCCTCCAGGAGAGAGGGCCAAGCAATACGCGCCCCGAGGAGCGTCTTGCCATTTGTCACCACTGGGTCTGACTGAGCGCCTCCAGGAGAGAGGCCCAAGCAAGACGCGCCCCGGGGAGCGTCTTGCCACATGTCAGCACTCGGTCTGACTAAGCGCCTCCAGGAGAGAGAGCCAAGCAAGACGCGCCCCTAGGAGCGTCTTGCCACATGTCAACACTGGGTCTGACAGAGGGCCTCCAGGAGAGAGGCCCAAGCAAGACGCGCCCCGAGGAGTGTCTTGCCACATGTCAACACTGGGTCTGACAGAGGGCCTCCAGGAGAGAGGCCCAAGCAATACGCGCCCCGAGGAGTGTCTTGCCATAGGTCACCACTGGGTCTGACTGAGCGCCTCCAGGAGAGAGGCCCAAGCAAGACGCACCCCGAGAAGCGCCTTGCCACACTTTCAGCACTCGGTCTGACTGAGCCCCTCCAGGAGAGAGGCCCAAGCAAGACGCGCCCCTAGGAGCGTCTTGCCACATGTCAACACTGGGTCTGACTGAGCGCCTCCAGGAGAGAGGCCCAAGTAAGACGCGCCCCGAGGAGCGTCTTGCCACATGTCAACACTGGGTCTGACTGAGCGCCTCCAGAAGAGAGGCCCAAGCAAGACGCGCCCCGAGGAGCGTCTTGCCACATGTCATTACTGGGTCTGACTGAGCGCCTCCAGGAGAGAGGCCCAAGCAAGACATGCCCCGAGAAGCGTCTTGCCACATGTCAACACTGGGTCTGACTGAGCGCCTCCAGGAGAGAGGCCCAAGCAAGAAGCGCCCCGAGGAGCGTCTTCCCACATTTCAACAATGGGTCTGACTGAGGGCCTCCAGGAGAGAAGCCCAAGCAAGACGCGCCCCGAGGAGCGTCTTGCCCCATGTCAACAATGGGTCTGACTGAGCGCCTCCAGGAGAGAGGCCCAAGCAAGACGTGCCCCGAGGAGCGTCTTGACACTTGTCAACACTGGGTCTGACTGAGCGCCTCCAGGAGAGAGGCCCAAGCAAGACGCGCCCAGAGGAGCGTCTTGCCACATGTCAACACTGGGTCTGACAGAGGGCCTCCAGGAGAGAGGCCCAAGCAATACGTGCCCCGAGGAGCGTCTAGCCACATGTCACCACTGGGTCTGACTGAGTGCCTCCAGGAGAGAGGCCCAAGCAAGACGCGCCCCGAGGAGCGTCTTGCCACATGTCAACACTGGGTCTGACTGAGCGCCTCCAGGAGAGAGGCCCAAGCAAGACGCGCACCGAGGAGCGTCTTGCCACATGTCAGCACTCGGTCTGACTGAGCGCATCCAGGAGAGAGGCCCAAGCAAGACGCGCCCCTAGGAGCGTCTTGCCACATGTCAACACTGGGTCTGACAGAGGGCCCCCAGGAGAGAGGCCCAAGCAAGACGCGCCCCGAGGAGTATCTTGACACTTGTCAACACTGGGTCTGACTGAGGGCCTCCATGAGAGAAGCCCAAGCAAGACGCGCCCCGAGGAGTGTCTTGCCACATGTCAACACTGGGTCTGACAGAGGGCCTCCAGGAGAGAGGCCCAAGCAATACGCGCCCCGAGGAGCGTCTTGCCATATATCACCACTGGGTCTGACTGAGAGCCTCCAGGAGAGAGGCCCAAGCAAGACGCGCCCCGAGGAGCGTCTTGCCACATGTCAACACTGGGTCTGACTGAGCGCCTCCAGGAGAGAGGCCCAAGCAAGACGCGCCCCGAGGAGCTTCTTGCCACATGTCAACACTGGGTCTGACAGAGGGCCTCCAAGAGAGAGGCCCAAGCAATACGTGCCCCGAGGAGCGTCTTGCCACATGTCACCACTGGGTCTGACTGAGCGCCTCCAGGAGAGAGGCCCAAGTAAGACGCGCCCCGAGGAGTGTCTTGCCACATGTCAACACTGGGTCTGACTGAGCGCCTCCAGGAGAGAGGCCCAAGCAAGACGCGCCCCGAGGAGCGTCTTGCCACATGTCAACACTGGGTCTGACAGAGGGCCTCCAGGAGAGAGGCCCAAGCAGTACGTGCCCCGAGGAGCGTCTTGCCACATGTCACCACTGGGTCTGACTGAGCGCCTCCAGGAGAGAGGCCCAAGTAAGACGCGCCCCGAGGAGCGTCTTGCCACATGTCAACACTGGGTCTGACTGAGCGCCTCCAGGAGAGAGGCCCAAGCAAGACGCGCCCCGAGGAGCGTCTTGCCACATGTCAACACTGGGTCTGACTGAGTGCCTCCAGGAGAGAGGCCCAAGCAAGACGTGCCCCGAGGAGCGTCTTGCCACATGTCAACACTGGGTCTGACTGAGCGCCTCCAGGAGAGAGGCCCAAGCAAGAAGCGCCCCGAGGAGCATCTTCCCACATGTCAACAATGGGTCTGACTGAGGGCCTCCAGGAGAGAAGCCCAAGCAAGACGCGCCCCGAGGAGCGTCTTGCCCCATGTCAACAATGGGTCTGACTGAGCGCCTCCAGGAGAGAGGCCCAAGCAAGACGGGCCCCGAGGAGCGTCTTGACACTTGTCAACACTGGGTCTGACTGAGCGCCTCCAGGAGAGAGGCCCAAGCAATACGTGCCCCGAGGAGCGTCTAGCCACATGTCACCACTGGGTCTGACTGAGTGCCTCCAGGAGAGAGGCCCAAGCAAGACGCGGCCCGAGGAGCGTCTTGCCACATGTCAGCACTCGGTCAGACTGAGCGCCTCCAGGAGAGAGGCCCAAGCAAGACGCGCCCCGAGGAGCGTCTTGCCACATGTCACCACTGGGTCTGACTGAGAGCCTCCAGGAGAGAGGCCCAAGCAAGACGCGCCCCGAGGAGCGTCTTGCCACATGTCAACACTGGGTCTGACTGAGCGCCTCCAGGAGAGAGGCCCAAGTAAGACGCGCCCCGAGGAGCGTCTTGCCACATGTCAACACTGGGTCTGACTGAGCGCCTCCAGGAGAGAGGCCCAAGCAAGACGCGCACCGAGGAGCGTCTTGCCACATGTCAGCACTCGGTCTGACTGAGCGCCTCCAGGAGAGAGGCCCAAGCAAGACGCGCCCCTAGGAGCGTCTTGCCACATGTCAACACTGGGTCTGACAGAGGGCCTCCAGGAGAGAGGCCCAAGCAAGAAGCGCCCCGAGGAGTATCTTGACACTTGTCAACACTGGGTCTGACTGAGGGCCTCCATGAGAGAAGCCCAAGCAAGACGCGCCCCGAGGAGTGTCTTGCCACATGTCAACACTGGGTCTTACAGAGGGCCTCCAGGAGAGAGACCCAAGCAATACGCGCCCCGAGGAGCGTCTTGCCATATCTCACCACTGGGTCTGACTGAGAGCCTCCAGGAGAGAGGCCCAAGCAAGACGCGCCCCGAGGAGCGTCTTGCCACATGTCAACACTGGGTCTGACTGAGCGCCTCCAGGAGAGAGGCCCAAGCAAGACGCGCCCAGAGGAGCGTCTTGCCACATGTCAACACTGGGTCTGACAGAGGGCCTCCAGGAGAGAGGCCCAAGCAATACGTGCCCCGAGGAGCGTCTAGCCACATGTCACCACTGGGTCTGACTGAGTGCCTCCAGGAGAGAGGCCCAAGCAAGACGCGCCCCGAGGAGCGTCTTGCCACATGTCAGCACTCGGTCTGACTGAGCGCCTCCAGGAGAGAGGCCCAAGCAAGACGCGCCCCGAGGAGCGTCTTGCCACATGTCAACACTGGGTCTGACAGAGGGCCTCCAGGAGAGAGGCCCAAGCAAGACGCGCCCCGAGGAGTGTCTTGCCACATGTCAACACTGGGTCTGACAGAGGGCCTCCAGGAGAGAGGCCCAAGCAATACGCGCCCCGAGGAGTGTCTTGCCATAGGTCACCACTGGGTCTGACTGAGCGCCTCCAGGAGAGAGGCCCAAGCAAGACGCACCCCGAGAAGCGCCTTGCCACACTTTCAGCACTCGGTCTGACTGAGCCCCTCCAGGAGAGAGGCCCAAGCAAGACGCGCCCCTAGGAGCGTCTTGCCACATGTCAACACTGGGTCTGACTGAGCGCCTCCAGGAGAGAGGCCCAAGTAAGACGCACCCCGAGGAGCGTCTTGCCACATGTCAACACTGGGTCTGACTGAGCGCCTCCAGAAGAGAGGCCCAAGCAAGACGCGCCCCGAGGAGCGTCTTGCCACATGTCATTACTGGGTCTGACTGAGCGCCTCCAGGAGAGAGGCCCAAGCAAGACGTGCCCCGAGAAGCGTCTTGCCACATGTCAACACTGGGTCTGACTGAGCGCCTCCAGGAGAGAGGCCCAAGCAAGAAGCGCCCCGAGGAGCGTCTTCCCACATTTCAACAATGGGTCTGACTGAGGGCCTCCAGGAGAGAAGCCCAAGCAAGACGCGCCCCGAGGAGCGTCTTGCCCCATGTCAACAATGGGTCTGACTGAGCGCCTCCAGGAGAGAGGCCCAAGCAAGACGGGCCCCGAGGAGCGTCTTGACACTTGTCAACACTGGGTCTGACTGAGCGCCTCCAGGAGAGAGGCCCAAGCAAGACGCGCCCAGAGGAGCGTCTTGCCACATGTCAACACTGGGTCTGACAGAGGGCCTCCAGGAGAGAGGCCCAAGCAATACGTGCCCCGAGGAGCGTCTAGCCACATGTCACCACTGGGTCTGACTGAGTGCCTCCAGGAGAGAGGCCCAAGCAAGACGCGGCCCGAGGAGCGTCTTGCCACATGTCAGCACTCGGTCTGACTGAGCGCCTCCAGGAGAGAGGCCCAAGCAAGACGCGCCCCGAGGAGCGTCTTGCCACATGTCAACACTGGGTCTGACTGAGCGCCTCCAGGAGAGAGGCCCAAGCAAGACGCGCACCGAGGAGCGTCTTGCCACATGTCAGCACTCGGTCTGACTGAGCGCCTCCAGGAGAGAGGCCCAAGCAAGACGCGCCCCTTGGAGCGTCTTGCCACATGTCAACACTGGGTCTGACAGAGGGCCCCCAGGAGAGAGGCCCAAGCAAGACGCGCCCCGAGGAGTATCTTGACACTTGTCAACACTGGGTCTGACTGAGGGCCTCCATGAGAGAAGCCCAAGCAAGACGCGCCCCGAGGAGTGTCTTGCCACATGTCAACACTGGGTCTGACAGAGGGCCTCCAGGAGAGAGGCCCAAGCAATACGCGCCCCGAGGAGCGTCTTGCCATATATCACCACTGGGTCTGACTGAGAGCCTCCAGGAGAGAGGCCCAAGCAAGACGCGCCCCGAGGAGCGTCTTGCCACATGTCAACACTGGGTCTGACTGAGCGCCTCCAGGAGAGAGGCCCAAGCAAGACGCGCCCCGAGAAGTGTCTTGCCACATGTCAACACTGGGTCTGACTGAGCGCCTCCAGGAGAGAGGCCCAAGCAAGACGCGCCCCGAGGAGCGTCTTGCCACATGTCAACACTGGGTCTGACAGAGGGCCTCCAAGAGAGAGGCCCAAGCAATACGTGCCCCGAGGAGCGTCTTGCCACATGTCACCACTGGGTCTGACTGAGCGCCTCCAGGAGAGAGGCCCAAGTAAGACGCGCCCCGAGGAGTGTCTTGCCACATGTCAACACTGGGTCTGACTGAGCGCCTCCAGGAGAGAGGCCCAAGCAAGACGCGCCCCGAGGAGCGTCTTGCCACATGTCAACACTGGGTCTGACTGAGCGCCTCCAGGAGAGAGGCCCAAGCAAGAAGCGCCCCGAGGAGCGTCTTCCCACATGTCAACAATGGGTCTGACTGAGGGCCTCCAGGAGAGAAGCCCAAGCAAGACGCGCCCCGAGGAGCGTCTTGCCCCATGTCAACAATGGGTCTGACTGAGCGCCTCCAGGAGAGAGGCCCAAGCAAGACGGGCCCCGAGGAGCGTCTTGACACTTGTCAACACTGGGTCTGACTGAGCGCCTCCAGGAGAGAGGCCCAAGCAAGACGCGCCCAGAGGAGCGTCTTGCCACATGTCAATACTGGGTCTGACAGAGGGCCTCCAGGAGAGAGGCCCAAGCAATACGTGCCCCGAGGAGCGTCTAGCCACATGTCACCACTGGGTCTGACTGAGTGCCTCCAGGAGAGAGGCCCAAGCAAGACGCGGCCCGAGGAGCGTCTTGCCACATGTCAGCACTCGGTCTGACTGAGCGCCTCCAGGAGAGAGGCCCAAGCAAGACGCGCCCCGAGGAGCGTCTTGCCACATGTCACCACTGGGTCTGACTGAGAGCCTCCAGGAGAGAGGCCCAAGCAAGACGCGCCCCGAGGAGCGTCTTGCCACATGTCAACACTGGGTCTGACTGAGCGCCTCCAGGAGAGAGGCCCAAGTAAGACGCGCCCCGAGGAGCGTCTTGCCACATGTCAACACTGGGTCTGACTGAGCGCCTCCAGGAGAGAGGCCCAAGCAAGACGCGCACCGAGGAGCGTCTTGCCACATGTCAGCACTCGGTCTGACTGAGCGCCTCCAGGAGAGAGGCCCAAGCAAGACGCGCCCCTAGGAGCGTCTTGCCACATGTCAACACTGGGTCTGACAGAGGGCCTCCAGGAGAGAGGCCCAAGCAAGACGCGCCCCGAGGAGTATCTTGACACTTGTCAACACTGGGTCTGACTGAGGGCCTCCATGAGAGAAGCCCAAGCAAGACGCGCCCCGAGGAGTGTCTTGCCACATGTCAACACTGGGTCTGACAGAGGGCCTCCAGGAGAGAGGCCCAAGCAATACGCGCCCCGAGGAGCGTCTTGCCATATCTCACCACTGGGTCTGACTGAGAGCCTCCAGGAGAGAGGCCCAAGCAAGACGCGCCCCGAGGAGGGTCTTGCCACATGTCAACACTGGGTCTGACTGAGCGCCTCCAGGAGAGAGGCCCAAGCAAGACGCGCCCCGAGGAGTGTCTTGCCACATGTCAACAATGGGTCTGACTGAGGGCCTCCAGGAGAGAAGCCCAAGCAAGACGCGCCCCGAGGAGCGTCTTGCCCCATGTCAACAATGGGTCTGACTGAGCGCCTCCAGGAGAGAGGCCCAAGCAAGACGGGCCCCGAGGAGCGTCTTGACACTTGTCAACACTGGGTCTGACTGAGCGCCTCCAGGAGAGAGGCCCAAGCAAGACGCGCCCAGAGGAGCGTCTTGCCACATGTCAATACTGGGTCTGACAGAGGGCCTCCAGGAGAGAGGCCCAAGCAATACGTGCCCCGAGGAGCGTCTAGCCACATGTCACCACTGGGTCTGACTGAGTGCCTCCAGGAGAGAGGCCCAAGCAAGACGCGGCCCGAGGAGCGTCTTGCCACATGTCAGCACTCGGTCTGACTGAGCGCCTCCAGGAGAGAGGCCCAAGCAAGACGCGCCCCGAGGAGCGTCTTGCCACATGTCACCACTGGGTCTGACTGAGAGCCTCCAGGAGAGAGGCCCAAGCAAGACGCGCCCCGAGGAGCGTCTTGCCACATGTCAACACTGGGTCTGACTGAGCGCCTCCAGGAGAGAGGCCCAAGTAAGACGCGCCCCGAGGAGCGTCTTGCCACATGTCAACACTGGGTCTGACTGAGCGCCTCCAGGAGAGAGGCCCAAGCAAGACGCGCACCGAGGAGCGTCTTGCCACATGTCAGCACTCGGTCTGACTGAGCGCCTCCAGGAGAGAGGCCCAAGCAAGACGCGCCCCTAGGAGCGTCTTGCCACATGTCAACACTGGGTCTGACAGAGGGCCTCCAGGAGAGAGGCCCAAGCAAGACGCGCCCCGAGGAGTATCTTGACACTTGTCAACACTGGGTCTGACTGAGGGCCTCCATGAGAGAAGCCCAAGCAAGACGCGCCCCGAGGAGTGTCTTGCCACATGTCAACACTGGGTCTGACAGAGGGCCTCCAGGAGAGAGGCCCAAGCAATACGCGCCCCGAGGAGCGTCTTGCCATATCTCACCACTGGGTCTGACTGAGAGCCTCCAGGAGAGAGGCCCAAGCAAGACGCGCCCAGAGGAGCGTCTTGCCACATGTCAATACTGGGTCTGACAGAGGGCCTCCAGGAGAGAGGCCCAAGCAATACGTGCCCCGAGGAGCGTCTAGCCACATGTCACCACTGGGTCTGACTGAGTGCCTCCAGGAGAGAGGCCCAAGCAAGACGCGGCCCGAGGAGCGTCTTGCCACATGTCAGCACTCGGTCTGACTGAGCGCCTCCAGGAGAGAGGCCCAAGCAAGACGCGCCCCGAGGAGCGTCTTGCCACATGTCACCACTGGGTCTGACTGAGAGCCTCCAGGAGAGAGGCCCAAGCAAGACGCGCCCCGAGGAGCGTCTTGCCACATGTCAACACTGGGTCTGACTGAGCGCCTCCAGGAGAGAGGCCCAAGTAAGACGCGCCCCGAGGAGCGTCTTGCCACATGTCAACACTGGGTCTGACTGAGCGCCTCCAGGAGAGATGCCCAAGCAAGACGCGCACCGAGGAGCGTCTTGCCACATGTCAGCACTCGGTCTGACTGAGCGCCTCCAGGAGAGAGGCCCAAGCAAGACGCGCCCCTAGGAGCGTCTTGCCACATGTCAACACTGGGTCTGACAGAGGGCCTCCAGGAGAGAGGCCCAAGCAAGACGCGCCCCGAGGAGTATCTTGACACTTGTCAACACTGGGTCTGACTGAGGGCCTCCATGAGAGAAGCCCAAGCAAGACGCACCCCGAGGAGTGTCTTGCCACATGTCAACACTGGGTCTGACAGAGGGCCTCCAGGAGAGAGGCCCAAGCAATACGCGCCCCGAGGAGCGTCTTGCCATATCTCACCACTGGGTCTGACTGAGAGCCTCCAGGAGAGAGGCCCAAGCAAGACGCGCCCCGAGGAGCGTCTTGCCACATGTCAACACTGGGTCTGACTGAGCGCCTCCAGGAGAGAGGCCCAAGCAAGACGCGCCCCGAGGAGTGTCTTGCCACATGTCAACAATGGGTCTGACTGAGGGCCTCCAGGAGAGAAGCCCAAGCAAGACGCGCCCCGAGGAGCGTCTTGCCCCATGTCAACAATGGGTCTGACTGAGCGCCTCCAGGAGAGAGGCCCAAGCAAGACGGGCCCCGAGGAGCGTCTTGACACTTGTCAACACTGGGTCTGACTGAGCGCCTCCAGGAGAGAGGCCCAAGCAAGACGCGCCCAGAGGAGCGTCTTGCCACATGTCAATACTGGGTCTGACAGAGGGCCTCCAGGAGAGAGGCCCAAGCAATACGTGCCCCGAGGAGCGTCTAGCCACATGTCACCACTGGGTCTGACTGAGTGCCTCCAGGAGAGAGGCCCAAGCAAGACGCGGCCCGAGGAGCGTCTTGCCACATGTCAGCACTCGGTCTGACTGAGCGCCTCCAGGAGAGAGGCCCAAGCAAGACGCGCCCCGAGGAGCGTCTTGCCACATGTCACCACTGGGTCTGACTGAGAGCCTCCAGGAGAGAGGCCCAAGCAAGACGCGCCCCGAGGAGCGTCTTGCCACATGTCAACACTGGGTCTGACTGAGCGCCTCCAGGAGAGAGGCCCAAGTAAGACGCGCCCCGAGGAGCGTCTTGCCACATGTCAACACTGGGTCTGACTGAGCGCCTCCAGGAGAGAGGCCCAAGCAAGACGCGCACCGAGGAGCGTCTTGCCACATGTCAGCACTGGGTCTGACTGAGAGCCTCCAGGAGAGAGGCCCAAGCAAGACGCGCCCCGAGGAGCGTCTTGCCACATGTCAACACTGGGTCTGACTGAGCGCCTCCAGGAGAGAGGCCCAAGCAAGACGCGCCCCTAGGAGCGTCTTGCCACATGTCAACACTGGGTCTGACAGAGGGCCTCCAGGAGAGAGGCCCAAGCAAGACGCGCCCCGAGGAGTATCTTGACACTTGTCAACACTGGGTCTGACTGAGGGCCTCCATGAGAGAAGCCCAAGCAAGACGCGCCCCGAGGAGTGTCTTGCCACATGTCAACACTGGGTCTGACAGAGGGCCTCCAGGAGAGAGGCCCAAGCAATACGCGCCCCGAGGAGCGTCTTGCCATATCTCACCACTGGGTCTGACTGAGAGCCTCCAGGAGAGAGGCCCAAGCAAGACGCGCCCAGAGGAGCGTCTTGCCACATGTCAATACTGGGTCTGACAGAGGGCCTCCAGGAGAGAGGCCCAAGCAATACGTGCCCCGAGGAGCGTCTAGCCACATGTCACCACTGGGTCTGACTGAGTGCCTCCAGGAGAGAGGCCCAAGCAAGACGCGGCCCGAGGAGCGTCTTGCCACATGTCAGCACTCGGTCTGACTGAGCGCCTCCAGGAGAGAGGCCCAAGCAAGACGCGCCCCGAGGAGCGTCTTGCCACATGTCACCACTGGGTCTGACTGAGAGCCTCCAGGAGAGAGGCCCAAGCAAGACGCGCCCCGAGGAGCGTCTTGCCACATGTCAACACTGGGTCTGACTGAGCGCCTCCAGGAGAGAGGCCCAAGTAAGACGCGCCCCGAGGAGCGTCTTGCCACATGTCAACACTGGGTCTGACTGAGCGCCTCCAGGAGAGATGCCCAAGCAAGACGCGCACCGAGGAGCGTCTTGCCACATGTCAGCACTCGGTCTGACTGAGCGCCTCCAGGAGAGAGGCCCAAGCAAGACGCGCCCCTAGGAGCGTCTTGCCACATGTCAACACTGGGTCTGACAGAGGGCCTCCAGGAGAGAGGCCCAAGCAAGACGCGCCCCGAGGAGTATCTTGACACTTGTCAACACTGGGTCTGACTGAGGGCCTCCATGAGAGAAGCCCAAGCAAGACGCACCCCGAGGAGTGTCTTGCCACATGTCAACACTGGGTCTGACAGAGGGCCTCCAGGAGAGAGGCCCAAGCAATACGCGCCCCGAGGAGCGTCTTGCCATATCTCACCACTGGGTCTGACTGAGAGCCTCCAGGAGAGAGGCCCAAGCAAGACGCGCCCCGAGGAGCGTCTTGCCACATGTCAACACTGGGTCTGACTGAGCGCCTCCAGGAGAGAGGCCCAAGCAAGACGCGCCCCGAGGAGTGTCTTGCCACATGTCAACAATGGGTCTGACTGAGGGCCTCCAGGAGAGAAGCCCAAGCAAGACGCGCCCCGAGGAGCGTCTTGCCCCATGTCAACAATGGGTCTGACTGAGCGCCTCCAGGAGAGAGGCCCAAGCAAGACGGGCCCCGAGGAGCGTCTTGACACTTGTCAACACTGGGTCTGACTGAGCGCCTCCAGGAGAGAGGCCCAAGCAAGACGCGCCCAGAGGAGCGTCTTGCCACATGTCAATACTGGGTCTGACAGAGGGCCTCCAGGAGAGAGGCCCAAGCAATACGTGCCCCGAGGAGCGTCTAGCCACATGTCACCACTGGGTCTGACTGAGTGCCTCCAGGAGAGAGGCCCAAGCAAGACGCGGCCCGAGGAGCGTCTTGCCACATGTCAGCACTCGGTCTGACTGAGCGCCTCCAGGAGAGAGGCCCAAGCAAGACGCGCCCCGAGGAGCGTCTTGCCACATGTCACCACTGGGTCTGACTGAGAGCCTCCAGGAGAGAGGCCCAAGCAAGACGCGCCCCGAGGAGCGTCTTGCCACATGTCAACACTGGGTCTGACTGAGCGCCTCCAGGAGAGAGGCCCAAGTAAGACGCGCCCCGAGGAGCGTCTTGCCACATGTCAACACTGGGTCTGACTGAGCGCCTCCAGGAGAGAGGCCCAAGCAAGACGCGCACCGAGGAGCGTCTTGCCACATGTCAGCACTCGGTCTGACTGAGCGCCTCCAGGAGAGAGGCCCAAGCAAGACGCGCCCCTAGGAGCGTCTTGCCACATGTCAACACTGGGTCTGACAGAGGGCCTCCAGGAGAGAGGCCCAAGCAAGACGCGCCCCGAGGAGTATCTTGACACTTGTCAACACTGGGTCTGACTGAGGGCCTCCATGAGAGAAGCCCAAGCAAGACGCGCCCCGAGGAGTGTCTTGCCACATGTCAACACTGGGTCTGACAGAGGGCCTCCAGGAGAGAGGCCCAAGCAATACGCGCCCCGAGGAGCGTCTTGCCATATCTCACCACTGGGTCTGACTGAGAGCCTCCAGGAGAGAGGCCCAAGCAAGACGCGCCCCGAGGAGCGTCTTGCCACATGTCAACACTGGGTCTGACTGAGCGCCTCCAGGAGAGAGGCCCAAGCAAGACGCGCCCCGAGGAGTGTCTTGCCACATGTCAACACTGGGTCTGACTGAGCGCCTCCAGTAGAGAGGCCCACGCAAGACGCGCCCCGAGGAGCGTCTTGCCACATGTCAACACTGGGTCTGACAGAGGGCCTCCAGGAGAGAGGCCCAAGCAATACGTGCCCCGAGGAGCGTCTTGCCACATGTCACCACTGGGTCTGACTGAGCGCCTCCAGGAGAGAGGCCCAAGTAAGACGCGCCCCGAGGAGCGTCTTGCCACATGTCAACACTGGGTCTGACTGAGCGCCTCCAGAAGAGAGGCCCAAGCAAGACGCGCCCCGAGGAGCGTCTTGCCACATGTCAACACTGGGTCTGACTGAGCGCCTCCAGGAGAGAGGCCCAAGCAAGACGTGCCCCGAGGAGCGTCTTGCCACATGTCAACACTGGGTCTGACTGAGCGCCTCCAGGAGAGAGGCCCAAGCAAGAAGCGCCCCGAGGAGCGTCTTCCCACATGTCAACAATGGGTCTGACTGAGGGCCTCCAGGAGAGAAGCCCAAGCAAGACGCGCCCCGAGGAGTGTCTTGCCACATGTCAACACTGGGTCTGACAGAGGGCCTCCAGGAGAGAGGCCCAAGCAATACGCGCCCCGAGGAGTGTCTTGCCATAGGTCACCACTTGGTCTGACTGAGCGCCTTCAGGAGAGAGGCCCAAGCAAGACGCGCCCCTAGGAGCGTCTTGCCACATGTCAACACTGGGTCTGACTGAGCGCCTCCAGGAGAGAGGCCCAAGAAAGACGCGCCCCGAGGAGTGTCTTGCCACATGTCAACACTGGGTCTGACAGAGGGCCTCCAGGAGAGAGGCCCAAGCAACACGCGCCCCGAGGAGCGTCTTGCCATATGTCACCACTGGGTCTGACTGAGCGCCTCCAGGAGAGAGGCCCAAGCAAGACGCGCCCCGAGGAGCGTCTTGCCACATGTCAGCAATCGGTCTGACTGAGCGCCTCCAGGAGAGAGGCCCAAGCAAGACGCGCCCCGAGGAGCGTCATGCCACATGTCACTACTCGGTCTGACTGAGCGCCTCCAGGAGAGAGGCCCAAGCAAGACGCGCCCCGAGGAGCGTCTTGCCACGTGTCAACACTGGGTCTGACAGAGGGCCTCCAGGAGAGAGGCCCAAGCAAGACGCGCCCCGAGGAGCGTCTTGCCACATGTCAACACTGGGTCTGACTGAGCGCCTCCAGGAGAGAGCCCCAAGCAAGACGCGCCCTGAGGAGCGTCTTGCCACATGTCAACACTGGGTCTGACAGAGGGCCTCCAGGAGAGAGGCCCAAGCAATACGTGCCCCGAGGAGCGTCTTGCCACATGTCACAACTGGGTCTGACTGAGCGCCTCCAGGAGAGAGGCCAACGTAAGACGCGCCCCGAGGAGCGTCTTGCCACATGTCAACACTGGGTCTGACTGAGAGCCTCCAGGAGAGAGGCCCAAGCAAGACGCGCCCCGAGGAGCGTCTTGCCACATGTCAACACTGGGTCTGACTGAGCGCCTCCAGGAGAGAGGCCCAAGCAAGACGCGCCCCGAGGAGTATCTTGACACTTGTCAACACTGGGTCTGACTGAGGGCCTCCATGAGAGAAGCCCAAGCAAGACGCGCCCCGAGGAGTGTCTTGCCACATGTCAACACTGGGTCTGACAGAGGGCCTCCAGGAGAGAGGCCCAAGCAATACGCGCCCCGAGGAGCGTCTTGCCATATGTCACCACTGGGTCTGACTGAGCGCCTCCAGGAGAGAGGCCCAAGCAAGACGCGCCCCGGGGACCGTCTTGCCATATGTCAGCACTCGGTCTGACTAAGCGCCTCCAGGAGAGAGAGCCAAGCAAGACGCGCCCCTAGGAGCGTCTTGCCACATGTCAACACTGGGTCTGACAGAGGGCCTCCAGGAGAGAGGCCCAAGCAAGACGCGCCCCGAGGAGTGTCTTGCCACATGTCAACACTGGGTCTGACAGAGGGCCTCCAGGAGAGAGGCCCAAGCAATACGCGCCCCGAGGAGTGTCTTGCCATAGGTCACCACTGGGTCTGACTGAGCGCCTCCAGGAGAGAGGCCCAAGCAAGACGCACCCCGAGAAGCGCCTTGCCACACGTCAGCACTCGGTCTGACTGAGCCCCTCCAGGAGAGAGGCCCAAGCAAGACGCGCCCCTAGGAGCGTCTTGCCACATGTCAACACTGGGTCTGACTGAGCGCCTCCAGGAGAGAGGCCCAAGCAAGACGCGCCCCGAGGAGTGTCTTGCCACATGTCAACACTGGGTCTGACAGAGGGCCTCCAGGAGAGAGGCCCAAGCAACACGCGCCCCGAGGAGCGTTTTGCCATATGTCACCACTGGGTCTGACTGAGCGCCTCCAGGAGAGAGGCCCAAGCAAGACGCGCCCCGAGGAGCGTCTTGCCACATGTCAACACTGGGTCTGACAGCGGGCCTCCAGGAGAGAGGCCCAAGCAAGATGGGCCCCGAGGAGCGTCTTGCCACATGTCAGCACTCGGTCTGACTGAGCGCCTCCAGGAGAGAGGCCCAAGCAAGACGCGCCCCGAGGAGCGTCATGACACATGTCACTACTCGGTCTGACTGAGCACCTCCAGGAGAGAGGCCCAAGCAAGACGCGCCCCGAGGAGCGTCTTGCCACGTGTCAACACTGGGTCTGATTGAGGGCCTCCAGGAGAGAGGCCAAAGCAAGACGCGCTCGAGGAGCGTCTTGCCACACGTCAACACTGGGTCTGACAAAGGTCCTCCAGGAGAGAGGCCCAAGCAATACGTGCCCCGAGGAGCGTCTAGCCACATGTCACCACTGGGTCTGACTGAGCTTCTCCAGGAGAGAGGCCCAAGCAAGACGCGCCCCGAGGAGCGTCTTGCCACATGTCAGCACTCGGTCTGACTGAGTGCCTCCAGGAGAGAGGCCAAAGCAAGACGCGCCCCGAGGAGCGTCTTGCCACATGTCACCAGTGGGTCTGACTGAGAGCCTCCAGGAGAGAGGCCCAAGCAAGACGCGCCCCGAGGAGCGTCTTGCCACATGTCAACACTGGGTCTGACTGAGCGCCTCCAGGAGAGAGGCTCAAGCAAGAAGCGCCCCGAGGAGTGTCTTGCCACATGTCAACAATGGGTCTGACTGAGGGCCTCCAGGAGAGAAGCCCAAGCAAGACGCGCCCTGAGGAGCGTCTTGCCACATGTCAACAATGGGTCTGACTAAGCGCCTCCAGGAGAGAGGCCCAAGCAAGACGCGCCCCGAGGAGTATCTTGACACTTGTCAACACTGGGTCTGACTGAGGGCCTCCATGAGAGAAGCCCAAGCAAGACGCGCCCCGAGGAGTGTCTTGCCACATGTCAACACTGGGTCTGACAGAGGGCCTCCAGGAGAGAGGCCCAAGCAATACGCGCCCCGAGGAGCGTCTTGCCATATGTCACCACTGGGTCTGACTGAGCGCCTCCAGGAGAGAGGCCCAAGCAAGACGCGCCCCGAGGAGCGTCTTGCCACATGTCAGCACTCGGTCTGACTAAGCGCCTCCAGGAGAGAGAGCCAAGCAAGACGCGCCTCCAGGAGCGTCTTGCCACATGTCAACACTGGGTCTGACAGAGGGCCTCCAGGAGAGAGGCCCAAGCAATACGCGCCCCGAGGAGTGTCTTGCCATAGGTCACCACTGGGTCTGACTGAGCGCCTCCAGGAGAGAGGCCCAAGCAAGACGCGCCCCGAGAAGCGTCTTGCCACATGTCAGCACTCGGTCTGACTGAGCGCCTCCAGGAGAGAGGCCCAAGCAAGACGCACCCCTAGGAGCGTCTTGCCACATGTCAACACTGGGTCTGACTGAGCGCCTCCAGGAGAGAGGCCCAAGCAAGACGCGCCCCGAGGAGTGTCTTGCCACATGTCAACACTGGGTCTGACAGAGGGCCTCCAGGAGAGAGGCCCAAGCAACACGCGCCCCGAGGAGCGTCTTGCCATATGTCACCACTGGGTCTGACTGAGCGCCTCCAGGAGAGAGGCCCAAGCAAGACGCGCCCCGAGGAGCGTCTTGCCACATGTCAACACTGGGTCTGACAGCGGGCCTCCAGGAGAGAGGCCCAAGCAAGACGCGCCCCGAGGAGTGTCTTGCCACATGTCACCACTGGGTCTGACTGAGCGCCTCCAGGAGAGAGGCCCAAGCAAGACTCGCCCCGAGGAGCGTCATGCCACATGTCACTACTCGATCTGACTGAGCGCCTCCAGGAGAGAGGCCCAAGCAAGACGCGCCCCGAGGAGCGTCTTGCCACGTGTCAACACTGGGTCTGATTGAGGGCCTCCAGGAGAGAGTCCAAAGCAAGACGCGCCCCGAGGAGTGTCTTGCCACACGTCAACACTGGGTCTGACAAAGGTCCTCCAGGAGAGAGGCCCAAGCAATACGTGCCCCGAGGAGCGTCTAGCCACATGTCACCACTGGGTCTGACTGAGCGCCTCCAGGAGAGAGAGCCAAGCAAGACGCGCACCGAGGAGCGTCTTGCCACATGTCAGCACTCGGTCTGACTGAGTGCCTCCAGGAGAGAGGCCCAAGCAAGACGCGCCCCGAGGAGCGTCTTGCCACATATCACCACTGGGCCTGACTGAGAGCCTCCAGGAAAGAGAGCCAAGCAAGACGCGCCTCTAGGAGCGTCTTGCCACATGTCAACACTGGGTCTGACTGAGCGCCTCCAGGAGAGAGGCCCAAGCAAGAAGCGCCCCGAGGAGCGTCTTCCCACATGTCAACAATGGGTCTGACTGAGGGCCTCCAGGAGAGACGCCCAAGCAAGACGCGCCCCGAGGAGCGTCTTGCCCCATGTCAACAATGGGTCTGACTGAGCGCCTCCAGGAGAGAGGCCCAAGCAATACGTGCCCCGAGGAGCGTCTAGCCACATGTCACCACTGGGTCTGACTGAGTGCCTCCAGGAGAGAAGCCCAAGCAAGACGCGGCCCGAGGAGCGTCTTGCCACATGTCAGCACTCGGTCTGACTGAGCGCCTCCAGGAGAGAGGCCCAAGCAAGACGCGCCCCGAGGAGCGTCTTGCCACATGTCACCACTGGGTCTGACTGAGAGCCTCCAGGAGAGAGGCCCAAGCAAGACGCGCCCCGAGGAGAATCTTGCCACATGTCAACACTGGGTCTGACTGAGCGCTTCCAGGAGAGAGGCCCAAGTAAGACGCGCCCCGAGGAGCGTCTTGCCACATGTCAACACTGGGTCTGACTGAGCGCCTCCAGGAGAGAAGCCCAAGCAAGACGCGCACCGAGGAGCGTCTTGCCACATGTCAGCACTCGGTCTGACTGAGCGCCTCCAGGAGAGAGGCCCAAGCAAGACGCGCCCCTAGGAGTGTCTTGCCACATGTCAACACTGGGTCTGACAGAGGGCCTCCAGGAGAGAGGCCCAAGCAAGACGCGCCCCGAGGAGTATCTTGACACTTGTCAACACTGGGTGTGACTGAGGGCCTCCATGAGAGAAGCCCAAGCAAGACGCGCCCCGAGGAGCGTCGTGCCACATGTCAACACTGGGTCTGACAGAGGGCCTCCAGGAGAGAGGCCCAAGCAATACGTGCCCCGAGGAGCGTCTTGCCACATGTCACCACTGGGTCTGACTGAGCGCCTCCAGGAGAGAGGCCCAAGTAAGACGCGCCCCGAGGAGCGTCTTGCCACATGTCAACACTGGGTCTGACTGAGCGCCTCCAGAAGAGAGGCCCAAGCAAGACGCGCCCCGAGGAGCGTCTTGCCACATGTCAACACTGGGTCTGACTGAGCGCCTCCAGGAGAGAGGCCCAAGCAAGACGCGCCCCGAGGAGCGTCTTGCCACATGTCAACACTGGGTCTGACTGAGCGCCTCCAGGAGAGAGGCCCAAGCAAGAAGCGCCCCGAGGAGCGTCTTCCCACATGTCAACAATGGGTCTGACTGAGGGCCTCCAGGAGAGAAGCCCAAGCAAGACGCGCCCCGAGGAGTGTCTTGCCACATGTCAACACTGGGTCTGACAGAGGGCCTCCAGGAGAGAGGCCCAAGCAATACGCGCCCCGAGGAGTGTCTTGCCATAGGTCACCACTTGGTCTGACTGAGCGCCTTCAGGAGAGAGGCCCAAGCAAGACGCCCCCCTAGGAGCGTCTTGCCACATGTCAACACTGGGTCTGACTGAGCGCCTCCAGGAGAGAGGCCCAAGCAAGACGCGCCCCGAGGAGTGTCTTGCCACATGTCAACACTGGGTCTGACAGAGGGCCTCCAGGAGAGAGGCCCAAGCAACACGCGCCCCGAGGAGCGTCTTGCCATATGTCACCACTGGGTCTGACTGAGCGCCTCCAGGAGAGAGGCCCAAGCAAGACGCGCCCCGAGGAGCGTCTTGCCACATGTCAGCAATCGGTCTGACTGAGCGCCTCCAGGAGAGAGGCCCAAGCAAGACGTGCCCCGAGGAGCGTCATGCCACATGTCACTACTCGGTCTGACTGAGCGCCTCCAGGAGAGAGGCCCAAGCAAGACGCGCCCCGAGGAGCGTCTTGCCACGTGTCAACACTGGGTCTGACAGAGGGCCTCCAGGAGAGAGGCCCAAGCAAGACGCGCCCCGAGGAGCGTCTTGCCACATGTCAACACTGGGTCTGACTGAGCGCCTCCAGGAGAGAGCCCCAAGCAAGACGCGCCCTGAGGAGCGTCTTGCCACATGTCAACACTGGGTCTGACAGAGGGCCTCCAGGAGAGAGGCCCAAGCAAGACGCGCCCTGAGGAGCGTCTTGCCACATGTCAACACTGGGTCTGACAGAGGGCCTCCAGGAGAGAGGCCCAAGCAATACGTGCCCCGAGGAGCGTCTTGCCACATGTCACCACTGGGTCTGACTGAGCGCCTCCAGGAGAGAGGCCCAAGTAAGACGCGCCCCGAGGAGCGTCTTGCCACATGTCAACACTGGGTCTGACTGAGCGCCTCCAGGAGAGAGGCCCAAGCAAGACGCGCCCCGAGGAGTATCTTGACACTTGTCAACACTGGGTCTGACTGAGGGCCTCCATGAGAGAAGCCCAAGCAAGACGCGCCCCGAGGAGTGTCTTGCCACATGTCAACACTGGGTCTGACAGAGGGCCTCCAGGAGAGAGGCCCAAGCAATACGCGCCCCGAGGAGCGTCTTGCCATATGTCACCACTGGGTCTGACTGAGCGCCTCCAGGAGAGAGGCCCAAGCAAGACGCGCCCCGGGGAGCGTCTTGCCACATGTCAGCACTCGGTCTGACTAAGCGCCTCCAGGAGAGAGAGCCAAGCAAGACGCGCCCCTAGGAGCGTCTTGCCACATGTCAACACTGGGTCTGACAGAGGGCCTCCAGGAGAGAGGCCCAAGCAAGACGCGCCCCGAGGAGTGTCTTGCCACATGTCAACACTGGGTCTGACAGAGGGCCTCCAGGAGAGAGGCCCAAGCAAGACGCGCCCCGAGGAGTGTCTTGCCACATGTCAACACTGGGTCTGACTGAGCGCCTCCAGGAGAGAGGCCCAAGCAAGACGCGCCCAGAGGATTGTCTTGCCACATGTCAACACTGGGTCTGACTGAGCGCCTCCAGGAGAGAGGCCCAAGCAAGACGCGCCCCGAGGAGCGTCGTGCCACATGTCAACACTGGGTCTGACAGAGGGCCTCCAGGAGAGAGGCCCAAGCAATACGCGCCCCGAGGAGCGTCTTGCCATATCTCACCACTGGGTCTGACTGAGAGCCTCCAGGATAGAGGCCCAAGCAAGACGCGCCCCGAGGAGCGTCTTGCCACATGTCAACACTGGGTCTGACTGAGCGCCTCCAGGAGAGAGGCCCAAGCAAGACGCGCCCAGAGGATTGTCTTGCCACATGTCAACACTGGGTCTGACTGAGCGCCTCCAGGAGAGAGGCCCAAGCAAGACGCGCCCCGAGGAGCGTCGTGCCACATGTCAACACTGGGTCTGACAGAGGGCCTCCAGGAGAGAGGCCCAAGCAATACGTGCCCCGAGGAGCGTCTTGCCACATGTCACCACTGGGTCTGACTGAGCGCCTCCAGGAGAGAGGCCCAAGTAAGATGCGCCCCGAGGAGCGTCTTGCCACATGTCAACACTGGGTCTGACTGAGCGCCTCCAGAAGAGAGGCCCAAGCAAGACGCGCCCCGAGGAGCGTCTTGCCACATGTCAACACTGGGTCTGACTGAGCGCCTCCAGGAGAGAGGCCCAAGCAAGACGTGCCCCGAGGAGCGTCTTGCCACATGTCAACACTGGGTCTGACTGAGCGCCTCCAGGAGAGAGGCCCAAGCAAGAAGCGCCCCGAGGAGCGTCTTCCCACATGTCAACAATGGGTCTCACTGAGGGCCTCCAGGAGAGAAGCCCAAGCAAGACGCGCCCCGAGGAGTGTCTTGCCACATGTCAACACTGGGTCTGACAGAGGGCCTCCAGGAGAGAGGCCCAAGCAATACACGCCCCGAGGAGTGTCTTGCCATAGGTCACCACTTGGTCTGACTGAGCGCCTTCAGGAGAGAGGCCCAAGCAAGACGCCCCCCTAGGAGCGTCTTGCCACATGTCAACACTGGGTCTGACTGAGCGCCTCCAGGAGAGAGGCCCAAGCAAGACGCGCCCCGAGGAGTGTCTTGCCACATGTCAACACTGGGTCTGACAGAGGGCCTCCAGGAGAGAGGCCCAAGCAACACGCGCCCCAAGGAGCGTCTTGCCATATGTCACCACTGGGTCTGACTGAGCGCCTCCAGGAGAGAGGCCCAAGCAAGACGCGCCCCGAGGAGCGTCTTGCCACATGTCAGCAATCGGTCTGACTGAGCGCCTCCAGGAGAGAGGCCCAAGCAAGACGTGCCCCGAGGAGCGTCATGCCACATGTCACTACTCGGTCTGACTGAGCGCCTCCAGGAGAGAGGCCCAAGCAAGACGCGCCCCGAGGAGCGTCTTGCCACGTGTCAACACTGGGTCTGACAGAGGGCCTCCAGGAGAGAGGCCCAAGCAAGACGCGCCCCGAGGAGCGTCTTGCCACATGTCAACACTGGGTCTGACTGAGCGCCTCCAGGAGAGAGCCCCAAGCAAGACGCGCCCTGAGGAGCGTCTTGCCACATGTCAACACTGGGTCTGACAGAGGGCCTCCAGGAGAGAGGCCCAAGCAATACGTGCCCCGAGGAGCGTCTTGCCACTTGTCACCACTGGGTCTGACTGAGCGCCTCCAGGAGAGAGGCCCAAGTAAGACGCGCCCCGAGGAGCGTCTTGCCACATGTCAACACTGGGTCTGACTGAGAGCCTCCAGGAGAGAGGCCCAAGCAAGACGCGCCCCGAGGAGCGTCTTGCCACATGTCAACACTGGGTCTGACTGAGCGCCTCCAGGAGAGAGGCCCAAGCAAGACGCGCCCCGAGGAGTATCTTGACACTTGTCAACACTGGGTCTGACTGAGGGCCTCCATGAGAGAAGCCCAAGCAAGACGCGCCCCGAGGAGTGTCTTGCCACATGTCAACACTGGGTCTGACAGAGGGCCTCCAGGAGAGAGGCCCAAGCAATACGCGCCCCGAGGAGCGTCTTGCCATATGTCACCACTGGGTCTGACTGAGCGCCTCCAGGAGAGAGGCCCAAGCAAGACGCGCCCCGGGGAGCGTCTTGCCACATGTCAGCACTCGGTCTGACTAAGCGCCTCCAGGAGAGAGAGCCAAGCAAGACGCGCCCCTAGGAGCGTCTTGCCACATGTCAACACTGGGTCTGACTGAGCGCCTCCAGGAGAGAGGCCCAAGCAAGACGCGCCCCGAGGAGCGTCTTGCCACATGTCACCACTGGGTCTGACTGAGCGCCTCCAGGAGAGAGGCCCAAGTAAGACGCGCCCCGAGGAGTGTCTTGCCACATGTCAACACTGGGTCTGACTGAGCGCCTCCAGGAGAGAGGCCCAAGCAAGACGCGCCCCGAGGAGCGTCTTGCCACATGTCAACACTGGGTCTGACAGAGGGCCTCCAGGAGAGAGGCCCAAGCAATACGTGCCCCGAGGATCGTCTTGCCACATGTCACCACTGGGTCTGACTGAGCGCCTCCAGGAGAGAGGCCCAAGTAAGACGCGCCCCGAGGAGCGTCTTGCCACATGTCAACACTGGGTCTGACTGAGCGCCTCCAGGAGAGAGGCCCAAGCAAGACGCGCCCCGAGGAGCGTCTTGCCACATGTCAACACTGGGTCTGACTGAGCGCCTCCAGGAGAGAGGCCCAAGCAAGACGTGCCCCGAGGAGCGTCTTGCCACATGTCAACAATGGGTCTGACTGAGGGCCTCCAGGAGAGAAGCCCAAGCAGGACGCGCCCCGAGGAGCGTCTTGCCCCATGTCAACAATGGGTCTGACTGAGCGCCTCCAGGAGAGAGGCCCAAGCAAGACGGGCCCCGAGGAGCGTCTTGACACTTGTCAACACTGGGTCTGACTGAGCGCCTCCAGGAGAGAGGCCCAAGCAAGACGGGCCCCGAGGAGCGTCTTGACACTTGTCAACACTGGGTCTGACTGAGCGCCTCCAGGAGAGAGGCCCAAGCAAGACGCGCCCAGAGGAGCGTCTTGCCACATGTCAATACTGGGTCTGACAGAGGGCCTCCAGGAGAGAGGCCCAAGCAAGACGCGCCCCGAGGAGTGTCTTGCCACATGTCAACACTGGGTCTGACAGAGGGCCTCCAGGAGAGAGGCCCAAGCAATACGCGCCCCGAGGAGTGTCTTGCCATAGGTCACCACTGGGTCTGACTGAGCGCCTCCAGGAGAGAGGCCCAAGCAAGACGCGCCCCGAGAAGCGCCTTGCCACACGTCAGCACTCGGTCTGACTGAGCCCCTCCAGGAGAGAGGCCCAAGCAAGACGCGCCCCTAGGAGCGTCTTGCCACATGTCAACACTGGGTCTGACTGAGCGCCTCCAGGAGAGAGCCCCAAGCAAGACGCGCCCCGAGGAGCGTCTTGCCACATGTCACCACTGGGTCTGACTGAGCGCCTCCAGGAGAGAGGCCCAAGTAAGACGCGCCCCGAGGAGTGTCTTGCCACATGTCAACACTGGGTCTGACTGAGCGCCTCCAGGAGAGAGGCCCAAGCAAGACGCGCCCCGAGGAGCGTCTTGCCACATGTCAACACTGGGTCTGACAGAGGGCCTCCAGGAGAGAGGCCCAAGCAATACGTGCCCCGAGGATCGTCTTGCCACATGTCACCACTGGGTCTGACTGAGCGCCTCCAGGAGAGAGGCCCAAGTAAGACGCGCCCCGAGGAGCGTCTTGCCACATGTCAACACTGGGTCTGACTGAGCGCCTCCAGGAGAGAGGCCCAAGCAAGACGCGCCCCGAGGAGCGTCTTGCCACATGTCAACACTGGGTCTGACTGAGCGCCTCCAGGAGAGAGGCCCAAGCAAGACGCGCCCCGAGGAGCGTCTTGCCACATGTCAACACTGGGTCTGACTGAGCGCCTCCAGGAGAGAGGCCCAAGCAAGACGCGCACCGAGGAGCGTCTTGCCACATGTCAACACTGGGTCTGACTGAGTGCCTCCAGGAGAGAGGCCCAAGCAAGACGCACCCCGAGGAGCGTCTTGCCACATATCACCACTGGGTCTGACTGAGAGCCTCCAGGAGAGAGAGCCAAGCAAGACGCGCCTCTAGGAGCGTCTTGCCACATGTCAACACTGGGTCTGACTGAGCGCCTCCAGGAGAGAGGCCCAAGCAAGAAGCGCCCCGAGGAGCGTCTTCCCACATGTCAACAATGGGTCTGACTGAGGGCCTCCAGGAGAGAAGCCCAAGCAAGACGCGCCCCGAGGAGCGTCTTGCCCCATGTCAACAATGGGTCTGACTGAGCGCCTCCAGGAGAGAGGCCCAAGCAAGACGGGCCCCGAGGAGCGTCTTGACACTTGTCAACACTGGGTCTGACTGAGCGCCTCCAGGAGAGAGGCCAAAGCAAGACCCGCCCAGAGGAGCGTCTTGCCACATGTCACCACTGGGTCTGACTGAGAGCCTCCAGGAGAGAGGCCCAAGCAAGACGCGCCCCGAGGAGCGTCTTGCCACATGTCAACACTGGGTCTGACTGAGCGCCTCCAGGAGAGAAGCCCAAGTAAGACGCGCCCCGAGGAGCGTCTTGCCACATGTCAACACTGGGTCTGACTGAGCGCCTCCAGGAGAGAGGCCCAAGCAAGACGCGCACCGAGGAGCGTCTTGCCACATGTCAGCACTCGGTCTGACTGAGCGCCTCCAGGAGAGAGGCCCAAGCAATAGGTGCCCTGAGGAGCGTCTTGCCACATGTCACCACTGGGTCTGACTGAGCGCCTCCAGGAGAGAGGCCCAAGTAAGACGCGCCCCGAGGAGCGTCTTGCCACATGTCAACACTGGGTCTGACTGAGAGCCTCCAGGAGAGAGGCCCAAGCAAGACGCGCCCCGAGGAGCGTCTTGCCACATGTCAACACTGGGTCTGACTGAGCTCCTCCAGGAGAGAGGCCCAAGCAAGACGCGCCCCGAGGAGTATCTTGACACTTGTCAACACTGGGTCTGACTGAGGGCCTCCATGAGAGAAGCCCAAGCAAGACGCGCCCCGAGGAGTGTCTTGCCACATGTCAACACTGGGTCTGACAGAGGGCCTCCAGGAGAGAGGCCCAAGCAATACGCGCCCCGAGGAGCGTCTTGCCATATGTCACCACTGGGTCTGACTGAGCGCCTCCAGGAGAGAGGCCCAAGCAAGACGCGCCCCGGGGAGCGTCTTGCCACATGTCAGCACTCGGTCTGACTAAGCGCCTCCAGGAGAGAGAGCCAAGCAAGACGCGCCCCTAGGAGCGTCTTGCCACATGTCAACACTGGGTCTGACAGAGGGCCTCCAGGAGAGAGGCCCAAGCAAGACGCGCCACGAGGAGCGTCTTACCACATGTCAACACTGGGTCTGACCGAGCGCCTCCAGGAGAGAGGCCCAAGCAAGACGCGCCCCGAGGAGCGTCTTGCCACATGTCAGCACTCGGTCTGACTGAGTGCCTCCAGGAGAGAGGCCCAAGCAAGACGCGCCCCGAGGAGCGTCTTGCCACATATCACCACTGGGTCTGACTGAGAGCCTCCAGGAGAGAGAGCCAAGCAAGACGCGCCTCTAGGAGCGTCTTGCCACATGTCAACAATGGGTCTGACTGAGGGCCTCCAGGAGAGAAGCCCAAGCAAGACGCGCCCCGAGGAGCGTCTTGCCCCATGTCAACAATGGGTCTGACTGAGCGCCTCCAGGAGAGAGGCCCAAGCAAGACGCGCCCCGAGGAGCGTCTTGACACTTGTCAACACTGGGTCTGACTGAGCGCCTCCAGGAGAGAGGCCCAAGCAAGACGCGCCCAGAGGAGCGTCTTGCCACATGTCAACACTGGGTCTGACAGAGGGCCTCCAGGAGAGAGGCCCAAGCAAGACGCGGCCCGAGGAGCGTCTTGCCACATGTCAGCACTCGGTCTGACTGAGCGCCTCCAGGAGAGATGCCCAAGCAAGACGCGCCCCGAGGAGCGTCTTGCCACATGTCAGCACTCGGTCTGACTGAGTGCCTCCAGGAGAGAGGCCCAAGCAAGACGCACCCCGAGGAGCGTCTTGCCACATATCACCACTGGGTCTGACTGAGAGCCTCCAGGAGAGAGAGCCAAGCAAGACGCGCCTCTAGGAGCATGGGCCAAGATTGGACCTAAAGACAGCACCGATCTAAGAGAGTTTGCTGATTTTCTACGGAGCTGCGAAGCCGCCATGGCTCATATCAAGGCACTGGAGATCCTAAATGACTGCAGTGAAAACAGAAAGATTCTGGCAAAGTTACCTGATTGGTTAACTGCAAGATGGAACCGAAAAGTGATGGAAATGGAAGAGGAGAATGGCCAATTCCCTTCTTTCAGTCAGTTTGTAAGATTTCTGACCAGAGAATCAAAAATTGCCTGTAATCCAATAACATCATTGCAATCATTAAAGCTAAGTGATAAATCCAAACAACAAAATGTCAAAGTCAAAACATTAGTCACACGTTCTAATGAAGAAACTATCAACATATGTGTTTTTTGTAAGAAGCATGGACATACTTTGCACACATGCAGAAAGTTTATGCAAGATGAAGTCTCAGACAGAGTTAAATTTGTCAAGGCTGAAAAGTTGTGTTTTGGATGCCTCAACTCAGGTCATTTCTCAAAGAGCTGCAACTGTAGGAGTGTTTGTAATATATGCAATAAGCAACATCCTACTTGTCTGCATGAAGAGCGAGACAAAAGAGAACAAAGGGCAGCACAAGTTAAGCAAAGTCAAGTTCATGAAACTTTTACTCAAGGAAATAATAAAGTCAACCCACAAACAAGGCTAGCAAGAGACATTGTCACAGCTTCTACCTTCAAGGTCAATCAAATTGAAGCTACTTTCCAAACAGCTGCAATAATTCCAGTTTGGCTTTCCTATGCTTCACAGCCAGTTCCGGAAGTGCTTGTTTATGCACTACTAGATTCTCAAAGTGACACAACATTTGTGCTAAGCGATGCAGCTGACTCTTTGGAGGCACCCAAGGAACAAGTGAAGTTGAAGCTTTCTACAATGACATCACAAACTACTACAGTAAGGTCTCAACGAGTAAATAATTTACGAGTTCGGGGTTTCTACTCAAATAAAATAATCAATTTACCACCAGCCTACACACGCGATTTTATTCCTGCCAACAGAGCTCACATACCAACTGACAAAACTGCAGAGGCTTGGTCCCACCTAGAGCACCTGAAGTATGACAGAGCACCCCTACAGGACTGTGAGGTAGGCCTGCTTATTGGCTACAACTGCTCACAAGCCTTTCTACCAAGGGAAGTTGTGTCTGGTCAAGACAATGAGCCCTTTGCTCAACGCACAGATCTTGGATGGAGCATTGTTGGTCATAGCAATCCCTGTGTCAAGTATGGAGATGCAATAGGAGTTAGTCATCGTATAGTTGTCCGTCAAGTGAAACCAAAGGTTGACTCTGCTCTCAATCTAAAGGGTGAAGTTCACTATGTGAACAGATCAAAGGTTAAAGAAAGGAAATCCAACTTGTTCTCAGGACCAACATGTCTCTGGCAAAATGAACTACCTGCTTCTAAATACAAGATAGAAGTACAAGATGATGATCCTGAACTCCGCAGGGCTTCAGTGTTTAACACAAAGGCAAAGGAGAGCAGATCACATTTAGAGCGCTTTGAGAAGTTCTCTGACTGGTCAAGATTAGTGAAAGCTGTTGCCAGATTGAAGAGACGAGTCGCGGAACACAAAAGGTTGAAACAAAGAACCAATGAGGGAACAAGCTTGGAGGAAAGAAAAGACGCAGAAATTGCTATTGTCAAGCAGGTTCAAAGGGAAGCATTTCCAGATGAGATACAAAGCTTAAAGGCAAAGGAAGGTGTGGTTAAAACCAAGTACAGCAAGCTGAAAGGGTTAAATCCCACCTTGGATGAAGATGGAGTTTTGAGAGTAGGAGGACGTTTAAATCAATCAGCGTTACATCCTCACATAAAACATCCAGTAATACTACCAAAGAACAGCCATATATCCTCTCTGCTTGTCAAGCATTTTCATGAAAGGATTCATCATCAGGGACGTGGAATGACCGTAAATGAACTCAGAGCAAATGGATGGTGGATCCTAGGAAGCAGTGGCATTGTATCATCACACATCTTTAAATGTGTTAAGTGTCGAAAGTACCGAAGATGTACTGAAACCCAAAAGATGGGTGACTTACCTCAAGACAGAATGGAAACAATGCCTCCATTCACCTACACTGGCATGGATTGCTTTGGACCAATCTATGTAAAAGAGGGAAGAAAAGAGGTTAAAAGGTATGGACTTCTACTCACCTGTTTATGTTCAAGAGCCATACACATCGAAATGCTTGACGATATGACCACTGACGCATTCATCAATGCATTAAGAGCCTTTATTGCTATAAGAGGAAATGTCCGTCTACTTCGATGTGACCAAGGAACCAATTTCATTGGTGCAAAAAGGGAGCTTGCAGAACTCATAAAAGGAATGGAAGAAGAAAGGGTCAAAACTCTAAAATGTGAATTCCTAATGAATCCCCCAGCAGCAAGCCACATGGGTGGGATCTGGGAACGACAGATTAGGACTATTCGAAGTGTTCTCACAAGCATTCTGGACAATTCAGCTCAAAGACTGGACAGTTCATCTCTAAGAACTTTGTTTTATGAAATTATGGCGATTGTCAATAGCCGACCGCTTACAGTTGAGAATTTGAATGATCCATCTGCACCTGAACCTTTAACTCCAAATCACATTCTTACAATGAAGTCAACAATTATTTTTCCTCCACCTGGGCAGTTTGTCAAAGAAGACCTGTATCTGAAAAAAAGGTGGCGCAGAGTCCAGTATTTGGCCAATGAATTTTGGATTCGTTGGAAAAGGGAATATCTGCTGAGTTTACAACAAAGACAAAAATGGCAGAAAACCAGAAGAAACATGAAGGTGAATGACATCGTGCTTTTACAGAACGAGCAGGCACCACGAAATGAATGGAAACTAGCCAGAATAGCCGAGGTCTATCCAGGGTTAGATGAAAAGGTAAGAAAAGTAAGATTGTTGGTTGGTGATACCACATTTGACGGAAAGGGTAAACCTACGACTAAAACAGTGTTCCTTGACAGACCTGTACATAAACTTGTTGCATTGATTGAAGCAAATGAAAGTAATTAAGTCTGACCAGCCCCTAAGTTTCCTTAGAAATCCCACACTGGGTTTTGTGTGATTTGGTGGGAGTGTAACTGCAGTTGCTGTTTATTTCTTCATTTATTTATTTTCCCATTTGTAAGACACTGGGTTAGTTGTGTTTCCTGTAATTTTATTTTGAAAAGCGACATGAGCTGCTCTGCCAGCCACACCCTTGATTTGATGGATACAAGCCAGGTGTGAGGAACACAGAACCTGGATGAAGTGCTAACAAGCAGACAGCTAATGGACTGCTAAAGAACTAACTAGTAAAAGGACTTAAAGGAAACTAGTAAAAGGACTTAAAGGAAGATGGATTCCCTTTGTGTTTTAAGCAAACAGCCAACGAGGTATTTATTTGTCTTTATTTTATTGCACATTATTGTATATGTTTTAATTGTACTATCCTGTATTTAGTTTCACGGTTTAAGAGAGGTCTAAAGAAAGGAGGACAGAAGAGGTCCACAATGAAAAGACGTCCAATAAACCCGTAAAAGAAATCACTTGCGTCTGTGTTGCTTGGAGGGAATCATAAGGCCCAAGCAAGATGCGCACCGAGGAGCGTCTTGCCACATGTCAGCACTCGGTCTGACTGAGCGCCTCCAGGAGAGAGGCCCAAGCAAGACGCGCCCCTAGGAGCGTCTTGCCACATGTCAACACTGGGTCTGACAGAGGGCCTCCAGGAGAGAGGCCCAAGCAAGACGCGCCCCGAGGAGTATCTTGACACTTGTCAACACTGGGTCTGACTGAGGGCCTCCATGAGAGAAGCCCAAGCAAGACGCGCCCCGAGGAGTGTCTTGCCACATGTCAACACTGGGTCTGACAGAGGGCCTCCAGGAGAGAGGCCCAAGCAATACGCGCCCCGAGGAGCGTCTTGCCATATCTCACCACTGGGTCTGACTGAGAGCCACCAGGAGAGAGGCCCAAGCAAGACGCGCCCCGAGGAGCGTCTTGCCACATGTCAACACTGGGTCTGACTGAGCGCCTCCAGGAGAGAGGCCCAAGCAAGACGCGCCCCGAGGAGTGTCTTGCCACATGTCAACACTGGGTCTGACTGAGCGCCTCCAGGAGAGAGGCTCAAGCAAGAAGCGCCCCGAGGAGTGTCTTGCCACATGTCAACAATGGGTCTGACTGAGGGCCTCCAGGGGAGAAGCCCAAGCAATACGCGCCCCGAGGAGCGTCTTGCCACATGTCAGCACTCGGTCTGACTAAGCGCCTCCAGGAGAGAGAGCCAAGCAAGACGCGCCTCTAGGAGCGTCTTGCCACATGTCAACACTGGGTCTGACTGAGCGCCTCCAGGAGAGAGGCCCAAGCAAGACGCGCCCCGAGGAGTGTCTTGCCACATGTCAACACTGGGTCTGACAGAGGGCCTCCAGGAGAGAGGCCCAAGCAACACGCGCCCCGAGGAGCGTCTTGCCATATGTCACCACTGGGTCTGACTGAGCGCCTCCAGGAGAGAGGCCCAAGCAAGACGCGCCCCGAGGAGCGTCTTGCCACATGTCAACACTGGGTCTGACAGCGGGCCTCCAGGAGAGAGGCCCAAGCAAGACGCGCCCCGAGGAGTGTCTTGCCACATGTCACCACTGGGTCTGACTGAGCACCTCCAGGAGAGAGGCCCAAGCAAGACTCGCCCCGAGCAGTGTCGTGCCACATGTCACTACTCGGTCTGACTGAGCGCCTCCAGGAGAGAGGCCCAAGCAAGACGCGTCCCGAGGAGCGTCTTGTCACGTGTCAACACTGGGTCTGATTGAGGGCCTCCAGGAGAGAGTCCAAAGCAAGACGCTCCCCGAGGAGTGTTTTGCCACACGTCAACACTGGGTCTGACAAAGGTCCTCCAGGAGAGAGGCCCAAGCAATACGTGCCCCGAGGAGCGTCTAGCCACATGTCACCACTGGGTCTGACTGAGCGCCTCCAGGAGAGAGGCCCAAGCAAGACGCGCCCCGAGGAGCGTCTTGCCACATGTCAGCACTCGGTCTGACTGAGTGCCTCCAGGAGAGAGGCCCAAGCAAGACGCACCCCGAGGAGCGTCTTGCCACATATCACCACTGGGTCTGACTGAGAGCCTCCAGGAGAGAGAGCCAAGCAAGACGCGCCTCTAGGAGCGTCTTGCCACATGTCAACACTGGGTCTGACTGAGCGCCTCCAGGAGAGAGGCCCAAGCAAGAAGCGCCCCGAGGAGCGTCTTCCCACATGTCAACAATGGGTCTGACTGAGGGCCTCCAGGAGAGAAGCCCAAGCAAGACGCGCCCCGAGGAGCGTCTTGCCCCATGTCAACAATGGGTCTGACTGAGCGCCTCCAGGAGAGAGGCCCAAGCAAGACGGGCCCCGAGGAGCGTCTTGACACTTGTCAACACTGGGTCTGACTGAGCGCCTCCAGGAGAGAGGCCAAAGCAAGACCCGCCCAGAGGAGCGTCTTGCCACATGTCACCACTGGGTCTGACTGAGAGCCTCCAGGAGAGAGGCCCAAGCAAGACGCGCCCCGAGGAGCGTCTTGCCACATGTCAACACTGGGTCTGACTGAGCGCCTCCAGGAGAGAAGCCCAAGTAAGACGCGCCCCGAGGAGCGTCTTGCCACATGTCAACACTGGGTCTGACTGAGCGCCTCCAGGAGAGAGGCCCAAGCAAGACGCGCACCGAGGAGCGTCTTGCCACATGTCAGCACTCGGTCTGACTGAGCGCCTCCAGGAGAGAGGCCCAAGCAATAGGTGCCCTGAGGAGCGTCTTGCCACATGTCACCACTGGGTCTGACTGAGCGCCTCCAGGAGAGAGGCCCAAGTAAGACGCGCCCCGAGGAGCGTCTTGCCACATGTCAACACTGGGTCTGACTGAGAGCCTCCAGGAGAGAGGCCCAAGCAAGACGCGCCCCGAGGAGCGTCTTGCCACATGTCAACACTGGGTCTGACTGAGCTCCTCCAGGAGAGAGGCCCAAGCAAGACGCGCCCCGAGGAGTATCTTGACACTTGTCAACACTGGGTCTGACTGAGGGCCTCCATGAGAGAAGCCCAAGCAAGACGCGCCCCGAGGAGTGTCTTGCCACATGTCAACACTGGGTCTGACAGAGGGCCTCCAGGAGAGAGGCCCAAGCAATACGCGCCCCGAGGAGCGTCTTGCCATATGTCACCACTGGGTCTGACTGAGCGCCTCCAGGAGAGAGGCCCAAGCAAGACGCGCCCCGGGGAGCGTCTTGCCACATGTCAGCACTCGGTCTGACTAAGCGCCTCCAGGAGAGAGAGCCAAGCAAGACGCGCCCCTAGGAGCGTCTTGCCACATGTCAACACTGGGTCTGACAGAGGGCCTCCAGGAGAGAGGCCCAAGCAAGACGCGCCACGAGGAGCGTCTTACCACATGTCAACACTGGGTCTGACCGAGCGCCTCCAGGAGAGAGGCCCAAGCAAGACGCGCCCCGAGGAGCGTCTTGCCACATGTCAGCACTCGGTCTGACTGAGTGCCTCCAGGAGAGAGGCCCAAGCAAGACGCGCCCCGAGGAGCGTCTTGCCACATATCACCACTGGGTCTGACTGAGAGCCTCCAGGAGAGAGAGCCAAGCAAGACGCGCCTCTAGGAGCGTCTTGCCACATGTCAACAATGGGTCTGACTGAGGGCCTCCAGGAGAGAAGCCCAAGCAAGACGCGCCCCGAGGAGCGTCTTGCCCCATGTCAACAATGGGTCTGACTGAGCGCCTCCAGGAGAGAGGCCCAAGCAAGACGCGCCCCGAGGAGCGTCTTGACACTTGTCAACACTGGGTCTGACTGAGCGCCTCCAGGAGAGAGGCCCAAGCAAGACGCGCCCAGAGGAGCGTCTTGCCACATGTCAACACTGGGTCTGACAGAGGGCCTCCAGGAGAGAGGCCCAAGCAAGACGCGGCCCGAGGAGCGTCTTGCCACATGTCAGCACTCGGTCTGACTGAGCGCCTCCAGGAGAGATGCCCAAGCAAGACGCGCCCCGAGGAGCGTCTTGCCACATGTCACCACTGGGTCTGACTGAGAGCCTCCAGGAGAGAGGCCCAAGCAAGACGCGCCCCGAGGAGCGTCTTGCCACATGTCAACACTGGGTCTGACTGAGCGCCTCCAGGAGAGAAGCCCAAGTAAGACGCGCCCCGAGGAGCGTCTTGCCACATGTCAACACTGGGTCTGACTGAGCGCCTCCAGGAGAGAGGCCCAAGCAAGACGCGCACCGAGGAGCGTCTTGCCACAAGTCAGCAATCGGTCTCACTGAGCGCCTCCAGGAGAGAGGCCCAAGCAAGACGTGCCCCGAGGAGCGTCATGCCACATGTCACTACTCGGTCTGACTGAGCGCCTCCAGGAGAGAGGCCCAAGCAAGACGCGCCCCGAGGAGCGTCTTGCCACGTGTCAACACTGGGTCTGACAGAGGGCCTCCAGGAGAGAGGCCCAAGCAAGACGCGCCCCGAGGAGCGTCTTGCCACATGTCAACACTGGGTCTGACTGAGCGCCTCCAGGAGAGAGCCCCAAGCAAGACGCGCACTGAGGAGCGTCTTGCCACATGTCAACACTGGGTCTGACAGAGGGCCTCCAGGAGAGAGGCCCAAGCAATAGGTGCCCCGAGGAGCGTCTTGCCACATGTCACCACTGGGTCTGACTGAGCGCCTCCAGGAGAGAGGCCCAAGTAAGACGCGCCCCGAGGAGCGTCTTGCCACATGTCAACACTGGGTCTGACTGAGAGCCTCCAGGAGAGAGGCCCAAGCAAGACGCGCCCCGAGGAGCGTCTTGCCACATGTCAACACTGGGTCTGACTGAGCGCCTCCAGGAGAGAGGCCCAATCAAGACGCGCCCCGAGGAGTATCTTGACACTTGTCAACACTGGGTCTGACTGAGGGCCTCCATGAGAGAAGCCCAAGCAAGACGCTTCCCGAGGAGTGTCTTGCCACATGTCAACACTGGGTCTGACAGAGGGCCTCCAGGAGAGAGGCCCAAGCAAGACGCGCACCGAGGAGCGTCTTGCCACATGTCAGCACTCGGTCTGACTGAGCGCCTCCAGGACAGAGGCCCAAGCAAGACGCGCCCCTAGGAGCGTCTTGCCACATGTCAACACTGGGTCTGACAGAGGGCCTCCAGGAGAGAGGCCCAAGCAAGACGCGCCCCGAGGAGTATCTTGACACTTGTCAACACTGGGTCTGACTGAGGGCCTCCATGAGAGAAGCCCAAGCAAGACGCGCCCCGAGGAGTGTCTTGCCACATGTCAACACTGGGTCTGACAGAGGGCCTCCAGGAGAGAGGCCCAAGCAATACGTGCCCCGAGGAGCGTCTAGCCACATGTCACCACTGGGTCTGACTGAGTGCCTCCAGGAGAGAGGCCCAAGCAAGACGCGGCCCGAGGAGCGTCTTGCCACATGTCAGCACTCGGTCTGACTGAGCGCCTCCAGGAGAGAGGCCCAAGCAAGACGCGCCCCTAGGAGCGTCTTGCCACATGTCAACACTGGGTCTGACAGAGGGCCTCCAGGAGAGAGGCCCAAGCAAGACGCGCCCCGAGGAGTATCTTGACACTTGTCAACACTGGGTCTGACTGAGGGCCTCCATGAGAGAAGCCCAAGCAAGACGCGCCCCGAGGAGTGTCTTGCCACATGTCAACACTGGGTCTGACAGAGGGCCTCCAGGAGAGAGGCCCAAGCAATACGCGCCCCGAGGAGCGTCTTGCCATATCTCACCACTGGGTCTGACTGAGAGCCACCAGGAGAGAGGCCCAAGCAAGACGCGCCCCGAGGAGCGTCTTGCCACATGTCAACACTGGGTCTGACTGAGCGCCTCCAGGAGAGAGGCCCAAGCAAGACGCGCCCCGAGGAGTGTCTTGCCACATGTCAACACTGGGTCTGACTGAGCGCCTCCAGGAGAGAGGCTCAAGCAAGAAGCGCCCCGAGGAGTGTCTTGCCACATGTCAACAATGGGTCTGACTGAGGGCCTCCAGGGGAGAAGCCCAAGCAATACGCGCCCCGAGGAGCGTCTTGCCACATGTCAGCACTCGGTCTGACTAAGCGCCTCCAGGAGAGAGAGCCAAGCAAGACGCGCCTCTAGGAGCGTCTTGCCACATGTCAACACTGGGTCTGACTGAGCGCCTCCAGGAGAGAGGCCCAAGCAAGACGCGCCCCGAGGAGTGTCTTGCCACATGTCAACACTGGGTCTGACAGAGGGCCTCCAGGAGAGAGGCCCAAGCAACACGCGCCCCGAGGAGCGTCTTGCCATATGTCACCACTGGGTCTGACTGAGCGCCTCCAGGAGAGAGGCCCAAGCAAGACGCGCCCCGAGGAGCGTCTTGCCACATGTCAACACTGGGTCTGACAGCGGGCCTCCAGGAGAGAGGCCCAAGCAAGACGCGCCCCGAGGAGTGTCTTGCCACATGTCACCACTGGGTCTGACTGAGCACCTCCAGGAGAGAGGCCCAAGCAAGACTCGCCCCGAGCAGTGTCGTGCCACATGTCACTACTCGGTCTGACTGAGCGCCTCCAGGAGAGAGGCCCAAGCAAGACGCGTCCCGAGGAGCGTCTTGCCACGTGTCAACACTGGGTCTGATTGAGGGCCTCCAGGAGAGAGTCCAAAGCAAGACGCTCCCCGAGGAGTGTTTTGCCACACGTCAACACTGGGTCTGACAAAGGTCCTCCAGGAGAGAGGCCCAAGCAATACGCGCACCGAGGAGCGTCTTGCCACATGTCAGCACTCGGTCTGACTGAGCGCCTCCAGGAGAGAGGCCCAAGCAATAGGTGCCCTGAGGAGCGTCTTGCCACATGTCACCACTGGGTCTGACTGAGCGCCTCCAGGAGAGAGGCCCAAGTAAGACGCGCCCCGAGGAGCGTCTTGCCACATGTCAACACTGGGTCTGACTGAGAGCCTCCAGGAGAGAGGCCCAAGCAAGACGCGCCCCGAGGAGCGTCTTGCCACATGTCAACACTGGGTCTGACTGAGCTCCTCCAGGAGAGAGGCCCAAGCAAGACGCGCCCCGAGGAGTATCTTGACACTTGTCAACACTGGGTCTGACTGAGGGCCTCCATGAGAGAAGCCCAAGCAAGACGCGCCCCGAGGAGTGTCTTGCCACATGTCAACACTGGGTCTGACAGAGGGCCTCCAGGAGAGAGGCCCAAGCAATACGCGCCCCGAGGAGCGTCTTGCCATATGTCACCACTGGGTCTGACTGAGCGCCTCCAGGAGAGAGGCCCAAGCAAGACGCGCCCCGGGGAGCGTCTTGCCACATGTCAGCACTCGGTCTGACTAAGCGCCTCCAGGAGAGAGAGCCAAGCAAGACGCGCCCCTAGGAGCGTCTTGCCACATGTCAACACTGGGTCTGACAGAGGGCCTCCAGGAGAGAGGCCCAAGCAAGACGCGCCACGAGGAGCGTCTTACCACATGTCAACACTGGGTCTGACCGAGCGCCTCCAGGAGAGAGGCCCAAGCAAGACGCGCCCCGAGGAGCGTCTTGCCACATGTCAGCACTCGGTCTGACTGAGTGCCTCCAGGAGAGAGGCCCAAGCAAGACGCGCCCCGAGGAGCGTCTTGCCACATATCACCACTGGGTCTGACTGAGAGCCTCCAGGAGAGAGAGCCAAGCAAGACGCGCCTCTAGGAGCGTCTTGCCACATGTCAACAATGGGTCTGACTGAGGGCCTCCAGGAGAGAAGCCCAAGCAAGACGCGCCCCGAGGAGCGTCTTGCCCCATGTCAACAATGGGTCTGACTGAGCGCCTCCAGGAGAGAGGCCCAAGCAAGACGCGCCCCGAGGAGCGTCTTGACACTTGTCAACACTGGGTCTGACTGAGCGCCTCCAGGAGAGAGGCCCAAGCAAGACGCGCCCAGAGGAGCGTCTTGCCACATGTCAACACTGGGTCTGACAGAGGGCCTCCAGGAGAGAGGCCCAAGCAAGACGCGGCCCGAGGAGCGTCTTGCCACATGTCAGCACTCGGTCTGACTGAGCGCCTCCAGGAGAGATGCCCAAGCAAGACGCGCCCCGAGGAGCGTCTTGCCACATGTCACCACTGGGTCTGACTGAGAGCCTCCAGGAGAGAGGCCCAAGCAAGACGCGCCCCGAGGAGCGTCTTGCCACATGTCAACACTGGGTCTGACTGAGCGCCTCCAGGAGAGAAGCAAAAGTAAGACGCGCCCCGAGGAGCGTCTTGCCACATGTCAACACTGGGTCTGACTGAGCGCCTCCAGGAGAGAGGCCCAAGCAAGACGCGCACCGAGGAGCGTCTTGCCACAAGTCAGCAATCGGTCTCACTGAGCGCCTCCAGGAGAGAGGCCCAAGCAAGACGTGCCCCGAGGAGCGTCATGCCACATGTCACTACTCGGTCTGACTGAGCGCCTCCAGGAGAGAGGCCCAAGCAAGACGCGCCCCGAGGAGCGTCTTGCCACGTGTCAACACTGGGTCTGACAGAGGGCCTCCAGGAGAGAGGCCCAAGCAAGACGCGCCCCGAGGAGCGTCTTGCCACATGTCAACACTGGGTCTGACTGAGCGCCTCCAGGAGAGAGCCCCAAGCAAGACGCGCACTGAGGAGCGTCTTGCCACATGTCAACACTGGGTCTGACAGAGGGCCTCCAGGAGAGAGGCCCAAGCAATAGGTGCCCCGAGGAGCGTCTTGCCACATGTCACCACTGGGTCTGACTGAGCGCCTCCAGGAGAGAGGCCCAAGTAAGACGCGCCCCGAGGAGCGTCTTGCCACATGTCAACACTGGGTCTGACTGAGAGCCTCCAGGAGAGAGGCCCAAGCAAGACGCGCCCCGAGGAGCGTCTTGCCACATGTCAACACTGGGTCTGACTGAGCGCCTCCAGGAGAGAGGCCCAATCAAGACGCGCCCCGAGGAGTATCTTGACACTTGTCAACACTGGGTCTGACTGAGGGCCTCCATGAGAGAAGCCCAAGCAAGACGCGCCCCGAGGAGTGTCTTGCCACATGTCAACACTGGGTCTGACAGAGGGCCTCCAGGAGAGAGGCCCAAGCAAGACGCGCACCGAGGAGCGTCTTGCCACATGTCAGCACTCGGTCTGACTGAGCGCCTCCAGGACAGAGGCCCAAGCAAGACGCGCCCCTAGGAGCGTCTTGCCACATGTCAACACTGGGTCTGACAGAGGGCCTCCAGGAGAGAGGCCCAAGCAAGACGCGCCCCGAGGAGTATCTTGACACTTGTCAACACTGGGTCTGACTGAGGGCCTCCATGAGAGAAGCCCAAGCAAGACGCGCCCCGAGGAGTGTCTTGCCACATGTCAACACTGGGTCTGACAGAGGGCCTCCAGGAGAGAGGCCCAAGCAATACGTGCCCCGAGGAGCGTCTAGCCACATGTCACCACTGGGTCTGACTGAGTGCCTCCAGGAGAGAGGCCCAAGCAAGACGCGGCCCGAGGAGCGTCTTGCCACATGTCAGCACTCGGTCTGACTGAGCGCCTCCAGGAGAGAGGCCCAAGCAAGACGCGCCCCTAGGAGCGTCTTGCCACATGTCAACACTGGGTCTGACAGAGGGCCTCCAGGAGAGAGGCCCAAGCAAGACGCGCCCCGAGGAGTATCTTGACACTTGTCAACACTGGGTCTGACTGAGGGCCTCCATGAGAGAAGCCCAAGCAAGACGCGCCCCGAGGAGTGTCTTGCCACATGTCAACACTGGGTCTGACAGAGGGCCTCCAGGAGAGAGGCCCAAGCAATACGCGCCCCGAGGAGCGTCTTGCCATATCTCACCACTGGGTCTGACTGAGAGCCACCAGGAGAGAGGCCCAAGCAAGACGCGCCCCGAGGAGCGTCTTGCCACATGTCAACACTGGGTCTGACTGAGCGCCTCCAGGAGAGAGGCCCAAGCAAGACGCGCCCCGAGGAGTGTCTTGCCACATGTCAACACTGGGTCTGACTGAGCGCCTCCAGGAGAGAGGCTCAAGCAAGAAGCGCCCCGAGGAGTGTCTTGCCACATGTCAACAATGGGTCTGACTGAGGGCCTCCAGGGGAGAAGCCCAAGCAATACGCGCCCCGAGGAGCGTCTTGCCACATGTCAGCACTCGGTCTGACTAAGCGCCTCCAGGAGAGAGAGCCAAGCAAGACGCGCCTCTAGGAGCGTCTTGCCACATGTCAACACTGGGTCTGACTGAGCGCCTCCAGGAGAGAGGCCCAAGCAAGACGCGCCCCGAGGAGTGTCTTGCCACATGTCAACACTGGGTCTGACAGAGGGCCTCCAGGAGAGAGGCCCAAGCAACACGCGCCCCGAGGAGCGTCTTGCCATATGTCACCACTGGGTCTGACTGAGCGCCTCCAGGAGAGAGGCCCAAGCAAGACGCGCCCCGAGGAGCGTCTTGCCACATGTCAACACTGGGTCTGACAGCGGGCCTCCAGGAGAGAGGCCCAAGCAAGACGCGCCCCGAGGAGTGTCTTGCCACATGTCACCACTGGGTCTGACTGAGCACCTCCAGGAGAGAGGCCCAAGCAAGACTCGCCCCGAGCAGTGTCGTGCCACATGTCACTACTCGGTCTGACTGAGCGCCTCCAGGAGAGAGGCCCAAGCAAGACGCGTCCCGAGGAGCGTCTTGCCACGTGTCAACACTGGGTCTGATTGAGGGCCTCCAGGAGAGAGTCCAAAGCAAGACGCTCCCCGAGGAGTGTTTTGCCACACGTCAACACTGGGTCTGACAAAGGTCCTCCAGGAGAGAGGCCCAAGCAATACGTGCCCCGAGGAGCGTCTAGCCACATGTCACCACTGGGTCTGACTGAGCGCCTCCAGGAGAGAGGCCCAAGCAAGACGCGCCCCGAGGAGCGTCTTGCCACATGTCAGCACTCGGTCTGACTGAGTGCCTCCAGGAGAGAGGCCCAAGCAAGACGCACCCCGAGGAGCGTCTTGCCACATATCACCACTGGGTCTGACTGAGAGCCTCCAGGAGAGAGAGCCAAGCAAGACGCGCCTCTAGGAGCGTCTTGCCACATGTCAACACTGGGTCTGACTGAGCGCCTCCAGGAGAGAGGCCCAAGCAAGAAGCGCCCCGAGGAGCGTCTTCCCACATGTCAACAATGGGTCTGACTGAGGGCCTCCAGGAGAGAAGCCCAAGCAAGACGCGCCCCGAGGAGCGTCTTGCCCCATGTCAACAATGGGTCTGACTGAGCGCCTCCAGGAGAGAGGCCCAAGCAAGACGGGCCCCGAGGAGCGTCTTGACACTTGTCAACACTGGGTCTGACTGAGCGCCTCCAGGAGAGAGGCCAAAGCAAGACCCGCCCAGAGGAGCGTCTTGCCACATGTCACCACTGGGTCTGACTGAGAGCCTCCAGGAGAGAGGCCCAAGCAAGACGCGCCCCGAGGAGCGTCTTGCCACATGTCAACACTGGGTCTGACTGAGCGCCTCCAGGAGAGAAGCCCAAGTAAGACGCGCCCCGAGGAGCGTCTTGCCACATGTCAACACTGGGTCTGACTGAGCGCCTCCAGGAGAGAGGCCCAAGCAAGACGCGCACCGAGGAGCGTCTTGCCACATGTCAGCACTCGGTCTGACTGAGCGCCTCCAGGAGAGAGGCCCAAGCAATAGGTGCCCCGAGGAGCGTCTTGCCACATGTCACCACTGGGTCTGACTGAGCGCCTCCAGGAGAGAGGCCCAAGTAAGACGCGCCCCGAGGAGCGTCTTGCCACATGTCAACACTGGGTCTGACTGAGAGCCTCCAGGAGAGAGGCCCAAGCAAGACGCGCCCCGAGGAGCGTCTTGCCACATGTCAACACTGGGTCTGACTGAGCGCCTCCAGGAGAGAGGCCCAAGCAAGACGCGCCCCGAGGAGTATCTTGACACTTGTCAACACTGGGTCTGACTGAGGGCCTCCATGAGAGAAGCCCAAGCAAGACGCGCCCCGAGGAGTGTCTTGCCACATGTCAACACTGGGTCTGACAGAGGGCCTCCAGGAGAGAGGCCCAAGCAATACGCGCCCCGAGGAGCGTCTTGCCATATGTCACCACTGGGTCTGACTGAGCGCCTCCAGGAGAGAGGCCCAAGCAAGACGCGCCCCGGGGAGCGTCTTGCCACATGTCAGCACTCGGTCTGACTAAGCGCCTCCAGGAGAGAGAGCCAAGCAAGACGCGCCCCTAGGAGTGTCTTGCCACATGTCAACATTGGGTCTGACAGAGGGCCTCCAGGAGAGAGGCCCAAGCAAGACGCGCCACGAGGAGCGTCTTGCCACATGTCAACACTGGGTCTGACCGAGCGCCTCCAGGAGAGAGGCCCAAGCAAGACGCGCCCCGAGGAGCGTCTTGCCACATGTCAGCACTCGGTCTGACTGAGTGCCTCCAGGAGAGAGGCCCAAGCAAGACGCGCCCCGAGGAGCGTCTTGCCACATATCACCACTGGGTCTGACTGAGAGCCTCCAGGAGAGAGAGCCAAGCAAGACGCGCCTCTAGGAGCGTCTTGCCACATGTCAACAATGGGTCTGACTGAGGGCCTCCAGGAGAGAAGCCCAAGCAAGACGCGCCCCGAGGAGCGTCTTGCCCCATGTCAACAATGGGTCTGACTGAGCGCCTCCAGGAGAGAGGCCCAAGCAAGACGCGCCCCGAGGAGCGTCTTGACACTTGTCAACACTGGGTCTGACTGAGCGCCTCCAGGAGAGAGGCCCAAGCAAGACGCGCCCAGAGGAGCGTCTTGCCACATGTCAACACTGGGTCTGACAGAGGGCCTCCAGGAGAGAGGCCCAAGCAAGACGCGGCCCGAGGAGCGTCTTGCCACATGTCAGCACTCGGTCTGACTGAGCGCCTCCAGGAGAGATGCCCAAGCAAGACGCGCCCCGAGGAGCGTCTTGCCACATGTCACCACTGGGTCTGACTGAGAGCCTCCAGGAGAGAGGCCCAAGCAAGACGCGCCCCGAGGAGCGTCTTGCCACATGTCAACACTGGGTCTGACTGAGCGCCTCCAGGAGAGAAGCCCAAGTAAGACGCGCCCCGAGGAGCGTCTTGCCACATGTCAACACTGGGTCTGACTGAGCGCCTCCAGGAGAGAGGCCCAAGCAAGACGCGCACCGAGGAGCGTCTTGCCACAAGTCAGCAATCGGTCTCACTGAGCGCCTCCAGGAGAGAGGCCCAAGCAAGACGTGCCCCGAGGAGCGTCATGCCACATGTCACTACTCGGTCTGACTGAGCGCCTCCAGGAGAGAGGCCCAAGCAAGACGCGCCCCGAGGAGCGTCTTGCCACGTGTCAACACTGGGTCTGACAGAGGGCCTCCAGGAGAGAGGCCCAAGCAAGACGCGCCCCGAGGAGCGTCTTGCCACATGTCAACACTGGGTCTGACTGAGCGCCTCCAGGAGAGAGCCCCAAGCAAGACGCGCACTGAGGAGCGTCTTGCCACATGTCAACACTGGGTCTGACAGAGGGCCTCCAGGAGAGAGGCCCAAGCAATAGGTGCCCCGAGGAGCGTCTTGCCACATGTCACCACTGGGTCTGACTGAGCGCCTCCAGGAGAGAGGCCCAAGTAAGACGCGCCCCGAGGAGCGTCTTGCCACATGTCAACACTGGGTCTGACTGAGAGCCTCCAGGAGAGAGGCCCAAGCAAGACGCGCCCCGAGGAGCGTCTTGCCACATGTCAACACTGGGTCTGACTGAGCGCCTCCAGGAGAGAGGCCCAATCAAGACGCGCCCCGAGGAGTATCTTGACACTTGTCAACACTGGGTCTGACTGAGGGCCTCCATGAGAGAAGCCCAAGCAAGACGCGCCCCGAGGAGTGTCTTGCCACATGTCAACACTGGGTCTGACAGAGGGCCTCCAGGAGAGAGGCCCAAGCAAGACGCGCACCGAGGAGCGTCTTGCCACATGTCAGCACTCGGTCTGACTGAGCGCCTCCAGGACAGAGGCCCAAGCAAGACGCGCCCCTAGGAGCGTCTTGCCACATGTCAACACTGGGTCTGACAGAGGGCCTCCAGGAGAGAGGCCCAAGCAAGACGCGCCCCGAGGAGTATCTTGACACTTGTCAACACTGGGTCTGACTGAGGGCCTCCATGAGAGAAGCCCAAGCAAGACGCGCCCCGAGGAGTGTCTTGCCACATGTCAACACTGGGTCTGACAGAGGGCCTCCAGGAGAGAGGCCCAAGCAATACGTGCCCCGAGGAGCGTCTAGCCACATGTCACCACTGGGTCTGACTGAGTGCCTCCAGGAGAGAGGCCCAAGCAAGACGCGGCCCGAGGAGCGTCTTGCCACATGTCAGCACTCGGTCTGACTGAGCGCCTCCAGGAGAGAGGCCCAAGCAAGACGCGCCCCGAGGAGCGTCTTGCCACATGTCACCACTGGGTCTGACTGAGAGCCTCCAGGAGAGAGGCCCAAGCAAGACGCGCCCCGAGGAGCGTCTTGCCACATGTCAACACTGGGTCTGACTGAGCGCCTCCAGGAGAGAAGCCCAAGTAAGACGCGCCCCGAGGAACGTCTTGCCACATGTCAACACTGGGTCTGACTGAGCGCCTCCAGGAGAGAGGCCCAAGCAAGACGCGCACCGAGGAGCGTCTTATCACATGTCAGCACTCGGTCTGACTGAGCGCCTCCAGGAGAGAGGCCCAAGCAAGACGCGCCCCTAGGAGCGTCTTGCCACATGTCAACACTGGGTCTGACAGAGGGCCTCCAGGAGAGAGGCCCAAGCAAGACGCGCCCCGAGGAGTATCTTGACACTTGTCAACACTGGGTCTGACTGAGGGCCTCCATGAGAGAAGCCCAAGCAAGACGCGCCCCGAGGAGTGTCTTGCCACATGTCAACACTGGGTCTGACAGAGGGCCTCCAGGAGAGAGGCCCAAGCAATACGCGCCCCGAGGAGCGTCTTGCCATATCTCACCACTGGGTCTGACTGAGAGCCTCCAGGAGAGAGGCCCAAGTAAGACGCGCCCCGAGGAGCGTCTTGCCACATGTCAACACTGGGTCTGACTGAGCGCCTCCAGGAGAGAGGCCCAAGCAAGACGCGCCCCGAGGAGTGTCTTGCCACATGTCAACACTGGGTCTGACTGAGCGCCTCCAGGAGAGAGGCCCAAGCAAGACGCGCCCCGAGGAGCGTCTTGCCACATGTCAACACTGGGTCTGACAGAGGGCCTCCAGGAGAGAGGCCCAAGCAATACGTGCCCCGAGGAGCATCTTGCCACATGTCACCACTGGGTCTGACTGAGCGCCTCCAGGAGAGAGGCCCAAGTAAGACGCGCCCCGAGGAGCGTCTTGCCACATGTCAACACTGGGTCTGACTGAGCGCCTCCAGGAGAGAGGCCCAAGCAAGACGTGCCCCGAGGAGCGTTTTGCCACATGTCAACACTGGGTCTTACTGAGCGCCTCCAGGAGAGAGGCCCAAGCAAGAAGCGCCCCGAGGAGCGTCTTCCCACATGTCAACAATGGGTCTGACTGAGGGCCTCCAGGAGAGAAGCCCAAGCAAGACGCGCCCCGAGGAGTGTCTTGCCACATGTCAACACTGGGTCTGACAGAGGGCCTCCAGGAGAGAGGCCCAAGCAATTCGCGCACCGAGGAGTGTCTTGCCATAGGTCACCACTTGGTCTGACTGAGCGCCTTCAGGAGAGAGGCCCAAGCAAGACGCGCCCCTAGGAGCGTCTTGCCACATGTCAACACTGGGTCTGACTGAGCGCCTCCAGGAGAGAGGCCCAAGCAAGACGCGCCCCGAGGAGTGTCTTGCCACATGTCAACACTGGGTCTGACAGAGGGCCTCCAGGAGAGAGGCCCAAGCAACACGCGCCCCGAGGAGCGTCTTGCCATATGTCACCACTGGGTCTGACTGAGCGCCTCCAGGAGAGAGGCCCAAGCAAGACGCGCCCCGAGGAGCGTCTTGCCACATGTCAGCAATCGGTCTCACTGAGCGCCTCCAGGAGAGAGGCCCAAGCAAGACGTGCCCCGAGGAGCGTCATGCCACATGTCACTACTCGGTCTGACTGAGCGCCTCCAGGAGAGAGGCCCAAGCAAGACGCGCCCCGAGGAGCGTCTTGCCACGTGTCAACACTGGGTCTGACAGAGGGCCTCCAGGAGAGAGGCCCAAGCAAGACGCGCCCCGAGGAGTGTCTTGCCACATGTCAACACTGGGTCTGACAGAGGGCCTCCAGGAGAGAGGCCCAAGCAATACGCGCCCCGAGGAGCGTCTTGCCATATGTCACCACTGGGTCTGACTGAGCGCCTCCAGGAGAGAGGCCCAAGCAAGACGCGCCCCGGGGAGCGTCTTGCCACATGTCAGCACTCGGTCTGACTAAGCGCCTCCAGGAGAGAGAGCCAAGCAAGACGCGCCCCTAGGAGCGACTCTTGCCACATGTCAACACTGGGTCTGACAGAGGGCCTCCAGGAGAGAGGCCCAAGCAAGACGCGCCCCGAGGAGTGTCTTGCCACATGTCAAAACTGGGTCTGACAGAGGGCCTCCAGGAGAGAGGCCCAAGCAATACGCGCCCCGAGGAGTGTCTTGCCATAGGTCACCACTGGGTCTGACTGAGCGCCTCCAGGAGAGAGGCCCAAGCAAGACGCGCCCCGAGAAGCACCTTGCCACACGTCAGCACTCGGTCTGACTGAGCCCCTCCAGGAGAGAGGCCCAAGCAAGACGCGCCCCTAGGAGCGTCTTGCCACATGTCAACACTGGGTCTGACTGAGCGCCTCCAGGAGAGAGGCCCAAGCAAGACGCGCCCCGAGGAGTGTCTTGCCACATGTCAACACTGGGTCTGACAGAGGGCCTCCAGGAGAGAGGCCCAAGCAACACGCGCCCCGAGGAGCGTTTTGCCATATGTCACCACTGGGTCTGACTGAGCGCCTCCAGGAGAGAGGCCCAAGCAAGACGCGCCCCGAGGAGCGTCTTGCCACATGTCAGCAATTGGTCTGACTAAGCGCCTCCAGGAGAGAGGCCCAAGCAAGCTGCGCCCCTAGGAGCGTCTTGCCACATGTCAACACTGGGTCTGACAGCGGGCCTCCAGGAGAGAGGCCCAAGCAAGACGCGCCCCGAGGAGTGTCTTGCCACATGTCAACACTGGGTCTGACAGAGGGCCTCCAGGAGAGAGGCCCAAGCAACACGCGCCCCGAGAAGCGTTTTGCCATATGTCACCACTGGGTCTGACTGAGCGCCTCCAGGAGAGAGGCCCAAGCAAGACGCGCCCCGAGGAGCGTCTTGCCACATGTCAGCAATCGGTCTGACTGAGCGCCTCCAGGAGAGAGGCCCAAGCAAGACGCGCCCCTAGGAGCGTCTTGCCACATGTCAACACTGGGTCTGACAGCGGGCCTCCAGGAGAGAGGCCCAAGCAAGATGGGCCCCGAGGAGCGTCTTGCCACAGGTCAGCACTCGGTCTGACTGAGAGCCTCCAGGAGAGAGGCCCAAGCAAGACGCGCCCTGAGGAGCGTCTTGCCACATGTCAACACTGGGTCTGACTGAGCGCCTCCAGTAGAGAGGCCCAAGCAAGACGCGCCCCGAGGAGTGTCTTGCCACATGTCAACACTGGGTCTGACTGAGCGCCTCCATTAGAGAGGCCCAAGCAAGACGCGCCCCGAGGAGCGTCTTGCCACATGTCAACACTGGGTCTGACTAAGCGCCTCCAGGAGAGAAAGCCAAGCAAGACGCGCCCCTAGGAGCGTCTTTCCACATGTCAACACTGGGTCTGACAGAGGGCCTCCAGGAGAGAGGCCCAAGCAAGACGCGCCCCGAGGAGTGTCTTTCCACATGTCAACACTGGGTCTGACAGAGGGCCTCCAGGAGAGAGGCCCAAGCAATACGGGCCCCGAGGAGTGTCTTGCCATAGGTCACCACTGGGTCTGACTGAGCGCCTCCAGGAGAGAGGCCCAAGCAAGACGCGCCCCGAGAAGCGCCTTGCCACACGTCAGCACTCGGTCTGACTGAGCCCCTCCAGGAGAGAGGCCCAAGCAAGACGCGCCCCTAGGAGCGTCTTGCCACATGTCAACACTGGGTCTGACTGAGCGCCTCCAGGAGAGAGGCCCAAGCAAGACGCGCCCCGAGGAGTGTCTTGCCACATGTCAACACTGGGTCTGACAGAGGGCCTCCAGGAGAGAGGCCCAAGCAACACGCGCCCCGAGGAGCGTTTTGCCATATGTCACCACTGGGTCTGACTGAGCGCCTCCAGGAGAGAGGCCCAAGAAAGACGCGCCCCGAGGAGCGTCTTGCCACATGTCAGCAATTGGTCTGACTGAGCGCCTCCAGGAGAGAGGCCCAAGCAAGATGCGCCCCTAGGAGCGTCTTGCCACATGTCAACACTGGGTCTGACAGCGGGCCTCCAGGAGAGAGGCCCAAGCAAGACGCGCCCCGAGGAGTGTCTTGCCACATGTCAACACTGGGTCTGACAGAGGGCCTCCAGGAGAGAGGCCCAAGCAACACGCGCCCCGAGGAGCGTTTTGCCATATGTCACCACTGGGTCTGACTGAGCGCCTCCAGGAGAGAGGCCCAAGCAAGACGCGCCCCGAGGAGCGTCTTGCCACATGTCAGCAATTGGTCTGACTGAGCGCCTCCAGGAGAGAGGCCCAAGCAAGACGCGCCCCTAGGAGCGTCTTGCCACATGTCAACACTGGGTCTGACAGCGGGCCTCCAGGAGAGAGGCCCAAGCAAGATGGGCCCCGAGGAGCGTCTTGCCACATGTCAGCACTCGGTCTGACTGAGAGCCTCCAGGAGAAAAGCCCAAGCAAGACGCGCCCTGAGGAGCGTCTTGCCACATGTCAACACTGGGTCTGACTGAGCGCCTCCAGTAGAGAGGCCCAAGCAAGACGCGCCCCGAGGAGTGTCTTGCCACATGTCAACACTGGGTCTGACTGAGCGCCTCCAGGAGAGAGGCCCAAGCAAGACACGCCCCGAGGAGCGTCTTGCCACATGTCAACACTGGGTCTGACAGAGGGCCTCCAGGAGAGAGGCCCAAGCAATAAGTGTCCCGAGGAGCGTCTTGCCACATGTCACCACTGGGTCTGACTGAGCGCCTCCAGGAGAGAGGCCCAAGTAAGACGCGCCCTGAGGAGCGTCTTGCCACATGTCAACACTGGGTCTGACTGAGCGCCTCCAGGAGAGAGGCCCAAGCAAGACGCGCCCCGAGGAGCGTCTTGCCACATGTCAACACTGGGTCTGACTGAGCGCCTCCAGGAGAGAGGCCCAAGCAAGAAGCGCCCCGAGGAGCGTCTTCCCACATGTCAACAATGGGTCTGACTGAGGGCCTCCAGGAGAGAAGCCCAAGCAAGACGCGCCCCGAGGAGCGTCTTGCCCCATGTCAACAATGGGTCTGACTGAGCATCTCCAGGAGAGAGGCCCAAGCAAGACGGGCCCCGAGGAGCGTCTTGACACTTGTCAACACTGGGTCTGACTGAGCGCCTCCAGGAGAGAGGCCCAAGCAAGACGCGCCCCGAGGAGCGTCTTGCCACATGTCAACACTGGGTCTGACAGAGGGCCTCCAGGAGAGAGGCCCAAGCAATAAGTGTCCCGAGGAGCGTCTTGCCACATGTCACCACTGGGTCTGACTGAGCGCCTCCAGGAGAGAGGCCCAAGTAAGACGCGCCCTGAGGAGCGTCTTGCCACATGTCAACACTGGGTCTGACTGAGCGCCTCCAGGAGAGAGGCCCAAGCAAGACGCGCCCCGAGGAGCGTCTTGCCACATGTCAACACTGGGTCTGACTGAGCGCCTCCAGGAGAGAGGCCCAAGCAAGAAGCGCCCCGAGGAGCGTCTTCCCACATGTCAACAATGGGTCTGACTGAGCATCTCCAGGAGAGAGGCCCAAGCAAGACGGGCCCCGAGGAGCGTCTTGACACTTGTCAACACTGGGTCTGACTGAGCGCCTCCAGGAGAGAGGCCCAAGCAAGACGCGCCCAGAGGAGCGTCTTGCCACATGTCAACACTGGGTCTGACAGAGGGCCTCCAGGAGAGAGGCCCAAGCAATACGTGCCCCGAGGAGCGTCTAGCCACATGTCACCACTGGGTCTGACTGAGTGCCTCCAGGAGAGAGGCCCAAGCAAGACGCGGCCCGAGGAGCGTCTTGCCACATGTCAGCACTCGGTCTGACTGAGCGCCTCCAGGAGAGAGGCCCAAGCAAGACGCGCCCCGAGGAGCGTCTTGCCACATGTCACCACTGGGTCTGACTGAGAGCCTCCAGGAGAGAGGCCCAAGCAAGACGCGCCCCGAGGAGCGTCTTGCCACATGTCAACACTGGGTCTGACTGAGCGCCTCCAGGAGAGAGGCCCAAGTAAGACGCGCCCCGAGGAGCGTCTTGCCACATGTCAACACTGGGTCTGACAGAGGGCCTCCAGGAGAGAGGCCCAAGCAAGACGCGCCCCGAGGAGCGTCTTGCCACATGTCAACTCTGGGTCTGACTGAGCGCCTCCAGGAGAGAGGCCCAAGCAAGACGTGCCCCGAGGAGCGTCTTGCCACATGTCAACACTGGGTCTGACTGAGCGCCTCCAGGAGAGAGGCCCAAGCAAGAAGCGCCGCGAGGAGCGTCTTGCCACATGTCAACAATGGGTCTGACTGAGGGCCTCCAGGAGAGAAGCCCAAGCAAGACGTGCCCCTAGGAGCGTCTTGCCACATGTCAACACTGGGTCTGACAGAGGGCCTCCAGGAGAGAGGCCCAAGCAAGACGCGCCCCGAGGAGCGTCTTGCCACATGTCAACACTGGGTCTGACTGAGCGCCTTCAGGAGAGAGGCCCAAGCAAGACGGGCCCCGAGGAGCGTCTTGCCACATGTCAGCACTCGGTCTGACTGAGCGCCTCCAGGAGAGAGGCCCAAGCAAGACGCGCCCCGAGGAGCGTCTTGCCACATGTCACCATTGGGTCTGACTGAGCGCCTCCAGGAGAGAGGCCCAAGCAAGACGGGCCCCGAGGAGCGTCTTGCCACATGTCACCATTGGGTCTGACTGAGCGCCTCCAGGAGAGAGGCCCAAGCAAGACGCGCCCCGAGGAGCGTCTTGCCACATGTCAACACTGGGTCTGACTGAGCGCCTCCAGGAGAGAGGCCCAAGTAAGACGCGCCCCGAGGAGCGTCTTGCCACATGTCAACACTGGGTCTGACTAAGCGCCTCCAGGAGAGAGGCCCAAGCAAGACGCGCCCCGGGGAGCGTCTTGCCACATGTCACCACTGGGTCTGACTGAGCGCCTCCAGGAGAGAGGCCCAAGCAAGACGCGCCCCGAGGAGCGTCTTGCCACATGTCAGCAATTGGTCTGACTGAGCGCCTCCAGGAGAGAGGCCCAAGCAAGACGCGCCCCTAGGAGCGTCTTGCCACATGTCAACACTGGGTCTGACAGCGGGCCTCCAGGAGAGAGGCCCAAGCAAGATGGGCCCCGAGGAGCGTCTTGCCACATGTCAGCACTCGGTCTGACTGAGAGCCTCCAGGAGAAAAGCCCAAGCAAGACGCGCCCTGAGGAGCGTCTTGCCACATGTCAACACTGGGTCTGACTGAGCGCCTCCAGTAGAGAGGCCCAAGCAAGACGCGCCCCGAGGAGTGTCTTGCCACATGTCAACACTGGGTCTGACTGAGCGCCTCCAGGAGAGAGGCCCAAGCAAGACGCGCCCCGAGGAGCGTCTTGCCACATGTCAACACTGGGTCTGACAGAGGGCCTCCAGGAGAGAGGCCCAAGCAATAAGTGTCCCGAGGAGCGTCTTGCCACATGTCACCACTGGGTCTGACTGAGCGCCTCCAGGAGAGAGGCCCAAGTAAGACGCGCCCTGAGGAGCGTCTTGCCACATGTCAACACTGGGTCTGACTGAGCGCCTCCAGGAGAGAGGCCCAAGCAAGACGCGCCCCGAGGAGCGTCTTGCCACATGTCAACACTGGGTCTGACTGAGCGCCTCCAGGAGAGAGGCCCAAGCAAGAAGCGCCCCGAGGAGCGTCTTCCCACATGTCAACAATGGGTCTGACTGAGGGCCTCCAGGAGAGAAGCCCAAGCAAGACGCGCCCCGAGGAGCGTCTTGCCCCATGTCAACAATGGGTCTGACTGAGCATCTCCAGGAGAGAGGCCCAAGCAAGACGGGCCCCGAGGAGCGTCTTGACACTTGTCAACACTGGGTCTGACTGAGCGCCTCCAGGAGAGAGGCCCAAGCAAGACGCGCCCCGAGGAGCGTCTTGCCACATGTCAACACTGGGTCTGACAGAGGGCCTCCAGGAGAGAGGCCCAAGCAATAAGTGTCCCGAGGAGCGTCTTGCCACATGTCACCACTGGGTCTGACTGAGCGCCTCCAGGAGAGAGGCCCAAGTAAGACGCGCCCTGAGGAGCGTCTTGCCACATGTCAACACTGGGTCTGACTGAGCGCCTCCAGGAGAGAGGCCCAAGCAAGACGCGCCCCGAGGAGCGTCTTGCCACATGTCAACACTGGGTCTGACTGAGCGCCTCCAGGAGAGAGGCCCAAGCAAGAAGCGCCCCGAGGAGCGTCTTCCCACATGTCAACAATGGGTCTGACTGAGGGCCTCCAGGAGAGAAGCCCAAGCAAGACGCGCCCCGAGGAGCGTCTTGCCCCATGTCAACAATGGGTCTGACTGAGCATCTCCAGGAGAGAGGCCCAAGCAAGACGGGCCCCGAGGAGCGTCTTGACACTTGTCAACACTGGGTCTGACTGAGCGCCTCCAGGAGAGAGGCCCAAGCAAGACGCGCCCAGAGGAGCGTCTTGCCACATGTCAACACTGGGTCTGACAGAGGGCCTCCAGGAGAGAGGCCCAAGCAATACGTGCCCCGAGGAGCGTCTAGCCACATGTCACCACTGGGTCTGACTGAGTGCCTCCAGGAGAGAGGCCCAAGCAAGACGCGGCCCGAGGAGCGTCTTGCCACATGTCAGCACTCGGTCTGACTGAGCGCCTCCAGGAGAGAGGCCCAAGCAAGACGCGCCCCGAGGAGCGTCTTGCCACATGTCACCACTGGGTCTGACTGAGAGCCTCCAGGAGAGAGGCCCAAGCAAGACGCGCCCCGAGGAGCGTCTTGCCACATGTCAACACTGGGTCTGACTGAGCGCCTCCAGGAGAGAGGCCCAAGTAAGACGCGCCCCGAGGAGCGTCTTGCCACATGTCAACACTGGGTCTGACAGAGGGCCTCCAGGAGAGAGGCCCAAGCAAGACGCGCCCCGAGGAGCGTCTTGCCACATGTCAACTCTGGGTCTGACTGAGCGCCTCCAGGAGAGAGGCCCAAGCAAGACGTGCCCCGAGGAGCGTCTTGCCACATGTCAACACTGGGTCTGACTGAGCGCCTCCAGGAGAGAGGCCCAAGCAAGAAGCGCCGCGAGGAGCGTCTTGCCACATGTCAACAATGGGTCTGACTGAGGGCCTCCAGGAGAGAAGCCCAAGCAAGACGTGCCCCTAGGAGCGTCTTGCCACATGTCAACACTGGGTCTGACAGAGGGCCTCCAGGAGAGAGGCCCAAGCAAGACGCGCCCCGAGGAGCGTCTTGCCACATGTCAACACTGGGTCTGACTGAGCGCCTTCAGGAGAGAGGCCCAAGCAAGACGGGCCCCGAGGAGCGTCTTGCCACATGTCAGCACTCGGTCTGACTGAGCGCCTCCAGGAGAGAGGCCCAAGCAAGACGCGCCCCGAGGAGCGTCTTGCCACATGTCACCATTGGGTCTGACTGAGCGCCTCCAGGAGAGAGGCCCAAGCAAGACGGGCCCCGAGGAGCGTCTTGCCACATGTCACCATTGGGTCTGACTGAGCGCCTCCAGGAGAGAGGCCCAAGCAAGACGCGCCCCGAGGAGCGTCTTGCCACATGTCAACACTGGGTCTGACTGAGCGCCTCCAGGAGAGAGGCCCAAGTAAGACGCGCCCCGAGGAGCGTCTTGCCACATGTCAACACTGGGTCTGACTAAGCGCCTCCAGGAGAGAGGCCCAAGCAAGACGCGCCCCGGGGAGCGTCTTGCCACATGTCAACACTGGGTCTGACTGAGCGCCTCCAGGAGAGAGGCCCAAGCAAGACGTGCCCCGAGGAGCGTCTAGCCACATGTCACCACTGGGTCTGACTGAGTTTCTCCAGGAGAGAGGCCCAAGCAAGACGCGGCCCGAGGAGCGTCTTGCCACATGTCAGCACTCGGTCTGACTGAGCGCCTCCAGGAGAGAGGCCCAAGCAAGACGCACCCCGAGGAGCGTCTTGCCACATGTCACCACTGGGTCTGACTGAGAGCCTCCAGGAGAGAGGCCCAAGCAAGACGCGCCCCGAGGAGCGTCTTGCCACATGTCAACACTGGGTCTGACTGAGCGCCTCCAGGAGAGAGGCCCAAGTAAGACGCGCCCCGAGGAGCGTCTTGCCACATGTCAACACTGGGTCTGACAGAGGGCCTCCAGGAGAGAGGCCCAAGCAATAGGTGCCCCGAGGAGCGTCTTGCCACATGTCACCACTGGGTCTGACTGAGCGCCTCCAGGAGAGAGGCCCAAGTAAGACGCGCCCCGAGGAGCGTCTTGCCACATGTCAACACTGGGTCTGACTGAGAGCCTCCAGGAGAGAGGCCCAAGCAAGACGCGCCCCGAGGAGCGTCTTGCCACATGTCAACACTGGGTCTGACTGAGCGCCTCCAGGAGAGAGGCCCAATCAAGACACGCCCCGAGGAGTATCTTGACACTTGTCAACACTGGGTCTGACTGAGGGCCTCCATGAGAGAAGCCCAAGCAAGACGCGCCCCGAGGAGTGTCTTGCCACATGTCAACACTGGGTCTGACAGAGGGCCTCCAGGAGAGAGGCCCAAGCAATACGCGCCCCGAGGAGCGTCTTGCCATATGTCACCACTGGGTCTGACTGAGCGCCTCCAGGAGAGAGGCCCAAGCAAGACGCGCCCCGGGGAGCGTCTTGCCACATGTCAGCACTCGGTCTGACTAAGCGCCTCCAGGAGAGAGAGCCAAGCAAGACGCGCCCCTAGGAGCGTCTTGCCACATGTCAACACTGGGTCTGACAGAGGGCCTCCAGGAGAGAGGCCCAAGCAAGACGCGCCCCGAGGAGTGTCTTGCCACATGTCAACACTGGGTCTGACAGAGGGCCTCCAGGAGAGAGGCCCAAGCAATACGCGCCCCGAGGAGTGTCTTGCCATAGGTCACCACTGGGTCTGACTGAGCGCCTCCAGGAGAGAGGCCCAAGCAAGACGCGCCCCGAGAAGCGCCTTGCCACACGTAAGCACTCGGTCTGACTGAGCCCCTCCAGGAGAGAGGCCCAAGCAAGACGCGCCCCTAGGAGCGTCTTGCCACATGTCAACACTGGGTCTGACTGAGCGCCTCCAGGAGAGAGGCCCAAGCAAGACGCGCCCCGAGGAGTGTCTTGCCACATGTCAACACTGGGTCTGACAGAGGGCCTCCAGGAGAGAGGCCCAAGCAACACGCGCCCCGAGGAGCGTTTTGCCATATGTCACCACTGGGTCTGACTGAGCGCCTCCAGGAGAGAGGCCCAAGCAAGACGCGCCCCGAGGAGCGTCTTGCCACATGTCAGCAATTGGTATGACTGAGCGCCTCCAGGAGAGAGGCCCAAGCAAGATGCGCCCCTAGGAGCGTCTTGCCACATGTCAACACTGGGTCTGACAGCGGGCCTCCAGGAGAGAGGCCCAAGCAAGACGCGCCCTGAGGAGTGTCTTGCCACATGTCAACACTGGGTCTGACAGAGGGCCTCCAGGAGAGAGGCCCAAGCAACACGCGCCCCGAGGAGCGTTTTGCCATATGTCACCACTGGGTCTGACTGAGCGCCTCCAGGAGAGAGGCCCAAGCAAGACGCGCCCCGAGGAGCGTCTTGCCACATGTCAGCAATCGGTCTGACTGAGCGCCTCCAGGAGAGAGGCCCAAGCAAGACGCGCCCCTAGGAGCGTCTTGCCACATGTCAACACTGGGTCTGACAGCGGGCCTCCAGGAGAGAGGCCCAAGCAAGATGGGCCCCGAGGAGCGTCTTGCCACATGTCAGCACTCGGTCTGACTGAGAGCCTCCAGGAGAGAGGCCCAAGCAAGACGCGCCCTGAGGAGCGTCTTGCCACATGTCAACACTGGGTCTGACTGAGCTCCTCCAGTAGAGAGGCCCAAGCAAGACGCGCCCCGAGGAGTGTCTTGCCACATGTCAACACTGGGTCTGACTGAGCGCCTCCATTAGAGAGGCCCAAGCAAGACGCGCCCCGAGGAGCGTCTTGCCACATGTCAACACTGGGTCTGACTAAGCGCCTCCAGGAGAGAGAGCCAAGCAAGACGCGCCCCTAGGAGCGTCTTGCCACATGTCAACACTGGGTCTGACAGAGGGCCTCCAGGAGAGAGGCCCAAGCAAGACGCGCCCCGAGGAGTGTCTTGCCACATGTCAACACTGGGTCTGACTGAGCGCCTCCAGGAGAGAGGCCCAAGCAAGACGCGCCCCGAGGAGTATCTTGACACTTGTCAACACTGGGTCTGACTGAGGGCCTCCATGAGAGAAGCCCAAGCAAGACGCGCCCCGAGGAGTGTCTTGCCACATGTCAACACTGGGTCTGACAGAGGGCCTCCAGGAGAGAGGCCCAAGCAATACGCGCCCCGAGGAGCGTCTTGCCTTATGTCACCACTGGGTCTGACTGAGCGCCTCCAGGAGAGAGGCCCAAGCAAGACGCGCCCCGGGGAGCGTCTTGCCAAATGTCAGCACTCGGTCTGACTAAGCGTCTCCAGGAGAGAGAGCCAAGCAAGACGCGCCCCTAGGAGCGTCTTGCCACATGTCAACACTGGGTCTGACAGAGGGCCTCCAGGAGAGAGGCCCAAGCAAGACGCGCCCCGAGGAGTGTCTTGCCACATGTCAACACTGGGTCTGACAGAGGGCCTCCAGGAGAGAGGCCCAAGCAATACGCGCCCCGAGGAGTGTCTTGCCATAGGTCACCACTGGGTCTGACTGAGCGCCTCCAGGAGAGAGGCCCAAGTAAGACGCGCCCCGAGAAGCGCCTTGCCACACGTCAGCACTCGGTCTGACTGAGCCCCTCCAGGAGAGAGGCCCAAGCAAGACGCGCCCCTAGGAGCGTCTTGCCACATGTCAACACTGGGTCTGACTGAGCGCCTCCAGGAGAGAGGCCCAAGCAATACGCGCCCCGAGGAGTGTCTTGCCACATGTCAACACTGGGTCTGACAGAGGGCCTCCAGGAGAGAGGCCCAAGCAACACGCGCCCCGAGGAGCGTTTTGCCATATGTCACCACTGGGTCTGACTGAGCGCCTCCAGGAGAGAGGCCCAAGCAAGACGCGCCCCGAGGAGCGTCTTGCCACATGTCAGCAATTGGTCTGACTGAGCGCCTCCAGGAGAGAGGCCCAAGCAAGATGCGCCCCTAGGAGCGTCTTGCCACATGTCAACACTGGGTCTGTTAGCGGGCCTCCAGGAGAGAGGCCCAAGCAAGACGCGCCCCGAGGAGTGTCTTGCCACATGTCAACACTGGGTCTGACAGAGGGCCTCCAGGAGAGAGGCCCAAGCAACACGCGCCCCGAGGAGCGTTTTGCCATATGTCACCACTGGGTCTGACTGAGCGCCTCCAGGAGAGAGGCCCAAGCAAGACGCGCCCCGAGGAGCGTCTTGCCACATGTCAGCAATCGGTCTGACTGAGCGCCTCCAGGAGAGAGGCCCAAGCAAGACGCGCCCCTAGGAGCGTCTTGCCACATGTCAACACTGGGTCTGACAGCGGGCCTCCAGGAGAGAGGCCCAAGCAAGATGGGCCCCGAGGAGCGTCTTGCCACATGTCAGCACTCGGTCTGACTGAGAGCCTCCAGGAGAGAGGCCCAAGCAAGACGCGCCCTGAGGAGCGTCTTGCCACATGTCAACACTGGGTCTGACTGAGCGCCTCCAGTAGAGAGGCCCAAGCAAGACGCGCCCCGAGGAGTGTCTTGCCACATGTCAACACTGGGTCTGACTGAGCGCCTCCATTAGAGAGGCCCAAGCAAGACGCGCCCCGAGGAGCGTCTTGCCACATGTCAACACTGGGTCTGACTAAGCGCCTCCAGGAGAGAGAGCCAAGCAAGACGCGCCCCTTGGAGCGTCTTGCCACATGTCAACACTGGGTCTGACAGAGGGCCTCCAGGAGAGAGGCCCAAGCAAGACGCGCCCCGAGGAGTGTCTTGCCACATGTCAACACTGGGTCTGACAGAGGGCCTCCAGGAGAGAGGCCCAAGCAATACGCGCCCCGAGGAGTGTCTTGCCATAGGTCACCACTGGGTCTGACTGAGCGCCTCCAGGAGAGAGGCCCAAGCAAGACGCGCCCCGAGAAGCGCCTTGCCACACGTCAGCACTCGGTCTGACTGAGCCCCTCCAGGAGAGAGGCCCAAGCAAGACGCGCCCCTAGGAGCGTCTTGCCACATGTCAACACTGGGTCTGACTGAGCGCCTCCAGGAGAGAGGCCCAAGCAAGACGCGCCCCGAGGAGTGTCTTGCCACATGTCAACACTGGGTCTGACAGAGGGCCTCCAGGAGAGAGGCCCAAGCAACACGCGCCCCGAGGAGCGTTTTGCCATATGTCACCACTGGGTCTGACTGAGCGCCTCCAGGAGAGAGGCCCAAGCAAGACGCGCCCCGAGGAGCGTCTTGCCACATGTCAGCAATTGGTCTGACTGAGCGCCTCCAGGAGAGAGGCCCAAGCAAGATGCGCCCCTAGGAGCGTCTTGCCACATGTCAACACTGGGTCTGACAGCGGGCCTCCAGGAGAGAGGCCCAAGCAAGACGCGCCCCGAGGAGTGTCTTGCCACATGTCAACACTGGGTCTGACAGAGGGCCTCCAGGAGAGAGGCCCAAGCAAAACGCGCCGCGAGGAGCGTTTTGCCATATGTCACCACTGGGTCTGACTGAGCGCCTCCAGGAGAGAGGCCCAAGCAAGACGCGCCCCGAGGAGCGTCTTGCCACATGTCAGCAATCGGTCTGACTGAGCGCCTCAAGGAGAGAGGCCCAAGCAAGACGCGCCCCTAGGAGCGTCTTGCCACATGTCAACACTGGGTCTGACAGCGGGCCTCCAGGAGAGAGGCCCAAGCAAGATGGGCCCCGAGGAGCGTCTTGCCACATGTCAGCACTCGGTCTGACTGAGAGCCTCCAGGAGAAAGGCCCAAGCAAGACGCGCCCTGAGGAGCGTCTTGCCACATGTCAACACTGGGTCTGACTGAGCGCCTCCAGTAGAGAGGCCCAAGCAAGACGCGCCCCGAGGAGTGTCTTGCCACATGTCAACACTGGGTCTGACTGAGCGCCTCCAGGAGAGAGGCCCAAGCAAGATGCGCCCCGAGGAGCGTCTTGCCACATGTCAACACTGGGTCTGACAGAGGGCCTCCAGGAGAGAGGCCCAAGCAATACGTGCCCCGAGGAGCGTCTTGCCACATGTCACCACTGGGTCTGACTGAGCGCCTCCAGGAGAGAGGCCCAAGTAAGACGCGCCCCGAGGAGAGTCTTGCCACATGTCAACACTGGGTCTGACTGAGCGCCTCCAGAAGAGAGGCCAGAGCAAGACGCGCCCCGAGGAGCGTCTTGCCACATGTCAACACTGGGTCTGACTGAGCGCCTCCAGGAGAGAGGCCCAAGCAAGACGTGCCCCGAGGAGCGTCTTGACACATGTCAACACTGGGTCTGACTGAGCGCCTCCAGGAGAGAGGCCCAAGCAAGAAGCGCCCCGAGGAGCGTCTTCCCACATGTCAACAATGGGTCTGACTGAGGGCCTCCAGGAGAGAGGCCCAAGCAAGACGTGCCCCGAGGAGTGTCTTGCCACATGTCAAAACTGGGTCTGACAGAGGGCCTCCAGGAGAGAGGCCCAAGCAATACGCGCCCCGAGGAGTGTCTTGCCATAGGTCACCACTGGGTCTGACTGAGCGCCTCCAGGAGAGAGGCCCAAGCAAGACGCGCCCCGAGAAGCACCTTGCCACACGTCAGCACTCGGTCTGACTGAGCCCCTCCAGGAGAGAGGCCCAAGCAAGACGCGCCCCTAGGAGCGTCTTGCCACATGTCAACACTGGGTCTGACTGAGCGCCTCCAGGAGAGAGGCCCAAGCAAGACGCGCCCCGAGGAGTGTCTTGCCACATGTCAACACTGGGTCTGACAGAGGGCCTCCAGGAGAGAGGCCCAAGCAACACGCGCCCCGAGGAGCGTTTTGCCATATGTCACCACTGGGTCTGACTGAGCGCCTCCAGGAGAGAGGCCCAAGCAAGACGCGCCCCGAGGAGCGTCTTGCCACATGTCAGCAATTGGTCTGACTAAGCGCCTCCAGGAGAGAGGCCCAAGCAAGCTGCGCCCCTAGGAGCGTCTTGCCACATGTCAACACTGGGTCTGACAGCGGGCCTCCAGGAGAGAGGCCCAAGCAAGACGCGCCCCGAGGAGTGTCTTGCCACATGTCAACACTGGGTCTGACAGAGGGCCTCCAGGAGAGAGGCCCAAGCAACACGCGCCCCGAGAAGCGTTTTGCCATATGTCACCACTGGGTCTGACTGAGCGCCTCCAGGAGAGAGGCCCAAGCAAGACGCGCCCCGAGGAGCGTCTTGCCACATGTCAGCAATCGGTCTGACTGAGCGCCTCCAGGAGAGAGGCCCAAGCAAGACGCGCCCCTAGGAGCGTCTTGCCACATGTCAACACTGGGTCTGACAGCGGGCCTCCAGGAGAGAGGCCCAAGCAAGATGGGCCCCGAGGAGCGTCTTGCCACAGGTCAGCACTCGGTCTGACTGAGAGCCTCCAGGAGAGAGGCCCAAGCAAGACGCGCCCTGAGGAGCGTCTTGCCACATGTCAACACTGGGTCTGACTGAGCGCCTCCAGTAGAGAGGCCCAAGCAAGACGCGCCCCGAGGAGTGTCTTGCCACATGTCAACACTGGGTCTGACTGAGCGCCTCCATTAGAGAGGCCCAAGCAAGACGCGCCCCGAGGAGCGTCTTGCCACATGTCAACACTGGGTCTGACTAAGCGCCTCCAGGAGAGAAAGCCAAGCAAGACGCGCCCCTAGGAGCGTCTTGCCACATGTCAACACTGGGTCTGACAGAGGGCCTCCAGGAGAGAGGCCCAAGCAAGACGCGCCCCGAGGAGTGTCTTTCCACATGTCAACACTGGGTCTGACAGAGGGCCTCCAGGAGAGAGGCCCAAGCAATACGGGCCCCGAGGAGTGTCTTGCCATAGGTCACCACTGGGTCTGACTGAGCGCCTCCAGGAGAGAGGCCCAAGCAAGACGCGCCCCGAGAAGCGCCTTGCCACACGTCAGCACTCGGTCTGACTGAGCCCCTCCAGGAGAGAGGCCCAAGCAAGACGCGCCCCTAGGAGCGTCTTGCCACATGTCAACACTGGGTCTGACTGAGCGCCTCCAGGAGAGAGGCCCAAGCAAGACGCGCCCCGAGGAGTGTCTTGCCACATGTCAACACTGGGTCTGACAGAGGGCCTCCAGGAGAGAGGCCCAAGCAACACGCGCCCCGAGGAGCGTTTTGCCATATGTCACCACTGGGTCTGACTGAGCGCCTCCAGGAGAGAGGCCCAAGCAAGACGCGCCCCGAGGAGCGTCTTGCCACATGTCAGCAATTGGTCTGACTGAGCGCCTCCAGGAGAGAGGCCCAAGCAAGATGCGCCCCTAGGAGCGTCTTGCCACATGTCAACACTGGGTCTGACAGCGGGCCTCCAGGAGAGAGGCCCAAGCAAGACGCGCCCCGAGGAGTGTCTTGCCACATGTCAACACTGGGTCTGACAGAGGGCCTCCAGGAGAGAGGCCCAAGCAACACGCGCCCCGAGGAGCGTTTTGCCATATGTCACCACTGGGTCTGACTGAGCGCCTCCAGGAGAGAGGCCCAAGCAAGACGCGCCCCGAGGAGCGTCTTGCCACATGTCAGCAATTGGTCTGACTGAGCGCCTCCAGGAGAGAGGCCCAAGCAAGACGCGCCCCTAGGAGCGTCTTGCCACATGTCAACACTGGGTCTGACAGCGGGCCTCCAGGAGAGAGGCCCAAGCAAGATGGGCCCCGAGGAGCGTCTTGCCACATGTCAGCACTCGGTCTGACTGAGAGCCTCCAGGAGAAAAGCCCAAGCAAGACGCTCCCTGAGGAGCGTCTTGCCACATGTCAACACTGGGTCTGACTGAGCGCCTCCAGTAGAGAGGCCCAAGCAAGACGCGCCCCGAGGAGTGTCTTGCCACATGTCAACACTGGGTCTGACTGAGCGCCTCCAGGAGAGAGGCCCAAGCAAGACGCGCCCCGAGGAGCGTCTTGCCACATGTCAACACTGGGTCTGACAGAGGGCCTCCAGGAGAGAGGCCCAAGCAATAAGTGTCCCGAGGAGCGTCTTGCCACATGTCACCACTGGGTCTGACTGAGCGCCTCCAGGAGAGAGGCCCAAGTAAGACGCGCCCTGAGGAGCGTCTTGCCACATGTCAACACTGGGTCTGACTGAGCGCCTCCAGGAGAGAGGCCCAAGCAAGACGCGCCCCGAGGAGCGTCTTGCCACATGTCAACACTGGGTCTGACTGAGCGCCTCCAGGAGAGAGGCCCAAGCAAGACGCGCCCCGAGGAGCGTCTTGCCACATGTCAACACTGGGTCTGACTGAGCGCCTCCAGGAGAGAGGCCCAAGCAAGACGTGCCCCGAGGAGCGTCTTGCCACATGTCAACACTGGGTCTGACTGAGCGCCTCCAGGAGAGAGGCCCAAGCAAGAAGCGCCCCGAGGAGCGTCTTCCCACATGTCAACAATGGGTCTGACTGAGGGCCTCCAGGAGAGAAGCCCAAGCAAGACGCGCCCCGAGGAGCGTCTTGCCCCATGTCAACAATGGGTCTGACTGAGCATCTCCAGGAGAGAGGCCCAAGCAAGACGGGCCCCGAGGAGCGTCTTGACACTTGTCAACACTGGGTCTGACTGAGCGCCTCCAGGAGAGAGGCCCAAGCAAGACGCGCCCAGAGGAGCGTCTTGCCACATGTCAACACTGGGTCTGACAGAGGGCCTCCAGGAGAGAGGCCCAAGCAATACGTGCCCCGAGGAGCGTCTAGCCACATGTCACCACTGGGTCTGACTGAGTGCCTCCAGGAGAGAGGCCCAAGCAAGACGCGGCCCGAGGAGCGTCTTGCCACATGTCAGCACTCGGTCTGACTGAGCGCCTCCAGGAGAGAGGCCCAAGCAAGACGCGCCCCGAGGAGCGTCTTGCCACATGTCACCACTGGGTCTGACTGAGAGCCTCCAGGAGAGAGGCCCAAGCAAGACGCGCCCCGAGGAGCGTCTTGCCACATGTCAACACTGGGTCTGACTGAGCGCCTCCAGGAGAGAGGCCCAAGTAAGACGCGCCCCGAGGAGCGTCTTGCCACATGTCAACACTGGGTCTGACAGAGGGCCTCCAGGAGAGAGGCCCAAGCAAGACGCGCCCCGAGGAGCGTCTTGCCACATGTCAACTCTGGGTCTGACTGAGCGCCTCCAGGAGAGAGGCCCAAGCAAGACGTGCCCCGAGGAGCGTCTTGCCACATGTCAACACTGGGTCTGACTGAGCGCCTCCAGGAGAGAGGCCCAAGCAAGAAGCGCCGCGAGGAGCGTCTTGCCACATGTCAACAATGGGTCTGACTGAGGGCCTCCAGGAGAGAAGCCCAAGCAAGACGCGCCCCTAGGAGCGTCTTGCCACATGTCAACACTGGGTCTGACAGAGGGCCTCCAGGAGAGAGGCCCAAGCAAGACGCGCCCCGAGGAGCGTCTTGCCACATGTCAACACTGGGTCTGACTGAGCGCCTTCAGGAGAGAGGCCCAAGCAAGACGGGCCCCGAGGAGCGTCTTGCCACATGTCAGCACTCGGTCTGACTGAGCGCCTCCAGGAGAGAGGCCCAAGCAAGACGCGCCCCGAGGAGCGTCTTGCCACATGTCACCATTGGGTCTGACTGAGCGCCTCCAGGAGAGAGGCCCAAGCAAGACGGGCCCCGAGGAGCGTCTTGCCACATGTCACCATTGGGTCTGACTGAGCGCCTCCAGGAGAGAGGCCCAAGCAAGACGCGCCCCGAGGAGCGTCTTGCCACATGTCAACACTGGGTCTGACTGAGCGCCTCCAGGAGAGAGGCCCAAGTAAGACGCGCCCCGAGGAGCGTCTTGCCACATGTCAACACTGGGTCTGACTAAGCGCCTCCAGGAGAGAGGCCCAAGCAAGACGCGCCCCGGGGAGCGTCTTGCCACATGTCAACACTGGGTCTGACTGAGCGCCTCCAGGAGAGAGGCCCAAGCAAGACGTGCCCCGAGGAGCGTCTAGCCACATGTCACCACTGGGTCTGACTGAGTTTCTCCAGGAGAGAGGCCCAAGCAAGACGCGGCCCGAGGAGCGTCTTGCCACATGTCAGCACTCGGTCTGACTGAGCGCCTCCAGGAGAGAGGCCCAAGCAAGACGCACCCCGAGGAGCGTCTTGCCACATGTCACCACTGGGTCTGACTGAGAGCCTCCAGGAGAGAGGCCCAAGCAAGACGCGCCCCGAGGAGCGTCTTGCCACATGTCAACACTGGGTCTGACTGAGCGCCTCCAGGAGAGAGGCCCAAGTAAGACGCGCCCCGAGGAGCGTCTTGCCACATGTCAACACTGGGTCTGACAGAGGGCCTCCAGGAGAGAGGCCCAAGCAATAGGTGCCCCGAGGAGCGTCTTGCCACATGTCACCACTGGGTCTGACTGAGCGCCTCCAGGAGAGAGGCCCAAGTAAGACGCGCCCCGAGGAGCGTCTTGCCACATGTCAACACTGGGTCTGACTGAGAGCCTCCAGGAGAGAGGCCCAAGCAAGACGCGCCCCGAGGAGCGTCTTGCCACATGTCAACACTGGGTCTGACTGAGCGCCTCCAGGAGAGAGGCCCAATCAAGACACGCCCCGAGGAGTATCTTGACACTTGTCAACACTGGGTCTGACTGAGGGCCTCCATGAGAGAAGCCCAAGCAAGACGCGCCCCGAGGAGTGTCTTGCCACATGTCAACACTGGGTCTGACAGAGGGCCTCCAGGAGAGAGGCCCAAGCAATACGCGCCCCGAGGAGCGTCTTGCCATATGTCACCACTGGGTCTGACTGAGCGCCTCCAGGAGAGAGGCCCAAGCAAGACGCGCCCCGGGGAGCGTCTTGCCACATGTCAGCACTCGGTCTGACTAAGCGCCTCCAGGAGAGAGAGCCAAGCAAGACGCGCCCCTAGGAGCGTCTTGCCACATGTCAACACTGGGTCTGACAGAGGGCCTCCAGGAGAGAGGCCCAAGCAAGACGCGCCCCGAGGAGTGTCTTGCCACATGTCAACACTGGGTCTGACAGAGGGCCTCCAGGAGAGAGGCCCAAGCAATACGCGCCCCGAGGAGTGTCTTGCCATAGGTCACCACTGGGTCTGACTGAGCGCCTCCAGGAGAGAGGCCCAAGCAAGACGCGCCCCGAGAAGCGCCTTGCCACACGTAAGCACTCGGTCTGACTGAGCCCCTCCAGGAGAGAGGCCCAAGCAAGACGCGCCCCTAGGATCGTCTTGCCACATGTCAACACTGGGTCTGACTGAGCGCCTCCAGGAGAGAGGCCCAAGCAAGACGCGCCCCGAGGAGTGTCTTGCCACATGTCAACACTGGGTCTGACAGAGGGCCTCCAGGAGAGAGGCCCAAGCAACACGCGCCCCGAGGAGCGTTTTGCCATATGTCACCACTGGGTCTGACTGAGCGCCTCCAGGAGAGAGGCCCAAGCAAGACGCGCCCCGAGGAGCGTCTTGCCACATGTCAACACTGGGTCTGACAGCGGGCCTCCAGGAGAGAGGCCCAAGCAAGACGCGCCCTGAGGAGTGTCTTGCCACATGTCAACACTGGGTCTGACAGAGGGCCTCCAGGAGAGAGGCCCAAGCAACACGCGCCCCGAGGAGCGTTTTGCCATATGTCACCACTGGGTCTGACTGAGCGCCTCCAGGAGAGAGGCCCAAGCAAGACGCGCCCCGAGGAGCGTCTTGCCACATGTCAGCAATCGGTCTGACTGAGCGCCTCCAGGAGAGAGGCCCAAGCAAGACGCGCCCCTAGGAGCGTCTTGCCACATGTCAACACTGGGTCTGACAGCGGGCCTCCAGGAGAGAGGCCCAAGCAAGATGGGCCCCGAGGAGCGTCTTGCCACATGTCAGCACTCGGTCTGACTGAGAGCCTCCAGGAGAGAGGCCCAAGCAAGACGCGCCCTGAGGAGCGTCTTGCCACATGTCAACACTGGGTCTGACTGAGCGCCTCCAGTAGAGAGGCCCAAGCAAGACGCGCCCCGAGGAGTGTCTTGCCACATGTCAACACTGGGTCTGACTGAGCGCCTCCATTAGAGAGGCCCAAGCAAGACGCGCCCCGAGGAGCGTCTTGCCACATGTCAACACTGGGTCTGACTAAGCGCCTCCAGGAGAGAGAGCCAAGCAAGACGCGCCCCTAGGAGCGTCTTGCCACATGTCAACACTGGGTCTGACAGAGGGCCTCCAGGAGAGAGGCCCAAGCAAGACGCGCCCCGAGGAGTGTCTTGCCACATGTCAACACTGGGTCTGACTGAGCGCCTCCAGGAGAGAGGCCCAAGCAAGACGCGCCCCGAGGAGTATCTTGACACTTGTCAACACTGGGTCTGACTGAGGGCCTCCATGAGAGAAGCCCAAGCAAGACGCGCCCCGAGGAGTGTCTTGCCACATGTCAACACTGGGTCTGACAGAGGGCCTCCAGGAGAGAGGCCCAAGCAATACGCGCCCCGAGGAGCGTCTTGCCTTATGTCACCACTGGGTCTGACTGAGCGCCTCCAGGAGAGAGGCCCAAGCAAGACGCGCCCCGGGGAGCGTCTTGCCAAATGTCAGCACTCGGTCTGACTAAGCGTCTCCAGGAGAGAGAGCCAAGCAAGACGCGCCCCTAGGAGCGTCTTGCCACATGTCAACACTGGGTCTGACAGAGGGCCTCCAGGAGAGAGGCCCAAGCAAGACGCGCCCCGAGGAGTGTCTTGCCACATGTCAACACTGGGTCTGACAGAGGGCCTCCAGGAGAGAGGCCCAAGCAATACGCGCCCCGAGGAGTGTCTTGCCATAGGTCACCACTGGGTCTGACTGAGCGCCTCCAGGAGAGAGGCCCAAGTAAGACGCGCCCCGAGAAGCGCCTTGCCACACGTCAGCACTCGGTCTGACTGAGCCCCTCCAGGAGAGAGGCCCAAGCAAGACGCGCCCCTAGGAGCGTCTTGCCACATGTCAACACTGGGTCTGACTGAGCGCCTCCAGGAGAGAGGCCCAAGCAATACGCGCCCCGAGGAGTGTCTTGCCACATGTCAACACTGGGTCTGACAGAGGGCCTCCAGGAGAGAGGCCCAAGCAACACGCGCCCCGAGGAGCGTTTTGCCATATGTCACCACTGGGTCTGACTGAGCGCCTCCAGGAGAGAGGCCCAAGCAAGACGCGCCCCGAGGAGCGTCTTGCCACATGTCAGCAATTGGTCTGACTGAGCGCCTCCAGGAGAGAGGCCCAAGCAAGATGCGCCCCTAGGAGCGTCTTGCCACATGTCAACACTGGGTCTGTTAGCGGGCCTCCAGGAGAGAGGCCCAAGCAAGACGCGCCCCGAGGAGTGTCTTGCCACATGTCAACACTGGGTCTGACAGAGGGCCTCCAGGAGAGAGGCCCAAGCAACACGCGCCCCGAGGAGCGTTTTGCCATATGTCACCACTGGGTCTGACTGAGCGCCTCCAGGAGAGAGGCCCAAGCAAGACGCGCCCCGAGGAGCGTCTTGCCACATGTCAGCAATCGGTCTGACTGAGCGCCTCCAGGAGAGAGGCCCAAGCAAGACGCGCCCCTAGGAGCGTCTTGCCACATGTCAACACTGGGTCTGACAGCGGGCCTCCAGGAGAGAGGCCCAAGCAAGATGGGCCCCGAGGAGCGTCTTGCCACATGTCAGCACTCGGTCTGACTGAGAGCCTCCAGGAGAGAGGCCCAAGCAAGACGCGCCCTGAGGAGCGTCTTGCCACATGTCAACACTGGGTCTGACTGAGCGCCTCCAGTAGAGAGGCCCAAGCAAGACGCGCCCCGAGGAGTGTCTTGCCACATGTCAACACTGGGTCTGACTGAGCGCCTCCATTAGAGAGGCCCAAGCAAGACGCGCCCCGAGGAGCGTCTTGCCACATGTCAACACTGGGTCTGACTAAGCGCCTCCAGGAGAGAGAGCCAAGCAAGACGCGCCCCTAGGAGCGTCTTGCCACATGTCAACACTGGGTCTGACAGAGGGCCTCCAGGAGAGAGGCCCAAGCAAGACGCGCCCCGAGGAGTGTCTTGCCACATGTCAACACTGGGTCTGACAGAGGGCCTCCAGGAGAGAGGCCCAAGCAATACGCGCCCCGAGGAGTGTCTTGCCATAGGTCACCACTGGGTCTGACTGAGCGCCTCCAGGAGAGAGGCCCAAGCAAGACGCGCCCCGAGAAGCGCCTTGCCACACGTCAGCACTCGGTCTGACTGAGCCCCTCCAGGAGAGAGGCCCAAGCAAGACGCGCCCCTAGGAGCGTCTTGCCACATGTCAACACTGGGTCTGACTGAGCGCCTCCAGGAGAGAGGCCCAAGCAAGACGCGCCCCGAGGAGTGTCTTGCCACATGTCAACACTGGGTCTGACAGAGGGCCTCCAGGAGAGAGGCCCAAGCAACACGCGCCCCGAGGAGCGTTTTGCCATATGTCACCACTGGGTCTGACTGAGCGCCTCCAGGAGAGAGGCCCAAGCAAGACGCGCCCCGAGGAGCGTCTTGCCACATGTCAGCAATTGGTCTGACTGAGCGCCTCCAGGAGAGAGGCCCAAGCAAGATGCGCCCCTAGGAGCGTCTTGCCACATGTCAACACTGGGTCTGACAGCGGGCCTCCAGGAGAGAGGCCCAAGCAAGACGCGCCCCGAGGAGTGTCTTGCCACATGTCAACACTGGGTCTGACAGAGGGCCTCCAGGAGAGAGGCCCAAGCAAAACGCGCCGCGAGGAGCGTTTTGCCGTATGTCACCACTGGGTCTGACTGAGCGCCTCCAGGAGAGAGGCCCAAGCAAGACGCGCCCCGAGGAGCGTCTTGCCACATGTCAGCAATCGGTCTGACTGAGCGCCTCAAGGAGAGAGGCCCAAGCAAGACGCGCCCCTAGGAGCGTCTTGCCACATGTCAACACTGGGTCTGACAGCGGGCCTCCAGGAGAGAGGCCCAAGCAAGATGGGCCCCGAGGAGCGTCTTGCCACATGTCAGCACTCGGTCTGACTGAGAGCCTCCAGGAGAAAGGCCCAAGCAAGACGCGCCCTGAGGAGCGTCTTGCCACATGTCAACACTGGGTCTGACTGAGCGCCTCCAGTAGAGAGGCCCAAGCAAGACGCGCCCCGAGGAGTGTCTTGCCACATGTCAACACTGGGTCTGACTGAGCGCCTCCAGGAGAGAGGCCCAAGCAAGATGCGCCCCGAGGAGCGTCTTGCCACATGTCAACACTGGGTCTGACAGAGGGCCTCCAGGAGAGAGGCCCAAGCAATACGTGCCCCGAGGAGCGTCTTGCCACATGTCACCACTGGGTCTGACTGAGCGCCTCCAGGAGAGAGGCCCAAGTAAGACGCGCCCCGAGGAGAGTCTTGCCACATGTCAACACTGGGTCTGACTGAGCGCCTCCAGAAGAGAGGCCAGAGCAAGACGCGCCCCGAGGAGCGTCTTGCCACATGTCAACACTGGGTCTGACTGAGCGCCTCCAGGAGAGAGGCCCAAGCAAGACGTGCCCCGAGGAGCGTCTTGACACATGTCAACACTGGGTCTGACTGAGCGCCTCCAGGAGAGAGGCCCAAGCAAGAAGCGCCCCGAGGAGCGTCTTCCCACATGTCAACAATGGGTCTGACTGAGGGCCTCCAGGAGAGAAGCCCAAGCAAGACGCGCCCCGAGGACCGTCTTGCCCCATGTCAACAATGGGTCTGACTGAGCACCTCCAGGAGAGAGGCCCAAGCAAGACGGGCCCCGAGGAGCGTCTTGACACTTGTCAACACTGGGTCTGACTGAGCGCCTCCAGGAGAGAGGCCCAAGCAAGACGCGCCCAGAGGAGCGTCTTGCCACATGTCAACACTGGGTCTGACAGAGGGCCTCCAGGAGAGAGGCCCAAGCAATACGTGCCCCGAGGAGCGTCTAGCCACATGTCACCACTGGGTCTGACTGAGTGCCTCCAGGAGAGAGGCCCAAGCAAGACGCGGCCCGAGGAGCGTCTTGCCACATGTCAGCACTCGGTCTGACTCAGCGCCTCCAGGAGAGAGGCCCAAGCAAGACGCGCCCCGAGGAGCGTCTTGCCACATGTCACCACTGGGTCTGACTGAGAGCCTCCAGGAGAGAGGCCCAAGCAAGACGCGCCCCGAGGAGCGTCTTGCCACATGTCAACACTGGGTCTGACTGAGCGCCTCCAGGAGAGAGGCCCAAGTAAGACGCGCCCCGAGGAGCGTCTTGCCACATGTCAACACTGGGTCTGACAGAGGGCCTCCAGGAGAGAGGCCCAAGCAAGACGCGCCCCGAGGAGCGTCTTGCCACATGTCAACACTGGGTCTGACTGAGCGCCTCCAGGAGAGAGGCCCAAGCAAGACGTGCCCCGAGGAGAGTCTTGCCACATGTCAACAATGGGTCTGACTGAGCGCCTCCAGGAGAGAGGCCCAAGCAAGAAGCGCCACGAGGAGCGTCTTGCCACATGTCAACAATGGGTCTGACTGAGGGCCTCCAGGAGAGAAGCCCAAGCAAGAAGCGCCCCTAGGAGCGTCTTGCCACATGTCAACACTGGGTCTGACAGAGGGCCTCCAGGAGAGAGGCCCAAGCAAGACGCGCCCCGAGGAGCGTCTTGCCACATGTCAACACTGGGTCTGACTGAGCGCCTTCAGGAGAGAGGCCCAAGCAAGACGGGCCCCGAGGAGCGTCTTGCCACATGTCAGCACTCGGTCTGACTGAGCGCCTCCAGGAGAGAGGCCCAAGCAAGACGCGCCCCGAGGAGCGTCTTGCCACATGTCACCACTGGGTCTGACTGAGAGCCTCCAGGAGAGAGGCCCAAGCAAGACGCGCCCCGAGGAGCGTCTTGCCACATGTCAACACTGGGTCTGACTGAGCGCCTCCAGGAGAGAGGCCCAAGTAAGACGCGCCCCGAGGAGCGTCTTGCCACATGTCAACACTGGGTCTGACAGAGGGCCTCCAGGAGAGAGGCCCAAGCAAGACGCGCCCCGAGGAGCGTCTTGCCACATGTCAACACTGGGTCTGACTGAGCGCCTCCAGGAGAGAGGCCCAAGCAAGACGTGCCCCGAGGAGCGTCTTGCCACATGTCAACAATGGGTCTGACAGAGGGCCTCCAGGAGAGAGGAACAAGCAAGACGCGCCCCTAGGAGCGTCTTGCCACATGTCAACACTGGGTCTGACAGAGGGCCTCCAGGAGAGAGGCCCAAGCAAGACGCGCCCCGAGGAGCGTCTTGCCACATGTCAACACTGGGTCTGACTGAGCGCCTTCAGGAGAGAGGCCCAAGCAAGACGGGCCCCGAGGAGCGTCTTGCCACATGTCAGCACTCGGTCTGACTGAGCGCCTCCAGGAGAGAGGCCCAAGCAAGACGCGCCCCGAGGAGCGTCTTGCCACATGTCACCATTGGGTCTGACTGAGCGCCTCCAGGAGAGAGGCCCAAGCAAGACGCGCCCCGAGGAGCGTCTTGCCACATGTCACCATTGGGTCTGACTGAGCGCCTCCAGGAGAGAGGCCCAAGCAAGACGCGCCCCGAGGAGCGTCTTGCCACATGTCAACACTGGGTCTGACTGAGCGCCTCCAGGAGAGAGGCCCAAGTAAGACGCGCCCCGAGGAGCGTCTTGCCTCATGTCAACACTGGGTCTGACTGAGCGCCTCCAGGAGAGAGGCCCAAGCAAGAAGCGCCCCGAGGAGAGTCTTGCCACATGTCAACACTGGGTCTGACTGAGCGCCTCCAGGAGAGAGGCCCAAGTAAGACGCGCCCCGAGGAGCGTCTTGCCAATTGTCAACACTGGGTCTGACTGAGCGCCTCCAGGAGAGAGGCCCAAGCAAGACGTGCCCCGAGGAGCGTCTTGCCACATGTCAACAATGGGTCTGACAGAGGGCCTCCAGGAGAGAGGAACAAGCAAGACGCACCCCGAGGAGCGTCTTGCCACATGTCAACACTGGGTCTGACTGAGCGCCTCCAGGAGAGAGGCCCAAGCAAGAAGCGCCGCGAGGAGCGTCTTGCCACATGTCAACAATGGGTCTGACTGAGGGCCTCCAGGAGAGAAGCCGCAGCAAGACGCGCCCCTAGGAGCGTCTTGCCACATGTCAACACTGGGTCTGACAGAGGGCCTCCAGGAGAGAGGCCCAAGCAAGACGCGCCCTGAGGAGCGTCTTGCCACATGTCAACACTGGGTCTGACTGAGCGCCTTCAGGAGAGAGGCCCAAGCAAGACGGGCCCCGAGGAGCGTCTTGCCACATGTCAGCACTCGGTCTGACTGAGCGCCTCCAGGAGAGAGGCCCAAGCAAGAAGCGCCCAGAGGAGCGTCTTCCCACATGTCAACAATGGGTCTGACTGAGGGCCTCCAGGAGAGAAGCCCAAGCAAGACGCGCCCCGAGGAGCGTCTTGCCACATGTCAACACTGGGTCTGACTGAGCGCCTCCAGGAGAGAGGCCCAAGCAAGAAGCGCCCAGAGGAGCGTCTTCCCACATGTCAACAATGGGTCTGACTGAGGGCCTCCAGGAGAGAAGCCCAAGCAAGACGCGCCCCGAGGAGCATCTTGCCCCATGTCAACAATGGGTCTGACTGAGCACCTCCAGGAGAGAGGCCCAAGCAAGACGGGCCCCGAGGAGCGTCTTGACACTTGTCAACACTGGGTCTGACTGAGCGCCTCCAGGAGAGAGGCCCAAGCAAGACGCGCCCAGAGGAGCGTCTTGCCACATGTCAACACTGGGTCTGACAGAGGGCCTCCAGGAGAGAGGCCCAAGCAATACGTGCCCCGAGGAGCGTCTAGCCACATGTCACCACTGGGTCTGACTGAGTGCCTCCAGGAGAGAGGCCCAAGCAAGACGCGGCCCGAGGAGCGTCTTGCCACATGTCAGCACTCGGTCTGACTCAGCGCCTCCAGGAGAGAGGCCCAAGCAAGACGCGCCCCGAGGAGCGTCTTGCCACATGTCACCACTGGGTCTGACTGAGAGCCTCCAGGAGAGAGGCCCAAGCAAGACGCGCCCCGAGGAGCGTCTTGCCACATGTCAACACTGGGTCTGACTGAGCGCCTCCAGGAGAGAGGCCCAAGTAAGACGCGCCCCGAGGAGCGTCTTGCCACATGTCAACACTGGGTCTGACAGAGGGCCTCCAGGAGAGAGGCCCAAGCAAGACGCGCCCCGAGGAGCGTCTTGCCACATGTCAACACTGGGTCTGACTGAGCGCCTCCAGGAGAGAGGCCCAAGCAAGACGTGCCCCGAGGAGCGTCTTGCCACATGTCAACAATGGGTCTGACAGAGGGCCTCCAGGAGAGAGGAACAAGCAAGACGCGCCCCGAGGAGCGTCTTGCCACATGTCAACACTGGGTCTGACTGAGCGCCTCCAGGAGAGAGGCCCAAGCAAGAAGCGCCGCGAGGAGCGTCTTGCCACATGTCAACAATGGGTCTGACTGAGGGCCTCCAGGAGAGAAGCCAAAGCAAGACGCGCCCCGGGGAGCGTCTTGCCACATGTCAACACTGGGTCTGACTGAGCGCCTCCAGGAGAGAGGCCCAAGCAAGACGCGCCCCGAGGAGCGTCTTGCCACATGTCAACACTGGGTCTGACTGAGCGCCTTCAGGAGAGAGGCCCAAGCAAGACGGGCCCCGAGGAGCGTCTTGCCACATGTCAGCACTCGGTCTGACTGAGCGCCTCCAGGAGAGAGGCCCAAGCAAGACGCGCCCCGAGGAGCGTCTTGCCACATGTCACCATTGGGTCTGACTGAGCGCCTCCAGGAGAGAGGCCCAAGCAAGACGCGCCCCGAGGAGCGTCTTGCCACATGTCACCATTGGGTCTGACTGAGCGCCTCCAGGAGAGAGGCCCAAGCAAGACGCGCCCCGAGGAGCGTCTTGCCACATGTCAACACTGGGTCTGACTGAGCGCCTCCAGGAGAGAGGCCCAAGTAAAACGCGCCCCGAGGAGCGTCTTGCCACATGTCAACACTGGGTCTGACTAAGCGCCTCCAGGAGAGAGGCCAAAGCAAGACGCGCCCCGGGGAGCGTCTTGCCACATGTCAACACTGGGTCTGACTGAGCGCCTCCAGGAGAGAGGCCCAAGCAAGACGTGCCCCGAGGAGCGTCTTGCCTCATGTCAACACTGGGTCTGACTGAGCGCCTCCAGGAGAGAGGCCCAAGCAAGAAGCGCCCCGAGGAGAGTCTTGCCACATGTCAACACTGGGTCTGACTGAGCGCCTCCAGGAGAGAGGCCCAAGCAAGAAGCTCCCCGAGGAGCATCTTCCCACATGTCAACAATGGGTCTGACTGAGGGCCTCCAGGAGAGAATCCCAAGCAAGACGCGCCCCGAGGAGCGTCTTGCCCCATGTCAACAATGGGTCTGACTGAGCACCTCCAGGAGAGAGGCCCAAGCAAGACGGGCCCCGAGGAGCGTCTTGACACTTGTCAACACTGGGTCTGACTGAGCGCCTCCAGGAGAGAGGCCCAAGCAAGACGCGCCCAGAGGAGCGTCTTGCCACATGTCAACACTGGGTCTGACAGAGGGCCTCCAGGAGAGAGGCCCAAGCAATACGTGCCCCGAGGAGCGTCTAGCCACATGTCACCACTGGGTCTGACTGAGTGCCTCCAGGAGAGAGGCCCAAGCAAGACGCGGCCCGAGGAGCGTCTTGCCACATGTCAGCACTCGGTCTGACTGAGCGCCTCCAGGAGAGAGGCCCAAGCAAGACGCACCCCGAGGAGCGTCTTGCCACATGTCACCACTGGGTCTGACTGAGAGCCTCCAGGAGAGAGGCCCAAGCAAGACGCGCCCCGAGGAGCGTCTTGCCACATGTCAACACTGGGTCTGACTGAGCGCCTCCAGGAGAGAGGCCCAAGTAAGACGCGCCCCGAGGAGCGTCTTGCCACATGTCAACACTGGGTCTGACAGAGGGCCTCCAGGAGAGAGGCCCAAGCAAGACGTGCCCCGAGGAGCGTCTTGCCACATGTCAACACTGGGTCTGACTGAGCGCCTCCAGGAGAGAGGCCCAAGCAAGACGTGCCCCGAGGAGCGTCTTGCCACATGTCAACAATGGGTCTGACAGAGGGCCTCCAGGAGAGAGGAACAAGCAAGACGCGCCCCGAGGAGCGTCTTGCCACATGTCAACACTGGGTCTGACTGAGCGCCTCCAGGAGAGAGGCCCAAGCAAGAAGCGCCCCGAGGAGCGTCTTGCCACATGTCAACAATGGGTCTGACTGAGGGCCTCCAGGAGAGAAGCCAAAGCAAGACGCGCCCCGGGGAGCGTCTTGCCACATGTCAACACTGGGTCTGACTGAGCGCCTCCAGGAGAGAGGCCCAAGCAAGACGCGCCCCGAGGAGCGTCTTGCCACATGTCAACACTGGGTCTGACTGAGCGCCTTCAGGAGAGAGGCCCAAGCAAGACGGGCCCCGAGGAGCGTCTTGCCACATGTCAGCACTCGGTCTGACTGAGCGCCTCCAGGAGAGAGGCCCAAGCAAGACGCGCCCCGAGGAGCGTCTTGCCACATGTCACCATTGGGTCTGACTGAGCGCCTCCAGGAGAGAGGCCCAAGCAAGACGCGCCCCGAGGAGCGTCTTGCCACATGTCACCATTGGGTCTGACTGAGCGCCTCCAGGAGAGAGGCCCAAGCAAGACGCGCCCCGAGGAGCGTCTTGCCACATGTCAACACTGGGTCTGACTGAGCGCCTCCAGGAGAGAGGCCCAAGTAAGACGCGCCCCGAGGAGCGTCTTGCCACATGTCAACACTGGGTCTGACTAAGCGCCTCCAGGAGAGAGGCCAAAGCAAGACGCGCCCCGGGGAGCGTCTTGCCACATGTCAACACTGGGTCTGACTGAGCGCCTCCAGGAGAGAGGCCCAAGCAAGACGTGCCCCGAGGAGCGTCTTGCCTCATGTCAACACTGGGTCTGACTGAGCGCCTCCAGGAGAGAGGCCCAAGCAAGAAGCGCCCCGAGGAGAGTCTTGCCACATGTCAACACTGGGTCTGACTGAGCGCCTCCAGGAGAGAGGCCCAAGCAAGAAGCTCCCCGAGGAGCATCTTCCCACATGTCAACAATGGGTCTGACTGAGGGCCTCCAGGAGAGAATCCCAAGCAAGACGCGCCCCGAGGAGCGTCTTGCCCCATGTCAACAATGGGTCTGACTGAGCACCTCCAGGAGAGAGGCCCAAGCAAGACGGGCCCCGAGGAGCGTCTTGACACTTGTCAACACTGGGTCTGACTGAGCGCCTCCAGGAGAGAGGCCCAAGCAAGACGCGCCCAGAGGAGCGTCTTGCCACATGTCAACACTGGGTCTGACTGAGCGCCTCCAGGAGAGAGGCCCAAGCAAGACGTGCCCCGAGGAGCGTCTTGCCACATGTCAACAATGGGTCTGACAGAGGGCCTCCAGGAGAGAGGAACAAGCAAGACGCGCCCCGAGGAGCGTCTTGCCACATGTCAACACTGGGTCTGACTGAGCGCCTCCAGGAGAGAGGCCCAAGCAAGAAGCGCCGCGAGGAGCGTCTTGCCACATGTCAACAATGGGTCTGACTGAGGGCCTCCAGGAGAGAAGCCAAAGCAAGACGCGCCCCGGGGAGCGTCTTGCCACATGTCAACACTGGGTCTGACTGAGCGCCTCCAGGAGAGAGGCCCAAGCAAGACGCGCCCCGAGGAGCGTCTTGCCACATGTCAACACTGGGTCTGACTGAGCGCCTTCAGGAGAGAGGCCCAAGCAAGACGGGCCCCGAGGAGCGTCTTGCCACATGTCAGCACTCGGTCTGACTGAGCGCCTCCAGGAGAGAGGCCCAAGCAAGACGCGCCCCGAGGAGCGTCTTGCCACATGTCACCATTGGGTCTGACTGAGCGCCTCCAGGAGAGAGGCCCAAGCAAGACGCGCCCCGAGGAGCGTCTTGCCACATGTCACCATTGGGTCTGACTGAGCGCCTCCAGGAGAGAGGCCCAAGCAAGACGCGCCCCGAGGAGCGTCTTGCCACATGTCAACACTGGGTCTGACTGAGCGCCTCCAGGAGAGAGGCCCAAGTAAGACGCGCCCCGAGGAGCGTCTTGCCACATGTCAACACTGGGTCTGACTAAGCGCCTCCAGGAGAGAGGCCAAAGCAAGACGCGCCCCGGGGAGCGTCTTGCCACATGTCAACACTGGGTCTGACTGAGCGCCTCCAGGAGAGAGGCCCAAGCAAGACGTGCCCCGAGGAGCGTCTTGCCTCATGTCAACACTGGGTCTGACTGAGCGCCTCCAGGAGAGAGGCCCAAGCAAGAAGCGCCCCGAGGAGAGTCTTGCCACATGTCAACACTGGGTCTGACTGAGCGCCTCCAGGAGAGAGGCCCAAGCAAGAAGCTCCCCGAGGAGCATCTTCCCACATGTCAACAATGGGTCTGACTGAGGGCCTCCAGGAGAGAATCCCAAGCAAGACGCGCCCCGAGGAGCGTCTTGCCCCATGTCAACAATGGGTCTGACTGAGCACCTCCAGGAGAGAGGCCCAAGCAAGACGGGCCCCGAGGAGCGTCTTGACACTTGTCAACACTGGGTCTGACTGAGCGCCTCCAGGAGAGAGGCCCAAGCAAGACGCGCCCAGAGGAGCGTCTTGCCACATGTCAACACTGGGTCTGACAGAGGGCCTCCAGGAGAGAGGCCCAAGCAATACGTGCCCCGAGGAGCGTCTAGCCACATGTCACCACTGGGTCTGACTGAGTGCCTCCAGGAGAGAGGCCCAAGCAAGACGCGGCCCGAGGAGCGTCTTGCCACATGTCAGCACTCGGTCTGACTGAGCGCCTCCAGGAGAGAGGCCCAAGCAAGACGCACCCCGAGGAGCGTCTTGCCACATGTCACCACTGGGTCTGACTGAGAGCCTCCAGGAGAGAGGCCCAAGCAAGACGCGCCCCGAGGAGCGTCTTGCCACATGTCAACACTGGGTCTGACTGAGCGCCTCCAGGAGAGAGGCCCAAGTAAGACGCGCCCCGAGGAGCGTCTTGCCACATGTCAACACTGGGTCTGACAGAGGGCCTCCAGGAGAGAGGCCCAAGCAAGACGTGCCCCGAGGAGCGTCTTGCCACATGTCAACACTGGGTCTGACTGAGCGCCTCCAGGAGAGAGGCCCAAGCAAGACGTGCCCCGAGGAGCGTCTTGCCACATGTCAACAATGGGTCTGACAGAGGGCCTCCAGGAGAGAGGAACAAGCAAGACGCGCCCCGAGGAGCGTCTTGCCACATGTCAACACTGGGTCTGACTGAGCGCCTCCAGGAGAGAGGCCCAAGCAAGAAGCGCCCCGAGGAGCGTCTTGCCACATGTCAACAATGGGTCTGACTGAGGGCCTCCAGGAGAGAAGCCAAAGCAAGACGCGCCCCGGGGAGCGTCTTGCCACATGTCAACACTGGGTCTGACTGAGCGCCTCCAGGAGAGAGGCCCAAGCAAGACGCGCCCCGAGGAGCGTCTTGCCACATGTCAACACTGGGTCTGACTGAGCGCCTTCAGGAGAGAGGCCCAAGCAAGACGGGCCCCGAGGAGCGTCTTGCCACATGTCAGCACTCGGTCTGACTGAGCGCCTCCAGGAGAGAGGCCCAAGCAAGACGCGCCCCGAGGAGCGTCTTGCCACATGTCACCATTGGGTCTGACTGAGCGCCTCCAGGAGAGAGGCCCAAGCAAGACGCGCCCCGAGGAGCGTCTTGCCACATGTCACCATTGGGTCTGACTGAGCGCCTCCAGGAGAGAGGCCCAAGCAAGACGCGCCCCGAGGAGCGTCTTGCCACATGTCAACACTGGGTCTGACTGAGCGCCTCCAGGAGAGAGGCCCAAGTAAGACGCGCCCCGAGGAGCGTCTTGCCACATGTCAACACTGGGTCTGACTAAGCGCCTCCAGGAGAGAGGCCAAAGCAAGACGCGCCCCGGGGAGCGTCTTGCCACATGTCAACACTGGGTCTGACTGAGCGCCTCCAGGAGAGAGGCCCAAGCAAGACGTGCCCCGAGGAGCGTCTTGCCTCATGTCAACACTGGGTCTGACTGAGCGCCTCCAGGAGAGAGGCCCAAGCAAGAAGCGCCCCGAGGAGAGTCTTGCCACATGTCAACACTGGGTCTGACTGAGCGCCTCCAGGAGAGAGGCCCAAGCAAGAAGCTCCCCGAGGAGCATCTTCCCACATGTCAACAATGGGTCTGACTGAGGGCCTCCAGGAGAGAATCCCAAGCAAGACGCGCCCCGAGGAGCGTCTTGCCCCATGTCAACAATGGGTCTGACTGAGCACCTCCAGGAGAGAGGCCCAAGCAAGACGGGCCCCGAGGAGCGTCTTGACACTTGTCAACACTGGGTCTGACTGAGCGCCTCCAGGAGAGAGGCCCAAGCAAGACGCGCCCAGAGGAGCGTCTTGCCACATGTCAACACTGGGTCTGACAGAGGGCCTCCAGGAGAGAGGCCCAAGCAATACGTGCCCCGAGGAGCGTCTAGCCACATGTCACCACTGGGTCTGACTGAGTGCCTCCAGGAGAGAGGCCCAAGCAAGACGCGGCCCGAGGAGCGTCTTGCCACATGTCAGCACTCGGTCTGACTGAGCGCCTCCAGGAGAGAGGCCCAAGCAAGACGCACCCCGAGGAGCGTCTTGCCACATGTCACCACTGGGTCTGACTGAGAGCCTCCAGGAGAGAGGCCCAAGCAAGACGCGCCCCGAGGAGCGTCTTGCCACATGTCAACACTGGGTCTGACTGAGCGCCTCCAGGAGAGAGGCCCAAGTAAGACGCGCCCCGAGGAGCGTCTTGCCACATGTCAACACTGGGTCTGACAGAGGGCCTCCAGGAGAGAGGCCCAAGCAAGACGCGCCCCGAGGAGCGTCTTGCCACATGTCAACACTGGGTCTGACTGAGCGCCTCCAGGAGAGAGGCCCAAGCAAGACGTGCCCCGAGGAGCGTCTTGCCACATGTCAACAATGGGTCTGACAGAGGGCCTCCAGGAGAGAGGAACAAGCAAGACGCGCCCCGAGGAGCGTCTTGCCACATGTCAACACTGGGTCTGACTGAGCGCCTCCAGGAGAGAGGCCCAAGCAAGAAGCGCCGCGAGGAGCGTCTTGCCACATGTCAACAATGGGTCTGACTGAGGGCCTCCAGGAGAGAAGCCAAAGCAAGACGCGCCCCGGGGAGCGTCTTGCCACATGTCAACACTGGGTCTGACTGAGCGCCTCCAGGAGAGAGGCCCAAGCAAGACGCGCCCCGAGGAGCGTCTTGCCACATGTCAACACTGGGTCTGACTGAGCGCCTTCAGGAGAGAGGCCCAAGCAAGACGGGCCCCGAGGAGCGTCTTGCCACATGTCAGCACTCGGTCTGACTGAGCGCCTCCAGGAGAGAGGCCCAAGCAAGACGCGCCCCGAGGAGCGTCTTGCCACATGTCACCATTGGGTCTGACTGAGCGCCTCCAGGAGAGAGGCCCAAGCAAGACGCGCCCCGAGGAGCGTCTTGCCACATGTCACCATTGGGTCTGACTGAGCGCCTCCAGGAGAGAGGCCCAAGCAAGACGCGCCCCGAGGAGCGTCTTGCCACATGTCAACACTGGGTCTGACTGAGCGCCTCCAGGAGAGAGGCCCAAGTAAGACGCGCCCCGAGGAGCGTCTTGCCACATGTCAACACTGGGTCTGACTAAGCGCCTCCAGGAGAGAGGCCAAAGCAAGACGCGCCCCGGGGAGCGTCTTGCCACATGTCAACACTGGGTCTGACTGAGCGCCTCCAGGAGAGAGGCCCAAGCAAGACGTGCCCCGAGGAGCGTCTTGCCTCATGTCAACACTGGGTCTGACTGAGCGCCTCCAGGAGAGAGGCCCAAGCAAGAAGCGCCCCGAGGAGAGTCTTGCCACATGTCAACACTGGGTCTGACTGAGCGCCTCCAGGAGAGAGGCCCAAGCAAGAAGCTCCCCGAGGAGCATCTTCCCACATGTCAACAATGGGTCTGACTGAGGGCCTCCAGGAGAGAATCCCAAGCAAGACGCGCCCCGAGGAGCGTCTTGCCCCATGTCAACAATGGGTCTGACTGAGCACCTCCAGGAGAGAGGCCCAAGCAAGACGGGCCCCGAGGAGCGTCTTGACACTTGTCAACACTGGGTCTGACTGAGCGCCTCCAGGAGAGAGGCCCAAGCAAGACGCGCCCAGAGGAGCGTCTTGCCACATGTCAACACTGGGTCTGACAGAGGGCCTCCAGGAGAGAGGCCCAAGCAATACGTGCCCCGAGGAGCGTCTAGCCACATGTCACCACTGGGTCTGACTGAGTGCCTCCAGGAGAGAGGCCCAAGCAAGACGCGGCCCGAGGAGCGTCTTGCCACATGTCAGCACTCGGTCTGACTGAGCGCCTCCAGGAGAGAGGCCCAAGCAAGACGCACCCCGAGGAGCGTCTTGCCACATGTCACCACTGGGTCTGACTGAGAGCCTCCAGGAGAGAGGCCCAAGCAAGACGCGCCCCGAGGAGCGTCTTGCCACATGTCAACACTGGGTCTGACTGAGCGCCTCCAGGAGAGAGGCCCAAGTAAGACGCGCCCCGAGGAGCGTCTTGCCACATGTCAACACTGGGTCTGACAGAGGGCCTCCAGGAGAGAGGCCCAAGCAAGACGTGCCCCGAGGAGCGTCTTGCCACATGTCAACACTGGGTCTGACTGAGCGCCTCCAGGAGAGAGGCCCAAGCAAGACGTGCCCCGAGGAGCGTCTTGCCACATGTCAACAATGGGTCTGACAGAGGGCCTCCAGGAGAGAGGAACAAGCAAGACGCGCCCCGAGGAGCGTCTTGCCACATGTCAACACTGGGTCTGACTGAGCGCCTCCAGGAGAGAGGCCCAAGCAAGAAGCGCCCCGAGGAGCGTCTTGCCACATGTCAACAATGGGTCTGACTGAGGGCCTCCAGGAGAGAAGCCAAAGCAAGACGCGCCCCGGGGAGCGTCTTGCCACATGTCAACACTGGGTCTGACTGAGCGCCTCCAGGAGAGAGGCCCAAGCAAGACGCGCCCCGAGGAGCGTCTTGCCACATGTCAACACTGGGTCTGACTGAGCGCCTTCAGGAGAGAGGCCCAAGCAAGACGGGCCCCGAGGAGCGTCTTGCCACATGTCAGCACTCGGTCTGACTGAGCGCCTCCAGGAGAGAGGCCCAAGCAAGACGCGCCCCGAGGAGCGTCTTGCCACATGTCACCATTGGGTCTGACTGAGCGCCTCCAGGAGAGAGGCCCAAGCAAGACGCGCCCCGAGGAGCGTCTTGCCACATGTCACCATTGGGTCTGACTGAGCGCCTCCAGGAGAGAGGCCCAAGCAAGACGCGCCCCGAGGAGCGTCTTGCCACATGTCAACACTGGGTCTGACTGAGCGCCTCCAGGAGAGAGGCCCAAGTAAGACGCGCCCCGAGGAGCGTCTTGCCACATGTCAACACTGGGTCTGACTAAGCGCCTCCAGGAGAGAGGCCAAAGCAAGACGCGCCCCGGGGAGCGTCTTGCCACATGTCAACACTGGGTCTGACTGAGCGCCTCCAGGAGAGAGGCCCAAGCAAGACGTGCCCCGAGGAGCGTCTTGCCTCATGTCAACACTGGGTCTGACTGAGCGCCTCCAGGAGAGAGGCCCAAGCAAGAAGCGCCCCGAGGAGAGTCTTGCCACATGTCAACACTGGGTCTGACTGAGCGCCTCCAGGAGAGAGGCCCAAGCAAGAAGCTCCCCGAGGAGCATCTTCCCACATGTCAACAATGGGTCTGACTGAGGGCCTCCAGGAGAGAATCCCAAGCAAGACGCGCCCCGAGGAGCGTCTTGCCCCATGTCAACAATGGGTCTGACTGAGCACCTCCAGGAGAGAGGCCCAAGCAAGACGGGCCCCGAGGAGCGTCTTGACACTTGTCAACACTGGGTCTGACTGAGCGCCTCCAGGAGAGAGGCCCAAGCAAGACGCGCCCAGAGGAGCGTCTTGCCACATGTCAACACTGGGTCTGACAGAGGGCCTCCAGGAGAGAGGCCCAAGCAATACGTGCCCCGAGGAGCGTCTAGCCACATGTCACCACTGGGTCTGACTGAGTGCCTCCAGGAGAGAGGCCCAAGCAAGACGCGGCCCGAGGAGCGTCTTGCCACATGTCAGCACTCGGTCTGACTGAGCGCCTCCAGGAGAGAGGCCCAAGCAAGACGCACCCCGAGGAGCGTCTTGCCACATGTCACCACTGGGTCTGACTGAGAGCCTCCAGGAGAGAGGCCCAAGCAAGACGCGCCCCGAGGAGCGTCTTGCCACATGTCAACACTGGGTCTGACTGAGCGCCTCCAGGAGAGAGGCCCAAGTAAGACGCGCCCCGAGGAGCGTCTTGCCACATGTCAACACTGGGTCTGACAGAGGGCCTCCAGGAGAGAGGCCCAAGCAAGACGTGCCCCGAGGAGCGTCTTGCCACATGTCAACACTGGGTCTGACTGAGCGCCTCCAGGAGAGAGGCCCAAGCAAGACGTGCCCCGAGGAGCGTCTTGCCACATGTCAACAATGGGTCTGACAGAGGGCCTCCAGGAGAGAGGAACAAGCAAGACGCGCCCCGAGGAGCGTCTTGCCACATGTCAACACTGGGTCTGACTGAGCGCCTCCAGGAGAGAGGCCCAAGCAAGAAGCGCCCCGAGGAGCGTCTTGCCACATGTCAACAATGGGTCTGACTGAGGGCCTCCAGGAGAGAAGCCCAAGCAAGACGCGCCCCTAGGAGCGTCTTGCCACATGTCAACACTGGGTCTGACAGAGGGCCTCCAGGAGAGAGGCCCAAGCAAGACGCGCCCCGAGGAGCGTCTTGCCACATGTCAACACTGGGTCTGACTGAGCGCCTTCAGGAGAGAGGCCCAAGCAAGACGGGCCCCGAGGAGCGTCTTGCCACATGTAAGCACTCGGTCTGACTGAGCGCCTCCAGGAGAGAGGCCCAAGCAAGACGCGCCCCGAGGAGCGTCTTGCCACATGTCACCATTGGGTCTGACTGAGCGCCTCCAGGAGAGAGGCCCAAGCAAGACGCGCCCCGAGGAGCGTCTTGCCACATGTCACCATTGGGTCTGACTGAGCGCCTCCAGGAGAGAGGCCCAAGCAAGACGCGCCCCGAGGAGTATCTTGACACTTGTCAACACTGGGTCTGACTGAGGGCCTCCATGAGAGAAGCCCAAGCAAGACGCGCCCCGAGGAGTGTCTTGCCACATGTCAACACTGGGTCTGACAGAGGGCCTCCAGGAGAGAGGCCCAAGCAATACGCGCCCCGAGGAGCGTCTTGCCATATGTCACCACTGGGTCTGACTGAGCGCCTCCAGGAGAGAGGCCCAAGCAAGACGCGCCCCGGGGAGCGTCTTGCCACATGTCAGCACTCGGTCTGACTAAGCGCCTCCAGGAGAGAGGCCCAAGCAAGACGCGCCCCGAGGAGCGTCTTGCCACATGTCACCATTGGGTCTGACTGAGCGCCTCCAGGAGAGAGGCCCAAGCAAGACGCGCCCCGAGGAGCGTCTTGCCACATGTCACCATTGGGTCTGACTGAGCGCCTCCAGGAGAGAGGCCCAAGCAAGACGCGCCCCGAGGAGTATCTTGACACTTGTCAACACTGGGTCTGACTGAGGGCCTCCATGAGAGAAGCCCAAGCAAGACGCGCCCCGAGGAGTGTCTTGCCACATGTCAACACTGGGTCTGACAGAGGGCCTCCAGGAGAGAGGCCCAAGCAATACGCGCCCCGAGGAGCTTCTTGCCATATGTCACCACTGGGTCTGACTGAGCGCCTCCAGGAGAGAGGCCCAAGCAAGACGCGCCCCGGGGAGCGTCTTGCCACATGTCAGCACTCGGTCTGACTAAGCGCCTCCAGGAGAGAGAGCCAAGCAAGACGCGCCCCTAGGAGCGTCTTGCCACATGTCAACACTGGGTCTGACAGAGGGCCTCCAGGAGAGAGGCCCAAGCAAGACGCGCCCCGAGGAGTGTCTTGCCACATGTCAACACTGGGTCTGACAGAGGGCCTCCAGGAGAGAGGCCCAAGCAATACGCGCCCCGAGGAGTGTCTTGCCATAGGTCACCACTGGGTCTGACTGAGCACCTCCAGGAGAGAGGCCCAAGCAAGACGCGCCCCGAGAAGCGCCTTGCCACACGTCAGCACTCGGTCTGACTGAGCCCCTCCAGGAGAGAGGCCCAAGCAAGACGCGCCCCTAGGAGCGTCTTGCCACATGTCAACACTGGGTCTGACTGAGCGCCTCCAGGAGAGAGGCCCAAGCAAGACGCGCCCCGAGGAGTGTCTTGCCACATGTCAACACTGGGTCTGACAGAGGGCCTCCAGGAGAGAGGCCCAAGCAACACGCGCCCCGAGGAGCGTTTTGCCATATGTCACCACTGGGTCTGACTGAGCGCCTCCAGGAGAGAGGCCCAAGCAAGACGCGCCCCGAGGAGCGTCTTGCCACATGTCAGCAATTGGTCTGACTGAGCGCCTCCAGGAGAGAGGCCCAAGCAAGATGCGCCCCTAGGAGCGTCTTGCCACATGTCAACACTGGTCTGACAGCGGGCCTCCAGGAGAGAGGCCCAAGCAAGACGCGCCCCGAGGAGAGTCTTGCCACATGTCAACACTGGGTCTGACAGAGGGCCTCCAGGAGAGAGGCCCAAGCAACACGCGCCCGAGGAGCGTCTTGCCATATGTCACCACTGGGTCTGACTGAGCGCCTCCAGGAGAGAGGCCCAAGCAAGACGCGCCCCGAGGAGCGTCTTGCCACATGTCAGCAATCGGTCTGACTGAGCGCCTCCAGGAGAGAGGCCCAAGCAAGACGCGCCCCTAGGAGCGTCTTGCCACATGTCAACACTGGGTCTGACAGCGGGCCTCCAGGAGAGAGGCCCAAGCAAGATGGGCCCCGAGGAGCGTCTTGCCACATGTCAGCACTCGGTCTGACTGAGAGCCTCCAGGAGAGAGGCCCAAGCAAGACGCGCCCTGAGGAGCGTCTTGCCACATGTCAACACTGGGTCTGACTGAGCGCCTCCAGTAGAGAGGCCCAAGCAAGACGCGCCCCGAGGAGTGTCTTGCCACATGTCAACACTGGGTCTGACTGAGCGCCTCCAGGAGAGAGGCCCAAGCAAGACGCGCCCCGAGGAGCGTCTTGCCACATGTCAACACTGGGTCTGACTAAGCGCCTCCAGGAGAGAGAGCCAAGCAAGACGCGCCCCTAGGAGCGTCTTGCCACATGTCAACACTGGGTCTGACAGAGGGCCTCCAGGAGAGAGGCCCAAGCAAGACGCGCCCCGAGGAGTGTCTTGCCACATGTCAACACTGGGTCTGACAGAGGGCCTCCAGGAGAGAGGCCCAAGCAATACGCGCCCCGAGGAGTGTCTTGCCATAGGTCACCACTGGGTCTGACTGAGCGCCTCCAGGAGAGAGGCCCAAGCAAGACGCGCCCCGAGAAGCGCCTTGCCACACGTCAGCACTCGGTCTGACTGAGCCCCTCCAGGAGAGAGGCCCAAGCAAGACGCGCCCCTAGGAGCGTCTTGCCACATGTCAACACTGGGTCTGACTGAGCGCCTCCAGGAGAGAGGCCCAAGCAAGACGCACCCCGAGGAGTGTCTTGCCACATGTCAACACTGGGTCTGACAGAGGGCCTCCAGGAGAGAGGCCCAAGCAACACGCGCCCCGAGGAGCGTTTTGCCATATGTCACCACTGGGTCTAACTGAGCGCCTCCAGGAGAGAGGCCCAAGCAAGACGCACCCCGAGGAGCGTCTTGCCACATGTCAGCAATTGGTCTGACTGAGCGCCTCCAGGAGAGAGGCCCAAGCAAGATGCGCCCCTAGGAGCGTCTTGCCACATGTCAACACTGGGTCTGACAGCGGGCCTCCAGGAGAGAGGCCCAAGCAAGACGCGCCCCGAGGAGTGTCTTGCCACATGTCAACACTGGGTCTGACAGAGGGCCTCCAGGAGAGAGGCCCAAGCAACACGCGCCCCGAGGAGCGTTTTGCCATATGTCACCACTGGGTCTGACTGAGCGCCTCCAGGAGAGAGGCCCAAGCAAGACGCGCCCCGAGGAGCGTCTTGCCACATGTCAGCAATCGGTCTGACTGAGCGCCTCCAGGAGAGAGGCCCAAGCAAGACGCGCCCCTAGGAGCGTCTTGCCACATGTCAACACTGGGTCTGACAGCGGGCCTCCAGGAGAGAGGCCCAAGCAAGATGGGCCCCTAGGAGCGTCTTGCCACATGTCAGCACTCGGTCTGACTGAGAGCCTCCAGGAGAGAGGCCCAAGCAAGACGCGCCCTGAGGAGCGTCTTGCCACATGTCAACACTGGGTCTGACTGAGCGCCTCCAGTAGAGAGGCCCAAGCAAGACGCGCCCCGAGGAGTGTCTTGCCACATGTCAACACTGGGTCTGACTGAGCGCCTCCAGGAGAGAGGCCCAAGCAAGACGTGCCCCGAGGAGCGTCTTGCCACATGTCAACACCGGGTCTGACAGAGGGCCTCCAGGAGAGAGGCCCAAGCAATACGTGCCCCGAGGAGCGTCTTGCCACATGTCACCACTGGGTCTGACTGAGCGCCTCCAGGAGAGAGGCCCAAGTAAGACGCGCCCCGAGGAGCGTCTTGCCACATGTCAACACTGGGTCTGACTGAGCGCCTCCAGAAGAGAGGCCCAAGCAAGACGCGCCCCGAGGAGCGTCTTGCCACATGTCAACACTGGGTCTGACTGATCGCCTCCAGGAGAGAGGCCCAAGCAAGACGTGCCCCGAGGAGCGTCTTGCCACATGTCAACACTGGGTCTGACTGAGCGCCTCCAGGAGAGAGGCCCAAGCAAGAAGCGCCCCGAGGAGCGTCTTCCCACATGTCAACAATGGGTCTGACTGAGGGCCTCCAGGAGAGAAGCCCAAGCAAGACGCGCCCCGAGGAGCGTCTTGCCCCATGTCAACAATGGGTCTGACTGAGCACCTCCAGGAGAGAGGCCCAAGCAAGACGGGCCCCGAGGAGCGTCTTGACACTTGTCAACACTGGGTCTGACTGAGCGCCTCCAGGAGAGAGGCCCAAGCAAGACGCGCCCAGAGGAGCGTCTTGCCACATGTCAACACTGGGTCTGACAGAGGGCCTCCAGGAGAGAGGCCCAAGCAAAACGTGCCCCGAGGAGCGTCTAGCCACATGTCACCACTGGGTCTGACTGAGTGCCTCCAGGAGAGAGGCCCAAGCAAGACGCGGCCCGAGGAGCGTCTTGCCACATGTCAGCACTCGGTCTGACTGAGCGCCTCCAGGAGAGAGGCCCAAGCAAGACGCGCCCCGAGGAGCGTCTTGCCACATGTCACCACTGGGTCTGACTGAGAGCCTCCAGGAGAGAGGCCCAAGCAAGACGCGCCCCGAGGAGCGTCTTGCCACATGTCAACACTGGGTCTGACTGAGCGCCTCCAGGAGAGAGGCCCAAGTAAGACGCGCCCCGAGGAGCGTCTTGCCACATGTCAACACTGGGTCTGACAGAGGGCCTCCAGGAGAGAGGCCCAAGCAAGACGCGCCCCGAGGAGCGTCTTGCCACATGTCAACACTGGGTCTGACTGAGCGCCTCCAGGAGAGAGGCCCAAGCAAGACGTGCCCCGAGGAGCGTCTTGCCACATGTCAACAATGGGTCTGACAGAGGGCCTCCAGGAGAGAGGAACAAGCAAGACGCGCCCCGAGGAGCGTCTTGCCACATGTCAACACTGGGTCTGACTGAGCGCCTCCAGGAGAGAGGCCCAAGCAAGAAGCGCCCCGAGGAGCGTCTTGCCACATGTCAACAATGGGTCTGACTGAGGGCGTCCAGGAGAGAAGCCCAAGCAAGACGCGCCCCTAGGAGCGTCTTGCCACATGTCAACACTGGGTCTGACTGAGGGCGTCCAGGAGAGAAGCCCAAGCAAGACGCGCCCCTAGGAGCGTCTTGCCCCATGTCAACAATGGGTCTGACTGAGCACTTCCAGGAGAGAGGCCCAAGCAAGACGCGCCCAGAGGAGCGTCTTGCCACATGTCAACACTGGGTCTGACAGAGGGCCTCCAGGAGAGAGGCCCAAGCAATACGTGCCCCGAGGAGCGTCTAGCCACATGTCACCACTGGGTCTGACTGAGTGCCTCCAGGAGAGAGGCCCAAGCAAGACGCGGCCCGAGGAGCGTCTTGCCACATGTCAGCACTCGGTCTGACTGAGCGCCTCCAGGAGAGAGGCCCAAGCAAGACGCACCCCGAGGAGCGTCTTGCCACATGTCACCACTGGGTCTGACTGAGAGCCTCCAGGAGAGAGGCCCAAGCAAGACGCGCCCCGAGGAGCGTCTTGCCACATGTCAACACTGGGTCTGACAGAGGGCCTCCAGGAGAGAGGCCCAAGCAACACGCGCCCCGAGGAGCGTTTTGCCATATGTCACCACTGGGTCTAACTGAGCGCATCCAGGAGAGAGGCCCAAGCAAGACGCGCCCCGAGGAGCGTCTTGCCACATGTCAGCAATTGGTCTGACTGAGCGCCTCCAGGAGAGAGGCCCAAGCAAGATGCGCCCCTAGGAGCGTCTTGCCACATGTCAACACTGGGTCTGACAGCGGGCCTCCAGGAGAGAGGCCCAAGCAAGACGCGCCCCGAGGAGTGTCTTGCCACATGTCAACACTGGGTCTGACAGAGGGCCTCCAGGAGAGAGGCCCAAGCAACACGCGCCCCGAGGAGCGTTTTGCCATATGTCACCACTGGGTCTGACTGAGCGCCTCCAGGAGAGAGGCCCAAGCAAGACGCGCCCCGAGGAGCGTCTTGCCACATGTTTACACTGGGTCTGACTGAGCGCCTCCAGGAGAGAGGCCCAAGCAAGAAGCGCCCCGAGGAGCGTCTTCCCACATGTCAACAATGGGTCTGACTGAGGGCCTCCAGGAGAGAAGCCCAAGCAAGACGCGCCCGAGGAGTGTCTTGCCACATGTCAACACTGGGTCTGACAGAGGGCCTCCAGGAGAGAGGCCCAAGCAATACGTGCCCCGAGGAGCGTCTTGCCACATGTCAACACTGGGTCTGACTGAGCGCCTCCAGGAGAGAGGCCCAAGCAAGAAGCGCCCCGAGGAGCGTCTTCCCACATGTCAACAATGGGTCTGACTGAGGGCCTCCAGGAGAGAAGCCCAAGCAAGACGCGCCCCGAGGAGCGTCTTGCCCCATGTCAACAATGGGTCTGACTGAGCACCTCCAGGAGAGAGGCCCAAGCAAGACGGGCCCCGAGGAGCGTCTTGACACTTGTCAACACTGGGTCTGACTGAGCGCCTCCAGGAGAGAGGCCCAAGCAAGACGCGCCCAGAGGAGCGTCTTGCCACATGTCAACACTGGGTCTGACAGAGGGCCTCCAGGAGAGAGGCCCAAGCAAAACGTGCCCCGAGGAGCGTCTAGCCACATGTCACCACTGGGTCTGACTGAGTGCCTCCAGGAGAGAGGCCCAAGCAAGACGCGGCCCGAGGAGCGTCTTGCCACATGTCAGCACTCGGTCTGACTGAGCGCCTCCAGGAGAGAGGCCCAAGCAAGACGCGCCCCGAGGAGCGTCTTGCCACATGTCACCACTGGGTCTGACTGAGAGCCTCCAGGAGAGAGGCCCAAGCAAGACGCGCCCCGAGGAGCGTCTTGCCACATGTCAACACTGGGTCTGACTGAGCGCCTCCAGGAGAGAGGCCCAAGTAAGACGCGCCCCGAGGAGCGTCTTGCCACATGTCAACACTGGGTCTGACAGAGGGCCTCCAGGAGAGAGGCCCAAGCAAGACGCGCCCCGAGGAGCGTCTTGCCACATGTCAACACTGGGTCTGACTGAGCGCCTCCAGGAGAGAGGCCCAAGCAAGACGCGCCCCGAGGAGCGTCTTGCCACATGTCAACACTGGGTCTGACTGAGCGCCTCCAGAAGAGAGGCCCAAGCAAGAAGCGCCCCGAGGAGCGTCTTGCCACATGTCAACAATGGGTCTGACTGAGGGCCTCCAGGAGAGAAGCCCAAGCAAGACGCGCCCCGAGGAGCGTCTTGCCACATGTCAACACTGGGTCTGACTGAGCGCCTTCAGGAGAGAGGCCCAAGCAAGACGGGACCCGAGGAGCGTCTTGCCACATGTCAGCACTCGGTCTGACTGAGCGCCTCCAGGAGAGAGGCCCAAGCAAGACGCGCCCCGAGGAGCGTCTTGCCACATGTCACCATTGGGTCTGACTGAGCGCCTCCAGGAGAGAGGCCCAAGCAAGACGCGCCCCGAGGAGCGTCTTGCCACATGTCACCATTGGGTCTGACTGAGCGCCTCCAGGAGAGAGGCCCAAGCAAGACGCGCCCCGAGGAGCGTCTTGCCACATGTCAACACTGGGTCTGACTGAGTGCCTCCAGGAGAGAGGCCCAAGTAAGACGCGCCCCGAGGAGCGTCTTGCCACATGTCAACACTGGGTCTGACTAAGCGCCTCCAGGAGAGAGGCCCAAGCAAGACGCGCCCCGGGGAGCGTCTTGCCACATGTCAACACTGGGTCTGACTGAGCGCCTCCAGGAGAGAGGCCCAAGCAAGACGTGCCCCGAGGAGCGTCTTGCCTCATGTCAACACTGGGTCTGACTGAGCGCCTCCAGGAGAGAGGCCCAAGCAAGAAGCGCCCCGAGGAGAGTCTTGCCACATGTCAAAACTGGGTCTGACTGAGCGCCTCCAGGAGAGAGGCCCAAGCAGGAAGCGCTCCGAGGAGCGTCTTCCCACATGTCAACAATGGGTCTGACTGACGGCCTCCAGGAGAGAAGCCCAAGCAAGACGCGCCCCGAGGAGCGTCTTGCCCCATGTCAACAATGGGTCTGACTGAGCACTTCCAGGAGAGAGGCCCAAGCAAGACGGGCCCCGAGGAGCGTCTTGACACTTGTCAACACTGGGTCTTACTGAGCGCCTCCAGGAGAGAGGCCCAAGCAAGACGCGCCCAGAGGAGCGTCTTGCCACATGTCAACACTGGGTCTGACAGAGGGCCTCCAGGAGAGAGGCCCAAGCAATACGTGCCCCGAGGAGCGTCTAGCCACATGTCACCACTGGGTCTGACTGAGTGCCTCCAGGAGAGAGGCCCAAGCAAGACGCGGCCCGAGGAGCGTCTTGCCACATGTCAGCACTCGGTCTGACTGAGCGCCTCCAGGAGAGAGGCCCAAGCAAGACGCACCCCGAGGAGCGTCTTGCCACATGTCACCACTGGGTCTGACTGAGAGCCTCCAGGAGAGAGGCCCAAGCAAGACGCGCCCCGAGGAGCGTCTTGCCACATGTCAACACTGGGTCTGACAGAGGGCCTCCAGGAGAGAGGCCCAAGCAACACGCGCCCCGAGGAGCGTTTTGCCATATGTCACCACTGGGTCTAACTGAGCGCCTCCAGGAGAGAGGCCCAAGCAAGACGCGCCCCGAGGAGCGTCTTGCCACATGTCAGCAATTGGTCTGACTGAGCGCCTCCAGGAGAGAGGCCCAAGCAAGATGCGCCCCTAGGAGCGTCTTGCCACATGTCAACACTGGGTCTGACAGCGGGCCTCCAGGAGAGAGGCCCAAGCAAGACGCGCCCCGAGGAGTGTCTTGCCACATGTCAACACTGGGTCTGACAGAGGGCCTCCAGGAGAGAGGCCCAAGCAACACGCGCCCCGAGGAGCGTTTTGCCATATGTCACCACTGGGTCTGACTGAGCGCCTCCAGGAGAGAGGCCCAAGCAAGACGCGCCCCGAGGAGCGTCTTGCCACATGTCAGCAATCGGTCTGACTGAGCGCCTCCAGGAGAGAGGCCCAAGCAAGACGCGCCCCTAGGAGCGTCTTGCCACATGTCAACACTGGGTCTGACAGCGGGCCTCCAGGAGAGAGGCCCAAGCAAGATGGGCCCCTAGGAGCGTCTTGCCACATGTCAGCACTCGGTCTGACTGAGAGCCTCCAGGAGAGAGGCCCAAGCAAGACGCGCCCTGAGGAGCGTCTTGCCACATGTCAACACTGGGTCTGACTGAGCGCCTCCAGTAGAGAGGCCCAAGCAAGACGCGCCCCGAGGAGTGTCTTGCCACATGTCAACACTGGGTCTGACTGAGCGCCTCCAGGAGAGAGGCCCAAGCAAGACGTGCCCCGAGGAGCGTCTTGCCACATGTCAACACTGGGTCTGACAGAGGGCCTCCAGGAGAGAGGCCCAAGCAATACGTGCCCCGAGGAGCGTCTTGCCACATGTCACCACTGGGTCTGACTGAGCGCCTCCAGGAGAGAGGCCCAAGTAAGACGCGCCCCGAGGAGCGTCTTGCCACATGTCAACACTGGGTCTGACTGAGCGCCTCCAGAAGAGAGGCCCAAGCAAGACGCGCCCCGAGGAGCGTCTTGCCACATGTCAACACTGGGTCTGACTGAGCGCCTCCAGGAGAGAGGCCCAAGCAAGACGTGCCCCGAGGAGCGTCTTGCCACATGTCAACACTGGGTCTGACTGAGCGCCTCCAGGAGAGAGGCCCAAGCAAGAAGCGCCCCGAGGAGCGTCTTCCCACATGTCAACAATGGGTCTGACTGAGGGCCTCCAGGAGAGAAGCCCAAGCAAGACGCGCCCCGAGGAGCGTCTTGCCCCATGTCAACAATGGGTCTGACTGAGCACCTCCAGGAGAGAGGCCCAAGCAAGACGGGCCCCGAGGAGCGTCTTGACACTTGTCAACACTGGGTCTGACTGAGCGCCTCCAGGAGAGAGGCCCAAGCAAGACGCGCCCAGAGGAGCGTCTTGCCACATGTCAACACTGGGTCTGACAGAGGGCCTCCAGGAGAGAGGCCCAAACAAAACGTGCCCCGAGGAGCGTCTAGCCACATGTCACCACTGGGTCTGACTGAGTGCCTCCAGGAGAGAGGCCCAAGCAAGACGCGGCCCGAGGAGCGTCTTGCCACATGTCAGCACTCGGTCTGACTGAGCGCCTCCAGGAGAGAGGCCCAATCAAGACGCGCCCCGAGGAGCGTCTTGCCACATGTCACCACTGGGTCTGACTGAGAGCCTCCAGGAGAGAGGCCCAAGCAAGACGCGCCCCGAGGAGCGTCTTGCCACATGTCAACACTGGGTCTGACTGAGCGCCTCCAGGAGAGAGGCCCAAGTAAGACGCGCCCCGAGGAGCGTCTTGCCACATGTCAACACTGGGTCTGACACAGGGCCTCCAGGAGAGAGGTCCAAGCAAGACGCTCCCCGAGGAGCGTCTTGCCACATGTCAACACTGGGTCTGACTGAGCGCCTCCAGGAGAGAGGCCCAAGCAAGAAGCGCCCCGAGGAGCGTCTTGCCACATGTCAACAATGGGTCTGACTGAGGGCCTCCAGGAGAGAATCCCAAGCAAGACGCGCCCCTAGGAGCGTCTTGCCACATATCAACACTGGGTCTGACAGAGGGCCTCCAGGAGAGAGGCCCAAGCAAGACGCGCCCCGAGGAGCGTCTTGCCACATGTCAACACTGGGTCTGACTGAGCGCCTTCAGGAGAGAGGCCCAAGCAAGACGGGCCCCGAGGAGCGTCTTGCCACATGTCAGCACTCGGTCTGACTGAGCGCCTCCAGGAGAGAGGCCCAAGCAAGACGCGCCCCGAGGAGCGTCTTGCCACATGTCACCATTGGGTCTGACTGAGCGCCTCCAGGAGAGAGGCCCAAGCAAGACGCGCCCCGAGGAGCGTCTTGCCACATGTCACCATTGGGTCTGACTGAGCGCCTCCAGGAGAGAGGCCCAAGCAAGACGCGCCCCGAGGAGCGTCTTGCCACATGTCAACACTGGGTCTGACTGAGCGCCTCCAGGAGAGAGGCCCAAGTAAGACGCGCCCCGAGGAGCGTCTTGCCACATGTCAACACTGGGTCTGACTAAGCGCCTCCAGGAGAGAGGCTCAAGCAAGACGCGCCCCGAGGAGCGTCTTGCCACATGTCAACACTGGGTCTGACTGAGCGCCTCCAGGAGAGAGGCCCAAGCAAGACGTGCCCCGAGGAGCGTCTTGCCTCATGTCAACACTGGGTCTGACTGAGCGCCTCCAGGAGAGAGGCCCAAGCAAGAAGCGCCCCGAGGAGAGTCTTGCCACATGTCAACACTGGGTCTGACTGAGCGCCTCCAGGAGAGAGGCCCAAGCAAGAAGCGCCCCGAGGAGCGTCTTGCCACATGTCAACAATGGGTCTGACTGAGGGCCTCCAGGAGAGAAGCCCAAGCAAGACGCGCCCCGAGGAGCGTCTTGCCACATGTCAACAATGGGTCTGACTGAGCGCCTCCAGGAGAGAGGCCCAAGCAAGACGTGCCCCGAGGAGCGTCTTGCCACATGTCAGCACTCGGTCTGACTGAGCGCCTCCAGGAGAGAGGCCCAAGCAAGACGCGCCCCGAGGAGCGTCTTGACACATGTCAACATTGGGTCTGACTAAGGGCCTCAATGAGAGAAGCCCAAGCAAGACGCGCCCCGAGGAGCGTCTTGCCACATGTCAACACTGGGTCTGACAGAGGGCCTCCAGGAGAGAGGCCCAAGCAATACGTGCCCCGAGGAGCGTCTTGCCACATGTCACCACTGGGTCTGACTGAGCGCCTCCAGGAGAGAGGCCCAAGCAAGACGCGCCCCGAGGAGCGTCTTGACACATGTCAACATTGGGTCTGACTAAGGGCCTCAATGAGAGAAGCCCAAGCAAGACGCGCCCCGAGGAGCGTCTTGCCACATGTCAACACTGGGTCTGACAGAGGGCCTCCAGGAGAGAGGCCCAAGCAATACGTGCCCCGAGGAGCGTCTTGCCACATGTCACCACTGGGTCTGACTGAGCGCCTCCAGGAGAGAGGCCCAAGTAAGACGCGCCCCGAGGAGCGTCTTGCCACATGTCAACACTGGGTATGACTGTGCGCCTCCAGGAGAGAGGCCCAAGCAAGACGCGCCCCGAGGAGCGTCTTGCCACATGTCAACACTGGGTCTGACTGAGCGCCTCCAGGAGAGAGGCCCAAGCAAGACGTGCCCCGAGGAGCGTCTTGCCACATGTCAACACTGGGTATGACTGAGCGCCTCCAGGAGAGAGGCCCAAGCAAGAAGCGCCCCGAGGAGCGTCTTGCCACATGTCAACAATGGGTCTGACTGAGCGCCTCCAGGAGAGAGGCCCAAGCAAGGCGCGCCCCGAGGAGCGTCTTGCCACATGTCAACACTGGGTCTGACTGAGCGCCTCCAGGAGAGAGGCCCAAGCAAGACGTGCCCCGAGGAGCGTCTTGCCACATGTCAACACTGGGTATGACTGAGCGCCTCCAGGAGAGAGGCCCAAGCAAGAAGCGCCCCGAGGAGCGTCTTGCCACATGTCAACAATGGGTCTGACTGAGGGCCTCCAGGAGAGAAGCCCAAGCAAGACGCGCCCCGAGGAGCGTCTTGCCACATGTCAACAATGGGTCTGACTGAGCGCCTCCAGGAGAGAGGCCCAAGCAAGACGCACCCCGAGGAGCATCTTGACACTTGTCAACACTGGGTCTGACTGAGGGCCTCCATGAGATAGGCCCAAGCAAGACGCGCCCCGAGGAGCGTCTAGCCACATGTCAACACTGGGTCTGACAGAGGGCCTCCAGGAGAGAGGCCCAAGCCATACGTGCCCCGAGGAGCGTCTAGCCACATGTCACCACTGGGTCTGACTGAGCACCTCCAGGAGAGAGGCCCAAGCAAGACGCGCCCTGAGGAGCGTCTTGCCACATGTCAGCACTCGGTCTGACTGAGCGCCTCCAGGAGAGAGGCCCAAGCAAGACGCGCCCCGAGGAGCGTCTTGCCACATGTCATCACTGGGTCTGACTGAGCGCCTCCAGGAGAGAGGCCCAAGCAAGACGCGCCCCGAGGAGCGTCTTGCCACATGTCAACAATGGGTCTGACTGAGCGCCTCCAGGAGAGAGGCCCAAGCAAGACGTGCCCCGAGGAGCGTCTTGCCACATGTCAGCACTCGGTCTGACTGAGCGCCTCCAGGAGAGAGGCCCAAGCAAGATGCGCCCCGAGGAGCGTCTTGACACATGTCAACACTGGGTCTGACTAAGGGCCTCAATGAGAGAAGCCCAAGCAAGACGCGCCCCGAGGAGCGTCTTGCCACATGTCAACACTGGGTCTGACAGAGGGCCTCCAGGAGAGAGTCCCAAGCAATACGTGCCCCGAGGAGCGTCTTGCCACATGTCACCACTGGGTCCGACTGAGCGCCTCCAGGAGAGAGGCCCAAGTAAGACGCGCCCCGAGGAGCGTCTTGCCACATGTAAACACTGGGTATGACTGTGCGCCTCCAGGAGAGAGGCCCAAGCAAGAGGCCCCCCGAGGAGCGTCTTGCCACATGTCAACACTGGGTCTGACTGAGCGCCTCCAGGAGAGAGGCCCAAGCAAGACGTGCCCCGAGGAGCGTCTTGCCACATGTCAACACTGGGTATGACTGAGCGCCTCCAGGAGAGAGGCCCAAGCAAGAAGCGCCCCGAGGAGCGTCTTGCCACATGTCAACAATGGGTCTGACTGAGGGCCTCCAGGAGAGAAGCCCAAGCAAGACGCGCCCCGAGGAGCGTCTTGCCACATGTCAACAATGGGTCTGACTGAGCGCCTCCAGGAGAGAGGCCCAAGCAAGACGCACCCCGAGGAGCATCTTGACACTTGTCAACACTGGGTCTGACTGAGGGCCTCCAAGAGATAGGCCCAAGCAAGACGCGCCCCGAGGAGCGTCTTGCCACATGTCAACATTGGGTCTGACAGAGGGCCTCCAGGAGAGAGGCCCAAGCAATACATGCCCCGAGGAGCGTCTAGCCACATGTCACCACTGGGTCTGACTGAGCGCCTCCAGGAGAGAGGCCCAAGCAAGACGCGCCCCGAGGAGCGTCTTGCCACATGCCAGCACTCGGTCTGACTGAGCGCCTCCAGGAGAGAGGCCCAAGCAAGACGCGCCCCGAGGAGCGTCTTGCCACATGTCACCACTGGGTCTGACTGAGAGCCTCCAGGAGAGAGGCCCAAGCAAGACGCGCCCCGAGGAGCGTCTTGCCACATGTCAACACTGGGTCTGACTGAGCACCTCCAGGAGAGAGGCCCAAGTAAGACGCGCCCCGAGCAGCGTCTGGCCATATGTCACCACTGGGTCTGACTGAGCGCCTCCAGGAGAGAAGCCCAAGCAAGACGTGCCCCGAGGAGCGTCTTGCCACATGTCAGCACTCGGTCTGACTGAGCGCCTCCAGGAGAGAGGCCCAAGCAAGATGCGCCCCTAGGAGCGTCTTGCCACATGTCAACACTGGGTCTGAAAGCGGGCCTCCAGGAGAGAGGCTCAACCAAGACGCGCCCCGAGGAGTGTCTTGCCACATGTCACCACTGGGTCTGACTGAGCGCCTCCAGGAGAGAGGCCCAAGCAAGAAGCGCCCCGAGGAGCGTCTTGCCACATGTCAGCACTCGGTCTGACTGAGCGCCTCCAGGAGAGAGAGCCAAGCAAGACGCGCCCCTAGGAGCGTCTTGCCACATGTCAACACTGGGTCTGACAGAGGGCCTCCAGGAGAGAGGCCCAAGCAAGACGCTCCCCGAGGAGTGTCTTGCCACATGTCAACACTGGGTCTGACAGAGGGCCTCCAGGAGAGAGGCCCAAGCGATACGCGCCCCGAGGAGTGTCTTGCCATATGTTACCACTGGGTCTGACTGAGCGCCTCCAGGGGAGAGGCCCAAGCAAGACGCGCCCCGAGAAGCGTCTTGCCACATGTCAGCACTCGGTCTGACTGAGCGCCTCCAGAAGAGAGGCCCAAGCAAGACGCGCCCCGAGGAGTGTCTTGCCACATGTCAACACTGGGTCTGACAGAGGGCCTCCAGGAGAGAGGCCCAAGCAACACGCGCCCCGAGGAGCGTCTTGCCATATGTCACCACTGGGTCTGACTGAGCGCCTCCAGGAGAGAGGCCCAAGCAAGACGCGCCCCGAGGAGCGTCTTGCCACATGTCAGCACTCGGTCTGACTGAGCGCCTCCAGGAGAGAGGCCCAAGCAAGACGCGCCCCTAGGAGCGTCTTGCCACATGTCAACACTGGGTCTGACAGCGGGCCTCCAGGAGAGAGGCCCAAGCAAGACGCGCCCCGAGGAGTGTTTTGCCACATGTCACCAATGGGTCTGACTGAGCGCCTCCAGGAGAGAGGCCCAAGCAAGACGCGCCCCGAGGAGCGTCATGCCACATGTCACTACTCGGTCTGACTGAGCGCCTCCAGGAGAGAGGCCCAAGCAAGACGCGCCCCGAGGAGCGTCTTGCCACGTGTCAACACTGGGTCTGATTGAGGGCCTCCAGGAGAGAGGCCAAAGCAAGACGCGCCCCGAGGAAAGTCTTGCCACACGTCAACACTGGGTCTGACAAAGGGCCTCCAGGAGAGAGGCCCAAGCAATACGTGCCCCGAGGAGCGTCTTGCCACATGTCACCACTGGGTCTGACTGAGCGCCTCCAGGAGAGAGGCCCAAGTAAGACGCGCCCCGAGGAGCGTCTTGCCACATGTCAACACTGGGTCTGACTGAGCGCCTCCAGAAGAGAGGCCCAAGCAAGACGCGCCCCGAGGAGCGTCTTGCCACATGTCAACACTGGGTCTGACTGAGCGCCTCCAGGAGAGAGGCCCAAGCAAGACGTGCCCCGAGGAGCGTCTTGCCACATGTCAACACTGGGTCTGACTGAGCGCCTCCAGGAGAGAGGCCCAAGCAAGAAGCGCCCCGAGGAGCGTCTTCCCACATGTCAACAATGGGTCTGACTGAGGGCCTCCAGGAGAGAAGCCCAAGCAAGACGCGCCCCAAGGAGCGTCTTGCCCAATGTCAACAATGGGTCTGACTGAGCGCCTCCAGGAGAGAGGCCCAAGCAAGACGGGCCCCGAGGAGCGTCTTGACACTTGTCAACACTGGGTCTGACTGAGCGCCTCCAGGAGAGAGGCCCAAGCAAGACGCGCCCAGAGGAGCGTCTTGCCACATGTCAACACTGGGTCTGACAGAGTGCCCCCAGGAGAGAGGCCCAAGCAATACGTGCCCCGAGGAGCGTCTAGCCACATGTCACCACTGGGTCTGACTGAGTGCCTCCAGAAGAGAGGCCCAAGCAAGACGCGGCCCGAGGAGCGTCTTGCCACATGTCAGCACTCGGTCTGACTGAGCGCCTCCAGGAGAGAGGCCCAAGCAAGACGCGCCCCGAGGAGCGTCTTGCCACATGTCACCACTGGGTCTGATTGAGAGCCTCCTGGAGAGAGGCCCAAGCAAGACGCGCCCTGAGGAGCGTCTTGCCACATGTCAACACTGGGTCTGACTGAGCGCCTCCAGGAGAGAGGCCCAAGTAAGACGCGCCCCGAGGAGTGTCTTGCCACATGTCAACACTGGGTCTGACAGAGGGCCTCCAGGAGAGAGGCCCAAGCAAGACGCGCCCCGAGGAGCGTCTTGCCACATGTCAACACTGGGTCTGACTGAGCGCCTCCAGGAGAGAGGCCCAAGCAAGACGTGCCCCGAGGAGTGTCTTGCCACATGTCAACACTGGGTCTGACAGAGGGCCTCCAGGAGAGAGGCCCAAGCAAGACGCGCCCCGAGGAGCGTCTTGCCACTTGTCAACACTGGGTCTGACTGAGCGCCTCCAGGAGAGAGGCCCAAGCAAGAAGCGCCCCGAGGAGCGTCTTGCCACATGTCAACAATGGGTCTGACTGAGGGCCTCCAGGAGAGAAGCCCAAGCAAGACGCGCCCCTAGGAGCGTCTTGCCACATGTCAACACTGGGTCTGACAGAGGGCCTCCAGGAGAGAGGCCCAAGCAAGACGCGCCCCGAGGAGCGTCTTGCCACATGTCAACATTGGGTCTGACAGAGGGCCTCCAGGAGAGAGGCCCAAGCAATACATGCCCCGAGGAGCGTCTAGCCACATGTCACCACTGGGTCTGACTGAGCGCCTCCAGGAGAGAGGCCCAAGCAAGACGTGCCCCGAGGAGCGTCTTGCCACATGTCAACAATGGGTCTGACAGAGGGCCTCCAGGAGAGAGGAACAAGCAAGACGCGCCCCGAGGAGCGTCTTGCCACATGTCAACACTGGGTCTGACTGAGCGCCTCCAGGAGAGAGGCCCAAGCAAGAAGCGCCCCGAGGAGCGTCTTGCCACATGTCAACAATGGGTCTGACTGAGGGCCTCCAGGAGAGAAGCCCAAGCAAGACGCGCCCCTAGGAGCGTCTTGCCACATGTCAACACTGGGTCTGACAGAGGGCCTCCAGGAGAGAGGCCCAAGCAAGACGCGCCCCGAGGAGCGTCTTGCCACATGTCAACACTGGGTCTGACTGAGCGCCTTCAGGAGAGAGGCCCAAGCAAGACGGGACCCGAGGAGCGTCTTGCCACATGTCAGAACTCGGTCTGACTGAGCGCCTCCAGGAGAGAGGCCCAAGCAAGACGCGCCCCGAGGAGCGTCTTGCCACATGTCACCATTGGGTCTGACTGAGCGCCTCCAGGAGAGAGGCCCAAGCAAGACGCGCCCCGAGGAGCGTCTTGCCACATGTCACCATTGGGTCTGACTGAGCGCCTCCAGGAGAGAGGCCCAAGCAAGACGCGCCCCGAGGAGCGTCTTGCCACATGTCAACACTGGGTCTGACTGAGCGCCTCCAGGAGAGAGGCCCAAGTAAGACGCGCCCCGAGGAGCGTCTTGCCACATGTCAACACTGGGTCTGACTAAGCGCCTCCAGGAGAGAGGCCCAAGCAAGACGCGCCCCGGGGAGCGTCTTGCCACATGTCAACACTGGGTCTGACTGAGCGCCTCCAGGAGAGAGGCCCAAGCAAGACGTGCCCCGAGAAGCGTCTTGCCTCATGTCAACACTGGGTCTGACTGAGCGCCTCCAGGAGAGAGGCCCAAGCAAGAAGCGCCCCGAGGAGAGTCTTGCCACATGTCAACACTGGGTCTGACTGAGCGCCTCCAGGAGAGAGGCCCAAGCAGGAAGCGCCCCGAGGAGCGTCTTCCCACATGTCAACAATGGGTCTGACTGACGGCCTCCAGGAGAGAAGCCCAAGCAAGACGCGCCCTGAGGAGCGTCTTGCCCCATGTCAACAATGGGTCTGACTGAGCACCTCCAGGAGAGAGGCCCAAGCAAGACGGGCCCCGAGGAGCGTCTTGACACTTGTCAACACTGGGTCTTACTGAGCGCCTCCAGGAGAGAGGCCCAAGCAAGACGCGCCCAGAGGAGCGTCTTGCCACATGTCAACACTGGGTCTGACAGAGGGCCTCCAGGAGAGAGGCCCAAGCAATACGTGCCCCGAGGAGCATCTAGCCACATGTCACCACTGGGTCTGACTGAGTGCCTCCAGGAGAGAGGCCCAAGCAAGAAGCGGCCCGAGGAGCGTCTTGCCACATGTCAGCACTCGGTCTGACTGAGCGCCTCCAGGAGAGAGGCCCAAGCAAAATGCCCCCCGAGGAGCGTCTTGCCACATGTCACCACTGGGTCTGACTGAGAGCCTCCAGGAGAGAGGCCCAAGCAAGACGCGCCCCGAGGAGCGTCTTGCCACATGTCAACACTGGGTCTGACTGAGCGCCTCCAGGAGAGAGGCCCAAGTAAGACGCGCCCCGAGGAGAGTCTTGCCACATGTCAACAATGGGTCTGACTGAGCGCCTCCAGGAGAGAGGCCCAAGCAAGAAGTGCCCCGAGGAGCGTCTTGCCTCATGTCAACACTGGGTCTGACTGAGCGCCTCCAGGAGAGAGGCCCAAGCAAGAAGCGCCCCGAGGAGAGTCTTGCCACATGTCAACACTGGGTCTGACTGAGCGCCTCCAGGAGAGAGGCCCAAGCAAGAAGCGCCCCGAGGAGCGTCTTGCCACATGTCAACAATGGGTCTGACTGAGGGCCTCCAGGAGAGAAGCCCAAGCAAGACGCGCCCCGAGGAGCGTCTTGCCACATGTCAACAATGGGTCTGACTGAGCGCCTCCAGGAGAGAGGCCCAAGCAAGACGTGCTCCGAGGAGAGTCTTGCCACATGTCAGCACTCGGTCTGACTGCGCGCCTCCAGGAGAGAGAGCCAAGCAAGACGCGCCCCTAGGAGCGTCTTGCCACATGTCAACACTGGGTCTGACAGAGGGCATCCAGGAGAGAGGCCCAAGCAAGACGCGCCTCGAGGAGTGTCCTTGCCACATGTAAACACTGGGTCTGACTGAGCGCCTCCAGGAGAGAGGCCCAAGCAAGACGCGCCCCGAGGAGCGTCTTGACACATGTCAACACTGGGTCTGACTAAGGGCCTCAATGAGAGAAGCCCAAGCAAGACGCGCCCCGAGGAGCGTCTTGCCACATGTCAACACTGGGTCTGACAGAGGGCCTCCAGGAGAGAGGCCCAAGCAATACGTGCCCCGAGGAGCGTCTTGCCACATGTCACCACTGGGTCTGACTGAGCGCCTCCAGGAGAGAGGCCCAAGTAAGACGCGCCCCGAGGAGCGTCTTGCCACATGTCAACACTGGGTATGACTGTGCGCCTCCAGGAGAGAGGCCCAAGCAAGACGCGCCCCGAGGAGCGTCTTGCCACATGTCAACACTGGGTCTGACTGAGCGCCTCCAGGAGAGAGGCCCAAGCAAGACGTGCCCCGAGGAGCGTCTTGCCACATGTCAACACTGGGTATGACTGAGCGCCTCCAGGAGAGAGGCCCAAGCAAGAAGCGCCCCGAGGAGCGTCTTGCCACATGTCAACAATGGGTCAGACTGAGGGCCTCCAGGAGAGAAGCCCAAGCAAGACGCGCCCCGAGGAGCGTCTTGCCACATGTCAACAATGGGTCTGACTGAGCGCCTCCAGGAGAGAGGCCCAAGCAAGACGCGCCCCGAGGAGCGTCTTGCCACATGTCAACACTGGGTCTGACTGAGCGCCTCCAGGAGAGAGGCCCAAGCAAGACGTGCCCCGAGGAGCGTCTTGCCACATGTCAACACTGGGTATGACTGAGCGCCTCCAGGAGAGAGGCCCAAGCAAGAAGCGCCCCGAGGAGCGTCTTGCCACATGTCAACAATGGGTCTGACTGAGGGCCTCCAGGAGAGAAGCCCAAGCAAGACGCGCCCCGAGGAGCGTCTTGCCACATGTCAACAATGGGTCTGACTGAGCGCCTCCAGGAGAGAGGCCCAAGCAAGACGCACCCCGAGGAGCATCTTGACACTTGTCAACACTGGGTCTGACTGAGGGCCTCCATGAGATAGGCCCAAGCAAGACGCGCCCCGAGGAGCGTCTTGCCACATGTCAACATTGGGTCTGACAGAGGGCCTCCAGGAGAGAGGCCCAAGCAATACATGCCCCGAGGAGCGTCTAGCCACATGTCACCACTGGGTCTGACTGAGCGCCTCCAGGAGAGAGGCCCAAGCAAGACGCGCCCCGAGGAGCGTCTTGCCACATGCCAGCACTCGGTCTGACTGAGCGCCTCCAGGAGAGAGGCCCAAGCAAGACGCGCCCCGAGGAGCGTCTTGCCACATGTCACCACTGGGTCTGACTGAGAGCCTCCAGGAGAGAGGCCCAAGCAAGACGCGCCCCGAGGAGCGTCTTGCCACATGTCAACACTGGGTCTGACTGAGCACCTCCAGGAGAGAGGCCCAAGTAAGACGCGCCCCGAGCAGCGTCTTGCCATATGTCACCACTGGGTCTGACTGAGCGCCTCCAGGAGAGAAGCCCAAGCAAGACGTGCCCCGAGGAGCGTCTTGCCACATGTCAGCACTCGGTCTGACTGAGCGCCTCCAGGAGAGAGGCCCAAGCAAGACGCGCCCCTAGGAGCGTCTTGCCACATGTCAACAATGGGTCTGACTGACGGCCTCCAGGAGAGAAGCCCAAGCAAGACGCGCCCCGAGGAGCGTCTTGCCCCATGTCAACAATGGGTCTGACTGAGCACCTCCAGGAGAGAGGCCCAAGCAAGACGGGCCCCGAGGAGCGTCTTGACACTTGTCAACACTGGGTCTTACTGAGCGCCTCCAGGAGAGAGGCCCAAGCAAGACGCGCCCAGAGGAGCGTCTTGCCACATGTCAACACTGGGTCTGACAGAGGGCCTCCAGGAGAGAGGCCCAAGCAATACGTGCCCCGAGGAGCGTCTAGCCACATGTCACCACTGGGTCTGACTGAGTGCCTCCAGGAGAGAGGCCCAAGCAAGAAGCGGCCCGAGGAGCGTCTTGCCACATGTCAGCACTCGGTCTGACTGAGCGCCTCCAGGAGAGAGGCCCAAGCAAGATGCACCCCGAGGAGCGTCTTGCCACATGTCACCACTGGGTCTGACTGAGAGCCTCCAGGAGAGAGGCCCAAGCAAGACGCGCCCCGAGGAGCGTCTTGCCACATGTCAACACTGGGTCTGACTGAGCGCCTCCAGGAGAGAGGCCCAAGTAAGACGCGCCCCGAGGAGCGTCTTGCCACATGTCAACACTGGGTCTGACAGAGGGCCTCCAGGAGAGAGGCCCAAGCAAGACGCGCCCCGAGGAGCGTCTTGCCACATGTCAACACTGGGTCTGACTGAGCGCCTCCAGGAGAGAGGCCCAAGCAAGAAGCGCCCCGAGGAGCGTCTTGCCACATGTCAACAATGGGTCTGACTGAGGGCCTCCAGGAGAGAAGCCCAAGCAAGACGCGCCCCTAGGAGCGTCTTGCCACATGTCAACACTGGGTCTGACAGAGGGCCTCCAGGAGAGAGGCCCAAGCAAGACGCGCCCCGAGGAGCGTCTTGCCACATGTCAACACTGGGTCTGACTGAGCGCCTTCAGGAGAGAGGCCCAAGCAAGACGGGCCCGAGGAGCGTCTTGCCACATGTCAGCACTCGGTCTGACTGAGCGCCTCCAGGAGAGAGGCCCAAGCAAGACGCGCCCCGAGGAGCGTCTTGCCACATGTCACCATTGGGTCTGACTGAGCGCCTCCAGGAGAGAGGCCCAAGCAAGACGCGCCCCGAGGAGCGTCTTGCCACATGTCAACACTGGGTCTGACTAAGCGCCTCCAGGAGAGAGGCCCAAGCAAGAAGTGCCCCGAGGAGCGTCTTGCCTCATGTCAACACTGGGTCTGACTGAGCGCCTCCAGGAGAGAGGCCCAAGCAAGAAGCGCCCCGAGGAGAGTCTTGCCACATGTCAACACTGGGTCTGACTGAGCGCCTCCAGGAGAGAGGCCCAAGCAAGAAGCGCCCCGAGGAGCGTCTTGCCACATGTCAACAATGGGTCTGACTGAGGGCCTCCAGGAGAGAAGCCCAAGCAAGACGCGCCCCGAGGAGCGTCTTGCCACATGTCAACAATGGGTCTGACTGAGCGCCTCCAGGAGAGAGGCCCAAGCAAGACGTGCCCCGAGGAGCGTCTTGCCACATGTCAGCACTCGGTCTGACTGCGCGCCTCCAGGAGAGAGAGCCAAGCAAGACGCGCCCCTAGGAGCGTCTTGCCACATGTCAACACTGGGTCTGACAGAGGGCCTCCAGGAGAGAGGCCCAAGCAAGACGCGCCCCGAGGAGTGTCCTTGCCACATGTAAACACTGGGTCTGACTGAGCGCCTCCAGGAGAGAGGCCCAAGCAAGACGCGCCCCGAGGAGCGTCTTGACACATGTCAACACTGGGTCTGACTAAGGGCCTCAATGAGAGAAGCCCAAGCAAGACGCGCCCCGAGGAGCGTCTTGCCACATGTCAACACTGGGTCTGACAGAGGGCCTCCAGGAGAGAGGCCCAAGCAATACGTGCCCCGAGGAGCGTCTTGCCACATGTCACCACTGGGTCTGACTGAGCGCCTCCAGGAGAGAGGCCCAAGTAAGACGCGCCCCGAGGAGCGTCTTGCCACATGTCAACACTGGGTATGACTGTGCGCCTCCAGGAGAGAGGCCCAAGCAAGACGCGCCCCGAGGAGCGTCTTGCCACATGTCAACACTGGGTCTGACTGAGCGCCTCCAGGAGAGAGGCCCAAGCAAGACGTGCCCCGAGGAGCGTCTTGCCACATGTCAACACTGGGTATGACTGAGCGCCTCCAGGAGAGAGGCCCAAGCAAGAAGCGCCCCGAGGAGCGTCTTGCAACATGTCAACAATGGGTCAGACTGAGGGCCTCCAGGAGAGAAGCCCAAGCAAGACGCGCCCCGAGGAGCGTCTTGCCACATGTCAACAATGGGTCTGACTGAGCGCCTCCAGGAGAGAGGCCCAAGCAAGACGCGCCCCGAGGAGCGTCTTGCCACATGTCAACACTGGGTCTGACTGAGCGCCTCCAGGAGAGAGGACCAAGCAAGACGTGCCCCGAGGAGCGTCTTGCCACATGTCAACACTGGGTATGACTGAGCGCCTCCAGGAGAGAGGCCCAAGCAAGAAGCGCCCCGAGGAGCGTCTTGCCACATGTCAACAATGGGTCTGACTGAGGGCCTCCAGGAGAGAAGCCCAAGCAAGACGCGCCCCGAGGAGCGTCTTGCCACATGTCAACAATGGGTCTGACTGAGCGCCTCCAGGAGAGAGGCCCAAGCAAGACGCACCCCGAGGAGCATCTTGACACTTGTCAACACTGGGTCTGACTGAGGGCCTCCATGAGATAGGCCCAAGCAAGACGCGCCCCGAGGAGCGTCTTGCCACATGTCAACATTGGGTCTGACAGAGGGCCTCCAGGAGAGAGGCCCAAGCAATACATGCCCCGAGGAGCGTCTAGCCACATGTCACCACTGGGTCTGACTGAGCGCCTCCAGGAGAGAGGCCCAAGCAAGACGCGCCCCGAGGAGCGTCTTGCCACATGCCAGCACTCGGTCTGACTGAGCGCCTCCAGGAGAGAGGCCCAAGCAAGACGCGCCCCGAGGAGCGTCTTGCCACATGTCACCACTGGGTCTGAAAGCGGGCCTCCAGGAGAGAGGCCCAAGCAAGACGCGCCCCGAGGAGTGTCTTGCCACATGTCACCACTGGGTCTGACTGAGCGCCTCCAGGAGAGAAGCCCAAGCAAGACGCGCCCCGAGGAGCGTCTTGCCACATGTCAGCACTCGGTCTGACTGAGCGCCTCCAGGAGAGAGGCCCAAGGAAGACGCGCCCCTAGGAGCGTCTTGCCACATGTCAACACTGGGTCTGAAAGCGGGCCTCCAGGAGAGAGGCCCAAGCAAGACGCGCCCCGAGGAGTGTCTTGCCACATGTCACCACTGGGTCTGACTGAGCGCCTCCAGGAGAGAGGCCCAAGCAAGACGCGCCCCGAGGAGCGTCTAGCCACGTGTCAACACTGGGTCTGATTGAGGGCCTCCAGGAGAGAGGCCCAAGCAAGACGCGCCCCGAGGAGCGTCTTGCCACATGTCAACACTGGGTCTGACAGAGGGCCTCCAGGAGAGAGGCCCAAGCCATACGTGCCCCGAGGAGCGTCTAGCCACATGTCACCACTGGGTCTGACTGAGCACCTCCAGGAGAGAGGCCCAAGCAAGACGCGCCCCGAGGAGCGTCTTGCCACATGTCAGCACTCGGTCTGACTGAGAGCCTCCAGGAGAGTAGCCCAAGCAAGACGCGCCCCGAGGAGCGTCTTGCCACATGTCAACACTGGGTCTGACTGAGCGCCTCCAGGAGAGAGGCCCAAGCAAGACGCGCCCCGAGGAGCGTCTTGCCACATGTCATCACTGGGTCTGACTGAGCGCCTCCAGGAGAGAGGCCCAAGCAAGACGCGCCCCGAGGAGCGTCTTGCCACATGTCAACACTGGGTCTGACTGAGCGCCTCCAGGAGAGAGGCTCAAGCAAGACGCGCCCCGAGGAGCGTCTTGCCACATGTCAACAATGGGTCTGACTGAGCGCCTCCAGGAGAGAGGCCCAAGCAAGACGTGCCCCGAGGAGCGTCTTGCCACATGTCAGCACTCGGTCTGACTGAGCGCCTCCAGGAGAGAGGCCCAAGCAAGACGCGCCCCGAGGAGCGTCTTGACACATGTCAACACTGGGTCTGACTAAGGGCCTCAATGAGAGAAGCCCAAGCAAGACGCGCCCCGAGGAGCGTCTTGCCACATGTCAACACTGGGTCTGACAGAGGGCCTCCAGGAGAGAGTCCCAAGCAATACGTGCCCCGAGGAGCGTCTTGCCACATGTCACCACTGGGTCCGACTGAGCGCCTCCAGGAGAGAGGCCCAAGTAAGACGCGCCCCGAGGAGCGTCTTGCCACATGTCAACACTGGGTATGACTGTGCGCCTCCAGGAGAGAGGCCCAAGCAGGAGGCCCCCCGAGGAGCGTCTTGCCACATGTCAAAACTGGGTCTGACTGAGCGCCTCCAGGAGAGAGGCCCAAGCAAGACGTGCCCCGAGGAGCGTCTTGCCACATGTCAACACTGGGTATGACTGAGCGCCTCCAGGAGAGAGGCCCAAGCAAGAAGCGCCCCGACGAGCGTCTTGCCACATGTCAACAATGGGTCTGACTGAGGGCCTCCAGGAGAGAAGCCCAAGCAAGACGCGCCCCGAGGAGCGTCTTGCCACATGTCAACAATGGGTCTGACTGAGCGCCTCCAGGAGAGAGGCCCAAGCAAGACGCACCCCGAGGAGCATCTTGACACTTGTCAACACTGGGTCTGACTGAGGGCCTCCATGAGATAGGCCCAAGCAAGACGCGCCCCGAGGAGCGTCTTGCCACATGTCAACATTGGGTCTGACAGAGGGCCTCCAGGAGAGAGGCCCAAGCAATACATGCCCCGAGGAGCGTCTAGCCACATGTCACCACTGGGTCTGACTGAGCGCCTCCAGGAGAGAGGCCCAAGCAAGACGCGCCCCGAGGAGCGTCTTGCCACATGCCAGCACTCGGTCTGACTGAGCGCCTCCAGGAGAGAGGCCCAAGCAAGACGCGCCCCGAGGAGCGTCTTGCCACATGTCACCACTGGGTCTGACTGAGAGCCTCCAGGAGAGAGGCCCAAGCAAGACGCGCCCCGAGGAGCGTCTTGCCACATGTCAACACTGGGTCTGACTGAGCACCTCCAGGAGAGAGGCCCAGGTAAGACGCGCCCCGAGCAGCGTCTTGCCATATGTCACCACTGGGTCTGACTGAGCGCCTCCAGGAGAGAAGCCCAAGCAAGACGTGCCCCGAGGAGCGTCTTGCCACATGTCAGCACTCGGTCTGACTGAGCGCCTCCAGGAGAGAGGCCCAAGCAAGACGCGCCCCTAGGAGCGTCTTGCCACATGTCAACACTGGGTCTGAAAGCGGGCCTCCAGGAGAGAGGCCCAAGCAAGACGCGCCCCGAGGAGTGTCTTGCCACATGTCACCACTGGGTCTGACTGAGCGCCTCCAGGAGAGAAGCCCAAGCAAGACGCGCCCCGAGGAGCGTCTTGCCACATGTCAGCACTCGGTCTGACTGAGCGCCTCCAGGAGAGAGGCCCAAGTAAGACGCGCCCCTAGGAGCGTCTTGCCACATGTCAAAACTGGGTCTGAAAGCGGGCCTCCAGGAGAGAGGCCCAAGCAAGACGCGCCCCGAGGAGTGTCTTGCCACATGTCACCACTGGGTCTGACTGAGCGCCTCCAGGAGAGAGGCCCAAGCAAGACGCGCCCCGAGGAGCGTCATGCCACATGTCACTACTCGGTCTGACTGAGCGCCTCCAGGAGAGAGAGCCAAGCAAGACGCGCCCCGAGGAGCGTCTAGCCACGTGTCAACACTGGGTCTGATTGAGGGCCTCCAGGAGAGAGGCCCAAGCAAGACGCGCCCCGAGGAGCGTCTTGCCACATGTCAACACTGGGTCTGACAGAGGGCCTCCAGGAGAGAGGCCCAAGCCATACGTGCCCCGAGGAGCGTCTAGCCACATGTCACCACTGGGTCTGACTGAGCACCTCCAGGAGAGAGGCCCAAGCAAGACGCGCCCCGAGGAGCGTCTTGCCACATGTCAACACTGGGTCTGACTGAGCGCCTCCAGGAGAGAGGCCCAAGCAAGACGCGCCCCGAGGAGCGTCTTGCCACATGTCATCACTGGGTCTGACTGAGCGCCTCCAGGAGAGAGGCCCAAGCAAGACGCGCCCCGAGGAGCGTCTTGCCACATGTCAACACTGGGTCTGACTGAGCGCCTCCAGGAGAGAGGCTCAAGCAAGACGCGCCCCGAGGAGCGTCTTGCCACATGTCAACACTGGGTCTGACTGAGCGCCTCCAGGAGAGAGGCCCAAGCAAGACGCGCCCCGAGGAGCGTCTTGCCACATGTCAACACTGGGTCTGACTGAGCGCCTCCAGGAGAGAGGCTCAAGCAAGACGCGCCCCGAGGAGCGTCTTGCCACATGTCAACAATGGGTCTGACTGAGCGCCTCCAGGAGAGAGGCCCAAGCAAGACGTGCCCCGAGGAGCGTCTTGCCACATGTCAGCACTCGGTCTGACTGAGCGCCTCCAGGAGAGAGGCCCAAGCAAGACGCGCCCCGAGGAGCGTCTTGACACATGTCAAAACTGGGTCTGACTAAGGGCCTCAATGAGAGAAGCCCAAGCAAGACGCGCCCCGAGGAGCGTCTTGCCACATGTCAACACTGGGTCTGACAGAGGGCCTCCAGGAGAGAGTCCCAAGCAATACGTGCCCCGAGGAGCGTCTTGCCACATGTCACCACTGGGTCCGACTGAGCGCCTCCAGGAGAGAGGCCCAAGTAAGACGCGCCCCGAGGAGCGTCTTGCCACATGTCAACACTGGGTATGACTGTGCGCCTCCAGGAGAGAGGCCCAAGCAAGAGGCCCCCCGAGGAGCGTCTTGCCACATGTCAACACTGGGTCTGACTGAGCGCCTCCAGGAGAGAGGCCCAAGCAAGACGTGCCCCGAGGAGCGTCTTGCCACATGTCAACACTGGGTATGACTGAGCGCCTCCAGGAGAGAGGCCCAAGCAAGAAGCGCCCCGAGGAGCGTCTTGCCACATGTCAACAATGGGTCTGACTGAGGGCCTCCAGGAGAGAAGCCCAAGCAAGACGCGCCCCGAGGAGCGTCTTGCCACATGTCAACAATGGGTCTGACTGAGCGCCTCCAGGAGAGAGGCCCAAGCAAGACGCACCCCGAGGAGCATCTTGACACTTGTCAACACTGGGTCTGACTGAGGGCCTCCATGAGATAGGCCCAAGCAAGACGCGCCCCGAGGAGCGTCTTGCCACATGTCAACATTGGGTCTGACAGAGGGCCTCCAGGAGAGAGGCCCAAGCAATACATGCCCCGAGGAGCGTCTAGCCACATGTCACCACTGGGTCTGACTGAGCGCCTCCAGGAGAGAGGCCCAAGCAAGACGCGCCCCGAGGAGCGTCTTGCCACATGCCAGCACTCGGTCTGACTGAGCGCCTCCAGGAGAGAGGCCCAAGCAAGACGCGCCCCGAGGAGCGTCTTGCCACATGTCATCACTGGGTCTGACTGAGCGCCTCCAGGAGAGAGGCCCAAGCAAGACGCGCCCCGAGGAGCGTCTTGCCACATGTCAACACTGGGTCTGACTGAGCGCCTCCAGGAGAGAGGCTCAAGCAAGACGCGCCCCGAGGAGCGTCTTGCCACATGTCAACACTGGGTCTGACTGAGCGCCTCCAGGAGAGAGGCCCAAGCAAGACGCGCCCCGAGGAGCGTCTTGCCACATGTCAACACTGGGTCTGACTGAGCGCCTCCAGGAGAGAGGCTCAAGCAAGACGCGCCCCGAGGAGCGTCTTGCCACATGTCAACAATGGGTCTGACTGAGCGCCTCCAGGAGAGAGGCCCAAGCAAGACGTGCCCCGAGGAGCGTCTTGCCACATGTCAGCACTCGGTCTGACTGAGCGCCTCCAGGAGAGAGGCCCAAGAAAGACGCGCCCCGAGGAGCGTCTTGACACATGTCAACACTGGGTCTGACTAAGGGCCTCAATGAGAGAAGCCCAAGCAAGACGCGCCCCGAGGAGCGTCTTGCCACATGTCAACACTGGGTCTGACAGAGGGCCTCCAGGAGAGAGTCCCAAGCAATACGTGCCCCGAGGAGCGTCTTGCCACATGTCACCACTGGGTCCGACTGAGCGCCTCCAGGAGAGAGGCCCAAGTAAGACGCGCCCCGAGGAGCGTCTTGCCACATGTCAACACTGGGTATGACTGTGCGCCTCCAGGAGAGAGAGGCCCAAGCAAGAGGCCCCCCGAGGAGCGTCTTGCCACATGTCAACACTGGGTCTGACTGAGCGCCTCCAGGAGAGAGGCCCAAGCAAGACGCGCCCCGAGGAGCGTCTTGCCACATGTCAACACTGGGTCTGACAGAGGGCCTCCAGGAGAGAGGCCCAAGCCATACGTGCCCCGAGGAGCGTCTAGCCACATGTCACCACTGGGTCTGACTGAGCACCTCCAGGAGAGAGGCCCAAGCAAGACGCGCCCCGAGGAGCGTCTTGCCACATGTCAACACTGGGTCTGACTGAGCGCCTCCAGGAGAGAGGCCCAAGCAAGACGCGCCCCGAGGAGCGTCTTGCCACATGTCATCACTGGGTCTGACTGAGCGCCTCCAGGAGAGAGGCCCAAGCAAGACGCGCCCCGAGGAGCGTCTTGCCACATGTCAACACTGGGTCTGACTGAGCGCCTCCAGGAGAGAGGCTCAAGCAAGACGCGCCCCGAGGAGCGTCTTGCCACATGTCAACACTGGGTCTGACTGAGCGCCTCCAGGAGAGAGGCCCAAGCAAGACGCGCCCCGAGGAGCGTCTTGCCACATGTCAACACTGGGTCTGACTGAGCGCCTCCAGGAGAGAGGCTCAAGCAAGACGCGCCCCGAGGAGCGTCTTGCCACATGTCAACAATGGGTCTGACTGAGCGCCTCCAGGAGAGAGGCCCAAGCAAGACGTGCCCCGAGGAGCGTCTTGCCACATGTCAGCACTCGGTCTGACTGAGCTCCTCCAGGAGAGAGGCCCAAGCAAGACGCGCCCCGAGGAGCGTCTTGACACATGTCAACACTGGGTCTGACTAAGGGCCTCAATGAGAGAAGCCCAAGCAAGACGCGCCCCGAGGAGCGTCTTGCCACATGTCAACACTGGGTCTGACAGAGGGCCTCCAGGAGAGAGTCCCAAGCAATACGTGCCCCGAGGAGCGTCTTGCCACATGTCACCACTGGGTCCGACTGAGCGCCTCCAGGAGAGAGGCCCAAGTAAGACGCGCCCCGAGGAGCGTCTTGCCACATGTCAACACTGGGTATGACTGTGCGCCTCCAGGAGAGAGGCCCAAGCAAGAGGCCCCCCGAGGAGCGTCTTGCCACATGTCAACACTGGGTCTGACTGAGCGCCTCCAGGAGAGAGGCCCAAGCAAGACGTGCCCCGAGGAGCGTCTTGCCACATGTCAACACTGGGTATGACTGAGCGCCTCCAGGAGAGAGGCCCAAGCAAGAAGCGCCCCGAGGAGCGTCTTGCCACATGTCAACAATGGGTCTGACTGAGGGCCTCCAGGAGAGAAGCCCAAGCAAGACGCGCCCCGAGGAGCGTCTTGCCACATGTCAACAATGGGTCTGACTGAGCGCCTCCAGGAGAGAGGCCCAAGCAAGACGCACCCCGAGGAGCATCTTGACACTTGTCAACACTGGGTCTGACTGAGGGCCTCCATGAGATAGGCCCAAGCAAGACGCGCCCCGAGGAGCGTCTTGCCACATGTCAACATTGGGTCTGACAGAGGGCCTCCAGGAGAGAGGCCCAAGCAATACATGCCCCGAGGAGCGTCTAGCCACATGTCACCACTGGGTCTGACTGAGCGCCTCCAGGAGAGAGGCCCAAGCAAGACGCGCCCCGAGGAGCGTCTTGCCACATGCCAGCACTCGGTCTGACTGAGCGCCTCCAGGAGAGAGGCCCAAGCAAGACGCGCCCCGAGGAGCGTCTTGCCACATGTCATCACTGGGTCTGACTGAGCGCCTCCAGGAGAGAGGCCCAAGCAAGACGCGCCCCGAGGAGCGTCTTGCCACATGTCAACACTGGGTCTGACTGAGCGCCTCCAGGAGAGAGGCTCAAGCAAGACGCGCCCCGAGGAGCGTCTTGCCACATGTCAACACTGGGTCTGACTGAGCGCCTCCAGGAGAGAGGCCCAAGCAAGACGCGCCCCGAGGAGCGTCTTGCCACATGTCAACACTGGGTCTGACTGAGCGCCTCCAGGAGAGAGGCTCAAGCAAGACGCGCCCCGAGGAGCGTCTTGCCACATGTCAACAATGGGTCTGACTGAGCGCCTCCAGGAGAGAGGCCCAAGCAAGACGTGCCCCGAGGAGCGTCTTGCCACATGTCAGCACTCGGTCTGACTGAGCGCCTCCAGGAGAGAGGCCCAAGCAAGACGCGCCCCGAGGAGCGTCTTGACACATGTCAACACTGGGTCTGACTAAGGGCCTCAATGAGAGAAGCCCAAGCAAGACGCGCCCCGAGGAGCGTCTTGCCACATGTCAACACTGGGTCTGACAGAGGGCCTCCAGGAGAGAGTCCCAAGCAATACGTGCCCCGAGGAGCGTCTTGCCACATGTCACCACTGGGTCCGACTGAGCGCCTCCAGGAGAGAGGCCCAAGTAAGACGCGCCCCGAGGAGCGTCTTGCCACATGTCAACACTGGGTATGACTGTGCGCCTCCAGGAGAGAGGCCCAAGCAAGAGGCCCCCCGAGGAGCGTCTTGCCACATGTCAACACTGGGTCTGACTGAGCGCCTCCAGGAGAGAGGCCCAAGCAAGACGTGCCCCGAGGAGAATCTTGCCACATGTCAACACTGGGTATGACTGAGCGCCTCCAGGAGAGAGGCCCAAGCAAGAAGCGCCCCGAGGAGCGTCTTGCCACATGTCAACAATGGGTCTGACTGAGGGCCTCCAGGAGAGAAGCCCAAGCAAGACGCGCCCCGAGGAGCGTCTTGCCACATGTCAACAATGGGTCTGACTGAGCGCCTCCAGGAGAGAGGCCCAAGCAAGACGCACCCCGAGGAGCATCTTGACACTTGTCAACACTGGGTCTGACTGAGGGCCTCCATGAGATAGGCCCAAGCAAGACGCGCCCCGAGGAGCGTCTTGCCACATGTCAACATTGGGTCTGACAGAGGGCCTCCAGGAGAGAGGCCCAAGCAATACATGCCCCGAGGAGCGTCTAGCCACATGTCACCACTGGGTCTGACTGAGCGCCTCCAGGAGAGAGGCCCAAGCAAGACGCGCCCCGAGGAGCGTCTTGCCACATGCCAGCACTCGGTCTGACTGAGCGCCTCCAGGAGAGAGGCCCAAGCAAGACGCACCCCGAGGAGCGTCTTGCCACATGTCACCACTGGGTCTGACTGAGAGCCTCCAGGAGAGAGGCCCAAGCAAGACGCGCCCCGAGGAGCGTCTTGCCACATGTCAACACTGGGTCTGACTGAGCACCTCCAGGAGAGAGGCCCAAGTAAGACGCGCCCCGAGCAGCGTCTTGCCATATGTCACCACTGGGTCTGACTGAGCGCCTCCAGGAGAGAAGCCCAAGCAAGACGTGCCCAGAGGAGCGTCTTGCCACATGTCAGCACTCGGTCTGACTGAGCGCCTCCAGGAGAGAGGCCCAAGCAAGACGCGTCCCTAGGAGCGTCTTGCCACATGTCAACACTGGGTCTGAAAGCGGGCCTCCAGGAGAGAGGCCCAAGCAAGACGCGCCCCGAGGAGTGTCTTGCCACATGTCACCACTGGGTCTGACTGAGCGCCTCCAGGAGAGAAGCCCAAGCAAGACGCGCCCCGAGGAGCGTCTTGCCACATGTCAGCACTCGGTCTGACTGAGCGCCTCCAGGAGAGAGGCCCAAGCAAGACGCGCCCCTAGGAGCGTCTTGCCACATGTCAAAACTGGGTCTGAAAGCGGGCCTCCAGGAGAGAGGCCCAAGCAAGACGCGCCCCGAGGAGTGTCTTGCCACATGTCACCACTGGGTCTGACTGAGCGCCTCCAGGAGAGAGGCCCAAGCAAGACGCGCCCCGAGGAGCGTCATGCCACATGTCACTACTCGGTCTGACTGAGCGCCTCCAGGAGAGAGGCCCAAGCAAGACGCGCCCCGAGGAGCGTCTAGCCACGTGTCAACACTGGGTCTGATTGAGGGCCTCCAGGAGAGAGGCCCAAGCAAGACGCGCCCCGAGGAGCGTCTTGCCACATGTCAACACTGGGTCTGACAGAGGGCCTCCAGGAGAGAGGCCCAAGCCATACGTGCCCCGAGGAGCGTCTAGCCACATGTCACCACTGGGTCTGACTGAGCACCTCCAGGAGAGAGGCCCAAGCAAGACGCGCCCCGAGGAGCGTCTTGCCACATGTCAGCACTCGGTCTGACTGAGAGCCTCCAGGAGAGAGGCCCAAGCAAGACGCGCCCCGAGGAGCGTCTTGCCACATGTCAACACTGGGTCTGACTGAGCGCCTCCAGGAGAGAGGCCCAAGCAAGACGCGCCCCGAGGAGCGTCTTGCCACATGTCATCACTGGGTCTGACTGAGCGCCTCCAGGAGAGAGGCCCAAGCAAGACGCGCCCCGAGGAGCGTCTTGCCACATGTCAACACTGGGTCTGACTGAGCGCCTCCAGGAGAGAGGCTCAAGCAAGACGCGCCCCGAGGAGCGTCTTGCCACATGTCAACACTGGGTCTGACTGAGCGCCTCCAGGAGAGAGGCCCAAGCAAGACGTGCCCCGAGGAGCGTCTTGCCACATGTCAACACTGGGTCTGACTGAGCGCCTCCAGGAGAGAGGCTCAAGCAAGAAGCGCCCCGAGGAGCGTCTTGCCACATGTCAACAATGGGTCTGACTGAGGGCCTCCAGGAGAGAAGCCCAAGCAAGACGCGCCCTGAGGAGCGTCTTGCCACATGTCAACAATGGGTCTGACTAAGCGCCTCCAGGAGAGAGGCCAGAGCAAGACGCGCCCCGAGGAGTATCTTGACACTTGTCAACACTGGGTCCGACTGAGGGCCTCCATGAGAGAAGCCCAAGCAAGACGCGCCCCGAGGAGTGTCTTGCCACATGTCAACACTGGGTCTGACAGAGGGCCTCCAGGAGAGAGGCCCAAGCAATACGCGCCCCGAGGAGCGTCTTGCCATATGTCACCACTGGGTCTGACTGAGCGCCTCCAGGAGAGAGGCCCAAGCAAGAAGCGCCCCGAGGAGCGTCTTGCCACATGTCAGCACTCGGTCTGACTGAGCGCCTCCAGGAGAGAGAGCCAAGCAAGACGCGCCCCTAGGAGCGTCTTGCCACATGTCAACACTGGGTCTGACAGAGGGCCTCCAGGAGAGAGGCCCAAGCAAGACCTGCCCCGAGGAGTGTCTTGCCACATGTCAACACTGGGTCTGACAGAGGGCCTCCAGGAGAGAGGCCCAAGCGATACGCGCCCCGAGGAGTGTCTTGCCATATGTCACCACTGGGTCTGACTGAGCGCCTCCAGGGGAGAGGCCCAAGCAAGACGCGCCCCGAGAAGCGTCTTGCCACATGTCAGCACTCGGTCTGACTGAGCGCCTCCAGAAGAGAGGCCCAAGCAAGACGCACCCCGAGGAGTGTCTTGCCACATGTCAACACTGGGTCTGACAGAGGGCCTCCAGGAGAGAGGCCCAAGCAACACGCGCCCCGAGGAGCGTCTTGCCATATGTCACCACTGGGTCTGACTGAGCGCCTGCAGGAGAGAGGCCCAAGCAAGACGCGCCCCGAGGAGCGTCTTGCCACATGTCAGCACTCGGTCTGACTGAGCGCCTCCAGGAGAGAGGCCCAAGCAAGACGCGCCCCTAGGAGCGTCTTGCCACATGTCAACACTGGGTCTGACAGCGGGCCTCCAGGAGAGAGGCCCAAGCAAGACGCGCCCCGAGGAGTGTCTTGCCACATGTCACCAATGGGTCTGACTGAGCGCCTCCAGGAGAGAGGCCCAAGCAAGACGCGCCCCGAGGAGCGTCATGCCACATGTCACTACTCGGTCTGACTGAGCGCCTCCAGGAGAGAGGCCCAAGCAAGACGCGCCCCGAGGAGCGTCTTGCCACGTGTCAACACTGGGTCTGATTGAGGGCCTCCAGGAGAGAGGCCAAAGCAAGACGCGCCCCGAGGAAAGTCTTGCCACACGTCAACACTGGGTCTGACAAAGGGCCTCCAGGAGAGAGGCCCAAGCAATACGTGCCCCGAGGAGCGTCTTGCCACATGTCACCACTGGGTCTGACTGAGCGCCTCCAGGAGAGAGGCCCAAGTAAGACGCGCCCCGAGGAGCGTCTTGCCACATGTCAACACTGGGTCTGACTGAGCGCCTCCAGAAGAGAGGCCCAAGCAAGACGCGCCCCGAGGAGCGTCTTGCCACATGTCAACACTGGGTCTGACTGAGCATCTCCAGGAGAGAGGCCCAAGCAAGACGTGCCCCGAGGAGCGTCTTGCCACATGTCAACACTGGGTCTGACTGAGCGCCTCCAGGAGAGAGGCCCAAGCAAGAAGCGCCCCGAGGAGCGTCTTCCCACATGTCAACAATGGGTCTGACTGAGGGCCTCCAGGAGAGAAGCCCAAGCAAGACGCGCCCCGAGGAGCGTCTTGCCCAATGTCAACAATGGGTCTGACTGAGCGCCTCCAGGAGAGAGGCCCAAGCAAGACGGGCCCCGAGGAGCATCTTGACACTTGTCAACACTGGGTCTGACTGAGCGCCTCCAGGAGAGAGGCCCAAGCAAGACGCGCCCAGAGGAGCGTCTTGCCACATGTCAACACTGGGTCTGACAGAGGGCCTCCAGGAGAGAGGCCCAAGCAATACGTGCCCCGAGGAGCGTCTAGCCACATGTCACCACTGGGTCTGACTGAGTGCCTCCAGAAGAGAGGCCCAAGCAAGACGCGGCCCGAGGAGCGTCTTGCCACATGTCAGCACTCGGTCTGACTGAGCGCCTCCAGGAGAGAGGCCCAAGCAAGACGCGCCCCGAGGAGCGTCTTGCCACATGTCACCACTGGGTCTGACTGAGAGCCTCCTGGAGAGAGGCCCAAGCAAGACGCGCCCTGTGGAGCGTCTTGCCACATGTCAACACTGGGTCTGAATGAGCGCCTCCAGGAGAGAGGCCCAAGTAAGACGCGCCCCGAGGAGTGTCTTGCCACATGTCAACACTGGGTCTGAAGGAGGGCCTCCAGGAGAGAGGCCCAAGCAAGACGCGCCCCGAGGAGCGTCTTGCCACATGTCAACAATGGGTCTGACAGAGGGCCTCCAGGAGAGAGGAACAAGCAAGACGCGCCCCGAGGAGCGTCTTGCCACTTGTCAACACTGGGTCTGACTGAGCGCCTCCAGGAGAGAGGCCCAAGCAAGAAGCGCCCCGAGGAGCGTCTTGCCACATGTCAACAATGGGTCTGACTGAGGGCCTCCAGGAGAGAAGCCCAAGCAAGACGCGCCCCTAGGAGCGTCTTGCCACATGTCAACACTGGGTCTGACAGAGGGCCTCCAGGAGAGAGGCCCAAGCAAGACGCGCCCCGAGGAGCGTCTTGCCACATGTCAACACTGGGTCTGACTGAGCGCCTTCAGGAGAGAGGCCCAAGCAAGACGGGCCCCGAGGAGCGTCTTGCCACATGTCAGCACTCGGTCTGACTGAGCGCCTCCAGGAGAGAGGCCCAAGCAAGACGTGCCCCGAGGAGCGTCTTGCCTCATGTCAACACTGGGTCTGACTGAGCGCCTCCAGGAGAGAGGCCCAAGCAAGAAGCGCCCCGAGGAGAGTCTTGCCACATGTCAACACTGGGTCTGACTGAGGGCCTCCAGGAGAGAAGCCCAAGAAAGACGCGCCCTAAGGAGCGTCTTGCCACATGTCAACAATGGGTCTGACTGAGCGCCTCCAGGAGAGAGGCCCAAGCAAGACGTGCCCCGAGGAGCGTCTTGCCACATGTCAGCACTCGGTCTGACTGAGCGCCTCCAGGAGAGAGAGCCAAGCAAGACGCGCACCTAGGAGCGTCTTGCCACATGTCAACACTGGGTCTGACAGAGGGCCTCCAGGAGAGAGGCCCAAGCAAGACGCGCCCCGAGGAATGTCTTGCCACATGTCAACACTGGGTCTGACTGAGCGCCTCCAGGAGAGAGGCCCAAGCAAGACGCGCCCCGAGGAGCGTCTTGACACATGTCAACACTGGGTCTGACTAAGGGCCTCAATGAGAGAAGCCCAAGCAAGACGCGCCCCGAGGAGCGTCTTGCCACATGTCAACACTGGGTCTGACAGAGGGCCTCCAGAAGAGAGGCCCAAGCAATACGTGCCCCGAGGAGCGTCTTGCCACATGTCACCACTGGGTCTGACTGAGCGCCTCCAGGAGAGAGGCCCAAGTAAGACGCGCCCCGAGGAGCGTCTTGCCACATGTCAACACTGGGTATGACTGAGCGCCTCCAGGAGAGAGGCCCAAGCAAGACGCGCCCCGAGGAGCGTCTTGCCACATGTCAACACTGGGTCTGACTGAGCGCCTCCAGGAGAGAGGCCCAAGCAAGACGTGCCCCGAGGAGCGTCTTGCCACATGTCAACACTGGGTATGACAGAGCGCCTCCAGGAGAGAGGCCCAAGCAAGAAGCGCCCCGAGGAGCGTCTTGCCACATGTCAACAATGGGTCTGACTGAGGGCCTCCAGGAGAGAAGCCCAATCAAGACGCGCCCCGAGGAGCGTCTTGCCACATGTCAACAATGGGTCTGACTGAGCGCCTCCAGGAGAGAGGTCCAAGCAAGATGCACCCCGAGGAGCATCTTGACACTTGTCAACACTGGGTCTGACTGAGGGCCTCCATGAGAGAGGCCCAAGCAAGACGCGCCCCGAGGAGCGTCTTGCCATATGTCACCACTGGGTCTGACTGAGCGCCTCCAGGGGAGAGGCCCAAGCAAGACGCGCCCCGAGGAGCGTCTTGCCATATGTCACCACTGGGTCTGACTGAGCGCCTGCAGGAGAGAGGCCCAAGCAAGACGCGCCCCGAGGAGCGTCTTGCCACATGTCAGCACTCGGTCTGACTGAGCGCCTCCAGGAGAGAGGCCCAAGCAAGACGCGCCCCTAGGAGCGTCTTGCCACATGTCAACACTGGGTCTGACAGCGGGCCTCCAGGAGAGAGGCCCAAGCAAGACGCGCCCCGAGGAGTGTCTTGCCACATGTCACCAATGGGTCTGACTGAGCGCCTCCAGGAGAGAGGCCCAAGCAAGACGCGCCCCGAGGAGCGTCATGCCACATGTCACTACTCGGTCTGACTGAGCGCCTCCAGGAGAGAGGCCCAAGCAAGACGCGCCCCGAGGAGCGTCTTGCCACGTGTCAACACTGGGTCTGATTGAGGGCCTCCAGGAGAGAGGCCAAAGCAAGACGCGCCCCGAGGAAAGTCTTGCCACACGTCAACACTGGGTCTGACAAAGGGCCTCCAGGAGAGAGGCCCAAGCAATACGTGCCCCGAGGAGCGTCTTGCCACATGTCACCACTGGGTCTGACTGAGCGCCTCCAGGAGAGAGGCCCAAGTAAGACGCGCCCCGAGGAGCGTCTTGCCACATGTCAACACTGGGTCTGACTGAGCGCCTCCAGAAGAGAGGCCCAAGCAAGACGCGCCCCGAGGAGCGTCTTGCCACATGTCAACACTGGGTCTGACTGAGCGCCTCCAGGAGAGAGGCCCAAGCAAGACGTGCCCCGAGGAGCGTCTTGCCACATGTCAACACTGGGTCTGACTGAGCGCCTCCAGGAGAGAGGCCCAAGCAAGAAGCGCCCCGAGGAGCGTCTTCCCACATGTCAACAATGGGTCTGACTGAGGGCCTCCAGGAGAGAAGCCCAAGCAAGACGCGCCCCGAGGAGCGTCTTGCCCAATGTCAACAATGGGTCTGACTGAGCGCCTCCAGGAGAGAGGCCCAAGCAAGACGTGCCCCGAGGAGCGTCTTGACACTTGTCAACACTGGGTCTGACTGAGAGCCTCCAGGAGAGAGGCCCAAGCAAGACGCGCCCAGAGGAGCGTCTTGCCACATGTCAACACTGGGTCTGACAGAGGGCCTCCAGGAGAGAGGCCCAAGCAATACGTGCGCCGAGGAGCGTCTAGCCACATGTCACCACTGGGTCTGACTGAGTGCCTCCAGAAGAGAGGCCCAAGCAAGACGCGGCCCGAGGAGCGTCTTGCCACATGTCAGCACTCGGTCTGACTGAGCGCCTCCAGGAGAGAGGCCCAAGCAAGACGCGCCCCGAGGAGCGTCTTGCCACATGTCACCACTGGGTCTGACTGAGAGCCTCCTGGAGAGAGGCCCAAGCAAGACGCGCCCTGAGGAGCGTCTTGCCACATGTCAACACTGGGTCTGACTGAGCGCCTCCAGGAGAGAGGCCCAAGTAAGACGCGCCCCGAGGAGTGTCTTGCCACATGTCAACACTGGGTCTGACAGAGGGCCTCCAGGAGAGAGGCCCAAGCAAGACGCGCCCCGAGGAGCGTCTTGCCACATGTCAACACTGGGTCTGACTGAGCGCCTCCAGGAGAGAGGCCCAAGCAAGACGTGCCCCGAGGAGCGTCTTGCCACATGTCAACAATGGGTCTGACAGAGGGCCTCCAGGAGAGAGGCCCAAGCAAGAAGCGCCCCGAGGAGCGTCTTGCCACATGTCAACAATGGGTCTGACTGAGGGCCTCCAGGAGAGAAGCCCAAGCAAGACGCGCCCCTAGGAGCGTCTTGCCACATGTCAACACTGGGTCTGACAGAGGGCCTCCAGGAGAGAGGCCCAAGCAAGACGCGCCCCGAGGAGCGTCTTGCCACATGTCAACACTGGGTCTGACTGAGCGCCTTCAGGAGAGAGGCCCAAGCAAGACGGGCCCGGAGGAGCGTCTTGCCACATGTCAGCACTCGGTCTGACTGAGCGCCTCCAGGAGAGAGGCCCAAGCAAGACGCGCCCCGAGGAGCGTCTTGCCACATGTCACCATTGGGTCTGACTGAGCGCCTCCAGGAGAGAGGCCCAAGCAAGACGCGCCCCGAGGAGCGTCTTGCCACATGTCAACACTGGGTCTGACTGAGCGCCTCCAGGAGAGAGGCCCAAGTAAGACGCGCCCCGAGGAGCGTCTTGCCACATGTCACCACTGGGTCTGACTAAGCGCCTCCAGGAGAGAGGCCCAAGCAAGACGCGCCCCGATGAGCGTCTTGCCACATGTCAACACTGGGTCTGACTGAGCGCCTCCAGGAGAGAGGCCCAAGCAAGACGTGCCCCGAGGAGCGTCTTGCCTCATGTCAACACTGGGTCTGACTGAGCGCCTCCAGGAGAGAGGCCCAAGCAAGAAGCGCCCCGAGGAGAGTCTTGCCACATGTCAACACTGGGTCTGACTGAGGGCCTCCAGGAGAGAAGCCCAAGAAAGACGCGCCCCGAGGAGCGTCTTGCCACATGTCAACAATGGGTCTGACTGAGCGCCTCCAGGAGAGAGGCCCAAGCAAGACGTGCCCCGAGGAGCGTCTTGCCACATGTCAGCACTCGGTCTGACTGAGCGCCTCCAGGAGAGAGAGCCAAGCAAGACGCGCCCCTAGGAGCGTCTTGCCACATGTCAACACTGGGTCTGACAGAGGGCCTCCAGGAGAGAGGCCCAAGCAAGACGCGCCCCGAGGAATGTCTTGCCACATGTCAACACTGGGTCTGACTGAGCGCCTCCAGGAGAGAGGCCCAAGCAAGACGCGCCCCGAGGAGCGTCTTGACACATGTCAACACTGGGTCTGACTAAGGGCCTCAATGAGAGAAGCCCAAGCAAGACGCGCCCCGAGGAGCGTCTTGCCACATGTCAACACTGGGTCTGACCGAGGGCCTCCAGGAGAGAGGCCCAAGCAATACGTGCCCCGAGGAGCGTCTTGCCACATGTCACCACTGGGTCTGACTGAGCGCCTCCAGGAGAGAGGCCCAAGTAAGACGCGCCCCGAGGAGCGTCTTGCCACATGTCAACAATGGGTATGACTGAGCGCCTCCAGGAGAGAGGCCCAAGCAAGACGCGCCCCGAGGAGCGTCTTGCCACATGTCAACACTGGGTCTGACTGAGCGCCTCCAAGAGAGAGGCCCAAGCAAGACGTGCCCCGAGGAGCGTCTTGCCACATGTCAACACTGGGTATGACTGAGCGCCTCCAGGAGAGAGGCCCAAGCAAGAAGCGCCCCGAGGAGCGTCTTGCCACATGTCAACAATGGGTCTGACTGAGGGCCTCCAGGAGAGAAGCCCAAGCAAGACGCGCCCCGAGGAGCGTCTTGCCACATGTCAACAATGGGTCTGACTGAGCGCCTCCAGGAGAGAGGCCCAAGCAAGATGCACCCCGAGGAGCATCTTGACACTTGTCAACACTGGGTCTGACTGAGGGCCTCCATGAGAGAGGCCGAAGCAAGACGCGCCCCGAGGAGCGTCTTGCCACATGTCAACATTGGGTCTGACAGAGGGCCTCCAGGAGAGAGGCCCAAGCAATACATGCCCCGAGGAGCGTCTAGCCACATGTCACCACTGGGTCTGACTGAGCGCCTCCAGGAGAGAGGCCCAAGCAAGACGCGCCCCGAGGAGCGTCTTGCCACATGCCAGCACTCGGTCTGACTGAGCGCCTCCAGGAGAGAGGCCCAAGCAAGACGCGCCCCGAGGAGCGTCTTGCAACATAGCACCACTGGGTCTGACTGAGAGCCTCCAGGAGAGAGGCCCAAGCAAGACGCGCCCCGATGAGCGTCTTGCCACATGTCACCACTGGGTCTGACTGAGCGCCTCCAGGAGAGAAGCCCAAGCAAGACGTGCCCCGAGGAGCGTCTTGCCACATGTCAGCACTCGGTCTGACTGAGCGCCTCCAGGAGAGAGGCCCAAGCAAGACGCGCCCCTAGGAGCGTCTTGCCATATGTCAACACTGGGTCTGACAGCGGGCCTCCAGGAGAGAGGCCCATGCAAGACGCGCCCCGAGGAGTGTCTTGCCACATGTCACCACTGGGTCTGACTGAGCGCCTCCAGGAGAGAAGCCCAAGCAAGACACGCCCCGAGGAGCGTCTTGCCACATGTCAGCACTCGGTCTGACTGAGCGCCTCCAGGAGAGAGGCCCAAGCAAGACGCGCCCCTAGGAGCGTCTTGCCACATGTCAACACTGGGTCTGAAAGCGGGCCTCCAGGAGAGAGGCCCAAGCAAGACGCGCCCCGAGGAGTGTCTTGCCACATGTCACCACTGGGTCTGACTGAGCGCCTCCAGGAGAGAGGCCCAAGCAAGACGTACCCCGAGGAGCGTCATGCCACATGTCACTACTCGGTCTGACTGAGCGCCTCCAGGAGAGAGGCCCAAGCAAGACGCGCCCCGAGGAGCGTCTAGCCACGTTTCAACACTGGGTCTGATTGAGGGCCTCCAGGAGAGAGGCCCAAGCAAGACGTGCCCCGAGGAGCGTCTTGCCACGTGTCAACACTGGGTCTGACAGAGGGCCTCCAGGAGAGAGGCCCAAGCCATACGTGCCCCGAGGAGCGTCTAGCCACATGTCACCACTGGGTCTGACTGAGCACCTCCAGGAGAGAGGCCCAAGCAAGACGCGCCCCGAGGAGCGTCTTGCCACATGTCAGCACTCGGTCTGACTGAGAGCCTCCAGGAGAGAGGCCCAAGCAAGACGCGCCCCGAGGAGCGTCTTGCCACATGTCATCACTGGGTCTGACTGAGCACCTCCAGGAGAGAGGCCCAAGCAAGGCCACATGTCAACACTGGGTCTGACTGAGCGCCTCCAGGAGAGAGGCCCAAGCAAGACGCGCCCCGAGGTGCGTCTTGCCACATGTCAACACTGGGTCTGACTGAGCGCCTCCAGGAGAGAGGCCCAAGCAAGACGTGCCCCGAGGAGCGTCTTGCCACATGTCAACACTGGGTCTGACTGAGCGCCTCCAGGAGAGAGGCTCAAGCAAGAAGCGCCCCGAGGAGCGTCTTGCCACATGTCAACAATGGGTCTGACTGAGGGCCTCCAGGAGAGAAGCCCAAGCAAGACGCGCCCTGAGGAGCGTCTTGCCACATGTCAACAATGGGTCTGACTAAGTGCCTCCAGGAGAGAGGCCCAAGCAAGACGCGCCCCGAGGAGTATCTTGACACTTGTCAACACTGGGTCTGACTGAGGGCCTCAATGAGAGAAGCCCAAGCAAGACGCGCCCCGAGGAGTGTCTTGCCACATGTCAACACTGGGTCTGACAGAGGGCCTCCAGGAGAGAGGCCCAAGCAATACGCGCCCCGAGGAGCGTCTTGCCATATGTCACCACTGGGTCTGACTGAGCGCCTCCAGGAGAGAGGCCCAAGCAAGAAGCGCCCCGAGGAGCGTCTTGCCACATGTCAGCACTCGGTCTGACTGAGCGCCTCCAGGGGAGAGAGCCAAGCAAGACGCGCCCCTAGGAGCGTCTTGCCATATGTCAACACTGGGTCTGACAGAGGGCCTCCAGGAGAGAGGCCCAAGCAAGACGCGCCCCGAGGAGTGTCTTGCCACATGTCAACACTGGGTCTGACAGAGGGCCTCCAGGAGAGAGGCCCAAGCGATACGCGCCCCGAGGAGTGTCTTGCCATATGTCACCACTGGGTCTGACTGAGCGCCTCCAGGAGAGAGGCCCAAGCAAGACGCGCCCCGAGAAGCGTCTTGCCACATGTCAGCACTCGGTCTGACTGAGCGCCTCCAGGAGAGAGGCCCAAGCAAGACGCGCGCCGAGGAGTGTCTTGCCACATGTCAACACTGGGTCTGACAGAGGGCCTCCAGGAGAGAGGCCCAAGCAACACGCGCCCCGAGGAGCGTCTTGCCATATGTCACCACTGGGTCTGACTGAGCGCCTCCAGGAGAGAGGCCCAAGCAAGACGCGCCCCGAGGAGTGTCTTGCCACATGTCACCAATGGGTCTGACTGAGCGCCTCCAGGAGAGAGGCCCAAGCAAGACGCGCCCCGAGGAGCGTCATGCCACATGTCACTACTCGGTCTGACTGAGCGCCTCCAGGAGAGAGGCCCAAGCAAGACGCGCCCCGAGGAGCGTCTTGCCACATGTCACCACTGGGTCTGACTGAGCGCCTCCAGGAGAGAGGCCCAAGCAAGACGCGCCCCTAGGAGCGTCTTGACACATGTCAACACTGGGTCTGACTGAGGGCCTCAATGAGAGAAGCCCAAGCAAGACGCGCCCCGAGGAGCGTCTTGCCACATGTCAACACTGGGTCTGACAGAGGGCCTCCAGGAGAGAGGCCCAAGCAATACGTGCCCCGAGGAGCGTCTTGCCACATGTCACCACTGGGTCTGACTGAGCGCCTCCAGGAGAGAGGCCCAAGTAAGACGCGCCCCGAGGAGCGTCTTGCCACATGTCAACACTGGGTCTGACTGAGCGCCTCCAGGAGAGAGGCCCAAGCAAGACGCGCCCCGAGGAGCGTCTTGCCACATGTCAACACTGGGTCTGACTGAGCGCCTCCAGGAGAGAGGCCCAAGCAAGACGTGCCCCGAGGAGCGTCTTGCCACATGTCAACACTGGGTCTGACTGAGCGCCTCCAGGAGATAGGCCCAAGCAAGAAGCGCCCCGAGGAGCGTCTTGACACTTGTCAACACTGGGTCTGACTGAGGGCCTCCATGAGAGAGGCCCAAGCAAGACGCGCCCCGAGGAGCGTCTTGCCACATGTCAACACTGGGTCTGACTGAGCGCCTACAGGAGAGAGGCCCAAGCAAGACGCACCCCGAGGAGCGTCTTGCCACATGTCACCACTGGGTCTGACTGAGAGCCTCCAGGAGAGAGGCCCAAGCAAGACGCGCCCCGAGGAGCGTCTTGCCACATTTCAACACTGGGTCTGACTGAGCGCCTCCAGGAGAGAGGCCCAAGCAAGACGCGCACCGAGGAGCGTCTTGACACATGTCAACAATGGGTCTGACTGAGGGCCTCAATGAGAGAAGCCCAAGCAAGACGCGCCCCGAGGAGCGTCTTGCCACATGTCAACACTGGGTCTGACAGAGGACCTCCAGGAGAGAGGCCCAAGCAATACGTGCCCCGAGGAGCGTCTTGCCACATGTCACCACTGGGTCTGACTGAGCGCCTCCAGGAGAGAGGCCCAAGTAAGACGCGCCCCGAGGAGCGTCTTGCCACATGTCAACACTGGGTCTGACTGAGCGCCTCCAGGAGAGAGGCCCAAGTAAGACGCGCCCCGAGGAGCGTCTTGCCACATGTCAACACTGGGTCTGACTGAGCGCCTCCAGGAGAGAGGCCCAAGCAAGACGTGCCCCGAGGAGCGTCTTGCCACATGTCAGCACTCGGTCTGACTGAGCGCCTCCAGGAGAGAGAGCCAAGCAAGACGCGCCCCTAGGAGCGTCTTGCCACATGTCAACACTGGGTTTGACAGAGGGCCTCCAGGAGAGAGGCCCAAGCAAGACGCGCCCCGAGGAGTGTCTTGCCACATGTCAACACTGGGTCTGACTGAGCACCTCCAGGAGAGAGGCCCAAGCAAGACGCGCCCCGAGGAGCGTCTTGACACATGTCAACACTGGGTCTGAAAGAGGGCCTCCAGGAGAGAGGCCCAAGCAATATGTGCTCCGAGGAGCGTCTTGCCACATGTCACCACTGGGTCTGACTGAGCGCCTCCAGGAGAGAGGCCCAAGTAAGACGCGCCCCGAGGAGCGTCTTGCCACATGTCAACACTGGGTATGACTGAGCGCCTCCAGGAGAGAGGCCCAAGCAAGACGCGCCCCGAGGAGTGTCTTGCCACATGTCAACACTGGGTCTTACTGAGCGCCTCCAGGAGAGAGGCCCAAGCAAGATGTGCCCCGAGGAGCGTCTTGCCACATGTCAACACTGGGTATGACTGAGCGCCTCCAGGAGAGAGGTCCAAGCAAGAAGCGCCCCGAGGAGCGTCTTGCCACATGTCAACAATGGGTATGACTGAGGGCCTCCAGGAGAGAAGCCCAAGCAAGACGCGCCCCGAGGAGCGTCTTGCCACATGTCACCACTGGGTCTGACTGAGCGCCTCCAGGAGAGAAGCCCAAGCAAGACGTGCCCCGAGGAGCGTCTTGCCACATGTCAGCACTCGGTCTGACTGAGCGCCTCCAGGAGAGAGGCCCAAGCAAGACGCGCCCCTAGGAGCGTCTTGCCATATGTCAGCACTGGGTCTGACAGCGGGCCTCCAGGAGAGAGGCCCAAGCAAGACGCGCCCCGAGGAGTGTCTTGCCACATGTCACCACTGGGTCTGACTGAGCGCCTCCAGGAGAGAAGCCCAAGCAAGACGCGCCCCGAGGAGCGTCTTGCCACATGTCAGCACTCGGTCTGACTGAGCACCTCCAGGAGAGAGAGCCAAGCAAGACGCGCCCCTAGGAGCGTCTTGCCACATGTCAACACTGGGTCTGACAGAGGGCCTCCAGGAGAGAGGCCCAAGCAAGACGCGCCCCGAGGAGCGTCTTGCCACATGTCAACACTGGGTCTGACTGAGCGCCTCCAGGAGAGAGGCCCAAGCAAGACGCGCCCCGAGGAGCGTCCTGACACATGTCAACACTGGGTCTGACTAAGGGCCTCAATGAGAGAAGCCCAAGCAAGACGCGCCCCGAGGAGCGTCTTGCCACATGTCAACACTGGGTCTGACCGAGGGCCTCCAGGAGAGAGGCCCAAGCAATACGTGCCCCGAGGAGCGTCTTGCCACATGTCACCACTGGGTCTGACTGAGCGCCTCCAGGAGAGAGGCCCAAGTAAGACGCGCCCCGAGGAGCGTCTTGCCACATGTCAACAATGGGTATGACTGAGCGCCTCCAGGAGAGAGGCCCAAGCAAGACGCGCCCCGAGGAGCGTCTTGCCACATGTCAACACTGGGTCTGACTGAGCGCCTCCAGGAGAGAGGCCCAAGCAAGACGCGCCCCGAGGAGCGTCTTGCCACATGTCAACACTGGGTATGACTGAGCGCCTCCAGGAGAGAGGCCCAAGCAAGAAGCGCCCCGAGGAGCGTCTTGCCACATGTCAACAATGGGTCTGACTGAGGGCCTCCAGGAGAGAAGCCCAAGCAAGACGCGCCCCGAGGAGCGTCTTGCCACATGTCAACAATGGGTCTGACTGAGCGCCTCCAGGAGTGAGGCCCAAGCAAGATGCACCCCGAGGAGCATCTTGACACTTGTCAACACTGGGTCTGACTGAGGGCCTCCATGAGAGAGGCCGAAGCAAGACGCGCCCCGAGGAGCGTCTTGCCACATGTCAACATTGGGTCTGACAGAGGGTCTCCAGGAGAGAGGCCCAAGCAATACATGCCCCGAGGAGCGTCTAGCCACATGTCACCACTGGGTCTGACTGAGCGCCTCCAGGAGAGAGGCCCAAGCAAGACGCGCCCCGAGGAGCGTCTTGCCACATGCCAGCACTCGGTCTGACTGAGCGCCTCCAGGAGAGAGGCCCAAGCAAGACGTGCCCCGAGGAGCGTCTTGCAACATAGCACCACTGGGTCTGACTGAGAGCCTCCAGGAGAGAGGCCCAAGCAAGACGCGCCCCGAGGAGCGTCTTGCCACATGTCACCACTGGGTCTGACTGAGCGCCTCCAGGAGAGAAGCCCAAGCAAGACGTGCCCCGAGGAGCGTCTTGCCACATGTCAGCACTCGGTCTGACTGAGCGCCTCCAGGAGAGAGGCCCAAGCAAGACGCGCCCCTAGGAGCGTCTTGCCATATGTCAACACTGGGTCTGACAGCGGGCCTCCAGGAGAGAGGCCCATGCAAGACGCGCCCCGAGGAGTGTCTTGCCACATGTCACCACTGGGTCTGACTGAGCGCCTCCAGGAGAGAAGCCCAAGCAAGACACGCCCCGAGGAGCGTCTTGCCACATGTCAGCACTCGGTCTGACTGAGCGCCTCCAGGAGAGAGGCCCAAGCAAGACGCGCCCCTAGGAGCGTCTTGCCACATGTCAACACTGGGTCTGACAGAGGGCCTCCAGGAGAGAGGCCCAAGCAAGACGCGCCCCGAGGAGCGTCTTGCCACATGTCAACACTGGGTCTGACAGAGGGCCTCCAGGAGAGAGGCCCAAGCAAGACGCGCCCCGAGGAGCGTCTTGCCACATGTCAACACTGGGTCTGACTGAGCGCCTCCAGGAGAGAGGCCCAAGCAAGACGCGCCCCGAGGAGCGTCCTGACACATGTCAACACTGGGTCTGACTAAGGGCCTCAATGAGAGAAGCCCAAGCAAGACGCGCCCCGAGGAGCGTCTTGCCACATGTCAACACTGGGTCTGACCGAGGGCCTCCAGGAGAGAGGCCCAAGCAATACGTGCCCCGAGGAGCGTCTTGCCACATGTCACCACTGGGTCTGACTGAGCGCCTCCAGGAGAGAGGCCCAAGTAAGACGCGCCCCGAGGAGCGTCTTGCCACATGTCAACAATGGGTATGACTGAGCGCCTCCAGGAGAGAGGCCCAAGCAAGACGCGCCCCGAGGAGCGTCTTGCCACATGTCAACACTGGGTCTGACTGAGCGCCTCCAGGAGAGAGGCCCAAGCAAGACGTGCCCCGAGGAGCGTCTTGCCACATGTCAACACTGGGTATGACTGAGCGCCTCCAGGAGAGAGGCCCAAGCAAGAAGCGCCCCGAGGAGCGTCTTGCCACATGTCAACAATGGGTCTGACTGAGGGCCTCCAGGAGAGAAGCCCAAGCAAGACGCGCCCCGAGGAGCGTCTTGCCACATGTCAACAATGGGTCTGACTGAGCGCCTCCAGGAGTGAGGCCCAAGCAAGATGCACCCCGAGGAGCATCTTGACACTTGTCAACACTGGGTCTGACTGAGGGCCTCCATGAGAGAGGCCGAAGCAAGACGCGCCCCGAGGAGCGTCTTGCCACATGTCAACATTGGGTCTGACAGAGGGTCTCCAGGAGAGAGGCCCAAGCAATACATGCCCCGAGGAGCGTCTAGCCACATGTCACCACTGGGTCTGACTGAGCGCCTCCAGGAGAGAGGCCCAAGCAAGACGCGCCCCGAGGAGCGTCTTGCCACATGCCAGCACTCGGTCTGACTGAGCGCCTCCAGGAGAGAGGCCCAAGCAAGACGTGCCCCGAGGAGCGTCTTGCAACATAGCACCACTGGGTCTGACTGAGAGCCTCCAGGAGAGAGGCCCAAGCAAGACGCGCCCCGAGGAGCGTCTTGCCACATGTCACCACTGGGTCTGACTGAGCGCCTCCAGGAGAGAAGCCCAAGCAAGACGTGCCCCGAGGAGCGTCTTGCCACATGTCAGCACTCGGTCTGACTGAGCGCCTCCAGGAGAGAGGCCCAAGCAAGACGCGCCCCTAGGAGCGTCTTGCCATATGTCAACACTGGGTCTGACAGCGGGCCTCCAGGAGAGAGGCCCATGCAAGACGCGCCCCGAGGAGTGTCTTGCCACATGTCACCACTGGGTCTGACTGAGCGCCTCCAGGAGAGAAGCCCAAGCAAGACACGCCCCGAGGAGCGTCTTGCCACATGTCAGCACTCGGTCTGACTGAGCGCCTCCAGGAGAGAGGCCCAAGCAAGACGCGCCCCTAGGAGCGTCTTGCCACATGTCAACACTGGGTCTGACAGAGGGCCTCCAGGAGAGAGGCCCAAGCAAGACGCGCCCCGAGGAGCGTCTTGCCACATGTCAACACTGGGTCTGACAGAGGGCCTCCAGGAGAGAGGCCCAAGCAAGACGCGCCCCGAGGAGCGTCTTGCCACATGTCAACACTGGGTCTGACTGAGCGCCTCCAGGAGAGAGGCCCAAGCAAGACGCGCCCCGAGGAGCGTCCTGACACATGTCAACACTGGGTCTGACTAAGGGCCTCAATGAGAGAAGCCCAAGCAAGACGCGCCCCGAGGAGCGTCTTGCCACATGTCAACACTGGGTCTGACCGAGGGCCTCCAGGAGAGAGGCCCAAGCAATACGTGCCCCGAGGAGCGTCTTGCCACATGTCACCACTGGGTCTGACTGAGCGCCTCCAGGAGAGAGGCCCAAGTAAGACGCGCCCCGAGGAGCGTCTTGCCACATGTCAACAATGGGTATGACTGAGCGCCTCCAGGAGAGAGGCCCAAGCAAGACGCGCCCCGAGGAGCGTCTTGCCACATGTCAACACTGGGTCTGACTGAGCGCCTCCAGGAGAGAGGCCCAAGCAAGACGTGCCCCGAGGAGCGTCTTGCCACATGTCAAGACTGGGTATGACTGAGCGCCTCCAGGAGAGAGGCCCAAGCAAGAAGCGCCCCGAGGAGCGTCTTGCCACATGTCAACAATGGGTCTGACTGAGGGCCTCCAGGAGAGAAGCCCAAGCAAGACGCGCCCCGAGGAGCGTCTTGCCACATGTCAACAATGGGTCTGACTGAGCGCCTCCAGGAGTGAGGCCCAAGCAAGATGCACCCCGAGGAGCATCTTGACACTTGTCAACACTGGGTCTGACTGAGGGCCTCCAGGAGAGAGGCCCAAGCAAGACGCGCCCCTAGGAGCGTCTTGCCATATGTCAGCACTGGGTCTGACAGCGGGCCTCCAGGAGAGAGGCCCAAGCAAGACGCGCCCCGAGGAGTGTCTTGCCACATGTCACCACTGGGTCTGACTGAGCGCCTCCAGGAGAGAAGCCCAAGCAAGACGCGCCCCGAGGAGCGTCTTGCCACATGTCAGCACTCGGTCTGACTGAGCACCTCCAGGAGAGAGAGCCAAGCAAGACGCGCCCCTAGGAGCGTCTTGCCACATGTCAACACTGGGTCTGACAGAGGGCCTCCAGGAGAGAGGCCCAAGCAAGACGCGCCCCGAGGAGCGTCTTGCCACATGTCAACACTGGGTCTGACTGAGCGCCTCCAGGAGAGAGGCCCAAGCAAGACGCGCCCCGAGGAGCGTCCTGACACATGTCAACACTGGGTCTGACTAAGGGCCTCAATGAGAGAAGCCCAAGCAAGACGCGCCCCGAGGAGCGTCTTGCCACATGTCAACACTGGGTCTGACCGAGGGCCTCCAGGAGAGAGGCCCAAGCAATACGTGCCCCGAGGAGCGTCTTGCCACATGTCACCACTGGGTCTGACTGAGCGCCTCCAGGAGAGAGGCCCAAGTAAGACGCGCCCCGAGGAGCGTCTTGCCACATGTCAACAATGGGTATGACTGAGCGCCTCCAGGAGAGAGGCCCAAGCAAGACGCGCCCCGAGGAGCGTCTTGCCACATGTCAACACTGGGTCTGACTGAGCGCCTCCAGGAGAGAGGCCCAAGCAAGACGTGCCCCGAGGAGCGTCTTGCCACATGTCAACACTGGGTATGACTGAGCGCCTCCAGGAGAGAGGCCCAAGCAAGAAGCGCCCCGAGGAGCGTCTTGCCACATGTCAACAATGGGTCTGACTGAGGGCCTCCAGGAGAGAAGCCCAAGCAAGACGCGCCCCGAGGAGCGTCTTGCCACATGTCAACAATGGGTCTGACTGAGCGCCTCCAGGAGTGAGGCCCAAGCAAGATGCACCCCGAGGAGCATCTTGACACTTGTCAACACTGGGTCTGACTGAGGGCCTCCATGAGAGAGCCCGAAGCAAGACGCGCCCCGAGGAGCGTCTTGCCACATGTCAACATTGGGTCTGACAGAGGGTCTCCAGGAGAGAGGCCCAAGCAATACATGCCCCGAGGAGCGTCTAGCCACATGTCACCACTGGGTCTGACTGAGCGCCTCCAGGAGAGAGGCCCAAGCAAGACGCGCCCCGAGGAGCGTCTTGCCACATGCCAGCACTCGGTCTGACTGAGCGCCTCCAGGAGAGAGGCCCAAGCAAGACGTGCCCCGAGGAGCGTCTTGCAACATAGCACCACTGGGTCTGACTGAGAGCCTCCAGGAGAGAGGCCCAAGCAAGACGCGCCCCGAGGAGCGTCTTGCCACATGTCACCACTGGGTCTGACTGAGCGCCTCCAGGAGAGAAGCCCAAGCAAGACGTGCCCCGAGGAGCGTCTTGCCACATGTCAGCACTCGGTCTGACTGAGCGCCTCCAGGAGAGAGGCCCAAGCAAGACGCGCCCCTAGGAGCGTCTTGCCATATGTCAACACTGGGTCTGACAGCGGGCCTCCAGGAGAGAGGCCCATGCAAGACGCGCCCCGAGGAGTGTCTTGCCACATGTCACCACTGGGTCTGACTGAGCGCCTCCAGGAGAGAAGCCCAAGCAAGACACGCCCCGAGGAGCGTCTTGCCACATGTCAGCACTCGGTCTGACTGAGCGCCTCCAGGAGAGAGGCCCAAGCAAGACGCGCCCCTAGGAGCGTCTTGCCACATGTCAACACTGGGTCTGACAGAGGGCCTCCAGGAGAGAGGCCCAAGCAAGACGCGCCCCGAGGAGCGTCTTGCCACATGTCAACACTGGGTCTGACAGAGGGCCTCCAGGAGAGAGGCCCAAGCAAGACGCGCCCCGAGGAGCGTCTTGCCACATGTCAACACTGGGTCTGACTGAGCGCCTCCAGGAGAGAGGCCCAAGCAAGACGCGCCCCGAGGAGCGTCCTGACACATGTCAACACTGGGTCTGACTAAGGGCCTCAATGAGAGAAGCCCAAGCAAGACGCGCCCCGAGGAGCGTCTTGCCACATGTCAACACTGGGTCTGACCGAGGGCCTCCAGGAGAGAGGCCCAAGCAATACGTGCCCCGAGGAGCGTCTTGCCACATGTCACCACTGGGTCTGACTGAGCGCCTCCAGGAGAGAGGCCCAAGTAAGACGCGCCCCGAGGAGCGTCTTGCCACATGTCAACAATGGGTATGACTGAGCGCCTCCAGGAGAGAGGCCCAAGCAAGACGCGCCCCGAGGAGCGTCTTGCCACATGTCAACACTGGGTCTGACTGAGCGCCTCCAGGAGAGAGGCCCAAGCAAGACGTGCCCCGAGGAGCGTCTTGCCACATGTCAAGACTGGGTATGACTGAGCGCCTCCAGGAGAGAGGCCCAAGCAAGAAGCGCCCCGAGGAGCGTCTTGCCACATGTCAACAATGGGTCTGACTGAGGGCCTCCAGGAGAGAAGCCCAAGCAAGACGCGCCCCGAGGAGCGTCTTGCCACATGTCAACAATGGGTCTGACTGAGCGCCTCCAGGAGTGAGGCCCAAGCAAGATGCACCCCGAGGAGCATCTTGACACTTGTCAACACTGGGTCTGACTGAGGGCCTCCATGAGAGAGGCCGAAGCAAGACGCGCCCCGAGGAGCGTCTTGCCACATGTCAACATTGGGTCTGACAGAGGGTCTCCAGGAGAGAGGCCCAAGCAATACATGCCCCGAGGAGCGTCTAGCCACATGTCACCACTGGGTCTGACTGAGCGCCTCCAGGAGAGAGGCCCAAGCAAGACGCGCCCCGAGGAGCGTCTTGCCACATGCCAGCACTCGGTCTGACTGAGCGCCTCCAGGAGAGAGGCCCAAGCAAGACGTGCCCCGAGGAGCGTCTTGCAACATAGCACCACTGGGTCTGACTGAGAGCCTCCAGGAGAGAGGCCCAAGCAAGACGCGCCCCGAGGAGCGTCTTGCCACATGTCACCACTGGGTCTTGACTGAGCGCCTCCAGGAGAGAAGCCCAAGCAAGACGTGCCCCGAGGAGCGTCTTGCCACATGTCAGCACTCGGTCTGACTGAGCGCCTCCAGGAGAGAGGCCCAAGCAAGACGCGCCCCTAGGAGCGTCTTGCCATATGTCAACACTGGGTCTGACAGCGGGCCTCCAGGAGAGAGGCCCATGCAAGACGCGCCCCGAGGAGTGTCTTGCCACATGTCACCACTGGGTCTGACTGAGCGCCTCCAGGAGAGAAGCCCAAGCAAGACACGCCCCGAGGAGCGTCTTGCCACATGTCAGCACTCGGTCTGACTGAGCGCCTCCAGGAGAGAGGCCCAAGCAAGCCGCGCCCCTAGGAGCGTCTTGCCACATGTCAACACTGGGTCTGAAAGCGGGCCTCCAGGAGAGAGGCCCAAGCAAGACGCACCCCGAGGAGTGTCTTGCCACATGTCACCACTGGGTCTGACTGAGCGCCTCCAGGAGAGAGGCCCAAGCAAGACGCACCCGGAGGAGCGTCATGCCACATGTCACTACTCGGTCTGACTGAGCGCCTCCAGGAGAGAGGCCCAAGCAAGACGCGCCCCGAGGAGCGTCTAGCCACGTGTCAACACTGGGTCTGATTGAGGGCCTCCAGGAGAGAGGCCCAAGCAAGACGCGCCCCGAGGAGCGTCTTGCCACGTGTCAACACTGGGTCTGACAGAGGGCCTCCAGGAGAGAGGCCCAAGCCATACGTGCCCCGAGGAGCGTCTAGCCAAATGTCACCACTGGGTCTGACTGAGCACCTCCAGGAGAGAGGCCCAAGCAAGACGCGCCCCGAGGAGCGTCTTGCCACATGTCAGCACTCGGTCTGACTGAGAGCCTCCAGGAGAGAGGCCCAAGCAAGACGAGCCCCGAGGAGCGTCTTGCCACATGTCAACACTGGGTCTGACTGAGCGCCTCCAGGAGAGAGACCCAAGCAAGACGCGCCCCGAGGAGCGTCTTGCCACATGTCATCACTGGGTCTGACTGAGCACCTCCAGGAGAGAGGCCCAAGCAAGGCCACATGTCAACACTGGGTCTGACTGAGCGCCTCCAGGAGAGAGGCCCAAGCAAGACGCGCCCCGAGGTGCGTCTTGCCACATGTCAACACTGGGTCTGACTGAGCGCCTCCAGGAGAGAGGCCCAAGCAAGACGCGCCCCTAGGAGCGTCTTGCCATATGTCAACACTGGGTCTGACAGCGGGCCTCCAGGAGAGAGGCCCATGCAAGACGCGCCCCGAGGAGTGTCTTGCCACATGTCACCACTGGGTCTGACTGAGCGCCTCCAGGAGAGAAGCCCAAGCAAGACACGCCCCGAGGAGCGTCTTGCCACATGTCAGCACTCGGTCTGACTGAGCGCCTCCAGGAGAGAGGCCCAAGCAAGACGCGCCCCTAGGAGCGTCTTGCCACATGTCAACACTGGGTCTGAAAGCGGGCCTCCAGGAGAGAGGCCCAAGCAAGACGCGCCCCGAGGAGTGTCTTGCCACATGTCACCACTGGGTCTGACTGAGCGCCTCCAGGAGAGAGGCCCAAGCAAGACGCACCCCGAGGAGCGTCATGCCACATGTCACTACTCGGTCTGACTGAGCGCCTCCAGGAGAGAGGCCCAAGCAAGACGCGCCCCGAGGAGCGTCTAGCCACGTGTCAACAATGGGTCTGACTAAGTGCCTCCAGGAGAGAGGCCCAAGCAAGACGCGCCCCGAGGAGTATCTTGACACTTGTCAACACTGGGTCTGACTGAGGGCCTCCATGAGAGAAGCCCAAGCAAGACGCGCCCCGAGGAGTGTCTTGCCACATGTCAACACTGGGTCTGACAGAGGGCCTCCAGGAGAGAGGCCCAAGCAATACGCGCCCCGAGGAGCGTCTTGCCATATGTCACCACTGGGTCTGACTGAGCGCATCCAGGAGAGAGGCCCAAGCAAGAAGCGCCCCGAGGAGCGTCTTGCCACATGTCAGCACTCGGTCTGACTGAGCGCCTCCAGGAGAGAGAGCCAAGCAAGACGCGCCCCTAGGAGCGTCTTGCCACATGTCAACACTGGGTCTGACAGAGGGCCTCCAGGAGAGAGGCCCAAGCAAGACGCGCCCCGAGGAGTGTCTTGCCACATGTAAACACTGGGTCTGACAGAGGGCCTCCAGGAGAGAGGCCCAAGCGATACGCGCCCCGAGGAGTGTCTTGCCATATGTCACCACTGGGTCTGACTGAGCGCCTCCAGGAGAGAGGCCCAAGCAAGACGCGCCCCGAGAAGCGTCTTGCCACATGTCAGCACTCGGTCTGACTGAGCGCCTCCAGGAGAGAGGCCCAAGCAAGACGCGCCCCGAGGAGTGTCTTGCCACATGTCAACACTGGGTCTGACAGAGGGCCTCCAGGAGAGAGGCCCAAGCAACACGCGCCCCGAGGAGCGTCTTGCCATATGTCACCACTGGGTCTGACTGAGCGCCTCCAGGAGAGAGGCCCAAGCAAGACGCGCCCCGAGGAGCGTCTTGCCACATGTCAGCACTCGGTCTGACTGAGCGCCTCCAGGAGAGAGGCCCAAGCAAGACGCGCCCCTAGGAGCGTCTTGCCACATGTCAACACTGGGTCTGACAGCGGGCCTCCAGGAGAGAGGCCCAAGCAAGACGCGCCCCGAGGAGTGTCTTGCCACATGTCACCAATGGGTCTGACTGAGCGCCTCCAGGAGAGAGGCCCAAGCAAGACGCGCCCCGAGGAGCGTCATGCCACATGTCACTACTCGGTCTGACTGAGCGCCTCCAGGAGAGAGGCCCAAGCAAGACGCGCCCCGAGGAGCGTCTTGCCAGATGTCACCACTGGGTCTGACTGAGCGCCTCCAGGAGAGAGGCCCAAGCAAGACGCGCCCCTAGGAGCGTCTTGACACATGTCAACACTGGGTCTGACTGAGGGCCTCAATGAGAGAAGCCCAAGCAAGACGCGCCCCGAGGAGCGTCTTGCCACATGTCAACACTGGGTCTGACAGAGGGCCTCCAGGAGAGAGGCCCAAGCAATACGTGCCCCGAGGAGCGTCTAGCCACATGTCACCACTGGGTCTGACTGAGCGCCTCCAGGAGAGAGGCCCAAGCAAGACGCGCCCCGAGGAGCGTCTTGCCACATGTCAGCACTCGGTCTGACTGAGCGCCTCCAGGAGAGAGGCCCAAGCAAGACGCACCCCGAGGAGCGTCTTGCCACATGTCACCACTGGGTCTGACTGAGAGCCTCCAGGAGAGAGGCCCAAGCAAGACGCGCCCCGAGGAGCGTCTTGCCACATGTCAACACTGGGTCTGACTGAGCGCCTCCAGGAGAGAGGCCCAAGCAAGACGCGCACCGAGGAGCGTCTTGACACATGTCAACAATGGGTCTGACTGAGGGCCTCAATGAGAGAAGCCCAAGCAAGACGCGCCCCGAGGAGCGTCTTGCCACATGTCAACACTGGGTCTGACAGAGGGCCTCCAGGAGAGAGGCCCAAGCAATACGTGCCCCGAGGAGCGTCTTGCCACATGTCACCACTGGGTCTGACTGAGCGCCTCCAGCAGAGAGGCCCAAGTAAGACGCGCCCCGAGGAGCGTCTTGCCACATGTCAACACTGGGTCTGACTAAGCGCATCCAGGAGAGAGGCCCAAGCAAGACGCGCCCCGAGGAGCGTCTTGCCACATGTCAACACTGGGTCTGACTGAGCGCCTCCAGGAGAGAGGCCCAAGCAAGACGTGCCCCGAGGAGCGTCTTGCCACATGTCAACAATGGGTCTGACTGAGCGCCTCCAGGAGATAGGCCCAAGCAAGAAGCGCCCCGAGGAGCGTCTTGCCACATGTCAACACTGGGTCTGACTGAGCGCCTCCAGGAGAGAGGCCCAAGTAAGACGCGCCCCGAGGAGCGTCTTGCCACATGTCAACACTGGGTCTGACTAAGGGCCTCAATGAGAGAAGCCCAAGCAAGACGTGCCCCGAGGAACGTCTTGCCACATGTCAACACTGGGTCTGAAAGAGTGCCTCCAGGAGAGAGGCCCAAGCAATATGTGCCCCGAGGAGCGTCTTGCCACATGTCACCACTGGGTCTGACTGAGCGCCTCCAGGAGAGAGGCCCAAGTAAGACGCGCCCCGAGGAGCGTCTTGCCACATGTCAACACTGGGTATGACTGAGCGCCTCCAGGAGAGAGGCCCAAGCAAGACGCGCCCCGAGGAGTGTCTTGCCACATGTCAACACTGGGTCTGACTGAGCGCCTCCAGGAGAGAGGCCCAAGCAAGATGTGCCCCGAGGAGCGTCTTGCCACATGTCAACACTGGGTATGACTGAGCGCCTCCAGGAGAGAGGTCCAAGCAAGAAGCGCCCCGAGGAGCGTCTTGCCACATGTCAACAATGGGTATGACTGAGGGCCTCCAGGAGAGAAGCCCAAGCAAGACGCGCCCCGAGGAGCGTCTTGCCACATGTCAACAATGGGTCTGACTGAGCGCCTCCAGGAGAGAGGCCCAAGCAAGACGCACCCCGAGGAGCATCTTGACACTTGTCAACACTGGGTCTGACTGAGGGCCTCCATGAGAGAGGCCCAAGCAAGACGCGCCCCGAGGAGCGTCTTGCCACATGTGAACATTGGGTCTGACAGAGGGTCTCCAGGAGAGAGGCCCAAGCAATACGTGCCCCGAGGAGCGTCTTGCCACATGTCACCACTGGGTCTGACTGAGCGCCTCCAGGAGAGAGGCCCAAGCAAGAGGCGCCCCGAGGAGCGTCTTGCCACATGCCAGCACTCGGTCTGACTGAGAGCCTCCAGGAGAGAGGCCCAAGCAAGACGCGCCCCGAGGCGCGTCTTGCCACATGTCACCACTGGGTCTGACTGAGAGCCTCCAGGAGAGAGGCCCAAGCAAGAAGCGCCCCGAGGAGCGTCTTGCCACATGTCAGCACTCGGTCTGACTGAGCGCCTCCAGGAGAGAGAGCCAAGCAAGACGCGCCCCTAGGAGCGTCTTGCCACATGTCAACACTGGGTCTGACAGAGGGCCTCCAGGAGAGAGGCCCAAGCAAGACGCGCCCCGAGGAGTGTCTTGCCACATGTCAACACTGGGTCTGACAGAGGGCCTCCAGGAGAGAGGCCCAAGCGATACGCGCCCCGAGGAGTGTCTTGCCATATGTCACCACTGGGTCTGACTGAGCGCCTCCAGGAGAGAGGCCCAAGCAAGACGCGCCCCGAGAAGCGTCTTGCCACATGTCAGCACTCGGTCTGACTGAGCGCCTCCAGGAGAGAGGCCCAAGCAAGACGCGCCCCGAGGAGTGTCTTGCCACATGTCAACACTGGGTCTGACAGAGGGCCTCCAGGAGAGAGGCCCAAGCAAGACGCGCCCCTAGGAGCGTCTTGCCATATGTCAACACTGGGTCTGACAGCGGGCCTCCAGGAGAGAGGCCCATGCAAGACGCGCCCCGAGGAGTGTCTTGCCACATGTCACCACTGGGTCTGACTGAGCGCCTCCAGGAGAGAAGCCCAAGCAAGACACGCCCCGAGGAGCGTCTTGCCACATGTCAGCACTCGGTCTGACTGAGCGCCTCCAGGAGAGAGGCCCAAGCAAGACGCGCCCCTAGGAGCGTCTTGCCACATGTCAACACTGGGTCTGAAAGCGGGCCTCCAGGAGAGAGGCCCAAGCAAGACGCGCCCCGAGGAGTGTCTTGCCACATGTCACCACTGGGTCTGACTGAGCGCCTCCAGGAGAGAGGCCCAAGCAAGACGCACCCCGAGGAGCGTCATGCCACATGTCACTACTCGGTCTGACTGAGCGCCTCCAGGAGAGAGGCCCAAGCAAGACGCGCCCCGAGGAGCGTCTAGCCACGTGTCAACACTGGGTCTGATTGAGGGCCTCCAGGAGAGAGGCCCAAGCAAGACGCGCCCCGAGGAGCGTCTTGCCACGTGTCAACACTGGGTCTGACAGAGGGCCTCCAGGAGAGAGGCCCAAGCCATACGTGCCCCGAGGAGCGTCTAGCCACATGTCACCACTGGGTCTGACTGAGCACCTCCAGGAGAGAGGCCCAAGCAAGATGCGCCCCGAGGAGCGTCTTGCCACATGTCAGCACTCGGTCTGACTGAGAGCCTCCAGGAGAGAGGCCCAAGCAAGACGCGCCCCGAGGAGCGTCTTGCCACATGTCAACACTGGGTCTGACTGAGCGCCTCCAGGAGAGAGACCCAAGCAAGACGCGCCCCGAGGAGCGTCTTGCCACATGTCATCACTGGGTCTGACTGAGCACCTCCAGGAGAGAGGCCCAAGCAAGGCCACATGTCAACACTGGGTCTGACTGAGCGCCTCCAGGAGAGAGGCCCAAGCAAGACGCGCCCCGAGGTGCGTCTTGCCACATGTCAACACTGGGTCTGACTGAGCGCCTCCAGGAGAGAGGCCCAAGCAAGACGTGCCCCGAGGAGCGTCTTGCCACATGTCAACACTGGGTCTGACTGAGCGCCTCCAGGAGAGAGGCTCAAGCAAGAAGCGCCCCGAGGAGCGTCTTGCCACATGTCAACAATGGGTCTGACTGAGGGCCTCCAGGAGAGAAGCCCAAGCAAGACGCGCCCTGAGGAGCGTCTTGCCACATGTCAACAATGGGTCTGACTAAGTGCCTCCAGGAGAGAGGCCCAAGCAAGACGCGCCCCGAGGAGTATCTTGACACTTGTCAACACTGGGTCTGACTGAGGGCCTCCATGAGAGAAGCCCAAGCAAGACGCGCCCCGAGGAGTGTCTTGCCACATGTCAACACTGGGTCTGACAGAGGGCCTCCAGGAGAGAGGCCCAAGCAATACGCGCCCCGAGGAGCGTCTTGCCATATGTCACCACTGGGTCTGACTGAGCGCATCCAGGAGAGAGGCCCAAGCAAGAAGCGCCCCTAGGAGCGTCTTGCCACATGTCAACACTGGGTCTGACAGAGGGCCTCCAGGAGAGAGGCCCAAGCAAGACGCGCCCCGAGGAGTGTCTTGCCACATGTCAACACTGGGTCTGACAGAGGGCCTCCAGGAGAGAGGCCCAAGCGATACGCTCCCCGAGGAGTGTCTTGCCATATGTCACCACTGGGTCTGACTGAGCGCCTCCAGGAGAGAGGCCCAAGCAAGACGCGCCCCGAGAAGCGTCTTGCCACATGTCAGCACTCGGTCTGACTGAGCGCCTCCAGGAGAGAGGCCCAAGCAAGACGCGCCCCGAGGAGTGTCTTGCCACATGTCAACACTGGGTCTGACAGAGGGCCTCCAGGAGAGAGGCCCAAGCAACACGCGCCCCGAGGAGCGTCTTGCCATATGTCACCACTGGGTCTGACTGAGCGCCTCCAGGAGAGAGGCCCAAGCAAGACGCGCCCCGAGGAGCGTCTTGCCACATGTCAGCACTCGGTCTGACTGAGCGCCTCCAGGAGAGAGGCCCAAGCAAGACGCGCCCCTAGGAGCGTCTTGCCACATGTCAACACTGGGTCTGACAGCGGGCCTCCAGGAGAGAGGCCCAAGCAAGACGCGCCCCGAGGAGTGTCTTGCCACATGTCACCAATGGGTCTGACTGAGCGCCTCCAGGAGAGAGGCCCAAGCAAGACGCGCCCCGAGGAGCGTCATGCCACATGTCACTACTCGGTCTGACTGAGCGCCTCCAGGAGAGAGGCCCAAGCAAGACGCGCCCCGAGGAGCGTCTTGCCAGATGTCACCACTGGGTCTGACTGAGCGCCTCCAGGAGAGAGGCCCAAGCAAGACGCGCCCCTAGGAGCGTCTTGACACATGTCAACACTGGGTCTGACTGAGGGCCTCAATGAGAGAAGCCCAAGCAAGACGCGCCCCGAGGAGCGTCTTCCCACATGTCAACACTGGGTCTGACAGAGGGCCTCCAAGAGAGAGGCCCAAGCAATACGTGCCCCGAGGACCGTCTTGCCACATGTCAACACTGGGTCTGACTGAGCGCCTCCAGGAGATAGGCCCAAGCAAGAAGCGCCCCGAGGAGCGTCTTGACACTTGTCAACACTGGGTCTGACTGAGGGCCTCCATGAGAGAGGCCCAAGCAAGACACGCCCCGAGGAGCGTCTTGCCACATGTCAACACTGGGTCTGACAGAGGCTCTCCAGGAGAGAGGCCCAAGCAATACGTGCCCCGAGGAGCGTCTAGCCACATGTCACCACTGGGTCTGACTGAGCGCCTCCAGGAGAGAGGCCCAAGCAAGACGCGCCCCGAGGAGCGTCTTGCCACATGTCAGCACTCGGTCTGACTGAGCGCCTCCAGGAGAGAGGCCCAAGCAAGACGCACCCCGAGGAGCGTCTAGCCACATGTCACCACTGGCTCTGACTGAGCGCCTCCAGGAGAGAGGCCCAAGCAAGACGCGCCCCGAGGAGCGTCTTGCCACATGTCAGCACTCGGTCTGACTGAGCGCCTCCAGGAGAGAGGCCCAAGCAAGACGCACCCCGAGGAGCGTCTTGCCACATGTCACCACTGGGTCTGACTGAGAGCCTCCAGGAGAGAGGCCCAAGCAAGACGCGCCCCGAGGAGCGTCTTGCCACATGTCAACAGTGGGTCTGACTGAGCGCCTCCAGGAGAGAGGCCCAAGCAAGACGCGCACCGAGGAGCGTCTTGACACATATCAACAATGGGTCTGACTGAGGGCCTCAATGAGAGAAGCCCAAGCAAGACGCGCCCCGAGGAGCGTCTTGCCACATGTCAACACTGGGTCTGACAGAGGGCCTCCAGGAGAGAGGCCCAAGCAATACGTGCCCCGAGGAGCGTCTTGCCACATGTCACCACTGGGTCTGACTGAGCGCCTCCAGGAGAGAGGCCCAAGTAAGACGCGCCCCGAGGAGCGTCTTGCCACATGTCAACACTGGGTCTGACTAAGCGCATCCAGGAGAGAGGCCCAAGCAAGACGCGCCCCGAGGAGCGTCTTGCCACATGTCAACACTGGGTCTGACTGAGCGCCTCCAGGAGAGAGGCCCAAGCGAGACGTGCCCCGAGGAGCGTCTTGCCACATGTCAACACTGGGTCTGATTGAGCGCCTCCAGGAGATAGGCCCAAGCAAGAAGCGCCCCGAGGAGCGTCTTGCCACATGTCAACACTGGGTCTGACTGAGCGCCTCCAGGAGAGAGGCCCAAGTAAGACGCGCCCCGAGGAGCGTCTTGCCACATGTCAACACTGGGTCTGACTAAGGGCCTCAATGAGAGAAGCCCAAGCAAGACGCGCCCCGAGGAACGTCTTGCCACATGTCAACACTGGGTCTGAAAGAGGGCCTCCAGGAGAGAGGCCCAAGCAATATGTGCCCCGAGGAGCGTCTTGCCACATGTCACCACTGGGTCTGACTGAGCGCCTCCAGGAGAGAGGCCCAAGTAAGACGCGCCCCGAGGAGCGTCTTGCCACATGTCAACACTGGGTATGACTGAGCGCCTCCAGGAGAGAGGCCCAAGCAAGACGCGCCCCGAGGAGTGTCTTGCCACATGTCAACACTGGGTCTGACTGAGCGCCTCCAGGAGAGAGGCCCAAGCAAGATGTGCCCCGAGGAGCGTCTTGCCACATGTCAACACTGGGTATGACTGAGCGCCTCCAGGAGAGAGGTCCAAGCAAGAAGCGCCCCGAGGAGCGTCTTGCCACATGTCAACAATGGGTATGACTGAGGGCCTCCAGGAGAGAAGCCCAAGCAAGACGCGCCCCGAGGAGCGTCTTGCCACATGTCAACAATGGGTCTGACTGAGCGCCTCCAGGAGAGAGGCCCAAGCAAGACGCACCCCGAGGAGCATCTTGACACTTGTCAACACTGGGTCTGACTGAGGGCCTCCATGAGAGAGGCCCAAGCAAGACGCGCCCCGAGGAGCGTCTTGCCACATGTCAACATTGGGTCTGACAGAGGGTCTCCAGGAGAGAGGCCCAAGCAATACGTGCCCCGAGGAGCGTCTTGCCACATGTCACCACTGGGTCTGACTGAGCGCCTCCAGGAGAGAGGCCCAAGCAAGAGGCGCCCCGAGGAGCGTCTTGCCACATGCCAGCACTCGGTCTGACTGAGAGCCTCCAGGAGAGAGGCCCAAGCAAGACGCGCCGCGAGGAGCGTCTTGCCACATGTCACCACTGGGTCTGACTGAGAGCCTCCAGGAGAGAGGCCCAAGCAAGACGCGCCCCGAGGAGCGTCTTGCCACATGTCAACACTGGGTCTGACTGAGCACCTCCAGGAGAGAGGCCCAAGTAAGACGCGCCCCGAGGAGCGTCTTGCCATATGTCACCACTGGGTCTGACTGAGCGCCTCCAGGAGAGAAGCCCAAGCAAGACGTGCCCCGAGGAGCGTCTTGCCACATGTCAGCACTCGGTCTGACTGAGCGCCTCCAGGAGAGAGGCCCAAGCAAGACGCGCCCCTAGGAGCGTCTTGCCATATGTCAGCACTGGGTCTGACAGCGGGCCTCCAGGAGAGAGGCCCAAGCAAGACGCGCCCTGAGGAGTTTCTTGCCACATGTCACCACTGGGTCTGACTGAGCGCCTCCAGGAGAGAAGCCCAAGCAAGACGCGCCCCGAGGAGCGTCTTGCCACATGTCAGCACTCGGTCTGACTGAGCACCTCCAGGAGAGAGAGCCAAGCAAGACGCGCCCCTAGGAGCGTCTTGCCACATGTCAACACTGGGTCTGACAGAGGGCCTCCAGGAGAGAGGCCCAAGCAAGACGCGCCCCGAGGAGTGTCTTGCCACATGTCAACACTGGGTCTGACTGAGCGCCTCCAGGAGAGAGGCCCAAGCAAGACGCGCCCCGAGGAGCGTCTTGACACATGTCAACACTGGGTCTGACTAAGGGGCTCAATGAGAGAAGCCCAAGCAAGACGCGCCCCGAGGTGCGTCTTGCCACATGTCAACACTGGGTCTGACCGAGGGCCTCCAGGAGAGAGGCCCAAGCAATACATGCCCCGAGGAGCGTCTTGCCACATGTCACCACTGGGTCTGACTGAGCGCCTCCAGGAGAGAGGCCCAAGTAAGACGCGCCCCGAGGAGCGTCTTGCCACATGTCAACAATGGGTATGACTGAGCGCCTCCAGGAGAGAGGCCCAAGCAAGACGCGCCCCGAGGAGCGTCTTGCCACATGTCAACACTGGGTATGACTGAGCGCCTCCAGGAGAGAGGCCCAAGCAAGAAGCGCCCCGAGGAGCGTCTTGCCACATGTCAACAATGGGTCTGACTGAGGGCCTCCAGGAGAGAAGCCCAAGCAAGACGCGCCCCGAGGAGCGTCTTGCCACATGTCAACAATGGGTCTGACTGAGCGCCTCCAGGAGAGAGGCCCAAGCAAGATGCACCCCGAGGAGCATCTTGACACTTGTCAACACTGGGTCTGACTGAGGGCCTCCATGAGAGAGGCCGAAGCAAGACGCGCCCCGAGGAGCGTCTTGCCACATGTCAACATTGGGTCTGACAGAGGGCCTCCAGGAGAGAGGCCCAAGCAATACATGCCCCGAGGAGCGTCTAGCCACATGTCACCACTGGGTCTGACTGAGCGCCTCCAGGAGAGAGGCCCAAGCAAGACGCGCCCCGAGGAGCGTCTTGCCACATGCCAGCACTCGGTCTGACTGAGCGCCTCCAGGAGAGAGGCCCAAGCAAGACGCGCCCCGAGGAGCGTCTTGCAACATAGCACCACTGGGTCTGACTGAGAGCCTCCAGGAGAGAGGCCCAAGCAAGACGCGCCCCGAGGAGCGTCTTGCCACATGTCACCACTGGGTCTGACTGAGCGCCTCCAGGAGAGAAGCCCAAGCAAGACGTGCCCCGAGGAGCATCTTGCCACATGTCAGCACTCGGTCTGACTGAGCGCCTCCAGGAGAGAGGCCCAAGCAAGACGCGCCCCTAGGAGCGTCTTGCCACATGTCAACACTGGGTCTGACAGAGGGCCTCCAGGAGAGAGGCCCAAGCAAGACGCGCCCCGAGGAGTGTCTTGCCACATGTCAACACTGGGTCTGACTGAGCGCCTCCAGGAGAGAGGCCCAAGCAAGACGCGCCCCGAGGAGCGTCTTGACACATGTCAACACTGGGTCTGACTAAGGGCCTCAATGAGAGAAGCCCAAGCAAGACGCGCCCCGAGGTGCGTCTTGCCACATGTCAACACTGGGTCTGACCGAGGGCCTCCAGGAGAGAGGCCCAAGCAATACGTGCCCCGAGGAGCGTCTTGCCACATGTCACCACTGGGTCTGACTGAGCGCCTCCAGGAGAGAGGCCCAAGTAAGACGCGCCCCGAGGAGCGTCTTGCCACATGTCAACAATGGGTATGACTGAGCGCCTCCAGGAGAGAGGCCCAAGCAAGACGCGCCCCGAGGAGCGTCTTGCCACATGTCAACACTGGGTATGACTGAGCTCCTCCAGGAGAGAGGCCCAAGCAAGAAGCGCCCCGAGGAGCGTCTTGCCACATGTCAACAATGGGTCTGACTGAGGGCCTCCAGGAGAGAAGCCCAAGCAAGACGCGCCCCGAGGAGCGTCTTGCCACATGTCAACAATGGGTCTGACTGAGCGCCTCCAGGAGAGAGGCCCAAGCAAGATGCACCCCGAGGAGCATCTTGACACTTGTCAACACTGGGTCTGACTGAGGGCCTCCATGAGAGAGGCCGAAGCAAGACGCGCCCCGAGGAGCGTCTTGCCACATGTCAACATTGGGTCTGACAGAGGGCCTCCAGGAGAGAGGCCCAAGCAATACATGCCCCGAGGAGCGTCTAGCCACATGTCACCACTGGGTCTGACTGAGCGCCTCCAGGAGAGAGGCCCAAGCAAGACGCGCCCCGAGGAGCGTCTTGCCACATGCCAGCACTCGGTCTGACTGAGCGCCTCCAGGAGAGAGGCCCAAGCAAGACGCGCCCCGAGGAGCGTCTTGCAACATAGCACCACTGGGTCTGACTGAGAGCCTCCAGGAGAGAGGCCCAAGCAAGACGCGCCCCGAGGAGCGTCTTGCCACATGTCACCACTGGGTCTGACTGAGCGCCTCCAGGAGAGAAGCCCAAGCAAGACGTGCCCCGAGGAGCATCTTGCCACATGTCAGCACTCGGTCTGACTGAGCGCCTCCAGGAGAGAGGCCCAAGCAAGACGCGCCCCTAGGAGCGTCTTGCCATATGTCAACACTGGGTCTGACAGCGGGCCTCCAGGAGAGAGGCCCATGCAAGACGCGCCCCGAGGAGTGTCTTGCCACATGTCACCACTGGGTCTGACTGAGCGCCTCCAGGAGAGAAGCCCAAGCAAGACGCGCCCCGAGGAGCGTCTTGCCACATGTCAACACTCGGTCTGACTGAGCGCCTCCAGGAGAGAGGCCCAAGCAAGACGCGCCCCTAGGAGCGTCTTGCCACATGTCAACACTGGGTCTGAAAGCGGGCCTCCAGGAGAGAGGCCCAAGCAAGACGCGCCCCGAGGAGTGTCTTGCCACATGTCACCACTGGGTCTGACTGAGCGCCTCCAGGAGAGAGGCCCAAGCAAGACGCAACCCGAGGAGCGTCATGCCACATGTCACTACTCGGTCTGACTGAGCGCCTCCAGGAGAGAGGCCCAAGCAAGACGCGCCCCGAGGAGCGTCTAGCCACGTGTCAACACTGGGTCTGATTGAGGGCCTCCAGGAGAGAGGCCCAAGCAAGACGCGCCCCGAGGAGCGTCTTGCCACGTGTCAACACTGGGTCTGACAGAGGGCCTCCAGGAGAGAGGCCCAAGCCATACGTGCCCCGAGGAGCGTCTAGCCACATGTCACCACTGGGTCTGACTGAGCACCTCCAGGAGAGAGGCCCAAGCAAGACGCGCCCCGAGGAGCGTCTTGCCACATGTCAGCACTCGGTCTGACTGAGCGCCTCCAGGAGAGAGACCCAAGCAAGACGCGCCCCGAGGAGCGTCTTGCCACATGTCATCACTGGGTCTGACTGAGCACCTCCAGGAGAGAGGCCCAAGCAAGGCCACATGTCAACACTGGGTCTGACTGAGCGCCTCCAGGAGAGAGGCCCAAGCAAGACGCGCCCCGAGGTGCGTCTTGCCACATGTCAACACTGGGTCTGACTGAGCGCCTCCAGGAGAGAGGCCCAAGCAAGACGTGCCCCGAGGAGCGTCTTGCCACATGTCAACACTGGGTCTGACTGAGCGCCTCCAGGAGAGAGGCTCAAGCAAGAAGCGCCCCGAGGAGCGTCTTGCCACATGTCAACAATGGGTCTGACTGAGGGCCTCCAGGAGAGAAGCCCAAGCAAGACGCGCCCCGAGGAGCGTCTTGCCATATGTCACCACTGGGTCTGACTGAGCGCCTCCAGGAGAGAAGCCCAAGCAAGACGTGCCCCGAGGAGCGTCTTGCCACATGTCAGCACTCGGTCTGACTGAGCGCCTCCAGGAGAGAGGCCCAAGCAAGACGCGCCCCTAGGAGCGTCTTGCCATATGTCAGCACTGGGTCTGACAGCGGGCCTCCAGGAGAGAGGCCCAAGCAAGACGCGCCCCGAGGAGTGTCTTGCCACATGTCACCACTGGGTCTGACTGAGCGCCTCCAGGAGAGAAGCCCAAGCAAGACGCGCCCCGAGGAGCGTCTTGCCACATGTCAGCACTCGGTCTGACTGAGCACCTCCAGGAGAGAGAGCCAAGCAAGACGCGCCCCTAGGAGCGTCTTGCCACATGTCAACACTGGGTCTGACAGAGGGCCTCCAGGAGAGAGGCCCAAGCAAGACGCGCCCCGAGGAGTGTCTTGCCACATGTCAACACTGGGTCTGACTGAGCGCCTCCAGGAGAGAGGCCCAAGCAAGACGCGCCCCGAGGAGCGTCTTGACACATGTCAACACTGGGTCTGACTAAGGGCCTCAATGAGAGAAGCCCAAGCAAGACGCGCCCCGAGGAGCGTCTTGCCACATGTCAACACTGGGTCTGACCGAGGGCCTCCAGGAGAGAGGCCCAAGCAATACGTGCCCCGAGGAGCGTCTTGCCACATGTCACCACTGGGTCTGACTGAGCGCCTCCAGGAGAGAGGCCCAAGTAAGACGCGCCCCGAGGAGCGTCTTGCCACATGTCAACAATGGGTATGACTGAGCGCCTCCAGGAGAGAGGCCCAAGCAAGACGCGCCCCGAGGAGCGTCTTGCCACATGTCAACACTGGGTCTGACTGAGCGCCTCCAGGAGAGAGGCCCAAGCAAGACGTGCCCCGAGGAGCGTCTTGCCACATGTCAACACTGGGTATGACTGAGCGCCTCCAGGAGAGAGGCCCAAGCAAGAAGCGCCCCGAGGAGCGTCTTGCCACATGTCAACAATGGGTCTGACTGAGGGCCTCCAGGAGAGAAGCCCAAGCAAGACGCGCCCCGAGGAGCGTCTTGCCACATGTCAACAATGGGTCTGACTGAGCGCCTCCAGGAGAGAGGCCCAAGCAAGATGCACCCCGAGGAGCATCTTGACACTTGTCAACACTGGGTCTGACTGAGGGCCTCCATGAGAGAGGCCGAAGCAAGACGCGCCCCGAGGAGCGTCTTGCCACATGTCAACATTGGGTCTGACAGAGGGCCTCCAGGAGAGAGGCCCAAGCAATACATGCCCCGAGGAGCGTCTAGCCACATGTCACCACTGGGTCTGACTGAGCGCCTCCAGGAGAGAGGCCCAAGCAAGACGCGCCCCGAGGAGCGTCTTGCCACATGCCAGCACTCGGTCTGACTGAGCGCCTCCAGGAGAGAGGCCCAAGCAAGACGCGCCCCGAGGAGCGTCTTGCAACATAGCACCACTGGGTCTGACTGAGAGCCTCCAGGAGAGAGGCCCAAGCAAGACGCGCCCCGAGGAGCGTCTTGCCACATGTCACCACTGGGTCTGACTGAGCGCCTCCAGGAGAGAAGCCCAAGCAAGACGTGCCCCGAGGAGCGTCTTGCCACATGTCAGCACTCGGTCTGACTGAGCGCCTCCAGGAGAGAGGCCCAAGCAAGACGCGCCCCTAGGAGCGTCTTGCCATATGTCAACACTGGGTCTGACAGCGGGCCTCCAGGAGAGAGGCCCATGCAAGACGCGCCCCGAGGAGTGTCTTGCCACATGTCACCACTGGGTCTGACTGAGCGCCTCCAGGAGAGAAGCCCAAGCAAGACACGCCCCGAGGAGCGTCTTGCCACATGTCAGCACTCGGTCTGACTGAGCGCCTCCAGGAGAGAGGCCCAAGCAAGACGCGCCCCTAGGAGCATCTTGCCACATGTCAACACTGGGTCTGAAAGCGGGCCTCCAGGAGAGAGGCCCAAGCAAGACGCGCCCCGAGGAGTGTCTTGCCACATGTCACCACTGGGTCTGACTGAGCGCCTCCAGGAGAGAGGCCCAAGCAAGACGCAACCCGAGGAGCGTCATGCCACATGTCACTACTCGGTCTGACTGAGCGCCTCCAGGAGAGAGGCCCAAGCAAGACGCGCCCCGAGGAGCGTCTAGCCACGTGTCAACACTGGGTCTGATTGAGGGCCTCCAGGAGAGAGGCCCAAGCAAGACGCGCCCCGAGGAACGTCTTGCCACGTGTCAACACTGGGTCTGACAGAGGGCCTCCAGGAGAGAGGCCCAAGCCATACGTGCCCCGAGGAGCGTCTAGCCACATGTCACCACTGGGTCTGACTGAGCACCTCCAGGAGAGAGGCCCAAGCAAGACGCGCCCCGAGGAGCGTCTTGCCACATGTCAGCACTCGGTCTGACTGAGCGCCTCCAGGAGAGAGACCCAAGCAAGACGCGCCCCGAGGAGCGTCTTGCCACATGTCATCACTGGGTCTGACTGAGCACCTCCAGGAGAGAGGCCCAAGCAAGGCCACATGTCAACACTGGGTCTGACTGAGCGCCTCCAGGAGAGAGGCCCAAGCAAGACGCGCCCCGAGGTGCGTCTTGCCACATGTCAACACTGGGTCTGACTGAGCGCCTCCAGGAGAGAGGCCCAAGCAAGACGTGCCCCGAGGAGCGTCTTGCCACATGTCAACACTGGGTCTGACTGAGCGCCTCCAGGAGAGAGGCTCAAGCAAGAAGCGCCCCGAGGAGCGTCTTGCCACATGTCAACAATGGGTCTGACTGAGGGCCTCCAGGAGAGAAGCCCAAGCAAGACGCGCCCTGAGGAGCGTCTTGCCACATGTCAACAATGGGTCTGACTAAGTGCCTCCAGGAGAGAGGCCCCAGCAAGACGCGCCCCGAGGAGTATCTTGACACTTGTCAACACTGGGTCTGACTGAGGGCCTCCATGAGAGAAGCCCAAGCAAGACACGCCCCGAGGAGTGTCTTGCCACATGTCAACACTGGGTCTGACAGAGGGCCTCCAGGAGAGAGGCCCAAGCAATACGCGCCCCGAGGAGCGTCTTGCCATATGTCACCACTGGGTCTGACTGAGCGCCTCCAGGAGAGAGGCCCAAGCAAGAAGCGCCCCGAGGAGCGTCTTGCCACATGTCAGCACTCGGTCTGACTGAGCGCCTCCAGGAGAGAGAGCCAAGCAAGACGCGCCCCTAGGAGCGTCTTGCCACATGTCAACACTGGGTCTGACAGAGGGCCTCCAGGAGAGAGGCCCAAGCAAGACGCGCCCCGAGGAGTGTCTTGCCACATGTCAACACTGGGTCTGACAGAGGGCCTCCAGGAGAGAGGCCCAAGCGATACGCGCCCCGAGGAGTGTCTTGCCATATGTCACCACTGGGTCGGACTGAGCGCCTCCAGGAGAGAGGCCCAAGCAAGACGCGCCCCGAGAAGCGTCTTGCCACATGTCAGCACTCGGTCTGACTGAGCGCCTCCAGGAGAGAGGCCCAAGCAAGACGCGCCCCGAGGAGTGTCTTGCCACATGTCAACACTGGGTCTGACAGAGGGCCTCCAGGAGAGAGGCCCAAGCAACACGCGCCCCGAGGAGCGTCTTGCCATATGTCACCACTGGGTCTGACTGAGCGCCTCCAGGAGAGAGGCCCAAGCAAGACGCGCCCCGAGGAGCGTCTTGCCACATGTCAGCACTCGGTCTGACTGAGCGCCTCCAGGAGAGAGGCCCAAGCAAGACGCGCCCCTAGGAGCGTCTTGCCACATGTCAACACTGGGTCTGACAGCGGGCCTCCAGGAGAGAGGCCCAAGCAAGACGCGCCCCGAGGAGTGTCTTGCCACATGTCACCAATGGGTCTGACTGAGCGCCTCCAGGAGAGAGGCCCAAGCAAGACGCGCCCCGAGGAGCGTCATGCCACATGTCACTACTCGGTCTGACTGAGCGCCTCCAGGAGAGAGGCCCAAGCAAGACGCGCCCCGAGGAGCGTCTTGCCAGATGTCACCACTGGGTCTGACTGAGCGCCTCCAGGAGAGAGGCCCAAGCAAGACGCGCCCCTAGGAGCGTCTTGACACATGTCAACACTGGGTCTGACTGAGGGCCTCAATGAGAGAAGCCCAAGCAAGACGCGCCCCGAGGAGCGTCTTGCCACATGTCAACACTGGGTCTGACAGAGGGCCTCCAGGAGAGAGGCCCAAGCAATACGTGCCCCGAGGAGCGTCTTGCCACATGTCACCACTGGGTCTGACTGAGCGCCTCCAGGAGAGAGGCCCAAGTAAGACGCGCCCCGAGGAGCGTCTTGCCACATGTCAACACTGGGTCTGACTGAGCGCCTCCAGGAGAGAGGCCCAAGCAAGACGCGCCCTGAGGAGCGTCTTGCCACATGTCAACACTGGGTCTGACTGAGCGCCTCCAGGAGAGAGGCCCAAGCAAGACGTGCCCCGAGGAGCGTCTTGCCACATGTCAACACTGGGTCTGACTGAGCGCCTCCAGGAGATAGGCCCAAGCAAGAAGCGCCCCGAGGAGCGTCTTGACACTTGTCAACACTGGGTCTGACTGAGGGCCTCCATGAGAGAGGCCCAAGCAAGACACGCCCCGAGGAGCGTCTTGCCACATGTCAACACTGGGTCTGACAGAGGCTCTCCAGGAGAGAGGCCCAAGCAATACGTGCCCCGAGGAGCGTCTAGCCACATGTCACCACTGGGTCTGACTGAGCGCCTCCAGGAGAGAGGCCCAAGCAAGACGCGCCCCGAGGAGCGTCTTGCCACATGTCAGCACTCGGTCTGACTGAGCGCCTCCAGGAGAGAGGCCCAAGCAAGACGCACCCCGAGGAGCGTCTTGCCACATGTCACCACTGGGTCTGACTGAGAGCCTCCAGGAGAGAGGCCCAAGCAAGACGCGCCCCGAGGAGCGTCTTGCCACATGTCAACACTGGGTCTGACTGAGCGCCTCCAGGAGAGAGGCCCAAGCAAGACGCGCACCGAGGAGCGTCTTGACACATGTCAACAATGGGTCTGACTGAGGGCCTCAATGAGAGAAGCCCAAGCAAGACGCGCCCCGAGGAGCGTCTTGCCACATGTCAACACTGGGTCTGACAGAGGGCCTCCAGGAGAGAAGACCAAGCAATACGTGCCCCGAGGAGCGTCTTGCCACATGTCACCACTGGGTCTGACTGAGCACCTCCAGGAGAGAGGCCCAAGTAAGACGCGCCCCGAGGAGCGTCTTGCCACATGTCAACACTGGGTCTGACTAAGCGCCTCCAGGAGAGAGGCCCAAGCAAGACGCGCCCCGAGGAGCGTCTTGCCACATGTCAACACTGGGTCTGACTGAGCGCCTCCAGGAGAGAGGCCCAAGCAAGACGTGCCCCGAGGAGCGTCTTGCCACATGTCAACACTGGGTCTGACTGAGCGCCTCCAGGAGATAGGCCCAAGCAAGAAGCGCCCCGAGGAGCGTCTTGCCACATGTCAACACTGGGTCTGACTGAGCGCCTCCAGGAGAGAGGCCCAAGTAAGACGCGCCCCGAGGAGCGTCTTGCCACATGTCAACACTGGGTCTGACAGAGGGCCTCCAGGAGAGAGGCCCAAGCAAGACGCGCCCCGAGGAGAGTCTTGCCACATGTCAACACTGGGTCTGACTGAGCGCCTCCAGGAGAGAGGCCCAAGCAAGACGTGCCCCGAGGAGCGTCTTGCCACATGTTAACAATGGGTCTGACAGAGGGCCTCCAGGAGAGAGGCCCAAGCAAGACGCGCCCCGAGGAGCGTCTTGCCACATGTCAACACTGGGTCTGACTGAGCGCCTCCAGGAGAGAGGCCCAAGCAAGAAGCGCCCCGAGGAGCGTCTTGCCACATGTCAACAATGGGTCTGAATGAGGGCCTCCACGAGAGAAGCCCAAGCAAGACGCGCCCCTAGGAGCGTCTTGCCACATGTCAACACTTGGTCTGACAGAGGGCCTCCAGGAGAGAGGCCCAAGCAAGACGCGCCCTGAGGAGCGTCTTGCCACATGTCAACACTGGGTCTGACTGAGCGCCTTCAGGAGAGAGGCCCAAGCAAGACGGGCCCCGAGGAGCGTCTTGCCACATGTCAGCACTCGGTCTGACTGAGCGCCTCCAGGAGAGAGGCCCAAGCAAGACGCGCCCCGAGGAGCGTCTTGCCACATGTCACCACTGGGTCTGACTGAGCGCCTCCAGGAGAGAGGCCCAAGCAAGACGCGCCCCGAGGAGCGTCTTGCCACATGTCAACACTGGGTATGACTGAGCGCCTCCAGGAGAGAGGCCCAAGTAAGACGCGCCCCGAGGAGTGTCTTGCCACATGTCAACACTGGGTCTGACTGAGCGCCTCCAGGAGAGAGGCCCAAGCAAGACGCGCCCCGAGGAGCGTCTTGCCACATGTCAACAATGGGTCTCACAGAGGGCCTCCAGGAGAGAGGCCCAAGCAAGACGCGCCCCGAGGAGTGTCTTGCCACATGTCACCAATGGGTCTGACTGAGCGCCTCCAGGAGAGAGGCCCAAGCAAGACGCGCCCCGAGGAGCGTCATGCCACATGTCACTACTCGGTCTGACTGAGCGCCTCCAGGAGAGAGGCCCAAGCAAGACGCGCCCCGAGGAGCGTCTTGCCACATGTCACCACTGGGTCTGACTGAGCGCCTCCAGGAGAGAGGCCCAACCAAGATGCGCCCCTAGGAGCGTCTTGACACATGTCAACACTGGGTCTGACTGAGGGCCTCAATGAGAGAAGCCCAAGCAAGACGCGCCCCGAGGAGCGTCTTGCCACATGTCAACACTGGGTCTGACAGAGGGCCTCCAGGAGAGAGGCCCAAGCAATACGTGCCCCGAGGAGCGTCTTGCCACATGTCACCACTGGGTCTGACTGAGCGCCTCCAGGAGAGAGGCCCAAGTAAGACGCGCCACGAGGAGCGTCTTGCCACATGTCAACACTGGGTCTGACTGAGCGCCTCCAGGAGAGAGGCCCAAGCAAGACGCGCCCTGAGGAGCGTCTTGCCACATGTCAACACTGGGTCTGACTGAGCGCCTCCAGGAGAGAGGCCCAAGCAAGACGTGCCCCGAGGAGCGTCTTGCCACATGTCAACACTGGGTCTGACTGAGCGCCTCCAGGAGATAGGCCCAAGCAAGAAGCGCCCCGAGGAGCGTCTTGACACTTGTCAACACTGGGTCTGACTGAGGGCCTCCATGAGAGAGGCCCAAGCAAGACGCGCCCCGAGGAGCGTCTTGCCACATGTCAACACTGGGTCTGACAGAGGCTCTCCAGGAGAGAGGCCCAAGCAATACGTGCCCCGAGGAGCGTCTAGCCACATGTCACCACTGGGTCTGACTGAGCGCCTCCAGGAGAGAGGCCCAAGCAAGACGCGCCCCGAGGAGCGTCTTGCCACATGTCAGCACTCGGTCTGACTGAGCGCCTCCAGGAGAGAGGCCCAAGCAAGACGCACCCCGAGGAGCGTCTTGCCACAAGTCACCACTGGGTCTGACTGAGAGCCTCCAGGAGAGAGGCCCAAGCAAGACGCGCCCCGAGGAGCGTCTTGCCACATGTCAACACTGGGTCTGACTGAGCGCCTCCAGGAGAGAGGCCCAAGCAAGACGCGCACCGAGGAGCGTCTTGACACATGTCAACAATGGGTCTGACTGAAGGCCTCAATGAGAGAAGCCCAAGCAAGACGCGCCCCGAGGAGCGTCTTGCCACATGTCAACACTGGGTCTGACAGAGGGCCTCCAGGAGAGAGGCCCAAGCAATACGTGCCCCGAGGAGCGTCTTGCCACATGTCACCACTGGGTCTGACTGAGCGCCTCCAGGAGAGAGGCCCAAGTAAGACGCGCCCCGAGGAGCGTCTTGCCACATGTCAACACTGGGTCTGACTGAGCGCCTCCAGGAGAGAGACCCAAGCAAGACGCGCCCCGAGGAGCGTCTTGCCACATGTCAACACTGGGTCTGACTGAGCGCCTCCAGGAGAGAGGCCCAAGCAAGACGTGCCCCGAGGAGAGTCTTGCCACATGTCAACACTGGGTCTGACTGAGCGCCTCCAGGAGATAGGCCCAAGCAAGAAGCGCCCCGAGGAGCGTCTTGCCACATGTCAACACTGGGTCTGACTGAGCGCCTCCAGGAGAGAGGCCCAAGTAAGACGCGCCCCGAGGAGCGTCTTGCCACATGTAAACACTGGGTCTGACAGAGGGCCTCCAGGAGAGAGGCCCAAGCAAGACGCGCCCCGAGGAGCGTCTTGCCACATGTCAACACTGGGTCTGACTGAGCGCCTCCAGGAGAGAGGCCCAAGCAAGACGTGCCCCGAGGAGCGTCTTGCCACATGTCAACAATGGGTCTGACAGAGGGCCTCCAGGAGAGAGGCCCAAGCAAGACGCGCCCCGAGGAGCGTCTTGCCACATGTCAACACTGGGTCTGACTGAGCGCCTCCAGGAGAGAGGCCCAAGCAAGACGCGCCCCGAGGAGCGTCTTGCCACATGTCAACAATGGGCTGAATGAGGGCCTCCAGGAGAGAAGCCCAAGCAAGACGCACCCCTAGGAGCGTCTTGCCACATGTCAACACTTGGTCTGACAGAGGGCCTCCAGGAGAGAGGCCCAAGCAAGACGCGCCCTGAGGAGCGTCTTGCCACATGTCAACACTGGGTCTGACTGAGCACCTTCAGGAGAGAGGCCCAAGCAAGACGGGCCCCGAGGAGCGTCTTGCCACATGTCAGCACTCGGTCTGACTGAGCGCCTCCAGGAGAGAGGCCCAAGCAAGACGCGCCCCGAGGAGCGTCTTGCCACATGTCACCACTGGGTCTGACTGAGCGCCTCCAGGAGAGAGGCCCAAGCAAGACGCGCCCCGAGGAGCGTCTTGCCACATGTCAACACTGGGTATGACTGAGCGCCTCCAGGAGAGAGGCCCAAGTAAGACGCGCCCCGAGGAGCGTCTTGCCACATGTCAACACTGGGTCTGACTGAGCGCCTCCAGGAGAGAGGCCCAAGCAAGACGCGCCCCGAGGAGCGTCTTGCCACATGTCAACAATGGGTCTCACAGAGGGCCTCCAGGAGAGAGGCCCAAGCAAGACGCGCCCCGAGGAGCGTCTTGCCACATGTCAACACTGGGTCTGACTGAGCGCCTCCAGGAGAGAGGCCCAAGCAAGAAGCGCCCCGAGGAGCGTCTTGCCTCATGTCAACAATGGTTCTGAATGAGGGCCTCCAGGAGAGATGCCCAAGCAAGAAGCGCCCCTAGGAGCGTCTTGCCACATGTCAACACTGGGTCTGACAGAGGGCCTCCAGGAGAGAGGCCCAAGCAAGACGCGCCCCGAGGAGCGTCTTGCCACATGTCAACACTGGGTCTGACTGAGCGCCTTCAGCAGAGAGGCCCAAGCAAGACGGGCCCCGAGGAGCGTCTTGCCACATGTCAGCACTCGGTCTGACTGAGCGCCTCCAGGAGAGAGGCCCAAGCAAGACGCGCCCCGAGGAGCGTCTTGCCACATGTCACCACTGGGTCTGACTGAGCGCCTCCAGGAGAGAGGCCCAAGCAAGACGCTCCCCGAGGAGAGTCTTGCCACATGTCAACACTGGGTATGACTGAGCGCCTCCAGGAGAGAGGCCCAAGTAAGACGCGCCCCGAGGAGCGTCTTGCCACATGTCAACACTGGGTCTGACTGAGCGCATCCAGGAGAGAGGCCCAAGCAAGACGCGCCCCGAGGAGCGTCTTGCCACATGTCAACACTGGGTCTGACTGAGCGCCTCCAGGAGAGAGGCCCAAGCAAGACGTGCCCCGAGGAGCGTCTTGCCTCATGTCAACACTGGGTCTGACTGAGCGCCTCCATGAGAGAGGCCCAAGCAAGAAGCGCCCCGAGGAGAGTCTTGCCACATGTCAACACTGGGTCTGACTGAGCGCCTCCAGGAGAGAGGCCCAAGCAAGAAGCGCCCCGAGGAGCGTCTTGCCACATGTCAACAATGGGTCTGACTGAGGGCCTCCAGGAGAGAAGCCCAAGCAAGACGCGCCCCGAGGAGCGTCTTGCCACATGTCAACAATGGGTCTGACTGAGCGCCTCCAGGAGAGAGGCCCAAGCAAGACGTGCCCCGAGGAGCGTCTTGCCACATGTCAGCACTCGGTCTGACTGAGCGCCTCCAGGAGAGAGAGCCAAGCAAGACGCGCCCCTAGGAGCGTCTTGCCACATGTCAACACTGGGTCTGACAGAGGGCCTCCAGGAGAGAGGCCCAAGCAAGATGCGCCCCGAGGAGTGTCTTGCCACATGTCAACACTGGGTCTGACTGAGCACCTCCAGGAGAGAGGCCCAAGCAAGACGCGCCCCGAGGAGCGTCTTGACACATGTCAACACTGGGTCTGACTAAGGGCCTCAATGAGAGAAGCCCAAGCAAGACGCGCCCCAAGGAGCGTCTTGCCACATGTCAACACTGGGTCTGAAAGAGGGCCTCCAGGAGAGAGGCCCAAGCAATATGTGCCCCGAGGAGCGTCTTGCCACATGTCACCACTGGGTCTGACTGAGCGCCTCCAGGAGAGAGGCCCAAGTAAGACGCGCCCCGAGGAGCGTCTTGCCACATGTCAACACTGGGTATGACTGAGCGCCTCCAGGAGAGAGGCCCAAGCAAGACGCGCCCCGAGGAGTGTCTTGCCACATGTCAACACTGGGTCTGACTGAGCGCCTCCAGGAGAGAGGCCCAAGCAAGATGTGCCCCGAGGAGCGTCTTGCCACATGTCAACACTGGGTATGACTGAGCGCCTCCAGGAGAGAGGTCCAAGCAAGAAGCGCCCCGAGGAGCGTCTTGCCACATGTCAACAATGGGTATGACTGAGGGCCTCCAGGAGAGAAGCCCAAGCAAGACGCGCCCCGAGGAGCGTCTTGCCACATGTCAACAATGGGTCTGACTGAGCGCCTCCAGGAGAGAGGCCCAAGCAAGACGCACCCCGAGGAGCATCTTGACACTTGTCAACACTGGGTCTGACTGAGGGCCTCCATGAGAGAGGCCCAAGCAAGACGCGCCCCGAGGAGCGTCCTGCCACATGTCAACATTGGGTCTGACAGAGGGCCTCCAGGAGAGAGGCCCAAGCAATACATGCCCCGAGGAGCGTCTAGCCACATGTCACCACTGGGTCTGACTGAGCGCCTCCAGGAGAGAGGCCCAAGCAAGACGCGCCCCGAGGAGCGTCTTGCCACATGCCAGCACTCGGTCTGACTGAGCGCCTCCAGGAGAGAGGCCCAAGCAAGACGCGCCTCGAGGAGCGTCTTGCCACATGTCACCACTGGGTCTGACTGAGAGCCTCCAGGAGAGAGGCCCAAGCAAGACGCGCCCCGAGGAGCGTCTTGCCACATGTCAACACTGGGTCTGACTGAGCACCTCCAGGAGAGAGGCCCAAGTAAGATGCGCCCCGAGGAGCGTCTTGCCATATGTCACCACTGGGTCTGACTGAGCGCCTCCAGGAGAGAAGCCCAAGCAAGACGTGCCCCGAGGAGCGTCTTGCCACATGTCAACACTGGGTCTGACAGCGGGCCTCCAGGAGAGAGGCCCAAGCAAGACGCGCCCCGAGGAGTGTCTTGCCACATGTCACCACTGGGTCTGACTGAGCGCCTCCAGGAGAGAAGCCCAAGCAAGACGCGCCCCGAGGAGCGTCTTGCCACATGTCAGCACTCGGTCTGACTGAGCACCTCCAGGAGAGAGGCCCAAGCAAGACGCGCCCCTAGGAGCGTCTTGCCACATGTCAACACTGGGTCTGAAAGCGGGCCTCCAGGAGAGAGGCCCAAGCAAGACGCGCCCCGAGGAGTGTCTTGCCACATGTCAACACTGGGTCTGACTGAGCGCCTCCAGGAGAGAGGCCCAAGCAAGACGCGCCCCGAGGAGCGTCATGCCACATGTCACTACTCGGTCTGACTGAGCGCCTCCAGGAGAGAGGCCCAAGCAAGACGCGCCCCGAGGAGCGTCTAGCCACGTGTCAACACTGGGTCTGATTGAGGGCCTCCAGGAGAGAGGCCCAAGCAAGACGCGCCCCGAGGAGCGTCTTGCCACATGTCAACACTGGGTCTGACAGAGGGCTTCCAGGAGAGAGGCCCAAGCCATACGTGCCCCGAGGAGCGTCTAGCCACATGTCACCACTGGGTCTGACTGAGCACCTCCAGGAGAGAGGCCCAAGCAAGACGCGCCCCGAGGAGCGTCTTGCCACATGTCAGCACTCAGTCTGACTGAGAGCCTCCAGGAGAGAGGCCAAAGCAAGACGCGCCCCGAGGAGCGTCTTGCCACATGTCAACACTGGGTCTGACTGAGCGCCTCCAGGAGAGAGGCCCAAGCAAGACGCGCCCCGAGGAGCGTCTTGCCACATGTCAACACTGGGTCTGACTGAGCGCCTCCAGGAGAGAGGCTCAAGCAAGAAGCGCCCTGAGGAGCGTCTTGCCACATGACAACAATGGGTCTGACTGAGGGCCTCCAGGAGAGAAGCCCAAGCAAGACGCGCCCTGAGGAGCGTCTTGCCACATGTCAACAATGGGTCTGACTAAGCGCCTCCAGGAGAGAGGCCCAAGCAAGACGCGCCCCGAGGAGTATCTTGACACTTGTCAACACTGGGTCTGACTGAGGGCCTCCATGAGAGAAGCCCAAGCAAGACGCGCCCCGAGGAGTGTCTTGCCACATGTCAACACTGGGTCTGACAGAGGGCCTCCAGGAGAGAGGCCCAAGCAATACGCGCCCCGAGGAGCGTCTTGCCATATGTCACCACTGGGTCTGACTGAGCGCCTCCAGGAGAGAGGCCCAAGCAAGAAGCGCCCCGAGGAGCGTCTTGCCACATGTCAGCACTCGGTCTGACTGAGCGCCTCCAGGAGAGAGGCCCAAGCAAGACGCGCCCCGAGGAGCGTCTTGCCACATGTCAACACTGGGTCTGACTGAGCGCCTCCAGGAGAGAGGCCCAAGCAAGACGTGCCCCGAGGAGCGTCTTGCCACATGTCAGCACTCGGTCTGACTGAGCGCCTCCAGGAGAGAGGCCCAAGCAAGACGCGCCCCGAGGAGTGTCTTGCCACATGTCAACACTGGGTCTGACAGAGGGCCTCCAGGAGAGAGGCCCAAGCAACACGCGCCCCGAGGAGCGTCTTGCCATATGTCACCACTGGGTCTGACTGAGCGCCTCCAGGGGAGAGGCCCAAGCAAGACGCGCCCCGAGGAGCGTCTTGCCACATGTCAGCACTCGGTCTGACTGAGCGCCTCCAGGAGAGAGGCCCAAGCAAGACGCGCCCCTAGGAGCGTCTTGCCACATGTCAACACTGGGTCTGACAGAGGGCCTCCAGGAGAGAGGCCCAAGCAATACGTGCCCCGAGGAGCGTCTTGCCACATGTCACCACTGGGTCTGACTGAGCGCCTCCAGGAGAGAGGCCCAAGTAAGACGCACCCCGAGGAGCGTCTTGCCACATGTCAACACTGGGTCTGACTGAGCGCCTCCAGGAGAGAGGCCCAAGCAAGACGCGCCCCGAGGAGCGTCTTGCCACATGTCAACACTGGGTCTGACTGAGCGCCTCCAGGAGAGAGGCCCAAGAAAGAGGTGCCCCGAGGAGCGTCTTGCCACATGTCAATACTGGGTCTGACTGAGCGCCTCCAGGAGATAGGCCCAAGCAAGAAGCGCCCCGAGGAGCGTCTTGCCACATGTCAACACTGGGTCTGACAGAGGGCCTCCAGGAGAGAGGCCCAAGCAATACGTGCCCCGAGGAGCGTCTTGCCACATGTCACCACTGGGTCTGACTGAGCGCCTCCAGGAGATAGGCCCAAGCAAGAAGCGCCCCGAGGAGCGTCTTGCCACATGTCAACACTGGGTCTGACAGAGGGCCTCCAGGAGAGAGGCCCAAGCAATACGTGCCCCGAGGAGTGTCTTGCCATATGTCACCACTGGGTCTGACTGAGCGCCTCCAGGAGAGAGGCCCAAGCAAGACGCGCCCCGAGGAGTGTCTTGCCACATGTCAACACTGGGTCTGACAGAGGGCCTCCAGGAGAGAGGCCCAAGCAACACGCGCCCCGAGGAGCGTCTTGCCATATGTCACCACTGGGTCTGACTGAGCGCCTCCAGGAGAGAGGCCCAAGCAAGACGCGCCCCGAGGAGCGTCTTGCCACATGTCAGCACTCGGTCTGACTGAGCGCCTCCAGGAGAGAGGCCCAAGCAAGACGCGCCCCTAGGAGCGTCTTGCCACATGTCAACACTGGGTCTGACAGAGGGCCTCCAGGAGAGAGGCCCAAGCAATACGTGCCCCGAGGAGCGTCTTGCCACATGTCACCACTGGGTCTGACTGAGCGCCTCCAGGAGAGAGGCCCAAGTAAGACGCACCCCGAGGAGCGTCTTGCCACATGTCAACACTGGGTCTGACTGAGCGCCTCCAGGAGAGAGGCCCAAGCAAGACGCGCCCCGAGGAGCGTCTTGCCACATGTCAACACTGGGTCTGACTGAGCGCCTCCAGGAGAGAGGCCCAAGAAAGAGGTGCCCCGAGGAGCGTCTTGCCACATGTCAACACTGGGTCTGACTGAGCGCCTCCAGGAGATAGGCCCAAGCAAGAAGCGCCCCGAGGAGCGTCTTGCCACATGTCAACACTGGGTCTGACAGAGGGCCTCCAGGAGAGAGGCCCAAGCAATACGTGCCCCGAGGAGCGTCTTGCCACATGTCACCACTGGGTCTGACTGAGTGCCTCCAGGAGAGAGGCCCAAGTAAGACGCGCCCCGAGGAGCGTCTTGCCACATGTCAACACTGGGTCTGACTGAGCGCCTCCAGGAGAGAGGCCCAAGCAAGACGCGCCCCGAGGAGCGTCTTGCCACATGTCAACACTGGGTCTGACTGAGCGCCTCCAGGAGAGAGGCCCAAGCAAGGCGTGCCCCGAGGAGCGTCTTGCCACATGTCAACACTGGGTCTGACTGAGCGCCTCCAGGAGATAGGCCCAAGCAAGAAGCGCCCCGAGGAGCGTCTTGCCACATGTCAACACTCGGTCTGACTGAGCGCCTCCAGGAGAGAGGCCCAAGTAAGACGCGCCCCGAGGAGCGTCTTGCCACATGTCAACACTGGGTCTGACAGAGGGCCTCCAGGAGAGAGGCCCAAGCAAGACGCGCCCCGAGGAGCGTCTTGCCACATGTCAACACTGGGTCTGACTGAGCGCCTCCAGGAGAGAGGCCCAAGCAAGACGTGCCCCGAGGAGCGTCTTGCCACATGTCAACAATGGGTCTGACAGAGGGCCTCCAGGAGAGAGGCCCAAGCAAGACGCGCCCCGAGGAGCGTCTTGCCACATGTCAACACTGGGTCTGACTGAGCGCCTCCAGGAGAGAGGCCCAAGCAAGAAGCGCCCCGAGGAGCGTTTTGCCACATGTCAACACTGGGTCTGACTGAGCGCCTCCAGGAGAGAGGCCCAAGTAAGACGCGCCCCGAGGAGCGTCTTGCCACATGTCAACACTGGGTCTGACTGAGCGCCTCCAGGAGAGAGGCCCAAGCAAGACGTGCCCAGAGGAGCGTCTTGCCTCATGTCAACACTGGGTCTGACTGAGCGCCTCCAGGAGAGAGGCCCAAGCAAGAAGCGCCCCAAGGAGAGTCTTGCCACATGTGAACACTGGGTCTGACTGAGCGCCTCCAGGAGAGAGGCCCAAGCAAGAAGCGCCCCGAGGAGCGTCTTGCCACATGTCAACAATGGGTCTGACTGAGGGCCTCCAGGAGAGAAGCCCAAGCAAGACGCGCCCCGAGGAGCGTCTTGCCACATGTCAACAATGGGTCTGACTGAGCGCCTCCAGGAGAGAGGCCCAAGCAAGACGTGCCCCGAGGAGCGTCTTGCCACATGTCAGCACTCTGTCTGACTGAGCGCCTCCAGGAGAGAGAGCCAAGCAAGACGCGCCCCTAGGAGCGTCTTGCCACATGTCAACACTGGGTCTGACAGAGGGCCTCCAGGAGAGAGGCCCAAGCAAGACGCGCCCCGAGGAGTGTCTTGCCACATGTCAACACTGGGTCTGACTGAGCGCCTCCAGGAGAGAGGCCCAAGCAAGACGCGCCCCGAGGAGCGTCTTGACACATGTCAACACTGGGTCTGACTAAGGGCCTCAATGAGATAAGCCCAAGCAAGACGCGCCCCGAGGAGCGTCTTGCCACATGTCAACACTGGGTCTGACAGAGGGCCTCCAGGAGAGAGGCCCAAGCAATACGTGCCCCGAGGAGCGTCTTGCCACATGTCACCACTGGGTCTGACTGAGCGCCTCCAGGAGAGAGGCCCAAGTAAGACGCGCCCTGAGGAGCGTCTTGCCACATGTCAACACTGGGTATGACTGAGCGCCTCCAGGAGAGAGGCCCAAGCAAGACGCGCCCCGAGGAGCGTCTTGCCACATGTCAACACTGGGTCTGACTGAGCGCCTCCAGGAGAGAGGCCCAAGCAAGATGTGCCCCGAGGAGCGTCTTGCCACATGTCAACACTGGGTATGACTGAGCGCCTCCAGGAGAGAGGCCCAAGCAAGAAGCGCCCCGAGGAGCGTCTTGCCACATGTCAACAATGGATATGACTGAGGGTCTCCAGGAGAGAAGCCCAAGCAAGACGCGCCCCGAGGAGCGTCTTGCCACATGTCAACAATGGGTCTGACTGAGCGCCTCCAGGAGAGAGGCCCAAGCAAGACGCACCCCGAGGAGCGTCTTGACACTTGTCAACACTGGGTCTGACTGAGGGCCTCCATGAGAGAGGCCCAAGCAAGACGCGCCCCGAGGAGCGTCTTGCCACATGTCAACATTGGGTCTGACAGAGGGCCTCCAGGAGAGAGGCCCAAGCAATACATGCCCCGAGGAGCGTCTAGCCACATGTCACCACTGGGTCTGACTGAGCGCCTCCAGGAGAGAGGCCCAAGCAAGACGCGCCCCGAGGAGCGTCTTGCCACATGCCAGCACTCGGTCTGACTGAGCGCCTCCAGGAGAGAGGCCCAAGCAAGACGCGCCCCGAGGAGCGTCATGCCACATGTCACTACTCGGTCTGACTGAGCGCCTCCAGGAGAGAGGCCCAAGCAAGACGCGCCCCGAGGAGCATCTAGCCACATGTCACCACTGGGTCTGACTGAGCGCCTCCAGGAGAGAGGCCCAAGCAAGACGCGCCCAGAGGAGCGTCTTGCCACATGTGAGCACTCGGTCTGACTGAGCGCCTCCAGGAAAGAGGCCCAAGCAAGACGCGCCCCGAGGAGCGTCTTGCCACATGTCACCACTGGGTCTGACTGAGAGACTCCAGGAGAGAGGCCCAAGCAAGACGCGCCCCGAGGAGCGTCTTGCCACATGTCAACACTGGGTCTGACTGAGCGCCTCCAGGAGATAGGCCCAAGCAAGAAGCGCCCCGAGGAGCGTCTTGCCACATGTCAACACTGGGTCTGACTGAGCGCCTCCAGGAGAGAGGCCCAAGCAAGACGTGCCCCGAGGAGCGTCTTGCCACATGTCAACAATTGGTCTGACAGAGGGCCTCCAGGAGAGAGGCCCAAGCAAGACGCGCCCCGAGGAGCGTCTTGCCACATGTCAACACTGGGTCTGACTGAGCGCCTCCAGGAGAGAGGCCCAAGCAAGAAGCGCCCCGAGGAGCGTCTTGCCACATGTCAACAATGGGTCTGAATGAGGGCCTCCAGGAGAGAAGCCCAAGCAAGACGCGCCCATAGGAGCGTCTTGCCACATGTCAACACTGGGTCTGACAGAGGGCCTCCAGGAGAGAGGCCCAAGCAAGACGCGCCCCGAGGAGCGTCTTGCCACATGTCAACACTGGGTCTGACTGAGCGCCTCCAGGAGAGAGGCCCAAGCAAGAAGCGCCCCGAGGAGCGTCTTGCCACATGTCAACAATGGGTCTGACTGAGGGCCTCCAGGAGAGAAGCCCAAGCAAGACGCGCCCCGAGGAGCGTCTTGCCACATGTCAACAATGGGTCTGACTGAGCGCCTCCAGGAGAGAGGCCCAAGCAAGACGTGCCCCGAGGAGCGTCTTGCCACATGTCAGCACTCCGTCTGACTGAGCGCCTCCAGGAGAGAGAGCCAAGCAAGACGCGCCCCTAGGAGCGTCTTGCCACATGTCAACACTGGGTCTGACAGAGGGCCTCCAGGAGAGAGGCCCAAGCAAGATGCGCCCCGAGGAGTGTCTTGCCACATGTCAACACTGGGTCTGACTGAGCGCCTCCAGGAGAGAGGCCCAAGCAAGGCGCGCCCCGAGGAGCGTCTTGACACATGTCAACACTGGGTCTGACTAAGGGCCTCAATGAGAGAAGCCCAAGCAAGACGCGCCCCGAGGAGCGTCTTGCCACATGTCAACATTGGGTCTGACAGAGGGCCTCCAGGAGAGAGGCCCAAGCAATACATGCCCCGAGGAGCGTCTAGCCACATGTCACCACTGGGTCTGACTGAGCGCCTCCAGGAGAGAGGCCCAAGCAAGACGCGCCCCGAGGAGCGTCTTGCCACATGCCAGCACTCGGTCTGACTGAGCGCCTCCAGGAGAGAGGCCCAAGCAAGACGCGCCCCGAGGAGCATCTTGCCACATGTCAACACTGGGTCTGACTGAGAGCCTCCAGGAGAGAGGCCCAAGCAAGACGCGCCCCGAGGAGCGTCTTGCCACATGTCAACACTGGGTCTGACTGAGCACCTCCAGGAGAGAGGCCCAAGTAAGACGCGCCCCGAGGAGCGTCTTGCCATATGTCACCACTGGGTCTGACTGAGCGCCTCCAGGAGAGAAGCCCAAGCAAGACGTGCCCCGAGGAGCGTCTTGCCACATGTCAGCACTCGGTCTGACTGAGCGCCTCCAGGAGAGAGGCCCAAGAGAGACGCGCCCCTAGGAGCGTCTTGCCACATGTCAACACTGGGTCTGACAGCGGGCCGCCAGGAGAGAGGCCCAAGCAAGACGCGCCCCGAGGAGTGTCTTGCCACATGTCACCACTGGGTCTGACTGAGCACCTCCAGGAGAGAGGCCCAAGTAAGACGCGCCCCGAGGAGCGTCTTGCCATATGTCACCACTGGGTCTGACTGAGCGTCTCCAGGAGAGAGAGCCAAGCAAGACGCGCCCCTAGGAGCGTCTTGCCACATGTCAACACTGGGTCTGACAGAGGGCCTCCAGGAGAGAGGCACAAGCAAGATGCGCCCCGAGGAGTGTCTTGCCACATGTCAACACTGGGTCTGACTGAGCGCCTCCAGGAGAGAGGCCCAAGCAAGACGCGCCCCGAGGAGCGTCTTGACACATGTCAACACTGGGTCTGACTAAGGGCCTCAATGAGAGAAGCCCAAGCAAGACGCGCCCCGAGGAGCGTCTTGCCACATGTCAACACTGGGTCTGACAGAGGGCCTCCAGGAGAGAGGCCCAAGCAATACGTGCCCCGAGGAGCGTCTTGCCACATGTAACCACTGGGTCTGACTGAGCGCCTCCAGGAGAGAGGCCCAAGTAAGACGCGCCCCGAGGAGCGTCTTGCCACATGTCAACACTGGGTATGACTGAGCGCCTCCAGGGGAGAGGCCCAAGCAAGACGCGCCCCGAGGAGCGTCTTGCCACATGTCAACACTGGGTCTGACTGAGCGCCTCCAGGAGAGAGGCCCAAGCAAGATGTGCCCCGAGGAGCGTCTTGCCACATGTCAACACTGGGTATGACTGAGCGCCTCCAGGAGAGAGGCCCAAGCAAGAAGCGCCCCGAGGAGCGTCTTGCCACATGTCAACAATGGGTATGACTTAGGGCCTCCAGGAGAGAAGCCCAAACAAGACGCGCCCCGAGGAGCGTCTTGCCACATGTCAACAATGGGTCTGACTGAGCGCCTCCAGGAGAGAGGCCCAAGCAAGACGCACCCCGAGGAGCATCTTGACACTTGTCAACACTGGGTCTGACTGAGGGCCTCCATGAGAGAGGCCCAAGCAAGACGCGCCCTGAGGAGCGTCTTGCCACATGTCAACATTGGGTCTGACAGAGGGCCTCCAGGAGAGAAGCCCAAGCAAGACGTGCCCCGAGGAGCATCTTGACACTTGTCAACACTGGGTCTGACTGAGGGCCTCCAGGAGAGAGGCCCAAGTAAGACGCGCCCCGAGGAGCGTCTTGCCATATGTCACCACTGGGTCTGACTGAGCGCCTCCAGGAGAGAAGCCCAAGCAAGACGTGCCCCGAGGAGCGTCTTGCCACATGTCAGCACTCGGTCTGACTGAGCGCCTCCAGGAGAGAGGCCCAAGAGAGACGCGCCCCTAGGAGCGTCTTGCCACATGTCAACACTGGGTCTGACAGCGGGCCTCCAGGAGAGAGGCCCAAGCAAGACGCGCCCCGAGGAGTGTCTTGCCACATGTCACCACTGGGTCTGACTGAGCGCCTCCAGGAGAGAAGCCAAAGCAAGACGCGCCCCGAGGAGCGTCTTGCCACATGTCAGCACTCGGTCTGACTGAGCGCCTCCAGGAGAGAGGCCCAAGCAAGACGCGCCCATAGGAGCGTCTTGCCACATGTCAACACAGGGTCTGAAAGCGGGCCTCCAGGAGAGAGGCCCAAGCAAGACGCGCCCCGAGGAGTGTCTTGCCACATGTCACCACTGGGTCTGACTGAGCGCCTCCAGGAGAGAGGCCCAAGCAAGACGCGCCCCGAGGAGCGTCATGCCACATGTCACTACTCGGTCTGACTGAGCGCCTCCAGGAGAGAGGCCCAAGCAAGACGCGCCCCGAGGAGCGTCTAGCCACGTGTCAACACTGGGTCTGATTGAGGGCCTCCAGGAGAGAGGCCCAAGCAAGACGCGCCCCGAGGAGCGTCTTGACACATGTCAACACTGGGTCTGACAGAGGGCCTCCAGGAGAGAGGCCCAAGCCATACATGCCCCGAGGAGCGTCTAGCCACATGTCACCACTGGGTCTGACTGAGCACCTCCAGGAGAGAGGCCCAAGCAAGACGCGCCCCGAGGAGCGTCTTGCCACATGTCAGCACTCGGTCTGACTGAGAGCCTCCAGGAGAGAGGCCAAAGCAAGACGCGCCCCGAGGAGCGTCTTGCCACATGTCAACAATGGGTCTGACTGAGCGCCTCCAGGAGAGAGGCCCAACCAAGACGCGCCCCGAGGAGCGTCTTGCCACATGTCAACACTGGGTCTGACTGAGCGCCTCCAGGAGAGAGGCCCAAGCAAGACGCGCCCCGAGGAGCGTCTTGCCACATGTCAACAATGGGTCTGACTGAGCGCCTCCAGGAGAGAGGCCCAAGCAAGACGCACCCCGAGGAGCATCTTGACACTTGTCAACACTGGGTCTGCCTGAGGGCCTCCATGAGAGAGGCCCAAGCAAGACGCGCCCCGAGGAGCGTCTTGCCACATGTCAACATTGGGTCTGACAGAGGGCCTCCAGGAGAGAGGCCCAAGCAATACATGCCCCGAGGAGCGTCTAGCCACATGTCACCACTGGGTCTGACTGAGCGCCTCCAGGAGAGAGGCCCAAGCAAGACGCGCCCCGAGGAGCGTCTTGCCACATGCCAGCACTCGGTCTGACTGAGCGCCTCCAGGAGAGAGGCCCAAGCAAGACGCGCCCCGAGGAGCGTCTTGCCACATGTCACCACTGGGTCTGACTGAGAGCCTCCAGGAGAGAGGCCCAAGCAAGACGCGCCCCGAGGAGTGTCTTGCCACATGTCAACACTGGGTCTGACTGAGCACCTCCAGGAGAGAGGCCCAAGTAAGACGCGCCCCGAGGAGCGTCTTGCCATATGTCACCACTGGGTCTGACTGAGCACCTCCAGGAGAGAAGCCCAAGCAAGACGTGCCCCGAGGAGCGTCTTGCCACATGTCAGCACTCGGTCTGACTGAGCGCCTCCAGGAGAGAGAACCAAGAGAGACGCGCCCCTAGGAGCGTCTTGCCACATGTCAACACTGGGTCTGACAGCGGGCCTCCAGGAGAGAGGCCCAAGCAAGACGCGCCCCGAGGAGTGTCTTGCCACATGTCACCACTGGGTCTGACTGAGCGCCTCCAGGAGAGAAGCCCAAGCAAGACGCGCCCCGAGGAGCGTCTTGCCACATGTCAGCACTCGGTCTGACTGAGCGCCTCCAGGAGAGAGGCCCAAGCAAGACGCGCCCATAGGAGCGTCTTGCCACATGTCAACACTGGGTCTGAAAGCGGGCCTCCAGGAGAGAGGCCCAAGCAAGACGCGCCCCGAGGAGTGTCTTGCCACATGTCACCACTGGGTCTGACTGAGCGCCTCCAGGAGAGAGGCCCAAGCAAGACGCGCCCCGAGGAGCGTCATGCCACATGTCACTACTCGGTCTGACTGAGCGCCTCCAGGAGAGAGGCCCAAGCAAGACGCGCCCCGAGGAGCGTCTAGCCACGTGTCAACACTGGGTCTGATTGAGGGCCTCCAGGAGAGAGGCCCAAGCAAGACGCGCCCCGAGGAGCGTCTTGACACATGTCAACACTGGGTCTGACAGAGGGCCTCCAGGAGAGAGGCCCAAGCCATACGTGCCCCGAGGAGCGTCTAGCCACATGTCACCACTGGGTCTGACTGAGCACCTCCAGGAGAGAGGCCCAAGCAAGACGCGCCCCGAGGAGCGTCTTGCCACATGTCAGCACTCGGTCTGACTGAGAGCCTCCAGGAGAGAGGCCAAAGCAAGACGCGCCCCGAGGAGCGTCTTGCCACATGTCAACACTGGGTCTGACTGAGCGCCTCCAGGAGAGAGGCCCAACCAAGACGCGCCCCGAGGAGCGTCTTGCCACATGTCATCACTGGGTCTGACTGAGCGCCTCCAGGCGAGAGGCCCAAGCAAGACGCGCCCCGAGGAGCGTCTTGCCACATGTCAAAACTGGGTCGGACTGAGCGCCTCCAGGAGAGAGGCCCAAGCAAGACGTGCCCCGAGGAGCGTCTTGCCACATGTCAACACTGGGTCTGACTGACCGCCTCCAGGAGAGAGGCCCAAGCAAGACGTGCCCCGAGGAGCGTCTTGCCACATGTCAACACTGGGTCTGACTGAGCGCCTCCAGGAGAGAGGCTCAAGCAAGAAGCGCCCCGAGGAGCGTCTTGCCACATGTCAACAATGGGTCTGACTGAGCGCCTCCAGGAGAGAGGCCCAAGCAAGACGTGCCCCGAGGAGCGTCTTGCCACATGTCAGCACTCCGTCTGACTGAGCGCCTCCAGGAGAGAGAGCCAAGCAAGACGCGCCCCTAGGAGCGTCTTGCCACATGTCAACACTGGGTCTGACAGAGGGCCTCCAGGAGAGAGGCCCAAGCAAGATGCGCCCCGAGGAGTGTCTTGCCACATGTCAACACTGGGTCTGACTGAGCGCCTCCAGGAGAGAGGCCCAAGCAAGGCGCGCCCCGAGGAGCGTCTTGCCACATGTCAACATTGGGTCTGACAGAGGGCCTCCAGGAGAGAGGCCCAAGCAATACATGCCCCGAGGAGCGTCTAGCCACATGTCACCACTGGGTCTGACTGAGCGCCTCCAGGAGAGAGGCCCAAGCAAGACGCGCCCCGAGGAGCGTCTTGCCACATGCCAGCACTCGGTCTGACTGAGCGCCTCCAGGAGAGAGGCCCAAGCAAGACGCGCCCCGAGGAGCATCTTGCCACATGTCAACACTGGGTCTGACTGAGAGCCTCCAGGAGAGAGGCCCAAGCAAGACGCGCCCCGAGGAGCGTCTTGCCACATGTCAACACTGGGTCTGACTGAGCACCTCCAGGAGAGAGGCCCAAGTAAGACGCGCCCCGAGGAGCGTCTTGCCATATGTCACCACTGGGTCTGACTGAGCGCCTCCAGGAGAGAAGCCCAAGCAAGACGTGCCCCGAGGAGCGTCTTGCCACATGTCAGCACTCGGTCTGACTGAGCGCCTCCAGGAGAGAGGCCCAAGAGAGACGCGCCCCTAGGAGCGTCTTGCCACATGTCAACACTGGGTCTGACAGCGGGCCGCCAGGAGAGAGGCCCAAGCAAGACGCGCCCCGAGGAGTGTCTTGCCACATGTCACCACTGGGTCTGACTGAGCACCTCCAGGAGAGAGGCCCAAGTAAGACGCGCCCCGAGGAGCGTCTTGCCATATGTCACCACTGGGTCTGACTGAGCGCCTCCAGGAGAGAGAGCCAAGCAAGACGCGCCCCTAGGAGCGTCTTGCCACATGTCAACACTGGGTCTGACAGAGGGCCTCCAGGAGAGAGGCACAAGCAAGATGCGCCCCGAGGAGTGTCTTGCCACATGTCAACACTGGGTCTGACTGAGCACCTCCAGGAGAGAGACCCAAGCAAGACGCGCCCCGAGGAGCGTCTTGACACATGTCAACACTGGGTCTGACTAAGGGCCTCAATGAGAGAAGCCCAAGCAAGACGCGCCCCGAGGAGCGTCTTGCCACATGTCAACACTGGGTCTGACAGAGGGCCTCCAGGAGAGAGGCCCAAGCAATACGTGCCCCGAGGAGCGTCTTGCCACATGTAACCACTGGGTCTGACTGAGCGCCTCCAGGAGAGAGGCCCAAGTAAGACGCGCCCCGAGGAGCGTCTTGCCACATGTCAACACTGGGTATGACTGAGCGCCTCCAGGGGAGAGGCCCAAGCAAGACGCGCCCCGAGGAGCGTCTTGCCACATGTCAACACTGGGTCTGACTGAGCGCCTCCAGGAGAGAGGCCCAAGCAAGATGTGCCCCGAGGAGCGTCTTGCCACATGTCAACACTGGGTATGACTGAGCGCCTCCAGGAGAGAGGCCCAAGCAAGAAGCGCCCCGAGGAGCGTCTTGCCACATGTCAACAATGGGTATGACTTAGGGCCTCCAGGAGAGAAGCCCAAACAAGACGCGCCCCGAGGAGCGTCTTGCCACATGTAAACAATGGGTCTGACTGAGCGCCTCCAGGAGAGAGGCCCAAGCAAGATGCACCCCGAGGAGCATCTTGACACTTGTCAACACTGGGTCTGACTGAGGGCCTCCATGAGAGAGGCCCAAGCAAGACGCGCCCTGAGGAGCGTCTTGCCACATGTCAACATTGGGTCTGACAGAGGGCCTCCAGGAGAGAAGCCCAAGCAAGACGTGCCCCGAGGAGCATCTTGACACTTGTCAACACTGGGTCTGACTGAGGGCCTCCAGGAGAGAGGCCCAAGTAAGACGCGCCCCGAGGAGCGTCTTGCCATATGTCACCACTGGGTCTGACTGAGCGCCTCCAGGAGAGAAGCCCAAGCAAGACGTGCCCCGAGGAGCGTCTTGCCACATGTCAGCACTCGGTCTGACTGAGCGCCTCCAGGAGAGAGGCCCAAGAGAGACGCGCCCCTAGGAGCGTCTTGCCACATGTCAACACTGGGTCTGACAGCGGGCCTCCAGGAGAGAGGCCCAAGCAAGACGCGCCCCGAGGAGTGTCTTGCCACATGTCACCACTGGGTCTGACTGAGCGCCTCCAGGAGAGAAGCCAAAGCAAGACGCGCCCCGAGGAGCGTCTTGCCACATGTCAGCACTCGGTCTGACTGAGCGCCTCCAGGAGAGAGGCCCAAGCAAGACGCGCCCATAGGAGCGTCTTGCCACATGTCAACACAGGGTCTGAAAGCGGGCCTCCAGGAGAGAGGCCCAAGCAAGACGCGCCCCGAGGAGTGTCTTGCCACATGTCACCACTGGGTCTGACTGAGCGCCTCCAGGAGAGAGGCCCAAGCAAGACGCGCCCCGAGGAGCGTCATGCCACATGTCACTACTCGGTCTGACTGAGCGCCTCCAGGAGAGAGGCCCAAGCAAGACGCGCCCCGAGGAGCGTCTAGCCACGTGTCAACACTGGGTCTGATTGAGGGCCTCCAGGAGAGAGGCCCAAGCAAGACGCGCCCCGAGGAGCGTCTTGACACATGTCAACACTGGGTCTGACAGAGGGCCTCCAGGAGAGAGGCCCAAGCCATACGTGCCCCGAGGAGCGTCTAGCCACATGTCACCACTGGGTCTGACTGAGCACCTCCAGGAGAGAGGCCCAAGCAAGACGCGCCCCGAGGATCGTCTTGCCACATGTCAGCACTCGGTCTGACTGAGAGCCTCCAGGAGAGAGGCCAAAGCAAGACGCGCCCCGAGGAGCGTCTTGCCACATGTCAACAATGGGTCTGACTGAGCGCCTCCAGGAGAGAGGCCCAACCAAGACGCGCCCCGAGGAGCGTCTTGCCACATGTCAACACTGGGTCTGACTGAGCGCCTCCAGGAGAGAGGCCCAAGCAAGACGCGCCCCGAGGAGCGTCTTGCCACATGTCAACAATGGGTCTGACTGAGCGCCTCCAGGAGAGAGGCCCAAGCAAGACGCACCCCGAGGAGCATCTTGACACTTGTCAACACTGGGTCTGACTGAGGGCCTCCATGAGAGAGGCCCAAGCAAGACGCGCCCCGAGGAGCGTCTTGCCACATGTCAACATTGGGTCTGACAGAGGGCCTCCAGGAGAGAGGCCCAAGCAATACATGCCCCGAGGAGCGTCTAGCCACATGTCACCACTGGGTCTGACTGAGCGCCTCCAGGAGAGAGGCCCAAGCAAGACGCGCCCCGAGGAGCGTCTTGCCACATGCCAGCACTCGGTCTGACTGAGCGCCTCCAGGAGAGAGGCCCAAGCAAGACGCGCCCCGAGGAGCGTCTTGCCACATGTCACCACTGGGTCTGACTGAGAGCCTCCAGGAGAGAGGCCCAAGCAAGACGCGCCCCGAGGAGTGTCTTGCCACATGTCAACACTGGGTCTGACTGAGCACCTCCAGGAGAGAGGCCCAAGTAAGACGCGCCCCGAGGAGCGTCTTGCCATATGTCACCACTGGGTCTGACTGAGCACCTCCAGGAGAGAAGCCCAAGCAAGACGTGCCCCGAGGAGCGTCTTGCCACATGTCAGCACTCGGTCTGACTGAGCGCCTCCAGGAGAGAGGCCCAAGAGAGACGCGCCCCTAGGAGCGTCTTGCCACATGTCAACACTGGGTCTGACAGCGGGCCTCCAGGAGAGAGGCCCAAGCAAGACGCGCCCCGAGGAGTGTCTTGCCACATGTCAACACTGGGTCTGACTGAGCACCTCCAGGAGAGAGGCCCAAGTAAGACGCGCCCCGAGGAGCGTCTTGCCATATGTCACCACTGGGTCTGACTGAGCACCTCCAGGAGAGAAGCCCAAGCAAGACGTGCCCCGAGGAGCGTCTTGCCACATGTCAGCACTCGGTCTGACTGAGCGCCTCCAGGAGAGAGAACCAAGAGAGACGCGCCCCTAGGAGCGTCTTGCCACATGTCAACACTGGGTCTGACAGCGGGCCTCCAGGAGAGAGGCCCAAGCAAGACGCGCCCCGAGGAGTGTCTTGCCACATGTCACCACTGGGTCTGACTGAGCGCCTCCAGGAGAGAAGCCCAAGCAAGACGCGCCCCGAGGAGCGTCTTGCCACATGTCAGCACTCGGTCTGACTGAGCGCCTCCAGGAGAGAGGCCCAAGCAAGACGCGCCCATAGGAGCGTCTTGCCACATGTCAACACTGGGTCTGAAAGCGGGCCTCCAGGAGAGAGGCCCAAGCAAGACGCGCCCCGAGGAGTGTCTTGCCACATGTCACCACTGGGTCTGACTGAGCGCCTCCAGGAGAGAGGCCCAAGCAAGACGCGCCCCGAGGAGCGTCATGCCACATGTCACTACTCGGTCTGACTGAGCGCCTCCAGGAGAGAGGCCCAAGCAAGACGCGCCCCGAGGAGCGTCTAGCCACGTGTCAACACTGGGTCTGATTGAGGGCCTCCAGGAGAGAGGCCCAAGCAAGACGCGCCCCGAGGAGCGTCTTGACACATGTCAACACTGGGTCTGACAGAGGGCCTCCAGGAGAGAGGCCCAAGCCATACGTGCCCCGAGGAGCGTCTAGCCACATGTCACCACTGGGTCTGACTGAGCACCTCCAGGAGAGAGGCCCAAGCAAGACGCGCCCCGAGGAGCGTCTTGCCACATGTCAGCACTCGGTCTGACTGAGAGCCTCCAGGAGAGAGGCCAAAGCAAGACGCGCCCCGAGGAGCGTCTTGCCACATGTCAACACTGGGTCTGACTGAGCGCCTCCAGGAGAGAGGCCCAACCAAGACGCGCCCCGAGGAGCGTCTTGCCACATGTCATCACTGGGTCTGACTGAGCGCCTCCAGGCGAGAGGCCCAAGCAAGACGCGCCCCGAGGAGCGTCTTGCCACATGTCAAAACTGGGTCGGACTGAGCGCCTCCAGGAGAGAGGCCCAAGCAAGACGTGCCCCGAGGAGCGTCTTGCCACATGTCAACACTGGGTCTGACTGACCGCCTCCAGGAGAGAGGCCCAAGCAAGACGTGCCCCGAGGAGCGTCTTGCCACATGTCAACACTGGGTCTGACTGAGCGCCTCCAGGAGAGAGGCTCAAGCAAGAAGCGCCCCGAGGAGCGTCTTGCCACATGTCAACAATGGGTCTGACTGAGCGCCTCCAGGAGAGAGGCCCAAGCAAGACGTGCCCCGAGGAGCGTCTTGCCACATGTCAGCACTCCGTCTGACTGAGCGCCTCCAGGAGAGAGAGCCAAGCAAGACGCGCCCCTAGGAGCGTCTTGCCACATGTCAACACTGGGTCTGACAGAGGGCCTCCAGGAGAGAGGCCCAAGCAAGATGCGCCCCGAGGAGTGTCTTGCCACATGTCAACACTGGGTCTGACTGAGCGCCTCCAGGAGAGAGGCCCAAGCAAGGCGCGCCCCGAGGAGCGTCTTGCCACATGTCAACATTGGGTCTGACAGAGGGCCTCCAGGAGAGAGGCCCAAGCAATACATGCCCCGAGGAGCGTCTAGCCACATGTCACCACTGGGTCTGACTGAGCGCCTCCAGGAGAGAGGCCCAAGCAAGACGCGCCCCGAGGAGCGTCTTGCCACATGCCAGCACTCGGTCTGACTGAGCGCCTCCAGGAGAGAGGCCCAAGCAAGACGCGCCCCGAGGAGCATCTTGCCACATGTCAACACTGGGTCTGACTGAGAGCCTCCAGGAGAGAGGCCCAAGCAAGACGCGCCCCGAGGAGCGTCTTGCCACATGTCAACACTGGGTCTGACTGAGCACCTCCAGGAGAGAGGCCCAAGTAAGACGCGCCCCGAGGAGCGTCTTGCCATATGTCACCACTGGGTCTGACTGAGCGCCTCCAGGAGAGAAGCCCAAGCAAGACGTGCCCCGAGGAGCGTCTTGCCACATGTCAGCACTCGGTCTGACTGAGCGCCTCCAGGAGAGAGGCCCAAGAGAGACGCGCCCCTAGGAGCGTCTTGCCACATGTCAACACTGGGTCTGACAGCGGGCCGCCAGGAGAGAGGCCCAAGCAAGACGCGCCCCGAGGAGTGTCTTGCCACATGTCACCACTGGGTCTGACTGAGCACCTCCAGGAGAGAGGCCCAAGTAAGACGCGCCCCGAGGAGCGTCTTGCCATATGTCACCACTGGGTCTGACTGAGCGCCTCCAGGAGAGAGAGCCAAGCAAGACGCGCCCCTAGGAGCGTCTTGCCACATGTCAACACTGGGTCTGACAGAGGGCCTCCAGGAGAGAGGCACAAGCAAGATGCGCCCCGAGGAGTGTCTTGCCACATGTCAACACTGGGTCTGACTGAGCACCTCCAGGAGAGAGACCCAAGCAAGACGCGCCCCGAGGAGCGTCTTGACACATGTCAACACTGGGTCTGACTAAGGGCCTCAATGAGAGAAGCCCAAGCAAGACGCGCCCCGAGGAGCGTCTTGCCACATGTCAACACTGGGTCTGACAGAGGGCCTCCAGGAGAGAGGCCCAAGCAATACGTGCCCCGAGGAGCGTCTTGCCACATGTAACCACTGGGTCTGACTGAGCGCCTCCAGGAGAGAGGCCCAAGTAAGACGCGCCCCGAGGAGCGTCTTGCCACATGTCAACACTGGGTATGACTGAGCGCCTCCAGGGGAGAGGCCCAAGCAAGACGCGCCCCGAGGAGCGTCTTGCCACATGTCAACACTGGGTCTGACTGAGCGCCTCCAGGAGAGAGGCCCAAGCAAGATGTGCCCCGAGGAGCGTCTTGCCACATGTCAACACTGGGTATGACTGAGCGCCTCCAGGAGAGAGGCCCAAGCAAGAAGCGCCCCGAGGAGCGTCTTGCCACATGTCAACAATGGGTATGACTTAGGGCCTCCAGGAGAGAAGCCCAAACAAGACGCGCCCCGAGGAGCGTCTTGCCACATGTAAACAATGGGTCTGACTGAGCGCCTCCAGGAGAGAGGCCCAAGCAAGATGCACCCCGAGGAGCATCTTGACACTTGTCAACACTGGGTCTGACTGAGGGCCTCCATGAGAGAGGCCCAAGCAAGACGCGCCCTGAGGAGCGTCTTGCCACATGTCAACATTGGGTCTGACAGAGGGCCTCCAGGAGAGAAGCCCAAGCAAGACGTGCCCCGAGGAGCATCTTGACACTTGTCAACACTGGGTCTGACTGAGGGCCTCCAGGAGAGAGGCCCAAGTAAGACGCGCCCCGAGGAGCGTCTTGCCATATGTCACCACTGGGTCTGACTGAGCGCCTCCAGGAGAGAAGCCCAAGCAAGACGTGCCCCGAGGAGCGTCTTGCCACATGTCAGCACTCGGTCTGACTGAGCGCCTCCAGGAGAGAGGCCCAAGAGAGACGCGCCCCTAGGAGCGTCTTGCCACATGTCAACACTGGGTCTGACAGCGGGCCTCCAGGAGAGAGGCCCAAGCAAGACGCGCCCCGAGGAGTGTCTTGCCACATGTCACCACTGGGTCTGACTGAGCGCCTCCAGGAGAGAAGCCAAAGCAAGACGCGCCCCGAGGAGCGTCTTGCCACATGTCAGCACTCGGTCTGACTGAGCGCCTCCAGGAGAGAGGCCCAAGCAAGACGCGCCCATAGGAGCGTCTTGCCACATGTCAACACAGGGTCTGAAAGCGGGCCTCCAGGAGAGAGGCCCAAGCAAGACGCGCCCCGAGGAGTGTCTTGCCACATGTCACCACTGGGTCTGACTGAGCGCCTCCAGGAGAGAGGCCCAAGCAAGACGCGCCCCGAGGAGCGTCATGCCACATGTCACTACTCGGTCTGACTGAGCGCCTCCAGGAGAGAGGCCCAAGCAAGACGCGCCCCGAGGAGCGTCTAGCCACGTGTCAACACTGGGTCTGATTGAGGGCCTCCAGGAGAGAGGCCCAAGCAAGACGCGCCCCGAGGAGCGTCTTGACACATGTCAACACTGGGTCTGACAGAGGGCCTCCAGGAGAGAGGCCCAAGCCATACGTGCCCCGAGGAGCGTCTAGCCACATGTCACCACTGGGTCTGACTGAGCACCTCCAGGAGAGAGGCCCAAGCAAGACGCGCCCCGAGGATCGTCTTGCCACATGTCAGCACTCGGTCTGACTGAGAGCCTCCAGGAGAGAGGCCAAAGCAAGACGCGCCCCGAGGAGCGTCTTGCCACATGTCAACAATGGGTCTGACTGAGCGCCTCCAGGAGAGAGGCCCAACCAAGACGCGCCCCGAGGAGCGTCTTGCCACATGTCAACACTGGGTCTGACTGAGCGCCTCCAGGAGAGAGGCCCAAGCAAGACGCGCCCCGAGGAGCGTCTTGCCACATGTCAACAATGGGTCTGACTGAGCGCCTCCAGGAGAGAGGCCCAAGCAAGACGCACCCCGAGGAGCATCTTGACACTTGTCAACACTGGGTCTGACTGAGGGCCTCCATGAGAGAGGCCCAAGCAAGACGCGCCCCGAGGAGCGTCTTGCCACATGTCAACATTGGGTCTGACAGAGGGCCTCCAGGAGAGAGGCCCAAGCAATACATGCCCCGAGGAGCGTCTAGCCACATGTCACCACTGGGTCTGACTGAGCGCCTCCAGGAGAGAGGCCCAAGCAAGACGCGCCCCGAGGAGCGTCTTGCCACATGCCAGCACTCGGTCTGACTGAGCGCCTCCAGGAGAGAGGCCCAAGCAAGACGCGCCCCGAGGAGCGTCTTGCCACATGTCACCACTGGGTCTGACTGAGAGCCTCCAGGAGAGAGGCCCAAGCAAGACGCGCCCCGAGGAGTGTCTTGCCACATGTCAACACTGGGTCTGACTGAGCACCTCCAGGAGAGAGGCCCAAGTAAGACGCGCCCCGAGGAGCGTCTTGCCATATGTCACCACTGGGTCTGACTGAGCACCTCCAGGAGAGAAGCCCAAGCAAGACGTGCCCCGAGGAGCGTCTTGCCACATGTCAGCACTCGGTCTGACTGAGCGCCTCCAGGAGAGAGGCCCAAGAGAGACGCGCCCCTAGGAGCGTCTTGCCACATGTCAACACTGGGTCTGACAGCGGGCCTCCAGGAGAGAGGCCCAAGCAAGACGCGCCCCGAGGAGTGTCTTGCCACATGTCACCACTGGGTCTGACTGAGCGCCTCCAGGAGAGAAGCCCAAGCAAGACGCGCCCCGAGGAGCGTCTTGCCACATGTCAGCACTCGGTCTGACTGAGCGCCTCCAGGAGAGAGGCCCAAGCAAGACGCGCCCATAGGAGCGTCTTGCCACATGTCAACACTGGGTCTGAAAGCGGGCCTCCAGGAGAGAGGCCCAAGCAAGACGCGCCCCGAGGAGTGTCTTGCCACATGTCACCACTGGGTCTGACTGAGCGCCTCCAGGAGAGAGGCCCAAGCAAGACGCGCCCCGAGGAGCGTCATGCCACATGTCACTACTCGGTCTGACTGAGCGCCTCCAGGAGAGAGGCCCAAGCAAGACGTGCCCCGAGGAGCGTCTAGCCACGTGTCAACACTGGGTCTGATTGAGGGCCTCCAGGAGAGAGGCCCAAGCAAGACGCGCCCCGAGGAGCGTCTTGACACATGTCAACACTGGGTCTGACAGAGGGCCTCCAGGAGAGAGGCCCAAGCCATACGTGCCCCGAGGAGCGTCTAGCCACATGTCACCACTGGGTCTGACTGAGCACCTCCAGGAGAGAGGCCCAAGCAAGACGCGCCCCGAGGAGCGTCTTGACACATGTCAACACTGGGTCTGACAGAGGGCCTCCAGGAGAGAGGCCCAACCAAGACGCGCCCCGAGGAGCGTCTTGCCACATGTCATCACTGGGTCTGACTGAGCGCCTCCAGGCGAGAGGCCCAAGCAAGACGCGCCCCGAGGAGCGTCTTGCCACATGTCAAAACTGGGTCGGACTGAGCGCCTCCAGGAGAGAGGCCCAAGCAAGACGCGCCCCGAGGAGCGTCTTGCCACATGTCAACACTGGGTCTGACTGACCGCCTCCAGGAGAGAGGCCCAAGCAAGACGTGCCCCGAGGAGCGTCTTGCCACATGTCAACACTGGGTCTGACTGAGCGCCTCCAGGAGAGAGGGTCAAGCAAGAAGCGCCCCGAGGAGCGTCTTGCCACATGTCAACAATGGGTCTGACTGAGGGCCTCCAGGAGAGAAGCCCAAGCAAGACGCGCCCTGAGGAGCGTCTTGCCACATATCAACAATGGGTTGGACTAAGCGCCTCCAGGAGAGAGGCCCAAGCAAGACGCGCCCCGAGGAGTATCTTGACACTTGTCAACACTGGGTCTGACTGAGGGCCTCCATGAGAGAAGCCCAAGCAAGACGCGCCCCGAGGAGTGTCTTGCCACATGTCAACACTGGGTCTGACAGAGGGCCTCCAGGAGAGAGGCCCAAGCAATACGCGCCCCGAGGAGCGTCTTGCCATATGTCACCACTGGGTCTGACTGAGCGCCTCCAGGAGAGAGGCCCAAGCAAGAAGCGCCCCGAGGAGCGTCTTGCCACATGTCAGCACTCGGTCTGACAGAGGGCCTCCAGGAGAGAGGCCCAAGCGATACGCGCCCCGAGGAGTGTCTTGCCATATGTCACCACTGGGTCTGACTGAGCGCCTCCAGGAGAGAGGCCCAAGCCAGACGCGCCCCGAGGAGCGTCTTGCCACATGTCAGCACTCGGTCTGACTGAGCGCCTCCAGGAGAGAGGCCCAAGCAAGACGCGCCCCTAGGAGCGTCTTGCCACATGTCAACACTGGGTCTGACAGAGGGCCTCCAGGAGAGAGGCCCAAGCAATACGTGCCCCGAGGAGCGTCTTGCCACATGTCACCACTGGGTCTGACTGAGCGCCTCCCGGAGAGAGGCCCAAGTAAGACGCGCCCCGAGGAGCGTCTTGCCACATGTCAACACTGGGTCTGACTGAGCGCCTCCAGGAGAGAGGCCCAAGCAAGACGCGCCCCGAGGAGCGTCTTGCCACATGTCAACACTGGGTCTGACTGAGCGCCTCCAGGAGAGAGGCCCAAGCAAGACGTGCCCCGAGGAGCGTCTTGCCACATGTCAACACTGGGTCTGACTGAGCGCCTCCAGGAGATAGGCCCAAGCAAGAAGCGCCCCGAGGAGCGTCTTGCCACATGTCAACACTGGGTCTGACTGAGCGCCTCCAGGAGAGAGGCCCAAGTAAGACGCGCCCCGAGGAGCGTCTTGCCACATGTCAACACTGGGTCTGACAGAGGGCCTCCAGGAGAGAGGCCCAAGCAAGACGCGCCCCGAGGAGCGTCTTGCCACATGTCAACACTGGGTCTGACTGAGCGCCTCCAGGAGAGAGGCCCAAGCAAGACGTGCCCCGAGGAGCGTCTTGCCACATGTCAACAATGGGTCTGACAGAGGGCCTCCAGGAGAGAGGCCCAAGCAAGACGCGCCCCGAGGAGCGTCTTGCCACATGTCAACACTGGGTCTGACTGAGCGCCTCCAGGAGAGAGGCCCAAGCAAGACGCGCCCCGAGGAGCGTCTTGCCACATGTCAACACTGGGTCTGACTGAGCGCCTCCAGGAGAGAGGCCCAAGTAAGACGCCCCCCGAGGAGCGTCTTGCCACATGTCAACACTGGGTCTGACTGAGCGCCTCCAGGAGAGAGGCCCAAGCAAGACGCGCCCCGAGGAGCGTCTTGCCACATGTCAACACTGGGTCTGACTGAGCGCCTCCAGGAGAGAGGCCCAAGCAAGACGTGCCCCGAGGAGCGTCTTGCCTCATGTCAACACTGGGTCTGACTGAGCGCCTCCAGGAGAGAGGCCCAAGCAAGAAGCGCCCCGAGGAGAGTCTTGCCACATGTCAACACTGGGTCTGACTGAGCGCCTCCAGGAGAGAGGCCCAAGCAAGAAGCGCCCCGAGGAGCGTCTTGCCACATGTCAACAATGGGTCTGACTGAGGGCCTCCAGGAGAGAAGCCCAAGCAAGACGCGCCCCGAGGAGCTTCTTGCCACATGTCAACAATGGGTCTGACTGAGCGCCTCCAGGAGAGAGGCCCAAGCAAGACGTGCCCCGAGGAGCGTCTTGCCACATGTCAGCACTCGGTCTGACTGAGCGCCTCCAGGAGAGAGAGCCAAGCAAGACGCGCCTCTAGGAGCGTCTTGCCACATGTCAACACTGGGTCTGACAGAGGGCCTCCAGGAGAGAGGCCCAAGCAAGACGCGCCCCGAGGAGTGTCTTGCCACATGTCAACACTGGGTCTGACTGAGCGCCTCCAGGAGAGAGGCCCAAGCAAGACGCGCCCCGAGGAGCGTCTTGACACATGTCAACACTGGGTCTGACTAAGGGCCTCAATGAGAGAAGCCCAAGCAAGACGCGCCCCGAGGAGCGTCTTGCCACATGTCAACACTGGGTCTGACAGAGGGCCTCCAGGAGAGAGGCCCAAGCAATACGTGCCCCGAGGAGCGTCTTGCCACATGTCACCACTGGGTCTGACTGAGCACCTCCAGGAGAGAGGCCCAAGTAAGACACGCCCCGAGGAGCGTCTTGCCACATGTCAACACTGGGTATGACTGAGCGCCTCCAGGAGAGAGGCCCAAGCAAGACGCGCCCCGAGGAGCGTCTTGCCACATGTCAACACTGGGTCTGACTGAGCGCCTCCAGGAGAGAGGCCCAAGCAAGATGTGCCCCGAGGAGCGTCTTGCCACATGTCAACACTGGGTATGACTGAGCGCCTCCAGGAGAGAGGCCCAAGCAAGAAGCGCCCCGAGGAGCGTCTTGCCACATGTCAACAATGGGTATGACTGAGGGCCTCCAGGAGAGAAGCCCAAGCAAGACGCGCCCCGAGGAGCGTCTTGCCACATGTCAACAATGGGTCTGACTGAGCGCCTCCAGGAGAGAGGCCCAAGCAAGACGCACCCCGAGGAGCATCTTGACACTTGTCAACACTGGGTCTGACTGAGGGCCTCCATGAGAGAGGCCCAAGCAAGACGCGCCCCGAGGAGCGTCTTGCCACATGTCAACATTGGGTCTGACAGAGGGCCTCCAGGAGAGAGGCCCAAGCAATACATTCCCCGAGGAGCGTCTAGCCACATGTCACCACTGGGTCTGACTGAGCGCCTCCAGGAGAGAGGCCCAAGCAAGACGCGCCCCGAGGAGCGTCTTGCCACATGTCACCACTGGGTCTGACTGAGAGCCTCCAGGAGAGAGGCCCAAGCAAGACGCGCCCCGAGGAGCGTCTTGCCACATGTCAACACTGGGTCTGACTGAGCACCTCCAGGAGAGAGGCCCAAGTAAGACGTGTCCCGAGGAGCGTCTTGCCATATGTCACCACTGGGTCTGACTGAGCGCCTCCAGGAGAGAAGCCCAAGCAAGACGTGCCCCGAGGAGCGTCTTGCCACATGTCAGCACTCGGTCTGACAGCCGGCCTCCAGGAGAGAGGCCCAAGCAAGACGCGCCCCGAGGAGTGTCTTGCCACATGTCACCACTGGGTCTGACTGAGCGCCTCCAGGAGAGAAGCCCAAGCAAGACGCGCCCCGAGGAGCGTCTTGCCACATGTCAGCACTCGGTCTGACTGAGCGCCTCCAGGAGAGAGGCCCAAGCAAGACGCGCCCCTAGGAGCGTCTTGCCACATGTCAACACTGGGTCTGAAAGCGGGCCTCCAGGAGAGAGGCCCAAGCAAGACGCGCCCCGAGGAGTGTCTTGCCACATGTCACCACTGGGTCTGACTGAGCGCCTCCAGGAGAGAGGCCCAAGCAAGACGCGCCCCGAGGAGCGTCATGCCACATGTCACTACTCGGTCTGACTGAGCGCCTCCAGGAGAGAGGCCCAAGCAAGACGCGCCCCGAGGAGCGTCTAGCCACGTGTCAACACTGGGTCTGATTGAGGGCCTCCAGGAGAGAGGCCCAAGCAAGACGCGCCCCGAGGAGCGTCTTGCCACATGTCAACACTGGGTCTGACAGAGGGCCTCCAGGAGAGAGGCCCAAGCCATACGTGCCCCGAGGAGCGTCTAGCCACATGTCACCACTGGGTCTGACTGAGCACCTCCAGGAGAGAGGCCCAAGCAAGACGCGCCCCGAGGAGCGTCTTGCCACATGTCAGCACTCGGTCTGACTGAGAGCCTCCAGGAGAGAGGCCAAAGCAAGACGCGCCCCGAGGAGCGTCTTGCCACATGTCAACACTGGGTCTGACTGAGCGCCTCCAGGAGAGAGGCCCAAGCAAGACGCGCCCCGAGGAGCGTCTTGCCACATGTCATCACTGGGTCTGACTGAGCGCCTCCAGGAGAGAGGCCCAAGCAAGACGCGCCCCGAGGAGCGTCTTGCCACATGTCAACACTGGGTCGGACTGAGCGCCTCCAGGAGAGAGGCCCAAGCAAGACGCGCCCCGAGGAGCGTCTTGCCACATGTCAACACTGGGTCTGACTGAGCGCCTCCAGGAGAGAGGCCCAAGCAAGACGTGCCCCGAGGAGCGTCTTGCCACATGTCAACACTGGGTCTGACTGAGCACCTCCAGGAGAGAGGCTCAAGCAAGAAGCGCCCCGAGGAGCGTCTTGCCACATGTCAACAATGGGTCTGACTGAGGGCCTCCAGGAGAGAAGCCCAAGCAAGACGCGCCCTGAGGAGCGTCTTGCCACATGTCAACAATGGGTCTGACTAAGCGCCTCCAGGAGAGAGGCCCAAGCAAGACGCGCCCCGAGGAGTATCTTGACACTTGTCAACACTGGGTCTGACTGAGGGCCTCCAGGAGAGAGGCCCAAGCAAGACGCGCCCCGAGGAGTGTCTTGCCACATGTCAACACTGGGTCTGACAGAGGGCCTCCAGGAGTAAGGCCCAAGCAACACGCGCCCCGAGGAGCGTCTTGCCATATGTCACCACTGGGTCTGACTGAGCGCCTCCAGGAGAGAGGCCCAAGCAAGACGCGCCCCGAGGAGCGTCTTGCCACATGTCAGCACTCGGTCTGACTGAGCGCCTCCAGGAGAGAGGCCCAAGCAAGACGCGCCACTAGGAGCCTCTTGCCACATGTCAACACTGGGTCTGACAGAGGGCCTCCAGGAGAGAGGCCCAAGCAATACGTGCCCCGAGGAGCGTCTAGCCACGTGTCAACACTGGGTCTGATTGAGGGCCTCCAGGAGAGAGGCCCAAGCAAGACGCGCCCCGAGGAGCGTCTTGCCACATGTCAACACTGGGTCTGACAGAGGGCCTCCAGGAGAGAGGCCCAAGCCATACGTGCCCCGAGGAGCGTCTAGCCACATGTCACCACTGGGTCTGACTGAGCACCTCCAGGAGAGAGGCCCAAGCAAGATGCGCCCCGAGGAGCGTCTTGCCACATGTCAGCACTCGGTCTGACTGAGAGCCTCCAGGAGAGAGGCCAAAGCAAGACGCGCCCCGAGGAGCGTCTTGCCACATGTCAACACTGGGTCTGACTGAGCGCCTCCAGGAGAGAGGCCCAAGCAAGACGCGCCCCGAGGAGCGTCTTGCCACATGTCATCACTGGGTCTGACTGAGCGCCTCCAGGAGAGAGGCCCAAGCAAGACGCGCCCCGAGGAGCGTCTTGCCACATGTCAACACTGGGTCGGACTGAGCGCCTCCAGGAGAGAGGCCCAAGCAAGACGCGCCCCGAGGAGCGTCTTGCCACATGTCAACACTGGGTCTGACTGAGCGCCTCCAGGAGAGAGGCCCAAGCAAGACGTGCCCCGAGGAGCGTCTTGCCACATGTCAACACTGGGTCTGACTGAGCACCTCCAGGAGAGAGGCTCAAGCAAGAAGCGCCCCGAGGAGCGTCTTGCCACATGTCAACAATGGGTCTGACTGAGGGCCTCCAGGAGAGAAGCCCAAGCAAGACGCGCCCTGAGGAGCGTCTTGCCACATGTCAACAATGGGTCTGACTAAGCGCCTCCAGGAGAGAGGCCCAAGCAAGACGCGCCCCGAGGAGTATCTTGACACTTGTCAACACTGGGTCTGACTGAGGGCCTCCAGGAGAGAGGCCCAAGCAAGACGCGCCCCGAGGAGTGTCTTGCCACATGTCAACACTGGGTCTGACAGAGGGCCTCCAGGAGTAAGGCCCAAGCAACACGCGCCCCGAGGAGCGTCTTGACACTTGTCAACACTGGGTCTGACTGAGGGCCTCCATGAGAGAGGCCCAAGCAAGACGCGCCCCGAGGAGCGTCTTGCCACATGTCAACAATGGGTCTGACTGAGCGCCTCCAGGAGAGAGGCCCAAGCAAGACGCGCCCCGAGGAGCGTCTTGACACTTGTCAACACTGGGTCTGACTGAGGGCCTCCATGAGAGAGGCCCAAGCAAGACGCGCCCCGAGGAGCGTCTTGCCACATGTCAACACTGGGTCTGACAGAGGCTCTCCAGGAGAGAGGCCCAAGCAATACGTGCCCCGAGGAGCGTCTTGCCACATGTCACCACTGGGTCTGACTGAGCGCCTCCAGGAGAGAGGCCCACGTAAGACGCGCCCCGAGGAGCGTCTTGCCACATGTCAACACTGGGTCTGACTGAGCGCCTCCAGGAGAGAGGCCCAAGCAAGACGTGCCCCGAGGAGCGTCTTGCCACATGTCAACACTGGGTCTGACTGAGCGCCTCCAGGAGATAGGCCCAAGCAAGAAGCGCCCCGAGGAGCGTCTTGCCACATGTCAACAATGGGTCTGACTGAGGGCCTCCAGGAGAGAAGCCCAAGCAGGACGCGCCCCGAGGAGCGTATTGCCACATGTCAACAATGGGTCTGACTGAGCCCCTCCAGGAGAGAGGCCCAAGCAAGACGCGCCCCGAGGAGCGTCTTGACACTTGTCAACACTGGGTCTGACTGAGGGCCTCATGAGAGAGGCCCAAGCAAGACGCGCCCCGAGGAGCGTCTTGCCACATGTCAACACTGGGTCTGACAGAGGCTCTCCAGGAGAGAGGCCCAAGCAATACGTGCCCCGAGGAGCGTCTAGCCACATGTCACCACTGGGTCTGACTGAGCGCCTCCAGGAGAGAGGCCCAAGCAAGACGCGCCCCGAGGAGCGCCTTGCCACATGTCAGCACTCGGTCTGACTGAGCGCCTCCAGGAGAGAGGACCAAGCAAGACGCGCCCCGAGGAGCGTCTTGCCACATGTCACCACTGGGTCTGACTGAGAGCCTCCAGGAGAGAGGCCCAAGCAAGACGCGCCCCGAGGAGCGTCTTGCCACATGTCAACACTGGGTCTGACTGAGCGCCTCCAGGAGAGAGGCCCAAGCAAGACGTGCACCGAGGAGTGTCTTGCCACATGTCAGCACTCGGTCTGACTGAGCGCCTCCAGGAGAGAGGCCCAAGCAAGACGCGCCCCTAGGAGCGTCTTGCCACATGCCACCACTGGGTCTGACTGAGCGCCTCCAGGAGAGAGGCCCAAGCAAGACGTGCCCCGAGGAGCGTCTTGCCACATGTCAACACTGGGTCTGACTGAGCGCCTCCAGGAGAGAGGCCCAAGCAAGAAGAGCCCCGAGGAGCCTCTTGCCACATGTCAACAATGGGTCTGACTGAGGGCCTCCAGGAGAGAAGCCAAAGCAAGACGCGCCCCGAGGAGCGTCTTGCCACATGTCAACATTGGGTCTGACTGAGCGCCTCCAGGAGATAGGCCCAAGCAAGACGCGCCCCGAGGAGTGTCTTGACACTTGTCAACACTGGGTCATACTGAGGGCCTCCATGAGAGAAGCCCAAGCAAGACGCGCCTCGAGGAGTGTCTTGCCACATGTCAACACTGGGTCTGACAGAGGGCCTCCAGGAGAGAGGCCCAAGCAAAAGGCGCCCCGAGGAGCGTCTTGCCATATGTCACCACTGGGTCTGACTGAGCGCCTCCAGGAGAGAGGCCCAAGCAAGACGCGCCCCGAGGAGCGTCTTGACACTTGTCAACACTGGGTCTGACTGAGGGCCTCCATGAGAGAGGCCCAAGCAAGACGCGCCCCGAGGAGCGTCTTGCCACATGTCAACACTGGGTCTGACAGAGGCTCTCCAGGAGAGAGGCCCAAGCAATACGTGCCCCGAGGAGCGTCTAGCCACATGTCACCACTGGGTCTGACTGAGCGCCTCCAGGAGAGAGGCCCAAGCAAGACGCGCCCCGAGGAGCGTCTTGCCACATGTCAGCACTCGGTCTGACTGAGCGCCTCCAGGAGAGAGGCCCAAGCAAGACGCACCCCGAGGAGCGTCTTGCCACATGTCACCACTGGGTCTGACTGAGAGCCTCCAGGAGAGAGGCCCAAGCAAGACGCGCCCCGAGGAGCGTCTTGCCACATGTCAACACTGGGTCTGACTGAGGGCCTCAATGAGAGAAGCCCAAGCAAGACGCGCCCCGAGGAGCGTCTTGCCACATGTCAACACTGGGTCTGACTGAGCGCCTCCAGGAGAGAGGCCCAAGCAATACGTGCCCCGAGGAGCGTCTTGCCACATGTCACCACTGGGTCTGACTGAGCGCCTCCAGGAGAGAGGCCCAAGTAAGACGCGCCCCGAGGAGCGTCTTGCCACATGTCAACACTGGGTCTGACTGAGCGCCTCCAGGAGAGAGGCCCAAGCAAGACGCGCCCCGAGGAGCGTCTTGCCACATGTCAACACTGGGTCTGACTGAGCGCCTCCAGGAGAGAGGCCCAAGCAAGACGTGCCCCGAGGAGCGTCTTGCCACATGTCAACACTGGGTCTGACTGAGCGCCTCCAGGAGATAGGCCCAAGCAAGAAGCGCCCCGAGGAGCGTCTTGCCACATATCAACAATGGGTCTGACTGAGGGCCTCCAGGAGAGAAGCCCAAGCAAGACGCGCCCCGAGGAGCGTCTTGCCACATGTCAACAATGGGTCTGACTGAGCGCCTCCAGGAGAGAGGCCCAAGCAAGACGCGCCCCGAGGAGCGTCTTGACACTTGTCAACACTGGGTCTGACTGAGGGCCTCATGAGAGAGGCCCAAGCAAGACGCGCCCCAAGGAGCGTCTTGCCACATGTCAACACTGGGTCTGACAGAGGCTCTCCAGGAGAGAGGCCCAAGCAATAGGTGCCCCGAGGAGCGTCTAGCCACATGTCACCACTGGGTCTGACTGAGCGCCTCCAGGAGAGAGGCCCAAGCAAGACGCGCCCCGAGGAGCGCCTTGCCAAATGTCAGCACTCGGTCTGACTGAGCGCCTCCAGGAGAGAGGCCCAAGCAAGACGCGCCCCGAGGAGCGTCTTGCCACATGTCACCACTGGGTCTGACTGAGAGCCTCCAGGAGAGAGGCCCAAGCAAGACGCGCCCCGAGGAGCGTCTTGCCACATGTCAACACTGGGTCTGACTGAGCGCCTCCAGGAGAGAGGCCCAGCAAGACGCGCACCGAGGAGCGTCTTGCCACATGTCAGCACTCGGTCTGACAGAGCGCCTCCAGGAGAGAGGCCCAAGCAAGACGCGCCCCTAGGAGCGTCTTGCCACATGTCAACACTGGGTCTGACAGAGGGCCTCCAGGAGAGAGGCCCAAGCAAGACGCGCCCCGAGGAGTGTCTTGCAACATGTCACCACTGGGTCTGACTGAGCGCCTCCAGGAGAGAGGCCCAAGCAAGACGTGCCCCGAGGAGCGTCTTGCCACATGTCAACACTGGGTCTGACTGAGCGCCTCCAGGAGAGAGGCCCAAGCAAGAAGAGCCCCGAGGACCCTCTTGCCACATGTCAACAATGGGTCTGACTGAGCGCCTCCAGGAGAGAGGCCCAAGCAAGACGCGCCCCGAGGAGTGTCTTGACACTTGTCAACACTGGGTCTGACTGAGGGCCTCCATGAGAGAAGCCCAAGCAAGACGCGCCCCGAGGAGTGTCTTGCCACATGTCAACACTGGGTCTGACAGAGGGCCTCCAGGAGAGAGGCCCAAGCAAAACGCGCCCCGAGGAGCGTCTTGCCATATGTCACCACTGGGTCTGACTGAGCGCCTCCAGGAGAGAGGCCCAAGCAAGACGCGCCCCTAGGAGCGTCTTGCCACATGTCAACACTGGGTCTGACAGAGGGCCTCCAGGAGAGAGGCCCAAGCAAGACGCGCCCCGAGGAGCGTCTTGCCACATGTCAACACTGGGTCTGACTGAGCGCCTCCAGGAGAGAGGCCCAAGCAAGACGTGCCCCGAGGAGCGTCTTGCCACATGTCAACACTGGGTCTGACTGAGCGCCTCCAGGAGAGAGGCCCAAGCAAGACACGCCCCGAGGAGCGTCTTGCCACATGTCAACACTGGGTCTGACTGAGCGCCTCCAGGAAAGAGGCCCAAGTAAGACGCGCCCCGAGGAGCGTCTTGCCACATGTCAACACTGGGTCTGACTGAGCGCCTCCAGGAGAGAGGCCCGAGCAAGACGCGCCCCGAGGAGCTTCTTGCCACGTGTCAACACTGGGTCTGATTGAGGGCCTCCAGGAGAGAGGCCCAAGCAAGACGCGCCCCGAGGAGCGTCTTGCCACATGTCACCACTGGGTCTGACTGAGCGCCTCCAGGAGAGAGGCCCAAGCAAGACGCGCCCCGAGGAGCGTCTTGACACTTGTCAACACTGGGTCTGACTGAGGGCCTCATGAGAGAGGCCCAAGCAAGACGCACCCCGAGGAGCGTCTTGCCACATGTCAACACTGGGTCTGACAGAGGCTCTCCAGGAGAGAGGCCCAAGCAATACGTGCCCCGAGGAGCGTCTAGCCACATGTCACCACTGGGTCTGACTGAGCGCCTCCAGGAGAGAGGCCCAAGCAAGACGCGCCCTGAGGAGCGCCTTGCCACATGTCAGCACTCGGTCTGACTGAGCGCCTCCAGGAGAGAGGCCCAAGCAAGATGCGCCCCGAGGAGCGTCTTGCCACATGTCACCACTGGGTCTGACTGAGAGCCTCCAGGAGAGAGGCCCAAGCAAGACGCGCCCCGAGGAGCGTCTTGCCACATGTCAACACTGGGTCTGACTGAGCGCCTCCAGGAGAGAGGCCCAAGCAAGACGCGCACCGAGGAGCGTCTTGCCACATGTCAGCACTCGGTCTGACTGAGCGCCTCCAGGAGAGAGGCCCAAGCAAGACGCGCCCCTAGGAGCGTCTTGCCACATGTCAACACTGGGTCTGACAGAGGGCGTCCAGGAGAGAGGCCCAAGCAAGACGCGCCCCGAGGAGTGTCTTGCAACATGTCACCACTGGGTCTGACTGAGCGCCTCCAGGAGAGAGGCCCAAGCAAGACGTGCCCCGAGGAGCGTCTTGCCACATGTCAACACTGGGTCTGACTGAGCGCCTCCAGGAGAGAGGCCCAAGCAAGAAGAGCCCCGAGGAGCCTCTTGCCACATGTCAACAATGGGTCTGACTGAGGGCCTCCAGGAGAGAAGCCAAAGCAAGACGCGCCCCGAGGAGCGTCTTGCCACATGTCAACAATGGGTCTGACTGAGCGCCTCCAGGAGAGAGGCCCAAGCAAGACGCGCCCCGAGGAGTGTCTTGACACTTGTCAACACTGGGTCTGACTGAGGGCCTCCATGAGAGAAGCCCAAGCAAGACGCGCCCCGAGGAGTGTCTTGCCACATGTCAACACTGGGTCTGACAGAGGGCCTCCAGGAGAGAGGCCCAAGCAAAACGCGCCCCGAGGAGCGTCTTGCCATATGTCACCACTGGGTCTGACTGAGCGCCTCCAGGAGAGAGGCCCAAGCAAGACGCGCCCCTAGGAGCGTCTTGCCACATGTCAACACTGGGTCTGACAGAGGGCCTCCAGGAGAGAGGCCCAAGCAAGACGCGCCCCGAGGAGCGTCTTGCCACATGTCAACACTGGGTCTGACTGAGCGCCTCCAGGAGAGAGGCCCAAGCAAGACCTGCCCCGAGGAGTGTCTTGCCACATGTCAACACTGGGTCTGACTGAGCGCCTCCAGGAGAGAGGCCCAAGCAAGACACGCCCCGAGGAGCGTCTTGCCACATGTCATCACTGGGTCTGACTGAGCGCCTCCAGGAAAGAGGCCCAAGTAAGAAGCGCCCCGAGGAGCGTCTTGCCACATGTCAACACTGGGTCTGACTGAGCGCCTCCAGGAGAGAGGCCCGAGCAAGACGCGCCCCGAGGAGCTTCTTGCCACGTGTCAACACTGGGTCTGATTGAGGGCCTCCAGGAGAGAGGCCCAAGCAAGACGCGCCCCGAGGAGCGTCTTGCCACATGTCACCACTGGGTCTGACTGAGCGCCTCCAGGAGAGAGGCCCAAGCAAGACGCGCCCCGAGGAGCGTCTTGACACATGTCAACACTGGGTCTGACTGAGGGCCTCAATGAGAGAAGCCCAAGCAAGACGTGCCCCGAGGAGCGTCTCTCCACATGTCAACACTGGGTCTGACAGAGGGCCTCCAGGAGAGAGGCCCAAGCAATACGTGCCCCGAGGAGCGTCTTGTCACATGTCAACACTGGGTCTGACTGAGCGCCTCCAGGAGAGAGGCCCAAGCAAGATGTGCCCCGAGGAGCGTCTTGCCACATGTCAACACTGGGTCTGACTGAGCGCCTCCAGGAGATAGGCCCAAGCAAGAAGCGCCCCGAGGAGCGTCTTGCCACATGTCAACAATGGGTCTGACTGAGGGCCTCCAGGAGAGAAGCCCAAGCAAGACGCGCCCCGAGGAGCGTATTGCCACATGTCAACAATGGGTCTGACTGAGCGCCTCCAGGAGAGAGGCCCAAGCAAGACGCGCTCCGAGGAGCGTCTTGCCACATGTCAACACTGGGTCTGAGAGATGCTCTCCAGGAGAGAGGCCCAAGCAATACGTGCCCCGAGGAGCGTCTAGCCACATGTCACCACTGGGTCTGACTGAGCGCCTCCATGAGAGAGGCCCAAGCAAGACGCGCCCCGAGGAGCGTCTTGCCACTTGTCAACACTGGGTCTGACAGAGGCTCTCCAGGAGAGAGGCCCAAGCAATACGTGCCCCGAGGAGCGTCTAGCCACATGTCACCACTGGGTCTGACTGAGCGCCTCCAGGAGAGAGGCCCAAGCAAGACGCGCCCCGAGGAGCGTCTTGCCACATGTCACCACTGGGTCTGACTGAGAGCCTCCAGGAGAGACGCCCAAGAAAGACGCGCCCCGAGGAGCGTCTTGCCACATGTCAACACTGGGTCTGACTGAGCGCCTCCAGGAGAGAGGCCCAAGCAAGACGCGCACCGAGGAGCGTCTTGCCACATGTCAGCACTCGGTATGACTGAGCGCCTCCAGGAGAGAGGCCCAAGCAAGACGCGCCCCTAGGAGCATCTTGCCACATGTCAACACTGGGTCTGACAGAGGGCCTCCAGGAGAGAGGCCCAAGCAAGACGTGCCCCGAGGAGTGTCTTGCCACATGTCACCACTGGGTCTGACTGAGCGCCTCCAGGAGAGAGGCCCAAGCAAGACGTGCCCCGAGGAGCGTCTTGCCACATGTCAACACTGGGTCTGACTGAGCGCCTCCAGGAGAGAGGCCCAAGCAAGAAGAGCCCCAAGGAGCGTCTTGCCACATGTCAACAATGGGTCTGACTGAGGGCCTCCAGGAGAGAAGCCAAAGCAAGATGCGCCCCGAGGAACGTCTTGCCACATGTCAACAATGGGTCTGACTGAGCGCCTCCAGGAGAGAGGCCCAAGCAAGACGTGCCCCGAGGAGCGTCTTGACACTTGTCAACACTGGGTCTGACTGAGGGCCTCCATGAGAGAAGCCCAAGCAAGACGCGCCCCGAGGAGTGTCTTGCCACATGTCAACACTGGGTCTGACAGAGGGCCTCCAGGAGAGAGGCCCAAGCAAAACGCGCCCCGAGGAGCGTCTTGCCATATGTCACCACTGGGTCTGACTGAGCGCCTCCAGGAGAGAGGCCCAAGCAAGACGCGCCCCTAGGAGCGTCTTGCCACATGTCAACACTGGGTCTGACAGAGGGCCTCCAGGAGAGAGGCCCAAGCAAGACGCGCCCCGAGGAGCGTCTTGCCACATGTCAACACTGGGTCTGACTGAGCGCCTCCAGGAGAGAGGCCCAAGCAAGACGTGCCCCGAGGAGCGTCTTGCCACATGTCAACACTGGGTCTGACTGAGCGCCTCCAGGAGAGAGGCCCAAGCAAGACACGCCCCGAGGAGCATCTTGCCACATGTCAACACTGGGTCTGACTGAGCGCCTCCAGGAGAGAGGCCCGAGTAAGATGCGCCCCGAGGAGCGTCTTGCCACATGTCAACACTGGGTCTGACTGAGCGCCTCCAGGAGAGAGGCCCGAGCAAGACGTGCCCCGAGGAGCTTCTTGTCACGTGTCAACACTGGGTCTGATTGAGGGCCTCCAGGAGAGAGGCCCAAGCAAGACGCGCCCCGAGGAGCGTCTTGCCACATGTCACCACTGGGTCTGACTGAGCGCCTCCAGGAGAGAGGCCCAAGCAAGACGCGCCCCGAGGAGCGTCTTGACACATGTCAACACTGGGTCTGACTGAGGGCCTCAATGAGAGAAGCCCAAGCAAGACGCGCCCCGAGGAGCGTCTTGCCACATGTCAACACTGGGTCTGACAGAGGGCCTCCAGGAGAGAGGCCCAAGCAATACGTACCCCGAGGAGCGTCTTGCCACATGTCACCACTGGGTCTGACTGAGCGCCTCCAGGAGAGAGGCCCAAGTAAGACGCGCCCCGAGGAGCGTCTTGCCACATGTCAACACTGGGTCTGACTGAGCGCCTCCAGGATAGAGGCCCAAGCAAGACGCGCCCCGAGGAGCGTCTTGCCACATGTCAACACTGGGTCTGACTGAGCGCCTCCAGGAGAGAGGCCCAAGCAAGACGTGCCCCGAGGAGCGTCTTGCCACATGTCAACACTGGGTCTGACTGAGCGCCTCCAGGAGAGAGGCCCAAACAAGAAGCGCCCCGAGGAGCGTCTTGCCATATGTCAACAATGGGTCTGACTGAGGGCCTCCAGGAGAGAAGCCCAAGCAAGACGCGCCCCGAGGAGCGTCTTGCCACATGTCAACAATGGGTCTGACTGAGCGCCTCCAGGAGAGAGGCCCAAGCAAGACGCGCCCCGAATAGCGTCTTGACACTTGTCAACACTGGGTCTGACAGAGGGCCTCCAGGAGAGAGGCCCAAGCAATACGTGCCCCGAGCAGCGTCTAGCCACATGTCACCACTGGGTCTGACTGAGCGCCTCCAGGAGAGAGGCCCAAGCAAGACGCGCCCCGAGGAGCGTCTTGCCACATGTCAGCACTCGGTCTGACTGAGCGCTTCCAGGAGAGAGGCCCAAGCAAGTCGCGCCCCGAGTAGCGTCTTGACACATGTCACCACTGGGTCTGACTGAGCGCCTCCAGGAGAGAGGCCCAAGCAAGACGCGCCCCGAGGAGCGTCTTGCCACATGTCAGCACTCGGTCTGACTGAGCGCCTCCAGGAGAGAGGCCCAAGCAAGATGCGCCCCGAGGAGCGTCTTTACACATGTCAACACTGGGTCTTACTGAGGGCCTCAATGAGAGAAGCCCAAGCAAGACGCGCCCCGAGGAGCGTCTTGCCACATGTCAACACTGGGTCTGACTGAGAGCCTCCAGGAGAGAGGCCCAAGCAAGACGCGCCCCGAGGAGCGTCTTGCCACATGTCAACACTGGGTCTGACTGAGCGCCTCCAGGAGAGAGGCCCAAGCAAGATGTGCCCCGAGGAGCGTCTTGCCACATGTCAACACTGGGTCTGACTGAGCGCCTCCAGGAGATAGGCCCAAGCAAGAAGCGCCCCGAGGAGCGTCTTGCCACATGTCAACAATGGGTCTGACTGAGGGCCTCCAGGAGAGAAGCCCAAGCAAGACGCGCCCCGAGGAGCGTATTGCCACATGTCAACAATGGGTCTGACTGAGCGCCTCCAGGAGAGAGGCCCAAGCAAGACGCGCTCCGAGGAGCGTCTTGCCACATGTCAACACTGGGTCTGACAGAGGCTCTCCAGGAGAGAGGCCCAAGCAATACGTGCCCCGAGGAGCGTCTAGCCACATGTCACCACTGGGTCTGACTGAGCGCCTCCATGAGAGAGGCCCAAGCAAGACGCGCCCCGAGGAGCGTCTTGCCACTTGTCAACACTGGGTCTCACAGAGGCTCTCCAGGAGAGAGGCCCAAGCAATACGTGCCCCGAGGAGCGTCTAGCCACATGTCACCACTGGGTCTGACTGAGCGCCTCCAGGAGAGAGGCCCAAGCAAGACGCGCCCCGAGGAGCGTCTTGCCACATGTCACCACTGGGTCTGACTGAGAGCCTCCAGGAGAGACGCCCAAGAAAGACGCGCCCCGAGGAGCGTCTTGCCACATGTCAACACTGGGTCTGACTGAGCGCCTCCAGGAGAGAGGCCCAAGCAAGACGCGCACCGAGGAGCGTCTTGCCACATGTCAGCACTCGGTATGACTGAGCGCCTCCAGGAGAGAGGCCCAAGCAAGACGCGCCCCTAGGAGCGTCTTGCCACATGTCAACACTGGGTCTGACAGAGGGCCTCCAGGAGAGAGGCCCAAGCAAGACGTGCCCCGAGGAGTGTCTTGCCACATGTCACCACTGGGTCTGACTGAGCGCCTCCAGGAGAGAGGCCCAAGCAAGAAGAGCCCCGAGGAGCGTCTTGCCACATGTCAACAATGGGTCTGACAGAGGGCCTCCAGGAGAGAAGCCAAAGCAAGATGCGCCCCGAGGAACGTCTTGCCACATGTCAACAATGGGTCTGACTGAGCGCCTCCAGGAGAGAGGCCCAAGCAAGACGTGCCCCGAGGAGCGTCTTGACACTTGTCAACACTGGGTCTGACTGAGGGCCTCCATGAGAGAAGCCCAAGCAAGACGCGCCCCGAGGAGTGTCTTGCCACATGTCAACACTGGGTCTGACAGAGGGCCTCCAGGAGAGAGGCCCAAGCAAAACGCGCCCCGAGGAGCGTCTTGCCATATGTCACCACTGGGTCTGACTGAGCGCCTCCAGGAGAGAGGCCCAAGCAAGACGCGCCCCTAGGAGCGTCTTGCCACATGTCAACACTGGGTCTGACAGAGGGCCTCCAGGAGAGAGGCCCAAGCAAGACGCGCCCCGAGGAGCGTCTTGCCATATGTCAACACTGTGTCTGACAGAGGGCCTCCAGGAGAGAGGCCCAAGCAACACGCGCCCCGAGGAGCGTCTTGCCATATCTCACCACTGGGTCTGACTGAGCGCCTCCAGGACAGAGGCCCAAGCAAGACGCGCCCCGAGGAGCGTCTTGCCACATGTCAGAACTCGGTCTGACTGAGCGCCTCCAGGAGAGAGGCCCAAGCAAGACGCGCCCCTAGGAGCGTCTTGCCACATGTCAACACTGGGTCTGACAGCGGGCCTCCAGGAGAGAGGCCCAAGCAAGACGCGCCCCGAGGAGTGTCTTGCCACATGTCACCACTGGGTCTGACTGAGCGCCTCCAGAAGAGAGGCCCAAGCAAGACGCGCCCCGAGGAACGTCATGCCACATGTCACTACTCGGTCTGACTGAGTGCCTCCAGGAGAGAGGCCCAAGCAAGACGCGCCCCGAGGAGCATCTTGCCACGTGTCAACACTGGGTCTGATTGAGGGCCTCTAGGAGAGAGGCCCAAGTAAGACGCGCCCCGAGGAGCGTCTTGCCACATGTCAACACTGGGTCTGACTGAGCGCCTCCAGGAGAGAGGCCCAAGCAAGACGCGCCCCGAGGAGCGTCTTGCCACATGTCAACACTGGGTCTGACTGAGCGCCTCCAGGAGAGAGGCCCAAGCAAGACGTGCCCCGAGGAGCGTCTTGCCACATGTCAACACTGGGTCTGACTGAGCGCCTCCAGGAGAGAGGCCCAAGCAAGAAGCGCCCCGAGGAGCGTCTTGCCACATGTCAACAATGGGTCTGACTGAGGGCCTCCAGGAGAGAAGCCAAAGCAAGACGCGCCCCGAGGAGCGTCTTGCCACATGTCAACAATGGGTCTGACTGAGCGCCTCCAGGAGAGAGGCCCAAGCAAGACGCGCCCCGAGGAGCGTCTTGCCACATGTCAGCACTCGGTCTGACTGAGCGCCTCCAGGAGAGAGGCCCAAGCAAGACGTGCCCCTAGGAGCGTCTTGCCACATGTCAACACTGGGTCTGACAGAGGGCCTCCAGGAGAGGGGCCCAAGCAAGACGCGCACCGAGGAGCGTCTTGCCACATGTCAGCACTCGGTCTGACTGAGCGCCTCCAGGAGAGAGGCCCAAGCTAGACGCGCCCCTAGGAGCGTCTTGCCACATGTCAACACTGGGTCTGACAGAGGGCCTCCAGGAGAGAGGCCCAAGCAAGACGCGCCCCGAGGAGTGTCTTGCCACATGTCACCACTGGGTCTGACTGAGCGCCTCCAGGAGAGAGGCCCAAGCAAGACGTGCCCCGAGGAGCGTCTTGCCACATGTCAACACTGGGTCTGACTGAGCGCCTCCAGGAGAGAGGCCCAAGCAAGACGCGCCCCGAGGAGCGTCTTGCCACATGTCAACAATGGGTCTGACTGAGCGCCTCCAGGAGAGAGGCCCAAGCAAGACGCGCCCCGAGGAGTGTCTTGACACTTGTCAACACTGGGTCTGACTGAGGGCCTCCATGAGAGAAGCCCAAGCAAGACACGCCCCGAGGAGTGTCTTGCCACATGTCAACACTGGGTCTGACAGAGGGACCTCCAGGAGAGAGGCCCAAGCAAAACGCGCCCCGAGGAGCGTCTTGCCATATGTCACCACTGGGTCTGACTGAGCGCCTCCAGGAGAGAGGCCCAAGCAAGACGCGCCCCGAGGAGCGTCTTGCCACATGTCAGCACTCGGTCTGACTGAGCGCCTCCAGGAGAGAGAGCCAAGCAAGACGCGCCCCTAGGAGCGTCTTGCCACATGTCAACACTGGGTCTGACAGAGGGCCTCCAGGAGAGAGGCCCAAGCAAGACGCGCCCCGAGGAGTGTCTTGCCACATGACAACACTGGGTCTGACTGAGCGCCTCCAGGAGAGAGGCCCAAGCAAGATGCGCCCCGAGGAGCGTCTTTACACATGTCAACACTGGGTCTTACTGAGGGCCTCAATGAGAGAAGCCCAAGCAAGACGCGCCCCGAGGAGCGTCTTGCCACATGTCAACACTGGGTCTGACTGACAGCCTCCAGGAGAGAGGCCCAAGCAAGACGCGCCCCGAGGAGCGTCTTGCCACATGTCAACACTGGGTCTGACTGAGCGCCTCCAGGAGAGAGGACCAAGTAAGACGCGCCCCGAGGAGCGTCTTGCCACATGTCAACACTGGGTCTGACTGAGCGCCTCCAGGAAAGAGAGGCCCAAGCAAGACGCGCTCCGAGGAGCGTCTTGACACATGTCAACACTGGGTCTGACTGAGGGCCTCAATGAGAGAAGCCCAAGCAAGACGCGCCCCAGGAGCGTCTTGCCACATGTCAACACTGGGTCTGACAGAGGGCCTCCAGGAGAGAGGCCCAAGCAATTTGTGCCCCGAGGAGCGTCTTGCCACATGTCACTACTGGGTCTGACTGAGCGCCTCTAGGAGAGAGGCCCAAGTAAGACGCGCCCCGAGGAGCGTCTTGCCACATGTCAACACTGGGTCTGACTGAGCGCCTCCAGGAGAGAGGCCCAAGCAAGACGCGTCCCGAGGAGCGTCTTGCCACATGTCAACACTGGGTCTGACTGAGCGCCTCCAGGAGAGAGGCCCAAGCAAGACGTGCCCCGAGGAGCGTCTTGCCACATGTCAACACTGGGTCTGACTGAGCGCCTCCAGGAGAGAGGCCCAAGCAAGAAGCACCCTGAGGAGCGTCTTGCCACATGTCAACAATGGGTCTGACTGAGGGCCTCCAGGTGAGAAGCCCAAGCAAGACGCGCCCCGAGGAGCGTCTTGCCACATGTCAACAATGGGTCTGACTGAGCGCCTCCACTAGAGAGGCCCAAGCAAGACGCGCCCCGAGGAGCGTCTTGCCACATGTCACCACTGGGTCTGACTGAGCGCCTCCAGGAGAGAGGCCCAAGCAAGACGCGCACCGAGGAGCGTCTTGCCACATGTCAGCACTCGGTCTGACTGAGCGCCTCCAGGAGAGAGGCCAAAGCAAGACGCGCCCCTAGGAGCGTCTTGCCACATGTCAACACTGGGTCTGACAGAGGGCCTCCAGGAGAGAGGCCCAAGCAAGACGCGCCCCGAGGAGTGTCTTGCCACATGTCACCACTGGGTCTGACTGAGCGCCTCCAGGAGAGAGGCCCAAGCAAGACGCGCCACGAGGAGCGTCTTGCCATATGTCACCACTGGGTCTGACTGAGCGCCTCCAGGAGAGAGGCCCAAGCAAGACGTGCCCCGAGGAGCGTCTTGCCACTTGTCAGCACTCGGTCTGACTGAGCGCCCCCAGGAGAGAGGCCCAAGCAATACGCGCCCCGAGGAATGTCATGCCATATGTCACCACTGGGTCTGACTGAGCGCCTCCAGGAGAGAGGCCCAAGCAAGACGCGCCCCGAGGAGCGTCTTGCCACATGTCACCACTCTGTCTGACTGAGCGCCTCCAGAAGAGAGGCCCAAGCAAGACGCGCCCCGAGGAGCGTCTTGCCACATGTCACCACTGGGTCTGACTGAGCGCCTCCAGGAGAGAGGCCCAAGCAAGACGCGCACCGAGGAGCGTCTTGCCACATGTCAGCACTCGGTCTGACTGAGCGCCTCCAGGAGAGAGGCCAAAGCAAGACGCGCCCCTAGGAGCGTCTTGCCACATGTCAACACTGGGTCTGACAGAGGGCCTCCAGGAGAGAGGCCCAAGCAAGACGCGCCCCGAGGAGTGTCTTGCCACATGTCACCACTGGGTCTGACTGAGCGCCTCCAGGAGAGAGGCCCAAGCAAGACGCGCCACGAGGAGCGTCTTGCCATATGTCACCACTGGGTCTGACTGAGCGCCTCCAGGAGAGAGGCCCAAGCAAGACGTGCCCAGAGGAGCGTCTTGCCACTTGTCAGCACTCGGTCTGACTGAGCGCCCCCAGGAGAGAGGCCCAAGCAATACGCGCCCCGAGGAATGTCATGCCATATGTCACCACTGGGTCTGACTGAGCGCCTCCAGGAGAGAGGCCCAAGCAAGACGCGCCCCGAGGAGCGTCTTGCCACATGTCAGCACTCGGTCTGACTGAGCGCCTCCAGGAGAGAGGCCCAAGCAAGACGCGCCCCGAGGAGCGTCTTGCCACATGTCAACACTGGGTCTGACAGCGGGCCTCCAGGAGAGAGGCCCAAGCAAGACGCGCCCCGAGGAGCGTCTTGCCACATGTCACCACTCTGTCTGACTGAGCGCCTCCAGAAGAGAGGCCCAAGCAAGACGCGCCCCGAGGAGCGTCATGCCACATGTCACTACTCGGTCTGACTGAGCGCCTCCAGGAGAGAGGCCCAAGCAAGACGCGCCCCGAGGAGCGTCTTGCCACGTGTCAACACTGGGTCTGATTGAGGGCCTCTAGGAGAGAGGCCCAAGTAAGACGCGCCCCGAGGAGCGTCTTGCCACATGTCAACACTGGGTCTGACTGAGCGCCTCCAGGAGAGAGGCCCAAGCAAGACGCGCCCCGAGGAGCGTCTTGCCACATGTCAACACTGGGTCTGACTGAGCGCCTCCAGGAGAGAGGCCCAAGCAAGACGTGCCCCGAGGAGCGTCTTGCCACGTGTCAACACTGGGTCTGACTGAGCTCCTCCAGGAGAGAGGCCCAAGCAAGATGCGCCCCGAGGAGCGTCTTGCCACATGTCAACACTGGGTCTGACTGAGCGCCTCCAGGAGAGAGGCCCAAGCAAGACGTGCCCCGAGGAGCGTCTTGCCACATGTCAACACTGGGTCTGACTGAGCGCCTCCAGGAGAGAGGCCCAAGCAAGAAGCCTCCCGAGGAGCGTCTTGCCACATATCAACAATGGGTCTGACTGAGGGCCTCCAGGAGAGAAGCCAAAGCAAGACGCGCCCCGAGGAGCGTCTTGCCACATGTCAACAATGGGTCTGACTGAGCGCCTCCAGCAGAGAGGCCCAAGCAAGACGCGCCCCGAGGAGCGTCTTGCCACATGTCAGCACTCGGTCTGACTGAGCGCCTCCACTAGAGAGGCCCAAGCAAGACGCGCCCCGAGGAGCGTCTTGCCACATGTCACCACTGGGTCTGACTGAGAGCCTCCAGGAGAGAGGCCCAAGCAAGACGCGCCCCGAGGAGCGTCTTGCCACATGTCAACACTGGGTCTGACTGAGCGCCTCCAGGAGAGGGGCCCAAGCAAGACGCGCACCGAGGAGCGTCTTGCCACATGTCAGCACTCGGTCTGACTGAGCGCCTCCAGGAGAGAGGCCCAAGCAAGACGCGCCCCTAGGAGCGTCTTGCCACATGTCAACACTGGGTCTGACGGAGGGCCTCCAGGAGAGAGGCCCAAGCAAGACGCGCCCCGAGGAGTGTCTTGCCACAAGTCACCACTGGGTCTGACTGAGCGCCTCCAGGAGAGAGGCCCAAGCAAGAAGCGCCCCGAGGAGCGTCTTGCCACATGTCAACAATGGGTCTGACTGAGGGCCTCCAGGAGAGAAGCCAAAGCAAGACGCGCCCCGAGGAGCGTCTTGCCACATGTCAACAATGGGTCTGACTGAGCGCCTCCAGGAGAGAGGCCCAAGCAAGACACGCCCCGAGGAGCGTCTTGCCACATGTCAGCACTCGGTCTGACTGAGCGCCTCCACTAGAGAGGCCCAAGCAAGACGCGCCCCGAGGAGCGTCTTGCCACATGTCAGCACTCGGTCTGACTGAGCGCCCCCAGGAGAGAGGCCCAAGCAATACGCGCCCCGAGGAATGTCATGCCATATGTCAAGACTGGGTCTGACTGAGCGCCTCCAGGAGAGAGGCCCAAGCAAGACACGCCCCGAGGAGCGTCTTGCCACATGTCAGCACTCGGTCTGACTGAGCGCCTCCAGGAGAGAGGCCCAAGCAAGACGCGCCCCGAGGAGCGTCTTGCCACATGTCAACACTGGGTCTGACAGAGGGCCTCCAGGAGAGAGGCCCAAGCAAGACGCGCCCCGAGGAGTGTCTTGCCACATGTCACCACTCTGTCTGACTGAGCGCCTCCAGAAGAGAGGCCCAAGCAAGACGCGCCCCGAGGAGCGTCTTGCCACATGTCAACACTGGGTCTGACTGAGCGCCTCCAGGAGAGAGGCCCAAGCAAGACGTGCCCCGAGGAGCGTCTTGCCACATGTCAACACTGGGTCTGACAGAGGGCCTCCAGGAGAGAGGCCCAAGCAAAACGCGCCCCGAGGAGCGTCTTGGAACATGTCAACACTGGGTCTGACAGCGGGCCTCCAGGAGAGAGGCCCAAGCAAGACGCGCCCCGAGGAGTGTCTTGCCACATGTCACCACTCTGTCTGACTGAGCGCCTCCAGAAGAGAGGCCCAAGCAAGACGCGCCCCGAGGAGCGTCATGCCACATGTCACTACTCGGTCTGACTGAGCGCCTCCAGGAGAGAGGCCCAAGCAAGACGCGCCCCTAGGAGCGTCTTGCCACATGTCAACACTGGGTCTGACAGAGGAACTCCAGGAGAGAGGCCCAAGCAAGACGGGCCCCGAGGAGTGACTTGCCACATGTCAACACTGGGTCTGACTGAGCGCCTCCAGGAGAGAGGCCCAAGCAAGACGCGCCCCGAGGAGCGTCTTGACACATGTCAACACTGGGTCTGACTGAGGGCCTCAATGAGAGAAGCCCAAGCAAGACGCGCCCCGAGGAGCGTCTTGCCACATGTCAACACTGGGTCTGACAGAGGGCCTCCAGGAGAGAGGCCCAAGCAATACGTGCCCCGCGGAGCGTCTTGCCACATATCACCACTGGGTCTGACTGAGCGCCTCCAGGAGAGAGGCCCAAGTAAGACGCGCCCCGAGGAGCGTCTTGCCACATGTCAACACTGGGTCTGACTGAGCGCCTCCAGGAGAGAGGCCCAAGTAAGACGCGCCCCGAGGAGCGTCTTGCCACATGTCAACACTGGGTCTGACTGAGCGCCTCCATGAGAGAGGCCCAAGCAAGACGCGCCCCGAGGAGCGTCTTGCCACATGTCAACACTGGGTCTGACAGAGGGCCTCCAGGAGAGAGGCCCAAGCAATGCGTGCCCCGAGGAGCGTCTAGCCACATGTCACCACTGGGTCTGACTGAGCGCCTCCAGGAGAGAGGCCCAAGCAAGACGCGCCCCGAGGAGCGTCTTGCCACATGTCAGCACTCGGTCTGACTGAGCGCCTCCACTAGAGAGGCCCAAGCAAGACGCGCCCTGAGGAGCGTCTTGCCACATGTCACCACTGGGTCTGACTGAGAGCCTCCAGGAGAGAGGCCCAAGCAAGACGCGCCCCGAGGAGCGTCTTGCCACATGTCAACACTGGGTCTGACTGAGCGCCTCCAGGAGAGAGGCCCAAGCAAGACGCGCACCGAGGAGTGTCTTGCCACATGTCACCACTGGGTCTGACTGAGCGCCTCCAGGAGAGAGGCCCAAGCAAGACGCGCCCCGAGGAGCGTCTTGCCACATGTCAGCACTCGGTCTGACTGAGCGCCTCCAGGAGAGAGGCCCAAGCAAGACGCGCCCCGAGGAGCGTCTTGCCACATGTCAACACTGGGTCTGACAGCGGGCCTCCAGGAGAGAGGCCCAAGCAAGACGCGCCCCGAGGAGTGTCTTGCCACATGTCACCACTCTGTCTGACTGAGCGCCTCCAGAAGAGAGGCCCAAGCAAGACGCGCCCCGAGGAGCGTCATGCCACATGTCACTACTCGGTCTGACTGAGCGCCTCCAGGAGAGAGGCCCAAGCAAGACGCGCCCCGAGGAGCGTCTTGCCACGTGTCAACACTGGGTCTGATTGAGGGCCTCTAGGAGAGAGGCCCAAGTAAGACGCGCCCCGAGGAGCGTCTTGCCACATGTCAACACTGGGTCTGACTGAGCGCCTCCAGGAGAGAGGCCCAAGCAAGACGCGCCCCGAGGAGCGTCTTGCCACATGTCAACACTGGGTCTGACTGAGCGCCTCCAGGAGAGAGGCCCAAGCAAGACGTGCCCCGAGGAGCGTCTTGCCACGTGTCAACACTGGGTCTGACTGAGCTCCTCCAGGAGAGAGGCCCAAGCAAGATGCGCCCCGAGGAGCGTCTTGCCACATGTCAACACTGGGTCTGACTGAGCGCCTCCAGGAGAGAGGCCCAAGCAAGAAGCCTCCCGAGGAGCGTTTTGCCACATATCAACAATGGGTCTGACTGAGGGCCTCCAGGAGAGAAGCCAAAGCAAGACGCGCCGGAGGAGCGTCTTGCCACATGTCAACAATGGGTCTGACTGAGCGCCTCCAGCAGAGAGGCCCAAGCAAGACGCGCCCCGAGGAGCGTCTTGCCACATGTCAGCACTCGGTCTGACTGAGCGCCTCCACTAGAGAGGCCCAAGCAAGACGCGCCCCGAGGAGCGTCTTGCCACATGTCACCACTGGGTCTGACTGAGAGCCTCCAGGAGAGAGGCCCAAGCAAGACGCGCCCCGAGGAGCGTCTTGCCACATGTCAACACTGGGTCTGACTGAGCGCCTCCAGGAGAGGGGCCCAAGCAAGACGCGCACCGAGGAGCGTCTTGCCACATGTCAGCACTCGGTCTGACTGAGCGCCTCCAGGAGAGAGGCCCAAGCAAGACGCGCCCCTAGGAGCGTCTTGCCACATGTCAACACTGGGTCTGACGGAGGGCCTCCAGGAGAGAGGCCCAAGCAAGACGCGCCCCGAGGAGTGTCTTGCCACAAGTCACCACTGGGTCTGACTGAGCGCCTCCAGGAGAGAGGCCCAAGCAAGAAGCGCCCCGAGGAGCGTCTTGCCACATGTCAACAATGGGTCTGACTGAGGGCCTCCAGGAGAGAAGCCAAAGCAAGACGCGCCCCGAGGAGCGTCTTGCCACATGTCAACAATGGGTCTGACTGAGCGCCTCCAGGAGAGAGGCCCAAGCAAGACACGCCCCGAGGAGCGTCTTGCCACATGTCAGCACTCGGTCTGACTGAGCGCCTCCACTAGAGAGGCCCAAGCAAGACGCGCCCCGAGGAGCGTCTTGCCACATGTCAGCACTCGGTCTGACTGAGCGCCCCCAGGAGAGAGGCCCAAGCAATACGCGCCCCGAGGAATGTCATGCCATATGTCACCACTGGGTCTGACTGAGCGCCTCCAGGAGAGAGGCCCAAGCAAGACGCGCCCCGAGGAGCGTCTTGCCACATGTCAGCACTCGGTCTGACTGAGCGCCTCCAGGAGAGAGGCCCAAGCAAGACGCGCCCCGAGGAGCGTCTTGCCACATGTCAACACTGGGTCTGACAGAGGGCCTCCAGGAGAGAGGCCCAAGCAATACGTGCCCCACGGAGCGTCTTGCCACATATCACCACTGGGTCTGACTGAGCGCCTCCAGGAGAGAGGCCCAAGTAAGACGCGCCCCGAGGAGCGTCTTGCCACATGTCAACACTGGGTCTGACTGAGCGCCTCCAGGAGAGAGGCCCAAGTAAGACGCGCCCCGAGGAGCGTCTTGCCACATGTCAACACTGGGTCTGACTGAGCGCCTCCATGAGAGAGGCCCAAGCAAGACGCGCCCCGAGGAGCGTCTTGCCACATGTCAACACTGGGTCTGACAGAGGGCCTCCAGGAGAGAGGCCCAAGCAATGCGTGCCCCGAGGAGCGTCTAGCCACATGTCACCACTGGGTCTGACTGAGCGCCTCCAGGAGAGAGGCCCAAGCAAGACGCGCCACGAGGAGCGTCTTGCCACATGTCAGCACTCGGTCTGACTGAGCGCCTCCACTAGAGAGGCCCAAGCAAGACGCGCCCTGAGGAGCGTCTTGCCACATGTCACCACTGGGTCTGACTGAGAGCCTCCAGGAGAGAGGCCCAAGCAAGACGCGCCCCGAGGAGCGTCTTGCCACATGTCAACACTGGATCTGACTGAGCGCCTCCAGGAGAGAGGCCCAAGCAAGACGCGCACCGAGGAGTGTCTTGCCACATGTCACCACTGGGTCTGACTGAGCGCCTCCAGGAGAGAGGCCCAAGCAAGACGTGCCCCGAGGAGCGTCTTGCCTCATGTCAACACTGGGTCTGACTGAGCGCCTCCAGGAGAGAGGCCCAAGCAAGACGCGCCCCGAGGAGCGTCTTGCCACATGTCAACAATGGGTCTGACTGAGCGCCTCCAGGAGAGAGGCCCAAGCAAGACGCGCCCCGAGGAGTGTCTTGACACTTGTCAACACTGGGTCTGACTGAGGGCCTCCATGAGAGAAGCCCAAGCAAGACGCGCCCCGAGGAGTGTCTTGCCACATGTCAACACTGGGTCTGACAGAGGGACCTCCAGAAGAGAGGCCCAAGCAAAACGCGCCCCGAGGAGCGTCTTGCCATATGTCACCACTGGGTCTGACTGAGCGCCTCCAGGAGAGAGGCCCAAGCAAGACGCGCACCGAGGAGTGTCTTGCCACATGTCACCACTGGGTCTGACTGAGCGCCTCCAGGAGAGAGGCCCAAGCAAGACGTGCCCCGAGGAGCGTCTTGCCTCATGTCAACACTGGGTCTGACTGAGCGCCTCCAGGAGAGAGGCCCAAGCAAGACGCGCCCCGAGGAGCGTCTTGCCACATGTCAGCACTCGGTCTGACTGAGCGCCTCCAGGAGAGAGAGCCAAGCAAGACGCGCCCCTAGGAGCGTCTTGCCACATGTCAACACTGGGTCTGACAGAGGGCCTCCAGGAGAGAGGCCCAAGCAAGACGCGCCCCGAGGAGTGTCTTGCCACATGTCAACACTGGGTCTGACAGAGCGCCTCCAGGAGAGAGGCCCAAGCAAGATGCGCCCCGAGGAGCGTCTTTACACATGTCAACACTGGGTCTGACTGAGGGCCTCAATGAGAGAAGCCCAAGCAAGACGCGCCCCGAGGAGCGTCTTGCCACATGTCAACACTGGGTCTGACTGAGCGCCTCCAGGAGAGAGGCCCAAGTAAGACGCGCCCCGAGGAGCGTCTTGCCACATGTCAACACTGGGTCTGACTGAGCGCCTCCAGGAAAGAGAGGCCCAAGCAAGACGCGCCCCGAGGAGCGTCTTGACACATGTCAACACTGGGTCTGACTGAGGGCCTCAATGAGAGAAGCCCAAGCAAGACGCGCCCCGAGGAGCGTCTTGCCACATGTCAACACTGGGTCTGACAGAGGGCCTCTAGGAGAGAGGCCCAAGCAATACGTGCCCCGAGGAGCGTCTTGCCACATGTCAACACTGGGTCTGACTGAGCGCCTCCAGGAGAGAGGCCCAAGCAAGACGTGCCCCGAGGAGCGTCTTGCCACATGTCAACACTGGGTCTGACTGAGCGCCTCCAGGAGAGAGGCCCAAGCAAGAAGCGCCCTGAGGAGCGTCTTGCCACATGTCAACAACGGGTCTGACTGAGGGCCTCCAGGAGAGAAGCCCAAGCAAGACGCGCCCCGAGGAGCGTCTTGCCACATGTCAACACTGGGTCTGACTGAGCGCCTCCAGGAAAGAGAGGCCCAAGCAAGACGCGCCCCGAGGAGCGTCTTGACACATGTCAACACTGGGTCTGACTGAGCGCCTCCAGGAGAGAGGCCCAAGTAAGACGCGCCCCGAGGAGCGTCTTGCCACATGTCAACACTGGGTCTGACTGAGCGCCTCCATGAGAGAGGCCCAAGCAAGACGCGCCCCGAGGAGCGTCTTGCCACATGTAAACACTGGGTCTGACAGAGGGCCTCCAGGAGAGAGGCCCAAGCAATGCGTGCCCCGAGGAGCGTCTAGCCACATGTCACCACTGGGTCTGACTGAGCGCCTCCAGGAGAGAGGCCCAAGCAAGACGCGCCACGAGGAGCGTCTTGCCACATGTCAGCACTCGGTCTGACTGAGCGCCTCCACTAGAGAGGCCCAAGCAAGACGCGCCCTGAGGAGCGTCTTGCCACATGTCACCACTGGGTCTGACTGAGAGCCTCCAGGAGAGAGGCCCAAGCAAGACGCGCCCCGAGGAGCGTCTTGCCACATGTCAACACTGGGTCTGACTGAGCGCCTCCAGGAGAGAGGCCCAAGCAAGACGCGCACCGAGGAGTGTCTTGCCACATGTCACCACTGGGTCTGACTGAGCGCCTCCAGGAGAGAGGCCCAAGCAAGACGTGCCCCGAGGAGCGTCTTGCCTCATGTCAACACTGGGTCTGACTGAGCGCCTCCAGGAGAGAGGCCCAAGCAAGACGCGCCCCGAGGAGCGTCTTGCCACATGTCAACAATGGGTCTGACTGAGCGCCTCCAGGAGAGAGGCCCAAGCAAGACGCGCCCCGAGGAGTGTCTTGACACTTGTCAACACTGGGTCTGACTGAGGGCCTCCATGAGAGAAGCCCAAGCAAGACGCGCCCCGAGGAGTGTCTTGCCACATGTCAACACTGGGTCTGACAGAGGGACCTCCAGAAGAGAGGCCCAAGCAAAACGCGCCCCGAGGAGCGTCTTGCCATATGTCACCACTGGGTCTGACTGAGCGCCTCCAGGAGAGAGGCCCAAGCAAGACGCGCACCGAGGAGTGTCTTGCCACATGTCACCACTGGGTCTGACTGAGCGCCTCCAGGAGAGAGGCCCAAGCAAGACGTGCCCCGAGGAGCGTCTTGCCTCATGTCAACACTGGGTCTGACTGAGCGCCTCCAGGAGAGAGGCCCAAGCAAGACGCGCCCCGAGGAGCGTCTTGCCACATGTCAGCACTCGGTCTGACTGAGCGCCTCCAGGAGAGAGAGCCAAGCAAGACGCGCCCCTAGGAGCGTCTTGCCACATGTCAACACTGGGTCTGACAGAGGGCCTCCAGGAGAGAGGCCCAAGCAAGACGCGCCCCGAGGAGTGTCTTGCCACATGTCAACACTGGGTCTGACTGAGCGCCTCCAGGAGAGAGGCCCAAGCAAGATGCGCCCCGAGGAGCGTCTTTACACATGTCAACACTGGGTCTGACTGAGGGCCTCAATGAGAGAAGCCCAAGCAAGACGCGCCCCGAGGAGCGTCTTGCCACATGTCAACACTGGGTCTGACTGAGCGCCTCCAGGAGAGAGGCCCAAGTAAGACGCGCCCCGAGGAGCGTCTTGCCACATGTCAACACTGGGTCTGACTGAGCGCCTCCAGGAAAGAGAGGCCCAAGCAAGACGCGCCCCGAGGAGCGTCTTGACACATGTCAACACTGGGTCTGACTGAGCGCCTCCAGGAGAGAGGCCCAAGCAAGACGTGCCCCGAGGAGCGTCTTGCCACATGTCAACACTGGGTCTGACTGAGCGCCTCCAGGAGAGAGGCCCAAGCAAGAAGCGCCCTGAGGAGCGTCTTGCCACATGTCAACAACGGGTCTGACTGAGGGCCTCCAGGAGAGAAGCCCAAGCAAGACGCGCCCCGAGGAGCGTCTTGCCACATGTCAACACTGGGTCTGACTGAGCGCCTCCAGGAAAGAGAGGCCCAAGCAAGACGCGCCCCGAGGAGCGTCTTGACACATGTCAACACTGGGTCTGACTGAGCGCCTCCAGGAGAGAGGCCCAAGTAAGACGCGCCCCGAGGAGCGTCTTGCCACATGTCAACACTGGGTCTGACTGAGCGCCTCCATGAGAGAGGCCCAAGCAAGACGCGCCCCGAGGAGCGTCTTGCCACATGTAAACACTGGGTCTGACAGAGGGCCTCCAGGAGAGAGGCCCAAGCAATGCGTGCCCCGAGGAGCGTCTAGCCACATGTCACCACTGGGTCTGACTGAGCGCCTCCAGGAGAGAGGCCCAAGCAAGAGGCGCCACGAGGAGCGTCTTGCCACATGTCAGCACTCGGTCTGACTGAGCGCCTCCACTAGAGAGGCCCAAGCAAGACGCGCCCTGAGGAGCGTCTTGCCACATGTCACCACTGGGTCTGACTGAGAGCCTCCAGGAGAGAGGCCCAAGCAAGACGCGCCCCGAGGAGCGTCTTGCCACATGTCAACACTGGGTCTGACTGAGCGCCTCCAGGAGAGAGGCCCAAGCAAGACGCGCACCGAGGAGTGTCTTGCCACATGTCACCACTGGGTCTGACTGAGCGCCTCCAGGAGAGAGGCCCAAGCAAGACGTGCCCCGAGGAGCGTCTTGCCTCATGTCAACACTGGGTATGACTGAGCGCCTCCAGGAGAGAGGCCCAAGCAAGACGCGCCCCGAGGAGCGTCTTGCCACATGTCAACAATGGGTCTGACTGAATGCCTCCAGGAGAGAGGCCCAAGCAAGACGCGCCCCGAGGAGTGTCTTGACACTTGTCAACACTGGGTCTGACTGAGGGCCTCCATGAGAGAAGCCCAAGCAAGACGCGCCCCGAGGAGTGTCTTGCCACATGTCAACACTGGGTCTGACAGAGGGACCTCCAGAAGAGAGGCCCAAGCAAAACGCGCCCCGAGGAGCGTCTTGCCATATGTCACCACTGGGTCTGACTGAGCGCCTCCAGGAGAGAGGCCCAAGCAAGACGCGCACCGAGGAGTGTCTTGCCACATGTCACCACTGGGTCTGACTGAGCGCCTCCAGGAGAGAGGCCCAAGCAAGACGTGCCCCGAGGAGCGTCTTGCCTCATGTCAACACTGGGTCTGACTGAGCGCCTCCAGGAGAGAGGCCCAAGCAAGACGCGCCCCGAGGAGCGTCTTGCCACATGTCAGCACTCGGTCTGACTGAGCGCCTCCAGGAGAGAGAGCCAAGCAAGACGCGCCCCTAGGAGCGTCTTGCCACATGTCAACACTGGGTCTGACAGAGGGCCTCCAGGAGAGAGGCCCAAGCAAGACGCGCCCCGAGGAGTGTCTTGCCACATGTCAACACTGGGTCTGACTGAGCGCCTCCAGGAGAGAGGCCCAAGCAAGATGCGCCCCGAGGAGCGTCTTTACACATGTCAACACTGGGTCTGACTGAGGGCCTCAATGAGAGAAGCCCAAGCAAGACGCGCCCCGAGGAGCGTCTTGCCACATGTCAACACTGGGTCTGACTGAGCGCCTCCAGGAGAGAGGCCCAAGTAAGACGCGCCCCGAGGAGCGTCTTGCCACATGTCAACACTGGGTCTGACTGAGCGCCTCCAGGAAAGAGAGGCCCAAGCAAGACGCGCCCCGAGGAGCGTCTTGACACATGTCAACACTGGGTCTGACTGAGGGCCTCAATGAGAGAAGCCCAAGCAAGACGCGCCCCGAGGAGCGTCTTGCCACATGTCAACACTGGGTCTGACAGAGGGCCTCTAGGAGAGAGGCCCAAGCAATACGTGCCCCGAGGAGCGTCTTGCCACATGTCAACACTGGGTCTGACTGAGCGCCTCCAGGAGAGAGGCCCAAGCAAGACGTGCCCCGAGGAGCGTCTTGCCACATGTCAACACTGGGTCTGACTGAGCGCCTCCAGGAGAGAGGCCCAAGCAAGAAGCGCCCTGAGGAGCGTCTTGCCACATGTCAACAACGGGTCTGACTGAGGGCCTCCAGGAGAGAAGCCCAAGCAAGACGCGCCCCGAGGAGCGTCTTGCCACATGTCAACAATGGGTCTGACTGAGCGCCTCCAGGAGAGAGGCCCAAGCAAGACGCGCCACGAGGAGCGTCTTGCCATATGTCACCACTGGGTCTGACTGAGCGCCTCCAGGAGAGAGGCCCAAGCAAGACGTGCCCCGAGGAGCGTCTTGCCACATGTCAGCACTGGGTCTGACTGAGCGCCCCCAGGAGAGAGGCCCAAGCAATACGCGCCCCGAGGAATGTCATGCCAAATGTCACCACTGGGTCTGACTGAGCGCCTCCAGGAGAGAGGCCCAAGCAAGACGCGCCCCGAGGAGTGTCTTGACACTTGTCAACACTGGGTCTGACTGAGGGCCTCCATGAGAGAAGCCCAAGCAAGACGCGCCCCGAGGAGTGTCTTGCCACATGTCAACACTGGGTCTGACAGAGGGACCTCCAGGAGAGAGGCCCAAGCAAAACGCGCCCCGAGGAGCGTCTTGCCATATGTCACCACTGGATCTGACTGAGCGCCTCCAGGAGAGAGGCCCAAGCAAGACGCGCCCCGAGGAGCGTCTTGCCACATGTCAGCACTCGGTCTGACTGAGCGCCTCCAGGAGAGAGAGCCAAGAAAGACGCGCCCCTAGGAGCGTCTTGCCACATGTCAACACTGGGTCTGACAGAGGGCCTCCAGGAGAGAGGCCCAAGCAAGACGCGCCCCGAGGAGTGTCTTGCCACATGTCAACACTGGGTCTGACTGAGCGCCTCCAGGAGAGAGGCCCAAGCAAGATGCGCCCCGAGGAGCGTCTTTACACATGTCAACACTGGGTCTGACTGAGGGCCTCAATGAGAGAAGCCCAAGCAAGACGCGCCCCGAGGAGCGTCTTGCCACATGTCAACACTGGGTCTGACTGAGAGCCTCCAGGAGAGAGGCCCAAGCAAGACGCGCCCCGAGGAGCGTCTTGCCACATGTCAACACTGGGTCTGACTGAGCGCATCCAGGAGAGAGGCCCAAGTAAGACGCGCCCTGAGGAGCGTCTTGCCACATGTCAACAACGGGTCTGACTGAGGGCCTCCAGGAGAGAAGCCCAAGCAAGACGCGCCCCGAGGAGCGTCTTGCCACATGTCAACAATGGGTCTGACTGAGCGCCTCCAGGAGAGAGGCCCAAGCAAGACGCGCCACGAGGAGCGTCTTGCCATATGTCACCACTGGGTCTGACTGAGCGCCTCCAGGAGAGAGGCCCAAGCAAGACGTGCCCCGAGGAGCGTCTTGCCACATGTCAGCACTGGGTCTGACTGAGCGCCCCCAGGAGAGAGGCCCAAGCAATACGCGCCCCGAGGAATGTCATGCCAAATGTCACCACTGGGTCTGACTGAGCGCCTCCAGGAGAGAGGCCCAAGCAAGACGCGCCCCGAGGAGTGTCTTGACACTTGTCAACACTGGGTCTGACTGAGGGCCTCCATGAGAGAAGCCCAAGCAAGACGCGCCCCGAGGAGTGTCTTGCCACATGTCAACACTGGGTCTGACAGAGGGACCTCCAGGAGAGAGGCCCAAGCAAAACGCGCCCCGAGGAGCGTCTTGCCATATGTCACCACTGGATCTGACTGAGCGCCTCCAGGAGAGAGGCCCAAGCAAGACGCGCCCCGAGGAGCGTCTTGCCACATGTCAGCACTCGGTCTGACTGAGCGCCTCCAGGAGAGAGAGCCAAGAAAGACGCGCCCCTAGGAGCGTCTTGCCACATGTCAACACTGGGTCTGACAGAGGGCCTCCAGGAGAGAGGCCCAAGCAAGACGCGCCCCGAGGAGCGTCTTGCCACATGTCAACACTGGGTCTGACTGAGCGCCTCCAGGAGAGAGGCCCAAGCAAGATGCGCCCCGAGGAGCGTCTTTACACATGTCAACACTGGGTCTGACTGAGGGCCTCAATGAGAGAAGCCCAAGCAAGACGCGCCCCGAGGAGCGTCTTGCCACATGTCAACACTGGGTCTGACTGAGAGCCTCCAGGAGAGAGGCCCAAGCAAGACGCGCCCCGAGGAGCATCTTGCCACATGTCAACACTGGGTCTGACTGAGCGCATCCAGGAGAGAGGCCCAAGTAAGACGCGCCCCGAGGAGCGTCTTGCCACATGTCAACACTGGGTCTGACTGAGCGCCTCCAGGAAAGAGAGGCCCAAGCAAGACGCGCCCCGAGGAGCGTCTTGACACATGTCAACACTGGGTCTGACTGAGGGCCTCAATGAGAGACGCCCAAGCAATACGTGCCCCGAGGAGCGTCTTGCCACATGTCACCACTGGGTCTGACTGAGTGCCTCTAGGAGAGAGGCCCAAGTAAGACGCGCCCCGAGGAGCGTCTTGCCACATGTCAACACTGGGTCTGACTGAGCGCCTCCAGGAGAGAGGCCCAAGCAAGACGTGCCCCGAGGAGCGTCTTGCCACATGTCAACACTGGGTCTGACTGAGCGCCTCCAGGAGAGAGGCCCAAGCAAGAAGCACCCTGAGGAGCGTCTTGCCACATGTCAACAATGGGTCTGACTGAGGGCCTCCAGGACAGAAGCCCAAGCAAGACGCGCCCCGAGGAGCGTCTTGCCACATGTCAACAATGGGTCTGACTGAGCGCCTCCAGGAGAGAGGCCCAAGCAAGACGCGCCACGAGGAGCGTCTTGCCATATGTCACCACTGGGTCTGACTGAGCGCCTCCAGGAGAGAGGCCCAAGCAAGACGCGCACCGAGGAGCGTCTTGCCACATGTCACCACTCTGTCTGACTGAGCGCCTCCAGAAGAGAGGCCCAAGCAAGACGCGCCCCGAGGAGCGTCATGCCACATGTCACTACTCGGTCTGACTGAGCGCCTCCAGGAGAGAGGCCCAAGCAAGACGCGCCCCGAGGAGCGTCTTGCCACGTGTCAACACTGGGTCTGATTGAGGGCCTCTAGGAGAGAGGCCCAAGTAAGACGCGCCCCGAGGAGCGTCTTGCCACATGTCAACACTGGGTCTGACTGAGCGCCTCCAGGAGAGAGGCCCAAGCAAGACGCGCCCCGAGGAGCGTCTTGCCACATGTCAACACTGGGTCTGACTGAGCGCCTCCAGGAGAGAGGCCCAAGCAAGACGTGCCCCGAGGAGCGTCTTGCCACGTGTCAACACTGGGTCTGACTGAGCTCCTCCAGGAGAGAGGCCCAAGCAAGATGCGCAACGAGGAGCGTCTTGCCACATGTCAACACTGGGTCTGACTGAGCGCCTCCAGGAGAGAGGCCCAAGCAAGACGTGCCCCGAGGAGCGTCTTGCCACATGTCAGCACTGGGTCTGACTGAGCGCCCCCAGGAGAGAGGCCCAAGCAATACACGCCCCGAGGAATGTCATGCCAAATGTCACCACTGGGTCTGACTGAGCGCCTCCAGGAGAGAGGCCCAAGCAAGACGCGCCCCGAGGAGTGTCTTGACACTTGTCAACACTGGGTCTGACTGAGGGCCTCCATGAGAGAAGCCCAAGCAAGACGCGCCCCGAGGAGTGTCTTGCCACATGTCAACACTGGGTCTGACAGAGGGACCTCCAGGAGAGAGGCCCAAGCAAAACGCGCCCCGAGGAGCGTCTTGCCATATGTCACCACTGGATCTGACTGAGCGCCTCCAGGAGAGAGGCCCAAGCAAGACGCGCCCCGAGGAGCGTCTTGCCACATGTCAGCACTCGGTCTGACTGAGCGCCTCCAGGAGAGAGAGCCAAGAAAGACGCGCCCCTAGGAGCGTCTTGCCACATGTCAACACTGGGTCTGACAGAGGGCCTCCAGGAGAGAGGCCCAAGCAAGACGCGCCCCGAGGAGAGTCTTGCCACATGTCAACACTGGGTCTGACTGAGCGCCTCCAGGAGAGAGGCCCAAGCAAGATGCGCCCCGAGGAGCGTCTTTACACATGTCAACACTGGGTCTGACTGAGGGCCTCAATGAGAGAAGCCCAAGCAAGACGCGCCCCGAGGAGCGTCTTGCCACATGTCAACACTGGGTCTGACTGAGAGCCTCCAGGAGAGAGGCCCAAGCAAGACGCGCACCGAGGAGCGTCTTGCCACATGTCAACACTGGGTCTGACTGAGCGCATCCAGGAGAGAGGCCCAAGTAAGACGCGCCCCGAGGAGCGTCTTGCCACATGTCAACACTGGGTCTGACTGAGCGCCTCCAGGAAAGAGAGGCCCAAGCAAGACGCGCCCCGAGGAGCGTCTTGACACATGTCAACACTGGGTCTGACTGAGGGCCTCAATGAGAGACGCCCAAGCAATACGTGCCCCGAGGAGCGTCTTGCCACATGTCACCACTGGGTCTGACTGAGTGCCTCTAGGAGAGAGGCCCAAGTAAGACGCGCCCCGAGGAGCGTCTTGCTACATGTCAACACTGGGTCTGACTGAGCGCCTCCAGGAGAGAGGCCCAAGCAAGACGTGCCCCGAGGAGCGTCTTGCCACATGTCAACACTGGGTCTGACTGAGCGCCTCCAGGAGAGAGGCCCAAGCAAGAAGCACCCTGAGGAGCGTCTTGCCACATGTCAACAATGGGTCTGACTGAGGGCCTCCAGGACAGAAGCCCAAGCAAGACGCGCCCCGAGGAGCGTCTTGCCACATGTCAACAATGGGTCTGACTGAGCGCCTCCAGGAGAGAGGCCCAAGCAAGACGCGCCACGAGGAGCGTCTTGCCATATGTCACCACTGGGTCTGACTGAGCGCCTCCAGGAGAGAGGCCCAAGCAAGACGCGCACCGAGGAGCGTCTTGCCACATGTCACCACTCTGTCTGACTGAGCGCCTCCAGAAGAGAGGCCCAAGCAAGACGCGCCCCGAGGAGCGTCATGCCACATGTCACTACTCGGTCTGACTGAGCGCCTCCAGGAGAGAGGCCCAAGCAAGACGCGCCCCGAGGAGCGTCTTGCCACGTGTCAACACTGGGTCTGATTGAGGGCCTCTAGGAGAGAGGCCCAAGTAAGACGCGCCCCGAGGAGCGTCTTGCCACATGTCAACACTGGGTCTGACTGAGCGCCTCCAGGAGAGAGGCCCAAGCAAGACGCGCCCCGAGGAGCGTCTTGCCACGTGTCAACACTGGGTCTGACTGAGCGCCTCCAGGAGAGAGGCCCAAGCAAGACGTGCCCCGAGGAGCGTCTTGCCACGTGTCAACACTGGGTCTGACTGAGCTCCTCCAGGAGAGAGGCCCAAGCAAGATGCGCAACGAGGAGCGTCTTGCCACATGTCAACACTGGGTCTGACTGAGCGCCTCCAGGAGAGAGGCCCAAGCAAGACGTGCCCCGAGGAGCGTCTTGCCACATGTCAACACTGGGTCTGACTGAGCGCCTCCAGGAGAGAGGCCCAAGCAAGAAGCCTCCCGAGGAGCGTCTTGCCACATATCAACAATGGGTCTGACTGAGGGCCTCCAGGAGAGAAGCCAAAGCAAGACGCGCCCCGAGGAGCGTCTTGCCACATGTCAACAATGGGTCTGACTGAGCGCCTCCAGCAGAGAGGCCCAAGCAAGACGCGCCCCGAGGAGCGTCTTGCCACATGTCAGCACTCGGTCTGACTGAGCGCCTCCACTAGAGAGGCCCAAGCAAGCCGCGCCCCGAGGAGCGTCTTGCCACATGTCACCACTGGGTCTGACTGAGAGCCTCCAGGAGAGAGGCCCAAGCAAGACGCGCCCCGAGGAGCGTCTTGCCACATGTCAACACTGGGTCTGACTGAGCGCCTCCAGGAGAGGGGCCCAAGCAAGACGCGCACCGAGGAGCGTCTTGCCACATGTCAGCACTCGGTCTGACTGAGCGCCTCCAGGAGAGAGGCCCAAGCAAGACGCGCCCCTAGGAGCGTCTTGCCACATGTCAACACTGGGTCTGACGGAGGGCCTCCAGGAGAGAGGCCCAAGCAAGACGCGCCCCGAGGAGTGTCTTGCCACAAGTCACCACTGGGTCTGACTGAGCGCCTCCAGGAGAGAGGCCCAAGCAAGAAGCGCCCCGAGGAGCGTCTTGCCACATGTCAACAATGGGTCTGACTGAGGGCCTCCAGGAGAGAAGCCAAAGCAAGACGCGCCCCGAGGAGCGTCTTGCCACATGTCAACAATGGGTCTGACTGAGCGCCTCCAGGAGAGAGGCCCAAGCAAGACGCGCCCCGAGGAGCGTCTTGCCACATGTCAGCACTCGGTCTGACTGAGCGCCTCCACTAGAGAGGCCCAAGCAAGACGCGCCCCGAGGAGCGTCTTGCCATATGTCAGCACTCGGTCTGACTGAGCGCCCCCAGGAGAGAGGCCCAAGCAATACGCTCCCCGAGGAATGTCATGCCATATGTCACCACTGGGTCTGACTGAGCGCCTCCAGGAGAGAGGCCCAAGCAAGACGCGCCCCGAGGAGCGTCTTGCCACATGTCAGCACTCGGTCTGACTGAGCGCCTCCAGGAGAGAGGCCCAAGCAAGACGCGCCCCGAGGAGCGTCTTGCCACATGTCAACACTGGGTCTGACAGCGGGCCTCCAGGAGAGAGGCCCAAGCAAGACGCGCCCCGAGGAGTGTCTTGCCACATGTCACCACTCTGTCTGACTGAGAGCCTCCAGAAGAGAGGCCCAAGCAAGACGCGCCCCGAGGAGCGTCATGCCACATGTCACTACTCGGTCTGACTGAGCACCTCCAGGAGAGAGGCCCAAGCAAGACGCGCCCCGAGGAGTGTCTTGCCACATGTCAACACTGCGTCTGACAGAGGGCCTCCAGGAGAGAGGCCCAAGCAAAACGCGCCCCGAGGAGCGTCTTGCCACATGTCAACACTGGGTCTGACAGCGGGCCTCCAGGAGAGAGGCCCAAGCAAGACGCGCCCCGAGGAGTGTCTTGCCACATGTCACCACTCTGTCTGACTGAGCGCCTCCAGAAGAGAGGCCCAAGCAAGACGCGCCCCGAGGAGCGTCATGCCACATGTCACTACTCGGTCTGACTGAGCGCCTCCAGGAGAGAGGCCCAAGCAAGACGCGCCCCTAGGAGCGTCTTGCCACATGTCAACACTGGGTCTGACAGAGGAACTCCAGGAGAGAGGCCCAAGCAAGACGGGCCCCGAGGAGTGACTTGCCACATGTCAACACTGGGTCTGACTGAGCGCCTCCAGGAGAGAGGCCCAAGCAAGACGCGCCCCGAGGAGCGTCTTGACACATGTCAACACTGGGTCTGACTGAGGGCCTCAATGAGAGAAGCCCAAGCAAGACGCGCCCCGAGGAGCGTCTTGCCACATGTCAACACTGGGTCTGACAGAGGGCCTCCAGGAGAGAGGCCCAAGCAATACGTGCCCCGCGGAGTGTCTTGCCACATATCACCACTGGGTCTGACTGAGCGCCTCCAGGAGAGAGGCCCAAGTAAGACGCGCCCCGAGGAGCGTCTTGCCACATGTCAACACTGGGTCTGACTGAGCGCCTCCAGGAGAGAGGCCCAAGTAAGACGCGCCCCGAGGAGCGTCTTGCCACATGTCAACACTGGGTCTGACTGAGCGCCTCCATGAGAGAGGCCCAAGCAAGACGCGCCCCGAGGAGCGTCTTGCCACATGTCAACACTGGGTCTGACAGAGGGCCTCCAGGAGAGAGGCCCAAGCAATGCGTGCCCCGAGGAGCGTCTAGCCACATGTCACCACTGGGTCTGACTGAGCGCCTCCAGGAGAGAGGCCCAAGCAATACGTGCCCCGCGGAGCGTCTTGCCACATATCACCACTGGGTCTGACTGAGCGCCTCCAGGAGAGAGGCCCAAGTAAGACGCGCCCCGAGGAGCGTCTTGCCACATGTCAACACTGGGTCTGACTGAGCGCCTCCAGGAGAGAGGCCCAAGTAAGACGCGCCCCGAGGAGCGTCTTGCCACATGTCAACACTGGGTCTGACTGAGCGCCTCCATGAGAGAGGCCCAAGCAAGACGCGCCCCGAGGAGCGTCTTGCCACATGTCAACACTGGGTCTGACAGAGGGCCTCCAGGAGAGAGGCCCAAGCAATGCGTGCCCCGAGGAGCGTCTAGCCACATGTCACCACTGGGTCTGACTGAGCGCCTCCAGGAGAGAGGCCCAAGCAAGACGCGCCCCGAGGAGCGTCTTGCCACATGTCAGCACTCGGTCTGACTGAGCGCCTCCACTAGAGAGGCCCAAGCAAGACGCGCCCTGAGGAGCGTCTTGCCACATGTCACCACTGGGTCTGACTGAGAGCCTCCAGGAGAGAGGCCCAAGCAAGACGCGCCCCGAGGAGCGTCTTGCCACATGTCAACACTGGGTCTGACTGAGCGCCTCCAGGAGAGAGGCCCAAGCAAGACGCGCACCGAGGAGTGTCTTGCCACATGTCACCACTGGGTCTGACTGAGCGCCTCCAGGAGAGAGGCCCAAGCAAGACGCGCCCCGAGGAGCGTCTTGCCACATGTCAGCACTCGGTCTGACTGAGCGCCTCCAGGAGAGAGGCCCAAGCAAGACGCGCCCCGAGGAGCGTCTTGCCACATGTCAACACTGGGTCTGACAGCGGGCCTCCAGGAGAGAGGCCCAAGCAAGACGCGCCCCGAGGAGTGTCTTGCCACATGTCACCACTCTGTCTGACTGAGCGCCTCCAGAAGAGAGGCCCAAGCAAGACGCGCCCCGAGGAGCGTCATGCCACATGTCACTACTCGGTCTGACTGAGCGCCTCCAGGAGAGAGGCCCAAGCAAGACGCGCCCCGAGGAGCGTCTTGCCACGTGTCAACACTGGGTCTGATTGAGGGCCTCTAGGAGAGAGGCCCAAGTAAGACGCGCCCCGAGGAGCGTCTTGCCACATGTCAACACTGGGTCTGACTGAGCGCCTCCAGGAGAGAGGCCCAAGCAAGACGCGCCCCGAGGAGCGTCTTGCCACATGTCAACACTGGGTCTGACTGAGCGCCTCCAGGAGAGAGGCCCAAGCAAGACGTGCCCCGAGGAGCGTCTTGCCACGTGTCAACACTGGGTCTGACTGAGCTCCTCCAGGAGAGAGGCCCAAGCAAGATGCGCCCCGAGGAGCGTCTTGCCACATGTCAACACTGGGTCTGACTGAGCGCCTCCAGGAGAGAGGCCCAAGCAAGACGTGCCCCGAGGAGCGTCTTGCCACATGTCAACACTGAGTCTGACTGAGCGCCTCCAGGAGAGAGGCCCAAGCAAGAAGCCTCCCGAGGAGCGTCTTGCCACATATCAACAATGGGTCTGACTGAGGGCCTCCAGGAGAGAAGCCAAAGCAAGACGCGCCGGAGGAGCGTCTTGCCACATGTCAACAATGGGTCTGACTGAGCGCCTCCAGCAGAGAGGCCCAAGCAAGACGCGCCCCGAGGAGCGTCTTGCCACATGTCAGCACTCGGTCTGACTGAGCGCCTCCACTAGAGAGGCCCAAGCAAGACGCGCCCCGAGGAGCGTCTTGCCACATGTCACCACTGGGTCTGACTGAGAGCCTCCAGGAGAGAGGCCCAAGCAAGACGCGCCCCGAGGAGCGTCTTGCCACATGTCAACACTGGGTCTGACTGAGCGCCTCCAGGAGAGGGGCCCAAGCAAGACGCGCACCGAGGAGCGTCTTGCCACATGTCAGCACTCGGTCTGACTGAGCGCCTCCAGGAGAGAGGCCCAAGCAAGACGCGCCCCTAGGAGCGTCTTGCCACATGTCAACACTGGGTCTGACGGAGGGCCTCCAGGAGAGAGGCCCAAGCAAGACGCGCCCCGAGGAGTGTCTTGCCACAAGTCACCACTGGGTCTGACTGAGCGCCTCCAGGAGAGAGGCCCAAGCAAGAAGCGCCCCGAGGAGCGTCTTGCCACATGTCAACAATGGGTCTGACTGAGGGCCTCCAGGAGAGAAGCCAAAGCAAGACGCGCCCCGAGGAGCGTCTTGCCACATGTCAACAATGGGTCTGACTGAGCGCCTCCAGGAGAGAGGCCCAAGCAAGACGCGCCCCGAGGAGCGTCTTGCCACATGTCAGCACTCGGTCTGACTGAGCGCCTCCACTAGAGAGGCCCAAGCAAGACGCGCCCCGAGGAGCGTCTTGCCACATGTCAGCACTCGGTCTGACTGAGCGCCCCCAGGAGAGAGGCCCAAGCAATACGCGCCCCGAGGAATGTCATGCCATATGTCACCACTGGGTCTGACTGAGCGCCTCCAGGAGAGAGGCCCAAGCAAGACGCGCCCCGAGGAGCGTCTTGCCACATGTCAGCACTCGGTCTGACTGAGCGCCTCCAGGAGAGAGGCCCAAGCAAGACGCGCCCCGAGGAGCGTCTTGCCACATGTCAACACTGGGTCTGACAGAGGGCCTCCAGGAGAGAGGCCCAAGCAATACGTGCCCCACGGAGCGTCTTGCCACATATCACCACTGGGTCTGACTGAGCGCCTCCAGGAGAGAGGCCCAAGTAAGACGCGCCCCGAGGAGCGTCTTGCCACATGTCAACACTGGGTCTGACTGAGCGCCTCCAGGAGAGAGGCCCAAGTAAGACGCGCCCCGAGGAGCGTCTTGCCACATGTCAACACTGGGTCTGACTGAGCGCCTCCATGAGAGAGGCCCAAGCAAGACGCGCCCCGAGGAGCGTCTTGCCACATGTCAACACTGGGTCTGACAGAGGGCCTCCAGGAGAGAGGCCCAAGCAATGCGTGCCCCGAGGAGCGTCTAGCCACATGTCACCACTCTGTCTGACTGAGCGCCTCCAGAAGAGAGGCCCAAGCAAGACGCGCCCCGAGGAGCGTCATGCCACATGTCACTACTCGGTCTGACTGAGCGCCTCCAGGAGAGAGGCCCAAGCAAGACGCGCCCCTAGGAGCGTCTTGCCACATGTCAACACTGGGTCTGACAGAGGAACTCCAGGAGAGAGGCCCAAGCAAGACGGGCCCCGAGGAGTGACTTGCCACATGTCAACACTGGGTCTGACTGAGCGCCTCCAGGAGAGAGGCCCAAGCAAGACGCGCCCCGAGGAGCGTCTTGACACATGTCAACACTGGGTCTGACTGAGGGCCTCAATGAGAGAAGCCCAAGCAAGACGCGCCCCGAGGAGCGTCTTGCCACATGTCAACACTGGGTCTGACAGAGGGCCTCCAGGAGAGAGGCCCAAGCAATACGTGCCCCGCGGAGTGTCTTGCCACATATCACCACTGGGTCTGACTGAGCGCCTCCAGGAGAGAGGCCCAAGGAAGACGCGCCCCGAGGAGCGTCTTGCCACATGTCAACACTGGGTCTGACTGAGCGCCTCCAGGAGAGAGGCCCAAGTAAGACGCGCCCCGAGGAGCGTCTTGCCACATGTCAACACTGGGTCTGACTGAGCGCCTCCATGAGAGAGGCCCAAGCAAGACGCGCCCCGAGGAGCGTCTTGCCACATGTCAACACTGGGTCTGACAGAGGGCCTCCAGGAGAGAGGCCCAAGCAATGCGTGCCCCGAGGAGCGTCTAGCCACATGTCACCACTGGGTCTGACTGAGCGCCTCCAGGAGAGAGGCCCAAGCAATACGTGCCCCGCGGAGCGTCTTGCCACATATCACCACTGGGTCTGACTGAGCGCCTCCAGGAGAGAGGCCCAAGTAAGACGCGCCCCGAGGAGCGTCTTGCCACATGTCAACACTGGGTCTGACTGAGCGCCTCCAGGAGAGAGGCCCAAGTAAGACGCGCCCCGAGGAGCGTCTTGCCACATGTCAACACTGGGTCTGACTGAGCGCCTCCATGAGAGAGGCCCAAGCAAGACGCGCCCCGAGGAGCGTCTTGCCACATGTCAACACTGGGTCTGACAGAGGGCCTCCAGGAGAGAGGCCCAAGCAATGCGTGCCCCGAGGAGCGTCTAGCCACATGTCACCACTGGGTCTGACTGAGCGCCTCCAGGAGAGAGGCCCAAGCAAGACGCGCCCCGAGGAGCGTCTTGCCACATGTCAGCACTCGGTCTGACTGAGCGCCTCCACTAGAGAGGCCCAAGCAAGACGCGCCCTGAGGAGCGTCTTGCCACATGTCACCACTGGGTCTGACTGAGAGCCTCCAGGAGAGAGGCCCAAGCAAGACGCGCCCCGAGGAGCGTCTTGCCACATGTCAACACTGGGTCTGAATGAGCGCCTCCAGGAGAGAGGCCCAAGCAAGACGCGCACCGAGGAGTGTCTTGCCACATGTCACCACTGGGTCTGACTGAGCGCCTCCAGGAGAGAGGCCCAAGCAAGACGCGCCCCGAGGAGCGTCTTGCCACATGTCAGCACTCGGTCTGACTGAGCGCCTCCAGGAGAGAGGCCCAAGCAAGACGCGCCCCGAGGAGCGTCTTGCCACATGTCAACACTGGGTCTGACAGCGGGCCTCCAGGAGAGAGGCCCAAGCAAGACGCGCCCCGAGGAGTGTCTTGCCACATGTCACCACTCTGTCTGACTGAGCGCCTCCAGAAGAGAGGCCCAAGCAAGACGCGCCCCGAGGAGCGTCATGCCACATGTCACTACTCGGTCTGACTGAGCGCCTCCAGGAGAGAGGCCCAAGCAAGACGCGCCCCGAGGAGCGTCTTGCCACGTGTCAACACTGGGTCTGATTGAGGGCCTCTAGGAGAGAGGCCCAAGTAAGACGCGCCCCGAGGAGCGTCTTGCCACATGTCAACACTGGGTCTGACTGAGCGCCTCCAGGAGAGAGGCCCAAGCAAGACGTGCCCCGAGGAGCGTCTTGCCACGTGTCAACACTGGGTCTGACTGAGCTCCTCCAGGAGAGAGGCCCAAGCAAGATGCGCCCCGAGGAGCGTCTTGCCACATGTCAACACTGGGTCTGACTGAGCGCCTCCAGGAGAGAGGCCCAAGCAAGACGTGCCCCGAGGAGCGTCTTGCCACATGTCAACACTGAGTCTGACTGAGCGCCTCCAGGAGAGAGGCCCAAGCAAGAAGCCTCCCGAGGAGCGTCTTGCCACATATCAACAATGGGTCTGACTGAGGGCCTCCAGGAGAGAAGCCAAAGCAAGACGCGCCGGAGGAGCGTCTTGCCACATGTCAACAATGGGTCTGACTGAGCGCCTCCAGCAGAGAGGCCCAAGCAAGACGCGCCCCGAGGAGCGTCTTGCCACATGTCAGCACTCGGTCTGACTGAGCGCCTCCACTAGAGAGGCCCAAGCAAGACGCGCCCCGAGGAGCGTCTTGCCACATGTCACCACTGGGTCTGACTGAGAGCCTCCAGGAGAGAGGCCCAAGCAAGACGCGCCCCGAGGAGCGTCTTGCCACATGTCAACACTGGGTCTGACTGAGCGCCTCCAGGAGAGGGGCCCAAGCAAGACGCGCACCGAGGAGCGTCTTGCCACATGTCAGCACTCGGTCTGACTGAGCGCCTCCAGGAGAGAGGCCCAAGCAAGACGCGCCCCTAGGAGCGTCTTGCCACATGTCAACACTGGGTCTGACGGAGGGCCTCCAGGAGAGAGGCCCAAGCAAGACGCGCCCCGAGGAGTGTCTTGCCACAAGTCACCACTGGGTCTGACTGAGCGCCTCCAGGAGAGAGGCCCAAGCAAGAAGCGCCCCGAGGAGCGTCTTGCCACATGTCAACAATGGGTCTGACTGAGGGCCTCCAGGAGAGAAGCCAAAGCAAGACGCGCCCCGAGGAGCGTCTTGCCACATGTCAACAATGGGTCTGACTGAGCGCCTCCAGGAGAGAGGCCCAAGCAAGACGCGCCCCGAGGAGCGTCTTGCCACATGTCAGCACTCGGTCTGACTGAGCGCCTCCACTAGAGAGGCCCAAGCAAGACGCGCCCCGAGGAGCGTCTTGCCACATGTCAGCACTCGGTCTGACTGAGCGCCCCCAGGAGAGAGGCCCAAGCAATACGCGCCCCGAGGAATGTCATGCCATATGTCACCACTGGGTCTGACTGAGCGCCTCCAGGAGAGAGGCCCAAGCAAGACGCGCCCCGAGGAGCGTCTTGCCACATGTCAGCACTCGGTCTGACTGAGCGCCTCCAGGAGAGAGGCCCAAGCAAGACGCGCCCCGAGGAGCGTCTTGCCACATGTCAACACTGGGTCTGACAGAGGGCCTCCAGGAGAGAGGCCCAAGCAATACGTGCCCCACGGAGCGTCTTGCCACATATCACCACTGGGTCTGACTGAGCGCCTCCAGGAGAGAGGCCCAAGTAAGACGCGCCCCGAGGAGCGTCTTGCCACATGTCAACACTGGGTCTGACTGAGCGCCTCCAGGAGAGAGGCCCAAGTAAGACGCGCCCCGAGGAGCGTCTTGCCACATGTCAACACTGGGTCTGACTGAGCGCCTCCATGAGAGAGGCCCAAGCAAGACGCGCCCCGAGGAGCGTCTTGCCACATGTCAACACTGGGTCTGACAGAGGGCCTCCAGGAGAGAGGCCCAAGCAATGCGTGCCCCGAGGAGCGTCTAGCCACATGTCACCACTGGGTCTGACTGAGCGCCTCCAGGAGAGAGGCCCAAGCAAGACGCGCCACGAGGAGCGTCTTGCCACATGTCAGCACTCGGTCTGACTGAGCGCCTCCACTAGAGAGGCCCAAGCAAGACGCGCCCTGAGGAGCGTCTTGCCACATGTCACCACTGGGTCTGACTGAGAGCCTCCAGGAGAGAGGCCCAAGCAAGACGCGCCCCGAGGAGCGTCTTGCCACATGTCAACACTGGGTCTGACTGAGCGCCTCCAGGAGAGAGGCCCAAGCAAGACGCGCACCGAGGAGTGTCTTGCCACATGTCACCACTGGGTCTGACTGAGCGCCTCCAGGAGAGAGGCCCAAGCAAGACGTGCCCCGAGGAGTGTCTTGACACTTGTCAACACTGGGTCTGACTGAGGGCCTCCATGAGAGAAGCCCAAGCAAGACGCGCCCCGAGGAGTGTCTTGCCACATGTCAACACTGGGTCTGACAGAGGGACCTCCAGGAGAGAGGCCCAAGCAAAACGCGCCCCGAGGAGCGTCTTGCCATATGTCACCACTGGATCTGACTGAGCGCCTCCAGGAGAGAGGCCCAAGCAAGACGCGCCCCGAGGAGCGTCTTGCCACATGTCAGCACTCGGTCTGACTGAGCGCCTCCAGGAGAGAGAGCCAAGAAAGACGCGCCCCTAGGAGCGTCTTGCCACATGTCAACACTGGGTCTGACAGAGGGCCTCCAGGAGAGAGGCCCAAGCAAGACGCGCCCCGAGGAGTGTCTTGCCACATGTCAACACTGGGTCTGACTGAGCGCCTCCAGGAGAGAGGCCCAAGCAAGATGCGCCCCGAGGAGCGTCTTTACACATGTCAACACTGGGTCCGACTGAGGGCCTCAATGAGAGAAGCCCAAGCAAGACGCGCCCCGAGGAGCGTCTTGCCACATGTCAACACTGGGTCTGACTGAGAGCCTCCAGGAGAGAGGCCCAAGCAAAACGCGCCCCGAGGAGCGTCTTGCCACATGTCACCACTGGATCTGACTGAGCGCCTCCAGGAGAGAGGCCCAAGCAAGACGCGCCCCGAGGAGCGTCTTGCCACATGTCAGCACTCGGTCTGACTGAGCGCCTCCAGGAGAGAGAGCCAAGAAAGACGCGCCCCTAGGAGCGTCTTGCCACATGTCAACACTGGGTCTGACAGAGGGCCTCCAGGAGAGAGGCCCAAGCAAGACGCGCCCCGAGGAGTGTCTTGCCACATGTCAACACTGGGTCTGACTGAGCGCCTCCAGGAGAGAGGCCCAAGCAAGATGCGCCCCGAGGAGCGTCTTTACACATGTCAACACTGGGTCCGACTGAGGGCCTCAATGAGAGAAGCCCAAGCAAGACGCGCCCCGAGGAGCGTCTTGCCACATGTCAACACTGGGTCTGACTGAGAGCCTCCAGGAGAGAGGCCCAAGCAAGACGCGCCCCGAGGAGCGTCTTGCCACATGTCAACACTGGGTCTGACTGAGCGCATCCAGGAGAGAGGCCCAAGTAAGACGCGCCCCGAGGAGCGTCTTGCCACATGTCAACACTGGGTCTGACTGAGCGCCTCCAGGAAAGAGAGGCCCAAGCAAGACGCGCCCCGAGGAGCGTCTTGACACATGTCAACACTGGGTCTGACTGAGGGCCTCAATGAGAGACGCCCAAGCAATACGTGCCCCGAGGAGCGTCTTGCCACATGTCACCACTGGGTCTGACTGAGTGCCTCTAGGAGAGAGGCCCAAGTAAGACGCGCCCCGAGGAGCGTCTTGCCACATGTCAACACTGGGTCTGACTGAGCGCCTCCAGGAGAGAGGCCCAAGCAAGACGTGCCCCGAGGAGCGTCTTGCCACATGTCAACACTGGGTCTGACTGAGCGCCTCCAGGAGAGAGGCCCAAGCAAGAAGCACCCTGAGGAGCGTCTTGCCACATGTCAACAATGGGTCTGACTGAGGGCCTCCAGGACAGAAGCCCAAGCAAGACGCGCCCCGAGGAGCGTCTTGCCACATGTCAACAATGGGTCTGACTGAGCGCCTCCAGGAGAGAGGCCCAAGCAAGACGCGCCACGAGGAGCGTCTTGCCATATGTCACCACTGGGTCTGACTGAGCGCCTCCAGGAGAGAGGCCCAAGCAAGACGCGCACCGAGGAGCGTCTTGCCACATGTCACCACTCTGTCTGACTGAGCGCCTCCAGAAGAGAGGCCCAAGCAAGACGCGCCCCGAGGAGCGTCATGCCACATGTCACTACTCGGTCTGACTGAGCGCCTCCAGGAGAGAGGCCCAAGCAAGACGCGCCCCGAGGAGCGTCTTGCCACGTGTCAACACTGGGTCTGATTGAGGGCCTCTAGGAGAGAGGCCCAAGTAAGACGCGCCCCGAGGAGCGTCTTGCCACATGTCAACACTGGGTCTGACTGAGCGCCTCCAGGAGAGAGGCCCAAGCAAGACGCGCCCCGAGGAGCGTCTTGCCACATGTCAACACTGGGTCTGACTGAGCGCCTCCAGGAGAGAGGCCCAAGCAAGACGTGCCCCGAGGAGCATCTTGCCACGTGTCAACACTGGGTCTGACTGAGCTCCTCCAGGAGAGAGGCCCAAGCAAGATGCGCCCCGAGGAGCGTCTTGCCACATGTCAACACTGGGTCTGACTGAGCGCCTCCAGGAGAGAGGCCCAAGCAAGACGTGCCCCGAGGAGCGTCTTGCCACATGTCAACACTGGGTCTGACTGAGCGCCTCCAGGAGAGAGGCCCAAGCAAGAAGCCTCCCGAGGAGCGTCTTGCCACATATCAACAATGGGTCTGACTGAGGGCCTCCAGGAGAGAAGCCAAAGCAAGACGCGCCCCGAGGAGCGTCTTGCCACATGTCAACAATGGGTCTGACTGAGCGCCTCCAGCAGAGAGGCCCAAGCAAGACGCGCCCCGAGGAGCGTCTTGCCACATGTCAGCACTCGGTCTGACTGAGCGCCTCCACTAGAGAGGCCCAAGCAAGACGCGCCCCGAGGAGCGTCTTGCCACATGTCACCACTGGGTCTGACTGAGAGCCTCCAGGAGAGAGGCCCAAGCAAGACGCGCCCCGAGGAGCGTCTTGCCACATGTCAACACTGGGTCTGACTGAGCGCCTCCAGGAGAGGGGCCCAAGCCAGACGCGCACCGAGGAGCGTCTTGCCACATGTCAGCACTCGGTCTGACTGAGCGCCTCCAGGAGAGAGGCCCAAGCAAGACGCGCCCCTAGGAGCGTCTTGCCACATGTCAACACTGGGTCTGACGGAGGGCCTCCAGGAGAGAGGCCCAAGCAAGACGCGCCCCGAGGAGTGTCTTGCCACAAGTCACCACTGGGTCTGACTGAGCGCCTCCAGGAGAGAGGCCCAAGCAAGAAGCGCCCCGAGGAGCGTCTTGCCACATGTCAACAATTGGTCTGACTGAGGGCCTCCAGGAGAGAGGCCCAAGCAAGACGCGCCCCGAGGAGCGTCTTGCCACATGTCAACACTGGGTCTGACAGCGGGCCTCCAGGAGAGAGGCCCAAGCAAGACGCGCCCCGAGGAGTGTCTTGCCACATGTCACCACTCTGTCTGACTGAGCGCCTCCAGAAGAGAGGCCCAAGCAAGACGCGCCCCGAGGAGCGTCAAGCCACATGTCACTACTCGGTCTGACTGAGCGCCTCCAGGAGAGAGGCCCAAGCAAGACGCGCCCCGAGGAGTGTCTTGCCACATGTCAACACTGGGTCTGACAGAGGGCCTCCAGGAGAGAGGCCCAAGCAAAACGCGCCCCGAGGAGCGTCTTGCCACATGTCAACACTGGGTCTGACAGCGGGCCTCCAGGAGAGAGGCCCAAGCAAGACGCGCCCCGAGGAGTGTCTTGCCACATGTCACCACTCTGTCTGACTGAGCGCCTCCAGAAGAGAGGCCCAAGCAAGACGCGCCCCGAGGAGCGTCATGCCACATGTCACTACTCGGTCTGACTGAGCGCCTCCAGGAGAGAGGCCCAAGCAAGACGCGCCCCTAGGAGCGTCTTGCCACATGTCAACACTGGGTCTGACAGAGGAACTCCAGGAGAGAGGCCCAAGCAAGACGGGCCCCGAGGAGTGACTTGCCACATGTCAACACTGGGTCTGACTGAGCGCCTCCAGGAGAGAGGCCCAAGCAAGACGCGCCCCGAGGAGCGTCTTGACACATGTCAACACTGGGTCTGACTGAGGGCCTCAATGAGAGAAGCCCAAGCAAGACGCGCCCCGAGGAGCGTCTTGCCACATGTCAACACTGGGTCTGACAGAGGGCCTCCAGGAGAGAGGCCCAAGCAATACGTGCCCCGCGGAGCGTCTTGCCACATATCACCACTGGGTCTGACTGAGCGCCTCCAGGAGAGAGGCCCAAGTAAGACGCGCCCCGAGGAGCGTCTTGCCACATGTCAACACTGGGTCTGACTGAGCGCCTCCAGGAGAGAGGCCCAAGTAAGACGCGCCCCGAGGAGCGTCTTGCCACATGTCAACACTGGGTCTGACTGAGCGCCTCCATGAGAGAGGCCCAAGCAAGACGCGCCCCGAGGAGCGTCTTGCCACATGTCAACACTGGGTCTGACAGAGGGCCTCCAGGAGAGAGGCCCAAGCAATGCGTGCCCCGAGGAGCGTCTAGCCACATGTCACCACTGGGTCTGACTGAGCGCCTCCAGGAGAGAGGCCCAAGCAAGACGCGCCCCGAGGAGCGTCTTGCCACATGTCAGCACTCGGTCTGACTGAGCGCCTCCACTAGAGAGGCCCAAGCAAGACGCGCCCTGAGGAGCGTCTTGCCACATGTCACCACTGGGTCTGACTGAGAGCCTCCAGGAGAGAGGCCCAAGCAAGACGCGCCCCGAGGAGCGTCTTGCCACATGTCAACACTGGGTCTGACTGAGCGCCTCCAGGAGAGAGGCCCAAGCAAGACGCGCACCGAGGAGTGTCTTGCCACATGTCACCACTGGGTCTGACTGAGCGCCTCCAGGAGAGAGGCCCAAGCAAGACGCGCCCCGAGGAGCGTCTTGCCACATGTCAGCACTCGGTCTGACTGAGCGCCTCCAGGAGAGAGGCCCAAGCAAGACGCGCCCCGAGGAGCGTCTTGCCACATGTCAACACTGGGTCTGACAGCGGGCCTCCAGGAGAGAGGCCCAAGCAAGACGCGCCCCGAGGAGTGTCTTGCCACATGTCACCACTCTGTCTGACTGAGCGCCTCCAGAAGAGAGGCCCAAGCAAGACGCGCCCCGAGGAGCGTCATGCCACATGTCACTACTCGGTCTGACTGAGCGCCTCCAGGAGAGAGGCCCAAGCAAGACGCGCCCCGAGGAGCGTCTTGCCACGTGTCAACACTGGGTCTGATTGAGGGCCTCTAGGAGAGAGGCCCAAGTAAGACTCGCCCCGAGGAGCGTCTTGCCACATGTCAACACTGGGTCTGACTGAGCGCCTCCAGGAGAGAGGCCCAAGCAAGACGCGCCCCGAGGAGCGTCTTGCCACATGTCAACACTGGGTCTGACTGAGCGCCTCCAGGAGAGAGGCCCAAGCAAGACGTGCCCCGAGGAGCGTCTTTCCACGTGTCAACACTGGGTCTGACTGAGCTCCTCCAGGAGAGAGGCCCAAGCAAGATGCGCCCCGAGGAGCGTCTTGCCACATGTCAACACTGGGTCTGACTGAGCGCCTCCAGGAGAGAGGCCCAAGCAAGACGTGCCCCGAGGAGCGTCTTGCCACATGTCAACACTGGGTCTGACTGAGCGCCTCCAGGAGAGAGGCCCAAGCAAGAAGCCTCCCGAGGAGCGTCTTGCCACATATCAACAATGGGTCTGACTGAGGGCCTCCAGGAGAGAAGCCAAAGCAAGACGCGCCGGAGGAGCGTCTTGCCACATGTCAACAATGGGTCTGACTGAGCGCCTCCAGCAGAGAGGCCCAAGCAAGACGCGCCCCGAGGAGCGTCTTGCCACATGTCAGCACTCGGTCTGACTGAGCGCCTCCACTAGAGAGGCCCAAGCAAGACGCGCCCCGAGGAGCGTCTTGCCACATGTCACCACTGGGTCTGACTGAGAGCCTCCAGGAGAGAGGCCCAAGCAAGACGCGCCCCGAGGAGCGTCTTGCCACATGTCAACACTGGGTCTGACTGAGCGCCTCCAGGAGAGGGGCCCAAGCAAGACGCGCACCGAGGAGCGTCTTGCCACATGTCAGCACTCGGTCTGACTGAGCGCCTCCAGGAGAGAGGCCCAAGCAAGACGCGCCCCTAGGAGCGTCTTGCCACATGTCAACACTTGGTCTGACGGAGGGCCTCCAGGAGAGAGGCCCAAGCAAGACGCGCCCCGAGGAGTGTCTTGCCACAAGTCACCACTGGGTCTGACTGAGCGCCTCCAGGAGAGAGGCCCAAGCAAGAAGCGCCCCGAGGAGCGTCTTGCCACATGTCAACAATGGGTCTGACTGAGGGCCTCCAGGAGAGAAGCCAAAGCAAGACGCGCCCCGAGGAGCGTCTTGCCACATGTCAACAATGGGTCTGACTGAGCGCCTCCAGGAGAGAGGCCCAAGCAAGACGCGCCCCGAGGAGCGTCTTGCCACATGTCAGCACTCGGTCTGACTGAGCGCCTCCACTAGAGAGGCCCAAGCAAGACGCGCCCCGAGGAGCGTCTTGCCACATGTCAGCACTCGGTCTGACTGAGCGCCCCCAGGAGAGAGGCCCAAGCAATACGCGCCCCGAGGAATGTCATGCCATATGTCACCACTGGGTCTGACTGAGCGCCTCCAGGAGAGAGGCCCAAGCAAGACGCGCCCCGAGGAGCGTCTTGCCACATGTCAGCACTCGGTCTGACTGAGCGCCTCCATGAGAGAGGCCCAAGCAAGACGCGCCCCGAGGAGCGTCTTGCCACATGTCAACACTGGGTCTGACAGCGGGCCTCCAGGAGAGAGGCCCAAGCAAGACGCGCCCCGAGGAGTGTCTTGCCACATGTCACCACTCTGTCTGACTGAGCGCCTCCAGAAGAGAGGCCCAAGCAAGACGCGCCCCGAGGAGCGTCATGCCACATGTCACTACTCGGTCTGACTGAGCGCCTCCAGGAGAGAGGCCCAAGCAAGACGCGCCCCGAGGAGCGTCTTGCCACATGTCAACACTGGGTCTGACAGAGGGCCTCCAGGAGAGAGGCCCAAGCAATACGTGCCCCACGGAGCGTCTTGCCACATATCACCACTGGGTCTGACTGAGCGCCTCCAGGAGAGAGGCCCAAGTAAGACGCGCCCCGAGGAGCGTCTTGCCACATGTCAACACTGGGTCTGACTGAGCGCCTCCAGGAGAGAGGCCCAAGTAAGACGCGGCCCGAGGAGCGACTTGCCACATGTCAACACTGGGTCTGACTGAGCGCCTCCATGAGAGAGGCCCAAGCAAGACGCGCCCCGAGGAGCGTCTTGCCACATGTCAACACTGGGTCTGACAGAGGGCCTCCAGGAGAGAGGCCCAAGCAAGATGTGCCCCGAGGAGCGTCTAGCCACATGTCACCACTGGGTCTGACTGAGCGCCTCCAGGAGAGAGGCCCAAGCAAGACGCGCCCCGAGGAGCGTCTTGCCACATGTCAGCACTCGGTCTGACTGAGCGCCTCCAGGAGAGAGGCCCAAGCAAGACGCGCCCCGAGGAGCGTCTTGCCACATGTCAACAATGGGTCTGACTGAGCGCCTCCAGGAGAGAGGCCCAAGCAAGACGCGCCCCGAGGAGTGTCTTGACACTTGTCAACACTGGGTCTGACTGAGGGCATCCATGAGAGAAGCCCAAGCAAGACGCGCCCCGAGGAGTGTCTTGCCACATGTCAACACTGGGTCTGACAGAGGGACCTCCAGAAGAGAGGCCCAAGCAAAACGCGCCCCGAGGAGCGTCTTGCCATATGTCACCACTGGGTCTGACTGAGCGCCTCCAGGAGAGAGGCCCAAGCAAGACGCGCACCGAGGAGTGTCTTGCCACATGTCACCACTGGGTCTGACTGAGCGCCTCCAGGAGAGAGGCCCAAGCAAGACGTGCCCCGAGGAGCGTCTTGCCTCATGTCAACACTGGGTCTGACTGAGCGCCTCCAGGAGAGAGGCCCAAGCAAGACGCGCCCCGAGGAGCGTCTTGCCACATGTCAGCACTCGGTCTGACTGAGCGCCTCCAGGAGAGAGAGCCAAGCATGACGCGCCCCTAGGAGCGTCTTGCCACATGTCAACACTGGGTCTGACAGAGGGCCTCCAGGAGAGAGGCCCAAGCAAGACGCGCCCCGAGGAGTGTCTTGCCACATGTCAACACTGGGTCTGACTGAGCGCCTCCAGGAGAGAGGCCCAAGCAAGATGCGCCCCGAGGAGCGTCTTTACACATGTCAACACTGGGTCTGACTGAGGGCCTCAATGAGAGAAGCCCAAGCAAGACGCGCCCCGAGGAGCGTCTTGCCACATGTCAACACTGGGTCTGACTGAGCGCCTCCAGGAGAGAGGCCCAAGTAAGACGCGCCCCGAGGAGCGTCTTGCCACATGTCAACACTGGGTCTGACTGAGCGCCTCCAGGAAAGAGAGGCCCAAGCAAGACGCGCCCCGAGGAGCGTCTTGACACATGTCAACACTGGGTCTGACTGAGGGACTCAATGAGAGAAGCCCAAGCAAGACGCGCCCCGAGGAGCGTCTTGCCACATGTCAACACTGGGTCTGACTGAGCGCCTCCAGGAGAGAGGCCCAAGCAAGACGTGCCCCGAGGAGCGTCTTGCCACATGTCAACACTGGGTCTGACTGAGCGCCTCCAGGAGAGAGGCCCAAGCAAGAAGCGCCCTGAGGAGCGTCTTGCCACATGTCAACAACGGGTCTGACTGAGGGCCTCCAGGAGAGAAGCCCAAGCAAGACGCGCCCCGAGGAGCGTCTTGCCACATGTCAACAATGGGTCTGACTGAGCGCCTCCAGGAGAGAGGCCCAAGCAAGACGCGCCACGAGGAGCGTCTTGCCATATGTCACCACTGGGTCTGACTGAGCGCCTCCAGGAGAGAGGCCCAAGCAAGACGTGCCCCGAGGAGCGTCTTGCCACATGTCAGCACTGGGTCTGACTGAGCGCCCCCAGGAGAGAGGCCCAAGCAATACGCGCCCCGAGGAATGTCATGCCAAATGTCACCACTGGGTCTGACTGAGCGCCTCCAGGAGAGAGGCCCAAGCAAGACGCGCCCCGAGGAGTGTCTTGACACTTGTCAACACTGGGTCTGACTGAGGGCCTCCATGAGAGAAGCCCAAGCAAGACGCGCCCCGAGGAGCGTCTTGCCACATGTCAACACTGGGTCTGACTGAGAGCCTCCAGGAGAGAGGCCCAAGCAAGACGCGCCCCGAGGAGCGTCTTGCCACATGTCAACACTGGGTCTGACTGAGCGCATCCAGGAGAGAGGCCCAAGTAAGACGCGCCCCGAGGAGCGTCTTGCCACATGTCAACACTGGGTCTGACTGAGCGCCTCCAGGAAAGAGAGGCCCAAGCAAGACGCGCCCCGAGGAGCGTCTTGACACATGTCAACACTGGGTCTGACTGAGGGCCTCAATGAGAGACGCCCAAGCAATACGTGCCCCGAGGAGCGTCTTGCCACATGTCACCACTGGGTCTGACTGAGTGCCTCTAGGAGAGAGGCCCAAGTAAGACGCGCCCCGAGGAGCGTCTTGCCACATGTCAACACTGGGTCTGACTGAGCGCCTCCAGGAGAGAGGCCCAAGCAAGACGTGCCCCGAGGAGCGTCTTGCCACATGTCAACACTGGGTCTGACTGAGCGCCTCCAGGAGAGAGGCCCAAGCAAGAAGCACCCTGAGGAGCGTCTTGCCACATGTCAACAATGGGTCTGACTGAGGGCCTCCAGGACAGAAGCCCAAGCAAGACGCGCCCCGAGGAGCGTCTTGCCACATGTCAACAATGGGTCTGACTGAGCGCCTCCAGGAGAGAGGCCCAAGCAAGACGCGCCACGAGGAGCGTCTTGCCATATGTCACCACTGGGTCTGACTGAGCGCCTCCAGGAGAGAGGCCCAAGCAAGATGTGCCCTGAGGAGCGTCTTGCCACATGTCAGCACTGGGTCTGACTGAGCGCCCCCAGGAGAGAGGCCCAAGCAATACACGCCCCGAGGAATGTCATGCCAAATGTCACCACTGGGTCTGACTGAGCGCCTCCAGGACAGAGGCCCAAGCAAGATGCGCCCCGAGGAGCGTCTTGCCACATGTCAGCACTCGGTCTGACTGAGCGCCTCCAGGAGAGAGGCCCAAGCAAGACGCGCCCCGAGGAGCGTCTTGCCACATGTCAACACTGGGTCTGACTGAGCGCCTCCAGGAAAGAGGCCCAAGCAAGACGCGCCCCGAGGAGTGTCTTGCCACACGTCAACACTGTGTCTGACATAGGGCCTCCAGGAGAGAGGCCCAAGCAACACGCGCCCCGAGGAGCGTCTTGCCATATCTCACCACTGGGTCTGACTGAGCGCCTCCAGGACAGAGGCCCAAGCAAGACGCGCCCCGAGGAGCGTCTTGCCACATGTCAGCACTCGGTCTGACTGAGCGCCTCCAGGAGAGAGGCCCAAGCAAGACGCGCCCCTAGGAGCGTCTTGCCACATGTCAACACTGGGTCTGACAGCGGGCCTCCAGGAGAGAGGCCCAAGCAAGACGCGCCCCGAGGAGTGTCTTGCCACATGTCACCACTGGGTCTGACTGAGCGCCTCCAGGAGAGAGGCCCAAGCAAGACGCGCCCCGAGGAGCGTCATGCCACATGTCACTACTCGGTCTGACTGAGCGCCTCCAGGAGAGAGGCCCAAGCAAGACGCGCCCCGAGGAGCGTCTTGACACATGTCAACACTGGGTCTGACTGAGGGCCTCAATGAGAGACGCCCAAGCAATACGTGCCCCGAGGAGCGTCTTGCCACATGTCACCACTGGGTCTGACTGAGTGCCTCTAGGAGAGAGGCCCAAGTAAGACGCGCCCCGAGGAGCGTCTTGCCACATGTCAACACTGGGTCTGACTGAGCACCTCCAGGAGAGAGGCCCAAGCAAGACGTGCCCCGAGGAGCGTCTTGCCACATGTCAACACTGGGTCTGACTGAGCGCCTCCAGGAGAGAGGCCCAAGCAAGAAGCACCCTGAGGAGCGTCTTGCCACATGTCAACAATGGGTCTGACTGAGGGCCTCCAGGACAGAAGCCCAAGCAAGACGCGCCCCGAGGAGCGTCTTGCCACATGTCAACAATGGGTCTGACTGAGCGCCTCCAGGAGAGAGGCCCAAGCAAGACGCGCCACGAGGAGCGTCTTGCCATATGTCACCACTGGGTCTGACTGAGCGCCTCCAGGAGAGAGGCCCAAGCAAGATGTGCCCTGAGGAGCGTCTTGCCACATGTCAGCACTGGGTCTGACTGAGCGCCCCCAGGAGAGAGGCCCAAGCAATACACGCCCCGAGGAATGTCATGCCAAATGTCACCACTGGGTCTGACTGAGCGCCTCCAGGAAAGAGGCCCAAGCAAGACGCGCCCCGAGGAGTGTCTTGCCACACGTCAACACTGTGTCTGACATAGGGCCTCCAGGAGAGAGGCCCAAGCAACACGCGCCCCGAGGAGCGTCTTGCCATATCTCACCACTGGGTCTGACTGAGCGCCTCCAGGACAGAGGCCCAAGCAAGACGCGCCCCGAGGAGCGTCTTGCCACATGTCAGCACTCGGTCTGACTGAGCGCCTCCAGGAGAGAGGCCCAAGCAAGACGCGCCCCTAGGAGCGTCTTGCCACATGTCAACACTGGGTCTGACAGCGGGCCTCCAGGAGAGAGGCCCAAGCAAGACGCGCCCCGAGGAGTGTCTTGCCACATGTCACCACTGGGTCTGACTGAGCGCCTCCAGGAGAGAGGCCCAAGCAAGACGCGCCCCGAGGAGCGTCATGCCACATGTCACTACTCGGTCTGACTGAGCGCCTCCAGGAGAGAGGCCCAAGCAAGACGCGCCCCGAGGAGCGTCTTGCCACGTGTCAACACTGGGTCTGATTGAGGGCCTCTAGGAGAGAGGCCCAAGTAAGACGCGCCCTGAGGAGCGTCTTGCCACATGTCAACACTGGGTCTGACTGAGCGCCTCCAGGAGAGAGGCCCAAGCAAGACGCGCCCCGAGGAGCGTCTTGCCACATGTCAACACTGGGTCTGACAGAGGGCCTCCAGGAGAGAGGCCCAAGCAAAACGCGCCCCGAGGAGCGTCTTGCCATATGTCACCACTGGGTCTGACTGAGCGCCTCCAGGAGAGAGGCCCAAGCAAGACGCGCCCCGAGGAGCGTCTTGCCACATGTCAGCACTCGGTCTGACTGAGCGCCTCCAGGAGAGATAGCCAAGCAAGACGCGCCCCTAGGAGCGTCTTGCCACATGTCAACACTGGGTCTGACAGAGGGCCTCCAGGAGAGAGGCCCAAGCAAGACGGGCCCCGAGGAGTGACTTGCCACATGTCAACACTGGGTCTGACTGAGCGCCTCCAGGAGAGAGGCCCAAGCAAGACGCGCCCCGAGGAGCGTCTTGACACATGTCAACACTGGGTCTGACTGAGGGCCTCAATGAGAGAAGCCCAAGCAAGACGCGCCCCGAGGAGCGTCTTGCCACATGTCAACACTGGGTCTGACAGAGGGCCTCCAGGAGAGAGGCCCAAGCAATACGTGCCCCGCGGAGCGTCTTGCCACATATCACCACTGGGTCTGACTGAGCGCCTCCAGGAGAGAGGCCCAAGTAAGACGCGCCCCGAGGAGCGTCTTGCCACATGTCAACACTGGGTCTGACTGAGCGCCTCCAGGAGAGAGGCCCAAGTAAGACGCGCCCCGAGGAGCGTCTTGCCACATGTCAACACTGGGTCTGACTGAGCGCCTCCATGAGAGAGGCCCAAGCAAGACGCGCCCCGAGGAGCGTCTTGCCTCATGTCAACACTGGGTCTGACTGAGCGCCTCCAGGAGAGAGGCCCAAGCAAGACGCGCCCCGAGGAGCGTCTTGCCACATGTCAACAATGGGTCTGACTGAGCGCCTCCAGGAGAGAGGCCCAAGCAAGACGCGCCCCGAGGAGTGTCTTGACACTTGTCAACACTGGGTCTGACTGAGGGCCTCCATGAGAGAAGCCCAAGCAAGACGCGCCCCGAGGAGTGTCTTGCCACATGTCAACACTGGGTCTGACAGAGGGACCTCCAGAAGAGAGGCCCAAGCAAAACGCGCCCCGAGGAGCGTCTTGCCATATGTCACCACTGGGTCTGACTGAGCGCCTCCAGGAGAGAGGCCCAAGCAAGACGCGCCCCGAGGAGCGTCTTGCCACATGTCAGCACTCGGTCTGACTGAGCGCCTCCAGGAGAGAGAGCCAAGCAAGACGCGCCCCTAGGAGCGTCTTGCCACATGTCAACACTGGGTCTGACAGAGGGCCTCCAGGAGAGAGGCCCAAGCAAGACGCGCCCCGAGGAGTGTCTTGCCACATGTCAACACTGGGTCTGACTGAGCGCCTCCAGGAGAGAGGCCCAAGCAAGATGCGCCCCGAGGAGCGTCTTTACACATGTCAACACTGGGTCTGACTGAGGGCCTCAATGAGAGAAGCCCAAGCAAGACGCGCCCCGAGGAGCGTCTTGCCACATGTCAACACTGGGTCTGACAGAGGGCCTCTAGGAGAGTGGCCCAAGCAATACGTGCCCCGAGGAGCGTCTTGCCACATGTCAACACTGGGTCTGACTGAGCGCCTCCAGGAGAGAGGCCCAAGCAAGACGTGCCCCGAGGAGCGTCTTGCCACATGTCAACACTGGGTCTGACTGAGCGCCTCCAGGAGAGAGGCCCAAGCAAGAAGCGCCCTGAGGAGCGTCTTGCCACATGTCAACAACGGGTCTGACTGAGGGCCTCCAGGAGAGAAGCCCAAGCAAGGCGCGCCCCGAGGAGCGTCTTGCCACATGTCAACAATGGGTCTGACTGAGCGCCTCCAGGAGAGAGGCCCAAGCAAGACGCGCCACGAGGAGCGTCTTGCAATATGTCACCACTGGGTCTGACTGAGCGCCTCCAGGAGAGAGGCCCAAGCAAGACGTGCCCCGAGGAGCGTCTTGCCACATGTCAGCACTGGGTCTGACTGAGCGCCCCCAGGAGAGAGGCCCAAGCAATACGCGCCCCGAGGAATGTCATGCCAAATGTCACCACTGGGTCTGACTGAGCGCCTCCAGGAGAGAGGCCCAAGCAAGACGCGCCCCGAGGAGTGTCTTGACACTTGTCAACACTGGGTCTGACTGAGGGCCTCCATGAGAGAAGCCCAAGCAAGACGCGCCCCGAGGAGTGTCTTGCCACATGTCAACACTGGGTCTGACAGAGGGACCTCCAGGAGAGAGGCCCAAGCAAAACGCGCACCGAGGACCGTCTTGCCATATGTCACCACTGGATCTGACTGAGCGCCTCCAGGAGAGAGGCCCAAGCAAGACGCGCCCCGAGGAGCGTCTTGCCACATGTCAGCACTCGGTCTGACTGAGCGCCTCCAGGAGAGAGAGCCAAGAAAGACGCGCCCCTAGGAGCGTCTTGCCACATGTCAACACTGGGTCTGACAGAGGGCCTCCAGGAGAGAGGCCCAAGTAAGACGCGCCCCGAGGAGCGTCTTGCCACATGTCAACACTGGGTCTGACTGAGCGCCTCCAGGAAAGAGAGGCCCAAGCAAGACGCGCCCCGAGGAGCGTCTTGACACATGTCAACACTGGGTCTGACTGAGGGCCTCAATGAGAGAAGCCCAAGCAAGACACGCCCCGAGGAGCGTCTTGCCACATGTCAACACTGGGTCTGACAGAGGGCCTCCAGGAGAGACGCCCAAGCAATACGTGCCCCGAGGAGCGTCTTGCCACATGTCACCACTGGGTCTGACTGAGCGCCTCTAGGAGAGAGGCCCAAGTAAGACGCGCCCCGAGGAGCGTCTTGCCACATGTCAACACTGGGTCTGACTGAGCGCCTCCAGGAGAGAGGCCCAAGCAAGACGTGCCCCGAGGAGCGTCTTGCCACATGTCAACACTGGGTCTGACTGAGCGCCTCCAGGAGAGAGGCCCAAGCAAGAAGCACCCTGAGGAGCGTCTTGCCACATGTCAACAATGGGTCTGACTGAGGGCCTCCAGGACAGAAGCCCAAGCAAGACGCGCCCCGAGGAGCGTCTTGCCACATGTCAACAATGGGTCTGACTGAGCGCCTCCAGGAGAGAGGCCCAAGCAAGACGCGCCACGAGGAGCGTCTTGCCATATGTCACCACTGGGTCTGACTGAGCGCCTCCAGGAGAGAGGCCCAAGCAAGATGTGCCCCGAGGAGCGTCTTGCCACATGTCAGCACTGGGTCTGACTGAGCGCCCCCTGGAGAGAGGCCCAAGCAATACGCGCCCCGAGGAATGTCATGCCAAATGTCACCACTGGGTCTGACTGAGCGCCTCCAGGAGAGAGGCACAAGAAAGATGCGCCCCGAGGATCGTCTTGCCACATGTCAGCACTCGGTCTGACTGAGCGCCTCCAGGAGAGAGGCCCAAGCAAGACGCGCCCCGAGGAGCGTCTTGCCACATGTCAACACTGGGTCTGACTGAGCGCCTCCAGGAAAGAGGCCCAAGCAAGACGCGCCCCGAGGAGTGTCTTGCCACATGTCAACACTGTGTCTGACATAGGGCCTCCAGGAGAGAGGCCCAAGCAACACGCGCCCCGAGGAGCGTCTTGCCATATCTCACCACTGGGTCTGACTGAGCGCCTCCAGGACAGAGGCCCAAGCAAGACGCGCCCCGATGAGCGTCTTGCCACATGTCAGCACTCGGTCTGACTGAGCGCCTCCAGGAGAGAGGCCCAAGCAAGACGCGCCCCTAGGAGCGTCTTGCCACATGTCAACACTGGGTCTGACAGCGGGCCTCCAGGAGAGAGGCCCAAGCAAGACGCGCCCCGAGGAGTGTCTTGCCACATGTCACCACTGGGTCTGACTGAGCGCCTCCAGGAGAGAGGCCCAAGCAAGACGCGCCCCGAGGAGCGTCTTGCCACATGTCAACACTGGGTCTGACTGAGCGCCTCCAGGAGAGAGGCCCAAGCAAGACGTGCCCCGAGGAGCGTCTTGCCACGTGTCAACACTGGGTCTGACTGAGCGCCTCCAGGAGAGAGGCCCAAGCAAGACGCGCCCCGAGGAGCGTCTTGCCACATGTCAACACTGGGTCTGACTGAGCGCCTCCAGGAGAGAGGCCCAAGCAAGACGTGCCCCGAGGAGCGTCTTGCCACATGTCAACACTGGGTCTGACTGAGCGCCTCCAGGAGAGAAGCCCAAGCAAGAAGCGCCCCGAGGAGCGTCTTGCCACATGTCAACAATGGGTCTGACTGAGGGCCTCCAGGAGAGAAGCCAAAGCAAGACGCACCCCGAGGAGCGTCTTGACACATGTCAACACTGGGTCTGACTGAAGGCCTCCAGGAGAGAGGCCTAAGCAAGACGCGCCCCGAGGAGCGTCTTGCCACATGTCAACACTGGGTCTGACTGAGCGCCTCCAAGAGAGAGGCCCAAGCAAGACGTGCCCTGAGGAGCGTCTTGCCACATGTCAACACTGGGTCTGACTGAGCGCCTCCAGGAGAGATGCCCAAGCAATACGTGCCCTGAGAAGCGTCTTGCCATATGTCAGCACTAGGTCTGACTGAGCGCCTCCAGGAGAGAGGCCCAAGCAAGACGCGCCCCGAGGAGCGTCTTGCCACATGTCAACAATGGGTCTGACTGAGGGCCTCCAGGAGAGAAGCCCAAGCGAGACGCGCCCCGAGGAGCGTCTTGCCACATGTCAACACTGGGTCTGACAAAGCGCCTCCAGGAGAGAGGCCCAAGCAAGACGCGCCCCGAGGAGCGTCTTGCCACATATCAACACTGGGTCTGACTGAGCGCCTCCAGGAGAGAGGCCCAAGCAAGACGTGCCCCGAGGAGCGTCTTGCCACATGTCAACACTGGGTCTGACTGAGCGCCTCCAGGAGAGAGGCCCAAGCAAGAAGCGCCCCGAGGAGCGTCTTGCCACATGTCAACAATGGGTCTGACTGAGCGCCTCCAGGAGAGAGGCCCAAGCAAGACGCGCCCCGAAGAGCTGCTTGACACTTGTCAACACTGGGTCTGACTGAGGGCCTCCATGAGAGAGGCCCAAGCAAGACGCGCCACGAGGAGCGTCTTGCCACATGTCAACACTGGGTCTGACAGAGGGCCTCCAGGAGAGAGGCCCAAGCAATGCGTGCCCCGAGTAGCGTCTAGCCACATGTCATCACTGGGTCTGACTGAGCGCCTCCAGGAGAGAGGCCAAAGCAAGACGCGCCCCGAGGAGCGTCTTGCCACATGTCAGCACTCGGTCTGACTGAGCGCCTCCAGGAGAGAGGCCCAAGCAAGACGCGCCCCTAGGAGCGTCTTGCCACATGTCAACACTGGGTCTGACAGAGGGCCGCCAGGAGAGAGGCCCAAGCAAGACGCGCCCCGAGGAGTGTCTTGCCACATGTCACCACTGGGTCTGACTGAGCGCCTCCAGGAGAGAGGCCCAAGAAAGACGTGCCCCGAGGAGCGTCTTGCCACATGTCAACAATGGGTCTGACTGAGCGCCTCCAGGAGAGAAGCCCAAGCACGACGTGCCCCGAGGAGTGTCTTGACACTTGTCAACACTGGGTCTGACTGAGGGCCTCCATGAGAGAAGCCCAAGCAAGACGCGCCCCGAGGAGTGTCTTGCCACACGTCAACACTGGGTCTGACAGAGGGACCTCCAGGAGAGAGGCCCAAGCAAAACGCGCCCCGAGGAGCGTCTTGCCATATGTCACCACTGGGTCTGACTGAGCGCCTCCAGGAGAGAGGCCCAAGCAAGACGCGCCCCGAGGAGCGTCTTGCCACATGTCAGCACTCGGTCTGACTGAGCGCCTCCAGGAGAGAGAGCCAAGCAAGACGCGCCCCGAGGAGCGTCTTGCCAAATGTCAACACTGGGTCTGACTGAGAGCCTCCAGGAGAGAGGCCCAAGCAAGACGCGCCCCGAGGAGCGTCTTGCCACATTTCACCACTGGGTCTGACTGAGCGCCTCTAGGAGAGAGGCCCAAGTAAGACGCGCCCCGAGGAGCGTCTTGCTACATGTCAACACTGGGTCTGACTGAGCGCCTCCAGGAGAGAGGCCCAAGCAAGACGCGCCCCGAGGAGCGTCTTGCCACATGTCAACACTGGGTCTGACTGAGCGCCTCCAGGAGAGAGGCCCAAGCAAGACGTACCCCGAGGAGCGTCTTGCCACATGTCAACACTGGGTCTGACTGAGCGCCTCCAGGAGAGAGGCCCAAGCAAGAAGCGCCCCGAGGAGCGTCTTGCCAAATGTCAACACTGGGTCTGACTGAGAGCCTCCAGGAGAGAGGCCCAAGCAAGACGCGCCCCGAGGAGCGTCTTGCCACATTTCACCACTGGGTCTGACTGAGCGCCTCTAGGAGAGAGGCCCAAGTAAGACGCACCCCGAGGAGCGTCTTGCTACATGTCAACACTGGGTCTGACTGAGCGCCTCCAGGAGAGAGGCCCAAGCAAGACGCGCCCCGAGGAGCGTCTTGCCACATGTCAACACTGGGTCTGACTGAGCGCCTCCAGGAGAGAGGCCCAAGCAAGACGTGCCCCGAGGAGCGTCTTGCCACATGTCAACACTGGGTCTGACTGAGCGCCTCCAGGAGAGAGGCCCAAGCAAGAAGCGCCCTGAGGAGCGTCTTGCCATTTGTCAACAATGGGTCTGACTGAGGGCCTCCAGGAGAGAAGCCCAAGCAAGACGCGCCCCGAGGAGCGTCTTGCCACATGTCAACAATGGGTCTGACTGAGCGCCTCCAGGAGAGAGGCACAAGCAAGACGCGCCACGAGGAGCGTCTTGCCATATGTCACCACTGGGTCTGACTGAGCGCCTCCAGGAGAGAGGCCCAAGCAAGACGTGCCCCGAGGAGCGTCTTGCCACATGTCAGCACTCGGTCTGACTGAGCGCCCCCAGGAGAGAGGCCCAAGCAATACGCGCCCCGAGGAATGTCATGCCATATGTCACCACTGGGTCTGACTGAGCGCCTCCAGGAGAGAGGCCCAAGCAAGACGCGCCCCGAGGAGCGTCTTGCCACATGTCAACACTGGGTCTGACTGAGCGCCTCCAGGAGAGAGGCCCAAGCAACACGCGCCCCGAGGAGCGTCTTGCCATATCTCACCACTGGGTCTGACTGAGCGCCTCCAGGAGAGAGGCCCAAGCAAGACGCGCCCCGAGGAGCGTCTTGCCATATGTCAACACTGGGTCTGACTGAGCGCCTCCAGGAGAGAGGCCCAAGCAAGACGCGCCCCGAGGAGCGTTTTGCCACATGTCAGCACTCGGTCTGACTGAGCGCCTCCAGGAGAGAGGCCCAAGCAAGATGCGCCCCTAGGAGCGTCTTGCCACATGTCAACACTGGGTCTGACTGAGCGCCTCCAGGAGAGAGGCCCAAGCAAGACACGCCCCGAGGAGTGTCTTGCCACATGTCAACACTGTGTCTGACAGAGGGCCTCCAGGAGAGAGGCCCAAGCAACACGCGCCCCGAGGAGCGTCTTGCCATATGTCACCACTGGGTCTGACTGAGCGCCTCCAGGTGATAGGCCCAAGCAAGACACGCCCCGAGGAGCGTCTTGCCACATGTCAGCACTCGGTCTGACTGAGCGCCTCCAGGAGAGAGGCCCAAGCAAGACGCGCCCCTAGGAGCGTCTTGCCACATGTCAACACTGGGTCTGACAGCGGGCCTCCAGGAGAGAGGCCCAAGCAAGACACGCCCCGAGGAGTGTCTTGCCACATGTCACCACTGGGTCTGACTGAGCGCCTCCAGGAGAGAGGCCCAAGCAAGATGCGCCCCGAGGAGCGTCATGCCACATGTCACTACTCGGTCTGACTGAGCGCCTCCAGGAGAGAGGCCCAAGCAAGACGCGCCCCGAGGATTGTCTTGCCACATGTCAACACTGTGTCTGACCGAGGGCCTCCAGGAGAGAGAAGCCCAAGCAACACGCGCCCCGAGGAGCGTCTTGCCATATGTCACCACTGGGTCTGACAGAGGGCCTCCAGGAGAGAGGCCCAAGCAAGACGCCCCCCGAGGAGCGTCTTGCCACATGTCAACAATGGGTCTGACTGAGGGCCTCCAGGAGAGAAGCCCAAGCAAGACGCGCCCCGAGTAGCGTCTTGCCACATGTCAACACTGGGTCTGACTGAGCGCCTCCAGGAGAGAGGCCCAAGCAAGACGCGCCCCGAGGAGCGTCTTGCCACATGTCAACACTGGGTCTGACTGAGCGCCTCCAGGAGAGAGGCCCAAGCAAGACGTGCCCCGAGGAGCGTCTTGCCACATGTCAACACTGGGTCTGACTGAGCGCCTCCAGGAGAGAGGCCCAAGCAAGAAGCGCACCGAGGAGCGTCTTGCCACATGTCAACAATGGGTCTGACTGAGGGCCTCCAGGAGAGAAGCCCAAGCAAGACGCGCCCCGAGGAGCGTCTTGCCACATGTCAGCACTCGGTCTGACTGAGAGCCTCCAGGAGAGAGGCCCAAGCAAGACAAGTCCCGAGGAGCGTCTTGCCACATGTCAACACTGGGTCTGACTGAGCGCCTCCAGGAGAGAGGCCCAAGCAAGACGCGCACCGAGGAGCGTCTTGCCACATGTCAGCACTCGGTCTGACTGAGCGCCTCCATGAGCGAGGCCCAAGCAAGACGCGCCCCTAGGAGCGTCTTGCCACATGTCAACACTGGGTCTGACAGAGGGCCTCCAGGAGAGAGGCCCAAGCAAGACGCGCCCCGAGGAGTGTCTTGCCACATGTCACCACTGGGTCTGACTGAGCGCCTCCAGGAGAGAGGCCCAAGCAAGACGTGCCCCGAGGAGCGTCTTGCCACATGTCAACACTGGGTCTGACTGAGCGCCTCCAGGAGAGAGGCCCAAGCAAGAAGCGCCCCGAGGAGCGTCTTGCCACATGTCAACAATGGGTCTGACTGAGCGCCTCCAGGAGAGAGGCCCAAGCAAGACGCGCCCCGAGGAGTGTCTTGACACTTGTCAACACTGGGTCTTACTGAGGGCCTCCATGAGAGAAGCCCAAGCAAGACGCGCCCCGAGGAGTGTCTTGCAACATGTCAACACTGGGTCTGACAGAGGGACCTCCAGGAGAGAGGCCCAAGCAAAACGCGCCCCGAGGAGCGTCTTGCCATATGTCACCACTGGGTCTGACTGAGCGCCTCCAGGAGAGAGGCCCAAGCAAGACGCACCCCGAGGAGCGTCTTGCCACATGTCAGCACTCGGTCTGACTGAGCGCCTCCAGGAGAGAGAGCCAAGCAAGACGCGCCCCTAGGAGCGTCTTGCCACATGTCAACACTGGGTCTGACAGAGGGCCTCCAGGAGAGAGGCCCAAGCAAGACGCGCCCCGAGGAGTGTCTTGCCACATGTCAACACTGGGTCTGACTGAGCGCCTCCAGGAGAGAGGCCCAAGCAAGATGCGCCCCAAGGAGCGTCTTGACACATGTCAACACTGGGTCTGACTGAGGGCCTCAAGATGAGAAGCCCAAGCAAGACGCGCCCCGAGGAGTGTCTTGCCAAATGTCAACACTGGGTCTGACTGAGAGCCTCCAGGAGAGAGGCCCAAGCAAGACGCGCCCCGAGGAGCGTCTTGCCACATTTCACCACTGGGTCTGACTGAGAGCGTCCAGGAGAGAGGCCCAAGCAAGACGTGCCCCGAGGAGCGTCTTGCCACATGTCAACACTGGGTCTGACTGAGTTTCTCCAGGAGAGATGCCCAAGCAATACGTGCCCCGAGGAGCGTCTTGCCATATGTCAGCACTCGGTCTGACTGAGCGCCTCCAGGAGAGAGGCCCAAGCAAAACGCGCCCCGAGGAGCGTCTTGCCACATGTCAACACTGGGTCTGACTGAGCGCCTCCAGGAGAGAGGCCCAAGCAAGACGCGCCCCGAGGAGCGTCTTGCCACATGTCAACACTGGGTCTGACTGAGCGCCTCCAGGAGAGAGGCCCAAGCAAGACGCGCCCCGAGGAGCGTCTTGACACATGTCAACACTGGTTCTGACAGAGGGCCTCCAGGAGAGAGGCCCAAGCAATACGTGCACCGAGGAGAATCTTGCCACATGTCACCACTGGGTCTGACTGAGCGCCTCTAGGAGAGAGGCCCAAGTAAGACCCGCCCCGAGGAGCGTCTTGCCACATGTCAACACTGGGTCTGACTGAGCGCCTCCAGGAGAGAGGCCCAAGCAAGACGTGCCCCGAGGAGCGTCTTGCCACATGTCAACACTGGGTCTGACTGAGCGCCGCCAGGAGAGAGGCCCAAGCAAGAAGCGCCCTGAGGAGCGTCTTGCCACATGTCAACAATGGGTCTGACTGAGGGCCTCCAGGAGAGAAGCCCAAGCAAGACGCGCCCAGAGGAGCGTCTTGACACATGTCAACAATGGGTCTGACTGAGCGCCTCCAGGAGAGAGGCCCAAGCAAGACGCGCCACGAGGAGCGTCTTGTCATATGTCACCACTGGGTCTGACTGAGCGCCTCCAGGAGAGAGGCCCAAGCAAGACGTGCCCCGAGGAGCGTCTTGCCACATGTCAGCACTCGGTCTGACTGAGCGCCCCCAGGAGAGAGGCCCAAGCAATACGCGCCCCCAGGAATGTCACGCCATATGTCACCACTGGGTCTGACTGAGCGCCTCCAGGAGAGAGGCCCAAGCAAGACGCGCCCCTTGGAGCGTCTTGCCACATGTCAACACTGGGTCTGACAGCGGGCCTGCAGGAGAGAGGCCCAAGCAAGACGCGCCCCGAGGAGTGTCTTGCCACATGTCACCACTGGGTCTGACTGAGCGCCTCCAGGAGAGAGGCCCAAGCAAGACGCGCCCCGAGGAGCGTCATGCCACATGTCACTACTCGGTCTGACTGAGCGCCTCCAGGAGAGAGGCCCAAGCAAGACCCGCCCCGAGGAGCATCTTGCCACGTGTCAACACTGGGTCTGATTGAGGGCCTCTAGGAGAGAGGCCCAAGTAAGACGCGCCCCGACGAGCGTCTTGCCACATGTCAACACTTGGTCTGACTGAGCGCCTCCAGGAGAGAGGCCCAAGCAAGACGCGCCCCGAGGAGCGTCTTGCCACATGTCAACACTGGGTCTGACTGAGCGCCTCCAGGAGAGAGGCCCAAGCAAGACGTGCCCCGAGGAGTGTCTTGCCACGTGTCAACACTGGGTCTGACTGAGCGCCTCCAGGAGAGAGGCCCAAGCAAGACGCGCCCCGAGGAGCGTCTTGCCACATGTCAACACTGGGTCTGACTGAGCGCCTCCAGGAGAGAGGCCCAAGCAAGACGTGCCCCGAGGAGCGTCCTGCCACATGTCAACAATGGGTCTGACTGAGAGCCTCCAGGAGAGAGGCCCAAGCAAGACGCGCCCCGAGGAGCGTCTTGCCATATGTCACCACTGGGTCTGACTGAGCGCCTCCAGGAGAGAGGCCCAAGCAAGACGCGCCCCGAGGAGCGTCTTGCCACATGTCAGCACTCGGTCTGACTGAGCGCCTCCAGGAGAGAGGCCCAAGCAAGACGCGCCCCTAGGAGCGTCTTGCCACATGTCAACACTGGGTCTGACTGAGCGCCTCCAGGAGAGACGCCCAAGCAAGACACGCCCCGAGGAGTGTCTTGCCACATGTCAACACTGTGTCTGACAGAGGGCCTCCAGGAGAGAGGCCCAAGCAACACGCGCCCCGAGGAGCGTCTTGCCATATGTCACCACTGGGTCTGACTGAGCGCCTCCAGGAGATAGGCCCAAGCAAGACACGCCCCGAGGAGCGTCTTGCCACATGTCAGCACTCGGTCTGACTGAGCGCCTCCAGGAGAGAGGCCCAAGCAAGACGCGCCCCTAGGAGCGTCTTGCCACATGTCAACACTGGGTCTGACAGCGGGCCTCCAGGAGAGAGGCCCAAGCAAGACGCGCCCCGAGGAGTGTCTTGCCACATGTCACCACTGGGTCTGACTGAGCGCCTCCAGGAGAGAGGCCCAAGCAAGATGCGCCCCGAGGAGCGTCATGCCACATGTCACTACTCGGTCTGACTGAGCGCCTCCAGGAGAGAGGCCCAAGCAAGACGCGCCCCGAGGAGCGTCTTGCCACGTTTCAACACTGGGTCTGATTGAGGGCCTCCAGGAGAGAGGCCCAAGCAAGACGCACCCCGAGGAGCGTCTTGCCACATGTCAACACTGGGTCTGACAGAGGGCCTCCAGGAGAGAGGCCCAAGCAATACGTGGCCCGAGGAGCGTCTAGCCACATGTCACCACTGGGTCTGACTGAGCGCCTCCAGGAGAGAGGCCCAAGCAAGACGCGCCCCGAGGAGCGTCTTGCCACATGTCAGCACTCGGTCTGACTGAGCGCCCCCAGGAGAGAGGCCCAAGCAATACGCGCCCCGAGGAATGTCATGCCATATGTCACCACTGGGTCTGACTGAGCGCCTCCAGGAGAGAGGCCCAAGCAAGACGCGCCCCGAGGAGCGTCTTGCCTCATGTCAGCACTCGGTCTGACTGAGCGCCTCCAGGAGAGAGGCCCAAGCAAGACGCGCCCCTAGGAGCGTCTTGCCACATGTCAACACTGGGTCTGACTGAGCGCCTCCAGGAGAGAGGCCCAAGCAAGACGCGCCCCGAGGAGTGTCTTGCCACATGTCAACACTGTGTCTGACAGAGGGCCTCCAGGAGAGAGGCCCAAGCAACACGCGCCCCGAGGAGCGTCTTGCCACATGTCAACACTCGGTCTGACTGAGCGCCTCCACGAGAGAGGCCGAAGCAAGACGCGCCCCGAGGAGCGTCTTGCCACGTGTCAACACTGGGTCTGATTGAGGGCCTCCAGGAGAGAGGCCCAAGTAAGACGCGCCCCGAGGAGCGTCTTGCCACATGTCAGCACTGGGTCTGACTGAGCGCCTCCAGGAGAGAGGCCCAAGCAAGACGCGCCCCGAGGAGAGTCTTGCCACATGTCAACACTGGGTCTGACTGAGCGCCTCCAGGAGAGAGGCCCAAGCAAGACGCGCCCCGAGGAGCGTCTTGCCATATGTCACCACTGGGTCTGACTGAGCGCCTCCAGGAGAGAGGCCCAAGCAAGACGCGCCCCGAGGAGCGTCTTGCCACATGTCAGCACTCGGTCTGACTGAGCGCCTCCAGGAGAGAGGCCCAAGCAATACGCGCCCCGAGGAGCGTCTTGCCATATGTCATCAATGGGTCTGACTGAGCGCCTCCAGGAGAGAGGCCCAAGTAAGACGCGCCCCGAGGAGCGTCTTGCCACATGTCAACACTGGGTCTGACTGAGCGCCTCCAGGACAGAGGCCCAAGCAAGACGTGCCCCGAGGAGCGTCTTGCCACATGTCAACACTGGGTCTGACTGAGCGCCTCCAGGAGAGAGGCCCAAGCAAGACGTGCCCCGAGGAGCGTCTTGCCACATGTCAACAATGGGTCTGACTGAGAGCCTCCAGGAGAGAGGCCCAAGCAAGACGTGCCCCGAGGAGCGTCTTGCCACATGTCAGCACTCGGTCTGACTGAGCGCCTCCAGGAGAGAGGCCCAAGCAATACGCGCCCCGAGGAGCGTCTTGCCATATGTCATCAATGGGTCTGACTGAGCGCCTCCAGGAGAGAGGCCCAAGTAAGACGCGCCCCGAGGAGCGTCTTGCCACATGTCAACACTGGGTCTGACTGAGCGCCTCCAGGACAGAGGCCCAAGCAAGACGTGCCCCGAGGAGCGTCTTGCCACATGTCAACACTGGGTCTGACTGAGCGCCTCCAGGAGAGAGGCCCAAGCAAGACGTGCCCCGAGGAGCGTCTTGCCACATGTCAACAATGGGTCTGACTGAGAGCCTCCAGGAGAGAGGCCAAAGCAATACGTGGCCCGAGGAGCGTCTAGCCACATGTCACCACTGGGTCTGACTGAGCGCCTCCAGGAGAGAGGCCCAAGCAAGACGCGCCACGAGGAGCGTCTTGCCACATGTCAGCACTCGGTCTGACTGAGCGCCTCCAAGAGAGAGGCCCAAGCAAGACGGGCCCCGAGGAGCGTCTTGCCACATGTCAACACTAGGTCTGACTGAGCGCCTCCAGGAGAGAGGCCCAAGCAAGACGCGCCCTGTGGAGCGTCTTGCCACATGTCAACACTGGGTCTGACCGAGCGCCTCCAGGAGAGAGGCCCAAGCAAGACGCGCCCCGAGGAGCGTCTTGCCACATGTCAACACTGGGTCTGACTGAGCGCCTCCAGGAGAGAGGCCCAAGCAAGACGTGCCCCGAGGAGCGTCTTGCCACATATCAACAATGGGTCTGACTGAGCGCCTCCAGGAGAGAGGCCCAAGCAAGACGCGCCCCAAGGAGCGTCTTGCCATATGTCACCACTGGGTCTGACTGAGCACCTCCAGGAGAGAGGCCCAAGCAAGACGCGCCCCGAGGAGCGTCTTGCCACATGTCAGCACTCGGTCTGACTGAGCGCCTCCAGGAGAGAGGCCCAAGCAATACGCTCCCCGAGGAGCGTCTTGCCATATGTCATCAATGGGTCTGACTGAGCGCCTCCAGGAAAGAGGCCCAAGTAAGACGCGCCCCGAGGAGCGGCTTGACACATGTCAACACTGGGTCTGACTGAGCGCCTCCAGGAGAGAGGCCCAAGCAAGACGTGCCCCGAGGAGCGTCTTGCCACATGTCAACACTGGGTCTGACTGAGCGCCTCCAGGAGAGAGGCCCAAGCAAGACGCGCCCCGAGGAGCGTCTTGCCACATGTCAACACTGGGTCTGACTGAGCGCCTCCAGGAGAGAGGCCCAAGCAAGACGCGCCCCGAGGAGCGTCTTGCCACATGTCAACACTGGGTCTGACTGAGCGCCTCCAGGAGAGAGGCCCAAGCAAGACGTGCCCCGAGGAGCGTCCTGCCACATGTCAACAATGGGTCTGACTGAGAGCCTCCAGGAGAGAGGCCCAAGCAAGACGCGGCCCGAGGAGCGTCTTGCCATATGTCACCACTGGGTCTGACTGAGCGCCTCCAGGAGAGAGGCCCAAGCAAGACGCGCCCCGAGGAGCGTCTTGCCACATGTCAGCACTCGGTCTGACTGAGCGCCTCCAGGAGAGAGGCCCAAGCAAGACGCGCCCCTAGGAGCGTCTTGCCACATGTCAACACTGGGTCTGACTGAGCGCCTCCAGGAGAGACGCCCAAGCAAGACACGCCCCGAGGAGTGTCTTGCCACATGTCAACACTGTGTCTGACAGAGGGCCTCCAGGAGAGAGGCCCAAGCAACACGCGCCCCGAGTAGCGTCTTGCCATATGTCACCACTGGGTCTGACTGAGCGCCTCCAGGAGATAGGCCCAAGCAAGACACGCCCCGAGGAGCGTCTTGCCACATGTCAGCACTCGGTCTGACTGAGCGCCTCCAGGAGAGAGGCCCAAGCAAGACGCGCCCCTAGGAGCGTCTTGCCACATGTCAACACTGGGTCTGACAGCGGGCCTCCAGGAGAGAGGCCCAAGCAAGACGCGCCCCGAGGAGTGTCTTGCCACATGTCACCACTGGGTCTGACTGAGCGCCTCCAGGAGAGAGGCCCAAGCAAGATGCGCCCCGAGGAGCGTCATGCCACATGTCACTACTCGGTCTGACTGAGCGCCTCCAGGAGAGAGGCCCAAGCAAGACGCGCCCCGAGGAGCGTCTTGCCACGTTTCAACACTGGGTCTGATTGAGGGCCTCCAGGAGAGAGGCCCAAGCAAGACGCACCCCGAGGAGCGTCTTGCCACATGTCAACACTGGGTCTGACAGAGGGCCTCCAGGAGAGAGGCCCAAGCAATACGTGGCCCGAGGAGCGTCTAGCCACATGTCACCACTGGGTCTGACTGAGCGCCTCCAGGAGAGAGGCCCAAGCAAGACGCGCCCCGAGGAGCGTCTTGCCACATGTCAGCACTCGGTCTGACTGAGCGCCCCCAGGAGAGAGGCCCAAGCAATACGCGCCCCGAGGAATGTCATGCCATATGTCACCACTGGGTCTGACTGAGCGCCTCCAGGAGAGAGGCCCAAGCAAGACGCGCCCCGAGGAGCGTCTTGCCTCATGTCAGCACTCGGTCTGACTGAGCGCCTCCAGGAGAGAGGCCCAAGCAAGACGCGCCCCTAGGAGCGTCTTGCCACATGTCAACACTGGGTCTGACTGAGCGCCTCCAGGAGAGAGGCCCAAGCAAGACGCGCCCCGAGGAGTGTCTTGCCACATGTCAACACTGTGTCTGACAGAGGGCCTCCAGGAGAGAGGCCCAAGCAACACGCGCCCCGAGGAGCGTCTTGCCATATGTCACCACTGGGTCTGACTGAGCGCCTCCAGGAGAGAGGCCAAAGCAAGACGCGCCCCGAGGAGCGTCTTGCCACGTGTCAACACTGGGTCTGATTGAGGGCCTCCAGGAGAGAGGCCCAAGTAAGACGCGCCCCGAGGAGCGTCTTGCCACATGTCAGCACTGGGTCTGACTGAGCGCCTCCAGGAGAGAGGCCCAAGCAAGACGCGCCCCGAGGAGAGTCTTGCCACATGTCAACACTGGGTCTGACTGAGCGCCTCCAGGAGAGAGGCCCAAGCAAGACGCGCCCCGAGGAGCGTCTTGCCATATGTCACCACTGGGTCTGACTGAGCGCCTCCAGGAGAGAGGCCCAAGCAAGACGCGCCCCGAGGAGCGTCTTGCCACATGTCAGCACTCGGTCTGACTGAGCGCCTCCAGGAGAGAGGCCCAAGCAATACGCGCCCCGAGGAGCGTCTTGCCATATGTCATCAATGGGTCTGACTGAGCGCCTCCAGGAGAGAGGCCCAAGTAAGACGCGCCCCGAGGAGCGTCTTGCCACATGTCAACACTGGGTCTGACTGAGCGCCTCCAGGACAGAGGCCCAAGCAAGACGTGCCCCGAGGAGCGTCTTGCCACATGTCAACACTGGGTCTGACTGAGCGCCTCCAGGAGAGAGGCCCAAGCAAGACGTGCCCCGAGGAGCGTCTTGCCACATGTCAACAATGGGTCTGACTGAGAGCCTCCAGGAGAGAGGCCCAAACAAGACGCGCCCCGAGGAGCGTCTTGCCATATGTCACCACTGGGTCTGACTGAGCGCCTCCAGGAGAGAGGCCCAAGCAAGACGCGCCCCGAGGAGCGTCTTGCCACATGTCAGCACTCGGTCTGACTGAGCGCCTCCAGGAGAGAGGCCCAAGCAAGACGCGCCCCTAGGAGCGTCTTGCCACATGTCAACACTGGGTCTGACTGAGCGCCTCCAGGAGAGAGGCCCAAGCAAGACACGCCCCGAGGAGTGTCTTGCCACATGTCAACACTGTGTCTGACAGAGGGCCTCCAGGAGAGAGGCCCAAGCAACACGCGCCCCGAGGAGCGTCTTGCCATATGTCACCACTGGGTCTGACTGAGCGCCTCCAGGAGATAGGCCCAAGCAAGACACGCCCCGAGGAGCGTCTTGCCACATGTCAGCACTCGGTCTGACTGAGCGCCTCCAGGAGAGAGGCCCAAGCAAGACGCGCCCCTAGGAGCGTCTTGCCACATGTGAACACTGGGTCTGACAGCGGGCCTCCAGGAGAGAGGCCCAAGCAAGACGCGCCCCGAGGAGTGTCTTGCCACATGTCACCACTGGGTCTGACTGAGCACCTCCAGGAGAGAGGCCCAAGCAAGATGCGCCCCGAGGAGCGTCATGCCACATGTCACTACTCGGTCTGACTGAGCGCCTCCAGGAGAGAGGCCCAAGCAAGACGCGCCCCGAGGAGCGTCTTGCCACGTGTCAACACTGGGTCTGATTGAGGGCCTCCAGGAGAGAGGCCCAAGCAAGACGAAACCCGAGGAGCGTCTTGCCACATGTCAACACTGGGTCTGACAGAGGGCCTCCAGGAGAGAGGCCCAAGCAATACGTGGCCCGAGGAGCGTCTAGCCACATGTCACCACTGGGTCTGACTGAGCGCCTCCAGGAGAGAGGCCCAAGCAAGACGCGCCACGAGGAGCGTCTTGCCACATGTCAGCACTCGGTCTGACTGAGCGCCTCCAGGAGAGAGGCCCAAGCAAGACGGGCCCCGAGGAGCGTCTTGCCACATGTCAACACTAGGTCTGACTGAGCGCCTCCAGGAGAGAGGCCCAAGCAAGACGCGCCCTGTGGAGCGTCTTGCCACATGTCAACACTGGGTCTGACTGAGCGCCTCCAGGAGAGAGGCCCAAGCAAGACGCGCCCCGAGGAGCGTCTTGCCACATGTCAACACTGGGTCTGACTGAGCGCCTCCAGGAGAGAGGCCCAAGCAAGACGTGCCCCGAGGAGCGTCTTGCCACATGTCAACAATGGGTCTGACTGAGCGCCTCCAGGAGAGAGGCCCAAGCAAGACGCGCCCCAAGGAGCGTCTTGCCATATGTCACCACTGGGTCTGACTGAGCACCTCCAGGAGAGAGGCCCAAGCAAGACGCGCCCCGAGGAGCGTCTTGCCACATGTCAGCACTCGGTCTGACTGAGCGCCTCCAGGAGAGAGGCCCAAGCAATACTCTCCCCGAGGAGCGTCTTGCCATATGTCATCAATGGGTCTGACTGAGCGCCTCCAGGAGAGAGGCCCAAGTAAGACGCGCCCCGAGGAGCTTCTTGCCACATGTCAACACTGGGTCTGACTGAGCGCCTCCAGGAGAGAGGCCCAAGCAAGACGTGCCCCGAGGAGCGTCTTGCCACATGTCAACACTGGGTCTGACTGAGCGCCTCCAGGAGAGAGGCCCAAGCAAGACGCGCCCCGAGGAGCGTCTTGCCACATGTCAACACTGGGTCTGACTGAGCGCCTCCAGGAGAGAGGCCCAAGCAAGACGCGCCCCGAGGAGCGTCTTGCCACATGTCAACACTGGGTCTGACTGAGCGCCTCCAGGAGAGAGGCCCAAGCAAGACGCGCCCCGAGGAGTGTCTTGCCACATGTCAACACTGTGTCTGACAGAGGGCCTCCAGGAGAGAGGCCCAAGCAACACGCGCCCCGAGGAGCGTCTTGCCATATGTCACCACTGGGTCTGACTGAGCGCCTCCAGGAGAGAGGCCAAAGCAAGACGCGCCCCGAGGAGCGTCTTGCCACGTGTCAACACTGGGTCTGATTGAGGGCCTCCAGGAGAGAGGCCCAAGTAAGACGCGCCCCGAGGAGCGTCTTGCCACATGTCAGCACTGGGTCTGACTGAGCGCCTCCAGGAGAGAGGCCCAAGCAAGACGCGCCCCGAGGAGAGTCTTGCCACATGTCAACACTGGGTCTGACTGAGCGCCTCCAGGAGAGAGGCCCAAGCAAGACGCGCCCCGAGGAGCGTCTTGCCATATGTCACCACTGGGTCTGACTGAGCGCCTCCAGGAGAGAGGCCCAAGCAAGACGCGCCCCGAGGAGCGTCTTCCCACATGTCAGCACTCGGTCTGACTGAGCGCCTCCAGGAGAGAGGCCCAAGCAATACGCGCCCCGAGGAGCGTCTTGCCATATGTCATCAATGGGTCTGACTGAGCGCCTCCAGGAGAGAGGCCCAAGTAAGACGCGCCCCGAGGAGCGTCTTGCCACATGTCAACACTGGGTCTGACTGAGCGCCTCCAGGACAGAGGCCCAAGCAAGACGTGCCCCGAGGAGCGTCTTGCCACATGTCAACACTGGGTCTGACTGAGCGCCTCCAGGAGAGAGGCCCAAGCAAGACGTGCCCCGAGGAGCGTCTTGCCACATGTCAACAATGGGTCTGACTGAGAGCCTCCAGGAGAGAGGCCCAAACAAGACGCGCCCCGAGGAGCGTCTTGCCATATGTCACCACTGGGTCTGACTGAGCGCCTCCAGGAGAGAGGCCCAAGCAAGACGCGCCCCGAGGAGCGTCTTGCCACATGTCAGCACTCGGTCTGACTGAGCGCCTCCAGGAGAGAGGCCCAAGCAAGACGCGCCCCTAGGAGCGTCTTGCCACATGTCAACACTGGGTCTGACTGAGCGCCTCCAGGAGAGAGGCCCAAGCAAGACACGCCCCGAGGAGTGTCTTGCCACATGTCAACACTGTGTCTGACAGAGGGCCTCCAGGAGAGAGGCCCAAGCAACACGCGCCCCGAGGAGCGTCTTGCCATATGTCACCACTGGGTCTGACTGAGCGCCTCCAGGAGATAGGCCCAAGCAAGACACGCCCCGAGGAGCGTCTTGCCACATGTCAGCACTCGGTCTGACTGAGCGCCTCCAGGAGAGAGGCCCAAGCAAGACGCGCCCCTAGGAGCGTCTTGCCACATGTGAACACTGGGTCTGACAGCGGGCCTCCAGGAGAGAGGCCCAAGCAAGACGCGCCCCGAGGAGTGTCTTGCCACATGTCACCACTGGGTCTGACTGAGCACCTCCAGGAGAGAGGCCCAAGCAAGATGCGCCCCGAGGAGCGTCATGCCACATGTCACTACTCGGTCTGACTGAGCGCCTCCAGGAGAGAGGCCCAAGCAAGACGCGCCCCGAGGAGCGTCTTGCCACGTGTCAACACTGGGTCTGATTGAGGGCCTCCAGGAGAGAGGCCCAAGCAAGACGAAACCCGAGGAGCGTCTTGCCACATGTCAACACTGGGTCTGACAGAGGGCCTCCAGGAGAGAGGCCCAAGCAATACGTGGCCCGAGGAGCGTCTAGCCACATGTCACCACTGGGTCTGACTGAGCGCCTCCAGGAGAGAGGCCCAAGCAAGACGCGCCACGAGGAGCGTCTTGCCACATGTCAGCACTCGGTCTGACTGAGCGCCTCCAGGAGAGAGGCCCAAGCAAGACGGGCCCCGAGGAGCGTCTTGCCACATGTCAACACTAGGTCTGACTGAGCGCCTCCAGGAGAGAGGCCCAAGCAAGACGCGCCCTGTGGAGCGTCTTGCCACATGTCAACACTGGGTCTGACTGAGCGCCTCCAGGAGAGAGGCCCAAGCAAGACGCGCCCCGAGGAGCGTCTTGCCACATGTCAACACTGGGTCTGACTGAGCGCCTCCAGGAGAGAGGCCCAAGCAAGACGTGCCCCGAGGAGCGTCTTGCCACATGTCAACAATGGGTCTGACTGAGCGCCTCCAGGAGAGAGGCCCAAGCAAGACGCGCCCCAAGGAGCGTCTTGCCATATGTCACCACTGGGTCTGACTGAGCACCTCCAGGAGAGAGGCCCAAGCAAGACGCGCCCCGAGGAGCGTCTTGCCACATGTCAGCACTCGGTCTGACTGAGCGCCTCCAGGAGAGAGGCCCAAGCAATACGCTCCCCGAGGAGCGTCTTGCCATATGTCATCAATGGGTCTGACTGAGCGCCTCCAGGAGAGAGGCCCAAGTAAGACGCGCCCCGAGGAGCTTCTTGCCACATGTCAACACTGGGTCTGACTGAGCGCCTCCAGGAGAGAGGCCCAAGCAAGACGTGCCCCGAGGAGCGTCTTGCCACATGTCAACACTGGGTCTGACTGAGCGCCTCCAGGAGAGAGGCCCAAGCAAGACGCGCCCCGAGGAGCGTCTTGCCACATGTCAACACTGGGTCTGACTGAGCGCCTCCAGGAGAGAGGCCCAAGCAAGACGCGCCCCGAGGAGCGTCTTGCCACATGTCAACACTGGGTCTGACTGAGCGCCTCCAGGAGAGAGGCCCAAGCAAGACGTGCCCCGAGGAGCGTCTTGCCACATGTCAACAATGGGTCTGACTGAGCGCCTCCAGGAGAGAGGCCCAAGCAAGACGCGCCCCAAGGAGCGTCTTGCCATATGTCAACACTGGGTCTGACTGAGCACCTCCAGGAGAGAGGCCCAAGCAAGACGCGCCCCGAGGAGCGTCTTGCCACATGTCAGCACTCGGTCTGACTGAGCGCCTCCAGGAGAGAGGCCCAAGCAATACGCTCCCCGAGGAGCGTCTTGCCATATGTCATCAATGGGTCTGACTGAGCGCCTCCAGGAGAGAGGCCCAAGTAAGACGCGCCCCGAGGAGCGTCTTGCCACATGTCAACACTGGGTCTGACTGAGCGTCTCCAGGAGAGAGGCCCAAGCAAGACGTGCCCCGAGGAGCGTCTTGCCACTTGTCAACACTGGGTCTGACTGAGCGCCTCCAGGAGAGAGGCCCAAGCAAGACGCGCCCCGAGGAGCGTCTTGCCACATGTCAACACTGGGTCTGACTGAGCGCCTCCAGGAGAGAGGCCCAAGCAAGACGTGCCCCGAGTAGCGTCTTGCCACATGTCAGCACTCGGTCTGACTGAGCGCCTCCAGGAGAGAGGCCCAAGCAAGACGCGCCCCTAGGAGCATCTTGCCACATGTCAACACTGGGTCTGACTGAGCGCCTCCAGGAGAGAGGCCCAAGCAAGACACGCCCCGAGGAGTGTCTTGCCACATGTCAACACTGTGTCTGACAGAGGGCCTCCAGGAGAGAGGCCCAAGAAACACGCGCCCCGAGGAGCGTCTTGCCATATGTCACCACTGGGTCTGACTGAGCGCCTCCAGGAGATAGGCCCAAGCAAGACACGCCCCGAGGAGCGTCTTGCCACATGTCAGCACTAGGTCTGACTGAGCGCCTCCAGGAGAGAGGCCCAAGCAAGACGCGCCCCTAGGAGCGTCTTGCCACATGTCAACACTGGGTCTGACAGCGGGCCTCCAGGAGAGAGGCCCAAGCAAGACGCGCCCCGAGGAGTGTCTTGCCACATGTCACCACTGGGTCTGACTGAGCACCTCCAGGAGAGAGGCCCAAGCAAGATGCGCCCCGAGGAGCGTCATGCCACATGTCACTACTCGGTCTGACTGAGCGCCTCCAGGAGAGAGGCCCAAGCAAGACGCGCCCCGAGGAGCGTCTTGCCACGTGTCAACACTTGGTCAGATTGAGGGCCTCCAGGAGAGAGGCCCAAGCAAGACGAAACCCAAGGAGCGTCTTGCCACATGTCAACACTGGGTCTGACAGAGGGCCTCCAGGAGAGAGGCCCAAGCAATACGTGGCCCGAGGAGCGTCTAGCCACATGTCACCACTGGGTCTGACTGAGCGCCTCCAGGAGAGAGGCCCAAGCAAGACGCGCCACGAGGAGCGTCTTGCCACATGTCAGCACTCGGTCTGACTGAGCGCCTCCAGGAGAGAGGCCCAAGCAAGACGGGCCCCGAGGAGCGTCTTGCCACATGTCAGCACTCGGTCTGACTGAGCGCCCCCAGGAGAGAGGCCCAAGCAATACGCGCCCCGAGGAATGTCATGCCATATGTCACCACTGGGTCTGACTGAGCGCCTCCAGGAGAGAGGCCCAAGCAAGACGCGCCCCGAGGAGCGTCTTGCCACATGTCAGCACTCGGTCTGACTGAGCGCCTCCAGGAGAGAGGCCCAAGCAAGACGCGCCCCGAGGAGCGTCTTGCCACATGTCAACACTGGGTCTGACTGAGCGCCTCCAGGAGAGAGGCCCAAGCAAGACGCGCCCCGAGGAGTGTCTTGCCACATGTCAACACTGTGTCTGACAGAGGGCCTCCAGGAGAGAGGCCCAAGCAACACGCGCCCCGAGGAGCGTCTTGCCATATGTCACCACTGGGTATGACTGAGCGCCTCCAGGAGAGAGGCCCAAGCAAGACGCGCCCCGAGGAGCGTCTTGCCACATGTCAACACTCGGTCTGACTGAGCGCCTCCACGAGAGAGGCCAAAGGAAGACGCGCCCCGAGGAGCGTCTTGCCACGTGTCAACACTGGGTCTGATTGAGGGCCTCCAGGAGAGAGGCCCAAGTAAGACGCGCCCCGAGGAGCGTCTTGCCACATGTCAACACTGGGTCTGACTGAGCGCCTCCAGGAGAGAGGCCCAAGCAAGACGCGCCCTGTGGAGCGTCTTGCCACATGTCAACACTGGGTCTGACTGAGCGCCTCCAGGAGAGAGGCCCAAGCAAGACGCGCCCCGAGGAGCGTCTTGCCACATGTCAGCACTCGGTCTGACTGAGCGCCTCCAGGAGAGAGGCCCAAGCAATACGCGCCCCGAGGAGCGTCTTGCCATATGTCATCAATGGGTCTGACTGAGCGCCTCCAGGAGAGAGGCCCAAGTAAGACGCGCCCCGAGGAGCGTCTTGCCACATGTCAACACTGGGTCTGACTGAGCGCCTCCAGGACAGAGGCCCAAGCAAGACGTGCCCCGAGGAGCGTCTTGCCACATGTCAACACTGGGTCTGACTGAGCGCCTCCAGGAGAGAGGCCCAAGCAAGACGTGCCCCGAGGAGCGTCTTGCCATATGTCATCAATGGGTCTGACTGAGCGCCTCCAGGAGAGAGGCCCAAGTAAGACGCGCCCCGAGGAGCGTCTTGCCACATGTCAACACTGGGTCTGACTGAGCGCCTCCAGGAGAGAGGCCCAAGCAAGACGTGGCCCGAGGATCGTCTTGCCACATGTCAACACTGGGTCTGACTGTGCGCCTCCAGGAGAGAGGCCCAAGCAAGACGCGCCCCGAGGAGCGTCTTGCCACATGTCAACACTGGGTCTGACTGAGCGCCTCCAGGAGAGAGGCCCAAGCAAGACGTGCCCCGAGTAGCGTCTTGCCACATGTCAACAATGGGTCTGACTGAGCGCCTCCAGGAGAGAGGCCCAAGCAAGACGTGCCCCGAGGAGCGTCTTGCCACTTGTCAACACTGGGTCTGACTGAGCGCCTCCAGGAGAGAGGCCCAAGCAAGACGCGCCCCGAGGAGCGTCTTGCCACATGTCAACACTGGGTCTGACTGAGCGCCTCCAGGAGAGAGGCCCAAGCAAGACGTGCCCCGAGTAGCGTCTTGCCACATGTCAGCACTCGGTCTGACTGAGCGCCTCCAGGAGAGAGGCCCAAGCAAGACGCGCCCCTAGGAGCATCTTGCCACATGTCAACACTGGGTCTGACTGAGCGCCTCCAGGAGAGAGGCCCAAGCAAGACACGCCCCGAGGAGTGTCTTGCCACATGTCAACACTGTGTCTGACAGAGGGCCTCCAGGAGAGAGGCCCAAGAAACACGCGCCCCGAGGAGCGTCTTGCCATATGTCACCACTGGGTCTGACTGAGCGCCTCCAGGAGATAGGCCCAAGCAAGACACGCCCCGAGGAGCGTCTTGCCACATGTCAGCACTAGGTCTGACTGAGCGCCTCCAGGAGAGAGGCCCAAGCAAGACGCGCCCCTAGGAGCGTCTTGCCACATGTCAACACTGGGTCTGACAGCGGGCCTCCAGGAGAGAGGCCCAAGCAAGACGCGCCCCGAGGAGTGTCTTGCCACATGTCACCACTGGGTCTGACTGAGCACCTCCAGGAGAGAGGCCCAAGCAAGATGCGCCCCGAGGAGCGTCATGCCACATGTCACTACTCGGTCTGACTGAGCGCCTCCAGGAGAGAGGCCCAAGCAAGACGCGCCCCGAGGAGCGTCTTGCCACGTGTCAACACTTGGTCAGATTGAGGGCCTCCAGGAGAGAGGCCCAAGCAAGACGAAACCCAAGGAGCGTCTTGCCACATGTCAACACTGGGTCTGACAGAGGGCCTCCAGGAGAGAGGCCCAAGCAATACGTGGCCCGAGGAGCGTCTAGCCACATGTCACCACTGGGTCTGACTGAGCGCCTCCAGGAGAGAGGTCCAAGCAAGACGCGCCACGAGGAGCGTCTTGCCACATGTCAGCACTCGGTCTGACTGAGCGCCTCCAGGAGAGAGGCCCAAGCAAGACGGGCCCCGAGGAGCGTCTTGCCACATGTCAGCACTCGGTCTGACTGAGCGCCCCCAGGAGAGAGGCCCAAGCAATACGCGCCCCGAGGAATGTCATGCCATATGTCACCACTGGGTCTGACTGAGCGCCTCCAGGAGAGAGGCCCAAGCAAGACGCGCCCCGAGGAGCGTCTTGCCACATGTCAGCACTCGGTCTGACTGAGCGCCTCCAGGAGAGAGGCCCAAGCAAGACGCGCCCCGAGGAGCGTCTTGCCACATGTCAACACTGGGTCTGACTGAGCGCCTCCAGGAGAGAGGCCCAAGCAAGACGCGCCCCGAGGAGTGTCTTGCCACATGTCAACACTGTGTCTGACAGAGGGCCTCCAGGAGAGAGGCCCAAGCAACACGCGCCCCGAGGAGCGTCTTGCCATATGTCACCACTGGGTATGACTGAGCGCCTCCAGGAGAGAGGCCCAAGCAAGACGCGCCCCGAGGAGCGTCTTGCCACATGTCAACACTCGGTCTGACTGAGCGCCTCCACGAGAGAGGCCAAAGGAAGACGCGCCCCGAGGAGCGTCTTGCCACGTGTCAACACTGGGTCTGATTGAGGGCCTCCAGGAGAGAGGCCCAAGTAAGACGCGCCCCGAGGAGCGTCTTGCCACATGTCAACACTGGGTCTGACTGAGCGCCTCCAGGAGAGAGGCCCAAGCAAGACGCGCCCTGTGGAGCGTCTTGCCACATGTCAACACTGGGTCTGACTGAGCGCCTCCAGGAGAGAGGCCCAAGCAAGACGCGCCCTGTGGAGCGTCTTGCCACATGTCAACACTGGGTCTGACTGAGCGCCTCCAGGAGAGAGGCCCAAGCAAGACGCGCCCCGAGGAGCGTCTTGCCACATGTCAGCACTCGGTCTGACTGAGCGCCTCCAGGAGAGAGGCCCAAGCAAGACGCGCCCCGAGGAGCGTCTTGCCATATGTCAACAATGGGTCTGACTGAGCGCCTCCAGGAGAGAGGCCCAAGCAAGACGCGCCCCTAGGAGCGTCTTGCCACATGTCAACACTGGGTCTGACTGAGCGCCTCCAGGAGAGAGGCCCAAGCAAGACGCGCCCCGAGGAGTGTCTTGCCACATGTCAACACTGTGTCTGACAGAGGGCCTCCAGGTGAGAGGCCCAAGCAACACGCGCCCCGAGGAGCGTCTTGCCATATGTCACCACTGGGTCTGACTGAGTGCCTCCAGGAGAGAGGCCCAAGCAAGACATGCCCCGACGAGCGTCTTGCCACATGTCAGCACTCGGTCTGACTGAGCGCCTCCAGGAGAGAGGCCCAAGCAAGACGCGCCCCTAGGAGCGTCTTGCCACATGTCAACACTTGGTCTGACAGCGGGCCTCCAGGAGAGAGGCCCAAGCAAGACGCGCCCCGAGGAGTGTCTTGCCACATGTCACCACTGGGTCTGACTGAGCGCCTCCAGGAGAGAGGCCCAAACAAGACGCGCCCCGAGGAGCGTCATGCCAAATGTCACTACTCGGTCTGACTGAGCGCCTCCAGGAGAGAGGCCCAAGCAAGACGCGCCCCGAGGAGCGTCTTGCCACATGTCAACACTGGGTCTGACAGAGGGCCTCCAGGAGAGAGGCCCAAGCAATACATGCCCCGAGGAGCGTCTAGCCACATGTCACCACTGGGTCTGACTGAGCGCCTCCAGGAGAGAGGCCCAAGCAAGACGCGCCCCGAGGAGCGTCTTGCCGCATGTCAGCACTCGGTCTGACTGAGCGCCTCCAGGAGAGAGGCCCAAGCAAGACGCGCCCCGAGGAGCGTCTTGCCACATGTCACCAATGGGGCTGACTGAGAGCCTCCAGGAGAGAGGCCCAAGCAAGACGCGCCCCGAGGAGTGTCTTGCCACATGTCAACACTGGGTCTGACTGAGCGTCTCCAGGAGAGAGGCCCAAGTAAGACGCGCCCCGAGGAGCATCTTGCCACATGTCAACACTGGGTCTGACTGAGCGCCTCCAGGAGAGAGGCCCAAGCACGACGAGCCCCGAGGAGTGTCTTGACACTTGTCAACACTGGGTCTGACTGAGGGCCTCCATGAGAGAAGCCCAAGCAAGACGCGCCCCGAGGAGTGTCTTGCCGCATGTCAACACTGCGTCTGACAGAGGGCCTCCAGGAGAGAGGCCCAAGCAATACGCGCCCCGAGGAGCGTCTTGCCATATGTCACCACTGGGTCTGACTGAGCGCCTCCAGGAGAGAGGCCCAAACAAGACGCGCCCGGAGGAGCGTCTTGCCACATGTCAGCACTCGGTCTGACTGAGCACCTCCAGGAGAGAGGCCCAAACAAGACGCGCCCCGAGGAGCGTCTTGCCACATGTCAGCACTCGGTCAGACTGAGCGCCTCCACTAGAGAGGCCCAAGCACGACGCGCCCCGAGGAGCGTCTTGCCACATGTCACCATTGGGTCTGACTGAGAGCCTCCAGGAGATAGGCCCAAGCAAGACGCGCCCCGAGGAGCGTCTTGCCACATGTCAACACTGGGTCTGACTGAGCGCCTCCAGGAGAGAGGCCCAAGCAAGATGCGCACCGAGGAGCGTCTTGCCACATGTCAGCACTCGGTCTGACTGAGCGCCTCAAGGAGAGAGGCCCAAGCAAGACGCGCCCCTAGGAGCGTCTTGCCACATGTCAACACTGGGTCTGACAGAGGGCCGCCAGGAGAGAGGCCCAAGCAAGACGCGCCCCGAGGAGTGTCTTGCCACATGTCACAACTGGGTCTGACTGAGCGCCTCCAGGAGAGAGGCCCAAGCAAGACGTGCCCCGAGGAGCGTCTTGCCACATGTCAACAATGGGTCTGACTGAGCGCCTCCAGGAGAGAGGCCCAAGCAAGACGTGCCCCGAGGAGTGTCTTGACACTTGTCAACACTGGGTCTGACTGAGGGCCTCCATGAGAGAAGCCCAAGCAAGACGCACCCCGAGGAGTGTCTTGCCACATGTCAACACTGGGTCTGACAGAGGGACCTCCAGGAGAGAGGCCCAAGCAAAACGCGCCCCGAGGAGCGTCTTGCCATATGTCACCACTGGGTCTGACTGAGCGCCTCCAGGAGAGAGGCCCAAGCAAGACGCGCCCCGAGGAGCGTCTTGCCACATGTCAGCACTCGGTCTGACTGAGCGCCTCCAGGAGAGAGAGCCAAGCATGACGCGCCCCTAGGAGCGTCTTGCCACATGTCAACACTGGGTCTGACAGAGGGCCTCCAGGAGAGAGGCCCAAGCAAGACGCGCCCCGAGGAGTGTCTTGCCACATGTCAACACTGGGTCTGACTGAGCGCCTCCAGGAGAGAGGCCCAAGCAAGATGCGCCCCGAGGAGCGTCTTGACACATGTCAACACTGGGTCTGACTGAGGGCCTCAATGAGAGAAGCCCAAGCAAGACGCGCCCCGAGGAGCGTCTTGCCACATGTCAACACTGGGTCTGACAGAGGGCCTCCAGGAGAGAGGCCCAATCAATACGTGCCCTGAGGAGCGTCTTGCCACATGTCACCACTGGGTCTGACTGAGCGCCTCCAGGAGAGAGGCCCAAATAAGACGCGCCCCGAGGAGCGTCTTGCCACATGTCAACAATGGGTCTGACTGAGCGCCTCCAGGAGAGAGGCCCAAGCAAGACGCGCCCCGAGGAGCTTCTTGACACTTGTCAATACTGGGTCTGACTGGGGGCCTCCATGAGAGAGGCCCAAGCAAGACGTGCCCCGAGGAGCGTCTTGCCACATGTCAACACTGGGTCTGACAGAGGGCCTCCAGGAGAGAGGCCCAAGCAATGCGTGCCCCGAGGAGCGTCTAGCCACATGTAGACACTGGGTCTGACTGAGCGCCTCCAGGAGAGAGGCCCAAGCAAGACGCGCACCGAGGAGCGTCTTGCCACATGTCAACAATGGGTCTGACTGAGCGCCTCCAGGAGAGAGGCCCAAGCAAGACGCGCCCCGAGGAGTGTCTTGACACTTGTCAACACTGGGTCTGACTGAGGGCCTCCATGAGAGAGGCCCAAGCAAGACGTGCCCCGAGTAGCGTCTGGCCACATGTCAGCACTCGGTCTGACTGAGCGCCTCCAGGAGAGAGGCCCAAGCAAGACGCGCCCCTAGGAGCGTCTTGCCACATGTCAACACTGGGTCTGACTGAGCGCCTCCAGGAGAGAGGCCCAAGCAAGACACGCCCCGAGGAGTGTCTTGCCACATGTCAACACTGTGTCTGACAGAGGGCCTCCAGGAGAGAGGCCCAAGCAACACGCGCCCCGAGGAGCGTCTTGCCATATGTCACCACTGGGTCTGACTGAGCGCCTCCAGGAGATAGGCCCAAGCAAGACACGCCCCGAGGAGCGTCTTGCCACATGTCAGCACTAGGTCTGACTGAGCGCCTCCAGGAGAGAGGCCCAAGCAAGACGCGCCCCTAGGAGGGTCTTGCCACATGTCAACACTGGGTCTGACAGCGGGCCTCCAGGAGAGAGGCCCAAGCAAGACGCGCCCCGAGGAGTGTCTTGCCACATGTCACCACTGGGTCTGACTGAGCACCTCCAGGAGAGAGGCCCAAGCAAGATGCGCCCCGAGGAGCGTCATGCCACATGTCACTACTCGGTCTGACTGAGCGCCTCCAGGAGAGAGGCCCAAGCAAGACGCGCCCCGAGGAGCGTCTTGCCACGTGTCAACACTTGGTCTGATTGAGGGCCTCCAGGAGAGAGGCCCAAGCAAGACGAAACCCGAGGAGCGTCTTGCCACATGTCAACACTGGGTCTGACAGAGGGCCTCCAGGAGAGAGGCCCAAGCAATACGTGGCCCGAGGAGCGTCTAGCCACATGTCACCACTGGGTCTGACTGAGCGCCTCCAGGAGAGAGGCCCAAGCAAGACGCGCCACGAGGAGCGTCTTGCCACATGTCAGCACTCGGTCTGACTGAGCGCCTCCAGGAGAGAGGCCCAAGCAAGACGGGCCCCGAGGAGCGTCTTGCCACATGTCAGCACTCGGTCTGACTGAGCGCCCCCAGGAGAGAGGCCCAAGCAATACGCGCCCCGAGGAATGTCATGCCATATGTCACCACTGGGTCTGACTGAGCGCCTCCAGGAGAGAGGCCCAAGCAAGACGCGCCCCGAGGAGCGTCTTGCCACATGTCAGCACTCGGTCTGACTGAGCGCCTCCAGGAGAGAGGCCCAAGCAAGACGCTCCCCGAGGAGCGTCTTGCCACATGTCAACACTGGGTCTGACTGAGCGCCTCCAGGAGAGAGGCCCAAGCAAGACGCGCCCCGAGGAGTGTCTTGCCACATGTCAACACTGTGTCTGACAGAGGGCCTCCAGGAGAGAGGCCCAAGCAACACGCGCCCTGAGGAGCGTCTTGCCATATGTCACCACTGGGTATGACTGAGCGCCTCCAGGAGAGAGGCCCAAGCAAGACGCGCCCCGAGGAGCGTCTTGCCACATGTCAACACTCGGTCTGACTGAGCGCCTCCACGAGAGAGGCCAAAGGAAGACGCGCCCCGAGGAGCGTCTTGCCACGTGTCAACACTGGGTCTGATTGAGGGCCTCCAGGAGAGAGGCCCAAGTAAGACGCGCCCCGAGGAGCGTCTTGCCACATGTCAACACTGGGTCTGACTGAGCGCCTCCAGGAGAGAGGCCCAAGCAAGACGCGCCCTGTGGAGCGTCTTGCCACATGTCAACACTGGGTCTGACTGAGCGCCTCCAGGAGAGAGGCCCAAGCAAGACGCGCCCCGAGGAGCGTCTTGCCACATGTCAGCACTCGGTCTGACTGAGCGCCTCCAGGAGAGAGGCCCAAGCAATACGCGCCCCGAGGAGCGTCTTGCCATATGTCATCAATGGGTCTGACTGAGCGCCTCCAGGAGAGAGGCCCAAGTAAGACGCGCCCCGAGGAGCGTCTTGCCACATGTCAACACTGGGTCTGACTGAGCGCCTCCAGGACAGAGGCCCAAGCAAGACGTGCCCCGAGGAGCGTCTTGCCACATGTCAACACTGGGTCTGACTGAGCGCCTCCAGGAGAGAGGCCCAAGCAAGACGTGCCCCGAGGAGCGTCTTGCCATATGTCATCAATGGGTCTGACTGAGCGCCTCCAGGAGAGAGGCCCAAGTAAGACGCGCCCCGAGGAGCGTCTTGCCACATGTCAACACTGGGTCTGACTGAGCGCCTCCAGGAGAGAGGCCCAAGCAAGACGTGCCCCGAGGAGCGTCTTGCCACATGTCAACACTGGGTCTGACTGAGCGCCTCCAGGAGAGAGGCCCAAGCAAGACGCGCCCCGAGGAGCGTCTTGCCACATGTCAACACTGGGTCTGACTGAGCGCCTCCAGGAGAGAGGCCCAAGCAAGACGTGCCCCGAGTAGCGTCTTGCCACATGTCAACAATGGGTCTGACTGAGCGCCTCCAGGAGAGAGGCCCAAGCAAGACGCGCCCCGAGGAGCGTCTTGCCATATGTCACCACTGGGTCTGACTGAGCGCCTCCAGGAGAGAGGCCCAAGCAAGACGCGCCCCGAGGAGCGTCTTGCCACATGTCAGCACTGGGTCTGACTGAGCGCCTCCAGGAGAGAGGCCCAAGCAATACGCGCCCCGAGGAGCGTCTTGCCATATGTCAACAATGGGTCTGACTGAGCGCCTCCAGGAGAGAGGCCCAAGCAAGACGCGCCCCTAGGAGCGTCTTGCCACATGTCAACACTGGGTCTGACTGAGCGCCTCCAGGAGAGAGGCCCAAGCAAGACGCGCCCCGAGGAGTGTCTTGCCACATGTCAACACTGTGTCTGACAGAGGGCCTCCAGGTGAGAGGCCCAAGCAACACGCGCCCCGAGGAGCGTCTTGCCATATGTCACCACTGGGTCTGACTGAGTGCCTCCAGGAGAGAGGCCCAAGCAAGACATGCCCCGAGGAGCGTCTTGCCACATGTCAGCACTCGGTCTGACTGAGCGCCTCCAGGAGAGAGGCCCAAGCAAGACGCGCCCCTAGGAGCGTCTTGCCACATGTCAACACTTGGTCTGACAGCGGGCCTCCAGGAGAGAGGCCCAAGCAAGACGCGCCCCGAGGAGTGTCTTGCCACATGTCACCACTGGGTCTGACTGAGCGCCTCCAGGAGAGAGGCCCAAACAAGACGCGCCCCGAGGAGCGTCATGCCAAATGTCACTACTCGGTCTGACTGAGCGCCTCCAGGAGAGAGGCCCAAGCAAGACGCGCCCCGAGGAGCGTCTTGCCACATGTCAACACTGGGTCTGACAGAGGGCCTCCAGGAGAGAGGCCCAAGCAATACATGCCCCGAGGAGCGTCTAGCCACATGTCACCACTGGGTCTGACTGAGCGCCTCCAGGAGAGAGGCCCAAGCAAGACGCGCCCCGAGGAGCGTCTTGCCGCATGTCAGCACTCGGTCTGACTGAGCGCCTCCAGGAGAGAGGCCCAAGCAAGACGCGCCCCGAGGAGCGTCTTGCCACATGTCACCAATGGGGCTGACTGAGAGCCTCCAGGAGAGAGGCCCAAGCAAGACGCGCCCCGAGGAGCGTCTTGCCACATGTCAACACTGGGTCTGACTGAGCAACTCCAGGAGAGAGGCCCAAGTAAGACGCGCCCCGAGGAGCATCTTGCCACATGTCAACACTGGGTCTGACTGAGCGCCTCCAGGAGAGAGGCCCAAGCACGACGAGCCCCGAGGAGTGTCTTGACACTTGTCAACACTGGGTCTGACTGAGGGCCTCCATGAGAGAAGCCCAAGCAAGACGCGCCCCGAGGAGTGTCTTGCCGCATGTCAACACTGCGTCTGACAGAGGGCCTCCAGGAGAGAGGCCCAAGCAATACGCGCCCCGAGGAGCGTCTTGCCATATGTCACCACTGGGTCTGACTGAGCGCCTCCAGGAGAGAGGCCCAAGCAAGACGCGCCCGGAGGAGCGTCTTGCCACATGTCAGCACTCGGTCTGACTGAGCACCTCCAGGAGAGAGGCCCAAACAAGACGCGCCCCGAGGAGCGTCTTGCCACATGTCAGCACTCGGTCAGACTGAGCGCCTCCACTAGAGAGGCCCAAGCACGACGCGCCCCGAGGAGCGTCTTGCCACATGTCACCATTGGGTCTGACTGAGAGCCTCCAGGAGATAGGCCCAAGCAAGACGCGCCCCGAGGAGCGTCTTGCCACATGTCAACACTGGGTCTGACTGAGCGCCTCCAGGAGAGAGGCCCAAGCAAGATGCGCACCGAGGAGCGTCTTGCCACATGTCAGCACTCGGTCTGACTGAGCGCCTCAAGGAGAGAGGCCCAAGCAAGACGCGCCCCTAGGAGCGTCTTGCCACATGTCAAAACTGGGTCTGACAGAGGGCCGCCAGGAGAGAGGCCCAAGCAAGACGCGCCCCGAGGAGTGTCTTGCCACATGTCACCACTGGGTCTGACTGAGCGCCTCCAGGAGAGAGGCCCAAGCAAGACGTGCCCCGAGGAGCGTCTTGCCACATGTCAACAATGGGTCTGACTGAGCGCCTCCAGGAGAGAGGCCTAAGCAAGACGTGCCCCGAGGAGTGTCTTGACACTTGTCAACACTGGGTCTGACTGAGGGCCTCCATGAGAGAAGCCCAAGCAAGACGCACCCCGAGGAGTGTCTTGCCACATGTCAACACTGGGTCTGACAGAGGGACCTCTAGGAGAGAGGCCCAAGCAAAACGCGCCCCGAGGAGCGTCTTGCCATATGTCACCACTGGGTCTGACTGAGCGCCTCCAGGAGAGAGGCCCAAGCAAGACGCGCCCCGAGGAGCGTCTTGCCACATGTCAGCACTCGGTCTGACTGAGCGCCTCCAGGAGAGAGAGCCAAGCATGACGCGCCCCTAGGAGCGTCTTGCCACATGTCAACACTGGGTCTGACAGAGGGCCTCCAGGAGAGAGGCCCAAGCAAGACGCGCCCCGAGGAGTGTCTTGCCACATGTCAACACTGGGTCTGACTGAGCGCCTCCAGGAGAGAGGCCCAAGCAAGATGCGCCCCGAGGAGCGTCTTGACACATGTCAACACTGGGTCTGACTGAGGGCCTCAATGAGAGAAGCCCAAGCAAGACGCGCCCCGAGGAGCGTCTTGCCACATGTCAACACTGGGTCTGACAGAGGGCCTCCAGGAGAGAGGCCCAATCAATACGTGCCCTGAGGAGCGTCTTGCCACATGTCACCACTGGGTCTGACTGAGCGCCTCCAGGAGAGAGGCCCAAATAAGACGCGCCCCGAGGAGCGTCTTGCCACATGTCAACAATGGGTCTGACTGAGCGCCTCCAGGAGAGAGGCCCAAGCAAGACGCGCCCCGAGGAGCTTCTTGACACTTGTCAATACTGGGTCTGACTGGGGGCCTCCATGAGAGAGGCCCAAGCAAGACGTGCCCCGAGGAGCGTCTTGCCACATGTCAACACTGGGTCTGACAGAGGGCCTCCAGGAGAGAGGCCCAAGCAATGCGTGCCCCGAGGAGCGTCTAGCCACATGTCAACACTGGGTCTGACTGAGCGCCTCCAGGAGAGAGGCCCAAGCAAGACGCGCACCGAGGAGCGTCTTGCAACATGTCAGCACTCGGTCTGACAGAGGGCCTCCAGGAGAGAGGCCCAAGCAATGCGTGCCCCGAGGAGCGTCTAGCCACATGTAGACACTGGGTCTGACTGAGCGCCTCCAGGAGAGAGGCCCAAGCAAGACGCGCACCGAGGAGCGTCTTGCCACATGTCAACAATGGGTCTGACTGAGCGCCTCCAGGAGAGAGGCCCAAGCAAGACGCGCCCCGAGGAGTGTCTTGACACTTGTCAACACTGGGTCTGACTGAGGGCCTCCATGAGAGAGGCCCAAGCAAGACGTGCCCCGAGTAGCGTCTTGCCACATGTCAGCACTCGGTCTGACTGAGCGCCTCCAGGAGAGAGGCCCAAGCAAGACGCGCCCCTAGGAGCGTCTTGCCACATGTCAACACTGGGTCTGACTGAGCGCCTCCAGGAGAGAGGCCCAAGCAAGACACGCCCCGAGGAGTGTCTTGCCACATGTCAACACTGTGTCTGACAGAGGGCCTCCAGGAGAGAGGCCCAAGCAACACGCGCCCCGAGGAGCGTCTTGCCATATGTCACCACTGGGTCTGACTGAGCGCCTCCAGGAGATAGGCCCAAGCAAGACACGCCCCGAGGAGCGTCTTGCCACATGTCAGCACTAGGTCTGACTGAGCGCCTCCAGGAGAGAGGCCCAAGCAAGACGCGCCCCTAGGAGCGTCTTGCCACATGTCAACACTGGGTCTGACAGCGGGCCTCCAGGAGAGAGGCCCAAGCAAGACGCGCCCCGAGGAGTGTCTTGCCACATGTCACCACTGGGTCTGACTGAGCACCTCCAGGAGAGAGGCCCAAGCAAGATGCGCCCCGAGGAGCGTCATGCCACATGTCACTACTCGGTCTGACTGAGCGCCTCCAGGAGAGAGGCCCAAGCAAGACGCGCCCCGAGGAGCGTCTTGCCACGTGTCAACACTTGGTCTGATTGAGGGCCTCCAGGAGAGAGGCCCAAGCAAGACGAAACCCAAGGAGCGTCTTGCCACATGTCAACACTGGGTCTGACAGAGGGCCTCCAGGAGAGAGGCCCAAGCAATACGTGGCCCGAGGAGCGTCTAGCCACATGTCACCACTGGGTCTGACTGAGCGCCTCCAGGAGAGAGGCCCAAGCAAGACGCGCCACGAGGAGCGTCTTGCCACATGTCAGCACTCGGTCTGACTGAGCGCCTCCAGGAGAGAGGCCCAAGCAAGACGGGCCCCGAGGAGCGTCTTGCCACATGTCAGCACTCGGTCTGACTGAGCGCCCCCAGGAGAGAGGCCCAAGCAATACGCGCCCCGAGGAATGTCATGCCATATGTCACCACTGGGTCTGACTGAGCGCCTCCAGGAGAGAGGCCCAAGCAAGACGCGCCCCGAGGAGCGTCTTGCCACATGTCAGCACTCGGTCTGACTGAGCGCCTCCAGGAGAGAGGCCCAAGCAAGACGCGCCCCGAGGAGCGTCTTGCCACATGTCAACACTGGGTCTGACTGAGCGCCTCCAGGAGAGAGGCCCAAGCAAGACGCGCCCCGAGGAGTGTCTTGCCACATGTCAACACTGTGTCTGACAGAGGGCCTCCAGGAGAGAGGCCCAAGCAACACGCGCCCTGAGGAGCGTCTTGCCATATGTCACCACTGGGTATGACTGAGCGCCTCCAGGAGAGAGGCCCAAGCAAGACGCGCCCCGAGGAGCGTCTTGCCACATGTCAACACTCGGTCTGACTGAGCGCCTCCACGAGAGAGGCCAAAGGAAGACGCGCCCCGAGGAGCGTCTTGCCACGTGTCAACACTGGGTCTGATTGAGGGCCTCCAGGAGAGAGGCCCAAGTAAGACGCGCCCCGAGGAGCGTCTTGCCACATGTCAACACTGGGTCTGACTGAGCGCCTCCAGGAGAGAGGCCCAAGCAAGACGCGCCCTGTGGAGCGTCTTGCCACATGTCAACACTGGGTCTGACTGAGCGCCTCCAGGAGAGAGGCCCAAGCAAGACGCGCCCCGAGGAGCGTCTTGCCACATGTCAGCACTCGGTCTGACTGAGCGCCTCCAGGAGAGAGGCCCAAGCAATACGCGCCCCGAGGAGCGTCTTGCCATATGTCATCAATGGGTCTGACTGAGCGCCTCCAGGAGAGAGGCCCAAGTAAGACGCGCCCCGAGGAGCGTCTTGCCACATGTCAACACTGGGTCTGACTGAGCGCCTCCAGGACAGAGGCCCAAGCAAGACGTGCCCCGAGGAGCGTCTTGCCACATGTCAACACTGGGTCTGACTGAGCGCCTCCAGGAGAGAGGCCCAAGCAAGACGTGCCCCGAGGAGCGTCTTGCCATATGTCATCAATGGGTCTGACTGAGCGCCTCCAGGAGAGAGGCCCAAGTAAGACGCGCCCCGAGGAGCGTCTTGCCACATGTCAACACTGGGTCTGACTGAGCGCCTCCAGGAGAGAGGCCCAAGCAAGACGTGCCCCGAGGAGCGTCTTGCCACATGTCAACACTGGGTCTGACTGAGCGCCTCCAGGAGAGAGGCCCAAGCAAGACGCGCCCCGAGGAGCGTCTTGCCACATGTCAACACTGGGTCTGACTGAGCGCCTCCAGGAGAGAGGCCCAAGCAAGACGTGCCCCGAGTAGCGTCTTGCCACATGTCAACAATGGGTCTGACTGAGCGCCTCCAGGAGAGAGGCCCAAGCAAGACGCGCCCCGAGGAGCGTCTTGCCATATGTCACCACTGGGTCTGACTGAGCGCCTCCAGGAGAGAGGCCCAAGCAAGACGCGCCCCGAGGAGCGTCTTGCCACATGTCAGCACTGGGTCTGACTGAGCGCCTCCAGGAGAGAGGCCCAAGCAATACGCGCCCCGAGGAGCGTCTTGCCATATGTCAACAATGGGTCTGACTGAGCGCCTCCAGGAGAGAGGCCCAAGCAAGACGCGCCCCTAGGAGCGTCTTGCCACATGTCAACACTGGGTCTGACTGAGCGCCTCCAGGAGAGAGGCCCAAGCAAGACGCGCCCCGAGGAGTGTCTTGCCACATGTCAACACTGTGTCTGACAGAGGGCCTCCAGGTGAGAGGCCCAAGCAACACGCGCCCCGAGGAGCGTCTTGCCATATGTCACCACTGGGTCTGACTGAGTGCCTCCAGGAGAGAGGCCCAAGCAAGACATGCCCCGAGGAGCGTCTTGCCACATGTCAGCACTCGGTCTGACTGAGCGCCTCCAGGAGAGAGGCCCAAGCAAGACGCGCCCCTAGGAGCGTCTTGCCACATGTCAACACTTGGTCTGACAGCGGGCCTCCAGGAGAGAGGCCCAAGCAAGACGCGCCCCGAGGAGTGTCTTGCCACATGTCACCACTGGGTCTGACTGAGCGCCTCCAGGAGAGAGGCCCAAACAAGACGCGCCCCGAGGAGCGTCATGCCAAATGTCACTACTCGGTCTGACTGAGCGCCTCCAGGAGAGAGGCCCAAGCAAGACGCGCCCCGAGGAGCGTCTTGCCACATGTCAACACTGGGTCTGACAGAGGGCCTCCAGGAGAGAGGCCCAAGCAATACATGCCCCGAGGAGCGTCTAGCCACATGTCACCACTGGGTCTGACTGAGCGCCTCCAGGAGAGAGGCCCAAGCAAGACGCGCCCCGAGGAGCGTCTTGCCGCATGTCAGCACTCGGTCTGACTGAGCGCCTCCAGGAGAGAGGCCCAAGCAAGACGCGCCCCGAGGAGCGTCTTGCCACATGTCACCAATGGGGCTGACTGAGAGCCTCCAGGAGAGAGGCCCAAGCAAGACGCGCCCCGAGGAGCGTCTTGCCACATGTCAACACTGGGTCTGACTGAGCAACTCCAGGAGAGAGGCCCAAGTAAGACGCGCCCCGAGGAGCATCTTGCCACATGTCAACACTGGGTCTGACTGAGCGCCTCCAGGAGAGAGGCCCAAGCACGACGAGCCCCGAGGAGTGTCTTGACACTTGTCAACACTGGGTCTGACTGAGGGCCTCCATGAGAGAAGCCCAAGCAAGACGCGCCCCGAGGAGTGTCTTGCCGCATGTCAACACTGCGTCTGACAGAGGGCCTCCAGGAGAGAGGCCCAAGCAATACGCGCCCCGAGGAGCGTCTTGCCATATGTCACCACTGGGTCTGACTGAGCGCCTCCAGGAGAGAGGCCCAAGCAAGACGCGCCCGGAGGAGCGTCTTGCCACATGTCAGCACTCGGTCTGACTGAGCACCTCCAGGAGAGAGGCCCAAACAAGACGCGCCCCGAGGAGCGTCTTGCCACATGTCAGCACTCGGTCAGACTGAGCGCCTCCACTAGAGAGGCCCAAGCACGACGCGCCCCGAGGAGCGTCTTGCCACATGTCACCATTGGGTCTGACTGAGAGCCTCCAGGAGATAGGCCCAAGCAAGACGCGCCCCGAGGAGCGTCTTGCCACATGTCAACACTGGGTCTGACTGAGCGCCTCCAGGAGAGAGGCCCAAGCAAGATGCGCACCGAGGAGCGTCTTGCCACATGTCAGCACTCGGTCTGACTGAGCGCCTCAAGGAGAGAGGCCCAAGCAAGACGCGCCCCTAGGAGCGTCTTGCCACATGTCAACACTGGGTCTGACAGAGGGCCGCCAGGAGAGAGGCCCAAGCAAGACGCGCCCCGAGGAGTGTCTTGCCACATGTCACCACTGGGTCTGACTGAGCGCCTCCAGGAGAGAGGCCCAAGCAAGACGTGCCCCGAGGAGCGTCTTGCCACATGTCAACAATGGGTCTGACTGAGCGCCTCCAGGAGAGAGGCCTAAGCAAGACGTGCCCCGAGGAGTGTCTTGACACTTGTCAACACTGGGTCTGACTGAGGGCCTCCATGAGAGAAGCCCAAGCAAGACGCACCCCGAGGAGTGTCTTGCCACATGTCAACACTGGGTCTGACAGAGGGACCTCTAGGAGAGAGGCCCAAGCAAAACGCGCCCCGAGGAGCGTCTTGCCATATGTCACCACTGGGTCTGACTGAGCGCCTCCAGGAGAGAGGCCCAAGCAAGACGCGCCCCGAGGAGCGTCTTGCCACATGTCAGCACTCGGTCTGACTGAGCGCCTCCAGGAGAGAGAGCCAAGCATGACGCGCCCCTAGGAGCGTCTTGCCACATGTCAACACTGGGTCTGACAGAGGGCCTCCAGGAGAGAGGCCCAAGCAAGACGCGCCCCGAGGAGTGTCTTGCCACATGTCAACACTGGGTCTGACTGAGCGCCTCCAGGAGAGAGGCCCAAGCAAGATGCGCCCCGAGGAGCGTCTTGACACATGTCAACACTGGGTCTGACTGAGGGCCTCAATGAGAGAAGCCCAAGCAAGACGCGCCCCGAGGAGCGTCTTGCCACATGTCAACACTGGGTCTGACAGAGGGCCTCCAGGAGAGAGGCCCAATCAATACGTGCCCTGAGGAGCGTCTTGCCACATGTCACCACTGGGTCTGACTGAGCGCCTCCAGGAGAGAGGCCCAAATAAGACGCGCCCCGAGGAGCGTCTTGCCACATGTCAACAATGGGTCTGACTGAGCGCCTCCAGGAGAGAGGCCCAAGCAAGACGCGCCCCGAGGAGCTTCTTGACACTTGTCAATACTGGGTCTGACTGGGGGCCTCCATGAGAGAGGCCCAAGCAAGACGTGCCCCGAGGAGCGTCTTGCCACATGTCAACACTGGGTCTGACAGAGGGCCTCCAGGAGAGAGGCCCAAGCAATGCGTGCCCCGAGGAGCGTCTAGCCACATGTCAACACTGGGTCTGACTGAGCGCCTCCAGGAGAGAGGCCCAAGCAAGACGCGCACCGAGGAGCGTCTTGCAACATGTCAGCACTCGGTCTGACTGAGCGCCTCCAGGAGAGAGGCCCAAGCAAGACGCGCCCCTAGGAGCGTCTTGCCACATGTCAACACTGGGTCTGACAGAGGGCCTCCAGGAGAGAGGCCCAAGCAAGATGCGCCCCGAGGAGTGTCTTGCCACATGTCAACAATGGGTCTGACTGAGGGCCTCCAGGAGAGAAGCCCAAGCAAGATGCGCCCCGAGGAGCGTCTTGCCACATGTCAACAATGGGTCTGACTGAGCGCCTCCAGGAGAGAGGCCCAAGCAAGACGCGCCCCGAGGAGTGTCTTGACACTTGTCAACACTGGGTCTGACTGAGGGCCTCCATGAGAGAAGCCCAAGCAAGACGCGCCCCGAGGAGTGTCTTGCCACATGTCAACACTGGGTCTGACAGAGGGACCTCCAGGAGAGAGGCCCAAGCAAAACGCGCCCCGAGGAGCGTCTTGCCATATGTCACCACTGGGTCTGACTGAGCGCCTCCAGGACAGAGGCCCAAGCAAGACGCGCCCCGAGGAGCGTCTTGCCACATGTCAGCACTCGGTCTGACTGAGCGCCTCCAGGAGAGAGAGCCAAGCAAGACGCGCCCCTAGGAGCGTCTTGCCACATGTGAACACTGGGTCTGACAGAGGGCCGCCAGGAGAGAGGCCCAAGCAAGACGCCCCCCGAGGAGTGTCTTGCCACATGTCAACACTGGGTCTGACTGAGCGCCTCCAGGAGAGAGGCCCAAGCAAGATGCGCCCCAAGGAGCGTCTTGACACATGTCAACACTGGGTCTGACTGAGGGCCTCAATGAGAGAAGCCCAAGCAAGACGCGCCCCGAGGAGCATCTTGCCAAATGTCAACACTGGGTCTGACTGAGAGCCTCCAGGAGAGAGGCCCAAGCAAGACGCGCCCCGAGGAGCGTCTTGCCACATTTCACCACTGGGTCTGACTGAGAGCGTCCAGGAGAGAGGCCCAAGCAAGACGCGCCCCGAGGAGCGTCTTGCCAAATGTCAACACTGGGTCTGACTGAGCGCCTCCAGGAGAGAGGCCCAAGTAAGACGCGCCCCGAGGAGCGTCTTGCCACATGTCAACACTGGGTCTGACTGAGCGCCTCCAGGAAAGAGAGGCCCAAGCAAGACGCGCCCCGAGGAGCGTCTTGCCACATGTCAACACTGGGTCTGACTGAGCGCCTCCAGGAGAGAGGACCAAGCAAGACGTGCCCCGACGAGCTTCTTGCCACATGTCAACACTGGGTCTGACTGAGCGCCTCCAGGAGAGAGGCCCAAGCAATACGTGCCCCGAGGAGCGTCTTGCCATATGTCAGCACTCGATCTGACTGAGCGCCTCCAGGAGAGACGCCCAAGCAAAACGCGCCCCGAGGAGCGTCTTGCCACATGTCAACACTGGGTCTGACTGAGCGCCTCCAGGAGAGAGGCCCAAGCAAGACGCGCCCCGAGGAGCGTCTTGCCACATGTCAACACTGGGTCTGACTGAGCGCCTCCAGGAGAGAGGCCCAAGCAAGACGCGCCCCGAGGAGCGTCTTGACACATGTCAACACTGGGTCTGACAGAGGGCCTCCAGGAGAGAGGCCAAAGCAATACGTGCCCCGAGGAGAATCTTGCCACATGTCACGACTGGGTCTGACTGAGCGCCTCTAGTATAGAGGCCCAAGTAAGACGCGCCCCGAGGAGCGTCTTGCCACATGTCAACACTGGGTCTGACTGAGCGCCTCCAGGAGAGAGGCCCAAGCAAGAAGCGCCCTGAGGAGCGTCTTGCCACATGTCAACAATGGGTCTGACTGAGGGCCTCCAGGAGAGAAGCCCAAGCAAGACGCGCCCAGAGGAGCGTCTTGCCACATGTCAACAATGGGTCTGACTGAGCGCCTCCAGGAGAGAGGCCCAAGCAAGACGGGCCACGAGGAGCGTCTTGCCATATGTCACCACTGGGTCTGACTGAGCGCCTCCAGGAGAGAGGCCCAAGCAAGACGTGCCCCGAGGAGCGTCTTGCCACATGTCAGCACTCGGTCTGACTGAGCGCCCCCAGGAGAGAGGCCCAAGCAATACGCGCCCCGAGGAATGTCATGCCATATGTCACCACTGGGTCTGACTGAGCGCCTCCAGGAGAGAGGCCCAAGCAAGACGCACCCCGAGGAGCGACTTGCCACATGTCAGCACTCGGTCTGACTAAGCGCCTCCAGGAGAGAGGCCCAAGCAAGACGCGCCCGGAGGAGCGTCTTGCCACATGTCAACACTGGGTCTGACTGAGCGCCTCCAGGAAAGAGGCCCAAGCAAGACGCGCCCCGAGGAGCGTCTTGCCACATGTCAACACTGTGTCTGACAGAGGGCCTCCAGGAGAGAGGCCCAAGCAACACGCGCCCCGAGGAGCGTCTTGACATATCTCACCACTGGGTCTGACTGAGCGCCTCCAGGACAGAGGCCCAAGCAAGACGCGCCCCGAGGAGCGTCTTGACACATGTCAACACTGGGTCTGACAGAGGGCCTCCAGGAGAGAGGCCCAAGCAATACGTGCCCCTAGGAGAATCTTGCCACATGTCACCACTGGGTCTGACTGAGCGCCTCTAGGAGAGAGGCCCAAGTAAGACGCGCCCCGAGGAGCGTCTTGCCACATGTCAACACTGGGTCTGACTGAGCGCCTCCAGGAGAGAGGCCCAAGCAAGACGCGCCCCGAGGAGCGTCTTGCCACATGTCAACACTGGGTCTGACTATGCGCCTCCAGGAGAGAGGCCCAAGCAAGACGTGCCCCGAGGAGCGTCTTGCCACATGTCAACACTGGGTCTGACTGAGCGCCTCCAGGAGAGAGGCCCAAGCAAGAAGCGCCCTGAGGAGCGTCTTGCCACATGTCAACAATGGGTCTGACTGAGGGCCTCCAGGAGAGAAGCCCAAGCAAGACGCGCCCAGAGGAGCGTCTTGCCACATGTCAACAATGGGTCTGACTGAGCGCCTCCAGGAGAGAGGCCCAAGCAAGACGCGCCACGAGGAGCGTCTTGCCATATGTCACCACTGGGTCTGACTGAGCGCCTCCAGGAGAGAGGCCCAAGCAAGACGTGCCCCGAGGAGCGTCTTGCCACATGTCAGCACTCGGTCTGACTGAGCGCCCCCAGGAGAGAGGCCCAAGCAATACGCGCCCCGAGGAATGTCATGCCATATGTCACCACTGGGTCTGACTGAGCGCCTCCAGGAGAGAGGCCCAAGCTAGACGCGCCCCGAGGAGCGACTTGCCACATGTCAGCACTCGGTCTGACTGAGCGCCTCCAGGAGAGAGGCCCAAGCAAGACGCGCCCCGAGGAGCGTCTTGCCACATGTCAACACTGGGTCTGACTGAGCGCCTCCAGGAAAGAGGCCCAAGGAAGACGCGCCCCGAGGAGTGTCTTGCCACATGTCAACACTGTGTCTGACAGAGGGCCTCCAGGAGAGAGGCCCAAGCAACACGCGCCCCGAGGAGCGTCTTGCCATATCTCACCACTGGGTCTGACTGAGCGCCTCCAGGACAGAGGCCCAAGCAAGACGCGCCCCGAGGAGCGTCTTGCCACATGTCAGCACTCGGTCTGACTGAGTGCCTCCAGGAGAGAGGCCCAAGCAAGACGCGCCCCTAGGAGCGTCTTGCCACATGTCAACACTGGGTCTGACAGCGGGCCTGCAGGAGAGAGGCCCAAGCAAGACGCGCCCCGAGGAGTGTCTTGCCACATTTCACCACTGGGTCTGACTGAGCGCCTCCAGGAGAGAGGCCCAAGCAAGACGCGCCCCGAGGAGCGTCATGCCACATGTCACTACTCGGTCTGACTGAGCGCCTCCAGGAGAGAGGCCCAAGCAAGACGCGCCCCGAGGAGCGTCTTGCCACGTGTCAACACTGGGTCTGATTTTGGGCCTCTAGGAGAGAGGCCCAAGTAAGACGCGCCCCGAGGAGCGTCTTGCCACATGTCAACACTGGGTCTGACTGAGCGCCTCCAGGAGAGAGGCCCAAGCAAGACGCGCCCCGAGGAGCGTCTTGCCACATGTCAACACTGGGTCTGACTGAGCGCCTCCAGGAGAGAGGCCCAAGCAAGACGTGCCCCGAGGAGCGTCTTGCCACGTGTCAACACTGGGTCTGACTGAGCGCCTCCAGGAGAGAGGCCCAAGCAAGACGTGCCCCGAGGAGCGTCTTGCCTAATGTCAACAATGGGTCTGACTGAGAGCCTCCAGGAGAGAGGCCCAAGCAAGACGCGCCCCGAGGAGCGTCTTGCCATGTCACCACTGGGTCTGACTGAGCGCCTCCAGGAGAGAGGCCCAAGCAAGACACGCCCCGAGGAGTGTCTTGCCACATGTCAACACTGTGTCTGACAGAGGGCCTCCAGGAGAGAGGCCCAAGCAACACGCGCCCCGAGGAGCGTCTTGCCATATGTCACCACTGGGTCTGACTGAGCGCCTCCAGGAGATAGGCCCAAGCAAGACACGCCCCGAGGAGCGTCTTGCCACATGTCAGCACTCGGTCTGACTGAGCGCCTCCAGGAGAGAGGCCCAAGCAAGACGCGCCCCTAGGAGCGTCTTGCCACATGTCAACACTGGGTCTGACAGCGGGCCTCCAGGAGAGAGGCCCAAGCAAGACGCGCCCCGAGGAGTGTCTTGCCACATGTCACCACTGGGTCTGACTGAGCGCCTCCAGGAGAGAGGCCCAAGCAAGATGCGCCCCGAGGAGCGTCATGCCACATGTCACTACTCGGTCTGACTGAGCGCCTCCAGGAGAGAGGCCCAAGCAAGACGCGCCCCGAGGAGCGTCTTGCCACATGTCAGCACTCGGTCTGACTGAGCGCCTCCAGGAGAGAGGCCCAAGCAAGACGGGCCCCGAGGAGCGTCTTGCCACATGTCAGCACTCGGTCTGACTGAGCGCCCCCAGGAGAGAGGCCCAAGCAATACGCGCCCCGAGGAATGTCATGTTATATGTCACCACTGGGTCTGACTGAGTGCCTCCAGGAGAGAGGCCCAAGCAAGACGCGCCCCGAGGAGCGTCTTGCCACATGTCAGCACTCGGTCTGACTGAGCGCCTCCAGGAGAGAGGCCCAAGCAAGACGCGCCCCTAGGAGCGTCTTGCCACATGTCAACACTGGGTCTGACTGAGCGCCTCCAGGAGAGAGGCCCAAGCAAGACGCGCCCCGAGGAGTGTCTTGCCACATGTCAACACTGTGTCTGACAGAGGGCCTCCAGGAGAGAGGCCCAAGCAACACGCGCCCCGAGGAGCGTCTTGCGATATGTCACCACTGGGTCTGACTGAGCGCCTCCAGGAGAGAGGCCCAAGCAAGACGCGCCCCGAGGAGCGTCTTGCCACATGTCAGCACTCGGTCTGACTGAGCGCCTCCAGGAGAGAGGCCCAAGCAAGACGGGCCCCTAGGAGCGTCTTGCCACATGTCAACACTGGGTCTGACAGCGGGCCTCCAGGAGAGAGGCCCAAGCAAGACGCGCCCCGAGGAGTGTCTTGCCACATGTCACCACTGGGTCTGACTGAGCGCCTCCAGGAGAGAGGCCCAAGCAAGACGCGCCCCGAGGAGCGTCATGCCACATGTCACTACTCGGTCTGACTGAGCGCCTCCACGAGAGAGGCCGAAGCAAGACGCGCCCCGAGGAGCGTCTTGCCACGTGTCAACACTGGGTCTGATTGAGGTTCTCCAGGAGAGAGGCCCAAGTAAGACGCGCCCCGAGGAGCGTCTTGCCACATGTCAACACTGGGTCTGACTGAGCGCCTCCAGGAGAGAGGCCCAAGCAAGACGTGCCCCGAGGAGCGTCTTGCCACATGTCAACACTGGGTCTGACAGAGGGCCTCCAGGAGAGAGGCCAAAGCAATACGTGCCCCGAGGAGAATCTTGCCACATGTCATCACTGGGTCTGACTGAGCGCCTCTAGGAGAGAGGCCCAAGCAAGACGTGCCCGAGGAGCGTCTTGCCACATGTCAACACTGGGTCTGACTATGCGCCTCCAGGAGAGAGGCCCAAGCAAGACGTGCCCCGAGGAGCGTCTTGCCACATGTCAACACTGGGTCTGACTGAGCGCCTCCAGGAGAGAGGCCCAAGCAAGAAGCGCCCTGAGGAGCGTCTTGCCACATGTCAACAATGGGTCTGACTGAGGGCCTCCAGGAGAGAAGCCCAAGCAAGACGCGCCCAGAGGAGCGTCTTGCCACATGTCAACAATGGGTCTGACTGAGCGCCTCCAGGAGAGAGGCCCAAGCAAGACGGGCCACGAGGAGCGTCTTGCCATATGTCACCACTGGGTCTGACTGAGCGCCTCCAGGAGAGAGGCCCAAGCAAGACGTGCCCCGAGGAGCGTCTTGCCACATGTCAGCACTCGGTCTGACTGAGCGCCCCCAGGAGAGAGGCCCAAGCAATACGCGCCCCGAGGAATGTCATGCCATATGTCACCACTGGGTCTGACTGAGCGCCTCCAGGAGAGAGGCCCAAGCAAGACGCGCCCCGAGGAGCGACTTGCCACATGTCAGCACTCGGTCTGACTGAGCGCCTCCAGGAGAGAGGCCCAAGCAAGACGCGCCCGGAGGAGCGTCTTGCCACATGTCAACACTGGGTCTGACTGAGCGCCTCCAGGAAAGAGGCCCAAGCAAGACGCGCCCCGAGGAGCGTCTTGCCACATGTCAACACTGTGTCTGACAGAGGGCCTCCAGGAGAGAGGCCCAAGCAACACGCGCCCCGAGGAGCGTCTTGCCATATCTCACCACTGGGTCTGACTGAGCGCCTCCAGGACAGAGGCCCAAGCAAGACGCGCCCCGAGGAGCGTCTTGACACATGTCAACACTGGGTCTGACAGAGGGCCTCCAGGAGAGAGGCCCAAGCAATACGTGCCCCGAGGAGAATCTTGCCACTTGTCACCACTGGGTCTGACTGAGCGCCTCTAGGAGAGAGGCCCAAGTAAGACGCGCCCCGAGGAGCGTCTTGCCACATGTCAACACTGGGTCTGACTGAGCGCCTCCAGGAGAGAGGCCCAAGCAAGACGCGCCCCGAGGAGCGTCTTGCCACATGTCAACACTGGGTCTGACTATGCGCCTCCATGAGAGAGGCCCAAGCAAGACGTGCCCCGAGGAGCGTCTTGCCACATGTCAACACTGGGTCTGACTGAGCGCCTCCAGGAGAGAGGCCCAAGCAAGAAGCGCCCTGAGGAGCGTCTTGCCACATGTCAACAATGGGTCTGACTGAGGGCCTCCAGGAGAGAAGCCCAAGCAAGACGCGCCCAGAGGAGTGTCTTGCCACATGTCAACAATGGGTCTGACTGAGCGCCTCCAGGAGAGAGGCCCAAGCAAGACGCGCCACGAGGAGCGTCTTGCCATATGTCACCACTGGGTCTGACTGAGCGCCTCCAGGAGAGAGGCCCAAGCAAGACGTGCCCCGAGGAGCGTCTTGCCACATGTCAGCACTCGGTCTGACTGAGCGCCCCCAGGAGAGAGGCCCAAGCAATACGCGCCCCGAGGAATGTCATGCCATATGTCACCACTGGGTCTGACTGAGCGCCTCCAGGAGAGAGGCCCAAGCAAGACGCGCCCCGAGGAGCGACTTGCCACATGTCAGCACTCGGTCTGACTGAGCGCCTCCAGGAGAGAGGCCCAAGCAAGACGCGCCCCAAGGAGCGTCTTGCCACATGTCAACACTGGGTCTGACTGAGCGCCTCCAGGAAAGAGGCCCAAGCAAGACGCGCCCCGAGGAGTGTCTTGCCACATGTCAACACTGTGTCTGACAGAGGGCCTCCAGGAGAGAGGCCCAAGCAACACGCGCCCCGAGGAGCGTCTTGCCATATCTCACCACTGGGTCTGACTGAGCGCCTCCAGGACAGAGGCCCAAGCAAGACGCGCCCCGAGGAGCGTCTTGCCACATGTCAGCACTCGGTCTGACTGAGTGCCTCCAGGAGAGAGGCCCAAGCAAGACGCGCCCCTAGGAGCGTCTTGCCACATGTCAACACTGGGTCTGACAGCGGGCCTGCAGGAGAGAGGCCCAAGCAAGACGCGCCCCGAGGAGTGTCTTGCCACATTTCACCACTGGGTCTGACTGAGCGCCTCCAGGAGAGAGGCCCAAGCAAGACGCGCCCCGAGGAGCGTCTTGCCACGTGTCAACACTGGGTCTGATTGAGGGCCTCTAGGAGAGAGGCCCAAGTAAGACGCGCCCCGAGGAGCGTCTTGCCACATGTCAACACTGGGTCTGACTGAGCGCCTCCAGGAGAGAGGCCCAAGCAAGACGCGCCCCGAGGAGCGTCTTGCCACATGTCAACACTGGATCTGACTGAGCGCCTCCAGGAGAGAGGCCCAAGCAAGACGTGCCCCGAGGAGCGTCTTGCCACGTGTCAACACTGGGTCTGACTGAGCGCCTCCAGGAGAGAGGCCCAAGCAAGACGCGCCCTGAGGAGCGTCTTGCCACGTGTCAACACTGGGTCTGACTGAGCGCCTCCAGGAGAGAGGCCCAAGCAAGACGTGCCCCGAGGAGCGTCTTGCCTAATGTCAACAATGGGTCTGACTGAGAGCCTCCAGGAGAGAGGCCCAAGCAAGACGCGCCCCGAGGAGCGTCTTGCCATGTCACCACTGGGTCTGACTGAGAGCCTCCAGGAGAGAGGCCCAAGCAAGACGCGCCCCGAGGAGCGTCTTGCCACATGTCAGCACTCGGTCTGACTGAGCGCCTCCAGGAGAGAGGCCCAAGCAAGACGCGCCCCTAGGAGCGTCTTGCCACATGTCAACACTGGGTCTGACTGAGCGCCTCCAGGAGAGAGGCCCAAGCAAGACACGCCCCGAGGAGTGTCTTGCCACATGTCAACACTGTGTCTGACAGAGGGCCTCCAGGAGAGAGGCCCAAGCAACACGCGCCCCGAGGAGCGTCTTGCCATATGTCACCACTGGGTCTGACTGAGCGCCTCCAGGAGATAGGCCCAAGCAAGACACGCCCCGAGGAGCGTCTTGCCACATGTCAGCACTCGGTCTGACTGAGCGCCTCCAGGAGAGAGGCCCAAGCAAGACGCGCCCCTAGGAGCGTCTTGCCACATGTCAACACTGGGTCTGACAGCGGGCCTCCAGGAGAGAGGCCCAAGCAAGACGCGCCCCGAGGAGTGTCTTGCCACATGTCACCACTGGGTCTGACTGAGCGCCTCCAGGAGAGAGGCCCAAGCAAGATGCGCCCCGAGGAGCGTCATGCCACATGTCACTACTCGGTCTGACTGAGCGCCTCCAGGAGAGAGGCCCAAGCAAGACGCGCCCCGAGGAGCGTCTTGCCACGTGTCAACACTGGGTCTGACAGAGGGCCTCTAGGAGAGAGGCCCAAGCAATACGTGCCCCGAGGAGCGTCTAGCCACATGTCACCACTGGGTCTGACTGAGCGCCTCCAGGAGAGAGGCCCAAGCAAGACGCGCCCCGAGGAGCGTCTTGCCACATGTCAGCACTCGGTCTGACTGAGCGCCTCCAGGAGAGAGGCCCAAGCAAGACGGGCCCCGAGGAGCGTCTTGCCACATGTCAGCACTCGGTCTGACTGAGCGCCCCCAGGAGAGAGGCCCAAGCAATACGTGCCCCGAGGAATGTCATGCCATATGTCACCACTGGGTCTGACTGAGTGCCTCCAGGAGAGAGGCCCAAGCAAGACGCGCCCCGAGGAGCGTCTTGCCACATGTCAGCACTCGGTCTGACTGAGCGCCTCCAGGAGAGAGGCCCAAGCAAGACGCGCCCCTAGGAGCGTCTTGCCACATGTCAACACTGGGTCTGACTGAGCGCCTCCAGGAGAGAGGCCCAAGCAAGACGCGCCCCGAGGAGTGTCTTGCCACATGTCAACACTGTGTCTGACAGAGGGCCTCCAGGAGAGAGGCCCAAGCAACACGCGCCCCGAGGAGCGTCTTGCGATATGTCACCACTGGGTCTGACTGAGCGCCTCCAGGAGAGAGGCCCAAGCAAGACGCGCCCCGAGGAGCGTCTTGCCACATGTCAGCACTCGGTCTGACTGAGCGCCTCCAGGAGAGAGGCCCAAGCAAGACGGGCCCCTAGGAGCGTCTTGCCACATGTCAACACTGGGTCTGACAGCGGGCCTCCAGGAGAGAGGCCCAAGTAAGACGCGCCCCGAGGAGTGTCTTGCCACATGTCACCACTGGGTCTGACTGAGCGCCTCCAGGAGAGAGGCCCAAGCAAGACGCGCCCCGAGGAGCGTCATGCCACATGTCACTACTCGGTTTGACTGAGCGCCTCCACGAGAGAGGCCGAAGCAAGACGCGCCCCGAGGAGCGTCTTGCCACGTGTCAACACTGGGTCTGATTGAGGGCCTCCAGGAGAGAGGCCCAAGTAAGACGCGCCCCGAGGAGCGTCTTGCCACATGTCAACACTGGGTCTGACTGAGCGCCTCCAGGAGAGAGGCCCAAGCAAGACGTGCCCCGAGGAGCGTCTTGCCACATGTCAACACTGGGTCTGACTGAGCGCCTCCAGGAGAGAGGCCCAAACAAGACGCGCCCCGGGGAGCGTCTTGCCACATGTCAACACTGGGTCTGACTGAGCGCCTCCAGGAGAGAGGCCCAAGCAAGACGTGCCCCGAGGAGCGTCTTGCCACATGTCAACAATGGGTCTGACTGAGCGCCTCCAGGAGAGAGGCCCAAGCAAGACGCGCCCCGAGGAGCGTCTTGCCATATGTCACCACTGGGTCTGACTGAGCGCCTCCAGGAGAGAGGCCCAAGCAAGACGCGCCCCGAGGAGCGCCTTGCCACATGTCAGCACTCGGTCTGACTGAGCGCCTCCAGGAGAGAGGCCCAAGCAATACGCGCCCCGAGGAGCGTCTTGCCATATGTCAACAATGGGTCTGACTGAGCGCCTCCAGGAGAGAGGCCCAAGTAAGACGCGCCCCGAGGAGCGTCTTGCCACATGTCAACACTGGGTCTGACTGAGCGCCTCCAGGAGAGAGGCCCAAGCAATACGTGCCCCGAGGAGCGTCTTGCCACATGTCAACACTGGGTCTGACTGAGCGCCTCCAGGAGAGAGGCCCAAGCAAGACGCGCCCCGAGGAGCGTCTTGCCACATGTCAACACTGGGTCTGACTGAGCGCCTCCAGGAGAGAGGCCCAAGCAAGACGTGCCCCGAGGAGCGTCTTGCCACATGTCAACAATGGGTCTCACTGAGCGCCTCCAGGAGAGAGGCCCAAGCAAGACGCGCCCCCAGGAGCGTCTTGCCATATGTCACCACTGGGTCTGACTGAGCGCCTCCAGGAGAGAGGCCCAAGCAAGACGCGCCCCGAGGAGCGTCTTGCCACATGTCACCACTGGGTCTGACTGAGCGCTTCCAGGAGAGAGGCCCAAGCAATACGCGCCCCGAGGAGCGTCTTGCCATATGTCAACAATGGGTCTGACTGAGCGCCTCCAGGAGAGAGGCCCAAGCAAGACGCGCCCCGAGGAGCGTCTTGCCACATGTCAGCACTCGGTCTGACTGAGCGCCTCCAGGAGAGAGGCCCAAGCAAGACGCGCCCCTAGGAGCGTCTTGCCACATGTCAACACTGGGTCTGACTGAGCGCCTCCAGGAGAGAGGCCCAAGCAAGACGCGCCCCGAGGAGTGTCTTGCCACATGTCAACACTGTGTTTGACAGAGGGCCTCCAGGAGAGAGGCCCAAGCAACACGCGCCCCGAGGAGCGTCTTGCCATATGTCACCACTGGGTCTGACTGAGTGCCTCCAGGAGAGAGGCCCAAGCAAGACACGCCCCGAGGAGCGTCTTGCCACATGTCAGCACTCGGTCTGACTGAGCGCCTCCAGGAGAGAGGCCCAAGCAAGACGCGCCCCTAGGAGCGTCTTGCCACATGTCAACACTGGGTCTGACAGCGGGCCTCCAGGAGAGAGGCCCAAGCAAGACGCGCCCCGAGGAGTGTCTTGCCACATGTCACCACTGGGTCTGACTGAGCGCCTCCAGGAGAGAGGCCAAAACAAGATGCGCCCCGAGGAGCGTCATGCCAAATGTCACTACTCGGTCTGACTGAGCGCCTCCAGGAGAGAGGCCCAAGCAAGACGCGCCCCGAGGAGCGTCTTGCCACATGTCAACACTGGGTCTGACAGAGGGCGTCCAGGAGAGAGGCCCAAGCAATACATGCCCCGAGGAGCGTCTAGCCACATGTCACCACTGGGTCTGACTGAGCGCCTCCAGGAGAGAGGCCCAAGCAAGACGCGCCCCGAGGAGCGTCTCTCCGTATGTCAGCACTCGGTCTGACTGAGCGCCTCCAGGAGAGAGGCCCAAGCAAGACGCGCCCCGAGGAGCGTCTTGCCACATGTCACCAATGGGGCTGACTGAGAGCCTCCAGGAGAGAGGCCCAAGCAAGACGCGCCCCGAGGAGCGTCTTGCCACATGTCAACACTGGGTCTGACTGAGCGCCTCCAGGAGAGAGGCCCAAGTAAGACGCGCCCCGAGGAGCATCTTGCCACATGTCAACACTGGGTCTGACTGAGCGCCTCCAGGAGAGAGGCCCAAGCAAGACGCGCCCCGAGGAGTGTCTTGCCACATGTCAACACTGCGTCTGACAGAGGGCCTCCAGGAGAGAGGCCCAAGCAATACGCGCCCCGAGGAGCGTCTTGCCATATGTCACCACTGGGTCTGACTGAGCGCCTCCAGGAGAGAGGCCCAAGCAAGACGCGCCCGGAGGAGCGTCTTGCCACATGTCAGCACTCGGTCTGACTGAGCACCTCCAGGAGAGAGGCCCAAACAAGACGCGCCCCGAGGAGCGTCTTGCCACATGTCAGCACTCGGTCTGACTGAGCGCCTCCACTAGAGAGGCCCAAGCAAGACGCGCCCCGAGGAGCGTCTTGCCACATGTCACCACTGGGTCTGACTGAGAGCCTCCAGGAGATAGGCCCAAGCAAGACGCGCCCCGAGGAGCGTCTTGCCACATGTCAACACTGGGTCTGACTGAGCGCCTCCAGGAGAGAGGCCCAAGCAAGACGCGCCCCTAGGAGCGTCTTGCCACATGTCAACACTGGGTCTGACAGAGGGCCGCCAGGAGAGAGGCCCAAGCAAGACGCGCCCCGAGGAGTGTCTTGCCACATGTTACCACTGGGTCTGACTGAGCGCCTCCAGGAGAGAGGCCCAAGCAAGACGGGCCCCTAGGAGCGTCTTGCCACATGTCAACACTGGGTCTGACAGCGGGCCTCCAGGAGAGAGGCCCAAGCAAGACGCACCCCGAGGAGTGTCTTGCCACATGTCACCACTGGGTCTGACTGAGCGCCTCCAGGAGAGAGGCCCAAGCAAGACGCTCCCCGAGGAGCGTCATGCCACATGTCACTACTCGGTCTGACTGAACGCCTCCACGAGAGATGCCGAAGCAAGACGCGCCCCGAGGAGCGTCTTGCCACGTGTCAACACTGGGTCTGATTGAGGGCCTCCAGGAGAGAGGCCCAAGTAAGACGCGCCCCGAGGAGCGTCTTGCCACATGTCAACACTGGGTCTGACTGAGCGCCTCCAGGAGAGAGGCCCAAGCAAGACGTGCCCCGAGGAGCGTCTTGCCACATGTCAACACTGGGTCTGACTGAGCGCCTCCAGGAGAGAGGCCCAAGCAAGACGCGCCCCGAGGAGCGTCTTGCCACATGTCAACACTGGGTCTGACTGAGCGCCTCCAGGAGAGAGGCCCAAGCAAGACGTGCCCCGAGGAGCGTCTTGCCACATGTCAACAATGGGTCTGACTGAGCGCCTCCAGGAGAGAGGCCCAAGCAAGACGCGCCCCGAGGAGCATCTTGCCGTATGTCAGCACTCGGTCTGACTGAGCGCCTCCAGGAGAGAGGCCCAAGCAAGACGCGCCCCGAGGAGCCTCTTGCCACATGTCACCAATGGGGCTGACTGAGAGCCTCCAGGAGAGAGGCCCAAGCAAGACGCGCCCCGAGGAGCGTCTTGCCACATGTCAACACTGGGTCTGACTGAGCGCCTCCAGGAGAGAGGCCCAAGTAAGACGCGCCCCGAGGAGCATCTTGCCACATGTCAACACTGGGTCTGACTGAGCGCCTCCAGGAGAGAGGCCCAAGCAAGACGCGCCCCGAGGAGTGTCTTGCCACATGTCAACACTGCGTCTGACAGAGGGCCTCCAGGAGAGAGGCCCAAGCAATACGCGCCCCGAGGAGCGTCTTGCCATATGTCACCACTGGGTCTGACTGAGCGCCTCCAGGAGAGAGGCCCAAGCAAGACGCGCCCGGAGGAGCGTCTTGCCACATGTCAGCACTCGGTCTGACTGAGCACCTCCAGGAGAGAGGCCCAAACAAGACGCGCCCCGAGGAGCGTCTTGCCACATGTCACCACTGGGTCTGACTGAGAGCCTCCAGGAGATAGGCCCAAGCAAGACGCGCCCCGAGGAGCGTCTTGCCACATGTCAACACTGGGTCTGACTGAGCGCCTCCAGGAGAGAGGCCCAAGCAAGACGCGCCCCTAGGAGCGTCTTGCCACATGTCAACACTGGGTCTGACTGAGCGCCTCCAGGAGAGAGGCCCAAGCAAGACGGGCCCCTAGGAGCGTCTTGCCACATGTCAACACTGGGTCTGACAGCGGGCCTCCAGGAGAGAGGCCCAAGCAAGACGCACCCCGAGGAGTGTCTTGCCACATGTCACCACTGGGTCTGACTGAGCGCCTCCAGGAGAGAGGCCCAAGCAAGACGCTCCCCGAGGAGCGTCATGCCACATGTCACTACTCGGTCTGACTGAACGCCTCCACGAGAGAGGCCGAAGCAAGACGCGCCCCGAGGAGCGTCTTGCCACGTGTCAACACTGGGTCTGATTGAGGGCCTCCAGGAGAGAGGCCCAAGTAAGACGCGCCCCGAGGAGCGTCTTGCCACATGTCAACACTGGGTCTGACTGAGCGCCTCCAGGAGAGAGGCCCAAGCAAGACGTGCCCCGAGGAGCGTCTTGCCACATGTCAACACTGGGTCTGACTGAGCGCCTCCAGGAGAGAGGCCCAAGCAAGACGCGCCCCGAGGAGCGTCTTGCCACATGTCAACACTGGGTCTGACTGAGCGCCTCCAGGAGAGAGGCCCAAGCAAGACGTGCCCCGAGGAGCGTCTTGCCACATGTCAACAATGGGTCTGACTGAGCGCCTCCAGGAGAGAGGCCCAAGCAAGACGCGCCCCGAGGAGCATCTTGCCGTATGTCAGCACTCGGTCTGACTGAGCGCCTCCAGGAGAGAGGCCCAAGCAAGACGCGCCCCGAGGAGCCTCTTGCCACATGTCACCAATGGGGCTGACTGAGAGCCTCCAGGAGAGAGGCCCAAGCAAGACGCGCCCCGAGGAGCGTCTTGCCACATGTCAACACTGGGTCTGACTGAGCGCCTCCAGGAGAGAGGCCCAAGTAAGACGCGCCCCGAGGAGCATCTTGCCACATGTCAACACTGGGTCTGACTGAGCGCCTCCAGGAGAGAGGCCCAAGCAAGACGCGCCCCGAGGAGTGTCTTGCCACATGTCAACACTGCGTCTGACAGAGGGCCTCCAGGAGAGAGGCCCAAGCAATACGCGCCCCGAGGAGCGTCTTGCCATATGTCACCACTGGGTCTGACTGAGCGCCTCCAGGAGAGAGGCCCAAGCAAGACGCGCCCGGAGGAGCGTCTTGCCACATGTCAGCACTCGGTCTGACTGAGCACCTCCAGGAGAGAGGCCCAAACAAGACGCGCCCCGAGGAGCGTCTTGCCACATGTCAGCACTCGGTCTGACTGAGCGCCTCCACTAGAGAGGCCCAAGCAAGACGCGCCCCGAGGAGCGTCTTGCCACATGTCACCACTGGGTCTGACTGAGAGCCTCCAGGAGATAGGCCCAAGCAAGACGCGCCCCGAGGAGCGTCTTGCCACATGTCAACACTGGGTCTGACTGAGCGCCTCCAGGAAAGAGGCCCAAGCAAGACGCGCCCCTAGGAGCGTCTTGCCACATGTCAACACTGGGTCTGACAGAGGGCCGCCAGGAGAGAGGCCCAAGCAAGACGCGCCCCGAGGAGTGTCTTGCCACATGTTACCACTGGGTCAGACTGAGCGCCTCCAGGAGAGAGGCCCAAGCAAGACGGGCCCCTAGGAGCGTCTTGCCACATGTCAACACTGGGTCTGACAGCGGGCCTCCAGGAGAGAGGCCCAAGCAAGACGCGCCCCGAGGAGTGTCTTGCCACATGTCACCACTGGGTCTGACTGAGCGCCTCCAGGAGAGAGGCCCAAGCAAGACGCGCCCCGAGGAGCGTCATGCCACATGTCACTACGCGGTCTGACTGAGCGCCTCCACGAGAGAGGCCGAAGCAAGACGCGCCCCGAGGAGCGTCTTGCCACGTGTCAACACTGGGTCTGATTGAGGTTCTCCAGGAGAGAGGCCCAAGTAAGACGCGCCCCGAGGAGCGTCTTGCCACATGTCAACACTGGGTCTGACTGAGCGCCTCCAGGAGAGAGGCCCAAGCAAGACGTGCCCCGAGGAGCGTCTTGCCACATGTCAACACTGGGTCTGACTGAGCGCCTCCAGGAGAGAGGCCCAAGCAAGACGCGCCCCGAGGAGCGTCTTGCCACATGTCAACACTGGGTCTGACTGAGCGCCTCCAGGAGAGAGGCCCAAGCAAGACGTGCCCCGAGGAGCGTCTTGCCACATGTCAACAATGGGTCTGACTGAGCGCCTCCAGGAGAGAGGCCCAAGCAAGACGCGCCCCGAGGAGCGTCTTGCCATATGTCACACCTGGGTCTGACTGAGCGCCTCCAGGAGAGAGGCCCAAGCAAGACGCGCCCCGAGGAGCGTCTTGCCACATGTCAACAATGGGTCTGACTGAGCGCCTCCAGGAGAGAGGCCCAAGCAAGACGCGCCCCGAGGAGCGTCTTGCCATATGTCACCACTGGGTCTGACTGAGCGCCTCCAGGAGAGAGGCCCAAGCAAGACGCGCCCCGAGGAGCGTCTTGCCACATGTCAGCACTCGGTCTGACTGAGCGCCTCCAGGAGAGAGGCCCAAGCAATACGCGCCCCGAGGAGCGTCTTGCCATATGTCAACAATGGGTCTGACTGAGCGCCTCCAGGAGAGAGGCCCAAGCAAGACGCGCCCCGAGGAGCGTCTTGCCACATGTCAGCACTCGGTCTGACTGAGCGCCTCCAGGAGAGAGGCCCAAGCAAGACGCGCCCCTAGGAGCGTCTTGCCACATGTCAACACTGGGTCTGACTGAGCGCCTCCAGGAGAGAGGCCCAATCAAGACGCGCCCCGAGGAGTGTCTTGCCACATGTCAACACTGTGTCTGACAGAGGGCCTCCAGGAGAGAGTCCCAAGCAACACGCGCCCCGAGGAGCGTCTTGCCATATGTCACCACTGGGTCTGACTGAGTGCCTCCAGGAGAGAGGCCCAAGCAAGACACGCCCCGAGGAGCGTCTTGCCACATGTCAGCACTCGGTCTGACTGAGCGCCTCCAGGAGAGAGGCCCAAGCAAGACGCGCCCCTAGGAGCGTCTTGCCACATGTCAACACTGGGTCTGACAGCGGGCCTCCAGGAGAGAGGCCCAAGCAAGACGCGCCCCGAGGAGTGTCTTGCCACATGTCACCACTGGGTCTGACTGAGCGCCTCCAGGAGAGAGGCCCAAACAAGACGCGCCCCGAGGAGCGTCATGCCAAATGTCACTACTCGGTCTGACTGAGCGCCTTCAGGAGAGAGGCCCAAGCAAGACGCGCCCCTAGGAGCGTCTTGCCACATGTCAACACTGGGTCTGACAGAGGGCCGCCAGGAGAGAGGCCCAAGCAAGACGCGCCCCGAGGAGTGTCTTGCCACATGTTACCACTGGGTCAGACTGAGCGCCTCCAGGAGAGATGCCCAAGCAAGACGGGCCCCTAGGAGCGTCTTGCCACATGTCAACACTGGGTCTGACAGCGGGCCTCCAGGAGAGAGGCCCAAGCAAGACGCGCCCCGAGGAGTGTCTTGCCACATGTCACCACTGGGTCTGACTGAGCGCCTCCAGGAGAGAGGCCCAAGCAAGACGCGCCCCGAGGAGCGTCATGCCACATGTCACTACGCGGTCTGACTGAGCGCCTCCACGAGAGAGGCCGAAGCAAGACGCGCCCCGAGGAGCGTCTTGCCACGTGTCAACACTGGGTCTGATTGAGGTTCTCCAGGAGAGAGGCCCAAGTAAGACGCGCCCCGAGGAGCGTCTTGCCACATGTCAACACTGGGTCTGACTGAGCGCCTCCAGGAGAGAGGCCCAAGCAAGACGTGCCCCGAGGAGCGTCTTGCCACATGTCAACACTGGGTCTGACTGAGCGCCTCCAGGAGAGAGGCCCAAGCAAGACGCGCCCCGAGGAGCGTCTTGCCACATGTCAACACTGGGTCTGACTGAGCGCCTCCAGGAGAGAGGCCCAAGCAAGACGTGCCCCGAGGAGCGTCTTGCCACATGTCAACAATGGGTCTGACTGAGCGCCTCCAGGAGAGAGGCCCAAGCAAGACGCGCCCCGAGGAGCGTCTTGCCATATGTCACACCTGGGTCTGACTGAGCGCCTCCAGGAGAGAGGCCCAAGCAAGACGCGCCCCGAGGAGCGTCTTGCCACATGTCAACAATGGGTCTGACTGAGCGCCTCCAGGAGAGAGGCCCAAGCAAGACGCGCCCCGAGGAGCGTCTTGCCATATGTCACCACTGGGTCTGACTGAGCGCCTCCAGGAGAGAGGCCCAAGCAAGACGCGCCCCGAGGAGCGTCTTGCCACATGTCAGCACTCGGTCTGACTGAGCGCCTCCAGGAGAGAGGCCCAAGCAATACGCGCCCCGAGGAGCGTCTTGCCATATGTCAACAATGGGTCTGACTGAGCGCCTCCAGGAGAGAGGCCCAAGCAAGACGCGCCCCGAGGAGCGTCTTGCCACATGTCAGCACTCGGTCTGACTGAGCGCCTCCAGGAGAGAGGCCCAAGCAAGACGCGCCCCTAGGAGCGTCTTGCCACATGTCAACACTGGGTCTGACTGAGCGCCTCCAGGAGAGAGGCCCAATCAAGACGCGCCCCGAGGAGTGTCTTGCCACATGTCAACACTGTGTCTGACAGAGGGCCTCCAGGAGAGAGTCCCAAGCAACACGCGCCCCGAGGAGCGTCTTGCCATATGTCACCACTGGGTCTGACTGAGTGCCTCCAGGAGAGAGGCCCAAGCAAGACACGCCCCGAGGAGCGTCTTGCCACATGTCAGCACTCGGTCTGACTGAGCGCCTCCAGGAGAGAGGCCCAAGCAAGACGCGCCCCTAGGAGCGTCTTGCCACATGTCAACACTGGGTCTGACAGCGGGCCTCCAGGAGAGAGGCCCAAGCAAGACGCGCCCCGAGGAGTGTCTTGCCACATGTCACCACTGGGTCTGACTGAGCGCCTCCAGGAGAGAGGCCCAAACAAGACGCGCCCCGAGGAGCGTCATGCCAAATGTCACTACTCGGTCTGACTGAGCGCCTTCAGGAGAGAGGCCCAAGCAAGACGCGCCCCGAGGAGCGTCTTGCCACATGTCAACACTGGGTCTGACAGAGGGCCTCCAGGAGAGAGGCCCAAGCAATACATGCCCCGAGGAGCGTCTAGCCACATGTCACCACTGGGTCTGACTGAGCGCCTCCAGGAGAGAGGCCCAAGCAAGACGCGCCCCGAGGAGCGTCTTGCCACATGTCAACAATGGGTCTGACTGAGCGCCTCCAGGAGAGAGGCCCAAGCAAGACGCGCCCCGAGGAGCGTCTTGCCATATGTCACCACTGGGTCTGACTGAGCGCCTCCAGGAGAGAGGCCCAAGCAAGACGCGCCCCGAGGAGCGTCTTGCCACATGTCAACAATGGGTCTGACTGAGCGCCTCCAGGAGAGAGGCCCAAGCAAGACGCGCCCCGAGGAGCGTCTTGCCATATGTCACCACTGGGTCTGACTGAGCGCCTCCAGGAGAGAGGCCCAAGCAAGACGCGCCCCGAGGAGCGTCTTGCCACATGTCAACAATGGGTCTGACTGAGCGCCTCCAGGAGAGAGTCCCAAGCAACACGCGCCCCGAGGAGCGTCTTGCCATATGTCACCACTGGGTCTGACTGAGTGCCTCCAGGAGAGAGGCCCAAGCAAGACACGCCCCGAGGAGCGTCTTGCCACATGTCAGCACTCGGTCTGACTGAGCGCCTCCAGGAGAGAGGCCCAAGCAAGACGCGCCCCTAGGAGCGTCTTGCCACATGTCAACACTGGGTCTGACAGCGGGCCTCCAGGAGAGAGGCCCAAGCAAGACGCGCCCCGAGGAGTGTCTTGCCACATGTCACCACTGGGTCTGACTGAGCGCCTCCAGGAGAGAGGCCCAAACAAGACGCGCCCCGAGGAGCGTCATGCCAAATGTCACTACTCGGTCTGACTGAGCGCCTTCAGGAGAGAGGCCCAAGCAAGACGCGCCCCGAGGAGCGTCTTGCCACATGTCAACACTGGGTCTGACAGAGGGCCTCCATGAGAGAGGCCCAAGCAATACATGCCCCGAGGAGCGTCTAGCCACATGTCACCACTGGGTCTGACTGAGCGCCTCCAGGAGAGAGGCCCAAGCAAGACGCGCCCCGAGGAGCGTCTTGCCGCATGTCAGCACTCGGTCTGACTGAGCGCCTCCAGGAGAGAGGCCCAAGCAAGACGCGCCCCGAGGAGCGTCTTGCCACATGTCACCAATGGGGCTGACTGAGAGCCTCCAGGAGAGAGGCCCAAGCAAGACGCGCCCCGAGGAGCGTCTTGCCACATGTCAACACTGGGTCTGACTGAGCGCCTCCAGGAGAGAGGCCCAAGTAAGACGCGCCCCGAGGAGCATCTTGCCACATGTCAACACTGGGTCTGACTGAGCGCCTCCAGGAGAGAGGCCCAAGCAGGACGCGCCCCGAGGAGTGTCTTGACACTTGTCAACACTGGGTCTGACTGAGGGCCTCCATGAGAGAAGCCCAAGCAAGATGCGCCCCGAGGAGTGTCTTGCCACATGTCAACACTGCGTCTGACAGAGGGCCTCCAGGAGAGAGGCCCAAGCAATACGCGCCCCGAGGAGCGTCTTGCCATATGTCACCACTGGGTCTGACTGAGCGCCTCCAGAAGAGAGGCCCAAGCAAGACGCGCCCGGAGGAGCGTCTTGCCACATGTCAGCACTCGGTCTGACTGAGCACCTCCAGGAGAGAGGCCCAAACAAGACGCGCCCCGAGGAGCGTCTTGCCACATGTCAGCACTCGGTCTGACTGAGCGCCTCCACTAGAGAGGCCCAAGCAAGACGCGCCCCGAGGAGCGTCTTGCCACATGTCACCACTGGGTCTGACTGAGAGCCTCCAGGAGATAGGCCCAAGCAAGACGCGCACCGAGGAGCGTCTTGCCACATGTCAGCACTCGGTCTGACTGAGCGCCTCCAGGAGAGAGGCCCAAGCAAGACGCGCCCCTAGGAGCGTCTTGCCACATGTCAACACTGGGTCTGACAGAGGGCCACCAGGAGAGAGGCCCAAGCAAGACGCGCCCCGAGGAGTGTCTTGCCACATGTCACCACTGGGTCTGACTGAGCGCCTCCAGGAGAGAGGCCCAAGCATGACGGGCCCCTAGGAGCGTCTTGCCACATGTCAACACTGGGTCTGACAGCGGGCCTCCAGGAGAGAGGCCCAAGCAAGACGCGCCCCGAGGAGTGTCTTGCCACATGTCACCACTGGGTCTGACTGAGCGCCTCCAGGAGAGAGGCCCAAGCAAGACGCGCCCGGAGGAGCGTCTTGCCACATGTCAGCACTCGGTCTGACTGAGCACCTCCAGGAGAGAGGCCCAAACAAGACGCGCCCCGAGGAGCGTCTTGCCACATGTCAGCACTCGGTCTGACTGAGCGCCTCCACTAGAGAGGCCCAAGCAAGACGCGCCCCGAGGAGCGTCTTGCCACATGTCACCACTGGGTCTGACTGAGAGCCTCCAGGAGATAGGCCCAAGCAAGACGCGCACCGAGGAGCGTCTTGCCACATGTCAGCACTCGGTCTGACTGAGCGCCTCCAGGAGAGAGGCCCAAGCAAGACGCGCCCCTAGGAGCGTCTTGCCACATGTCAACACTGGGTCTGACAGAGGGCCGCCAGGAGAGAGGCCCAAGCAAGACGCGCCCCGAGGAGTGTCTTGCCACATGTCACCACTGGGTCTGACTGAGCGCCTCCAGGAGAGAGGCCCAAGCAAGACGCGCCCTGAGGAGCGTCATGCCACATGTCACTACTCGGTCTGACTGAGCGCCTCCACGAGAGAGGCCGAAGCAAGACCCGCCCCGAGGAGCGTCTTGCCACGTGTCAACACTGGGTCTGATTGAGGGCCTCCAGGAGAGAGGCCCAAGTAAGACGCGCCCCGAGGAGCGTCTTGCCACAAGTCAACACTGGGTCTGACTGAGCGCCTCCAGGAGAGAGGCCCAAGCAAGACGTGCCCCGAGGAGCGTCTTGCCACATGTCAACACTGGGTCTGACTGAGCGCCTCCAGGAGAGAGGTCCAAGCAAGACGCGCCCCGAGGAGCGTCTTGCCACATGTCAACACTGGGTCTGACTGAGCGCCTCCAGGAGAGAGGCCCAAGCAAGACGTGCCCCGAGGAGCGTCTTGCCACATGTCAACAATGGGTCTGACTGAGCGCCTCCAGGAGAGAGGCCCAAGCAAGACGCGCCCCGAGGAGCGTCTTGCCATATGTCACCACTGGGTCTGACTGAGCGCCTCCAGGAGAGAGGCCCAAGCAAGACGCGCCCCGAGGAGCGTCTTGCCACATGTCAGCACTCGGTCTGACTGAGCGCCTCCAGGAGAGAGGCCCAAGCAATACGCGCCCCGAGGAGCGTCTTGCCATATGTCAACAATGGGTCTGACTGAGCGCCTCCAGGAGAGAGGCCCAAGTAAGACGCACCCCGAGGAGCGTCTTGCCACATGTCAACACTGGGTCTGACTGAGCGCCTCCAGGAGAGAGGCCCAAGCAAGACGTGCCCCGAGGAGCGTCTTGCCACATGTCAACACTGGGTCTGACTGAGCGCCTCCAGGAGAGAGGCCCAAGCAAGACGCGCCCCGAGGAGCGTCTTGCCACATGTCAACACTGGGTCTGACTGAGCGCTTCCAGGAGAGAGGCCCAAGCAAGACGTGCCCCGAGGAGCGTCTTGCCACATGTCAACAATGGGTCTGACTGAGCGCCTCCAGGAGAGAGGCCCAAGCAAGACGCGCCCCGAGGAGCGTCTTGCCATATGTCACCACTGGGTCGGACTGAGCGCCTCCAGGAGAGAGGCCCAAGCAAGACGCGCCCCGAGGAGCGTCTTGCCACATGTCAGCACTCGGTCTGACTGAGCGCGTCCAGGAGAGAGGCCCAAGCAATACGCGCCCCGAGGAGCGTCTTGCCATATGTCAACAATGGGTCTGACTGAGCGCCTCCAGGAGAGAGGCCCAAGCAAGACGCGCCCCGAGGAGCGTCTTGCCACATGTCAGCACTCGGTCTGACTGAGCGCCTCCAGGAGAGAGGCCCAAGCAAGACGCGCCCCTAGGAGCGTCTTGCCACATGTCAACACTGGGTCTGACTGAGCGCCTCCAGGAGAGAGGCCCAAGCAAGACGCGCCCCGAGGAGTGTCTTGCCACATGTCAACACTGTGTCTGACAGAGGGCCTCCAGGAGAGAGGCCCAAGCAACACGCGCCCCGAGGAGCGTCTTGCCATATGTCACCACTGGGTCTGACTGAGTGCCTCCAGGAGAGAGGCCCAAGCAAGACACGCCCCGAGGAGCGTCTTGCCACATGTCAGCACTCGGTCTGACTGAGCGCCTCCAGGAGAGAGGCCCAAGCAAGACGCGGCCCTAGGAGCGTCTTGCCACATGTCAACACTGGGTCTGACAGCGGGCCTCCAGGAGAGAGGCCCAAGCAAGACGCGCCCCGAGGAGTGTCTTGCCACATGTCACCACTGGGTCTGACTGAGCGCCTCCAGGAGAGAGGCCCAAACAAGACGCGCCCCGAGGAGCTTCATGCCAAATGTCACTACTCGGTCTGACTGAGCGCCTCCAGGAGAGAGGCCCAAGCAAGACGCGCCCCGAGGAGCGTCTTGCCACATGTCAACACTGGGTCTGACAGAGGGCCTCCAGGAGAGAGGCCCAAGCAATACATGCCCCGAGGAGCGTCTAGCCACATGTCACCACTGGGTCTGACTGAGCGCCTCCAGGAGAGAGGCCCAAGCAAGACGCGCCCCGAGGAGCGTCTTGCCACATGTCACCAATGGGGCTGACTGAGAGCCTCCAGGAGAGAGGCCCAAGCAAGACGCGCCCCGAGGAGCGTCTTGCCAAATGTCAACACTGGGTCTGACTGAGCGCCTCCAGGAGAGAGGCCCAAGTAAGACGCGCCCCGAGGAGCATCTTGCCACATGTCAACACTGGGTCTGACTGAGCTCCTCCAGGAGAGAGGCCCAAGCAAGACGCGCCCCGAGGAGTGTCTTGACACTTGTCAACACTGGGTCTGACTGAGGGCCTCCATGAGAGAAGCCCAAGCAAGACGCGCCCCGAGGAGTGTCTTGCCACATGTCAACACTGCGTCTGACAGAGGGCCTCCAGGAGAGAGGCCCAAGCAATACGCGCCCCGAGGAGCGTCTTGCCATATGTCACCACTGGGTCTGACTGAGCGCCTCCAGGAGAGAGGCCCAAGCAAGACGCGCCCGGAGGAGCGTCTTGCCACATGTCAGCACTCGGTCTGACTGAGCACCTCCAGGAGAGAGGCCCAAACAAGACGCGCCCCGAGGAGCGTCTTGCCACATGTCAGCACTCGGTCTGACTGAGCGCCTCCACTAGAGAGGCCCAAGCAAGACGCACCCCGAGGAGCGTCTTGCCACATGCCACCACTGGGTCTGACTGAGAGCCTCCAGGAGATAGGCCCAAGCAAGACGCGCCCCGAGGAGCGTCTTGCCACATGTCAACACTGGGTCTGACTGAGCGCCTCCAGGAGAGAGGCCCAAGCAAGACGCGCACCGAGGAGCGTCTTGCCACATGTCAGCACTCGGTCTGACTGAGCGCCTCCAGGAGAGAGGCCCAAGCAAGACGCGCCCCTAGGAGCGTCTTGCCACATGTCAACACTGGGTCTGACAGAGGGCCGCCAGGAGAGAGGCCCAAGCAAGACGCGCCCCGAGGAGTGTCTTGCCACATGTCACCACTGGGTCTGACTGAGCACCTCCAGGAGAGAGGCCCAAGCGAGACGTGCCCCGAGGAGGGTCTTGCCACATGTCAACAATGGGTCTGACTGAGCGCCTCCAGGAGAGAGGCCCAAGCAAGACGTGCCCCGAGGAGTGTCTTGACACTTGTCAACACTGGGTCTGACTGAGGGCCTCCATGAGAGAAGCCCAAGCAAGACGCGCCCCGAGGAGTGTCTTGCCACATGTCAACACTGGGTCTGACAGAGGGACCTCCAGGAGAGAGGCCCAAGCAAAATGCGCCCCGAGGAGCGTCTTGCCATATGTCACCACTGGGTCTGACTGAGCGCCTCCAGGAGAGAGGCCCAAGCAAGACGCGCCCCGAGGAGCGTCTTGCCACATGTCAGCACTCGGTCTGACAGAGGGCCTCTAGGAGAGAGGCCCAAGCAAGACGTGCCCCGAGGAGTGTCTTGCCACATGTCACCACTGGGTCTGACTGAGTGCCTCCAGGAGAGAGGCCCAAGCAAGACGCGCCCCGAGGAGCGTCTTGCCACATGTCAGCACTCGGTCTGACTGAGCGCCTCCAGGAGAGAGGCCCAAGCAAGACGCGCCCCTAGGAGCGTCTTGCCACATGTCAACACTGGGTCTGACTGAGCGCCTCCAGGAGAGAGGCCCAAGCAAGACGCGCCCAGAGGAGTGTCTTGCCACATGTCAACACTGTGTCTGACAGAGGGCCTCCAGGAGAGAGGCCCAAGCAACACGCGCCCCGAGGAGCGTCTTGCCATATGTCACCACTGGGTCTGACTGAGCGCCTCCAGGAGAGAGGCCCAAGCAAGACGCGCCCCGAGGAGCGTCTTGCCACATGTCAGCACTCGGTCTGACTGAGCGCCTCCAGGAGAGAGGCCCAAGAAAGACAGGCCCCTAGGAGCGTCTTGCCACATGTCAACACTGGGTCTGACAGCGGGCCTCCAGGAGAGAGGCCCAAGCAAGACGCGCCCCGAGGAGTGTCTTGCCACATGTCACCACTGGGTCTGACTGAGCGCCTCCAGGAGAGAGGCCTAAGCAAGACGCGCCCCGAGGAGCGTCATGCCACATGTCACTACTCGGTCTGACTGAGCGCCTCCACGAGAGAGGCTGAAGCAAGACGCGCCCCGAGGAGCGTCTTGCCACGTGTCAACACTGGGTCTGATTGAGGGCCTCCAGGAGAGAGGCCCAAGTAAGACGCGCCCCGAGGAGCGTCTTGCCACATGTCAACACTGGGTCTGACTGAGCGCCTCCAGGAGAGAGGCCCAAGCAAGACGTGCCCCGAGGAGCGTCTTGCCACATGTCAACACTGGGTCTGACTGAGCGCCTCCAGGAGAGAGGCCCAAGCAAGACGTGCCCCGAGGAGCGTCTTGCCACATGTCAACAATGGGTCTGACTGAGCGCCTCCAGGAGAGAGGCCCAAGCAAGACGCGCCCCGAGGAGCGTCTTGCCATATGTCACCACTGGGTCTGACTGAGCGCCTCCAGGAGAGAGGCCCAAGCAAGACGCGCCCCTAGGAGCGTCTTGCCACATGTCAGCACTGGGTCTGACAGAGGGCCGCCAGGAGAGAGGCCCAAGCAAGACGCGCCCCGAGGAGTGTCTTGCCACATGTCACCACTGGGTCTGACTGAGCGCCTCCAGGAGAGAGGCCCAAGCGAGACGTGCCCCGAGGAGGGTCTTGCCACATGTCAACAATGGGTCTGACTGAGCGCCTCCAGGAGAGAGGCCCAAGCAAGACGTGCCCCGAGGAGTGTCTTGACACTTGTCAACACTGGGTCTGACTGAGGGCCTCCATGAGAGAAGCCCAAGCAAGACGCGCCCCGAGGAGTGTCTTGCCACATGTCAACACTGGGTCTGACAGAGGGACCTCCAGGAGAGAGGCCCAAGCAAAATGCGCCCCGAGGAGCGTCTTGCCATATGTCACCACTGGGTCTGACTGAGCGCCTCCAGGAGAGAGGCCCAAGCAAGACGCGCCCCGAGGAGCGTCTTGCCACATGTCAGCACTCGGTCTGACAGAGGGCCTCTAGGAGAGAGGCCCAAGCAAGACGTGCCCCGAGGAGTGTCTTGCCACATGTCACCACTGGGTCTGACTGAGTGCCTCCAGGAGAGAGGCCCAAGCAAGACGCGCCCCGAGGAGCGTCTTGCCACATGTCAGCACTCGGTCTGACTGAGCGCCTCCAGGAGAGAGGCCCAAGCAAGACGCGCCCCTAGGAGCGTCTTGCCACATGTCAACACTGGGTCTGACTGAGCGCCTCCAGGAGAGAGGCCCAAGCAAGACGCGCCCAGAGGAGTGTCTTGCCACATGTCAACACTGTGTCTGACAGAGGGCCTCCAGGAGAGAGGCCCAAGCAACACGCGCCCCGAGGAGCGTCTTGCCATATGTCACCACTGGGTCTGACTGAGCGCCTCCAGGAGAGAGGCCCAAGCAAGACGCGCCCCGAGGAGCGTCTTGCCACATGTCAGCACTCGGTCTGACTGAGCGCCTCCAGGAGAGAGGCCCAAGAAAGACAGGCCCCTAGGAGCGTCTTGCCACATGTCAACACTGGGTCTGACAGCGGGCCTCCAGGAGAGAGGCCCAAGCAAGACGCGCCCCGAGGAGTGTCTTGCCACATGTCACCACTGGGTCTGACTGAGCGCCTCCAGGAGAGAGGCCTAAGCAAGACGCGCCCCGAGGAGCGTCATGCCACATGTCACTACTCGGTCTGACTGAGCGCCTCCACGAGAGAGGCCGAAGCAAGACGCGCCCCGAGGAGCGTCTTGCCACGTGTCAACACTGGGTCTGATTGAGGGCCTCCAGGAGAGAGGCCCAAGTAAGACGCGCCCCGAGGAGCGTCTTGCCACATGTCAACACTGGGTCTGACTGAGCGCCTCCAGGAGAGAGGCCCAAGCAAGACGTGCCCCGAGGAGCGTCTTGCCACATGTCAACACTGGGTCTGACTGAGCGCCTCCAGGAGAGAGGCCCAAGCAAGACGTGCCCCGAGGAGCGTCTTGCCACATGTCAACAATGGGTCTGACTGAGCGCCTCCAGGAGAGAGGCCCAAGCAAGACGCGCCCCGAGGAGCGTCTTGCCATATGTCACCACTGGGTCTGACTGAGCGCCTCCAGGAGAGAGGCCCAAGCAAGACGCGCCCCGAGGAGCGTCTTGCCACATGTCAGCACTCGGTCTGACAGAGCGCCTCCAGGAGAGAGGCCCAAGCAATACGCGCCCCGAGGAGCGTCTTGCCATATGTCAACAATGGGTCTGACTGAGCGCCTCCAGGAGAGAGGCCCAAGTAAGACGCGCCCCGAGGAGCGTCTTGCCACATGTCAACACTGGGTCTGACTGAGCGCCTCCAGGAGAGAGGCCCAAGCAAGACGTGCCCCGAGGAGCGTCTTGCCACATGTCAACACTGGGTCTGACTGAGCGCCTCCAGGAGAGAGGCCCAAGCAAGACGCGCCCCGAGGAGCGTCTTGCCACATGTCAACACTGGGTCTGACTGAGTGCCTCCAGGAGAGAGGCCCAAGAAAGACGTGCCCCGAGGAGCGTCTTGCCACATGTCAACAATGGGTCTGACTGAGCGCCTCCAGGAGAGAGGCCCAAGCAAGACGCGCCCCGAGGAGCGTCTTGCCATATGTCACCACTGGGTCTGACTGAGCGCCTCCAGGAGAGAGGCCCAAGCAAGACGCGCCCCGAGGAGCGTCTTGCCACATGTCAGCACTGGGTCTGACTGAGCGCCTCCAGGAGAGAGGCCCAAGCAATACGCGCCCCGAGGAGCGTCTTGCCATATGTCAACAATGGGTCTGACTGAGCGCCTCCAGGAGAGAGGCCCAAGCAAGACGCGCCCCTAGGAGCGTCTTGCCACATGTCAACACTGGGTCTGACAGCGGGCCTCCAGGAGAGAGGCCCAAGCAAGACGCGCCCCGAGGAGTGTCTTGCCACATGTCACCACTGGGTCTGACTGAGCGCCTCCAGGAGAGAGGCCCAAACAAGACGCGCCCCGAGGAGCGTCATGCCAAATGTCACTACTCGGTCTGACTGAGCGCCTCCAGGAGAGAGGCCCAAGCAAGACGCGCCCCGAGGAGCGTCTTGCCACATGTCAACACTGGGTCTGACAGAGGGCCTCCAGGAGAGAGGCCCAAGCAATACATGCCCCGAGGAGCGTCTAGCCACATGTCACCACTGGGTCTGACTGAGCGCCTCCAGGAGAGAGGCCCAAGCAAGACGCGCCCCGAGGAGCGTCTTGCCGTATGTCAGCACTCGGTCTGACTGAGCGCCTCCAGGAGAGAGGCCCAAGCAAGACGCGCCCCGAGGAGCGTCTTGCCACATATCACCAATGGGGCTGACTGAGAGCCTCCAGGAGAGAGGCCCAAGCAAGACGCGCCCCGAGGAGCGTCTTGCCACATGTCAACACTGGGTCTGACTGAGCGCCTCCAGGAGAGAGGCCCAAGTAAGACGCGCCCCGAGGAGCATCTTGCCACATGTCAACACTGGGTCTGACTGAGCGCCTCCAGGAGAGAGGCCCAAGCAAGACGCGCCCCGAGGAGTGTCTTGACACTTGTCAACACTGGGTCTGACTGAGGGCCTCCATGAGAGAAGCCCAAGCAAGACGCGCCCCGAGGAGTGTCTTGCCACATGTCAACACTGCGTCTGACAGAGGGCCTCCAGGAGAGAGGCCCAAACAAGACGCGCCCCGAGGAGCGTCATGCCAAATGTCACTACTCGGTCTGACTGAGGGCCTCCAGGAGAGAGGCCCAAGCAATACATGCCCCGAGGAGCGTCTAGCCACATGTCAACACTGGGTCTGACTGAGCGCCTCCAGGAGAGAGGCCCAAGCAAGACGCGCCCCGAGGAGCGTCTTGCCACATGTCAGCACTCGGTCTGACTGAGCGCCTCCAGGAGAGAGGCCCAAGCAAGACGCGCCCCGAGGAGCGTCTTGCCACATGTCACCAATGGGGCTGACTGAGAGCCTCCAGGAGAGAGTCCCAAGCAAGACGCGCCCCGAGGAGCGTCTTGCCACATGTCAACACTGGGTCTGACTGAGCGCCTCCAGGAGAGAGGCCCAAGCAAGACGCGCCCCGAGGAGCATCTTGCCACATGTCAACACTGGGTCTGACTGAGCGCCTCCAGGAGAGAGGCCCAAGCAGGACGTGCCCCGAGGAGCGTCTAGCCACATGTCACCACTGGGTCTGACTGAGCGCCTCCAGGAGAGAGGCCCAAGCAAGACGCGCCCCGAGGAGCGTCTTGCCGTATGTCAGCACTCGGTCTGACTGAGCGCCTCCAGGAGAGAGGCCCAAGCAAGACGCGCCCCGAGGAGCGTCTTGCCACATGTCACCAATGGGGCTGACTGAGAGCCTCCAGGAGAGAGGCCCAAGCAAGACGCGCCCCTAGGAGCGTCTTGCCACATGTCAACACTGGGTCTGACTGAGCGCCTCCAGGAGAGAGGCCCAAGTAAGACGCGCCCCGAGGAGCATCTTGCCACATGTCAACACTGGGTCTGACTGAGCGCCTCCAGGAGAGAGGCCCAAGCAAGACGCGCCCCGAGGAGTGTCTTGACACTTGTCAACACTGGGTCTGACTGAGGGCCTCCATGAGAGAAGCCCAAGCAAGACGTGCCCCGAGGAGTGTCTTGCCACATGTCAACACTGCGTCTGACAGAGGGCCTCCAGGAGAGAGGCCCAAACAAGACGCGCCCCGAGGAGCGTCATGCCAAATGTCACTACTCGGTCTGACTGAGCGCCTTCAGGAGAGAGGCCCAAGCAAGACGCGCCCCGAGGAGCATCTTGCCACATGTCAACACTGGGTCTGACAGAGGGCCTCCAGGAGAGAGGCCCAAGCAATACATGCCCCGAGGAGCGTCTAGCCACATGTCACCACTGGGTCTGACTGAGCGCCTCCAGGAGAGAGGCCCAAGCAAGACGCGCCCCGAGGAGCGTCTTGCCGCATGTCAGCACTCGGTCTGACTGAGCGCCTCCAGGAGAGAGGCCCAAGCAAGACGCGCCCCGAGGAGCGTCTTGCCACATGTCACCAATGGGGCTGACTGAGAGCCTCCAGGAGAGAGGCCCAAGCAAGACGCGCCCCGAGGAGCGTCTTGCCACATGTCAACACTGGGTCTGACTGAGCGCCTCCAGGAGAGAGGCCCAAGTAAGACGCGCCCCGAGGAGCATCTTGCCACATATCAACACTGGGTCTGACTGAGCGCCTCCAGGAGAGAGGCCCAAGCAGGACGCGCCCCGAGGAGTGTCTTGACACGTGTCAACACTGGGTCTGACTGAGGGCCTCCATGAGAGAAGCCCAAGCAAGATGCGCCCCGAGGAGTGTCTTGCCACATGTCAACACTGCGTCTGACAGAGGGCCTCCAGGAGAGAGGCCCAAGCAATACGCGCCCCGAGGAGCGTCTTGCCATATGTCACCACTGGGTCTGACTGAGCGCCTCCAGAAGAGAGGCCCAAGCAAGACGCGCCCGGAGGAGCGTCTTGCCACATGTCAGCACTCGGTCTGACTGAGCACCTCCAGGAGAGAGGCCCAAACAAGACGCGCCCCGAGGAGCGTCTTGCCACATGTCAGCACTCGGTCTGACTGAGCGCCTCCACTAGAGAGGCCCAAGCAAGACGCGCCCCGAGGAGCGTCTTGCCACATGTCACCACTGGGTCTGACTGAGAGCCTCCAGGAGATAGGCCCAAGCAAGACGCGCCCCGAGGAGCGTCTTGCCACATGTCAACACTGGGTCTGACTGAGCGCCTCCAGGAGATAGGCCCAAGCAAGACGCGCACCGAGGAGCGTCTTGCCACATGTCAGCACTCGGTCTGACTGAGCGCCTCCAGGAGAGAGGCCCAAGCAAGACGCGCCCCTAGGAGCGTCTTGCCACATGTCAACACTGGGTCTGACAGAGGGCCGCCAGGAGAGAGGCCCAAGCAAGACGCGCCCCGAGGAGTGTCTTGCCACATGTCACCACTGGGTCTGACTGAGCGCCTCCAGGAGAGAGGCCCAAGCAAGACGCGCCCCGAGGAGCGTCTTGCCATATGTCACCACTGGGTCTGACTGAGCGCCTCCAGGAGAGAGGCCCAAGCAAGACGCGCCCCGAGGAGCGTCTTGCCATATGTCAACAATGGGTCTGACTGAGCGCCTCCAGGAGAGAGGCCCAGGCAAGACGCGCCCCGAGGAGCGTCTTGCCACATGTCAGCACTCGGTCTGACTGAGCGCCTCCAGGAGAGAGGCCCAAGCAAGACGCGCCCCTAGGAGCGTCTTGCCACATGTCAACACTGGGTCTGACTGAGCGCCTCCAGGAGAGAGGCCCAAGCAACACGCGCCCCGAGGAGCGTCTTGCCATATGTCACCACTGGGTCTGACTGAGTGCCTCCAGGAGAGAGGCCCAAGCAAGACACGCCCCGAGGAGCGTCTTGCCACATGTCAGCACTCGGTCTGACTGAGCGCCTCCAGGAGAGAGGCCCAAGCAAGACGCGCCCCTAGGAGCGTCTTGCCACATGTCAACACTGGGTCTGACAGCGGGCCTCCAGGAGAGAGGCCCAAGCAAGACGCGCCCCGAGGAGTGTCTTGCCACATGTCACCACTGGGTCTGACTGAGCGCCTCCAGGAGAGAGGCCCAAACAAGAAGCGCCCCGAGGAGCGTCATGCCAAATGTCACTACTCGGTCTGACTGAGCGCCTCCAGGAGAGAGGCCCAAGCAAGACGCGCCCCGAGGAGCGTCTTGCCACATGTCAACACTGGGTCTGACAGAGGGCCTCCAGGAGAGAGGCCCTAGCAATACATGCCCCGAGGAGCGTCTAGCCACATGTCACCACTGGGTCTGACTGAGCGCCTCCAGGAGAGAGGCCCAAGCAAGACGCGCCCCGAGGAGCGTCTTGCCGCATGTCAGCACTCGGTCTGACTGAGCGCCTCCAGGAGAGAGGCCCAAGCAAGACGCGCCCCGAGGAGCGTCTTGCCACATGTCACCAATGGGGCTGACTGAGAGCCTCCAGGAGAGAGGCCCAAGCAAGACGCGCCCCGAGGAGCGTCTTGCCACATGTCAACACTGGGTCTGACTGAGCGCCTCCAGGAGAGAGGCCCAAGTAAGACGCGCCCCGAGGAGCATCTTGCCACATGTCAACACTGGGTCTGACTGAGCGCCTCCAGGAGAGAGGCCCAAGCAAGACGCGCCCCGAGGAGTGTCTTGACACTTGTCAACACTGGGTCTGACTGAGCGCCTCCAGGAGAGAGGCCCAAGCAAGACGCGCCCCGAGGAGCGTCTTGCCACATGTCACCAATGGGGCTGACTGAGAGCCTCCAGGAGAGAGGCCCAAGCAAGACGCGCCCCGAGGAGCGTCTTGCCACATGTCAACACTGGGTCTGACTGAGCGCCTCCAGGAGAGAGGCCCAAGTAAGACGCGCCCCGAGGAGCATCTTGCCACATGTCAACACTGGGTCTGACTGAGCGCCTCCAGGAGAGAGGCCCAAGCAAGACGCGCCCCGAGGAGTGTCTTGACACTTGTCAACACTGGGTCTGACTGAGGGCCTCCATGAGAGAAGCCCAAGCAAGAAGCGCCCCGAGGAGTGTCTTGCCACAGGTCAACACTGCGTCTGACAGAGGGCCTCCAGGAGAGAGGCCCAAGCAATACGCGCCCCGAGGAGCGTCTTGCCATATGTCACCACTGGGTCTGACTGAGCGCATCCAGGAGAGAGGCCCAAGCAAGACGCGCCCGGAGGAGCGTCTTGCCACATGTCAGCACTCGGTCTGACTGAGCACCTCCAGGAGAGAGGCCCAAACAAGACGCGCCCCGAGGAGCGTCTTGCCACATGTCAGCACTCGGTCTGACTGAGCGCCTCCACTAGAGAGGCCCAAGCAAGACGCACCCCGAGGAGCGTCTTGCCACATGTCACCACTGGGTCTGACTGAGAGCCTCCAGGAGATAGGCCCAAGCAAGACGCGCCCCGAGGAGCGTCTTGCCACATGTCAACACTGGGTCTGACTGAGCGCCTCCAGGAGAGAGGCCCAAGCAAGACGCGCACCGAGGAGCGTCTTGCCACATGTCAGCACTCGGTCTGACTGAGCGCCTCCAGGAGAGAGGCCCAAGCAAGACGCGTCCCTAGGAGCGTCTTGCCACATGTCAACACTGGGTCTGACAGAGGGCCGCCAGGAGAGAGGCCCAAGCAAGACGCGCCCCGAGGAGTGTCTTGCCACATGTCACCACTGGGTCTGACTGAGCGCCTCCAGGAGAGAGGCCCAAGCAAGACGTGCCCCGAGGAGGGTCTTGCCACATGTCAACAATGGGTCTGACTGAGCGCCTCCAGGAGAGAGGCCCAAGCAAGACGTGCCCCGAGGAGTGTCTTGACACTTGTCAACACTGGGTCTGACTGAGGGCCTCCATGAGAGAAGCCCAAGCAAGACGCGCCCCGAGGAGTGTCTTGCCACATGTCAACACTGGGTCTGACAGAGGGACCTCCAGGAGAGAGGCCCAAGCAAAACGCGCCCCGAGGAGCGTCTTGCCATATGTCACCACTGGGTCTGACTGAGCGCCTCCAGGAGAGAGGCCCAAGCAAGACGCACCCAGAGGAGCGTCTTGCCACATGTCAGCACTGGGTCTGACAGAGGGCCTCCAGGAGAGAGGCCCAAGCAAGACGTGCCCCGAGGAGTGTCTTGCCACATGTCACCACTGGGTCTGACTGAGTGCCTCCAGGAGAGAGGCCCAAGCAAGACGCGCCCCGAGGAGCGTCTTGCCACATGTCAGCACTCGGTCTGACTGAGCGCCTCCAGGAGAGAGGCCCAAGCAAGACGCGCCCCTAGGAGCGTCTTGCCACATGTCAGCACTCGGTCTGACTGAGCGCCTCCAGGAGAGAGGCCCAAGCAAGACGCGCCCCGAGGAGCGTCTTGCCACATGTCACCAATGGGGCTGACTGAGAGCCTCCAGGAGAGAGGCCCAAGCAAGACGCGCCCCGAGGAGCGTCTTGCCACATGTCAACACTGGGTCTGACTGAGCGCCTCCAGGAGAGAGGCCCAAGTAAGACGCGCCCCGAGGAGCATCTTGCCACATGTCAACACTGGGTCTGACTGAGCGCCTCCAGGAGAGAGGCCCAAGCAAGACGCGCCCCGAGGAGTGTCTTGACACTTGTCAACACTGGGTCTGACTGAGGGCCTCCATGAGAGAAGCCCAAGCAAGAAGCGCCCCGAGGAGTGTCTTGCCACATGTCAACACTGCGTCTGACAGAGGGCCTCCAGGAGAGAGGTCCAAGCAATACGCGCCCGGAGGAGCGTCTTGCCACATGTCAGCACTCGGTCTGACTGAGCACCTCCAGGAGAGAGGCCCAAACAAGACGCGCCCCGAGGAGCGTCTTGCCACATGTCAACACTGGGTCTGACTGAGCGCCTCCAGGAGAGAGGCCCAAGTAAGACGCGCCCCGAGGAGCATCTTGCCACATGTCAACACTGGGTCTGACTGAGCGCCTCCAGGAGAGAGGCCCAAGCAAGACGCGCCCCGAGGAGTGTCTTGACACTTGTCAACACTGGGTCTGACTGAGGGCCTCCATGAGAGAAGCCCAAGCAAGAAGCGCCCCGAGGAGTGTCTTGCCACATGTCAACACTGCGTCTGACAGAGGGCCTCCAGGAGAGAGGCCCAAGCAATACGCGCCCCGAGGAGCGTCTTGCCATATGTCACCACTGGGTCTGACTGAGCGCATCCAGGAGAGAGGCCCAAGCAAGACGCGCCCGGAGGAGCGTCTTGCCACATGTCAGCACTCGGTCTGACTGAGCACCTCCAGGAGAGAGGCCCAAACAAGACGCGCCCCGAGGAGCGTCTTGCCACATGTCAGCACTCGGTCTGACTGAGCGCCTCCACTAGAGAGGCCCAAGCAAGACGCACCCCGAGGAGCGTCTTGCCACATGTCACCACTGGGTCTGACTGAGAGCCTCCAGGAGATAGGCCCAAGCAAGACGCGCCCCGAGGAGCGTCTTGCCACATGTCAACACTGGGTCTGACTGAGCGCCTCCAGGAGAGAGGCCCAAGCAAGACGCGCACCGAGGAGCGTCTTGCCACATGTCAGCACTCGGTCTGACTGAGCGCCTCCAGGAGAGAGGCCCAAGCAAGACGCGTCCCTAGGAGCGTCTTGCCACATGTCAACACTGGGTCTGACAGAGGGCCGCCAGGAGAGAGGCCCAAGCAAGACGCGCCCCGAGGAGTGTCTTGCCACATGTCACCACTGGGTCTGACTGAGCGCCTCCAGGAGAGAGGCCCAAGCAAGACGTGCCCCGAGGAGGGTCTTGCCACATGTCAACAATGGGTCTGACTGAGCGCCTCCAGGAGAGAGGCCCAAGCAAGACGTGCCCCGAGGAGTGTCTTGACACTTGTCAACACTGGGTCTGACTGAGGGCCTCCATGAGAGAAGCCCAAGCAAGACGCGCCCCGAGGAGTGTCTTGCCACATGTCAACACTGGGTCTGACAGAGGGACCTCCAGGAGAGAGGCCCAAGCAAAACGCGCCCCGAGGAGCGTCTTGCCATATGTCACCACTGGGTCTGACTGAGCGCCTCCAGGAGAGAGGCCCAAGCAAGACGCACCCAGAGGAGCGTCTTGCCACATGTCAGCACTGGGTCTGACAGAGGGCCTCCAGGAGAGAGGCCCAAGCAAGACGTGCCCCGAGGAGTGTCTTGCCACATGTCACCACTGGGTCTGACTGAGTGCCTCCAGGAGAGAGGCCCAAGCAAGACGCGCCCCGAGGAGCGTCTTGCCACATGTCAGCACTCGGTCTGACTGAGCGCCTCCAGGAGAGAGGCCCAAGCAAGACGCGCCCCTAGGAGCGTCTTGCCACATGTCAGCACTCGGTCTGACTGAGCGCCTCCAGGAGAGAGGCCCAAGCAAGACGCGCCCCGAGGAGCGTCTTGCCACATGTCACCAATGGGGCTGACTGAGAGCCTCCAGGAGAGAGGCCCAAGCAAGACGCGCCCCGAGGAGCGTCTTGCCACATGTCAACACTGGGTCTGACTGAGCGCCTCCAGGAGAGAGGCCCAAGTAAGACGCGCCCCGAGGAGCATCTTGCCACATGTCAACACTGGGTCTGACTGAGCGCCTCCAGGAGAGAGGCCCAAGCAAGACGCGCCCCGAGGAGTGTCTTGACACTTGTCAACACTGGGTCTGACTGAGGGCCTCCATGAGAGAAGCCCAAGCAAGAAGCGCCCCGAGGAGTGTCTTGCCACATGTCAACACTGCGTCTGACAGAGGGCCTCCAGGAGAGAGGTCCAAGCAATACGCGCCCCGAGGAGCGTCTTGCCATATGTCACCACTGGGTCTGACTGAGCGCATCCAGGAGAGAGGCCCAAGCAAGACGCGCCCGGAGGAGCGTCTTGCCACATGTCAGCACTCTGTCTGACTGAGCACCTCCAGGAGAGAGGCCCAAACAAGACGCGCCCCGAGGAGCGTCTTGCCACATGTCAGCACTCGGTCTGACTGAGCGCCTCCACTAGAGAGGCCCAAGCAAGACGCACCCCGAGGAGCGTCTTGCCACATGTCACCACTGGGTCTGACTGAGAGCCTCCAGGAGATAGGCCCAAGCAAGACGCGCCCCGAGGAGCGTCTTGCCACATGTCAACACTGGGTCTGACTGAGCGCCTCCAGGAGAGAGGCCCAAGCAAGACGCGCACCGAGGAGCGTCTTGCCACATGTCAGCACTCGGTCTGACTGAGCGCCTCAAGGAGAGAGGCCCAAGCAAGACGCGTCCCTAGGAGCGTCTTGCCACATGTCAACACTGGGTCTGACAGAGGGCCGCCAGGAGAGAGGCCCAAGCAAGACGCGCCCCGAGGAGTGTCTTGCCACATGTCACCACTGGGTCTGACTGAGCGCCTCCAGGAGAGAGGCCCAAGCAAGACGTGCCCCGAGGAGGGTCTTGCCACATGTCAACAATGGGTCTGACTGAGCGCCTCCAGGAGAGAGGCCCAAGCAAGACGTGCCCCGAGGAGTGTCTTGACACTTGTCAACACTGGGTCTGACTGAGGGCCTCCATGAGAGAAGCCCAAGCAAGACGCGCCCCGAGGAGTGTCTTGCCACATGTCAACACTGGGTCTGACAGAGGGACCTCCAGGAGAGAGGCCTAAGCAAAACGCGCCCCGAGGAGCATCTTGCCATATGTCACCACTGGGTCTGACTGAGCGCCTCCAGGAGAGAGGCCCAAGCAAGACGCGCCCAGAGGAGCGTCTTGCCACATGTCAGCACTGGGTCTGACAGAGGGCCTCCAGGAGAGAGGCCCAAGCAAGACGTGCCCCGAGGAGTGTCTTGCCACATGTCACCACTGGGTCTGACTGAGTGCCTCCAGGAGAGAGGCCCAAGCAAGACGCGCCCCGAGGAGCGTCTTGCCACATGTCAGCACTCGGTCTGACTGAGCGCCTCCAGGAGAGAGGCCCAAGCAAGACGCGCCCCTAGGAGCGTCTTGCCACATGTCAACACTGGGTCTGACTGAGCGCCTCCAGGAGAGAGGCCCAAGCAAGACGCGCCCCGAGGAGTGTCTTGCCACATGTCAACACTGTGTCTGACAGAGGGCCTCCAGGAGAGAGGCCCAAGCAACACGCGCCCCGAGGAGCGTCTTGCCATATGTCACCACTGGGTCTGACTGAGCGCCTCCAGGAGAGAGGCCCAAGCAAGACGCGCCCCGAGGAGCGTCTTGCCACATGTCAGCACTCGGTCTGACTGAGCGCCTCCAGGAGAGAGGCCCAAGCAAGACGGGCCCCTAGGAGCGTCTTGCCACATGTCAACACTGGGTCTGACAGCGGGCCTCCAGGAGAGAGGCCCAAGCAAGACGCGCCCCGAGGAGTGTCTTGCCACATGTCACCACTGGGTCTGACTGAGCGCCTCCAGGAGAGAGGCCCAAGCAAGACGCGCCCCGAGGAGCGTCATGCCACATGTCACTACTCGGTCTGACTGAGCGCCTCCACGAGAGAGGCCGAAGCAAGACGCGCCCCGAGGAGCGTCTTGCCACGTGTCAACACTGGGTCTGATTGAGGGCCTCCAGGAGAGAGGCCCAAGTAAGACGCGCCCCGAGGAGCGTCTTGCCACATGTCAACACTGGGTCTGACTGAGCGCCTCCAGGAGAGAGGCCCAAGCAAGACGCGCCCCGAGGAGCGTCTTGCCACATGTCAGCACTCGGTCTGACTGAGCGCCTCCAGGAGAGAGGCCCAAGCAAGACGGGCCCCTAGGAGCGTCTTGCCACATGTCAACACTGGGTCTGACAGCGGGCCTCCAGGAGAGAGGCCCAAGCAAGACGCGCCCCGAGGAGTGTCTTGCCACATGTCACCACTGGGTCTGACTGAGCGCCTCCAGGAGAGAGGCCCAAGCAAGACGCGCCCCGAGGAGCGTCATGCCACATGTCACTACTCGGTCTGACTGAGCGCCTCCACGAGAGAGGCCGAAGCAAGACGCGCCCCGAGGAGCGTCTTGCCACGTGTCAACACTGGGTCTGATTGAGGGCCTCCAGGAGAGAGGCCCAAGTAAGACGCGCCCCGAGGAGCGTCTTGCCACATGTCAACACTGGGTCTGACTGAGCGCGTCCAGGAGAGAGGCCCAAGCAAGACGTGCCCCGAGGAGCGTCTTGCCACATGTCAACACTGGGTCTGACTGAGCGCCTCCAGGAGAGAGGCCCAAGCAAGACGTGCCCCGAGGAGCGTCTTGCCACATGTCAACAATGGGTCTGACTGAGCGCCTCCAGGAGAGAGGCCCAAGCAAGACGCGCCCCGAGGAGTGTCTTGCCATATGTCACCACTGGGTCTGACTGAGCGCCTCCAGGAGAGAGGCCCAAGCAAGACGCGCCCCGAGGAGCGTCTTGCCACATGTCAGCACTCGGTCTGACAGAGCGCCTCCAGGAGAGAGGCCCAAGCAATACGCGCCCCGAGGAGCGTCTTGCCATATGTCAACAATGGGTCTGACTGAGCGCCTCCAGGAGAGAGGCCCAAGTAAGACGCGCCCCGTGGAGCGTCTTGCCACATGTCAACACTGGGTCTGACTGAGCGCCTCCAGGAGAGAGGCCCAAGCAAGACGTGCCCCGAGGAGCGTCTTGCCACATGTCAGCCCTCGGTCTGACTGAGCGCCTCCAGGAGAGAGGCCCAAGCAAGACGCGCCCCTAGGAGCGTCTTGCCACATGTCAACACTGGGTCTGACTAAGCGCCTCCAGGAGAGAGGCCCAAGCAAGACGCGCCCCGAGGAGTGTCTTGCCACATGTCAACACTGTGTCTGACAGAGGGCCTCCAGGAGAGAGGCCCAAGCAACACGCGCCCCGAGGAGCGTCTTGCCATATGTCACCACTGGGTCTGACTGAGTGCCTCCAGGAGAGAGGCCCAAGCAAGACACGCCCCGAGGAGCGTCTTGCCACATGTCAGCACTCGGTCTGACTGAGCGCCTCCAGGAGAGAGGCCCAAGCAAGACGCGCCCCTAGGAGCGTCTTGCCACATGTCAACACTGGGTCTGACAGCGGGCCTCCAGGAGAGAGGCCCAAGCAAGACGCGCCCCGAGGAGTGTCTTGCCACATGTCACCACTGGGTCTGACTGAGCGCCTCCAGGAGAGAGGCCCAAACAAGACGCGCCCCGAGGAGCGTCATGCCAAATGTCACTACTCGGTCTGACTGAGCGCCTCCAGGAGAGAGGCCCAAGCAAGACGCGCCCCGAGGAGCGTCTTGCCACATGTCAACACTGGGTCTGACAGAGGGCCTCCAGGAGAGAGGCCCAAGCAATACATGCCCCGAGGAGCGTCTAGCCACATGTCACCACTGGGTCTGACTGAGCGCCTCCAGGAGAGAGGCCCAAGCAAGACGCGCCCCGAGGAGCGTCTTGCCGTATGTCAGCACTCGGTCTGACTGAGCGCCTCCAGGAGAGAGGCCCAAGCAAGACGCGCCCCGAGGAGCGTCTTGCCACATGTCACCAATGGGGCTGACTGAGAGCCTCCAGGAGAGAGGCCCAAGCAAGACGCGCCCCGAGGAGCGTCTTGCCACATGTCAACACTGGGTCTGACTGAGCGCCTCCAGGAGAGAGGCCCAAGTAAGACGCGCCCCGAGGAGCATCTTGCCACATGTCAACACTGGGTCTGACTGAGCGCCTCCAGGAGAGAGGCCCAAGCAAGACGCGCCCCGAGGAGTGTCTTGACACTTGTCAACACTGGGTCTGACTGAGGGCCTCCATGAGAGAAGCCCAAGCAAGACGCGCCCCGAGGAGTGTCTTGCCACATGTCAACACTGCGTCTGACAGAGGGCCTCCAGGAGAGAGGCCCAAGCAATACACGCCCCGAGGAGCGTCTTGCCATATGTCACCACTGGGTCTGACTGAGCGCCTCCAGGAGAGAGGCCCAAGCAAGACGCGCCCGGAGGAGCGTCTTGCCATATGTCAGCACTCGGTCTGACTGAGCACCTCCAGGAGAGAGGCCCAAACAAGACGCGCCCCGAGGAGCGTCTTGCCACATGTCAGCACTCGGTCTGACTGAGCGCCTCCACTAGAGAGGCCCAAGCAAGACGCGCCCCGAGGAGCGTCTTGCCACATGTCACCACTGGGTCTGACTGAGAGCCTCCAGGAGATAGGCCCAAGCAAGACGCGCCCCGAGGAGCGTCTTGCCACATGTCAACACTGGGTCTGACTGAGCGCCTCCAGGAGAGAGGCCCAAGCAAGACGCGCACCGAGGAGCGTCTTGCCACATGTCAGCACTCGGTCTGACTGAGCGCCTCCAGGAGAGAGGCTCAAGCAAGACGCGCCCCTAGGAGCGTCTTGCCACATGTCAACACTGGGTCTGACAGAGGGCCGCCAGGAGAGAGGCCCAAGCAAGACACGCCCCGAGGAGTGTCTTGCCACAGTCACCACTGGGTCTGACTGAGCGCCTCCAGGAGAGAGGCCCAAGCAAGACGGGCCTCTAGGAGCGTCTTGCCACATGTCAACACTGGGTCTGACAGCGGGCCTCCAGGAGAGAGGCGCAAGCAAGACGCGCCCCGAGGAGTGTCTTGCCACATGTCACCACTGGGTCTGACTGAGCGCCTCCAGGAGAGAGGCCCAAGCAAGACGCGCCCCGAGGAGCGTCATGCCACATGTCACTACTCGGTCTGACTGAGCGCCTCCACGAGAGAGGCCGAAGCAAGACGCGCCCCGAGGAGCGTCTTGCCACGTGTCAACACTGGGTCTGATTGAGGGCCTCCAGGAGAGAGGCCCAAGTAAGACGCGCCCCGAGGAGCGTCTTGCCACATGTCAACACTGGGTCTGACTGAGCGCCTCCAGGAGAGAGGCCCAAGCAAGACGTGCCCCGAGGAGCGTCTTGCCACATGTCAACACTGGGTCTGACTGAGCGCCTCCAGGAGAGAGGCCCAAGCAAGACGCGCCCCGAGGAGCGTCTTGCCACATGTCAACACTGGGTCTGACTGAGCGCCTCCAGGAGAGAGGCCCAAGCAAGACGTGCCCCGAGGAGCGTCTTGCCACATGTCAACAATGGGTCTGACTGAGCGCCTCCAGGAGAGAGGCCCAAGCAAGACGCGCCCCGAGGAGCGTCTTGCCATGTCACCACTGGGTCTGACTGAGCGCCTCCAGGAGAGAGGCCCAAGCAAGACGCGCCCCGAGGAGCGTCTTGCCACATGTCAACAATGGGTCTGACTGAGCGCCTCCAGGAGAGAGGCCCAAGCAAGACGCGCCCCGAGGAGCGTCTTGCCATATGTCACCACTGGGTCTGACTGAGCGCCTCCAGGAGAGAGGCCCAAGCAAGATGCGGCCCGAGGAGCGTCTTGCCACATGTCAGCACTCGGTCTGACTGAGCGCCTCCAGGAGAGAGGCCCAAGCAATACGCGCCCCGAGGAGCGTCTTGCCATATGTCAACAATGGGTCTGACTGAGCGCCTCCAGGAGAGAGGCCCAAGCAAGACGCGCCCCGAGGAGCGTCTTGCCACATGTCAGCACTCGGTCTGACTGAGCGCCTCCAGGAGAGAGGCCAAAGCAAGACGCGCCCCTAGGAGCGTCTTGCCACATGTCAACACTGGGTCTGACTGAGCGCCTCCAGGAGAGAGGCCCAAGCAAGACGCGCCCCGAGGAGTGTCTTGCCACATGTCAACACTGTGTCTGACAGAGGGCCTCCAGGAGAGAGGCCCAAGCAACACGCGCCCCGAGGAGCGTCTTGCCATATGTCACCACTGGGTCTGACTGAGTGCCTCCAGGAGAGAGGCCCAAGCAAGACACGCCCCGAGGAGCGTCTTGCCACATGTCAGCACTCGGTCTGACTGAGCTCCTCCAGGAGAGAGGCCCAAGCAAGACGCGCCCCTAGGAGCGTCTTGCCACATGTCAACACTGGGTCTGACAGCGGGCCTCCAGGAGAGAGGCCCAAGCAATACATGCCCCGAGGAGCGTCTAGCCACATGTCACCACTGGGTCTGACTGAGCGCCTCCAGGAGAGAGGCCCAAGCAAGACGCGCCCCGAGGAGCGTCTTGCCACATGTCAGCACTCGGTCTGACTGAGCGCCTCCAGGAGAGAGGCCCAAGCAAGACGCGCCCCGAGGAGCGTCTTGCCACATGTCACCAATGGGGCTGACAGAGGGCCTCCAGGAGAGAGGCCCAAGCAATACATGCCCCGAGGAGCGTCTAGCCACATGTCACCACTGGGTCTGACTGAGCGCCTCCAGGAGAGAGGCCCAAGCAAGACGCGCCCCGAGGAGCGTCTTGCCACATGTCAGCACTCGGTCTGACTGAGCGCCTCCAGGAGAGAGGCCCAAGCAAGACGCGCCCCGAGGAGCGTCTTGCCACATGTCACCAATGGGGCTGACTGAGAGCCTCCAGGATCGAGGCCCAAGCAAGACGCGCCCCGAGGAGCGTCTTGCCACATGTCAACACTGGGTCTGACTGAGCGCCTCCAGGAGAGAGGCCCAAGTAATACGCGCCCCGAGGAGCATCTTGCCACATGTCAACACTGGGTCTGACTGAGCGCCTCCAGGAGAGAGGCCCAAGCAAGACGCGCCCCGAGGAGTGTCTTGACACTTGTCAACACTGGGTCTGACTGAGGGCCTCCATGAGAGAAGCCCAAGCAAGACGCGCCCCGAGGAGTGTCTTGCCACATGTCAACACTGCGTCTGACAGAGGGCCTCCAGGAGAGAGGCCCAAGCAATACGCGCCCCGAGGAGCGTCTTGCCATATGTCACCACTGGGTCTGACTGAGCGCCTCCAGGAGAGAGGCCCAAGCAAGACGCGCCCGGAGGAGCGTCTTGCCACATGTCAGCACTCGGTCGGACTGAGCACCTCCAGGAGAGAGGCCCAAACAAGACGCGCCCCGAGGAGCGTCTTGCCACATGTCAGCACTCGGTCTGACTGAGCGCCTCCACTAGAGAGGCTCAAGCAAGACGCGCCCCGAGGAGCGTCTTGCCACATGTCACCACTGGGTCTGACTGAGAGCCTCCAGCAGATAGGCCCAAGCAAGACGCGCCCCGAGGAGCGTCTTGCCACATGTCAACACTGGGTCTGACTGAGCGCCTCCAGGAGAGAGGCCCAAGCAAGACGCGCACCGAGGAGCGTCTTGCCACATGTCAGCACTCGGTCTGACTGAGCGCCTCCAGGAGAGAGGCCCAAGCAAGACGCGCCCCTAGGAGCGTCTTGCCACATGTCAACACTGGGTCTGACAGAGGGCCGCCAGGAGAGAGGCCCAAGTAAGACGCGCCCCGAGGAGTGTCTTGCCACATGTCACCACTGGGTCTGACTGAGCGCCTCCAGGAGAGAGGCCCAAGCAAGACGGGCTCCTAGGAGCGTCTTGCCACATGTCAACACTGGGTCTGACAGCGGGCCTCCAGGAGAGAGGCCCAAGCAAGACGCGCCCCGAGGAGTGTCTTGCCACATGTCACCACTGGGTCTGACTGAGCGCCTCCAGGAGAGAGGCCCAAGCAAGACGCGCCCCGAGGAGCGTCATGCCACATGTCACTACTCGGTCTGACTGAGCGCCTCCACGAGAGAGGCCGAAGCAAGACGCGCCCCGAGGAGCGTCTTGCCACGTGTCAACACTGGGTCTGATTGAGGGCCTCCAGGAGAGAGGCCCAAGTAAGACGCGCCCCGAGGAGCATCTTGCCACATGTCAACACTGGGTCTGACTGAGCGCCTCCAGGAGAGAGGCCCAAGCAAGACGTGCCCCGAGGAGCGTCTTGCCACATGTCAAAACTGGGTCTGACTGAGCGCCTCCAGGAGAGAGGTCCAAGCGAGACGCGCCCCGAGGAGCGTCTTGCCACATGTCAACACTGGGTCTGACTGAGCGCCTCCAGGAGAGGCCCAAGCAAGACGTGCCCCGAGGAGCGTCTTGCCACATGTCAACAATGGGTCTGACTGAGCGCCTCCAGGAGAGAGGCCCAAGCAAGACGCGCCCCGAGGAGCGTCTTGCCATATGTCACCACTGGGTCTGACTGAGCGCCTCCAGGAGAGAGGCCCAAGCAAGACGCGCCCCGAGGAGCGTCTTGCCACATGTCAGCACGCGGTCTGACTGAGCGCCTCCAGGAGAGAGGCCCAAGCAATACGCGCCCCGAGGAGCGTCTTGCCATATGTCAACAATGGGTCTGACTGAGCGCCTCCAGGAGAGAGGCCCAAGTAAGACGCGCCCCGAGGAGCGTCTTGCCACATGTCAACACTGGGTCTGACTGAGCGCCTCCAGGAGAGAGGCCCAAGCAAGACGTGCCCCGAGGAGCGTCTTGCCACATGTCAACACTGGGTCTGACTGAGCGCCTCCAGGAGAGAGGCCCAAGCAAGACGCGCCCCGAGGAGCGTCTTGCCACATGTCAACACTGGGTCTGACTGAGCGCCTCCAGGAGAGAGGCCCAAGCAAGACGTGCCCCGAGGAGCGTCTTGCCACATGTCAACAATGGGTCTGACTGAGCGCCTCCAGGAGAGAGGCCCAAGCAAGACGCGCCCCGAGGAGCGTCTTGCCATATGTCACCACTGGGTCTGACTGAGCGCCTCCAGGAGAGAGGCCCAAGCAAGACGCGCCCCGAGGAGCGTCTTGCCACATGTCAGCACTCGGTCTGACTGAGCGCCTCCAGGAGAGAGGCCCAAGCAATACGCGCCCCGAGGAGCGTCTTGCCATATGTCAACAATGGGTCTGACTGAGCGCCTCCAGGAGAGAGGCCCAAGCAAGACGCGCCCCGAGGAGCGTCTTGCCACATGTCAGCACTCGGTCTGACTGAGCGCCTCCAGGAGAGAGGCCCAAGCAAGACGCGCCTCTAGGAGCGTCTTGCCACATGTCAACACTGGGTCTGACTGAGCGCCTCCAGGAGAGAGGCCCAAGCAAGACGCGCCCCGAGGAGTGTCTTGCCACATGTCAACACTGTGTCTGACAGAGGGCCTCCAGGAGATGCCCAAACAACACACGCCCCGAGGAGCGTCTTGCCATATGTCACCACTGGGTCTGACTGAGTGCCTCCAGGAGAGAGGCCCAAGCAAGACACGCCCCGAGGAGCGTCTTGCCACATGTCAGCACTCGGTCTGACTGAGCGCCTCCAGGAGAGAGGCCCAAGCAAGACGCGCCCCTAGGAGCGTCTTGCCACATGTCAACACTGGGTCTGACAGCGGGCCTCCAGGAGAGAGGCCCAAGCAAGACGCGCCCCGAGGAGTGTCTTGCCACATGTCACCACTGGGTCTGACTGAGCGCCTCCAGGAGAGAGGCCCAAACAAGACGCGCCCCGAGGAGCGTCATGCCAAATGTCACTACTCGGTCTGACTGAGCGCCTCCAGGAGAGAGGCCCAAGCAAGACGCGCCCCGAGGAGCGTCTTGCCACATGTCAACACTGGGTCTGACAGAGGGCCTCCAGGAGAGAGGCCCAAGCAATACATGCCCCGAGGAGCGTCTAGCCACATGTCACCACTGGGTCTGACTGAGCGCCTCCAGGAGAGAGGCCCAAGCAAGACGCGCCCCGAGGAGCGTCTTGCCACATGTCAACACTGGGACTGACTGAGCGCCTCCAGGAGAGAGGCCCAAGTAAGACGCGCCCTGAGGAGCATCTTGCCACATGTCAACACTGGGTCTGACTGAGCGCCTCCAGGAGAGAGGCCCAAGCAAGACGCACCCCGAGGAGTGTCTTGACACTTGTCAACACTGGGTCTGACTGAGGGCCTCCATGAGAGAAGCCCAAGCAATACGTGCCCTGAGGAGCGTCTTGCCACATGTCAGCACTCGGTCTGACAGAGGGCCTCCAGGAGAGAGGCCCAAGCAAGACGTGCCCCGAGGAGTGTCTTGCCACATGTCAACACTGGGTCTGACTGAGCGCCTCCAGGAGAGAGGCCCAAGCAAGATGCGCCCCGAGGAGCGTCTTGACACATGTCAACACTGGGTCTCACTGAGGGCCTCAATGAGAGAAGCCCAAGCAAGACGCGCCCCGAGGAGCGTCTTGCCACATGTCAACACTGGGTCTGACAGAGGGCCTCCAGGAGAGAGGCCCAAGCAATACGTGCCATGAGGAGCGTCTTGCCACATGTCACCACTGGGTCTGACTGAGCGCCTCCAGGAGAGAGGCCCAAGTAAGACGCGCCCCGAGGAGCGTCTTGCCAAATGTCAACACTGGGTCTGACTGAGAGCCTCCAGGAGAGAGGCCCAAGCAAGACGCGCCCCGAGGAGCGTCTTGCCACATTTCACCACTGGGTCTGACTGAGAGCCTCCAGGAGAGAGGCCCAAGCAAGACGCGCCCCGAGGAGCGTCTTGCCACATGTCAACACTGGGTCTGACTGAGCGCCTCCAGGAGAGAGGCCCAAGTAAGACGCGCCCCGAGGAGCGTCTTGCCACATGTCAACACTGGGTCTGACTGAGCGCCTCCAGGAAAGAGAGGCCCGAGCAAGACGCGCCCCGAGGAGCGTCTTGCCACATGTCAACACTGCGTCTGACTGAGCGCCTCCAGGAGAGAGGCCCAAGTAAGACGCGCCCCGAGGAGCATCTTGCCACATGTCAACACTGGGTCTGACTGAGCGCCTCCAGGAGAGAGGCCCAAGCAAGACGTGCCCCGAGGAGCGTCTTGCCACATGTCAAAACTGGGTCTGACTGAGCGCCTCCAGGAGAGAGGTCCAAGCGAGACGCGCCCCGAGGAGCGTCTTGCCACATGTCAACACTGGGTCTGACTGAGCGCCTCCAGGAGAGGCCCAAGCAAGACGTGCCCCGAGGAGCGTCTTGCCACATGTCAACAATGGGTCTGACTGAGCGCCTCCAGGAGAGAGGCCCAAGCAAGACGCGCCCCGAGGAGCGTCTTGCCATATGTCACCACTGGGTCTGACTGAGCGCCTCCAGGAGAGAGGCCCAAGCAAGACGCGCCCCGAGGAGCGTCTTGCCACATGTCAGCACGCGGTCTGACTGAGCGCCTCCAGGAGAGAGGCCCAAGCAATACGCGCCCCGAGGAGCGTCTTGCCATATGTCAACAATGGGTCTGACTGAGCGCCTCCAGGAGAGAGGCCCAAGTAAGACGCGCCCCGAGGAGCGTCTTGCCACATGTCAACACTGGGTCTGACTGAGCGCCTCCAGGAGAGAGGCCCAAGCAAGACGTGCCCCGAGGAGCGTCTTGCCACATGTCAACACTGGGTCTGACTGAGCGCCTCCAGGAGAGAGGCCCAAGCAAGACGCGCCCCGAGGAGCGTCTTGCCACATGTCAACACTGGGTCTGACTGAGCGCCTCCAGGAGAGAGGCCCAAGCAAGACGTGCCCCGAGGAGCGTCTTGCCACATGTCAACAATGGGTCTGACTGAGCGCCTCCAGGAGAGAGGCCCAAGCAAGACGCGCCCCGAGGAGCGTCTTGCCATATGTCACCACTGGGTCTGACTGAGCGCCTCCAGGAGAGAGGCCCAAGCAAGACGCGCCCCGAGGAGCGTCTTGCCACATGTCAGCACTCGGTCTGACTGAGCGCCTCCAGGAGAGAGGCCCAAGCAATACGCGCCCCGAGGAGCGTCTTGCCATATGTCAACAATGGGTCTGACTGAGCGCCTCCAGGAGAGAGGCCCAAGCAAGACGCGCCCCGAGGAGCGTCTTGCCACATGTCAGCACTCGGTCTGACTGAGCGCCTCCAGGAGAGAGGCCCAAGCAAGACGCGCCTCTAGGAGCGTCTTGCCACATGTCAACACTGGGTCTGACTGAGCGCCTCCAGGAGAGAGGCCCAAGCAAGACGCGCCCCGAGGAGTGTCTTGCCACATGTCAACACTGTGTCTGACAGAGGGCCTCCAGGAGATGCCCAAACAACACACGCCCCGAGGAGCGTCTTGCCATATGTCACCACTGGGTCTGACTGAGTGCCTCCAGGAGAGAGGCCCAAGCAAGACACGCCCCGAGGAGCGTCTTGCCACATGTCAGCACTCGGTCTGACTGAGCGCCTCCAGGAGAGAGGCCCAAGCAAGACGCGCCCCTAGGAGCGTCTTGCCACATGTCAACACTGGGTCTGACAGCGGGCCTCCAGGAGAGAGGCCCAAGCAAGACGCGCCCCGAGGAGTGTCTTGCCACATGTCACCACTGGGTCTGACTGAGCGCCTCCAGGAGAGAGGCCCAAACAAGACGCGCCCCGAGGAGCGTCATGCCAAATGTCACTACTCGGTCTGACTGAGCGCCTCCAGGAGAGAGGCCCAAGCAAGACGCGCCCCGAGGAGCGTCTTGCCACATGTCAACACTGGGTCTGACAGAGGGCCTCCAGGAGAGAGGCCCAAGCAATACATGCCCCGAGGAGCGTCTAGCCACATGTCACCACTGGGTCTGACTGAGCGCCTCCAGGAGAGAGGCCCAAGCAAGACGCGCCCCGAGGAGCGTCTTGCCACATGTCAACACTGGGACTGACTGAGCGCCTCCAGGAGAGAGGCCCAAGTAAGACGCGCCCTGAGGAGCATCTTGCCACATGTCAACACTGGGTCTGACTGAGCGCCTCCAGGAGAGAGGCCCAAGCAAGACGCACCCCGAGGAGTGTCTTGACACTTGTCAACACTGGGTCTGACTGAGGGCCTCCATGAGAGAAGCCCAAGCAATACGTGCCCTGAGGAGCGTCTTGCCACATGTCAGCACTCGGTCTGACAGAGGGCCTCCAGGAGAGAGGCCCAAGCAAGACGTGCCCCGAGGAGTGTCTTGCCACATGTCAACACTGGGTCTGACTGAGCGCCTCCAGGAGAGAGGCCCAAGCAAGATGCGCCCCGAGGAGCGTCTTGACACATGTCAACACTGGGTCTCACTGAGGGCCTCAATGAGAGAAGCCCAAGCAAGACGCGCCCCGAGGAGCGTCTTGCCACATGTCAACACTGGGTCTGACAGAGGGCCTCCAGGAGAGAGGCCCAAGCAATACGTGCCCTGAGGAGCGTCTTGCCACATGTCACCACTGGGTCTGACTGAGCGCCTCCAGGAGAGAGGCCCAAGTAAGACGCGCCCCGAGGAGCGTCTTGCCAAATGTCAACACTGGGTCTGACTGAGAGCCTCCAGGAGAGAGGCCCAAGCAAGACGCGCCCCGAGGAGCGTCTTGCCACATTTCACCACTGGGTCTGACTGAGAGCCTCCAGGAGAGAGGCCCAAGCAAGACGCGCCCCGAGGAGCGTCTTGCCACATGTCAACACTGGGTCTGACTGAGCGGCTCCAGGAGAGAGGCCCAAGTAAGACGCGCCCCGAGGAGCGTCTTGCCACATGTCAACACTGGGTCTGACTGAGCGCCTCCAGGAAAGAGAGGCCCGAGCAAGACGCGCCCCGAGGAGCGTCTTGCCACATGTCAACACTGCGTCTGACTGAGCGCCTCCAGGAGAGAGGCCCAAGCAAGACGCGCCCCGAGGAGCGTCTTGACACATGTAAACACTGGGTCTGACAGAGGGCCTCCAGGAGAGAGGCCCAAGCAATACGTGCCCCGAGGAGCGTCTTGCCACATGTCACCACTGGGTCTGACTGAGCGCCTCTAGGAGAGAGGCCCAAGTAAGACGCGCCCCGAGGAGCGTCTTGCCACATGTCAACACTGGGTCTGACTGAGCGCCTCCAGGAGAGATGCCCAAGCAAGACGCGCCCCGAGGAGCGTCTTGCCACATGTCAACACTGGGTCTGACTGAGCGCCTCCAGGAGAGAGGCCCAAGTAAGACGCGCCCCGAGGAGCGTCTTGCCACATGTCAACACTGGGTCTGACTGAGCACCTCCAGGAAAGAGAGGCCCAAGCAAGACGCGCCCCGAGGAGCGTCTTGCCACATGTCAACACTGGGTCTGACTGAGCGCCTCCAGGAGAGAGGCCCAAGCAAGACGTGCCCCGAGGAGCGTCTTGCCACATGTCAACACTTTGTCTGACTGAGCGCCTCCAGGAGAGAGCCCAAGCAATACGTGCCCCGAGGAGCGTCTTGCCATATGTCAGCACTCGGTCTGACTGAGCGCCTCCAGGAGAGAGGCCCAAGCAAAACGCGCCCCGAGGAGCGTCTTGCCACATGTCAACACTGGGTCTGACTGAGCGCCTCCAGGAGAGAGGCACAAGCAAGACGCGCCCCGAGGAGCGTCTTGCCATATGTCAACACTGGGTCTGACAGCGGGCCTCCAGGAGAGAGGCCCAAGCAAGACGCGCCCCGAGGAGTGTCTTGCCACATGTCACCACTGGGTCTGACTGAGCGCCTCCAGGAGAGAGGCCCAAACAAGACGCGCCCCGAGGAGCGTCATGCCAAATGTCACTACTCGGTCTGACTGAGCGCCTCCAGGAGAGAGGCCCAAGCAAGACGCGCCCCGAGGAGCGTCTTGCCACATGTCAACACTGGGTCTGACAGAGGGCCTCCAGGAGAGAGGCCCAAGCAATACATGCCCCGAGGAGCGTCTAGCCACATGTCACCACTGGGTCTGACTGAGCGCCTCCAGGAGAGAGGCCCAAGCAAGACGCGCCCCGAGGAGCGTCTTGCCACATGTCAACAATGAGTCTGACTGAGGGCCTCCAGGAGAGAAGCCCAAGCAAGACGCGTCCCGAGGAGTGTCTTGCCACATGTCAGCACTCGGTCTGAATGAGCGCCTCCAGGAGAGAGGCCCAAGCAAGACGCGCCCCGCGGAGCGTCTTGCCACATGTCAACAATGGGTCTGACTGAGGGCCTCCATGAGAGAAGCCCAAGCAAGACGCGCCCCGAGGAGCGTCTTGCCACATGTCAACACTGCGTCTGACAGAGGGCCTCCAGGAGAGAGGCCCAAGCAATACGCGCCCCGAGGAGCGTCTTGCCATATGTCACCACTGGGTCTGACTGAGCGCCTCCAGGAGAGAGGCCCAAACAAGACGCGCCCCGAGGAGCGTCTTGCCACATGTCAGCACTCGGTCTGACTGAGCGCCTCCACTAGAGAGGCCCAAGCAAGACGCACCCCGAGGAGCGTCTTGCCACATGTCACCACTGGGTCTGACTGAGAGCCTCCAGGAGATAGGCCCAAGCAAGACGCGCCCCGAGGAGCGTCTTGCCACATGTCAACACTGGGTCTGACTGAGCGCCTCCAGGAGAGAGGCCCAAGCAAGACACGCACCGAGGAGCGTCTTGCCACATGTCAGCACTCGGTCTGACTGAGCGCCTCCAGGAGAGAGGCCCAAGCAAGACGCGCCCCTAGGAGCGTCTTGCCACATGTCAACACTGGGTCTGACAGAGGGCCGCCAGGAGAGAGGCCCAAGCAAGACGTGCCCCGAGGAGTGTCTTGCCACATGTCACCACTGGGTCTGACTGAGCGCCTCCAGGAGAGAGGCCCAAGCAAGACGTGCCCCGAGGAGCGTCTTGCCACATGTCAACAATGGGTCTGACTGAGCGCCTCCAGGAGAGAGGCCCAAGCAAGACGTGCCCCGAGGAGTGTCTTGACACTTGTCAACACTGGGTCTGACTGAGGGCCTCCATGAGAGAAGCCCAAGCAAGACGCGCCCCGAGGAGTGTCTTGCCACATGTCAACACTGGGTCTGACAGAGGGACCTCCAGGAGAGAGGCCCAAGCAAAACGCGCCCCGAGGAGCGTCTTGCCATATGTCACCACTGGGTCTGACTGAGCGCCTCCAGGAGAGAGGCCCAAGCAAGACGCGCCCCGAGGAGCGTCTTGCCACATGTCAGCACTCGGTCTGACAGAGGGCATCCAGGAGAGAGGCCCAAGCAAGACGTGCCCCGAGGAGTGTCTTGCCACATGTCAACACTGGGTCTGACTGAGCGCCTCCAGGAGAGAGGCCCAAGCAAGATGCGCCCCGAGGAGCGTCTTGACACATGTCAACACTGGGTCTGACTGAGGGCCTCAATGAGAGAAGCCCAAGCAAGACGCGCCCCGAGGAGCGTCTTGCCACATGTCAACACTGGGTCTGACAGAGGGCCTCCAGGAGAGAGGCCCAAGCAATACATGCCCTGAGGAGCGTCTTGCCACATGTCACCACTGGGTCTGACTGAGCGCCTCCAGGAGAGAGGCCCAAGTAAGACGCGCCCCGAGGAGCGTCTTGCCAAATGTCAACACTGGGTCTGACTGAGAGCCTCCAGGAGAGAGGCCCAAGCAAGACGCGCCCCGAGGAGCGTCTTGCCACATTTCACCACTGGGTCTGACTGAGAGCCTCCAGGAGAGAGGCCCAAGCAAGACGCGCCCCGAGGAGCGTCTTGCCACATGTCAACACTGGGTCTGACTGAGCGCCTCCAGGAGAGAGGCCCAAGTAAGACGCGCCCCGAGGAGCGTCTTGCCACATGTCAACACTGGGTCTGACTGAGCGCCTCCAGGAAAGAGAGGCCCGAGCAAGACGCGCCCCGAGGAGCGTCTTGCCACATGTCAACACTGCGTCTGACTGAGCGCCTCCAGGAGAGAGGCCCAAGCAAGACGCGCCCCGAGGAGCGTCTTGACACATGTCAACACTGGGTCTGACAGAGGGCCTCCAGGAGAGAGGCCCAAGCAATACGTGCCCCGAGGAGCGTCTTGCCACATGTCACCACTGGGTCTGACTGAGCGCCTCTAGGAGAGAGGCCCAAGTAAGACGCGCCCCGAGGAGCGTCTTGCCACATGTCAACACTGGGTCTGACTGAGCGCCTCCAGGAGAGAGGCCCAAGCAAGACGCGCCCCGAGGAGCGTCTTGCCACATGTCAACACTGGGTCTGACTGAGCGCCTCCAGGAGAGAGGCCCAAGTAAGACGCGCCCCGAGGAGCGTCTTGCCACATGTCAACACTGGGTCTGACTGAGCACCTCCAGGAAAGAGAGGCCCAAGCAAGACGCGCCCCGAGGAGCGTCTTGCCACATGTCAACACTGGGTCTGACTGAGCGCCTCCAGGAGAGAGGCCCAAGCAAGACGTGCCCCGAGGAGCGTCTTGCCACATGTCAACACTTTGTCTGACTGAGCGCCTCCAGGAGAGAGCCCAAGCAATACGTGCCCCGAGGAGCGTCTTGCCATATGTCAGCACTCGGTCTGACTGAGCGCCTCCAGGAGAGAGGCCCAAGCAAAACGCGCCCCGAGGAGCGTCTTGCCACATTTCACCACTGGGTCTGACTGAGAGCCTCCAGGAGAGAGGCCCAAGCAAGACAAGCCCCGAGGAGCGTCTTGCCACATGTCAACACTGGGTCTGACTGAGCGCCTCCAGGAGAGAGGCCCAAGTAAGACGCGCCCCGAGGAGCGTCTTGCCACATGTCAACACTGGGTCTGACTGAGCGCCTCCAGGAAAGAGAGGCCCGAGCAAGACGCGCCCCGAGGAGCGTCTTGCCACATGTCAACACTGCGTCTGACTGAGCGCCTCCAGGAGAGAGGCCCAAGCAAGACGCGCCCCGAGGAGCGTCTTGACACATGTCAACACTGGGTCTGACAGAGGGCCTCCAGGAGAGAGGCCCAAGCAATACGTGCCCCGAGGAGCGTCTTGCCACATGTCACCACTGGGTCGGACTGAGCGCCTCTAGGAGAGAGGCCCAAGTAAGACGCGCCCCGAGGAGCGTCTTGCCACATGTCAACACTGGGTCTGACTGAGCGCCTCCAGGAGAGAGGCCCAAGCAAGACGCGCCCCGAGGAGCGTCTTGCCACATGTCAACACTGGGTCTGACTGAGCGCCTCCAGGAGAGAGGCCCAAGTAAGACGCGCCCCGAGGAGCGTCTTGCCACATGTCAACACTGGGTCTGACTGAGCACCTCCAGGAAAGAGAGGCCCAAGCAAGACGCGCCCCGAGGAGCGTCTTGCCACATGTCAACACTGGGTCTGACTGAGCGCCTCCAGGAGAGAGGCCCAAGCAAGACGTGCCCCGAGGAGCGTCTTGCCACATGTCAACACTTTGTCTGACTGAGCGCCTCCAGGAGAGAGCCCAAGCAATACGTGCCCCGAGGAGCGTCTTGCCATATGTCAGCACTCGGTCTGACTGAGCGCCTCCAGGAGAGAGGCCCAAGCAAAACGCGCCCCGAGGAGCGTCTTGCCACATGTCAACACTGGGTCTGACTGAGCGCCTCCAGGAGAGAGGCACAAGCAAGACGCGCCCCGAGGAGCGTCTTGCCACATGTCAACACTGGGTCTGACTGAGCGCCTCCAGGAGAGAGGCCCAAGCAAGACCCGCCCCGAGGAGCGTCTTGCCACATGTCAACACTGGGTCTGACTGAGCGCCTCCAGGAGAGAGGCCCAAGCAAGACGTGCCCCGAGGAGCGTCTTGCCACATGTCAACACTTTGTCTGACTGAGCGCCTCCAGGAGAGAGCCCAAGCAATACGTGCCCCGAGGAGCGTCTTGCCATATGTCAGCACTCGGTCTGACTGAGCGCCTCCAGGAGAGAGGCCCAAGCAAAACGCGCCCCGAGGAGCGTCTTGCCACATGTCAACACTGGGTCTGACTGAGCGCCTCCAGGAGAGAGGCACAAGCAAGACGCGCCCCGAGGAGCGTCTTGCCACATGTCAACACTGGGTCTGACTGAGCGCCTCCAGGAGAGAGGCCCAAGCAAGACGCGCCCCGAGGAGCGTCTTGCCATATGTCACCACTGCGTCTGACTGAGCGCCTCCAGGAGAGAGGCCCAAGCAAGACGCGCCCCGAGGAGCGTCTTGCCACATGTCAGCACTCGGTCTGACTGAGCGCCTCCAGGAGAGAGGCCCAAGCAACACGCGCCCCGAGGAGCGTCTTGCCATATGTCACCACTGGGTCTGACTGAGTGCCTCCAGGAGAGAGGCCCAAGCAAGACACGCCCCGAGGAGCGTCTTGCCACATGTCAGCACTCGGTCTGACTGAGCGCCTCCAGGAGAGAGGCCCAAGCAAGACGCGCCCCTAGGAGCGTCTTGCCACATGTCAACACTGGGTCTGACAGCGGGCCTCCAGGAGAGAGGCCCAAGCAAGACGCGCCCCGAGGAGTGTCTTGCCACATGTCACCACTGGGTCTGACTGAGCGCCTCCAGGAGAGAGCCCAAGCAATACGTGCCCCGAGGAGCGTCTTGCCATATGTCAGCACTCGGTCTGACTGAGCGCCTCCAGGAGAGAGGCCCAAGCAAAACGCGCCCCGAGGAGCGTCTTGCCACATTTCACCACTGGGTCTGACTGAGAGCCTCCAGGAGAGAGGCCCAAGCAAGACGCGCCCCGAGGAGCGTCTTGCCACATGTCAACACTGGGTCTGACTGAGCGCCTCCAGGAGAGAGGCCCAAGTAAGACGCGCCCCGAGGAGCGTCTTGCCACATGTCAACACTGGGTCTGACTGAGCGCCTCCAGGAAAGAGAGGCCCGAGCAAGACGCGCCCCGAGGAGCGTCTTGCCACATGTCAACACTGCGTCTGACTGAGCGCCTCCAGGAGAGAGGCCCAAGCAAGACGCGCCCCGAGGAGCGTCTTGACACATGTCAACACTGGGTCTGACAGAGGGCCTCCAGGAGAGAGGCCCAAGCAATACGTGCCCCGAGGAGCGTCTTGCCACATGTCACCACTGGGTCTGACTGAGCGCCTCTAGGAGAGAGGCCCAAGTAAGACGCGCCCCGAGGAGCGTCTTGCCACATGTCAACACTGGGTCTGACTGAGCGCCTCCAGGAGAGAGGCCCAAGCAAGACGCGCCCCGAGGAGCGTCTTGCCACATGTCAACACTGGGTCTGACTGAGCGCCTCCAGGAGAGAAGCCCAAGTAAGACGCGCCCCGAGGAGCGTCTTGCCACATGTCAACACTGGGTCTGACTGAGCACCTCCAGGAAAGAGAGGCCCAAGCAAGACGCGCCCCGAGGAGCGTCTTGCCACATGTCAACACTGGGTCTGACTGAGCGCCTCCAGGAGAGAGGCCCAAGCAAGACGTGCCCCGAGGAGCGTCTTGCCACATGTCAACACTTTGTCTGACTGAGCGCCTCCAGGAGAGAGCCCAAGCAATACGTGCCCCGAGGAGCGTCTTGCCATATGTCAGCACTCGGTCTGACTGAGCGCCTCCAGGAGAGAGGCCCAAGCAAAACGCGCCCCGAGGAGCGTCTTGCCACATGTCAACACTGGGTCTGACTAAGCGCCTCCAGGAGAGAGGCACAAGCAAGACGCGCCCCGAGGAGCGTCTTGCCACATGTCAACACTGGGTCTGACTGAGCGCCTCCAGGAGAGAGGCCCAAGCAAGACGCGCCCCGAGGAGCGTCTTGCCATATGTCACCACTGGGTCTGACTGAGCGCCTCCAGGAGAGAGGCCCAAGCAATACGCGCCCCGAGGAGCGTCTTGCCATATGTCAACAATGGGTCTGACTGAGCGCCTCCAGGAGAGAGGCCCAAGCAAGACGCGCCCCGAGGAGCGTCTTGCCACATGTCAGCACTCGGTATGACTGAGCGCCTCCAGGAGAGAGGCCCAAGCAAGACGCGCCCCTAGGAGCGTCTTGCCACATGTCAACACTGGGTCTGACTGAGCGCCTCCAGGAGAGAGGCCCAAGCAAGACGCGCCCCGAGGGGTGTCTTGCCACATGTCAACACTGTGTCTGACAGAGGGCCTCCAGGAGAGAGGCCCAAGCAACACGCGCCCCGAGGAGCGTCTTGCCATATGTCACCACTGGGTCTGACTGAGTGCCTCCAGGAGAGAGGCCCAAGCAAGACACGCCCCGAGGAGCGTCTTGCCACATGTCAGCACTCGGTCTGACTGAGCGCCTCCAGGAGAGAGGCCCAAGCAAGACGCGCCCCTAGGAGCGTCTTGCCACATGTCAACACTGGGTCTGACAGCGGGCCTCCAGGAGAGAGGCCCAAGCAAGACGCGCCCCGAGGAGTGTCTTGCCACATGTCACCACTGGGTCTGACTGAGCGCCTCCAGGAGAGAGGCCCAAACAAGACGCGCCCCGAGGAGCGTCATGCCAAATGTCACTACTCGGTCTGACTGAGCGCCTCCAGGAGAGAGGCCCAAGCAAGACGCGCCCCGAGGAGCGTCTTGCCACATGTCAACACTGGGTCTGACAGAGGGCCTCCAGGAGAGAGGCCCAAGCAATACATGCCCCGAGGAGCGTCTAGCCACATGTCACCACTGGGTCTGACTGAGCACCTCCAGGAGAGAGGCCCAAGCAAGACGCGCCCCGAGGAGCGTCTTGCCACATGTCACCAATGGGGCTGACTGAGAGCCTCCAGGAGAGAGGCCCAAGCAAGACGCGCCCCGAGGAGCGTCTTGCCACATGTCAACACTGGGACTGACTGAGCGCCTCCAGGAGAGAGGCCCAAGAAAGACGCGCCCCGAGGAGCATCTTGCCACATGTCAACACTGGGTCTGACTGAGCGCCTCCAGGAGAGAGGCCCAAGCAAGACGCACCCCGAGGAGTGTCTTGACACTTGTCAACACTGGGTCTGACTGAGGGCCTCCATGAGAGAAGCCCAAGCAAGACGCGCCCCGAGGAGTGTCTTGCCACATGTCAACACTGCGTCTGACAGAGGGCCTCCAGGAGAAAGGCCCAAGCAATACGCGCCCCGAGGAGCGTCTTGCCATATGTCACCACTGGGTCTGACTGAGCGCCTCCAGGAGAGAGGCCCAAACAAGACGCGCCCCGAGGAGCGTCTTGCCACATGTCAGCACTCGGTCTGACTGAGCGCCTCCACTAGAGAGGCCCAAGCAAGACGCACCCCGAGGAGCGTCTTGCCACATGTCACCACTGGGTCTGACTGAGAGCCTCCAGGAGATAGGCCCAAGCAAGACGCGCCCCGAGGAGCGTCTTGCCACTGGTCAACACTGGGTCTGACTGAGCGCCTCCAGGAGAGAGGCCCAAGCAAGACGTGCCCCGAGGAGCGTCTTGACACTTGTCAACACTGGGTCTGACTGAGGGCCTCCATGAGAGAAGCCCAAGCAAGACGCGCCCCGAGGAGTGTCTTGCCACATGTCAACACTGGGTCTGACAGAGGGACCTCCAGGAGAGAGGCCCAAGCAAAACGCGCCCCGAGGAGCGTCTTGCCATATGTCACCACTGGGTCTGACTGAGCGCCTCCAGGAGAGAGGCCCAAGCAAGACGCGCCCCGAGGAGCGTCTTGCCACATGTCAGCACTCGGTCTGACAGAGGGCATCCAGGAGAGAGGCCCAAGCAAGACGTGCCCCGAGGAGTGTCTTGCCACATGTCAACACTGGGTCTGACTGAGCGCCTCCAGGAGAGAGGCCCAAGCAAGACGCGCCCCGAGGAGCGTCTTGACACATGTCAACACTGGGTCTGACTGAGGGCCTCAATGAGAGAAGCCCAAGCAAGACGCGCCCCGAGGAGCGTCTTGCCAAATGTCAACACTGGGTCTGACTGAGAGCCTCCAGGAGAGAGGCCCAAGCAAGACGCGCCCCGAGGAGCGTCTTGCCACATTTCACCACTGGGTCTGACTGAGAGCCTCCAGGAGAGAGGCCCAAGCAAGACGCGCCCCGAGGAGCGTCTTGCCACATGTCAACACTGGGTCTGACTGAGCGCCTCCAGGAGAGAGGCCCAAGTAAGACGCGCCCCGAGGAGCGTCTTGCCACATGTCCACACTGGGTCTGACTGAGCGCCTCCAGGAAAGAGAGGCCCGAGCAAAACGCGCCCCGAGGAGCGTCTTGCCACATGTCAACACTGCGTCTGACTGAGCGCCTCCAGGAGAGAGGCCCAAGCAAGACGCGCCCCGAGGAGCGTCTTGACACATGTCAACACTGGGTCTGACAGAGGGCCTCAAGGAGAGAGGCCCAAGCAATACGTGCCCCGAGGAGCGTCTTGCCACATGTCACCACTGGGTCTGACTGAGCGCCTCTAGGAGAGAGGCCCAAGTAAGACGCGCCCCGAGGAGCGTCTTGCCACATGTCAACACTGGGTCTGACTGAGCGCCTCCAGGAGAGAGGCCCAAGCAAGACGCGCCCCGAGGAGCGTCTTGCCACATGTCAACACTGGGTCTGACTGAGCGCCTCCAGGAGAGAGGCCCAAGTAAGACGCGCCCCGAGGAGCGTCTTGCCACATGTAAACACTGGGTCTGACTGAGCACCTCCAGGAAAGAGAGGCCCAAGCAAGACGCGCCCCGAGGAGCGTCTTGCCACATGTTCACACTGGGTCTGACTGAGCGCCTCCAGGAGAGAGGCACAAGCAAGACGCGCCCCGAGGAGCGTCTTGCCACATGTCAACACTGGGTCTGACTGAGCGCCTCCAGGAGAGAGGCACAAGCAAGACGCGCCCCGAGGAGTGTCTTGACACATGTCAACACTGGGTCTGACTGAGCGCCTCCAGGAGAGAGGCCCAAGCAAGACGCGCCCCGAGGAGCGTCTTGACACATGTCAACACTGGGTCTGACTGAGGGCCTCAATGAGAGAAGCCCAAGCAAGACGCGCCCCGAGGAGCGTCTTGCCACATGTCAACACTGGGTCTGACAGAGGGCCTCCAGGAGAGAGGCCCAAGCAATACGTGCCCTGAGGAGCGTCTTGCCACATGTCACCACTGGGTATGACTGAGCGCCTCCAGGAGAGAGGCCCAAGTAAGACGCGCCCCGAGGAGCGTCTTGCCAAATGTCAACACTGGGTCTGACTGAGAGCCTCCAGGAGAGAGGCCCAAGCAAGACGCGCCCCGAGGAGCGTCTTGCCACATTTCACCACTGGGTCTGACTGAGAGCCTCCAGGAGAGAGGCCCAAGCAAGACGCGCCCCGAGGAGCGTCTTGCCACATGTCAACACTGGGTCTGACTGAGCGCCTCCAGGAGAGAGGCCCAAGTAAGACGCGCCCCGAGGAGCGTCTTGCCACATGTCAACACTGGGTCTGACTGAGCGCCTCCAGGAAAGAGAGGCCCGAGCAAGACGCGCCCCGAGGAGCGTCTTGCCACATGTCAACACTGCGTCTGACTGAGCGCCTCCAGGAGAGAGGCCCAAGCAAGACGCGCCCCGAGGAGCGTCTTGACACATGTCAACACTGGGTCTGACAGAGGGCCTCCAGGAGAGAGGCCCAAGCAATACGTGCCCCGAGGAGCGTATTGCCACATGTCACCACTGGGTCTGACTGAGCGCCTCTAGGAGAGAGGCCCAAGTAAGACGCGCCCCGAGGAGCGTCTTGCCACATGTCAACACTGGGTCTGACTGAGCGCCTCCAGGAGAGAGGCCCAAGCAAGACGCGCCCCGAGGAGCGTCTTGCCACATGTCAACACTGGGTCTGACTGAGCGCCTCCTGGAGAGAGGCCCAAGTAAGACGCGCCCCGAGGAGCGTCTTGCCACATGTCAACACTGGGTCTGACTGAGCACCTCCAGGAAAGAGAGGCCCAAGCAAGACGCGCCCCGAGGAGCGTCTTGCCACATGTCAACACTGGGTCTGACTGAGCGCCTCCAGGAGAGAGGCCCAAGCAAGACGTGCCCCGAGGAGCGTCTTGCCACATGTCAACACTTTGTCTGACTGAGCGCCTCCAGGAGAGAGCCCAAGCAATACGTGCCCCGAGGAGCGTCTTGCCATATGTCAGCACTCGGTCTGACTGAGCGCTTCCAGGAGAGAGGCCCAAGCAAAACGCGCCCCGAGGAGCGTCTTGCCACATGTCAACACTGGGTCTGACTGAGCGCCTCCAGGAGAGAGGCACAAGCAAGACGCGCCCCGAGGAGCGTCTTGCCACATGTCAACACTGGGTCTGACTGAGCGCCTCCAGGAGAGAGGCCCAAGCAAGACGCGCCCCGAGGAGTGTCTTGACACATGTCAACACTGGGTCTGACAGAGGGCCTCCAGGAGAGAGGCCCAAGCAATACGTGCCCCGAGGAGCGTCTTGCCACATGTCACCACTGGGTCTGACTGAGCGCCTCTAGGAGAGAGGGCCAAGTAAGACGCGCCCCGAGGAGCGTCTTGCCACATGTCAACACTGGGTCTGACTGAGCGCCTCCAGGAGAGAGGCCCAAGCAAGACGCGCCCCGAGGAGTGTCTTGACACATGTCAACACTGGGTCTGACAGAGGGCCTCCAGGAGAGAGGCCCAAGCAATACGTGCCCCGAGGAGCGTCTTGCCACATGTCACCACTGGGTCTGACTGAGCGCCTCTAGGAGAGAGGCCCAAGCAAGACGCGCCTCGAGGAGCGTCTTGCCACATGTCAACACTGGGTTTGACTGAGCGCCTCCAGGAGAGAGGCCCAAGCAAGACGTGCCCCGAGGAGCGTCTTGCCACATGTCAACACTGGGTCTGACTGAGCGCCTCCAGGAGAGAGGCCCAAGCAAGAAGCGCCCTGAGGAGCGTCTTGCCATATGTCACCACTGGGTCTGACTGAGCGCCTCCAGGAGAGAGGCCCAAGCAAGACGTGCCCCGAGGAGCGTCTTGCCACATGTCAGCACTCGGTCTGACTGAGCGCCCCCAGGAGAGAGGCCCAAGCAATATGCGCCCCGAGGAATGTCATGCCATATGTCACCACTGGGTCTGACTGAGTGCCTCCAGGAATGAGGCCCTAGCAATACGCGCCCCGAGCAGCGTCTTGCCACATGTCAACACTGGGTCTGACTGAGCGCCTCCAGGAAAGAGGCCCAAGCAAGACGCGCCCCGAGGAGTGTCTTGCCACATGTCAACACTGTGTCTGACAGAGGGCCTCCAGGAGAGAGGCCCAAGCAGCACGCGCCCCGAGGAGCGTCTTGCCATATCTCACCACTCGGTCTGACTGAGCGCCTCCAGGACAGAGGTCCAAGCAAGACGCGCCCCGAGGAGCGTCTTGCCACATGTCAGCACTCGGTCTGACTGAGCGCCTCCAGGAGAGAGGCCCAAGCAAGACGCGCCCCGAGGAGCGTCTTGCCACATGTCAACACTGGGTCTGACTGAGCGCCTCCAGGAGAGAGGCCCAAGCAAGACGTGCCCCGAGGAGCGTCTTGCCACATGTCAACACTTTGTCTGACTGAGCGCCTCCAGGAGAGAGCCCAAGCAATACGTGCCCCGAGGAGCGTCTTGCCATATGTCAGCACTCGGTCTGACTGAGCGCCTCCAGGAGAGAGGCCCAAGCAAAACGCGCCCCGAGGAGCGTCTTGCCACATGTCAACACTGGGTCTGACTGAGCGCCTCCAGGAGAGAGGCCCAAGCAAGACGCGCCCCGAGGAGCGTCTTGCCACATGTCAACACTGGGTCTGACTGAGCGCCTCCAGGAGAGAGGCCGAAGCAAGACGCGCCCCGAGGAGTGTCTTGACACATGTCAACACTGGGTCTGACAGAGGGCCTCCAGGAGAGAGGCCCAAGCAATACGTGCCCCGAGGAGCGTCTTGCCACATGTCACCACTGGGTCTGACTGAGCGCCTCTAGGAGAGAGGCCCAAGTAAGACGCGCCCCGAGGAGCGTCTTGCCACATGTCAACACTGGGTCTGACTGAGCGCCTCCAGGAGAGAGGCCCAAGCAAGACGCGCCCCGAGGAGCGTCTTGCCACATGTCAACACTGGGTCTGACTGAGCGCCTCCAGGAGAGAGGCCCAAGCAAGACGTGCCCCGAGGAGCGTCTTGCCACATGTCAACACTGGGTCTGACTGAGCGCCTCCAGGAGAGAGGCCCAAGCAAGAAGCGCCCTGAGGAGCGTCTTGCCACATGTCAACAATGGGTCTGACTGAGGGCCTCCAGGAGAGAAGCCCAAGCAAGACGCGCCCCGAGGAGCGTCTTGCCACATGTCAACAATGGGTCTGACTGAGCGCCTCCAGGAGAGAGGCCCAAGCAAGACGTGCCCCGAGGAGCGTCTTGCCACATGTCAGCACTCGGTCTGACTGAGCGCCCCCAGGAGAGCGGCCCAAGCAATACGCGCCCCGAGGAATTTCATGCCATATGTCACCACTGGGTCTGACTGAGTGCCTCCAGGAATGAGGCCCTAGCAATACGTGCCCCGAGCAGCGTCTTGCCACATGTCAACACTGGGTCTGACTGAGCGCCTCCAGGAAAGAGGCCCAAGCAAGACGCGCCCCGAGGAGTGTCTTGCCACATGTCAACACTGTGTCTGACAGAGGGCCTCCAGGAGAGAGGCCCAAGCAACACGCGCCCCGAGGAGCGTCTTGCCATATCTCACCACTCGGTCTGACTGAGCGCCTCCAGGACAGAGGCCCAAGCAAGACGCGCCCCGAGGAGCGTCTTGCCACATGTCAGCACTCGGTCTGACTGAGCGCCTCCAGGAGAGAGGCCCAAGCAAGACGCGCCCCTAGGAGCGTCTTGCCACATGTCAACACTGGGTCTGACTGAGCGCCTCCAGGAGAGAGGCCCAAGCAAGACGCGCCCCGAGGAGCGTCTTGCCACATGTCAACACTGGGTCTGACTGAGCGCATCCAGGAGAGAGGCCCAAGCAAGACGTGCCCCGAGGAGCGTCTTGCCACATGTCAACAATGGGTCTGACTGAGAGCCTCCAGGAGAGAGGCCCAAGCAAGACACGCCCCGAGGAGCGTCTTGCCATATGTCACCACTGTGTCTGACTGAGCGCCTCCAGGAGAGAGGCCCAAGCAAGACGCGCCCCGAGGAGCGTCTTGCCACATGTCAGCACTCGGTCTGACTGAGCGCCTCCAGGAGAGAGGCCCAAGCAAGATGCGCCCCAGGAGCGTCTTGCCACATGTCAACACTGGGTCTGACTGAGCGCCACCAGGAGAGAGGCCCAAGCAAGACACGCCCCGAGGAGTGTCTTGCCACATGTCAACACTGTGTCTGACAGAGGGCCTCCAGGTGATAGGCCCAAGCAAGACGCGCCCCGAGGAGCGTCTTGCCACATGTCAGCACTCGGTCTGACTGAGCGCCTCCAGGAGAGAGGCCCAAGCAAGATGCGCCCCAGGAGCGTCTTGCCACATGTCAACACTGGGTCTGACTGAGCGCCACCAGGAGAGAGGCCCAAGCAAGACACGCCCCGAGGAGTGTCTTGCCACATGTCAACACTGTGTCTGACAGAGGGCCTCCAGGTAATAGGCCCAAGTAAGACGCGCCCCGAGGAGCGTCTTGCCACATGTCAACACTGGGTCTGACTGAGCACCTCCAGGAAAGAGAGGCCCAAGCAAGACGCGCCCCGAGGAGCGTCTTGCCACATGTCAACACTGGGTCTGACTGAGCGCCTCCAGGAGAGAGGCCCAAGCAAGACGTGCCCCGAGGAGCGTCTTGCCACATGTCAACACTTTGTCTGACTGAGCGCCTCCAGGAGAGAGCCCAAGCAATATGTGCCCCGAGGAGCGTCTTGCCATATGTCAGCACTCGGTCTGACTGAGCGCCTCCAGGAGAGAGGCCCAAGCAAAACGCGCCCCGAGGAGCGTCTTGCCACATGTCAACACTGGGTCTGACTGAGCGCCTCCAGGAGAGAGGCACAAGCAAGACGCGCCCCGAGGAGCGTCTTGCCACATGTCAACACTGGGTCTGACTGAGCGCCTCCAGGAGAGAGGCCCAAGCAAGACGCGCCCCGAGGAGTGTCTTGACACATGTCAACACTGGGTCTGACAGAGGACCTCCAGGAGAGAGGCCCAAGCAATACGTGCCCCGAGGAGCGTCTTGCCACATGTCACCACTGGGTCTGACTGAGCGCCTCTAGGAGAGAGGGCCAAGTAAGACGCGCCCCGAGGAGCGTCTTGCCACATGTCAACACTGGGTCTGACTGAGCGCCTCCAGGAGAGAGGCCCAAGCAAGACGCGCCCCGAGGAGTGTCTTGACACATGTCAACACTGGGTCTGACAGAGGGCCTCCAGGAGAGAGGCCCAAGCAATACGTGCCCCGAGGAGCGTCTAGCCACATGTCACCACTGGGTCTGACTGAGCGCCTCCAGGAGAGAGGCCCAAGCAAGACGCGCCCCGAGGAGCGTCTTGCCACATGTCAGCACTCGGTCTGACTGAGAGCCTCCAGGAGAGAGGCCCAAGCAAGACGCGCCCCGAGGAGCGTCTTGCCACATGTCAGCACTCGGTCTGACTGAGCGCCCCCAGGAGAGAGGCCCAAGCAATACGCGCCCCGAGGAATGTCATGCCATATGTCACCACTGGGTCTGACTGAGCGCCTCCAGGAGAGAGGCCCAAGCAAGACGCGCCCCGAGGAGCGTCTTGCCACATGTCAGCACTCGGTCTGACTGAGCGCCTCCAGGAGAGAGGCCCAAGCAAGACGCGCCCCTAGGAGCGTCTTGCCACATGTCAACACTGTGTCTGACCGAGGGCCTCCAGGAGAGAGGCCCAAGCAACACGCGCCCCGAGGAGCGTCTTGCCATATGTCACCACTGGGTCTGACAGAGGGCCTCCAGGAGAGAGGCCCAAGCAAGACGCGCCCCGAGGAGCGTCTTGCCACATGTCAACAATGGGTCTGAATGAGGGCCTCCAGGAGAGAAGCCCAAGCAAGACGCGCCCCGAGGAGCGTCTTGCCACATGTCAACACTGGGTCTGACTGAGCGCCTCCAGGAGAGAGGCCCAAGCAAGACGTGCCCAGAGGAGCGTCTTGCCACATGTCAACACTGGGTCTGACTGAGCGCCTCCAGGAGAGAGGCCCAAGCAAGAAGCGCCCCGAGGAGCGTCTTGCCACATGTCAACAATGGGTCTGACTGAGGGCCTCCAGGAGAGAAGCCCAAGCAAGACGCGCCCCGAGGAGCGTCTTGCCACATGTCAACAATGGGTCTGACTGAGCGCCTCCAGGAGAGAGGCCCAAGCAAGACGCGCCCCGAGGAGCTTCTTGACACTTGTCAATACTGGGTCTGACTGGGGGCCTCCATGAGAGAGGCCCAAGCAAGACGCGCCCCGAGGAGCGTCTTGCCACATGTCAACACTGGGTCTGACAGAGGGCCTCCAGGAGAGAGGCCCAAGCAATGCGTGTCCCGAGGAGCGTCTAGCCACATGTCACCACTGGGTCTGACTGAGCGCCTCCAGGAGAGAGGCCCAAGCAAGACGCGCCCCGAGGAGCGTCTTGCCACATGTCAGCACTCGGTCTGACTGAGAGCCTCCAGGAGAGAGGCCCAAGCAAGACGCGCCCCGAGGAGCGTCTTGCCACATGTCAACACTGGGTCTGACTGAGCGCCTCCAGGAGAGAGGCCCAAGCAAGACGCGCACCGAGGAGCGTCTTGCCACATGTCAGCACTCGGTCTGACTGAGCGCCTCCAGGAGAGAGGCCCAAGCAAGACGCGCCCCTAGGAGCGTCTTGCCACATGTCAACACTGGGTCTGACAGAGGGCCTCCAGGAGAGAGGCCCAAGCAAGACGCGCCCCGAGGATCGTCTTGCCACATGTCACCACTGGGTCTCACTGAGCGCCTCCAGGAGAGAGGCCCAAGCAAGACGTGCCCCGAGGAGCGTCTTGCCACATGTCAACACTGTGTCTGACTGAGCGCCTCCAGGAGAGAGGGCCAAGCAAGAAGCGCCCCGAGGAGCGTCTTGCCACATGTCAACAATGGGTCTGACTGAGGGCCTCCAGGAGAGAAGCCCAAGCAAGACGCGCCCCGAGGAGCGTCTTGCCACATGTCAACAATGGGTCTGACTGAGCGCCTCCAGGAGAGAGGCCCAAGCAAGACGCGCCCCGAGGAGTGTCTTGACACTTGTCAACACTGGGTCTGACTGAGGGCCTCCATGAGAGAGGCCCAAGCAAGACGCGCCCCGAGGAGTGTCTTGCCACATGTCAACACTGGGTCTGACAGAGGGACCTCCAGGAGAGAGGCCCAAGCAAAACGCGCCCCGAGGAGCGTCTTGCCATATGTCACCACTGGGTCTGACTGAGCGCCTCCAGGAGAGAGGCCCAAGCAAGACGCGCCCCGAGGAGCGACTTGCCACATGTCAGCACTCGGTCTGACTGAGCGCCTCCAGGAGAGAGGCCCAAGCAAGACGCGCCCCGAGGAGCGTCTTGCCACATGTCAACACTGGGTCTGACTGAGCGCCTCCAGGAAAGAGGCCCAAGCAAGACGCGCCCCGAGGAGTGTCTAGCCACATGTCAACACTGTGTCTGACAGAGGGCCTCCAGGAGAGAGGCCCAAGCAACACGCGCCCCGAGGAGCGTCTTGCCATATCTCACCACTGGGTCTGACTGAGCGCCTCCAGGACAGAGGCCCAAGCAAGACGCGCCCCGAGGAGCGTCTTGCCACATGTCAGCACTCGGTCTGACTGAGTGCCTCCAGGAGAGAGGCCCAAGCAAGACGCGCCCCTAGGAGCGTCTTGCCACATGTCAACAATGGGTCTGACAGCGGGCCTGCAGGAGAGAGGCCCAAGCAAGACGCGCCCCGAGGAGTGTCTTGCCACATGTCACCACTGGGTCTGACTGAGCGCCTCCAGGAGAGAGGCCCAAGCAAGACGCGCCCCGAGGAGCGTCATGCCACATGTCACTACTCGGTCTGACTGAGCGCCTCCAGGAGAGAGGCCAAAGCAAGACGCGCCCCGAGGAGCGTCTTGCCACGTGTCAACACTGGGTCTGATTGAGGGCCTCTAGGAGAGAGGCCCAAGTAAGACGCGCCCCGAGGAGCGTCTTGCCACATGTCAACACTGGGTCTGACTGAGCGCCTCCAGGAGAGAGGCCCAAGCAAGACGCGCCCCGAGGAGCGTCTTGCCACATGTCAACACTGGGTCTGACTGAGCGCCTCCAGGAGAGAGGCCCAAGCAAGACGTGCCCCGAGGAGCGTCTTGCCACGTGTCAACACTGGGTCTGACTGAGCGCCTCCAGGAGAGAGGCCCAAGCAAGACGCGCCCCGAGGAGCGTCTTGCCACATGTCAACACTGGGTCTGACTGAGCGCCTCCAGGAGAGAGCCCCAAGCAAGACGCGCCCCGAGGAGCGTCTTGCCACATGTCAGCACTCTGTCTGACTGAGCGCCTCCAGGAGAGAGGCCCAAGCAAGATGCGCCCCTAGGAGCGTCTTGCCACATGTCAACACTGGGTCTGACTGAGCGCCTCCAGGAGAGAGGCCCAAGCAAGACGCGCCCCGAGGAGTGTCTTGCCACATGTCAACACTGTGTCTGACAGAGGGCCTCCAGGAGAGAGGCCCAAGCAACACGCGCCCCGAGGAGCGTCTTGCCATATGTCACCACTGGGTCTGACTGAGCGCCTCCAGGAGATAGGCCCAAGCAAGACACGCCCCGAGGAGCGTCTTGCCACATGTCAGCACTCGGTCTGACTGAGCGCCTCCAGGAGAGAGGCCCAAGCAAGACGCGCCCCTAGGAGCGTCTTGCCACATGTCAACACTGGGTCTGACAGCGGGCCTCCAGGAGAGAGGCCCAAGCAAGACGCGCCCCGAGGAGTGTCTTGCCACATGTCACCACTGGGTCTGACTGAGCGCCTCCAGGAGAGAGGCCCAAGCAAGATGCGCCCCGAGGAGCGTCATGCCACATGTCACTACTCGGTCTGACTGAGCGCCTCCAGGAGAGGGGCGCAAGCAAGACGCGCCCCGAGGAGCGTCTTGCCACGTGTCAACACTGGGTCTGATTGAGGGCCTCCAGGAGAGAGGCCCAAGCAAGATGCACCCCGAGGAGCGTCTTGCCACATGTCAACACTGGGTCTGACAGAGGGCCTCCAGGAGAGAGGCCCAAGCAAGACACGCCCCGAGGAGCGTCTTGCCACATGTCAGCACTCGGTCTGACTGAGCGCCTCCAGGAGAGAGGCCCAAGCAAGACGCGCCCCTAGGAGCGTCTTGCCACATGTCAACACTGGGTCTGACAGCGGGCCTCCAGGAGAGAGGCCCAAGCAAGACGCGCCCCGAGGAGTGTCTTGCCACATGTCACCACTGGGTCTGACTGAGCGCCTCCAGGAGAGAGGCCCAAACAAGACGCGCCCCGAGGAGCGTCATGCCAAATGTCACTACTCGGTCTGACTGAGCGCCTCCAGGAGAGAGGCCCAAGCAAGACGCGCCCCGAGGAGCGTCTTGCCACATGTCAACACTGGGTCTGACAGAGGGCCTCCAGGAGAGAGGCCCAAGCAATACATGCTCTGAGGAGCGTCTTGCCATATGTCTCCTCTGGGTCTGACTGAGCGCCTCCAGGAGAGAGGCCCAAGCAAGACGCGCCCCGAGGAGCGTCTTGCCACATGTCTCCTCTGCGTCTGACTGAGCGCCTCCAGGAGAGAGGCCCAAGCAAGACGTGCCCCGAGGAGCGTCTTGCCACATGTCAACACTGGGTCCGACTGAGCGCCTCCAGGAGAGAGTCCCAAGCAGGAAGCGCCCCGAGGAGCGTCTTGCCACATGTCAACAATGGGTCTAACTGAGGGCCTCCAGGAGAGAAGCCCAAGCAAGACGCGCCCCGAGGAGCGGCTTGCCACATGTCAACAATGGGTCTGACTGAGCGCCTCCAGGAGAGAGACCCAAGCAAGACGCGCCCCGAGGAGCGTCTTGCCACATGTCACCACTGGGTCTGACTGAGGGCCTCCATGATAGAAGCCCAAGCAAGATGCGCCCCGAGGAGCGTCTTGCCACATGTCACCACTGGGTCTGACTGAGCGCCTCCAGGAGAAAGGCCCAAGCAAGACGCGCCCCGAGGAGCGTCTTGCCACGTGTCAACACTGGGTCTGATTGAGGGCCTCCAGGAGAGAGGCCCAAGTAAGACGCGCCCCGAGGAGCGTCTTGCCACATGTCAACACTGGGTCTGACTGAGCGCCTCCAGGAGAGAGGCCCAAGCAAGACGCGCCCCGAGGAGCGTCTTGCCACATGTCAACACTGGGTCTGACTGAGCGCCTCCAGGATAGAGGCCCAAGCAAGACGTGCCCCGAGGAGCATCTTGCCACATGTCAACACTGGGTCTGACTGAGCGCCTAAAGGAGAGAGGCCCAAGCAAGAAGCGCCCCGAGGAGCGTCTTGCCACATGTCACTACTCGGTCTGACTGAGCGCCTCCAGGAGAGGGGCGCAAGCAAGACGCGCCCCGAGGAGCGTCTTGCCACGTGTCAACACTGGGTCTGATTGAGGGCCTCCAGGAGAGAGGCCCAAGCAAGATGCACCCCGAGGAGCGTCTTGCCACATGTCAACACTGGGTCTGACAGAGGGCCTCCAGGAGAGAGGCCCAAGCAATACGTGCCCCGAGGAGCGTCTAGCCACATGTCACCACTGGGTCTGACTGAGCGCCTCCAGGAGAGAGGCCCAAGCAAGACGCGCCCCGAGGAGCTTCTTGCCATATGTCACCACTGGGTCTGACTGAGTGCCTCCAGGAGAGAGGCCCAAGCAAGACACGCCCCGAGGAGCGTTTTGCCACATGTCAGCACTCGGTCTGACTGAGCGCCTCCAGGAGAGAGGCCCAAGCAAGACGCGCCCCTAGGAGCGTCTTGCCACATGTCAACACTGGGTCTGACAGCGGGCCTCCAGGAGAGAGGCCCAAGCAAGACGCGCCCCGAGGAGTGTCTTGCCACATGTCACCACTGGGTCTGACTGAGCGCCTCCAGGAGAGAGGCCCAAACAAGACGCGCCCCGAGGAGCGTCATGCCAAATGTCACTACTCGGTCTGACTGAGCGCCTCCAGGAGAGAGGCCCAAGCAAGACGCGCCCCGAGGAGCGTCTTGCCACATGGCAACACTGGGTCTGACAGAGGGCCTCCAGGAGAGAGGCCCAAGCAATACATGCCCTGAGGAGCGTCTTGCCATATGTCTCCTCTGGGTCTGACTGAGCGCCTCCAGGAGAGAGGCCCAAGCAAGACGCGCCCCGAGGAGCGTCTTGCCACATGTCTCCTCTGCGTCTGACTGAGCGCCTCCAGGAGAGAGGCCCAAGCAAGACGTGCCCCGAGGAGCGTCTTGCCACATGTCAACACTGGGTCCGACTGAGCGCCTCCAGGAGAGAGTCCCAAGCAGGAAGCGCCCCGAGGAGCGTCTTGCCACATGTCAACAATGGGTCTAACTGAGGGCCTCCAGGAGAGAAGCCCAAGCAAGACGCGCCCCGAGGAGCGGCTTGCCACATGTCAACAATGGGTCTGACTGAGCGCCTCCAGGAGAGAGGCCCAAGCAAGACGCGCCCCGAGGAGCGTCTTGCCACATGTCACCACTGGGTCTGACTGAGGGCCTCCATGATAGAAGCCCAAGCAAGACGCGCCCCGAGGAGCGTCTTGCCACATGTCACCACTGGGTCTGACTGAGCGCCTCCAGGAGAAAGGCCTAAGCAAGACGCGCCCCGAGGAGCGTCTTGCCACGTGTCAACACTGGGTCTGATTGAGGGCCTCCAGGAGAGAGGCCCAAGTAAGACGCGCCCCGAGGAGCGTCTTGCCACATGTCAACACTGGGTCTGACTGAGCGCCTCCAGGAGAGAGGCCCAAGCAAGACGCGCCCCGAGGAGCGTCTTGCCACATGTCAACACTGGGTCTGACTGAGCGCCTCCAGGATAGAGGCCCAAGCAAGACGTGCCCCGAGGAGCATCTTGCCACATGTCAACACTGGGTCTGACTGAGCGCCTAAAGGAGAGAGGCCCAAGCAAGAAGCGCCCCGAGGAGCGTCTTGCCACATGTCAACAATGGGTCTGACTGAGAGCCTCCAGGAGAGAGGCCCAAGCAAGACGCGCCCCGAGGAGCGTCTTGCCACATGTCACCACTGGGTCTGACTGAGGGCCTCCATGAGAGAGGCCCAAGAAAGACGCGCCCCGAGGAGCGTCTTGTCACATGTCAACACTGGGTCTGACTGAGCGCCTCCAGGAGAGAGGCCCAAGCAAGACGTGCCCCGAGGAGCGTCTTGCCACATGTCAACACTGGGTCTAACTGAGGGCCTCCAGGAGAGAAGCCCAAGCAAGACGCGCCCCGAGGAGCGTCTTGCCACATGTCAACAATGGGTCTGACTGAGCGCCTCCAGGAGAGAGGCCCAAGCAAGATGCGCCCCGAGGAGCGTCTTGCCACATGTCAGCACTCTGTCTGACTGAGCGCCTCCAGGAGAGAGGCCCAAGCAAGACGCGCCCCTAGGAGCGTCTTGCCACATGTCAACACTGGGTCTGACTGAGCGCCTCCAGGAGAGAGGCCCAAGCAAGATGCGCCCCGAGGAGTGTCTTGCCACATGTCAACACTGTGTCTGACAGAGGGCCTCCAGGAGAGAGGCCCAAGCAACACGCGCCCCGAGGAGCGTCTTGCCATATGTCACCACTGGGTCTGCCTGAGCGCCTCCAGGAGATAGGCCCAAGCAAGACACGCCCCGAGGAGCGTCTTGCCACATGTCAGCACTCGGTCTGACTGAGCGCCTCCAGGAGAGAGGCCCAAGCAAGATGCGCCCCGAGGAGCGTCATGCCACATGTCACTACTCGGTCTGACTGAGCGCCTCCAGGAGAGGGGCCCAAGCAAGACGCGCCCCGAGGAGCGTCTTGCCACGTGTCAACACTGGGTCTGATTGAGGGCCTCCAGGAGAGAGGCCCAAGCAAGATGCACCCCGAGGAGCGTCTTGCCACATGTCAACACTGGGTCTGACAGAGGGCCTCCAGGAGAGAGGCCCAAGCAATACGTGCCCCGAGGAGCGTCTAGCCACATGTCACCACTGGGTCTGACTGAGCGCCTCCAGGAGAGAGGCCCAAGCAAGACGCGCCCCGAGAAGCGTCTTGCCATATGTCACCACTGGGTCTGACTGAGTGCCTCCAGGAGAGAGGCCCAAGCAAGACACGCCCCGAGGAACGTCTTGCCACATGTCAGCACTCGGTCTGACTGAGCGCCTCCAGGAGAGAGGCCCAAGCAAGACGCGCCCCTAGGAGCGTCTTGCCACATGTCAACACTGGGTCTGACAGCGGGCCTCCAGGAGAGAGGCCCAAGCAAGACGCGCCCCGAGGAGTGTCTTGCCACATGTCACCACTGGGTCTGACTGAGCGCCTCCAGGAGAGAGGCCCAAACAAGACGCGCCCCGAGGAGCGTCATGCCAAATGTCACTACTCGGTCTGACTGAGCGCCTCCAGGAGAGAGGCCCAAGCAAGACGTGCCCCGAGGAGCGTCTTGCCACATGTCAACATTGGGTCTGACAGAGGGCCTCCAGGAGAGAGGCCCAAGCAATACATGCCCTGAGGAGCGTCTTGCCATATGTCTCCTCTGGGTCTGACTGAGCGCCTCCAGGAGAGAGGCCCAAGCAAGACGCGCCCCGAGGAGCGTCTTGCCACATGTCTCCTCTGCGTCTGACTGAGCGCCTCCAGGAGAGAGTCCCAAGCAAGACGTGCCCCGAGGAGCGTCTTGCCACATGTCAACACTGGGTCCGACTGAGCGCCTCCAGGAGAGAGTCCCAAGCAAGAAGCGCCCCGAGGAGCGTCTTGCCACATGTCAACAATGGGTCTAACTGAGGGCCTCCAGGAGAGAAGCCCAAGCAAGACGCGCCCCGAGGAGCGGCTTGCCACATGTCAACAATGGGTCTGACTGAGCGCCTCCAGGAGAGAGGCCCAAGCAAGACGCGCCCCGAGGAGCGTCTTGCCACATGTCACCACTGGGTCTGACTGAGGGCCTCCATGATAGAAGCCCAAGCAAGACGCGCCCCGAGGAGCGTCTCGCCACATGTCACCACTGGGTCTGACTGAGCGCCTCCAGGAGAAAGGCCCAAGCAAGACGCGCCCCGAGGAGCGTCTTGCCACGTGTCAACACTGGGTCTGATTGTGGGCCTCCAGGAGAGAGGCCCAAGTAAGACGCGCCCCGAGGAGCGTCTTGCCACATGTCAACACTGGGTCTGACTGAGCGCCTCCAGGAGAGATGCCCAAGCAAGACGCGCCCCGAGGAGCGTCTTGCACATGTCAACACTGGGTCTGACTGAGCGCCTCCAGGATAGAGGCCCAAGCAAGACGTGCCCCGAGGAGCATCTTGCCACATGTCAACACTGGGTCTGACTGAGCGCCTCCAGGAGAGAGGCCCAAGCAAGAAGCGCCCCGAGGAGCGTCTTGCCACATGTCAACAATAGGTCTAACTGAGGGCCTCCAGGAGAGAAGCCCAAGCAAGACTCGCCCCGAGGAGCGTCTTGCTATATGTCAACAATGGGTCTGACTGAGCGCCTCCAGGAGAGAGGCCCAAGCAAGACGCGCCCCGAGGAGCGTCTTGCCACATGTCACCACTGGGTCTGACTGAGGGCCTCCATGAGAGAAGCCCAAGCAAGACGCGCCCCGACGAGCGTCTTGCCACATGTCACCACTGGGTCTGACTGAGCGCCTCCAGGAGAGAGGCCCAAGCAAGACGCGCCCCGAGGAGCGTCTTGCCACGTGTCAACACTGGGTCTGATTGAGGGCCTCCAGGAGAGAGGCCCAAGTAAGACGCGCCCCGAGGAGCGTCTTGCCACATGTCAACACTGGGTCTGACTGAGCGCCTCCAGGAGAGAGGCCCAAGCAAGACGTGCCCCGAGGAGCGTCTTGCCACATGTCAACACTGGGTCTAACTGAGGGCCTCCAGGAGAGAAGCCCAAGCAAGACGTTCCCCGAGGAGCGTCTTGCCACATGTCAACAATGGGTCTGACTGAGCGCCTCCAGGAGAGAGGCCCAAGCAAGATGCGCCCCGAGGAGCGTCTTGCCACATGTCACCACTGGGTCTGACTGAGGGCCTCCAGGAGAGAGGCCCAAATAAGACGCGCCCCGAGGAGCGTCTTGCCACGTGTCAACACTGGGTCTGACTGAGCGCCTCCAGGAGAGAGGCCCAAGCAAGACGCGCCCCGAGGAGCGTCTTGCCACGTGTCAACACTGGGTCTGACTGAGCGCCTCCAGGAGAGAGGCCCAAGCAAGACGTGCCCCGAGGAGCGTCTTGCCACATGTCAACACTGGGTCTGACTGAGCGCCTCCAGGAGAGAGGCCCAAGCAAGACGCGCCCAGAGGAGCGTCTTGCCACATGTCAACACTGGGTCTGACTGAGCGCCTCCAGGAGAGAGGCCCAAGCAAGACGTGCCCCGAGGAGCGTCTTGCCACATGTCAACAATGGGTCAGACTGAGCGCCTCCAGGAGAGAGGCCCAAGCAAGACGCGCCCCGAGGAGCGTCTTGCCATATGTCACCACTGGGTCTGACTGAGCGCCTCCAGGAGAGAGGCCCAAGCAAGAAGCGCCCCGAGGAGCGTCTTGCCACGTGTCACCACTGGGTCTGACTGAGCGCCTCCAGGAGAGAGGCCCAAGCAAGACTCGCCCCGAGGAGCGTCTTGCCACGTGTCAACACTGGGTCTGATTGAGGGCCTCCAGGAGAGAGGCCCAAGCAAGACGCGCCCCGAGGAGCGTCTTGCCACATGTCAGCACTCGGTCTGACTGAGCGCCTCCAGGAGAGAGGCCCAAGCAAGACGCGCCCCGAGGAGCGTCTTGCCACATGTCACCAATGGGGCTGACTGAGAGCCTCCAGGATCGAGGCCCAAGCAAGACGCGCCCCGAGGAGCGTCTTGCCACATGTCAGCACTCGGTCTGACTGAGCGCCTCCAGGAGAGAGGCCCAAGCAATACGCGCCCCGTGGAGCGTCTTGCCAAATGTCACCACTGGGTCTGACTGAGCGCCTCCAGGAGAGAGGCCCAAGCAAGACGTGCCCCGAGGAGCGTCTTGCCACATGTCAACACTGGGTCTGACTGAGCGCCTCCAGGAGAGAGGCCCAAGCAACACGCGCCCCGAGGAGCGTCTTGCCATATGTCACCACTGGGTCTGACTGAGCGCCTCCAGGAGATAGGCCCAAGCAAGACACGCCCCGAGGAGCGTCTTGCCACATGTCAACAATGGGTCTGACTGAGCGCCTCCAGGAGAGAGGCCCAAGCAAGACGCGCCCCGAGGAGCGTCTTGCCACGTGTCACCACTGGGTCTGACTGAGCGCCTCCAGGAGAGAGGCCCAAGCAAGACTCGCCCCGAGGAGCGTCTTGCCACGTGTCAACACTGGGTCTGATTGAGGGCCTCCAGGAGAGAGGCCCAAGTAAGACGCGCCCCGAGGAGCGTCTTGCCACATGTCAACACTGGGTCGGACTGAGCGCCTCCAGGAGAGAGGCCCAAGCAAGATGTGCCCCGAGGAGCGTCTTGCCACATGTCAACACTGGGTCTAACTGAGGGCCTCCAGGAGAGAAGCCCAAGCAAGACGCGCCCCGAGGAGCGTCTTGCCACATGTCAACAATGGGTCTGACTGAGCGCCTCCAGGAGAGAGGCCCAAGCAAGACGCGCCCCGAGGAGCGTCTTGCCACATGTCACCACTGGGTCTGACTGAGGGCCTCCATGAGAGAAGCCCAAGCAAGACGCGCCCCGAGGAGTGTCTTGCCACATGTCACCACTGGGTCTGACTGAGCGCCTCCAGGAGAGAGGCCCAAGCAAGACGCGCCCCGAGGAGCGTCTTGCCACGTGTCAACACTGGGTCTGATTGAGGGCCTCCAGGAGAGAGGCCCAAGTAAGACACGCCCCGAGGAGCGTCTTGCCACGTGTCAACACTGGGTCTGATTGAGGGCCTCCAGGAGAGAGGCCCAAGTAAGACAAGCCCCGAGGAGCGTCTTGCCACATGTCAACACTGGGTCTGACTGAGCACCTCCAGGAGAGAGGCCCAAGCAAGACGCGCCCCGAGGAGCGTCTTGCCACATGTCAACACTGGGTCTGACTGAGCGCCTCCAGGAGAGAGGCCCAAGCAAGACGTGCCCCGAGGAGCGTCTTGCCACATGTCAACACTGGGTCTGACTGAGCGCCTCCAGGAGAGAGGCCCAAGCAAGACGCGCCCAGAGGAGCGTCTTGCCACATGTCAACACTGGGTCTGACTGAGCGCCTCCAGGAGAGAGGCCCAAGCAAGACGTGCCCCGAGGAGCGTCTTGCCACATGTCAACAATGGGTCTGACTGAGCGCCTCCAGGAGAGAGACCCAAGCAAGACGTGCCCCGAGGAGCGTCTTGCCACATGTCAACAATGGGTCTGATTGAGCGCCTCCAGGAGAGAGGCCAAAGCAAGACGCGCCCCGAGGAGCGTCTTGCCATATGTCACCACTGGGTCTGACTGAGCGCCTCCAGGAGAGAGGCCCAAGCAAGACGCGCCCCGAGGTGCGTCTTGCCACATGTCAGCACTCGGTCTGACTGAGCGCCTCCAGGAGAGAGGCCCACGCAATACGCGCCCCGTGGAGCGTCTTGCCATATGTCACCACTGGGTCTGACTGAGCGCCTCCAGGAGAGAGGCCCAAGCAAGACGTGCCCCGAGGAGCGTCTTGCCACATGTCAACACTAGGTCTGACTGAGCACCTCCAGGAGAGAGCCCCAAGCAACACGCGCCCCGAGGAGCGTCTTGCCATATGTCACCACTGGGTCTGACTGAGCGCCTCCAGGAGATAGGCCCAAGCAAGACACGCCCCGAGGAGTGTCTTGCCATATGTCAGCACTCGGTCTGACTGAGCGCCTCCAGGAGAGAGTCCCAAGCAAGACGCGCCCCTAGGAGCGTCTTGCCACATGTCAGCACTCGGTCTGACTGAGCGCCTCCAGGAGAGAGGCCCAAGCAAGACGCGCCCCTAGGAGCGTCTTGCCACATGTCAACACTGGGTCTGACTGAGCGCCTCCAGGAGAGAGGCCCAAGCAAGACGCGCCCTGAGGAGTGTCTTGCCACATGTCAACACTGTGTCTGACAGAGGGCCTCCAGGAGAGAGGCCCAAGCAAGATGGGCCCCTAGGAGCGTCTTGCCACATGTCAACACTGGGTCTGACAGCGGGCCTCCAGGAGAGAGGCCCAAGCAAGACGCGCCCCGAGGAGTGTCTTATCACATGTCACCACTGGGTCTGACTGAGCTCCTCCAGGAGAGAGGCCCAAGCAAGACGCGCCCCGAGGAGCGTCATGCCACATGTCACTACTCGGTCTGACTGAGCGCCTCCACGAGAGAGGCCCAAGCAAGACGCGCCCCGAGGAGCGTCTTGCCACGTGTCAACACTGGGTCTGATTGAGGGCCTCCAGGAGAGAGGCCCAAGTAAGACGCGCCCCGAGGAGCGTCTTGCCACGTGTCAACACTGGGTCTGATTGAGGGCCTCCAGGAGAGAGGCCCAAGTAAGACGCGCCCCGAGGAGCGTCTTGCCACATGTCAACACTGGGTCTGACTGAGCGCCTCCAGGAGAGAGGCCCAAGCAAGACGCGCCCCGAGGAGCGTCTTGCCACATGTCAACACTGGGTCTGACTGAGCGCCTCCAGGAGAGAGGCCCAAGCAAGACATGCCCCGAGGAGCGTCTTGCCACATGTCAACACTGGGTCTGACTGAGCGCCTCCAGGAGAGAGGCCCAAGCAAGACGCGCCCAGAGGAGCGTCTTGCCACATGTCAACACTGGGTCTGACTGAGCGCCTCCAGGAGAGAGGCCCAAGCAAGACGTGCCCCGAGGAGCGTCTTGCCACATGTCAACAATGGGTCTGACTGAGCGCCTCCAGGCGAGAGGCCCAAGCAAGACGTGCCCCGAGGAGCGTCTTGCCACATGTCAACAATGGGTCTGACTGAGCGCCTCCAGGAGAGAGGCCAAAGCAAGACGCGCCCCGAGGAGCGTCTTGCCATATGTCACCACTGGGTCTGACTGAGCGCCTCCAGGAGAGAGGCCCAAGCAAGACGCGCCCCGAGGTGCGTCTTGCCACATGTCAGCACTCGGTCTGACTGAGCGCCTCCAGGAGAGAGGCCCAAGCAATACGCGCCCCGTGGAGCGTCTTGCCATATGTCACCACTGGGTCTGACTGAGCGCCTCCAGGAGAGAGGCCCAAGCAAGACGTGCCCCGAGGAGCGTCTTGCCACATGTCAACACTGGGTCTGACTGAGCACCTCCAGGAGAGAGGCCCAAGCAACACGCGCCCCGAGGAGCGTCTTGCCATATGTCAGCACTGGGTCTGACTGAGCGCCTCCAGGAGATAGGCCCAAGCAAGACACGCCCCGAGGAGCGTCTTGCCACATGTCAGCACTCGGTCTGACTGAGCGCCTCCAGGAGAGAGGCCCAAGCAAGACGCGCCCCTAGGAGCGTCTTGCCACATGTCAACACTGGGTCTGACAGCGGGCCTCCAGGAGAGAGGCCCAAGCAAGACGCGCCCCGAGGAGTGTCTTGCCACATGTCACCACTGGGTCTGACTGAGCGCCTCCAGGAGAGAGGCCCAAGCAAGATGCGCCCCGAGGAGCGTCATGCCACATGTCACTACTCGGTCCGACTGAGCGCCTCCAGGAGAGAGGCCCAAGCAAGACGCGCCCCGAGCAGCGTCTTGCCACGTGTCAACACTGGGTCTGATTGAGGGCCTCCAGGAGAGAGGCCCAAGCAAGACGCACCCCGAGGAGCGTCTTGCCACATGTCAACACTGGGTCTGACAGAGGGCCTCCAGGAGAGAGGCCCAAGCAATACGTGCCCCGAGGAGCGTCTAGCCACATGTCACCACTGGGTCTGACTGAGCGCCTCCAGGAGAGAGGCCCAAGCAAGACGCGCCCCGAGGAGCGTCTTGCCACATGTCAGCACTGGGTCTGACTGAGCGCCTCCAGGAGAGAGGCCCAAGCAAGACGCGCCCCGAGGAGCGTCTTGCCACATGTCAGCACTCGGTCTGACTGAGCGCCCCCAGGAGAGAGGCCCAAGCAATACGCGCCCCGAGGAATGTCATGCCATATGTCACCACTGGGTCTGACTGAGCGCCTCCAGGAGAGAGGCCCAAGCAAGACGCGCCCCGAGGAGCGTCTTGCCACATGTCAGCACTCGGTCTGACTGAGCGCCTCCAGGAGAGAGGCCCAAGCAAGACGCGCCCCTAGGAGCGTCTTGCCACATGTCAACACTGGGTCTGACTGAGCGCCTCCAGTAGAGTGGCCCAAGCAAGACGCGCCCCGAGGAGTGTCTTGCCACATGTAGACACTGTGTCTGACAGAGGGCCTCCAGGAGAGAGGCCCAAGCAACACCCGCCCCGAGGAGCGTCTTGCCATATGTCACCACTGGGTCTGACTGAGCGCCTCCAGGAGAGAGGCCCAAGCAAGACGCGCCCCGAGGAGCGTCTTGCCACATGTCAGCACTCGGTCTGACTGAGCGCCTCCAGGAGAGAGGCCCAAGCAAGACGGGCCCCTAGGAGCGTCTTGCCACATGTCAACACTGGGTCTGACTGAGCTCCTCCAGGAGAGAGGCCCAAGCAAGACGCGCCCCGAGGAGCGTCTTGCCACATGTCACTACTCGGTCTGACTGAGCGCCTCCACGAGAGAGGCCCAAGCAAGACGCGCCCCCGAGGAGCGTCATGCCAAATGTCACTACTCGGTCTGACTGAGCGCCTCCAGGAGAGAGGCCCAAGCAAGACGCGCCCCGAGGAGCGTCTTGCCACGGGTCAACACTGGGTCTGATTGAGGGCCTCCAGGAGAGAGGCCCAAGCAATACATGCCCCGAGGAGCGTCTAGCCACATGTCACCACTGGGTCTGACTGAGCGCCTCCAGGAGAGAGGCCCAAGCAAGACGCGCCCCGAGGAGCGTCTTGCCACATGTCACCAATGGGCCTGACTGAGAGCCTCCAGGAGAGAGGCCCAAGTAAGACGCGCCCTGAGGAGCATCTTGCCACATGTCAACACTGGGTCTGACTGAGCACCTCCAGGAGAGAGGCCCAAGCAAGACGCGCCCCGAGGAGTGTCTTGACACTTGTCAACACTGGGTCTGACTGAGGGCCTCCATGAGAGAAGCCCAAGCAAGACGCGCCCCGAGGAGTGTCTTGCCACATGTCAACACTGCGTCTGACAGAGGGCCTCCAGGAGAGAGGCCCAAGCAATACGCGCCCCGAGGAGCGTCTTGCCATATGTCACCACTGGGTCTGACTGAGCGCCTCCAGGAGAGAGGCCCAAGCAAGACGCGCCCCGAGGAGCGTCTTGCCATATGTCACCACTGGGTCTGACTGAGCGCCTCCAGGAGAGAGGCCCAAGTAAGACGCGCCCCGAGGAGCGTCTTGACACATGTCAACACTGGGTCTGACTGAGGGCCTCAATGAGAGAAGCCCAAGCAAGACGCGCCCCGAGGAGCGTCTTGCCACATGTCAACACTGGGTCTGACAGAGGGCCTCCAGGAGAGAGGCCCAAGCAAGACGTGCCCCGAGGAGCGTCTTGCCACATGTCAACACTGGGTCCGACTGAGCGCCTCCAGGAGAGAGTCCCAAGCAAGAAGCGCCCCGAGGAGCGTCTTGCCACATGTCAACAATGGGTCTAACTGAGCGCCTCCAGGAGAGAAGCCCAAGCAAGACGCGCCCCGAGGAGCGGCTTGCCACATGTCAACAATGGGTCTGACTGAGCGCCTCCAGGAGAGAGGCCCAAGCAAGACGCGCCCCGAGGAGCGTCTTGCCACATGTCACCACTGGGTCTGACTGAGGGCCTCCAAGAGAGAAGCCCAAGCAAGACGCGCCCCGAGGAGCGTCTTGCCACATGTCACCACTGGGTCTGACTGAGCGCCTCCAGGAGAGAGGCCCAAGCAAGACGCGCCCCGAGGAGCGTCTTGCCACGTGTCAACACTGGGTCTGATTGAGGGCCTCCAGGAGAGAGGCCCAAGTAAGACGCGCCCCGAGGAGCGTCTTGCCACGTGTCAACACTGGGTCTGACTGAGCGCCTCCAGGAGAGAGGCCCAAGCAAGACGCGCCCCAGGAGCGTCTTGCCACATGTCAACACTGGGTCTGACTGAGCGCCTCCAGGAGAGAGGCCCAAGCAAGACGTGCCCCGAGGAGCGTCTTGCCACATGTCAACACTGGGTCTGACTGAGCACCTCCAGGAGAGAGGCCCAAGCAAGACGCGCCCCGAGGAGCGTCTTGCCACATGTCAACACTGGGTCTGACTGAGCGCCTCCAGGAGAGAGGCCAGAGCAAGACGTGCCCCGAGGAGCGTCTTGCCACATGTCAACAATGGGTCTGACTGAGCGCCTCCAGGAGAGAGGCCCAAGCAATACGCGCCCCGTGGAGCGTCTTGCCATATGTCACCACTGGGTCTGACTGAGCGCCTCCAGGAGAGAGGCCCAAGCAAGACGCTCCCCGAAGAGCGTCTTTCCACATGTCAGCACTCGGTCTGACTGAGCGCCTCCAGGAGAGAGGCCCAAGCAAGACGCGCCCCTAGGAGCTTCTTGCCACATGTCAACACTGGGTCTGACTGAGCGCCTCCAGGAGAGAGGCCCAAGCAACACGCGCCCCGAGGAGCGTCTTGCCATATGTCACCACTGGGTCTGACTGAGCGCCTCCAGGAGAGAGGCCCAAGCAAGACACGCCCCGAGGAGCGTCTTGCCACATGTCAACAATGGGTCTGACGGAGCGCCTCCAGGAGAGAGGCCCAAGCAAGACGCGCCCCGAGGAGCGTCTTGCCACATGTCACCACTGGGTCTGACTGAGGGCCTCCATGAGAGAAGCCCAAGCAAGACGCGCCCCGAGGAGCGTCTTGCCACATGTCACCACTGGGTCTGACTGAGCGCCTCCAGGAGACAGGCCCAAGCAAGACGCGCCCCGAGGAGCGTCATGCCACGTGTCAACACTGGGTCTGATTGAGGGCCTCCAGGAGAGAGGCCCAAGTAAGACGCGCCCCGAGGAGCGTCTTGCCACATGTCAACACTGGGTCTGACTGAGCGCCTCCAGGAGAGAGGCCAAAGCAAGACGCGCCCCGAGGAGCGTCTTGCCACATGTCAACACTGGGTCTGACTGAGCGCCTCCAGGAGAGAGGCCCAAGCAAGACGTGCCCCGAAGAGCGTCTTGCCACATGTCAACAATGGGTCTGACTGAGCGCCTCCAGGAGAGAGGCCCAAGCAAGACGCGCCCCGAGGAGCATCTTGCCATATGTCACCACTGGGTCTGACTGAGCGCCTCCAGGAGAGAGGCCCAAGCAAGACGCACCCCGAGGAGCGTCTTGCCACATGTCAGCACTCGGTCTGACTGAGTGCCTCCAGGAGAGAGGCCCAAGCAATACGCGCCCCGTGGAGCGTCTTGCCGTATGTCACCACTGGGTCTGACTGAGCGCCTCCAGGAGAGAGGCCCAAGCAAGACGCGCCCTGAGGAGCGTCTTGCCACATGTCAGCACTCGGTCTGACTGAGCGCCTCCAGGAGAGAGGCCCAAGCAAGACTTGCGCCTAGGAGCGTCTTGCAAAAGGTCAACACTGGGTCTGACTGAGCGCCTCCAGGAGAGAGGCCCAAGCAAGACGCGCCCCGAGGAGTGTCTTGCCACATGTCAACACTGTGTCTGACAGAGGGCCTCCAGGAGAAAGGCCCAAGCAACACGCGCCCCGAGGAGCGTCTTGCCAGATGTCACCACTGGGTCTGACTGAGCGCCTCCAGGAGAGAGGCCCAAGCAAGACACGCCCCGAGGAGCGTCTTGCCACATGTCAGCACTCGGTCTGACTGAGCGCCTCCAGGAGAGAGGCCCAAGCAAGACGTGCCCCTAGGAGCGTCTTGCCACATGTCAACACTGGGTCTGACAGCAGGCCTCCAGGAGAGAGGCCCAAGCAAGACGCACCCCGAGGAGTATCTTGCCACATGTCACCACTGGGTCTGACTGAGCGCCTCCAGGAGAGAGGCCCAAGCAAGACGCGCCCCGAGGAGCGTCATGCCACATGTCACTACTCGGTCTGACTGAGCGCCTCCAGGAGAGAGGCCCAAGCAAGATGCGCCCCGAGGTGCGTCTTGCCACGTGTCAACACTGGGTCTGATTGAGGGCCTCCAGGAGAGAGGCCCAAGCAATACGTGCCCCGAGGAGCGTCTAGCCACATGTCACCACTGGGTCTGACTGAGGGCCTCCAGGAGAGAGGCCCTAGCAAGACGCGCCCCGAGGAGTGTCTTGCCACATGTCACCACTGGGTCTGACTGAGAGCCTCCAGGAGAGAGGCCCAAGCAAGACGCGCCCCGAGGAGCGTCTTGCCACATTTCAACACTGGGTCTGACAGAGGGCCTCCAGGAGAGAGGCCCAAGCAATACGTGCCCCGAGGAGCGTCTTGCCACATGTCACCACTGGGTCTGACTGAGCGCCTCCAGGAGAGAGGCCCAAGTAAGACGCGCCCCGAGGAGCCTCTTGCCACATGTCAACACTGGGTCTGACTGAGCGCCTCCAGGAGAGAGGCCCAAGCAAGACGCGCCCCGAGGAGCGTCTTGCCACATGTCAACACTGGGTCTGACTGAGCGCCTCCAGGAGAGAGGCCCAAGCAAGACGTGCCCCGAGGAGCGTCTTGCCACATGTCAACACTGGGTCTGACTGAGCGCCTCCAGGAGAGAGGCCCAAGCAAGAAGCGCCCCGAGGAGCGTCTTGCCACATGTCAACAATAGGTCTAACTGAGGGCCTCCAGGAGAGAAGCCCAAGCAAGACGCGCCCCGAGGAGCGTCTTGCCACATGTCAACAATGGGTCTGACTGAGCGCCTCCAGGAGAGAGGCCCAAGCAAGACGCGCCCCGAGGAGCGTCTTGCCACATGTCACCACTGGGTCTGACTGAGGGCCTCCATGAGAGAAGCCCAAGCAAGACGCGCCCCGAGGAGCGTCTTGCCACATGTCAACACTGGGTCTGACTGAGCGCCTCCAGGAGAGAGTCCCAAGCAAGACGTGCCCCGAGGAGCGTCTTGCCACATGTCAACACTGGGTCTAACTGAGGGCCTCCAGGAGAGAAGCCCAAGCAAGACGCGCCCCGAGGAGCGTCTTGCCACATGTCAACAATGGGTCTGACTGAGCGCCTCCAGGAGAGAGGCCCAAGCAAGACGCGCCCCGAGTAGCGTCTTGCCACATGTCACCACTGGGTCTGACTGAGGGCCTCCATGAGAGAAGCCCAAGCAAAACGCGCCCCGAGGAGCGTCTTGCCACATGTCACCACTGGGTCTGACTGAGCGCCTCCAGGAGAGAGGCCCAAGCAAGACGCGCCCCGAGGGGCGTCTTGCCACGTGTCAACACTGGGTCTGATTGAGGGCCTCCAGGAGAGAGGCCCAAGTAAGACGTGCCCCGAGGAGCGTCTTGCCACATGTCAACACTGGGCCTGACTGAGCGCCTCCAGGAGAGAGGCCCAAGCAAGACGCGCCCCGAGGAGCGTCTTGCCACATGTCAACACTGGGTCTGACTGAGCGCCTCCAGGAAAGAGGCCCAAGCAAGACGCGCCCCGAGGAGCGTCTTGCCACATGTCAACACTGGGTCTGACTGAGCGCCTCCAGGATAGAGGCCCTAGCAAGACGCGCCCCGAGGAGCGTCTTGCCACATGTCAACACTGGGTCTGACTGAGCCCCTCCAGGAGAGAGGCCCAAGCAAGACGTGCCCCGAGGAGCGTGTTGCCACATGTCAACAATGGGTCTGACTGAGCGCCTCCAGGAGAGAGGCCCAAGCAAGACGCGCCCCGAGGAGCGTCTTGCCATATGTCACCACTGGGTCTGACTGAGCGCCTCCAGGAGAGAGGCCCAAGCAAGACGCGCCCCGAGGAGCGTCTTGCCACATGTCAGCACTCGGTCTGACTGAGCGCCTCCAGGAGAGAGGCCCAAGCAATACGCGCCCCGTGGAGCGTCTTGCCATATGTCACCACTGGGTCTGACTGAGAGCCTCCAGGAGAGAGGCCCAAGCAAGACGCGCCCCGAGGAGCGTCTTGCCACATGTCAAAACTGGGTCTGACTGAGCGCCTCCAGGAGAGAGGCCCAAGCAAGACGCGCCCCGAGGAGTGTCTTGCCACATGTCAACACTGTGTCTGACAGAGGGCCTCCAGGAGAGAGGCCCAAGCAACACGCGCCCCGAGGAGCGTCTTGCCATATGTCACCACTGGGTCTGACTGAGCGCCTCCAGGAGAGAGGCCCAAGCAAGACACGCCCAGAGGAGCGTCTTGCCACATGTCAGCACCTGGTCTGACTGAGCGCCTCCAGGAGAGAGGCCCAAGCAAGACGCGCCCCTAGGAGTGTCTTGCCACATGTCAACACTGGGTCTGACAGCGGGCCTCCAGGAGAGAGGCCCAAGCAAGAAGCACCCCGAGGAGTGTCTTGCCACATGTCACTACTCGGTCTGACTGAGCGCCTCCAGGAGAGAGGCCCAAGCAAGACACGCCCCGAGGTGCGTCTTGCCACGTGTCAACACTGGGTCTGATTGAGGGCCTCCAGGAGAGAGGCCCAAGCAATACGTGCCCCGAGGAGCGTCTAGCCACATGTCACCACTGGGTCTGACTGAGCGCCTCCAGGAGAGAGGCCCAAGCAAGACGCGCCCCGAGGAGCGTCTTGCCACATGTCAACACTGGGTCTGACTGAGCGCCTCCAGGAGAGAGGCCCAAGCAAGACGCGCCCCGAGGAGCGTCTTGCCACATGTCAACACTGGGTCTGACTGAGCGCCTCCAGGAGAGAGGCCCAAGCAAGACGTGCCCCGAGGAGCGTCTTGCCACATGTCAACACTGGGTCTGACTGAGCGCCTCCAGGAGAGAGGCCCAAGCAAGAAGCGCCCCGAGGAGCGTCTTGCCACATGTCAACAATAGGTCTAACTGAGGGCCTCCAGGAGAGAAGCCCAAGCAAGACGCGCCCCGAGGAGCGTCTTGCCACATGTCAACAATGGGTCTGACTGAGCGCCTCCAGGAGAGAGGCCCAAGCAAGACGCGCCCCGAGGAGCGTCTTGCCACATGTCACCACTGGGTCTGACTGAGGGCCTCCATGAGAGAAGCCCAAGCAAGACGCGCCCCGAGGAGCGTCTTGCCACATGTCAACACTGGGTCTGACTGAGCGCCTCCAGGAGAGAGTCCCAAGCAAGACGTGCCCCGAGGAGCGTCTTGCCACATGTCAACACTGGGTCTAACTGAGGGCCTCCAGGAGAGAAGCCCAAGCAAGACGCGCCCCGAGGAGCGTCTTGCCACATGTCAACAATGGGTCTGACTGAGCGCCTCCAGGAGAGAGGCCCAAGCAAGACGCGCCCCGAGTAGCGTCATGCCACATGTCACTACTCGGTCTGACTGAGCGCCTCCAGGAGAGAGGCCCAAGCAAGATGCGCCCCGAGGTGCGTCTTGCCACGTGTCAACACTGGGTCTGATTGAGGGCCTCCAGGAGAGAGGCCCAAGCAATACGTGCCCCGAGGAGCGTCTAGCCACATGTCACCACTGGGTCTGACTGAGGGCCTCCAGGAGAGAGGCCCTAGCAAGACGCGCCCCGAGGAGTGTCTTGCCACATGTCACCACTGGGTCTGACTGAGAGCCTCCAGGAGAGAGGCCCAAGCAAGACGCGCCCCGAGGAGCGTCTTGCCACATTTCAACACTGGGTCTGACAGAGGGCCTCCAGGAGAGAGGCCCAAGCAATACGTGCCCCGAGGAGCGTCTTGCCACATGTCACCACTGGGTCTGACTGAGCGCCTCCAGGAGAGAGGCCCAAGTAAGACGCGCCCCGAGGAGCCTCTTGCCACATGTCAACACTGGGTCTGACTGAGCGCCTCCAGGAGAGAGGCCCAAGCAAGACGCGCCCCGAGGAGCGTCTTGCCACATGTCAACACTGGGTCTGACTGAGCGCCTCCAGGAGAGAGGCCCAAGCAAGACGTGCCCCGAGGAGCGTCTTGCCACATGTCAACACTGGGTCTGACTGAGCGCCTCCAGGAGAGAGGCCCAAGCAAGAAGCGCCCCGAGGAGCGTCTTGCCACATGTCAACAATAGGTCTAACTGAGGGCCTCCAGGAGAGAAGCCCAAGCAAGACGCGCCCCGAGGAGCGTCTTGCCACATGTCAACAATGGGTCTGACTGAGCGCCTCCAGGAGAGAGGCCCAAGCAAGACGCGCCCCGAGGAGCGTCTTGCCACATGTCACCACTGGGTCTGACTGAGGGCCTCCATGAGAGAAGCCCAAGCAAGACGCGCCCCGAGGAGCGTCTTGCCACATGTCAACACTGGGTCTGACTGAGCGCCTCCAGGAGAGAGTCCCAAGCAAGACGTGCCCCGAGGAGCGTCTTGCCACATGTCAACACTGGGTCTAACTGAGGGCCTCCAGGAGAGAAGCCCAAGCAAGACGCGCCCCGAGGAGCGTCTTGCCACATGTCAACAATGGGTCTGACTGAGCGCCTCCAGGAGAGAGGCCCAAGCAAGACGCGCCCCGAGTAGCGTCTTGCCACATGTCACCACTGGGTCTGACTGAGGGCCTCCATGAGAGAAGCCCAAGCAAAACGCGCCCCGAGGAGCGTCTTGCCACATGTCACCACTGGGTCTGACTGAGCGCCTCCAGGAGAGAGGCCCAAGCAAGACGCGCCCCGAGGGGCGTCTTGCCACGTGTCAACACTGGGTCTGATTGAGGGCCTCCAGGAGAGAGGCCCAAGTAAGACGTGCCCCGAGGAGCGTCTTGCCACATGTCAACACTGGGCCTGACTGAGCGCCTCCAGGAGAGAGGCCCAAGCAAGACGCGCCCCGAGGAGCGTCTTGCCACATGTCAACACTGGGTCTGACTGAGCGCCTCCAGGAAAGAGGCCCAAGCAAGACGCGCCCCGAGGAGCGTCTTGCCACATGTCAACACTGGGTCTGACTGAGCGCCTCCAGGATAGAGGCCCTAGCAAGACGCGCCCCGAGGAGCGTCTTGCCACATGTCAACACTGGGTCTGACTGAGCGCCTCCAGGAGAGAGGCCCAAGCAAGACGTGCCCCGAGGAGCGTGTTGCCACATGTCAACAATGGGTCTGACTGAGCGCCTCCAGGAGAGAGGCCCAAGCAAGACGCGCCCCGAGGAGCGTCTTGCCATATGTCACCACTGGGTCTGACTGAGCGCCTCCAGGAGAGAGGCCCAAGCAAGACGCGCCCCGAGGAGCGTCTTGCCACATGTCAGCACTCGGTCTGACTGAGCGCCTCCAGGAGAGAGGCCCAAGCAATACGCGCCCCGTGGAGCGTCTTGCCATATGTCACCACTGGGTCTGACTGAGAGCCTCCAGGAGAGAGGCCCAAGCAAGACGCGCCCCGAGGAGCGTCTTGCCACATGTCAAAACTGGGTCTGACTGAGCGCCTCCAGGAGAGAGGCCCAAGCAAGACGCGCCCCGAGGAGTGTCTTGCCACATGTCAACACTGTGTCTGACAGAGGGCCTCCAGGAGAGAGGCCCAAGCAACACGCGCCCCGAGGAGCGTCTTGCCATATGTCACCACTGGGTCTGACTGAGCGCCTCCAGGAGAGAGGCCCAAGCAAGACACGCCCAGAGGAGCGTCTTGCCACATGTCAGCACCTGGTCTGACTGAGCGCCTCCAGGAGAGAGGCCCAAGCAAGACGCGCCCCTAGGAGTGTCTTGCCACATGTCAACACTGGGTCTGACAGCGGGCCTCCAGGAGAGAGGCCCAAGCAAGAAGCACCCCGAGGAGTGTCTTGCCACATGTCACTACTCGGTCTGACTGAGCGCCTCCAGGAGAGAGGCCCAAGCAAGACACGCCCCGAGGTGCGTCTTGCCACGTGTCAACACTGGGTCTGATTGAGGGCCTCCAGGAGAGAGGCCCAAGCAATACGTGCCCCGAGGAGCGTCTAGCCACATGTCACCACTGGGTCTGACTGAGCGCCTCCAGGAGAGAGGCCCAAGCAAGACGCGCCCCGAGGAGCGTCTTGCCACATGTCAACACTGGGTCTGACTGAGCGCCTCCAGGAGAGAGGCCCAAGCAAGACGCGCCCCGAGGAGCGTCTTGCCACATGTCAACACTGGGTCTGACTGAGCGCCTCCAGGAGAGAGGCCCAAGCAAGACGTGCCCCGAGGAGCGTCTTGCCACATGTCAACACTGGGTCTGACTGAGCGCCTCCAGGAGAGAGGCCCAAGCAAGAAGCGCCCCGAGGAGCGTCTTGCCACATGTCAACAATAGGTCTAACTGAGGGCCTCCAGGAGAGAAGCCCAAGCAAGACGCGCCCCGAGGAGCGTCTTGCCACATGTCAACAATGGGTCTGACTGAGCGCCTCCAGGAGAGAGGCCCAAGCAAGACGCGCCCCGAGGAGCGTCTTGCCACATGTCACCACTGGGTCTGACTGAGGGCCTCCATGAGAGAAGCCCAAGCAAGACGCGCCCCGAGGAGCGTCTTGCCACATGTCAACACTGGGTCTGACTGAGCGCCTCCAGGAGAGAGTCCCAAGCAAGACGTGCCCCGAGGAGCGTCTTGCCACATGTCAACACTGGGTCTAACTGAGGGCCTCCAGGAGAGAAGCCCAAGCAAGACGCGCCCCGAGGAGCGTCTTGCCACATGTCAACAATGGGTCTGACTGAGCGCCTCCAGGAGAGAGGCCCAAGCAAGACGCGCCCCGAGTAGCGTCTTGCCACATGTCACCACTGGGTCTGACTGAGGGCCTCCATGAGAGAAGCCCAAGCAAAACGCGCCCCGAGGAGCGTCTTGCCACATGTCACCACTGGGTCTGACTGAGCGCCTCCAGGAGAGAGGCCCAAGCAAGACGCGCCCCGAGGGGCGTCTTGCCACGTGTCAACACTGGGTCTGATTGAGGGCCTCCAGGAGAGAGGCCCAAGTAAGACGTGCCCCGAGGAGCGTCTTGCCACATGTCAACACTGGGCCTGACTGAGCGCCTCCAGGAGAGAGGCCCAAGCAAGACGCGCCCCGAGGAGCGTCTTGCCACATGTCAACACTGGGTCTGACTGAGCGCCTCCAGGAAAGAGGCCCAAGCAAGACGCGCCCCGAGGAGCGTCTTGCCACATGTCAACACTGGGTCTGACTGAGCGCCTCCAGGATAGAGGCCCTAGCAAGACGCGCCCCGAGGAGCGTCTTGCCACATGTCAACACTGGGTCTGACTGAGCGCCTCCAGGAGAGAGGCCCAAGCAAGACGTGCCCCGAGGAGCGTGTTGCCACATGTCAACAATGGGTCTGACTGAGCGCCTCCAGGAGAGAGGCCCAAGCAAGACGCGCCCCGAGGAGCGTCTTGCCATATGTCACCACTGGGTCTGACTGAGCGCCTCCAGGAGAGAGGCCCAAGCAAGACGCGCCCCGAGGAGCGTCTTGCCACATGTCAGCACTCGGTCTGACTGAGCGCCTCCAGGAGAGAGGCCCAAGCAATACGCGCCCCGTGGAGCGTCTTGCCATATGTCACCACTGGGTCTGACTGAGAGCCTCCAGGAGAGAGGCCCAAGCAAGACGCGCCCCGAGGAGCGTCTTGCCACATGTCAAAACTGGGTCTGACTGAGCGCCTCCAGGAGAGAGGCCCAAGTAAGACGCGCCCCGAGGAGTGTCTTGCCACATGTCAACACTGTGTCTGACAGAGGGCCTCCAGGAGAGAGGCCCAAGCAACACGCGCCCCGAGGAGCGTCTTGCCATATGTCACCACTGGGTCTGACTGAGCGCCTCCAGGAGAGAGGCCCAAGCAAGACACGCCCAGAGGAGCGTCTTGCCACATGTCAGCACCTGGTCTGACTGAGCGCCTCCAGGAGAGAGGCCCAAGCAAGACGCGCCCCTAGGAGTGTCTTGCCACATGTCAACACTGGGTCTGACAGCGGGCCTCCAGGAGAGAGGCCCAAGCAAGAAGCACCCCGAGGAGTGTCTTGCCACATGTCACTACTCGGTCTGACTGAGCGCCTCCAGGAGAGAGGCCCAAGCAAGACACGCCCCGAGGTGCGTCTTGCCACGTGTCAACACTGGGTCTGATTGAGGGCCTCCAGGAGAGAGGCCCAAGCAATACGTGCCCCGAGGAGCGTCTAGCCACATGTCACCACTGGGTCTGACTGAGCGCCTCCAGGAGAGAGGCCCAAGCAAGACGCGCCCCGAGGAGCGTCTTGCCACATGTCAACACTGGGTCTGACTGAGCGCCTCCAGGAGAGAGGCCCAAGCAAGACGTGCCCCGAGGAGCGTCTTGCCACATGTCAACACTGGGTCTGACTGAGCGCCTCCAGGAGAGAGTCCCAAGCAAGAAGCGCCCCGAGGAGCGTCTTGCCACATGTCAACAATGGGTCTGACTGAGTGCCTCCAGGAGAGAGGCCCAAGCAAGACGCGCCCCGAGGAGTGTCTTGACACTTGTCAACACTGGGTCTGACTGAGGGCCTCCATGAGAGAGGCCCAAGCAAGACGCGCCCCGAGGAGTGTCTTGCCACATGTCAACACTGCGTCTGACAGAGGGCCTCCAGGAGAGAGGCCCAAGCAAGACGCGGCCCGAGGAGCGTCTTGCCACATGTCAGCACTCGGTCTGACTGAGCACCTCCAGGAGAGAGGCCCAAGCAATACGCGCCCCGTGAAGCGTCTTGCCATATGTCACCACTGGGTCTGACTGTGCGCCTCCAGGAGAGAGGCCCAAGCAAGACGCGCCCCGAGGAGTGTCTTGCCACATGTCAACACTGTGTCTGACAGAGGGCCTCCAGGAGAGACGCCCAAGCAACACGCGCCCCGAGGAGCGTCTTGCCATATGTCACCACTGGGTCTGACTGAGCGCCTCCAGGAGAGAGGCCCAAGCAAGACGCGCCCCGAGGAGCGTCTTGCCACATGTCAGCACTCGGTCTGACTGAGCGCCTCCAGGAGAGAGGCCCAAGCAAGACGGGCCCCTAGGAGCGTCTTGCCACATGTCACTACTCGGTCTGACTGAGCACCTCCAGGAGAGAGGCCCAAGCAAGACGCGCCCCGAGGAGCGTCTTGCCACATGTCAACACTGGGTCTGACTGAGCGCCTCCAGGAGAGAGGCCAGAGCAAGACGTGCCCCGAGGAGCGTCTTGCCACATGTCAACAATGGGTCTGACTGAGCGCCTCCAGGAGAGAGGCCCAAGCAATACGCGCCCCGTGGAGCGTCTTGCCATATGTCACCACTGGGTCTGACTGAGCGCCTCCAGGAGAGAGGCCCAAGCAAGACGCTCCCCGAAGAGCGTCTTTCCACATGTCAGCACTCGGTCTGACTGAGCGCCTCCAGGAGAGAGGCCCAAGCAAGACGCGCCCCTAGGAGCTTCTTGCCACATGTAAACACTGGGTCTGACTGAGCGCCTCCAGGAGAGAGGCCCAAGCAACACGCGCCCCGAGGAGCGTCTTGCCATATGTCACCACTGGGTCTGACTGAGCGCCTCCAGGAGAGAGGCCCAAGCAAGACACGCCCCGAGGAGCGTCTTGCCACATGTCAACAATGGGTCTGACGGAGCGCCTCCAGGAGAGAGGCCCAAGCAAGACGCGCCCCGAGGAGCGTCTTGCCACATGTCACCACTGGGTCTGACTGAGGGCCTCCATGAGAGAAGCCCAAGCAAGACGCGCCCCGAGGAGCGTCTTGCCACATGTCACCACTGGGTCTGACTGAGCGCCTCCAGGAGAGAGGCCCAAGCAAGACGCGCCCCGAGGAGCGTCATGCCACGTGTCAACACTGGGTCTGATTGAGGGCCTCCAGGAGAGAGGCCCAAGTAAGACGCGCCCCGAGGAGCGTCTTGCCACATGTCAACACTGGGTCTGACTGAGCGCCTCCAGGAGAGAGGCCAAAGCAAGACGCGCCCCGAGGAGCGTCTTGCCACATGTCAACACTGGGTCTGACTGAGCACCTCCAGGAGAGAGGCCCAAGCAAGACGTGCCCCGAAGAGCGTCTTGCAACATGTCAACAATGGGTCTGACTGACCGCCTCCAGGAGAGAGGCCCAAGCAAGACGCGCCCCGTGGAGCGTCTTGCCATATGTCACCACTGGGTCTGACTGAGCGCCTCCATGAGAGAGGCCCAAGCAAGACGCGCCCCGAGGAGCGTCTTGCCACATGTCAGCACTCGGTCTGACTGAGCGCCTCCAGGAGAGAGGCCCAAGCAAGACTTGCGCCTAGGAGCGTCTTGCCACATGTCAACACTGGGTCTGACTGAGCGCCTCCAGGAGAGAGGCCCAAGCAAGACACGCCCCGAGGAGTGTCTTGCCACATGTCAACACTGTGTCTGACAGAGGGCCTCCAGGAGAAAGGCCCAAGCAACACGCGCCCCGAGGAGCGTCTTGCCATATGTCACCACTGGGTCTGACTGAGCGCCTCCAGGAGAGAGGCCCAAGCAAGACACGCCCCGAGGAGCGTCTTGCCACATGTCAGCACTCGGTCTGACTGAGCGCCTCCAGGAGAGAGGCCCAAGCAAGACGTGCCCCTAGGAGCGTCTTGCCACATGTCAACACTGGGTCTGACAGCAGGCCTCCAGGAGAGAGGCCCAAGCAAGACGCACCCCGAGGAGTGTCTTGCCACATGTCACCACTGGGTCTGACTGAGCGCCTCCAGGAGAGAGGCCCAAGCAAGACGCGCCCCGAGGAGCGTCATGCCACATGTCACTACTCGGTCTGACTGAGCGCCTCCAGGAGAGAGGCCCAAGCAAGACGCGCCCCGAGGAGCTTCTTGCCACATGTCAGCACTCGGTCTGACTGAGCGCCTCCAGGAGAGAGGCCCAAGCAAGACGCGCCCCGAGGAGCGTCTTGCCACATGTCACCACTGGGTCTGACTGAGAGCCTCCAGGAGAGAGGCCCAAGCAAGACGCGCCCCGAGGAGCGTCTTGCCACATGTCACCACTGGGTCTGACTGAGCGCCTCCAGGAGAGAGGCCCAAGCAAGACGCGCCCTGAGGAGCGTCATGCCACGTGTCAACACTGGGTCTGATTGAGGGCCTCCAGGAGAGAGGCCGAAGTAAGACGCGCCCCGAGGAGCGTCTTGCCACATGTCAACACTGGGTCTGACTGAGCGCCTCCAGGAGAGAGGCCAAAGCAAGACGCGCCCCGAGGAGCGTCTTGCCACATGTCAACACTGGGTCTGACTGAGCGCCTCCAGGAGAGAGGCCCAAGCAAGACGTGCCCCGAAGAGCGTCTTGCCACATGTCAACAATGGGTCTGACTGAGCGCCTCCAGGAGAGAGGCCCAAGCAAGACGCGCCCCGAGGAGCATCTTGCCATATGTCACCACTGGGTCTGACTGAGCGCCTCCAGGAGAGAGGCCCAAGCAAGACGCTCCCCGAGGAGCGTCTTGCCACATGTCAGCACTCGGTCTGACTGAGTGCCTCCAGGAGAGAGGCCCAAGCATTACGCGCCCCGTGGAGCGTCTTGCCATATGTCACCACTGGGTCTGACTGAGCGCCTCCAGGAGAGAGGCCCAAGCAAGACGCGCCCTGAGGAGCGTCTTGCCACATGTCAGCACTCGGTCTGACTGAGCGCCTCCAGGAGAGAGGCCCAAGCAAGACTTGCGCCTAGGAGCGTCTTGCCACATGTCAACACTGGGTCTGACTGAGCGCCTCCAGGAGAGAGGCCCAAGCAAGACGCGCCCCGAGGAGTGTCTTGCCACATGTCAACACTGTGTCTGACAGAGGGCCTCCAGGAGAAAGGCCCAAGCAACACGCGCCCCGAGGAGCGTCTTGCCAGATGTCACCACTGGGTCTGACTGAGCGCCTCCAGGAGAGAGGCCCAAGCAAGACACGCCCCGAGGAGCGTCTTGCCACATGTCAGCACTCGGTCTGACTGAGCGCCTCCAGGAGAGAGGCCCAAGCAAGACGTGCCCCTAGGAGCGTCTTGCCACATGTCAACACTGGGTCTGACAGCAGGCCTCCAGGAGAGAGGCCCAAGCAAGACGCACCCCGAGGAGTGTCTTGCCACATGTCACCACTGGGTCTGACTGAGCGCCTCCAGGAGAGAGGCCCAAGCAAGACGCGCCCCGAGGAGCGTCATGCCACATGTCACTACTCGGTCTGACTGAGCGCCTCCAGGAGAGAGGCCCAAGCAAGATGCGCCCCGAGGTGCGTCTTGCCACGTGTCAACACTGGGTCTGATTGAGGGCCTCCAGGAGAGAGGCCCAAGCAATACGTGCCCCGAGGAGCGTCTAGCCACATGTCACCACTGGGTCTGACTGAGGGCCTCCAGGAGAGAGGCCCTAGCAAGACGCGCCCCGAGGAGCTTCTTGCCACATGTCAGCACTCGGTCTGACTGAGCGCCTCCAGGAGAGAGGCCCAAGCAAGACGCGCCCCGAGGAGCGTCTTGCCACATGTCACCACTGGGTCTGACTGAGAGCCTCCAGGAGAGAGGCCCAAGCAAGACGCGCCCCGAGGAGCGTCTTGCCACATTTCAACACTGGGTCTGACAGAGGGCCTCCAGGAGAGAGGCCCAAGCAATACGTGCCCCGAGGAGCGTCTTGCCACATGTCACCACTGGGTCTGACTGAGCGCCTCCAGGAGAGAGGCCCAAGTAAGACGCGCCCCGAGGAGCCTCTTGCCACATGTCAACACTGGGTCTGACTGAGCGCCTCCAGGAGAGAGGCCCAAGCAAGACGCGCCCCGAGGAGCGTCTTGCCACATGTCAACACTGGGTCTGACTGAGCGCCTCCAGGAGAGAGGCCCAAGCAATACGCGCCCCGTGGAGCGTCTTGCCATATGTCACCACTGGGTCTGACTGAGCGCCTCCAGGAGAGAGGCCCAAGCAAGACGCGCCCTGAGGAGCGTCTTGCCACATGTCAACAATGGGTCTGACTGAGCGCCTCCAGGAGAGAGGCCCAAGCAAGACGCGCCCCGAGGAGCATCTTGCCATATGTCACCACTGGGTCTGACTGAGCGCCTCCAGGAGAGAGGCCCAAGCAAGACGCACCCCGAGGAGCGTCTTGCCACATGTCAGCACTCGGTCTGACTGAGTGCCTCCAGGAGAGAGGCCCAAGCAATACGCGCCCCGTGGAGCGTCTTGCCATATGTCACCACTGGGTCTGACTGAGCGCCTCCAGGAGAGAGGCCCAAGCAAGACGCGCCCTGAGGAGCGTCTTGCCACATGTCAGCACTCGGTCTGACTGAGCGCCTCCAGGAGAGAGGCCCAAGCAAGACTTGCGCCTAGGAGCGTCTTGCCACATGTCAACACTGGGTCTGACTGAGCGCCTCCAGGAGAGAGGCCCAAGCAAGACGCGCCCCGAGGAGTGTCTTGCCACATGTCAACACTGTGTCTGACAGAGGGCCTCCAGGAGAAAGGCCCAAGCAACACGCGCCCCGAGGAGCGTCTTGCCAGATGTCACCACTGGGTCTGACTGAGCGCCTCCAGGAGAGAGGCCCAAGCAAGACACGCCCCGAGGAGCGTCTTGCCACATGTCAGCACTCGGTCTGACTGAGCGCCTCCAGGAGAGAGGCCCAAGCAAGACGCGCCCCGAGGAGCGTCATGCCACATGTCACTACTCGGTCTGACTGAGCGCCTCCAGGAGAGAGGCCCAAGCAAGATGCGCCCCGAGGTGCGTCTTGCCACGTGTCAACACTGGGTCTGATTGAGGGCCTCCAGGAGAGAGGCCCAAGCAATACGTGCCCCGAGGAGCGTCTAGCCACATGTCACCACTGGGTCTGACTGAGGGCCTCCAGGAGAGAGGCCCTAGCAAGACGCGCCCCGAGGAGCTTCTTGCCACATGTCAGCACTCGGTCTGACTGAGCGCCTCCAGGAGAGAGGCCCAAGCAAGACGCGCCCCGAGGAGCGTCTTGCCACATGTCACCACTGGGTCTGACTGAGAGCCTCCAGGAGAGAGGCCCAAGCAAGACGCGCCCCGAGGAGCGTCTTGCCACATTTCAACACTGGGTCTGACAGAGGGCCTCCAGGAGAGAGGCCCAAGCAATACGTGCCCCGAGGAGCGTCTTGCCACATGTCACCACTGGGTCTGACTGAGCGCCTCCAGGAGAGAGGCCCAAGTAAGATGCGCCCCGAGGAGCCTCTTGCCACATGTCAACACTGGGTCTGACTGAGCGCCTCCAGGAGAGAGGCCCAAGCAAGACGCGCCCCGAGGAGCGTCTTGCCACATGTCAACACTGGGTCTGACTGAGCACCTCCAGGAGAGAGGCCCAAGCAAGACGTGCCCCGAGGAGCGTCTTGCCACATGTCAACACTGGGTCTGACTGAGCGCCTCCAGGAGAGAGGCCCAAGCAAGAAGCGCCCCGAGGAGCGTCTTGCCACATGTCAACAATAGGTCTAACTGAGGGCCTCCAGGAGAGAAGCCCAAGCAAGACGCGCCCCGAGGAGCGTCTTGCCACATGTCAACAATGGGTCTGACTGAGCGCCTCCAGGAGAGAGGCCCAAGCAAGACGCGCCCCGAGTAGCGTCTTGCCACATGTCACCACTGGGTCTGACTGAGGGCCTCCATGAGAGAAGCCCAAGCAAAACGCGCCCCGAGGAGCGTCTTGCCACATGTCACCACTGGGTCTGACTGAGCGCCTCCAGGAGAGAGGCCCAAGCAAGACGCGCCCCGAGGGGCGTCTTGCCACGTGTCAACACTGGGTCTGATTGAGGGCCTCCAGGAGAGAGGCCCAAGTAAGACGTGCCCCGAGGAGCGTCTTGCCACATGTCAACACTGGGCCTGACTGAGCGCCTCCAGGAGAGAGGCCCAAGCAAGACGCGCCCCGAGGAGCGTCTTGCCACATGTCAACACTGGGTCTGACTGAGCGCCTCCAGGAGAGAGGCCCAAGCAAGACGCGCCCCGAGGAGCGTCTTGCCACATGTCAACACTGGGTCTGACTGAGCGCCTCCAGGATAGAGGCCCTAGCAAGACGCGCCCCGAGGAGCGTCTTGCCACATGTCAACACTGGGTCTGACTGAGCGCCTCCAGGAGAGAGGCCCAAGCAAGACGTGCCCCGAGGAGCGTCTTGCCACATGTCAACAATGGGTCTGACTGAGCGCCTCCAGGAGAGAGGCCCAAGCAAGACGCGCCCCGAGGAGCGTCTTGCCATATGTCACCACTGGGTCTGACTGAGCGCCTCCAGGAGAGAGGCCCAAGCAAGACGCGCCCCGAGGAGCGTCTTGCCACATGTCAGCACTCGGTCTGACTGAGCGCCTCCAGGAGAGAGGCCCAAGCAATACGCGCCCCGTGGAGCGTCTTGCCATATGTCACCACTGGGTCTGACTGAGAGCCTCCAGGAGAGAGGCCCAAGCAAGACGCGCCCCGAGGAGCGTCTTGCCACATGTCAAAACTGGGTCTGACTGAGCGCCTCCAGGAGAGAGGCCCAAGCAAGACGCGCCCCGAGGAGTGTCTTGCCACATGTCAACACTGTGTCTGACAGAGGGCCTCCAGGAGAGAGGCCCAAGCAACACGCGCCCCGAGGAGCGTCTTGCCATATGTCACCACTGGGTCTGACTGAGCGCCTCCAGGAGAGAGGCCCAAGCAAGACACGCCCAGAGGAGCGTCTTGCCACATGTCAGCACCTGGTCTGACTGAGCGCCTCCAGGAGAGAGGCCCAAGCAAGACGCGCCCCTAGGAGTGTCTTGCCACATGTCAACACTGGGTCTGACAGCGGGCCTCCAGGAGAGAGGCCCAAGCAAGAAGCACCCCGAGGAGTGTCTTGCCACATGTCACTACTCGGTCTGACTGAGCGCCTCCAGGAGAGAGGCCCAAGCAAGACACGCCCCGAGGTGCGTCTTGCCACGTGTCAACACTGGGTCTGATTGAGGGCCTCCAGGAGAGAGGCCCAAGCAATACGTGCCCCGAGGAGCTTCTAGCCACATGTCACCACTGGGTCTGACTGAGCGCCTCCAGGAGAGAGGCCCAAGCAAGACGCGCCCCGAGGAGCGTCTTGCCACATGTCAACACTGGGTCTGACTGAGCGCCTCCAGGAGAGAGGCCCAAGCAAGACGTGCCCCGAGGAGCGTCTTGCCACATGTCAACACTGGGTCTGACTGAGCGCCTCCAGGAGAGAGTCCCAAGCAAGAAGCGCCCCGAGGAGCGTCTTGCCACATGTCAACAATGGGTCTGACTGAGCGCCTCCAGGAGAGAGGCCCAAGCAAGACGCGCCCCGAGGAGTGTCTTGACACTTGTCAACACTGGGTCTGACTGAGGGCCTCCATGAGAGAGGCCCAAGCAAGATGCGCCCCGAGGAGTGTCTTGCCACATGTCAACACTGCGTCTGACAGAGGGCCTCCAGGAGAGAGGCCCAAGCAAGACGCGGCCCGAGGAGCGTCTTGCCACATGTCAGCACTCGGTCTGACTGAGCGCCTCCAGGAGAGAGGCCCAAGCAATACGCGCCCCGTGAAGCGTCTTGCCATATGTCACCACTGGGTCTGACTGTGCGCCTCCAGGAGAGAGGCCCAAGCAAGACGCGCCCCGAGGAGTGTCTTGCCACATGTCAACACTGTGTCTGACAGAGGGCCTCCAGGAGAGACGCCCAAGCAACACGCGCCCCGAGGAGCGTCTTGCCATATGTCACCACTGGGTCTGACTGAGCGCCTCCAGGAGAGAGGCCCAAGCAAGACGCGCCCCGAGGAGCGTCTTGCCACATGTCAGCACTCGGTCTGACTGAGCGCCTCCAGGAGAGAGGCCCAAGCAAGACGGGCCCCTAGGAGCGTCTTGCCACATGTCACTACTCGGTCTGACTGAGCGCAACCACGAGAGAGGCCCAAGCAAGACGCGCCCCGAGGAGCGTCTTGCCACGTGTCAACACTGGGTCTGATTGAGGGCCTCCAGGAGAGAGGCCCAAGTAAGACGCGCCCCGAGGAGCGTCTTGCCACATGTCAACACTGGGTCTGACTGAGCGCCTCCAGGAGAGAGGCCCAAGCAAGACGTGCCCCGAGGAGCGTCTTGCCACATGTCAACACTGGGTCTGACTGAGCGCCTCCAGGAGAAAGGCCCAAGCAAGACGCGCCCCGAGGAGCGTCTTGCCACATGTCAACACTGGGTCTGACTGAGCGCCTCCAGGAGAGAGGCCCAAGCAAGACGTGCCCCGAGGAGCGTCTTGCCACATGTCAACAATGGGTCTGACTGAGCGCCTCCAGGAGAGAGGCCCAAGCAAGACGCGCCCCGAGGAGCGTCTTGCCATATGTCACCACTGGGTCTGACTGAGCGCCTCCAGGAGAGAGGCCCAAGCAAGACGCGCCCCGAGGAGCGTCTTGCCACATGTCAGCACTCGGTCTGACTGAGCGCCTCCAGGAGAGAGGCCCAAGCAATACGCGCCCCGAGGAGCGTCTTGCCATATGTCAACAATGGGTCTGACTGAACGCCTCCAGGAGAGAGGCCCAAGCAAGACGCGCCCCGAGGAGCGTCTTGCCACATGTCAGCACTCGGTCTGACTGAGCGCCTCCAGGAGAGAGGCCCAAGCAAGACGCGCCCCTAGGAGCGTCTTGCCACATGTCAACACTGGGTCTGACTGAGCGCCTCCAGGAGAGAGGCCCAAGCAAGACGCGCCCCGAGGAGTGTCTTGCCACATGTCAACACTGTGTCTGACAGAGGGCCTCCAGGCGAGAGGCCCAAGCAACACGCGCCCCGAGGAGCGTCTTGCCATATGTCACCACTGGGTCTGACTGAGTGCCTCCAGGAGAGAGGCCCAAGCAAGACACGCCCCGAGGAGCGTCTTGCCACATGTCAGCACTCGGTCTGACTGAGCGCCTCCAGGAGAGAGGCCCAAGCAAGACGCGCCCCTAGGAGCGTCTTGCCACATGTCACCACTGGGTCTGACAGCGGGCCTCCAGGAGAGAGGCCCAAGCAAGACGCGCCCCGAGGAGTGTCTTGCCACATGTCACCACTGGGTCTGACTGAGCGCCTCCAGGAGAGAGGCCAAAACAAGACGCGCCCCGAGGAGCGTCATGCCAAATGTCACTAATCGGTCTGACTGAGCGCCTCCAGGAGAGAGGCCCAAGCAAGACGCGCCCCGAGGAGCGTCTTGCCACGTGTCAACACTGGGTCTGATTGAGGGCCTCCAGGAGAGAGGCCCAAGCAAGACGCGCCCCGAGGAGCGTCTTGCCACATGTCAACACTGGGTCTGACAGAGGGCCTCCAGGAGAGAGGCCCAAGCAATACATGCCCCGAGGAGCGTCTAGCCACATGTCACCACTGGGTCTGACTGAGCGCCTCCAGGAGAGAAGCCCAAGCAAGACGCGCCCCGAGGAGCGTCTTGCCGCATGTCAGCACTCGGTCTGACTGAGTGCCTCCAGGAGAGAGGCCCAAGCAAGACGCGCCCCGAGGAGCGTCTTGCCACATGTCACCAATGGGTCTGACTGAGAGCCTCCAGGAGAGAGGCCCAAGCAAGACGCGCCCCGAGGAGCGTCTTGCCACATGTCAACACTGGGTCTGACTGAGCGCCTCCAGGAGAGAGGCCCAAGTAAGACGCGCCCCGAGGAGCATCTTGCCACATGTCAACACTGGGTCTGACTGAGCGCCTCCAGGAGAGAGGCCCAAGCAAGACGCGCCCCGAGGAGTGTCTTGACACTTGTCAAAACTGGGTCTGACTGAGGGCCTCCATGAGAGAAGACCAAGCAAGACGCGCCCCGAGGAGTGTCTTGCCACATGTCAACACTGCGTCTGACAGAGGGCCTCCAGGAGAGAGGCCCAAGCAATACGCGCCCCGAGGAGCGTCTTGCCATATGTCACCACTGGGTCTGACTGAGCGCCTCCAGGAGAGAGGCCCAAGCAAGACGCGCCCCGAGGAGCGTCTTGCCACATGTCAGCACTCGGTCTGACTGAGCGCCTCCAGGAGAGAGAGCCAAGCAAGACGCGCCCCTAGTAGCGTCTTGCCACATGTCAACACTGGGTCTGACAGAGGGCCTCCAGGAGAGAGGCCCAAGCAAGACGCGCCCCGAGGAGTGTCTTGCCACATATCAACACTGGGTCTGACTGAGCGCCTCCAGGAGAGAGGCCCAAGTAAGACGCGCCCCGAGGAGCGTCTTGACACATGTCAACATTGGGTCTGACTGAGGGCCTCAATGAGAGAAGCCCAAGCAAGACGCGCCCCGAGGAGCGTCTTGCCACATGTCAACACTGGGTCCGACTGAGCGCCTCCAGGAGAGAGTCCCAAGCAAGAAGCGCCCCGAGGAGCGTCTTGCCACATGTCAACAATGGGTCTAACTGAGGGCCTCCAGGAGAGAAGCCAAAGCAAGACGCGCCCCGAGGAGCGGCTTGCCACATGTCAACAATGGGTCTGACTGAGCGCCTCCAGGAGAGAGGCCCAAGCAAGACGCGCCCCGAGGAGCGTCTTGACACATGTCAACACTGGGTCTGACTGAGGACCTCAGTGAGAGAAGCCCAAGCAAGACGCGCCCCGAGGAGCGTCTTGCCACATGTCAACACTGGGTCTGACAGAGGGCCTCCAGGAGAGAGGCCCAAGCAAGACGTGCCCCGAGGAGCGTCTTGCCACATGTCAACACTGGGTCCGACTGAGCGCCTCCAGGAGAGAGCCCCAAGCAAGAAGCGCCCTGAGGAGCGTCTTGCCACATGTCACCACTGGGTCTGACTGAGGGCCTCCATGAGAGAAGCCCAAGCAAGACGCGCCCCGAGGAGCGTCTTGCCACATGTCACCACTGGGTCTGACTGAGCGCCTCCAGGAGAGAGGCCCAAGCAAGACGCGCCCCGAGGAGCGTCTTGCCACGTGTCAACACTGGGTCTGATTGAGGGCCTCCAGGAGAGAGGCCCAAGTAAGACGCGCCCCAAGGAGCGTCTTGCCACATGTCAACACTGGGTCTGACTGAGCGCCTCCAGGAGAGAGGCCCAAGCAAGACGCGCCCCGAGGAGCGTCTTGCCACATGTCAACACTGGGTCTGACTGAGCGCCTCCAGGAGAGAGGCCCAAGCAAGACGTGCCCCGAGGAGCGTCTTGCCACATGTCAACACTGGGTCTGACTGAGCACCTCCAGGAGAGAGGCCCAAGCAAGACGCGCACCGAGGAGCGTCTTGCCACATGTCAACACTGGGTCTGACTGAGCGCCTCCAGGAGAGAGGCCCAAGCAAGACGTGCCCCGAGGAGCGTCTTGCCACATGTCAACACTGGGTCTGACTGAGCGCCTCCAGGAGAAAGGCCCAAGCAAGACGCGCCCCGAGGAGCGTCTTGCCACATGTCAACACTGGGTCTGACTGAGCGCCTCCAGGAGAGAGGCCCAAGCAAGACGTGCCCCGAGGAGCGTCTTGCCACATGTCAACAATGGGTCTGACTGAGCGCCTCCAGGAGAGAGGCCCAAGCAAGACGCGCCCCGAGGAGCGTCTTGCCATATGTCACCACTGGGTCTGACTGAGCGCCTCCAGGAGAGAGGCCCAAGCAAGACGCGCCCCGAGGAGCGTCTTGCCACATGTCAGCACTCGGTCTGACTGAGCGCCTCCAGGAGAGAGGCCCAAGCAATACGCGCCCCGAGGAGCGTCTTGCCATATGTCAACAATGGGTCTGACTGAACGCCTCCAGGAGAGAGGCCCAAGCAAGACGCGCCCCGAGGAGCGTCTTGCCACATGTCAGCACTCGGTCTGACTGAGCGCCTCCAGGAGAGAGGCCCAAGCAAGACGCGCCCCTAGGAGCGTCTTGCCACATGTCAACACTGGGTCTGACTGAGCGCCTCCAGGAGAGAGGCCCAAGCAAGACGCGCCCCGAGGAGTGTCTTGCCACATGTCAACACTGTGTCTGACAGAGGGCCTCCAGGCGAGAGGCCCAAGCAACACGCGCCCCGAGGAGCGTCTTGCCATATGTCACCACTGGGTCTGACTGAGTGCCTCCAGGAGAGAGGCCCAAGCAAGACACGCCCCGAGGAGCGTCTTGCCACATGTCAGCACTCGGTCTGACTGAGCGCCTCCAGGAGAGAGGCCCAAGCAAGACGCGCCCCTAGGAGCGTCTTGCCACATGTCACCACTGGGTCTGACAGCGGGCCTCCAGGAGAGAGGCCCAAGCAAGACGCGCCCCGAGGAGTGTCTTGCCACATGTCACCACTGGGTCTGACTGAGCGCCTCCAGGAGAGAGGCCAAAACAAGACGCGCCCCGAGGAGCGTCATGCCAAATGTCACTAATCGGTCTGACTGAGCGCCTCCAGGAGAGAGGCCCAAGCAAGACGCGCCCCGAGGAGCGTCTTGCCACGTGTCAACACTGGGTCTGATTGAGGGCCTCCAGGAGAGAGGCCCAAGCAAGACGCGCCCCGAGGAGCGTCTTGCCACATGTCAACACTGGGTCTGACAGAGGGCCTCCAGGAGAGAGGCCCAAGCAATACATGCCCCGAGGAGCGTCTAGCCACATGTCACCACTGGGTCTGACTGAGCGCCTCCAGGAGAGAAGCCCAAGCAAGACGCGCCCCGAGGAGCGTCTTGCCGCATGTCAGCACTCGGTCTGACTGAGTGCCTCCAGGAGAGAGGCCCAAGCAAGACGCGCCCCGAGGAGCGTCTTGCCACATGTCACCAATGGGTCTGACTGAGAGCCTCCAGGAGAGAGGCCCAAGCAAGACGCGCCCCGAGGAGCGTCTTGCCACATGTCAACACTGGGTCTGACTGAGCGCCTCCAGGAGAGAGGCCCAAGTAAGACGCGCCCCGAGGAGCATCTTGCCACATGTCAACACTGGGTCTGACTGAGCGCCTCCAGGAGAGAGGCCCAAGCAAGACGCGCCCCGAGGAGTGTCTTGACACTTGTCAAAACTGGGTCTGACTGAGGGCCTCCATGAGAGAAGACCAAGCAAGACGCGCCCCGAGGAGTGTCTTGCCACATGTCAACACTGCGTCTGACAGAGGGCCTCCAGGAGAGAGGCCCAAGCAATACGCGCCCCGAGGAGCGTCTTGCCATATGTCACCACTGGGTCTGACTGAGCGCCTCCAGGAGAGAGGCCCAAGCAAGACGCGCCCCGAGGAGCGTCTTGCCACATGTCAGCACTCGGTCTGACTGAGCGCCTCCAGGAGAGAGAGCCAAGCAAGACGCGCCCCTAGTAGCGTCTTGCCACATGTCAACACTGGGTCTGACAGAGGGCCTCCAGGAGAGAGGCCCAAGCAAGACGCGCCCCGAGGAGTGTCTTGCCACATATCAACACTGGGTCTGACTGAGCGCCTCCAGGAGAGAGGCCCAAGTAAGACGCGCCCCGAGGAGCGTCTTGACACATGTCAACATTGGGTCTGACTGAGGGCCTCAATGAGAGAAGCCCAAGCAAGACGCGCCCCGAGGAGCGTCTTGCCACATGTCAACACTGGGTCCGACTGAGCGCCTCCAGGAGAGAGTCCCAAGCAAGAAGCGCCCCGAGGAGCGTCTTGCCACATGTCAACAATGGGTCTAACTGAGGGCCTCCAGGAGAGAAGCCAAAGCAAGACGCGCCCCGAGGAGCGGCTTGCCACATGTCAACAATGGGTCTGACTGAGCGCCTCCAGGAGAGAGGCCCAAGCAAGACGCGCCCCGAGGAGCGTCTTGACACATGTCAACACTGGGTCTGACTGAGGACCTCAGTGAGAGAAGCCCAAGCAAGACGCGCCCCGAGGAGCGTCTTGCCACATGTCAACACTGGGTCTGACAGAGGGCCTCCAGGAGAGAGGCCCAAGCAAGACGTGCCCCGAGGAGCGTCTTGCCACATGTCAACACTGGGTCCGACTGAGCGCCTCCAGGAGAGAGCCCCAAGCAAGAAGCGCCCCGAGGAGCGTCTTGCCACATGTCACCACTGGGTCTGACTGAGGGCCTCCATGAGAGAAGCCCAAGCAAGACGCGCCCCGAGGAGCGTCTTGCCACATGTCACCACTGTGTCTGACTGAGCGCCTCCAGGAGAGAGGCCCAAGCAAGACGCGCCCCGAGGAGCGTCTTGCCACGTGTCAACACTGGGTCTGATTGAGGGCCTCCAGGAGAGAGGCCCAAGTAAGACGCGCCCCAAGGAGCGTCTTGCCACATGTCAACACTGGGTCTGACTGAGCGCCTCCAGGAGAGAGGCCCAAGCAAGACGCGCCCCGAGGAGCGTCTTGCCACATGTCAACACTGGGTCTGACTGAGCGCCTCCAGGAGAGAGGCCCAAGCAAGACGTGCCCCGAGGAGCGTCTTGCCACATGTCAACACTGGGTCTGACTGAGCACCTCCAGGAGAGAGGCCCAAGCAAGACGCGCCCCGAGGAGCGTCTTGCCACATGTCAACACTGGGTCTGACTGAGCGCCTCCAGGAGAGAGGCCCAAGCAAGACGTGCCCCGAGGAGCGTCTTGCCACATGTCAACAATGGGTCTGACTGAGCCCCTCCAGGACAGAGGCCCAAGCAAGACGCGCCCCGAGGAGCGTCTTGCCATATGTCACCACTGGGTCTGACTGAGCGCCTCCAGGTGAGAGGCCCAAGCAAGACGCGCCCCGTGGAGCGTCTTGCCATATGTCACCACTGGGTCTGACTGAGCGCCTCCAGGAGAGAGGCCCAAGCAAGACGCTCCCCGAGGAGCGTCTTTCCACATATCAGCACTCGGTCTGACTGAGCGCCTCCAGGAATGAGGCCCAAGCAAGACGCGCCCCTAGGAGCGTCTTGCCACATGTCAACACTGGGTCTGACTGAGCGCCTCCAGGAGAGAGGCCCAAGCAACACGCGCCCCGAGGAGCGTCTTGCCATATGTCACCACTGGGTCTGACTGAGCGCCTCCAGGAGAGAGGCCCAAGCAAGACACGCCCAAAGGAGCGTCTTGCCACATGTCAACAATGGGTCTGACTGAGCGCCTCCAGGAGAGAGGCCCAAGCAAGACGCGCCCCGGGGAGCGTCTTGCCATATGTCACCACTGGGTCTGATTGAGGGCCTCCAGGAGAGAGGCCCAAGCAAGACGTGCCCCGAGGAGCGTCTTGCCACATGTCAACACTGGGTCTGACTGAGCGCCTCCAGGAGAAAGGCCCAAGCAAGACGCGCCCCGAGGAGCGTCTTGCCACATGTCAACACTGGGTCTGACTGAGCGCCTCCAGGAGAGAGGCCCAAGCAAGACGTGCCCCGAGGAGCGTCTTGCCACATGTCAACAATGGGTCTGACTGAGCGCCTCCAGGAGAGAGGCCCAAGCAAGACGCGCCCCGAGGAGCGTCTTGCCATATGTCACCACTGGGTCTGACTGAGCGCCTCCAGGAGAGAGGCCCAAGCAAGACGCGCCCCGAGGAGCGTCTTGCCACATGTCAGCACTCGGTCTGACTGAGCGCCTCCAGGAGAGAGGCCCAAGCAATACGCGCCCCGAGGAGCGTCTTGCCATATGTCAACAATGGGTCTGACTGAACGCCTCCAGGAGAGAGGCCCAAGCAAGACGCGCCCCGAGGAGCGTCTTGCCACATGTCAGCACTCGGTCTGACTGAGCGCCTCCAGGAGAGAGGCCCAAGCAAGACGCGCCCCTAGGAGCGTCTTGCCACATGTCAACACTGGGTCTGACTGAGCGCCTCCAGGAGAGAGGCCCAAGCAAGACGCGCCCCGAGGAGTGTCTTGCCACATGTCAACACTGTGTCTGACAGAGGGCCTCCAGGCGAGAGGCCCAAGCAACACGCGCCCCGAGGAGCGTCTTGCCATATGTCACCACTGGGTCTGACTGAGTGCCTCCAGGAGAGAGGCCCAAGCAAGACACGCCCCGAGGAGCGTCTTGCCACATGTCAGCACTCGGTCTGACTGAGCGCCTCCAGGAGAGAGGCCCAAGCAAGACGCGCCCCTAGGAGCGTCTTGCCACATGTCACCACTGGGTCTGACAGCGGGCCTCCAGGAGAGAGGCCCAAGCAAGAAGCGCCCCGAGGAGTGTCTTGCCACATGTCACCACTGGGTCTGACTGAGCGCCTCCAGGAGAGAGGCCAAAACAAGACGCGCCCCGAGGAGCGTCATGCCAAATGTCACTAATCGGTCTGACTGAGCGCCTCCAGGAGAGAGGCCCAAGCAAGACGCGCCCCGAGGAGCGTCTTGCCACGTGTCAACACTGGGTCTGATTGAGGGCCTCCAGGAGAGAGGCCCAAGCAAGACGCGCCCCGAGGAGCGTCTTGCCACATGTCAACACTGGGTCTGACAGAGGGCCTCCAGGAGAGAGGCCCAAGCAATACATGCCCCGAGGAGCGTCTAGCCACATGTCACCACTGGGTCTGACTGAGCGCCTCCAGGAGAGAAGCCCAAGCAAGACGCGCCCCGAGGAGCGTCTTGCCGCATGTCAGCACTCGGTCTGACTGAGTGCCTCCAGGAGAGAGGCCCAAGCAAGACGCGCCCCGAGGAGCGTCTTGCCACATGTCACCAATGGGTCTGACTGAGAGCCTCCAGGAGAGAGGCCCAAGCAAGACGCGCCCCGAGGAGCGTCTTGCCACATGTCAACACTGGGTCTGACTGAGCGCCTCCAGGAGAGAGGCCCAAGTAAGACGCGCCCCGAGGAGCATCTTGCCACATGTCAACACTGGGTCTGACTGAGCGCCTCCAGGAGAGAGGCCCAAGCAAGACGCGCCCCGAGGAGTGTCTTGACACTTGTCAAAACTGGGTCTGACTGAGGGCCTCCATGAGAGAAGACCAAGCAAGACGCGCCCCGAGGAGTGTCTTGCCACATGTCAACACTGCGTCTGACAGAGGGCCTCCAGGAGAGAGGCCCAAGCAATACGCGCCCCGAGGAGCGTCTTGCCATATGTCACCACTGGGTCTGACTGAGCGCCTCCAGGAGAGAGGCCCAAGCAAGACGCGCCCCGAGGAGCGTCTTGCCACATGTCAGCACTCGGTCTGACTGAGCGCCTCCAGGAGAGAGAGCCAAGCAAGACGCGCCCCTAGTAGCGTCTTGCCACATGTCAACACTGGGTCTGACAGAGGGCCTCCAGGAGAGAGGCCCAAGCAAGACGCGCCCCGAGGAGTGTCTTGCCACATATCAACACTGGGTCTGACTGAGCGCCTCCAGGAGAGAGGCCCAAGTAAGACGCGCCCCGAGGAGCGTCTTGACACATGTCAACATTGGGTCTGACTGAGGGCCTCAATGAGAGAAGCCCAAGCAAGACGCGCCCCGAGGAGCGTCTTGCCACATGTCAACACTGGGTCCGACTGAGCGCCTCCAGGAGAGAGTCCCAAGCAAGAAGCGCCCCGAGGAGCGTCTTGCCACATGTCAACAATGGGTCTAACTGAGGGCCTCCAGGAGAGAAGCCAAAGCAAGACGCGCCCCGAGGAGCGGCTTGCCACATGTCAACAATGGGTCTGACTGAGCGCCTCCAGGAGAGAGGCCCAAGCAAGACGCGCCCCGAGGAGCGTCTTGACACATGTCAACACTGGGTCTGACTGAGGACCTCAGTGAGAGAAGCCCAAGCAAGACGCGCCCCGAGGAGCGTCTTGCCACATGTCAACACTGGGTCTGACAGAGGGCCTCCAGGAGAGAGGCCCAAGCAAGACGTGCCCCGAGGAGCGTCTTGCCACATGTCAACACTGGGTCCGACTGAGCGCCTCCAGGAGAGAGCCCCAAGCAAGAAGCGCCCCGAGGAGCGTCTTGCCACATGTCACCACTGGGTCTGACTGAGGGCCTCCATGAGAGAAGCCCAAGCAAGACGCGCCCCGAGGAGCGTCTTGCCACATGTCACCACTGTGTCTGACTGAGCGCCTCCAGGAGAGAGGCCCAAGCAAGACGCGCCCCGAGGAGCGTCTTGCCACGTGTCAACACTGGGTCTGATTGAGGGCCTCCAGGAGAGAGGCCCAAGTAAGACGCGCCCCAAGGAGCGTCTTGCCACATGTCAACACTGGGTCTGACTGAGCGCCTCCAGGAGAGAGGCCCAAGCAAGACGCGCCCCGAGGAGCGTCTTGCCACATGTCAACACTGGGTCTGACTGAGCGCCTCCAGGAGAGAGGCCCAAGCAAGACGTGCCCCGAGGAGCGTCTTGCCACATGTCAACACTGGGTCTGACTGAGCACCTCCAGGAGAGAGGCCCAAGCAAGACGCGCCCCGAGGAGCGTCTTGCCACATGTCAACACTGGGTCTGACTGAGCGCCTCCAGGAGAGAGGCCCAAGCAAGACGTGCCCCGAGGAGCGTCTTGCCACATGTCAACAATGGGTCTGACTGAGCCCCTCCAGGACAGAGGCCCAAGCAAGACGCGCCCCGAGGAGCGTCTTGCCATATGTCACCACTGGGTCTGACTGAGCGCCTCCAGGTGAGAGGCCCAAGCAAGACGCGCCCCGTGGAGCGTCTTGCCATATGTCACCACTGGGTCTGACTGAGCGCCTCCAGGAGAGAGGCCCAAGCAAGACGCTCCCCGAGGAGCGTCTTTCCACATATCAGCACTCGGTCTGACTGAGCGCCTCCAGGAATGAGGCCCAAGCAAGACGCGCCCCTAGGAGCGTCTTGCCACATGTCAACACTGGGTCTGACTGAGCGCCTCCAGGAGAGAGGCCCAAGCAACACGCGCCCCGAGGAGCGTCTTGCCATATGTCACCACTGGGTCTGACTGAGCGCCTCCAGGAGAGAGGCCCAAGCAAGACACGCCCAAAGGAGCGTCTTGCCACATGTCAACAATGGGTCTGACTGAGCGCCTCCAGGAGAGAGGCCCAAGCAAGACGCGCCCCGGGGAGCGTCTTGCCATATGTCACCACTGGGTCTGATTGAGGGCCTCCAGGAGAGAGGCCCAAGTAAGACGTGCCCCGAGGAGCGTCTTGCCACATGTCAGCACTCGGTCTGACTGAGCGCCTCCAGGAGAGAGAGCCAAGCAAGACGCGCCCCTAGGAGCGTCTTGCCACATGTCAACACTGGGTCTGACAGAGGGCCTCCACGAGAGAGGCCCAAGCAAGACGCGCCCCGAGGAGTGTCTTGCCACATATCAACACTGGGTCTGACTGAGCGCCTCCAGGAGAGAGGCCCAAGTAAGACGCGCCCCGATGAGCGTCTTGACACATGTCAACACTGGGTCTGATTGAGGGCCTCCAGGAGAGAGGCCCAAGTAAGACGCGCCCCAAGGAGCGTCTTGCCACATGTCAACACTGGGTCTGACTGAGCACCTCCAGGAGAGAGGCCCAAGCAAGACGCGCCCCGAGGAGCGTCTTGCCACATGTCAACACTGGGTATGACTGAGCGCCTCCAGGAGAGAGGCCCAAGCAAGACGTGCCCCGAGGAGCGTCTTGCCACATGTCAACAATGGGTCTGACTGAGCCCCTCCAGGAGAGAGGCCCAAGCAAGACGCGCCCCGAGGAGCGTCTTGCCATATGTCACCACTGGGTCTGACTGAGCGCCTCCAGGTGAGAGGCCCAAGCAAGACGCGCCCCGTGGAGCGTCTTGCCATATGTCACCACTGGGTCTGACTGAGCGCCTCCAGGAGAGAGGCCCAAGCAAGACGCTCCCCGAGGAGCGTCTTTCCACATGTCAGCACTCGGTCTGACTGAGCGCCTCCAGGAATGAGGCCCAAGCAAGACGCGCCCCTAGGAGCGTCTTGCCACATGTCAACACTGGGTCTGACTGAGCGCCTCCAGGAGAGAGGCCCAAGCAACACGCGCCCCGAGGAGCGTCTTGCCATATGTCACCACTGGGTCTGACTGAGCGCCTCCAGGAGAGAGGCCCAAGCAAGACACGCCCCAAGGAGCGTCTTGCCACATGTCAACAATGGGTCTGACTGAGGGCCTCCAGGAGAGAAGCCCAAGCAAGACGCGCCCCGAGGAGCTTCTTGCCACATGTCAGCACTCGGTCTGACTGAGCGCCTCCAGGAGAGAGGCCAAAGCAAGATGCGCCCCGAGGAGCGTCTTGACACATGTTAACACTGGGTCTGACAGAGGCTTTCCATGAGAGAAGCCCAAGCAAGACGCGCCCCGAGGAGCGTCTTGCCACATGTCAACACTGGGTCTGACTTAGCGCCTCCAGGAGAGAGGCCCAAGCAAGATGCGCCCCGAGGAGCGTCTTGCCACGTGTCACCACTGGGTCTGACCGAGCTCCTCCAGGAGAGAGGCCAAAGCAAGACGTGCCCCGAGGAGCGTCTTGCCACGTGTCACCACTGGGTCTGATTGAGCACCTCCAGGAGAGAGGCCCCAGCAAGTCGCGCCCCGAGGAGCATCTTGCCTTATGTCAGCACTCGGTCTGACTGAGCGCCTCCAGGAGAGAGGCCCAAGCAAGACGCGCCCCGAGGAGCGTCTTGCCACATGTCACTACTCGGTCTGACTGAGCGCCTCCAGGAGGGAGGTCCAAGCAAGACGCGCCCCGAGGAGCGTCTTGCCAGATGTGACTACTCGGTCTGACTGAGCGCCTCCAGGAGAGAGGCCCAAGCAAGACGTGCCCCGAGGAGCGTCTTGCCAAATGTCAACAATGGGTCTGACTGAGGGCCTCAAGGAGAGAAGCCCAAGCAAGACGCGCCCCGAGGAGCGTCTTGCCACATGTCAACACTGGGTCTGACTGAGGGCCTCCAGGAGAGAGGCCCAAATAAGACGCGCCCCGAGGAGCGTCTTGCCACATGTCAACAATGGGTCTGACTGAGGGCCTCCAGGAGAGAAGCCCAAGCAAGACGCGCCCCGAGGAGCGTCTTGCCACATGTCAACACTGGGTCTGACTGAGCGCCTCCAGGAAAGAGGCCCAAGCAAGACGCGCCCCGAGGAGCGTCTTGCCACATGTGAACACTGGGTCTGACTGAGCGCCTCCAGGAGAGAGGCCCAAGCAAGATGCGCCCGGAGGAGCGTCTTGCCACATGTCAGCACTCGGTCTTACTGAGCACCTCCAGGAGAGAGGCCCAAGCAAGACGCGCCCCGAGGAGCGTCTTGCCACATGTCAACACTGGGTCTGACTGAGCGCCTCCAAGAGAGAGGCCCGAGGAGCGTCTTGCCACATGTCACCTCTGGGTCTGACTGAGCGCCTCCAGGAGAGAGGCGCAAGCAAGACGCGCCTGAGGAGCGTCTTGACACATGTCAACACTGGGTCTGACTGAGCGCCTAAAGGAGAGAGGCCCAAGCAAGAAACGCCCGAGGAGCGTCTTGCCACATGTCACTACTCGGTCTGACTGAGTGCCTCCAGGAGAGAGGTCCAAGCAACACGCGCCCCGAGGAGCGTCTTGCCACATGTCAACACTGGGTCTGACTGAGTGCCTCCATGAGAGAAGCCCCAGCAAGACGCGCCCCGAGGAGCGTTTTGCCACTTGTCACTACTCGGTCTGACTGAGCGCCTCCAGGAGAGAGGCCCAAGCAAGACGTGCCCAGAGAAGCGTCTTGCCACATGTCAACAATGGGTCTGACTAAGGGCCTCCAGGAGAGAAGCCCAAGCAAGAAGCGCCCCGAGGAGCGTCTTCACACATGTCAACACTGGGTCTGACTGAGCGCCTCCAGGAGAGAGGCCCAAGCAAGACACACCCCGAGGAGCGTCTTGACACATGTCAACACTGGGTCTGACTGAGGGCCTCTATGAGAGAAGCCCAAGCAAGACGCGCCCCGAGGAGTCAACAATGGGTCTGACTGAGGGCCTCCAGGAGAGAAGCCCAAGCAAGACGCGCCCCGAGGAGCGTCTTGACACATGTCAACACTGGGTCTGACAGAGGGCCTCCAGGAGAGAGGCCCAAGCAAGACGCGCCCCGAGGAGTGTCTTGCCACATGTCACCACTGGGTCTGACTGAGCGCCTCCAGGAGAGAGGCTCAAGCAAGACGCGCCCCGAGGAGCGTCTTGTCACATGTCAACACTGGGTCTGACTGAGGGCCTCCAGGAGAGAAGCCCAAGCAATATGAGCCCCTAGGAGCGTCTTGCCACATGTCAACACTGGGTCTGACTGAGCGCCTCCAGGAGAGAGGCCCAAGCAAGACGCGCCCCGAGGAGCATCTTGCCACATGTCACTACTCGGTCTGACTGAGCGCCTCCAGGAGAGAGGTCCAAGCAACACGCGCCCCGAGGAGCGTCTTGGCACATGTCAACACTGGGTCTGACTGAGTGCCTCCATGAGAGAAGCCCCAGCAAGACGCGCCCCGAGGAGCGTCTTGTCACATGTCACTACTCGGTCTGACTGAGCGCCTCCAGGAGAGAGGCCCAAGCAAGACGTGCCCCGAGGAGCGTCTTGCCACATGTCAACAATGGGTCTGACTGAGGGCCTCCAGGAAAGAAGCCCAAGTAAGAAGCGCCCCGAGGAGCGTCTTGCCACATGTCAACACTGGGTCTGACAGAGGGCATCCAGGAGAGAGGCCCATGCAATACGCGCCCCGAGGAGCGTCTTGCCACATGTCACCACTGGGTCTGACTGAGCGCCTCCAGGAGAGAGGCCCAAGCAAGACGCGCCCCGAGGAGCGTCTTGTCACATGTCAACACTGGGTCTGACTGAGGGCCTCCAGGAGAGTGGCCCAAGCAAGACGCGCCCCGAGGAGCGTCTTGCCACATGTCAACAATGGGTCTGACTGAGGGCCTCCAGGAGAGAAGCCCAAGCAAGACGCGCCCCGAGGAGCTTCTTGCCACATGTCAGCACTCGGTCTGACAGAGGGCCTCCATGAGAGAGGCCCAAGCAAGACGCGCCCCGAGGAGTGTCTTGCCACATGTCAACACTGGGTCTGACTGAGCGCCTCCAGGAGTGAGGCCCAAGCAAGACGTGCCCCGAGGAGCGTCTTGCGACGTGTCAACACTGGGTCTGACTTAGCGCCTCCAGGTGAGAGGCCCAAGCAAGATGCGCCCCGAGGAGCGTCTTGCCACGTGTCACCACTGGGTCTGACTGAGCTCCAGGAGAGAGGCCCAAGCAAGACGCACCCCGAGGAGCGTCTTGCCACGTGTCACCACTGGGTCTGATTGAGAACCTCCAGGAGAGAGGCCCCAGCAAGACGCGCCCCGAGGAGCGTCTTGCCTTATGTCAGCACTCGGTCTGACTGAGCGCCTCCAGGAGAGAGGCCCAAGCAAGACGCGCCCCGAGGAGCGTCTTGCCACATGTCACTACTCGGTCTGAATGAGCGCCTCCAGGAGAGAGGCCCAAGCAACACGTGCCCCGAGGAGCGTCTTGCCACATGTCAACAATGGGTCTGACTGAGGGCCTCCAGGAGAGAAGCCCAAGCAAGACGCGCCCCGAGGAGCGTCTTGCCACATGTCAACACTGGGTCTGACTGAGGGCCTCCAGGAGAGAGGCCCAAATAAGACACGCCCCGAGGAGCATCTTGCCACATGTCAACAATGGGTCTGACTGAGGGCCTCAAGGAGAGAAGTTCAAGCAAGACGCGCCCCGAGGAGCATCTTGCCACATGTCAGCACTCGGTCTGACTGAGCGCCTCCAGGAGAGAGGCCCAAGCAAGACGCGCCCCGAGGAGCGTCTTGACACATGTCTCCTCTGGGTCTGACTGAGCGCCTCCAGGAGAGAGGCCCAAGCAAGACGTGCCCCGAGGAGCGTCTTGCCACATGTCAACACTGGGTCTGACTAAGCACCTCCAGGAGAGAGGCCCAAGCAAGATGCGCCCCGAGGAGTGTCTTGCCACATGTCAACACTGGGTCTGACTGAGCGCCTCCAGGAGAGAGGCCCGAGAAACGTCTTGCCACATGTCACCTCACGGTCTGACTGAGCGCCTCCAGGAGAGAGGCCCAAGCAAGACGCGCCCCGAGGAGCGTCTTGTCACATGTCAACACTGGGTCTGACTGAGCGCCTCCAGGAGCGAGGCCCAAGCAAGAAACGCCCGAGGAGCGTCTTGACACATGTCAACACTGGGTCTGACTGAGCGCCTCCAGGAGAGAGGCCCCAGCAAGATGCACCCCGAGGAGCGTCTTGCCACATGTCAGCACTCGGTCTTACTGAGCGCCTCCAGGAGAGAGGCCCAAGCAAGAAGCGCCCCGAGGAGCGTCTTGCCACATGTCAACAATGGGTCTGACTGAGGGCCTCCAGGAGAGAAGCCCAAGCAAGACGCGCCCCGAGGAGCGTCTTGCCACATGTCAACACTGGGTCTGACTGAGCGCCTCCAGGAGAGAGGCCCAAGCAAGACGCGCCCCGAGGAGCGTCTTGCCACATGTCACTACTCGGTCTGACTGAGCGCCTCCAGGAGAGAGGTCCAAGCAACACGCGCCCCGAGGAGCGTCTTGCCACATGTCAACACTGGGTCTGACTGACTGCCTCCATGAGAGAAGCCCCAGCAAGACGCGCCCCGAGGAGCGTCTTGTCACATGTCACTACTCGGTCTGACTGAGCGCCTCCAGGAGAGAGGCCCAAGCAAGACGTGCCCCGAGGAGCGTCTTGCCACATGTCAACAACGGGTCTGACTGAGGGCCTCCAGGAGAGAAGCCCGAGCAAGAAGCGCCCCGAGGAGCGTCTTGCCACATGTCAACACTGGGTCTGACTGAGCGCCTCCAGGAGAGAGGCCCAAGCAAGACACGCCCCGAGGAGCAACTTGACACATGTCAACACTGGGTCTGACAGAGGGCCTCCATGAGAGAAGCCCAAGCAAGACGCGCCCCGAGGAGAGTCTTGCCACATGTCAACACTGGGTCTGACAGAGGGCATCCAGGAGAGAGGCCCAAGCAATACGCGCCCCGAGGAGTGTCTTGCCACATGTCAACAATGGGTCTGACTGAGGGCCTCCAGGAGAGAAGCCCAAGCAAGACGCGCCCCGAGGAGCTTCTTGCCACATGTCAGCACTCGGTCTGACTGAGCGCCTCCAGGAGAGAGGCCAAAGCAAGATGCGCCCCGAGGAGCGTCTTGACACATGTTAACACTGGGTCTGACAGAGGCTTTCCATGAGAGAAGCCCAAGCAAGACGCGCCCCGAGGAGCGTCTTGCCACGTGTCAACACTGGGTCTGACTTAGCGCCTCCAGGAGAGAGGCCCAAGCAAGATGCGCCCCGAGGAGCGTCTTGCCACGTGTCACCACTGGGTCTGACCGAGCTCCTCCAGGAGAGAGGCCCAAGCAAGACGTGCCCCGAGGAGCGTCTTGCCACGTGTCACCACTGGGTCTGATTGAGCACCTCCAGGAGAGAGGCCCCAGCAAGTCGCGCCCCGAGGAGCATCTTGCCTTATGTCAGCACTCGGTCTGACTGAGCGCCTCCAGGAGAGAGGCCCAAGCAAGACGCGCCCCGAGGAGCGTCTTGCCACATGTCACTACTCGGTCTGACTGAGCGCCTCCAGGAGGGAGGTCCAAGCAAGACGCGCCCCGAGGAGCGTCTTGCCAGATGTGACTACTCGGTCTGACTGAGCGCCTCCAGGAGAGAGGCCCAAGCAAGACGTGCCCCGAGGAGCGTCTTGCCAAATGTCAACAATGGGTCTGACTGAGGGCCTCCAGGAGAGAAGCCCAAGCAAGACGCGCCCCGAGGAGCGTCTTGCCACATGTCAACACTGGGTCTGACTGAGGGCCTCCAGGAGAGAGGCCCAAATAAGACGCGCCCCGAGGAGCGTCTTGCCACATGTCAACAATGGGTCTGACTGAGGGCCTCCAGGAGAGAAGCCCAAGCAAGACGCGCCCCGAGGAGCGTCTTGCCACATGTCAACACTGGGTCTGACTGAGCGCCTCCAGGAGAGAGGCCCAAGCAAGACGCGCCCCGAGGAGCGTCTTGCCACATGTGAACACTGGGTCTGACTGAGCGCCTCCAGGAGAGAGGCCCAAGCAAGATGCGCTCGGAGGAGCGTCTTGCCACATGTCAGCACTCGGTCTGACTGAGCGCCTCCAGGAGAGAGGCCCAAGCAAGACGTGCCCCGAGGAGCAACTTGCCACATGTCAACACTGGGTCTGACTGAGTGCCTCCATGAGAGAAGCCCCAGCAAGATGCGCCCCGAGGAGCGTCTTGCCACATGTCAACACTGGGTCTTACTGAGCACCTCCAGGAGAGAGGCCCAAGCAAGACGCGCCCCGAGGAGCGTCTTGCCACATGTCAACACTGGGTCTGACTGAGCGCCTCCAAGAGAGAGGCCCGAGGAGCGTCTTGCCACATGTCACCTCTGGGTCTGACTGAGCGCCTCCAGGAGAGAGGCGCAAGCAAGACGCGCCCGAGGAGCGTCTTGACACATGTCAACACTGGGTCTGACTGAGCGCCTAAAGGAGAGAGGCCCAAGCAAGAAACGCCCGAGGAGCGTCTTGCCACATGTCACTACTCGGTCTGACTGAGCGCCTCCAGGAGAGAGGTCCAAGCAAAACGCGCCCCGAGGAGGGTCTTGCCACATGTCAACACTGGGTCTGACTGAGTGCCTCCATGAGAGAAGCCCCAGCAAGACGCGCCCCGAGGAGCGTCTTGCCACATGTCACTACTCGGTCTGACTGAGCGCCTCCAGGAGAGAGGCCCAAGCAAGACGTGCCCAGAGAAGCGTCTTGCCACATGTCAACAATGGGTCTGACTAAGGGCCTCCAGGAGAGAAGCCCAAGCAAGAAGCGCCCCGAGGAGCGTCTTGCCACATGTCAACACTGGGTCTGACTGAGCGCCTCCAGGAGAGAGGCCCAAGCAAGACACGGCCCGAGGAGCGTCTTGACACATGTCAACACTGGGTCTGACTGAGGGCCTCCATGAGAGAAGCCCAAGCAAGACGCGCCCCGAGGATTCAACAATGGGTCTGACTGAGGGCCTCCAGGAGAGAAGCCCAAGCAAGACGCGCCCCGAGGAGCGTCTTGACACATGTCAACACTGGGTCTGACAGAGGGCCTCCAGGAGAGAGGCCCAAGCAAGACGCGCCCCGAGGAGCGTCTTGCCACATGTCAGCAATGGGTCTTACTGAGGGCCTCCAGGAGAGAGGCCCAAGCAAGATGCGCCCCGAGGAGCGTCTTGTCACATGTCACCTCTGGTTCTGACTGAGCGCCTCCAGGAGAGAGGCCCAAGCAAGACGCGCCCCGAGGAGCGTCTTGTCACATGTCAACACTGGGTCTTTCTGACCACCTCCAGGAGAGAAGCCCAAGCAAGACGCGCCCCCAGGAATCGTCTTGCCACATGTCAGCACTCGGTCCGACTGAGCGCCTCCAGGAGAGAGGCCCAAGCAAGACGCGCCCCGAGGAGCGTCTTACCACATGTCAACAATAAGTCTGATTGAGGGCCTCCAGGAGAGAAGCCCAAGCAACACGCGGCCCGAGGAGCGTCTTGCGACATGTCAGCACTCGGTCTGACTGAGCGCCTCCAGGAGAGAGGCCCAAGCAAGACGCGCCCCGAGGAGCGTCTTGCCACATGTCACCTCTAGTTCTGACTGAAGGCCTCCAGGAGAGAGGCCCAAGCAAGACGCGCCTCGGGGAGCGTCTTGCCACGTGTCAACACTGGGTCTGATTGAGGGCCTTCTGGAGAGAGGCCCAAGCAAGACGCACCCTGAGGCGCGTCTTGCCACATGTCAACAATGGGTCTTACTGAGGGCCTCCAGGAGAGAGGCCCAAGCAAGATGCGCCCGGAGGAGTGTCTTGCCACATGTCAACACTGGGTCTGTCAGAGGGCCTCCAGGAGAGAGGCCCAAGCAAGACGCGCCCCGAGGAGCGTCTTGCCACATGTCACCTCTAGTTCTGACTGAAGGCCTCCAGGAGAGAGGCCCAAGCAAGACGCGCCCCGAGGAGCGTCTTGCCACATGTCAGCACTCGGTCTGACTGAGCGCCTCCAGGAGAGAGGCCCAAGCAAGACGTGCCCCGAGGAGCGTCTTGCCACATGTCATCAATGGGTCTGACTGAGCGCCTCCAGGAAAGAAGCCCAAGCAACACGCGGCCCGAGGAGTGTCTTGCCACATGTCAGCACTCGGTCTGACTGAGCGCCTCAAGGAGAGAGGCCCAAGCAAGACGCGCCCCGAGGAGCTTCTTGCCACATGTCAACAATGGGTCTGACTGAGTGCCTCCAGGAGAGAAGCCCAAGCAAGATGCGCCCCGTGGAGCGTCGTGACACATGTCAACACTGTGTCTGACAGAGGGCCTCCAGGAGAGAGGCCCAAGCAAGACGCGCCCCGAGGAGTGTCTTGCCACATCTCACCACTGGGTCTGACTGAGCGCCTCCAGGAGAGAGGCCCAAGCAAGACGCGCCCCGAGGAGCGTCAGGCCACATGTCACTACTCAGTCTGACTGAGCGCCTCCAGGAGAGAAGCCCAAGCAAGACGCGCCCCGAGGAGCGTCTTGCCACGTGTCAACACTGGGTCTGATTGAGGGCCTTCTGGAGAGAGGCCCAAGCAAGACGCGCCCCGAGGAGCGTCTTGCCACATGTCAACAATGGGTCTTACTGAGGGCCTATAGGAGAGAAGCCCAAGCAAGATGCGCCCCGAGGAGCTTCTTGACACATGTCAACACTGGGTCTGACAGAGGGCCTCCATGAGAGAGGCCCAAGCAAGACGCGCCCCGAGGAGTGTCTTGCGACATGTCAACACTGGGTCTGACTGAGCGCCTCCAGGAGAGAGGCCCAAGCAAGACGCGCCCCAACGAGCGTCTTGCCACGTGTAAACACTGGGTCTGACTGAGCGCCTCCAGGAGAGAGGCCCAAGCAAGACGCGCCCCGAGGAGCGTCTTGTCACATGTCAACACTGGGTCTGACTGAGCGCTTCCAGGAGAGAGGCCCAAGCAAGAAACGCCCGAGGAGCGTCTTGACACATGTCAACATTGGGTCTGACTGAGCGCCTCCAGGAGAGAGGCCCCAGCAAAACGCGCCCCGAGGAGCATCTTGCCACATGTCAGCACTCGGTCTGACTGAGCGCCTCCAGGAGAGAGGCCCAAGCAAGAAGCGCCCCGAGGAGCGTCCTTGCCACATGTGAACACTGGGTCTGACTGAGCGCCTCCAGGAGAGAGGCCCAAGCAAGACACGCCCGGACGAGCGTCTTGCCACATGTCAGCACTCGGTCTGACTGAGCGCCTCCAGGAGAGAGGCCCAAACAAGACGCGCCCCGATTAGCGTCTTGACACATGTCTCCTCTGGGTCTGACTGAGCGCCTCAATGAGAGAGGCCCAAGCAAGACGCGCCCCGAGGAGCGTCTTGCCACATGTGAACACTGGGTCTGACTGAGCGCCTCCAGGAGAGAGGCCCCAGCAAGACGCGCCCCGAGGAGCGTCTTGCCTTATGTCAGCACTCGGTCTGACTGAGCGCCTCCAGGAGAGAGGCCCAAGCAAGACGCGCCCCGAGGAGCGTCTTGCCACATGTCACTACTCGGTCTGAATGAGCGCCTCCAGGAGAGAGGCCCAAGCAACACGTGCCCCGAGGAGCGTCTTGCCACATGTCAACAATGGGTCTGACTGAGGGCCTCCAGGAGAGAAGCCCAAGCAAGACGCGCCCCGAGGAGCGTCATGCCACATGTCAACACTGGGTCTGACTGAGGGCCTCCAGGAGAGAGGCCCAAATAAGACACGCCCCGAGGAGCGTCTTGCCACATGTCAACAATGGGTCTGACTGAGGGCCTCCAGGAGAGAAGTTCAAGCAAGACGCGCCCCGAGGAGCATCTTGCCACATGTCAGCACTCGGTCTGACTGAGCGCCTCCAGGAGAGAGGCCCAAGCAAGACGCGCCCCGAGGAGCGTCTTGACACATGTCTCCTCTGGGTCTGACTGAGCGCCTCCAGGAGAGAGGCCCAAGCAAGACATGCCCCGAGGAGCGTCTTGCCACATGTCAACACTGGGTCTGACTAAGCACCTCCAGGAGAGAGGCCCAAGCAATACGCGCCCCGAGGAGTGTCTTGCCACATGTCAACACTGGGTCTGACTGAGCGCCTCCAGGAGAGAGGCCCGAGGAGCGTCTTGCCACATGTCACCTCTGGGTCTGACTGAGCGCCTCCAGGAGAGAGGCCCAAGCAAGACGCGCCCCGAGGAGCGTCTTGTCACATTTCAACACTGGGTCTGACTGAGCGCCTCCAGGAGCGAGGCCCAAGCAAGAAACGCCCGAGGAGCGTCTTGACACATGTCAACACTGGGTCTGACTGAGCGCCTCCAGGAGAGAGGCCCCAGCAAGACGCGCCCCGAGGAGCGTCTTGCCACATGTCAGCACTCGGTCTGACTGAGCGCCTCCAGGAGAGAGGCCCAAGCAAGAAGCGCCCCGAGGAGCATCTTGCCACATGTCAACAATGGGTCTGACTGAGGGCCTCCAGGAGAGAAGCCCAAGAAAGACGCGCCCCGAGGAGCGTCTTGCCACATGTCAACACTGGGTCTGACTGAGCGCCTCCAGGAGAGAGGCCCAAGCAAGACGCGCCCCGAGGAGCGTCTTGCCACATGTCACTTCTCGGTCTGACTGAGCGCCTCCAGGAGAGAGGTCCAAGCAACACGCGCCCCGAGGAGCGTCTTGCCACGTGTCACCACTGGGTCTGACTGAGTGCCTCCATGAGAGAAGCCCAAGCAAGACGCGCCCCGAGGAGCGTCTTGCCACATGTCAACACTGGGTCTGACTGAGTGCCTCCATGAGAGAAGCCCCAGCAAGACGCGCCCCGAGGAGCGTCTTGTCACATGTCACTACTCGGTCTGACTGAGCGCCTCCAGGAGAGAGGCCCAAGCAAGACGTGCCCCGAGGAGCGTCTTGCCACATGTCAACAACGGGTCTGACTGAGGGCCTCCAGGAGAGAAGCCCAAGCAATACGAGCCCCTAGGAGCGTCTTGCCACATGTCAACACTGGGTCTGACGGAGCGCCTCCAGGAGAGAGGCCCAAGCAAGACGCGCCCCGAGGAGCATCTTGCCACATGTCACTACTCGGTCTGACTGAGCGCCTCCAGGAGAGAGGTCCAAGCAACACGCGCCCCGAGGAGCGTCTTGCCACATGTCAACACTGGGTCTGACTGAGTGCCTCCATGAGAGAAGCCCCAGCAAGACGCGCCCCGAGGAGCGTCTTGTCACATGTCACTACTCGGTCTGACTGAGCGCCTCCAGGAGAGAGGCCCAAGCAAGACGTGCCCCGAGGAGCGTCTTGCCACATGTCAACAATGGGTCTGACTGAGGGCCTCCAGGAAAGAAGCCCAAGTAAGAAGCGCCCCGAGGAGCGTCTTGCCACATGTCAACACTGGGTCTGACTGAGCGCCTCCAGGAGAGAGGCCCAAGCAAGACACGCCCCGAGGAGCGTCTTGACACATGTCAACACTGGGTCTGACTGAGGGCCTCCATGAGAGAAGCCCAAGCAAGACGCGCCCCGAGGAGAGTCTTGCCACATGTCAACACTGGGTCTGACAGAGGGCATCCAGGAGAGAGGCCCATGCAATACGCGCCCCGAGGAGCGTCTTGCCACATGTCACCACTGGGTCTGACTGAGCGCCTCCAGGAGAGAGGCCCAAGCAAGACGCGCCCCGAGGAGCATCTTGTCACATGTCAACACTGGGTCTGACTGAGGGCCTCCAGGAGAGAGGCCCAAGCAAGACGCGCCCCGAGGAGCGTCTTGCCACATGTCAACAATGGGTCTGACTGAGGGCCTCCAGGAGAGAAGCCCAAGCAAGACGCGCCCCGAGGAGCTTCTTGCCACATGTCAGCACTCGGTCTGACAGAGGGCCTCCATGAGAGAGGCCCAAGCAAGATGCGCCCTGAGGAGTGTCTTGCCACATGTCAACACTGGGTCTGACTGAGCTCCAGGAGAGAGGCCAAAGCAAGACGCACCCCGAGGAGAGTCTGGCCACGTGTCACCACTGGGTCTGATTGAGCACCTCCAGGAGAGAGGCCCCAGCAAGACGCGCCCCGAGGAGCGTCTTGCCTTATGTCAGCACTCGGTCTGACTGAGCGCCTCCAGGAGAGAGGCCCAAGCAAGACGCGCCCCGAGGAGCGTCTTGCCACATGTCACTACTCGGTCTGAATGAGCGCCTCCAGGAGAGAGGCCCAAGCAACACGTGCCCTGAGGAGCGTCTTGCCACATGTCAACAATCGGTCTGACTGAGGGCCTCCAGGAGAGAAGCCCAAGCAAGACGCGCCCCGAGGAGCGTCTTGCCACATGTCAACACTGGGTCTGACTGAGGGCCTCCAGGAGAGAGGCCCAAATAAGACACGCCCCGAGGAGCGTCTTGCCACATGTCAACAATGGGTCTGACTGAGGGCCTCCAGGAGAGAAGTTCAAGCAAGACGCGCCCCGAGGAGCATCTTGCCACATGTCAGCACTCGGTCTGACTGAGCGCCTCCAGGAGAGAGGCCCAAGCAAGACGCGCCCCGAGGAGCGTCTTGACACATGTCTCCTCTGGGTCTGACTGAGCGCCTCCAGGAGAGAGGCCCAAGCAAGACATGCCCCGAGGAGCGTCTTGCCACATGTCAACACTGGGTCTGACTAAGCACCTCCAGGAGAGAGGCCCAAGCAATACGCGCCCCGAGGAGTGTCTTGCCACATGTCAACACTGGGTCTGACTGAGCGCCTCCAGGAGAGAGGCCCGAGGAGCGTCTTGCCACATGTCACCTCTGGGTCTGACTGAGCGCCTCCAGGAGAGAGGCCCAAGCAAGACGCGCCCCGAGGAGCGTCTTGTCACATTTCAACACTGGGTCTGACTGAGCGCCTCCAGGAGCGAGGCCCAAGCAAGAAACGCCCGAGGAGCGTCTTGACACATGTCAACACTGGGTCTGACTGAGCGCCTCCAGGAGAGAGGCCCCAGCAAGACGCGCCCCGAGGAGCGTCTTGCCACATGTCAGCACTCGGTCTGACTGAGCGCCTCCAGGAGAGAGGCCCAAGCAAGAAGCGCCCCGAGGAGCATCTTGCCACATGTCAACAATGGGTCTGACTGAGGGCCTCCAGGAGAGAAGCCCAAGAAAGACGCGCCCCGAGGAGCGTCTTGCCACATGTCAACACTGGGTCTGACTGAGCGCCTCCAGGAGAGAGGCCCAAGCAAGACGCGCCCCGAGGAGCGTCTTGCCACATGTCACTTCTCGGTCTGACTGAGCGCCTCCAGGAGAGAGGTCCAAGCAACACGCGCCCCGAGGAGCGTCTTGCCACGTGTCACCACTGGGTCTGACTGAGTGCCTCCATGAGAGAAGCCCAAGCAAGACGCGCCCCGAGGAGCGTCTTGCCACATGTCAACACTGGGTCTGACTGAGTGCCTCCATGAGAGAAGCCCCAGCAAGACGCGCCCCGAGGAGCGTCTTGTCACATGTCACTACTCGGTCTGACTGAGCGCCTCCAGGAGAGAGGCCCAAGCAAGACGTGCCCCGAGGAGCGTCTTGCCACATGTCAACAACGGGTCTGACTGAGGGCCTCCAGGAGAGAAGCCCAAGCAATACGAGCCCCTAGGAGCGTCTTGCCACATGTCAACACTGGGTCTGACGGAGCGCCTCCAGGAGAGAGGCCCAAGCAAGACGCGCCCCGAGGAGCATCTTGCCACATGTCACTACTCGGTCTGACTGAGCGCCTCCAGGAGAGAGGTCCAAGCAACACGCGCCCCGAGGAGCGTCTTGCCACATGTCAACACTGGGTCTGACTGAGTGCCTCCATGAGAGAAGCCCCAGCAAGACGCGCCCCGAGGAGCGTCTTGTCACATGTCACTACTCGGTCTGACTGAGCGCCTCCAGGAGAGAGGCCCAAGCAAGACGTGCCCCGAGGAGCGTCTTGCCACATGTCAACAATGGGTCTGACTGAGGGCCTCCAGGAAAGAAGCCCAAGTAAGAAGCGCCCCGAGGAGCGTCTTGCCACATGTCAACACTGGGTCTGACTGAGCGCCTCCAGGAGAGAGGCCCAAGCAAGACACGCCCCGAGGAGCGTCTTGACACATGTCAACACTGGGTCTGACTGAGGGCCTCCATGAGAGAAGCCCAAGCAAGACGCGCCCCGAGGAGAGTCTTGCCACATGTCAACACTGGGTCTGACAGAGGGCATCCAGGAGAGAGGCCCATGCAATACGCGCCCCGAGGAGCGTCTTGCCACATGTCACCACTGGGTCTGACTGAGCGCCTCCAGGAGAGAGGCCCAAGCAAGACGCGCCCCGAGGAGCATCTTGTCACATGTCAACACTGGGTCTGACTGAGGGCCTCCAGGAGAGAGGCCCAAGCAAGACGCGCCCCGAGGAGCGTCTTGCCACATGTCAACAATGGGTCTGACTGAGGGCCTCCAGGAGAGAAGCCCAAGCAAGACGCGCCCCGAGGAGCTTCTTGCCACATGTCAGCACTCGGTCTGACAGAGGGCCTCCATGAGAGAGGCCCAAGCAAGATGCGCCCTGAGGAGTGTCTTGCCACATGTCAACACTGGGTCTGACTGAGCTCCAGGAGAGAGGCCAAAGCAAGACGCACCCCGAGGAGAGTCTGGCCACGTGTCACCACTGGGTCTGATTGAGCACCTCCAGGAGAGAGGCCCCAGCAAGACGCGCCCCGAGGAGCGTCTTGCCTTATGTCAGCACTCGGTCTGACTGAGCGCCTCCAGGAGAGAGGCCCAAGCAAGACGCGCCCCGAGGAGCGTCTTGCCACATGTCACTACTCGGTCTGAATGAGCGCCTCCAGGAGAGAGGCCCAAGCAACACGTGCCCTGAGGAGCGTCTTGCCACATGTCAACAATCGGTCTGACTGAGGGCCTCCAGGAGAGAAGCCCAAGCAAGACGCGCCCCGAGGAGCGTCTTGCCACATGTCAACACTGGGTCTGACTGAGGGCCTCCAGGAGAGAGGCCCAAATAAGACACGCCCCGAGGAGCGTCTTGCCACATGTCAACAATGGGTCTGACTGAGGGCCTCCAGGAGAGAAGTTCAAGCAAGACGCGCCCCGAGGAGCATCTTGCCACATGTCAGCACTCGGTCTGACTGAGCGCCTCCAGGAGAGAGGCCCAAGCAAGACGCGCCCCGAGGAGCGTCTTGACACATGTCTCCTCTGGGTCTGACTGAGCGCCTCCAGGAGAGAGGCCCAAGCAAGACGTGCCCCGAGGAGCGTCTTGCCACATGTCAACACTGGGTCTGACTAAGCACCTCCAGGAGAGAGGCCCAAGCAAGACGCGCCCCGAGGAGTGTCTTGCCACATGTCAACACTGGGTCTGACTGAGCGCCTCCAGGAGAGAGGCCCGAGGAGCGTCTTGCCACATGTCACCTCTGGGTCTGACTGAGCGCCTCCAGGAGAGAGGCCCAAGCAAGACGCGCCGCGAGGAGCGTCTTGTCACATGTCAACACTGGGTCTGACTGAGCGCCTCCAGGAGCGAGGCCCAAGCAAGAAACGCCCGAGGAGCGTCTTGACACATGTCAACACTGGGTCTGACTGAGCGCCTCCAGGAGAGAGGCCCCAGCAAGACGCGCCCCGAGGAGCGTCTTGCCACATGTCAGCACTCGGTCTGACTGAGCACCTCCAGGAGAGAGGCCCAAGCAAGAAGCGCCCCGAGGAGCGTCTTGCCACATCTCAACAATGGGTCTGACTGAGGGCCTCCAGGAGAGAAGTCCAAGCAAGACGCGCCCCGAGGAGCGTCTTGCCACATGTCAACACTGGGTCTGACTGAGCGCCTCCAGGAGAGAGGCCCAAGCAAGACGCGCCCCGAGGAGCGTCTTGCCACATGTCACTTCTCGGTCTGACTGAGCACCTCCAGGAGAGAGGTCCAAGCAACACGCGCCCCGAGGAGCGTCTTGCCACGTGTCACCACTGGGTCTGACTGAGTGCCTCCATGAGAGAAGCCCAAGCAAGACGCGCCCCGAGGAGCGTCTTGCCACATGTCAACACTGGGTCTGACTGAGTGCCTCCATGAGAGAAGCCCCAGCAAGACGCGCCCCGAGGAGCGTCTTGTCACATGTCACTACTCGGTCTGACTGAGCGCCTCCAGGAGAGAGGCCCAAGCAAGACGTGCCCCGAGGAGCGTCTTGCCACATGTCAACAACGGGTCTGACTGAGGGCCTCCAGGAGAGAATCCCAAGCAAGAAGCGCCCCGAGGAGCGTCTTGCCACATGTCAACACTGGGTCTGACTGAGCGCCTCCAGGAGAGAGGCCCAAGCAAGACACGCCCCGAGGAGCGTCTTGACACATGTCAACACTGGGTCTGACAGAGGGCCTCCATGAGAGAAGCCCAAGCAAGACGCGCCCCGAGGAGAGTCTTGTCACATGTCAACACTGGGTCTGACAGAGGGCATCCAGGAGAGAGGCCCAAGCAATACGCGCCCCGAGGAGCGTCTTGCCACATGTCAACAATGGGTCTGACTGAGGGCCTCCAGGAGAGAAGCCCAAGCAAGACGCGCCCCGAGGAGCTTCTTGCCACATGTCAGCACTCGGTCTGACTGAGCGCCTCCAGGAGAGAGGCCAAAGCAAGATGCGCCCCGAGGAGCGTCTTGACACATGTTAACACTGGGTCTGACAGAGGCTTTCCATGAGAGAGGCCCCAGCAAGTCGTGCCCCGAGGAGCATCTTGCCTTATGTCAGCACTCGGTCTGACTGAGCGCCTCCAGGAGAGAGGCCCAAGCAAGACGCGCCCCGAGGAGCGTCTTGCCACATGTCACTACTCGGTCTGACTGAGCGCCTCCAGGAGGGAGGTCCAAGCAAGACGCGCCCCGAGGAGCGTCTTGCCAGATGTGACTACTCGGTCTGACTGAGCGCCTCCAGGAGAGAGGCCCAAGCAAGACGTGCCCCGAGGAGCGTCTTGCCAAATGTCAACAATGGGTCTGACTGAGGGCCTCCAGGAGAGAAGCCCAAGCAAGACGCGCCCCGAGGAGCGTCTTGCCACATGTCAACACTGGGTCTGACTGAGGGCCTCCAGGAGAGAGGCCCAAATAAGACGCGCCCCGAGGAGCGTTTTGCCACATGTCAACTATGGGTCTGACTGAGGGCCTCCAGGAGAGAAGCCCTTGCAAGAAGCGCCCCGAGGAGCTTCTTGCCACATGTCAACACTGGGTCTGACTGAGCGCCTCCAGGAGAGAGGCCCAAGCAAGACGCGCCCCGAGGAGCGTCTTGCCACATGTGAACACTGGGTATGACTGAGCGCCTCCAGGAGAGAGGCCCAAGCAAGATGCGCCCGGAGGAGCGTCTTGCCACATGTCAGCACTCGGTCTGACTGAGCGCCTCCAGGAGAGAGGCCCAAGCAAGACGTGCCCCGAGGAGCAACTTGCCACATGTCAACACTGGGTCTGACTGAGTGCCTCCATGAGAGAAGCCCCAGCAAGATGCGTCCCGAGGAGCGTCTTGCCACATGTCAACACTGGGTCTTACTGAGCACCTCAAGGAGAGAGGCCCAAGCAAGACGCGCCCCGAGGAGCGTCTTGCCACATGTCAACACTGGGTCTGACTGAGCGCCTCCAAGAGAGAGGCCCGAGGAGCGTCTTGCCACATGTCACCTCTGGGTCTGACTGAGCGCCTCCAGGAGAGAGGCGCAAGCAAGACGCGCCCGAGGAGCGTCTTGACACATGTCAACACTGGGTCTGACTGAGCGCCTAAAGGAGAGAGGCCCAAGCAAGAAACCCCCGAGGAGCGTCTTGCCACATGTCACTACTCGGTCTGACTGAGCGCCTCCAGGAGAGAGGTCCAAGCAACACGCGCCCCGAGGAGCGTCTTGCCACATGTCAACACTGGGTCTGACTGAGTGCCTCCATGAGAGAAGCCCCAGCAAGACGCGCCCCGAGGAGCGTCTTGCCACATGTCACTACTCGGTCTGACTGAGCGCCTCCAGGAGAGAGGCCCAAGCAAGACGTTCCCAGAGAAGCGTCTTGCCACATGTCAACAATGGGTCTGACTAAGGGCCTCCAGGAGAGAAGCCCAAGCAAGAAGCGCCCCGAGGAGCGTCTTGCCACATGTCAACACTGGGTCTGACTGAGGGCCTCCAGGAGAGAGGCCCAAGCAAGACACGCCCCGAGGAGCGTATTGACACATGTCAACACTGGGTCTGACTGAGGGCCTCCATGAGAGAAGCCCAAGCAAGACGCGCCCCAAGGAGTCAACAATGGGTCTGACTGAGGGCCTCCAGGAGAGAAGCCCAAGCAAGACGCGCCCCGAGGAGCGTCTTGACACATGTCAACACTGGGTCTGACAGAGGGCCTCCAGGAGAGAGGCCCAAGCAAGACGCGCCCCGAGGAGTGTCTTGCCACATGTCACCACTGGCTCTGACTGAGCGCCTCCAGGAGAGAGGCCCAAGCAAGACGCGCCCCGAGGAGCGTCAGGCCACATGTCACTACTCAGTCTGTTTGAGCGCCTCCAGGAGAGAGACTCAAGCAAGACGCGCCCCGAGGAGCGTCTTGCCACATGTCAGCACTGGGTCTAACTGAGCGCCTCCAGGATAGAGGCCCCAGCAAGACGCGCCCCGAGGAGCGTCTTGCCTTATGTCAGCACTCGGTCTGACTGAGCGCCTACAGGAGAGAGGCCAAAGCAAGACGCGCCGCGAGGAGCGTCTTGCCACATGTCAACAATGGGTCTGACTGAGGGCCTCCAGGAGAGAGGCCCAAGCAAGATGCGCCCCGAGGAGCGTCTTGTCACATGTCACTTCTGGTTCTGACTGAGCGCCTCCAGGAGAGAGGCCCAAGCAAGACGCGCCCCGAGGAGCGTCTTGTCACATGTCAACACTGGGTCTTTCTGACCGCCTCCAGGAGAGAAGCCCAAGCAAGACGCGCCCCGAGAAATCGTCTTGCCACATGTCAGCACTCGGTCTGACTGAGCGCCTCCAGGAGAGAGGCCCAAGCAAGACGCGCCCCGAGGAGCGTCTTGCCACATGTCAACAATGGGTCTGATTGAGGGCCTCCAGGAGAGAAGCCCAAGCAACACGTGGCCCGAGGAGCGTCTTGCGACATGTCAGCACTCGGTCTGACTGAGCGCCTCCAGGAGAGAGGCCCAAGCAAGACGCGCCCCGAGGAGCGTCTTGCCACATGTCAACAATGGGTCTGACTGAGGGCCTCCAGGAGAGAAGCCCAAACAAGACGCGCCCCGAGGAGCGTCTTGACACATGTCAACACTGGGTCTGACAGAGGGCCTCCAGGAGAGAGGCCCAAGCAAGACACGCCCCGAGGAGTGTCTTGCAACATGTCACCACTGGGTCTGACTGAGCGCCTCTAGGAGAGAGGCCCAAGCAAGACGCGCCCCGAGGAGCGTCAGGCCACATGTCACTACTCAGTCTGACTGAGCGCCTCCAGGAGAGAGGCCCCAGCAAGACGCGCCCCGAGGAGCGTCTTGCCACGTGTCAACACTTGGTCTGATTGAGGGCCTTCTGGAGAGAGGCCCAAGCAAGACGCACCCTGAGGAGCGTCTTGCCACATGTCAACAATGGGTCTTACTGAGGGCCTCCAGGAGAGAGGCCCAAGCAAGATGCGCCCGGAGGAGTGTCTTGCCACATGTCAACACTGGGTCTGTCAGAGGGCCTCCAGGAGAGAGGCCCAAGCAAGACGCGCCCCGAGGAGCGTCTTGCCACATGTCACCTCTAGTTCTGACTGAAGGCCTCCAGGAGAGAGGCCCAAGCAAGACGTGCCCCGAGGAGCGTCTTGCCACATGTCAACAATGGGTCTGACTGAGCGCCTCCAGGAAAGAAGCCCAAGCAACACGCGGCCCGAGGAGTGTCTTGCCACATGTCAGCACTGGGTCTGACTGAGCGCCTCCAGGAGAGAGGCCCAAGCAAGACGCGCCCCGAGGAGCGTCAGGCCACATGTCACTACTCAGTCTGACTGAGCGCCTCCAGGAGAGAGGCCCAAGCAAGACGCGCCCCGAGGAGCGTCTTGCCACGTGTCAACACTGGGTCTGATTGAGGGCCTTCTGGAGAGAGGCCCAAGCAAGACGTGCCCCGAGGAGCGTCTTGCCACATGTCAACAATGGGTCTTACTGAGGGCCTATAGGAGAGAAGCCCAAGCAAGACGCGCCCCGAGGAGCTTCTTGCCACATGTCAACACAGGGTCTGACAGAGGGCCTCCATGAGAGAGGCTCAAGCAAGACGCGCCCCGAGGAGTGTCTTGCCACATGTCAACACTGGGTCTGACTGAGCGCCTCCAGGAGAGAGGCCCAAGCAAGACGCGCCCCAACGAGCGTCTTGCCACGTGTCAACAATGGGTCTTACTGACGGCCTATAGGAGAGAAGCCCAAGCAAGACGCGCCCCGAGGAGCTTCTTGCCACATGTCAGCACTCGGTCTGACTGAGCGCCTCCAGGAGAGAAGCCCAAGCAAGACGTGCCCCGAGGAGCGTCTTGCCACATGTCAACATTGGGTCTTACTGAGGGCCTCCAGGAGAGAGGCCCAAGCAAGACGCGCCCCGAGGAGCGTCTTGCCACATGTCAACACTGTGTCTGACTGAGCACCTCCAGGAGAGAGGTCCATGCAAGAGGCGCCCCGAGGAGCGTCTTGCCACGTGTCAACACTGGGTCTGACTGAGAGCCTCCATGAGAGAAGCCCCAGCAAGAGGCGCCCCGAGGAGCGTCTTGCCTTATGTCAGCACTTGGTCTGACTGAGCGCCTCCAGGAAAGAGGCCCAAGCAAGACACGCCCCGAGGAGCGTCTTGCCACGTGTCACCACTGGGTCTGACTGAGCGCCTCCAGGAGAGAGGCCCAAGCAAGACGCGCCCCGAGGAGTGTCTTGCCACATGTCAGCACTCTGTCTGACTGAGCGCATCCAGGAGAGAGGCCCAAGCAAGACGCGCCCCGAGGAGCATCTTGACACATGTCACTACTCGGTATGACTGAGCGCCTCCAGGAGAGAGGCCCAAGCAAGACGCACCCCGAGGAGCGTCTTGCCACATGTCAACAATGGGTCTGACTGAGGGCCTCCAGGAGAGAAGCCCAAGCAAGACGCGCCCCGAGGAGCGTCTTGCCACATGTCAACACTGGGTCTGACTGAGCGCCTCCAGGAGAGAGGCCCAAGCAAGATGCGCACCGAGGAGCGTCTTGCCATGTGTCACCACTGGGTCTGACTGAGCGCCTCCAGGAGAGAGGCCCAAGCAAGACGCGCCCCGAGGAGCGTCTTGCCACGTGTCACCACTGGGTCTGATTGAGCGCCTCCAGGAGAGAGGCCCCAGCAAGACGCGCCCCGAGGAGCGTCTTGCCTTATGTCAGCACTCGGTCTGACTGAGCGCCTCCAGGAGAGAGGCCCAAGCAAGACGCGCCCCGAGGAGCGTCTTGCCTTATGTCAGCACTCGGTCTGACTGAGTGCCTCCATGAGAGAAGCCCCAGCAAGACGCGCCCCGAGGAGCTTCTTGCCACATGTCACTACTCGGTCTGACTGAGCGCCTCAAGGAGAGAGGCCCAAGCAAGACGTGCCCCGAGGAGCGTCTTGCCACATGTCAACACTGGGTCTGACTGAGCGCCTCCAGGAGAGAGGCCCAAGCAAGACACGCCCCGAGGAGCGTCTTGCCACATGTCAACACTGGGTCTGACTGAGCGCCTCCAGGAGAGAGGCCCAAGCAAGATGCGCCCCGAGGAGCGTCTTGCCATGTGTCACCACTGGGTCTGACTGAGCGCCTCCAGGAGAGAGGCCCAAGCAAGACGCGCCCCGAGGAGCGTCTTGCCACGTGTCACCACTGGGTCTGATTGAGCGCCTCCAGGAGAGAGGCCCCAGCAAGACGCGCCCCGAGGAGCGTCTTGCCTTATGTCAGCACTCGGTCTGACTGAGCGCCTCCAGGAGAGAGGCCCAAGCAAGACGCGCCCCGAGGAGCGTCTTGCCTTATGTCAGCACTCGGTCTGACTGAGTGCCTCCATGAGAGAAGCCCCAGCAAGAACCGCCCCGAGGAGCTTCTTGCCACATGTCAGCACTCTGTCTGACTGAGCGCCTCCAGGAGAGAGGCCAAAGCAAGACGCGCCCCGAGGAGCGTCTTGACACATGTCAACACAGGGTCTGACAGAGGGCCTCCAGGAGAGAGGCCCAAGCAAGACGCGCCCCAACGAGCGTCTTGCCACGTGTCAACACTGGGTCTGACTGAGCGCCTCCAGGAGAGAGGCCCAAGCAAGACGCGCCCCGAGGAGCGTCTTGCCTTATGTAAGCACTCGGTCTGACTGAGTGCCTCCATGAGAGAAGCCCCAGCAAGACGCGCCCCGAGGAGCTTCTTGCCACATGTCACTACTCGGTCTGACTGAGCGCCTCAAGGAGAGAAGCCCAAGCAAGACGCGCCCCGAGGAGCGTCTTGCCACATGTCAACACTGGGTCTGACTGAGCGCCTCCAGGAGAGAGGCCCAAGCAAGATGCGCCCCGAGGAGCGTCTTGCCATGTGTCACCACTGGGTCTGACTGAGCGCCTCCAGGAGAGAGTTCCAAGCAAGACGCGCCCCGAGGAGCGTCTTGCCACGTGTCACCACTGGGTCTGACTGAGCGTCTTCAGGAGAGAGGCCCCAGCAAGACGCGCCCCGAGGAGCGTCTTGCCTTATGTCAGCACTCGGTCTGACTGAGCGCCTCCAGGAGAGAGGCCCAAGCAAGACGCGCCCCGAGGAGCGTCTTGCCTTATGTCAGCACTCGGTCTGACTGAGTGCCTCCATGAGAGAAGCCCCAGCAAGAACCGCCCCGAGGAGCTTCTTGCCACATGTCAGCACTCTGTCTGACTGAGCGCCTCCAGGAGAGAGGCCAAAGCAAGACGCGCCCCGAGGAGCGTCTTGACACATGTCAACACAGGGTCTGACAGAGGGCCTCCATGAGAGAGGCCCAAGCAAGACGCACCCCGAGGAGTGTCTTGCCACATGTCAACACTGGGTCTGACTGAGCGCCTCCAGGAGAGAGGCCCAAGCAAGACGCGCCCCAACGAGCGTCTTGCCACGTGTCAACACTGGGTCTGACTGAGCGCCTCCAGGAGACAGGCCCAAGCAAGATGCGCCCCGAGGAGCGTCTTGCCACGTGTCACCACTGGGTCTGACTGAGCGCCTCCAGGAGAGAGGCCCAAGCAAGACGCGCCCCGAGGAGCGTCTTGCCACGTGTCACCACTGGGTCTGATTGAGCGCCTCCAGGAGAGAGGCCCCAGCAAGACGCGCCCCGAGGAGCGTCTTGCCTTATGTCAGCACTCGATCTGACTGAGCGCCTCCAGGAGAGAGGTCCAAGCAAGACGCGCCCCGAGGAGCGTCTTGCCACATGTCAACACTGGGTCTGACTGAGTGCCTCCATGAGAGAAGCCCCAGCAAGACGCGCCCCGAGGAGCTTCTTGCCACATGTCACTACTCGGTCTGACTGAGCGCCTCCAGGAGAGAGGCCCAAGCAAGACGTGCCCCGAGGAGCGTCTTGCCACATGTCAACAATGGGTCTGACTGGGGGCCTCCAGGAGAGAAGCCCAAGCAAGACACGTCCCGAGGAGCGTCTTGACACATGTCAACACTGGGTCTGACTGAGGTCCTCCATGAGAGAAGCCCAAGCAAGACGCGCCCCGAGGAGAGTCTTGCCACATGTCAACACTCGGTCTGACAGAGGGCATCCAGGAGAGAGGCCCAAGCAATACGCGCCCCGAGGAGCGTCTTGCCACATGTCACCACTGGGTCTGACTGAGCGCCTCCAGGAGAGAGGCCCAACCAAGACGCGCCCTGAGGAGCGTCTTGCCACATGCCAACACTGGGTCTGACTGAGCGCCTCCAGGAGAGAGGCCCAAGCAAGACGCGCCCCGAGGAGCGTCTTGCCACGTGTCAACACTGGGTCTGACTGAGCGCCTCCAGGAGAGAGGCCCAAGCAAGACGCGCCCCGAGGAGCGTCTTGCCACTTGTCAACACAGGGTCTGTCTGAGCGCCTCCAGGGGAGAAGCCCAAGCAAGACGCGCCCCGAGGAGCGTCTTGCCACATATCAACAATGGGTCTGACTGAGGGCCTCCAGGAGAGAAGCCCAAGCAAGACGTGCCCCGAGGAGCGTCTTACCACATGTCACCACTGGGTCTGACTGAGCGCCTCCAGGAGAGAGGCCCAAGAAAGACGCGCCCCGAGGAGTGTCTTGCCACGTGCCAACACTGGGTCTGACTGAGCGCCTCCAGGAGAGAGGCCCAAGCAAGACGCGCCCCGAGGAGCATCTTGCCACGTGTCAACACTGGGTCTGACTGAGCGCCTCCAGGAGAGAGGCCCAAGCAAGACGCGCCCCGAGGAGCGTCTTGCCACATGTCAGCACTGGGTCTGTTTGAGCGCCTCCAGGAGAGAAGCCCAAGCAAGACGCGCCCAGAGGAGCGTCTTGCCACATGTCAACAATGGGTCTGACTGAGGGCCTCCAGGAGAGAAGCCCAAGCAAGACGCGCCCCGAGGAGCGTCTTACCACATGTCAACACTGGGTCTGACAGAGGGCCTCCAGGAGAGAGGCCCAAGCAAGACTCGCCCCGAGGAGTGTCTTGCCACATGTCACTACTCTGTCTGACTGAGCGCCTCCAGGAGAGAGGCCCAAGCAAGACGCTCCCCGAGGAGCTTCTTGCCACGTGTCAACGCTGGGTCTGATTGAGGGCCTTCTGGAGAGAGGCCCAGGCAAGACGCGCCCCGAGGAGCGTCTTGCCACATGTCAACAATGGGTCTTACGGAGGGCCTCCAGGAGACAGGCCAAAACAAGATGCGCCCCGAGGAGCGTCTTGCCACATGTCAACAATGGGTCTTACTGAGGGCCTAAAGGAGAGAAGCCCAAGCAAGACGCGCCCCGAGGAGCTTCTTGCCACATGTCTGCACTCGGTCTGACTGAGCGCCTCCAGGAGAGAGGCCAAAGCAAGACGCGCCCCGAGGAGCGTCTTGCCACATGTCAACAATGGGTCTGACTGAGGGCCTCCAGGAGAGAAGCCCAAGCAAGATGCGCCCCGAGGAGCGCCTTGCCACATGTCAACAATGGGTCTTACTGAGGGCCTCCAGGAGAGAGGCCCAAGCAAGACGCGCCCCGAGGAGCGTCTTGCCACATGTCAACACTGGGTCTGACTGAGCGCCTCCAGGAGAGAGGTCCAAGCAAGAGGCGCCCCGAGGAGCGTCTTGCCACGTGTCAACACTGGGTCTGACTGAGTGCCTCCATGAGAGAAGCCGCAGCAAGACGCGCCCCGAGGAGCGTCTTGCCACATGTCAGCACTTGGTCTGACTGAGCGCCTCCAGGAGAGAGGCCCAAGCAAGACGCACCCCGAGGAGCGTCTTGCCACATGTCAACAATGGGTCTGACTGAGGGCCTCCAGGAGAGAAGCCCAAGCAAGACGCGCCCCGAGGAGCGTCTTGCCACATGTCAGCACTCGGTCTGACTGAGCGCCTCCAGGAGAGAGGCCCAAGCAAGACGCGCCCCAACGAGCGTCTTGCCACGTGTCACCTCTGGTTCTGACTGAGCGCCTCCAGGAGAGAGGCCCAAGCAAGACGCGCCCCGAGGAGCGTCTTGTCACATGTCAACACTGGGTCTTTCTGACCGCCTCCAGGAGAGAAGCCCAAGCAAGACGCGCCCCGAGGAATCGTCTTGCCACATGTCAGCACTCGGTCTGACTGAGCGCCTCCAGGAGAGAGGCCCAAGCAAGACGCGCCCCGAGGAGCGTCTTGCCACATGTCAACAATGGGTCTGATTGAGGGCCTCCAGGAGAGAAGCCCAAGCAACACGTGGCCCGAGGAGCGTCTTGCGACATGTCAGCACTCGGTCTGACTGAGCGCCTCCAGGAGAGAGGCCCAAGCAAGACGCGCCCCGAGGAGCGCCTTGCCACATGTCAACAATGGGTCTGACTGAGGGCCTCCAGGAGAGAAGCCCAAACAAGACGCGCCCCGAGGAGCGTCTTGACACATGTCAACACTGGGTCTGACAGAGGGCCTCCAGGAGAGAGGCCCAAGCAAGACACGCCCCGAGGAGTGTCTTGCAACATGTCACCACTGGGTCTGACTGAGCGCCTCTAGGAGAGAGGCCCAAGCAAGACGCGCCCCGAGGAGCGTCAGGCCACATGTCACTACTCAGTCTGACTGAGCGCCTCCAGGAGAGAGGCCCCAGCAAGACGCACCCTGAGGAGCGTCTTGCCACATGTCAACAATGGGTCTTACTGAGGGCCTCCAGGAGAGAGGCCCAAGCAAGATGCGCCCGGAGGAGTGTCTTGCCACATGTCAACACTGGGTCTGTCAGAGGGCCTCCAGGAGAGAGGCCCAAGCAAGACGCGCCCCGAGGAGCGTCTTGCCACATGTCACCTCTAGTTCTGACTGAAGGCCTCCAGGAGAGAGGCCCAAGCAAGATGCGCCCGGAGGAGTGTCTTGCCACATGTCAACACTGGGTCTTTCTGAGCGCCTCCAGGAGAGAAGCCCAAGCAAGACGCGCCCCGAGGAGCGTCTTGCCACATGTCAGCACTCGGTCTGACTGAGCGCCTCCAGGAGAGAGGCCCAAGCAAGACGTGCCCCGAGGAGCGTCTTGCCACATGTCAACAATGGGTCTGACTGAGCGCCTCCAGGAAAGAAGCCCAAGCAACACGCGGCCCGAGGAGCGTCTTGCCACATGTCAGCACTCGGTCTGACTGAGCGCCTCAAGGAGAGAGGCCCAAGCAAGACGCGCCCCGAGGAGCGTCTTGCCACATGTCAACAATGGGTCTGACTGAGGGCCTCCAGGAGAGAAGCCCAAGCAAGATGCGCCCCGTGGAGCGTCTTGACACATGTCAACACTGGGTCTGACAGAGGGCCTCCAGGAGAGAGGCCAAAGCAAGACGCGCCCCGAGGAGTGTCTTGCCACATCTCACCACTGGGTCTGACTGAGCGCCTCCAGGAGAGAGGCCCAAGCAAGACGCGCCCCGAGGAGCGTCAGGCCACATGTCACTACTCAGTCTGACTGAGCGCCTCCAGGAGAGAGGCCCAAGCAAGACGCGCCCCGAGGAGCGTCTTGCCACGTGTCAACACAGGGTCTGATTGAGGGCCTTCTGGAGAGAGGCCCAAGCAAGACGCGCCCCGAGGAGCGTCTTGCCACATGTAAACAATGGGTCTTACTGAGGGCCTATAGGAGAGAAGCCCAAGCAAGACGCGCCCCGAGGAGCTTCTTGCCACATGTCAGCACTCGGTCTGACTGAGCGCCTCCAGGAGAGAGGCCAAAGCAAGACGCGCCCCGAGGAGCGTCTTGACACATGTCAACACAGGGTCTGACAGAGGGCCTCCATGAGAGAGGCCCAAGCAAAACGCGCCCCGAGGAGTGTCTTGCCACATGTCAACACTGGGTCTGACTGAGCGCCTCCAGGAGAGAGGCCCAAGCAAGACGCGCCCCAACGAGCGTCTTGCCACGTGTCAACACTGGGTCTGACTGAGCGCCTCCAGGAGAGAGGCCCAAGCAAGATGCGCCCCGAGGAGCGTCTTGCCACGTGTCACCACTGGGTCTGACTGAGCTTCTCCAGGAGAGAGGCCCAAGCAAGACGCGCCCCGAGGAGCATCTTGCCACGTGTCACCACTGGGTCTGATTGAGCGCCTCCAGGAGAGAGGCCCCAGCAAGACGCGCCCCGAGGAGCGTCTTGCCTTATGTCAGCACTCGGTCTGACTGAGCGCCTCCAGGAGAGAGGTCCAAGCAAGACGCGCCCCGAGGAGCGTCTTGCCACATGTCAACACTGGGTCTGACTGAGTGCCTCCATGAGAGAAGCCCCAGCAAGACGCGCCCCGAGGAGCTTCTTGCCATATGTCACTACTCGGTCTGACTGAGCGCCTCCAGGAGAGAGGCCCAAGCAAGACGTGCCCCGAGGAGCGTCTTGCCACATGTCAACAATGGGTCTGACTGAGGGCCTCCAGGAGAGAAGCCCATGCAAGACGCGCCCCGAGGAGCGTCTTGCCACATGTCAACACTGGGTCTGACTGAGCGCCTCCAGGAGAGAGGCCCAAGCAAGATACGTCCCGAGGAGCGTCTTGACACATGTCAACACTGGGTCTGACTGAGGTCCTCCATGAGAGAAGCCCAAGCAAGACGCGCCCCGAGGAGAGTCTTGCCACATGTCAACACTCGGTCTGACAGAGGGCATCCAGGAGAGAGGCCCAAGCAAGACGCAGCCCGAGGAGCGTCTTGCCACATGTCAACAATGGGTCTGACTGAGGGCCTCCAGGAGAGAAGCCCAAGCAAGACGCGCCCCGAGGAGCGTCTTGCCACATGTCAGCACTCGGTCTGACTGAGCGCCTCCAGGAGAGAGGCCCAAGCAAGACGCGCCCCAACGAGCGTCTTGCCACGTGTCACCTCTGGTTCTGACTGAGCGCCTCCAGGAGAGAGGCCCAAGCAAGACGCGCCCCGAGGAGCGTCTTGTCACATGTCAACACTGGGTCTTTCTGACCGCCTCCAGGAGAGAAGCCCAAGCAAGACGCGCCCCGAGGAATCGTCTTGCCACATGTCAGCACTCGGTCTGACTGAGCGCCTCCAGGAGAGAGGCCCAAGCAAGACGCGCCCCGAGGAGCGTCTTGCCACATGTCAACAATGGGTCTGACTGAGGGCCTCCAGGAGAGAAGCCCAAACAAGACGCGCCCCGAGGAGCGTCTTGATACATGTCAACACTGGGTCTGACAGAGGGCCTCCAGGAGAGAGGCCCAAGCAAGACACGCCCCGAGGAGTGTCTTGCAACATGTCACCACTGGGTCTGACTGAGCGCCTCTAGGAGAGAGGCCCAAGCAAGACGCACCCCGAGGAGCGTCAGGCCACATGTCACTACTCAGTCTGACTGAGCGCCTCCAGGAGAGAGGCCCCAGCAAGACGCGCCCCGAGGAGCGTCTTGCCACGTGTCAACACTGGGTCTGATTGAGGGCCTTCTGGAGAGAGGCCCAAGCAAGACGCACCCTGAGGAGCGTCTTGCCACATGTCAACAATGGGTCTTACTGAGGGCCTCCAGGAGAGAGGCCCAAGCAAGATGCGCCCGGAGGAGTGTCTTGCCACATGTCAACACTGGGTCTTACTGAGGGCCTCCAGGAGAGAGGCCCCAGCAAGACGCGCCCCGAGGAGCGTCTTGCCACGTGTCAACACTGGGTCTGATTGAGGGCCTTCTGGAGAGAGGCCCAAGCAAGACGCACCCTGAGGAGCGTCTTGCCACATGTCAACAATGGGTCTTACTGAGGGCCTCCAGGAGAGAGGCCCAAGCAAGATGCGCCCGGAGGAGTGTCTTGCCACATGTCAACACTGGGTCTGTCAGAGGGCCTCCAGGAGAGAGGCCCAAGCAAGACGCGCCCCGAGGAGCGTCTTGCCACATGTCACCTCTAGTTCTGACTGAAGGCCTCCAGGAGAGAGGCCCAAGCAAGATGCGCCCGGAGGAGTGTCTTGCCACATGTCAACACTGGGTCTTTCTGAGCGCCTCCAGGAGAGAAGCCCAAGCAAGACGCGCCCCGAGGAGCGTCTTGCCACATGTCAGCACTCGGTCTGACTGAGCGCCTCCAGGAGAGAGGCCCAAGCAAGATGTGCCCCGAGGAGCGTCTTGCCACATGTCAACAATGGGTCTGACTAAGCGCCTCCAGGAAAGAAGCCCAAGCAACACGCGGCCCGAGGAGCGTCTTGCCACATGTCAGCACTCGGTCTGACTGAGCGCCTCAAGGAGAGAGGCCCAAGCAAGACGCGCCCCGAGGAGCGTCTTGCCACATGTCAACAATGGGTCTGACTGAGGGCCTCCAGGAGAGAAGCCCAAGCAAGATGCGCCCCGTGGAGCGTCTTGACACATGTCAACACTGGGTCTGACAGAGGGCCTCCAGGAGAGAGGCCCAAGCAAGACGCGCCCCGAGGAGTGTCTTGCCACATCTCACCACTGGGTCTGACTGAGCGCGCTCCAGGAGAGAGGCCCAAGCAAGACGCGCCCCGAGGAGCGTCAGGCCACATGTCACTACTCAGTCTGACTGAGCGCCTCCAGGAGAGAGGCCCAAGCAAGACGCGCCCCGAGGAGCGTCTTGCCACGTGTCAACACAGGGTCTGATTGAGGGCCTTCTGGAGAGAGGCCCAAGCAAGACGCGCCCTGAGGAGCGTCTTGCCACATGTCAACAATGGGTCTTACTGAGGGCCTATAGGAGAGATGCCCAAGCAAGACGCGCCCCGAGGAGCTTCTTGCCACATGTCAGCACTCGGTCTGACTGAGCGCCTCCAGGAGAGAGGCCAAAGCAAGACGCGCCCCGAGGAGCGTCTTGACACATGTCAACACAGGGTCTGACAGAGGGCCTCCATGAGAGAGGCCCAAGCAAGACGCGCCCCGAGGAGTGTCTTGCCACATGTCAACACTGGGTCTGACTGAGCGCCTCCAGGAGAGAGGCCCAAGCAAGACGCGCCCCAACGAGCGTCTTGCCACATGTCAACACTGGGTCTGACTGAGCGCCTCCAGGAGAGAGGCCCAAGCAAGATGCGCCCCGAGGAGCGTCTTGCCACGTGTCACCACTGGGTCTGACTGAGCGCCTCCAGGAGAGAGGCCCAAGCAAGACGCGCCCCGAGGAGCGTCTTGCCACGTGTCACCACTGGGTCTGATTGAGCGCCTCCAGGAGAGAGGCCCCAGCAAGACGCGCCCCGAGGAGCGTCTTGCCTTATGTCAGCACTCGGTCTGACTGAGCGCCTCCAGGAGAGAGGTCCAAGCAAGACGCGCCCCGAGGAGCGTCTTGCCACATGTCAACACTGGGTCTGACTGAGTGCCTCCATGAGAGAAGCCACAGCAAGACGCACCCCGAGGAGCTTCTTGCCATATGTCACTACTCGGTCTGACTGAGCGCCTCCAGGAGAGAGGCCCAAGCAAGACGTGCCCCGAGGAGCGTCTTGCCACATGTCAACAATGGGTCTGACTGAGGGCCTCCAGGAGAGAAGCCCAAGCAAGACGCGCCCCGAGGAGCGTCTTGCCACATGTCAACACTGGGTCTGACTGAGCGCCTCCAGGAGAGAGGCCCAAGCAAGACACGTCCCGAGGAGCGTCTTGACACATGTCAACACTGGGTCTGACTGAGGTCCTCCATGAGAGAAGCCCAAGCAAGACGTGCCCCGAGGAGAGTCTTGCCACATGTCAACACTCGGTCTGACAGAGGGCATCCAGGAGAGAGGCCCAAGCAATACGCGCCCCGAGGAGCGTCTTGCCACATGCCAACACTGGGTCTGACTGAGCGCCTCCAGGAGAGAGGCCCAAGCAAGACGCGCCCCGAGGAGCGTCTTGCCACGTGTCAACACTGGGTCTGACTGAGCGCCTCCAGGAGAGAGGCCCAAGCAAGACGCCCCCCGAGGAGCGTCTTGCCACTTGCCAACACTGGGTCTGACTGAGCGCCTCCAGGAGAGAGGCCCAAGCAAGAAGCGCCCCGAGGAGCGTCTTGCCACGTGTCAACACTGGGTCTGACTGAGCACCTCCAGGAGAGAGGCCCAACCAAGACGCGCCCTGAGGAGCGTCTTGCCACATGCCAACACTGGGTCTGACTGAGCGCCTCCAGGAGAGAGGCCCAAGCAAGACGCGCCCCGAGGAGCGTCTTGCCACGTGTCAACACTGGGTCTGACTGAGCGCCTCCAGGAGAGAGGCCCAAGCAAGACGCGCCCCGAGGAGCGTCTTGCCACTTGTCAACACAGGGTCTGTCTGAGCGCCTCCAGGAGAGAAGCCCAAGCAAGACGCGCCCCGAGGAGCGTCTTGCCACATATCAACAATGGGTCTGACTGAGGGCCTCCAGGAGAGAAGCCCAAGCAAGACGCGCCCCGAGGAGCGTCTTACCACATGTCAACACTGGGTCTGACAGAGGGCCTCCAGGAGAGAGGCCCAAGCAAGACTCGCCCCGAGGAGTGTCTTGCCACATGTCACTACTCAGTCTGACTGAGCGACTCCAGGAGAGAGGCCCAAGCAAGACGCGCCCCGAGGGGCGTCTTGCCATGTGTCAACACTGGGTCTGATTGAGGGCCTTCTGGAGAGAGGCCCAAGCAAGACGCGCCCCGAGGAGCGTCTTGCCACATGTCAACAATGGGTCTTACGGAGGGCCTTCAGGAGAGAGGCCAAAGCAAGACGCGCCCTGAGGAGCGTATTGACACATGTCAACACTGGGTCTGACAGAGGGCCTCCATGAGAGAGGCCCAAGCAAGACGCGCCCCGAGGAGCGTCTTGCCACATGTCAACACTGGGTCTGACTGAGCGCCTCCAGGAGAGAGGTCCAAGCAAGACGCGCCCCGAGGAGTGTCTTGCCACGTGTCAACACTGGGTCTGACTGAGCGCCTCCAGGAGAGAGGCCCAAGCAAGAGGCGCCCCGAGGAGCGTCTTGCCACGTGTCACCACTGGGTCTGACTGAGCGCCTCCAGGAGAGAGACCCAAGCAAGACGCGCCCCGAGGAGCGTCTTGCCACATGTCAACAATGGGTCTTACTGAGGGCCTATAGGAGAGAAGCCCAAGCAAGACGCGCCCCGAGGAGCTTCTTGCCACATGTCAGCACTCGGTCTGACTGAGCGCCTCCAGGAGAGAAGCCCAAGCAAGACGTGCCCCGAGGAGCGTCTTGCCACATGTCAACAATGGGTCTGACTGAGCACCTCCAGGAGAGAGGTCCAAGCAAGAGGCGCCCCGAGGAGCGTCTTGCCACGTGTCAACACTGGGTCTGACTGAGAGCCTCCAGGAGAGAGGTCCAAGCAAGAGGCGCCCCGAGGAGCGTCTTGCCACGTGTCAACACTGGGTCTGACTGAGAGCCTCCATGAGAGAAGCCCCAGCAAGAGGCGCACCGAGGAGCGTCTTGCCTTATGTCAGCACTTGGTCTGACTGAGCGCCTCCAGGAAAGAGGCCCAAGCAAGACACGCCCCGAGGAGCGTCTTGCCACGTGTCACCACTGGGTCTGACTGAGCGCCTCCAGGAGAGAGGCCCAAGCAAGACGCGCCCCGAGGAGTGTCTTGCCACATGTCAGCACTCTGTCTGACTGAGCGCCTCCAGGAGAGAGGCCCAAGCAAGACGCGCCCCGAGGAGCATCTTGACACATGTCACTACTCGGTATGACTGAGCGCCTCCAGGAGAGAGGCCCAAGCAAGACGCACCCCGAGGAGCGTCTTGCCACATGTCAACAATGGGTCTGACTGAGGGCCTCCAGGAGAGAAGCCCAAGCAAGACGCGCCCCGAGGAGCTTCTTGCCACATGTCAACACTGGGTCTGACTGAGCGCCTCCAGGAGAGAGGCCCAAGCAAGATGCGCCCCGAGGAGCGTCTTGCCATGTGTCACCACTGGGTCTGACTGAGCGCCTCCAGGAGAGAGGCCCAAGCAAGACGCGCCCCGAGGAGCGTCTTGCCACGTGTCACCACTGGGTCTGATTGAGCGCCTCCAGGAGAGAGGCCCCAGCAAGACGCGCCCCGAGGAGCGTCTTGCCTTATGTCAGCACTCGGTCTGACTGAGCGCCTCCAGGAGAGAGGCCCAAGCAAGACGCGCCCCGAGGAGCGTCTTGCCTTATGTCAGCACTCGGTCTGACTGAGTGCCTCCATGAGAGAAGCCCCAGCAAGACGCGCCCCGAGGAGCTTCTTGCCACATGTCACTACTCGGTCTGACTGAGCGCCTCAAGGAGAGAGGCCCAAGCAAGACGTGCCCCGAGGAGCGTCTTGCCACATGTCAACACTGGGTCTGACTGAGCGCCTCCAGGAGAGAGGCCCAAGCAAGACACGCCCCGAGGAGCGTCTTGCCACATGTCAACACTGGGTCTGACTGAGCGCCTCCATGAGAGAGGCCCAAGCAAGATGCGCCCCGAGGAGCGTCTTGCCATGTGTCACCACTGGGTCTGACTGAGCGCCTCCAGGAGAGAGGCCCAAGCAAGACGCGCCCCGAGGAGCGTCTTGCCACGTGTCACCACTGGGTCTGATTGAGCGCCTCCAGGAGAGAGGCCCCAGCAAGACGCGCCCCGAGGAGCGTCTTGCCTTATGTCAGCACTCGGTCTGACTGAGCGCCTCCAGGAGAGAGGCCCAAGCAAGACGCGCCCCGAGGAGCGTCTTGCCTTATGTCAGCACTCGGTCTGACTGAGTGCCTCCATGAGAGAAGCCCCAGCAAGACGCGCCCCGAGGAGCTTCTTGCCACATGTCACTACTCGGTCTGACTGAGCGCCTCCAGGAGAGAGGCCCAAGAAAGACGCGCCCTGAGGAGCTTCTTGCCACGTGCCAACACTGGGTCTGACTGAGCGCCTCCAGGAGAGAGGCCCAAGCAAGACGCGCCCCGAGGAGCATCTTGCCACGTGTCAACACTGGGTCTGACTGAGCGCCTCCAGGAGAGAGGCCCAAGCAAGACGCGACCCGAGGAGCGTCTTGCCACATGTCAGCACTGGGTCTGTTTGAGTGCCTCCAGGAGAGAAGACCAAGCAAGACGCGCCCAGAGGAGCGTCTTGCCACGTGTCAACACTGGGTCTGACTGAGCGCCTCCAGGAGAGAGGCCCAAGCAAGACGCTCCCCGAGGAGCTTCTTGCCACGTGTCAACACTGGGTCTGATTGAGGGCCTTCTGGAGAGAGGCCCAGGCAAGACGCGCCCCGAGGAGCGTCTTGCCACATGTCAACAATGGGTCTTACGGAGGGCCTCCAGGAGACAGGCCAAAACAAGACGCGCCCCGAGGAGCGTCTTGACACATGTCAACACTGGGTCTGAAAGAGGGCCTCCATGAGAGAGGCCAAAGCAAGATGCGCCCCGAGGAGCGTCTTGCCACATGTCAACAATGGGTCTTACTGAGGGCCTAAAGGAGAGAAGCCCAAGCAAGACGCGCCCCGAGGAGCTTCTTGCCACATGTCTGCACTCGGTCTGACTGAGCGCCTCCAGGAGAGAGGCCAAAGCAAGACACGCCCCGAGGAGCGTCTTGCCACATGTCAACAATGGGTCTGACTGAGGGCCTCCAGGAGAGAAGCCCAAGCAAGATGCGCCCCGAGGAGCGTCTTGCCACATGTCAACAATGGGTCTTACTGAGGGCCTCCAGGAGAGAGGCCCAAGCAAGACGCGCCCCGAGGAGCGTCTTGCCACATGTCAACACTGGGTCTGACTGAGCGCCTCCAGGAGAGAGGTCCAAACAAGAGGCGCCCCGAGGAGCGTCTTGCCACGTCTCAACACTGGGTCTGACTAAGTGCCTCCATGAGAGAAGCCCCAGCAAGACGCGCCCCGAGGAGCGTCTTGCCACATGTCAGCACTTGGTCTGACTGAGCGCCTCCAGGAGAGAGGCCCAAGCAAGACGCACCCCGAGGAGCGTCTTGCCACATGTCAACAATGGGTCTGACTGAGGGCCTCCAGGAGAGAAGCCCAAGCAAGACGCGCCCCGAGGAGCGTCTTGCCACATGTCAGCACTCGGTCTGACTGAGCGCCTCCAGGAGAGAGGCCCAAGCAAGACGCGCCCCAACGAGCGTCTTGCCACGTGTCAACACTGGGTCTGACTGAGCGCCTCCAGGACAGAGGCCCAAGCAAGATGCGCCCCGAGGAGCGTCTTGCCACGTGTCACCACTGGGTCTGACTGAGCGCCTCCAGGAGAGAGGCCCGAGCAAGACGTGCCCCGAGGAGCGTCTTGCCACATGTCAACAATGGGTCTGACTGACGGCCTCCAGGAGAGAAGCCCAAGCAAGATACGCCCCAAGGAGCGTCTTGACACATGTCAACACTGGGTCTGACTGAGGGCCTCCATGAGAGAAGCCCAAGCAAGACGCGCCCCGAGGAGAGTCTTGCCACATGTCAACACTCGGTCTGACAGAGGGCATCCAGGAGAGAGGCCCAAGCAATACGAGCCCCGAGGAGCGTCTTGCCACATGTCACCACTGGGTCTGACTGAGCGCCTCCAGGAGAGAGGCTCAACCAAGACGCGCCCTGAGGAGCGTCTTGCCACATGCCAACACTGGGTCTGACTGAGCGCCTCCAGGAGAGAGGCCCAAGCAAGACGCGCCCCGAGGAGCGTCTTGCCACGTGTCAACACTGGGTCTGACTGAGCGCCTCCAGGAGAGAGGCCCAAGCAAGACGCGCCCCGAGAAGCGTCTTGCCACATGTCATCACTGGGTCTGTCTGAGCGCCTCCAGGAGAGAAGCCCAAGCAAGACGCGCCCCGAGGAGCGTCTTGCCACATGTCAACAATGGGTCTGACTGAGGGCCTCCAGGAGAGAAGCCCAAGCAAGACGCGCCCCGAGGAGCGTCTTACCACATGTCAACACTGGGTCTGACAGAGGGCCTCCAGGAGAGAGGCCCAAGCAAGACTCGCCCCGAGGAGTGTCTTGCCACATGTCACTACTCAGTCTGACTGAGCGCCTCCAGGAGAGAGGCCCAAGCAAGACGCGCCCCGAGGAGCGTCTTGCGACGTGTCAACACTGGGTCTGATTGAGGGCCTTCTGGAGAGAGGCCCAAGCAAGACGCGCCCCGAGGAGCGTCTTGCCACATGTCAACAATGGGTCTGACTGAGGGCCTCCAGGAGAGAAGCCCAAGAAAGACACGCCCCGAGGAGCGTCTTGCCACATGTCAACAATGGGTCTTACGGAGGGCCTCCAGGAGAGAGGCCAAAGCAAGACGCGCCCCGAGGAGCGTCTTGACACATGTCAACACTGGGTCTGACAGAGGGCCTCCATGAGAGAGGCCCAAGCAATACGCGCCCCAAGGAGCGTCTTGCCACATGTCAACACTGGGTCTGACTGAGCACCTCCAGGAGAGAGGTCCAAGCAAGACGCGCCCCGAGGAGTGTCTTGCCACGTGTCAACACTGGGTCTGACTGAGCGCCTCCAGGAGAGAGGCCCAAGCAAGACGCGCCCCGAGGAGCGTCTTGCCATGTGTCACCACTGGGTCTGACTGAGCGCCTCCAGGAGAGAGGCCCAAGCAAGACGCGCCCCGAGGAGCGTCTTGCCACATGTCAACAATGGGTCTTACTGAGGGCCTATAGGAGAGAAGCCCAAGCAAGACGCGCCCCGAGGAGCTTCTTGCCACATGTCAGCACTTGGTCTTACTGAGCGCCTCCAGGAGAGAGGCCAAAGCAAGACGCGCCCCGAGGAGCATCTTGCCACATGTCAACAATGGGTCTGACTGAGGGCCTCCAGGAGAGAAGCCCAAGCAAGACGCACCCCGAGGAGCGTCTTGCCACAAGTCAACAATGGGTCTTACTGAGGGCCTCCAGGATAGAGGCCAAAGCAAGACGCGCCCCGAGGAGCGTTTTGACACATGTCAACACTGGGTCTGACAGAGGGCCTCCATGAGAGAGGTCCAAGCAAGAGGCGCCCCGAGGAGCGTCTTACCACGTGTCAACACTGGGTCTGACTGAGTGCCTCCATGAGAGAAGCCCCAGCAAGACGCGCCCCGAGGAACGTCTTGCCACATGTCAGCACTTGGTCTGACTGAGCGCCTCAAGGAGAGAGGCCCAGGCAAGACGCGCCCCGAGGAGCATCTTGGGACATGTCAGCACTAGGTCTGACTGAGCGCCTCAAGGAGAGAGGCCCAAGCAAGACGCGCCCCGAGGAGCATCTTGGCACATGTCACTACTCGGTCTGACTGAGCGCCTCCAGGAGAGAGGCCCAAGCAAGACGCACCCCGAGGAGCGTCTTGCCACATGTCAACAATGGGTCTGACTGAGGGCCTCCAGGAGAGAAGCCCAAGCAAGACGCGCCCCGAGGAGCGTCTTGCCACTTGTCAACACTGGGTCTGACTGAGCGCCTCCAGGAGAGAGGCCCAAGCAAGACGCGCCCCGAGGAGCGTCTTGCCACGTGTCACAACTGGGTCTGATTGAGCGCCTCCAGGAGAGAGGCCCCAGCAAGACGCGCCCCGAGGAGCGTCTTGCCACGTGTCACCACTGGGTCTGATTGAGCGCCTCCAGGAGAGAGGCCCCAGCAAGACGCGCCCCGAGGAGCGTCTTGCCTTATGTCAGCACTCGGTCTGACTGAGCGCCTCCAGGAGAGAGGCCCAAGCAAGACGCGCCACAACGAGCGTCTTGCCACGTGTCAACACTGGGTCTGATTGAGCGCCTTCAGGAGAGAGGCCCAAGCAAGATGCGCCCCGAGGAGCGTCTTGCCACGTGTCACCACTGGGTCTGACTGAGCGCCTCCAGGAGAGAGGCCCAAGCAAGACGCGCCCCGAGGAGCGTCTTGCCACGTGTCACCACTGGGTCTGATTGAGCGCCTCCAGGAGAGAGGCCCCAGCAAGACGCGCCCCGAGGAGCGTCTTGCCACATGTCAACACTGGGTCTGACTGAGTGCCTCCATGAGAGAAGCCCCAGCAAGACGCGCCCCGAGGAGCTTCTTGCCACATGTCACTACTCGGTCTGACTGAGCGCCTCCAGGAGAGAGGCCCAAGCAAGACGTGCCCCGAGGAGCGTCTTGCCACATGTCAAAATTGGGTCTGACTGAGGGCCTCCAGGAGAGAAGCCCAAGCAAGACGCGCCCCGAGGAGCGTCTTGCCACATGTCAACACTGGGTCTGACTGAGCGCCTCCAGGAGAGAGGCCCAAGCAAGACACGCCCCGAGGAGCGTCTTGCCACATGTCAACACTGGGTCTGACTGAGGGCCTCCATGAGAGAAGCCCAAGCAAGACGCGCCCCGAGGAGAGTCTTGCCACATGTCAATACTCGGTCTGACAGAGGGCATCCAGGAGAGAGGCCCAAGCAATACGAGCCCCGAGGAGCGTCTTGCCACATGTCACCACTGGGTCTGACTGAGCGCCTCCAGGAGAGAGGCCCAACCAAGACGCGCCCTGAGGAGCGTCTTGCCACGTGCCAACACTGGGTCTGACTGAGCGCCTCCAGGAGAGAGGCCCAAGCAAGATGCGCCCCGAGGAGCGTCTTGCCACGTGTCAACACTGGGTCTGACTGAGCGCCTCCAGGAGAGAGGCCCAAGCAAGACGCGCCCCGAGGAGCGTTTTGCCACATGTCAACACTGGGTCTGTCTGAGCGCCTCCAGGAGAGAAGCCCAAGCAAGACGCGCCCCTAGGAGCGTCTTGCCACATGTCAACAATGGGTCTGACTGAGGGCCTCCAGGAGAGAAGCCCAAGCAAGACGCGCCCCAAGGAGCGTCTTACCACATGTCAACACTGGGTCTGACAGAGGGCCTCCAGGAGAGAGGCCCAAGCAAGACGCGCCCCGAGGAGTGTCTTGCCACATGTCACTACTCAGTCTGACTAGGCGCCTCCAGGAGAGAGGCCCAAGCAAGACGCGCCCCGAGGAGCGTCTTGCCACGTGTCAACACTGGGTCTGATTGAGGGCCTTCTGGAGAGAGGCCCAAGCAAGACGCGCCCCGAGGAGCGTCTTGCAACATTTCAACACTGGGTCTGACTGAGCGCCTCCAGGAGAGAGGTCCAAGCAAGATGCACCCCGAGTAGTGTCTTGCCACGTGTCAACACTGGGTCTGACTGAGCGCCTCCAGGAGAGAGGCCCAAGCAAGACGCGCCTCGAGGAGCGTCTTGCCACGTGTCACCACTGGGTCTGACTGAGCGCCTCCATGAGAGAAGCCCCAGCAAGACGCGCCCCGAGGAGCTTCTTGCCACATGTCACTACTCGGTCTGACTGAGCGGCTCCAGGAGAGAGGCCCAAGCAAGACGTGCCCCGAGGAGCGTCTTGCCACATGTCAACAATGGGTTTGACTGAGGGCCTCCAGGAGAGAACCCCAAGCAAGACACGCCCCGAGGAGCGTCTTGCCACATGTCAACACTGGGTCTGACTGAGGGCCTCCATGAGAGAAGCCCAAGCAAGACGCGCCCCGAGGAGAGTCTTGCCACATGTCAACACTCGGTCTGACAGAGGGCATCCAGGAGAGAGGCCCAAGCAATACGCGCCCCGAGGAGCGTCTTGCCACATGTCACCACTGGGTCTGACTGAGCGCCTCCAGGAGAGAGGCCCAACCAAGACGCGCCCTGAGGAGCGTCTTTGCCACATGCCAACACTGGGTCTGACTGAGCGCCTCCAGGAGAGAGGCCCAAGCAAGACGCGCCCCGAGGAGCGTCTTGCCACGTGTCAACACTGGGCCTGAATGAGCGCCTCCAGGAGAGAGGCCCAAGCAAGACGCGCCCCGAGGAGCGTTTTGCCACATGTCAACACTGGGTCTGTCTGAGCGCCTCCAGGAGAGAAGCCCAAGCAAGACGCGCCCCGAGGAGCATCTTGCCACATGTCAACAATGGGTCTGACTGAGGGCCTCCAGGAGAGAAGCCCAAGCAAGACGCGCCCCGAGGAGCGTCTTACTACATGTCAACACTGGGTCTGACAGAGGACCTCCAGGAGAGAAGCCCAAGAAAGACACGCCCCGAGGAGCGTCTTGCCACATGTCAACAATGGGTCTTACGGAGGGCCTCCAGGAGAGAGGCCAAAGCAAGACGCGCCCCGAGGAGCATCTTGCAACATGTCAACAATGGGTCTGACTGAGGGCCTCCAGGAGAGAAGCCCAAGCAAGACGCACCCCGAGGAGCGTCTTGCCACATGTCAACAATGGGTCTTACTGACGGCCTCCAGGATAGAGGCCAAAGCAAGACGCGCCCCGAGGAGCGTCTTGACACATGTCCACACTGGGTCTGAGAGAGGGCCTCCATGAGAGAGGCCCAGGCAAGACGCGCCCCGAGGAGCGTCTTGCCACATGTCAACACTGGGTCTGACTGAGCGCCTCCAGGAGAGAGGTCCAAGCAAGAGGCGCCCCGAGGAGCGTCTTACCACGTGTCAACACTGGGTCTGACTTAGTGCCTCCATGAGAGAAGCCCCAGCATGACGCGCCCCGAGGAGCGTCTTGCCACATGTCAGCACTTGGTCTGACTGAGCGCCTCAAGGAGAGAGGCCCAGGCAAGACGCGCCCCGAGGAGCATCTTGGGACATGTCACTACTCGGTCTGACTGAGCGCCTCCAGGAGAGAGGCCCAAGCAAGACGCACCCCGAGGAGCGTCTTGCCACATGCAAACAATGGGTCTGACTGAGGGCCTCCAGGAGAGAAGCCCAAGCAAGACGCGCCCCGAGGAGCGTCTTGCCACATGTCAACACTGGGTCTGACTGAGCACCTCCATGAGAGAAGCCCCAGCAAGACGCGCCCCGAGGAGCGTCTTGCCACATGTCAGCACTCGGTCTGACTGAGCGCCTCCAGGAGAGAGGCCCAAGCAAGACGCACCCCGAGGAGCGTCTTGCCACATGTCAACAATGGGTTTACTGAGGGCCTCCAGGAGAGAAGCCCAAGCAAGACGCGCCCCGAGGAGCGTCTTGCCACATGTCAACACTGGGACTGACTGAGCGCCTCCAGGAGAGAGGCCCAAGCAAGATGCGCCCCGAGGAGCGTCTTGCCACGTGTAACCACTGGGTCTGACTGAGCACCTCCAGGAGAGAGGCCCAAGCAAGACGCACCCCGAGGAGCGTCTTGCCACGTGTCACCACTGGGTCTGATTGAGCGCCTCCAGGAGAGAGGCCCCAGCAAGCCGCGCCCCGAGGAGCGTCTTGCCTTATGTCAGCACTCGGTCTGACTGAGCGCCTCCAGGAGAGAGGCCCAAGCAAGACGCGCCCCAACGAGCGTCTTGCCACGTGTCAACACTGGCTCTGACTGAGCGCCTTCAGGAGAGAGGCCCAAGCAAGCTGCGCCCCGAGGAGCGTCTTGCCACGTGTCACCACTGGGTCTGACTGAGCGCCTCCAGGAGAGAGGCCCAAGCAAGACGCGCCCCGAGGAGCGTCTTGCCACGTGTCACCACTGGGTCTGATTGAGCGCCTCCAGGAGAGAGGCCCCAGCAAGACGCGCCCCGAGGAGCGTCTTGCCACATGTCAAAACTGGGTCTGACTGAGTGCCTCCATGAGAGAAGCCCCAGCAAGACGCGCCCCGAGGAGCTTCTTGCCACATGTCACTACTCGGTCTGACTGAGCGCCTCCAGGAGAGAGGCGCAAGCAAGACGTGCCCCGAGGAGTGTCTTGCCACATGTCAACAATGGGTCTGACTGAGGGCCTCCAGGAGAGAAGCCCAAGCAAGACGCGCCCCGAGGAGCGTCTTGCCACATGTCAACACTGGGTCTGACTGAGCGCCTCCAGGAGAGAGGCCCAAGCAAGACACGCCCCGAGGAGCGTCTTGCCACATGTCAACACTGGGTCTGACTGAGGGCCTCCATGAGAGACGCCCAAGCAAGACGCGCCCCGAGGAGAGTCTTGCCACATGTCAATACTCGGTCTGACAGAGGGCATCCAGGAGAGAGGCCCAAGCAATACGCGCCCCGAGGAGCGTCTTGCCACATGTCACCACTGGGTCTGACTGAGCGCCTCCAGGAGAGAGGCCCAACCAAGACGCGCCCTGAGGAGCGTCTTGCCACGTGCCAACACTGGGTCTGACTGAGCGCCTCCAGGAGAGAGGCCCAAGCAAGACGCGCCCCGAGGAGCGTTTTGCCACATGTAAACACTGGGTCTGTCTGAGCGCCTCCAGGAGAGAAACCCAAGCAAGATGCGCCCCGAGGAGCGTCTTGCCACGTGTCAACACTGGGTCTGATTGAGGGCCTTCTGGAGAGAGGCCCAAGCAAAACGCGCCCCGAGGAGCGTCTTGCCACATGTCACTACTCAGTCTGACTGAGCGCCTCCAGGAGAGAGGCCCAAGCAAGATGCGCCCCGAGGAGCGTCTTGCCACGTGTCAACACTGGGTCTGATTGAGGGCCTTCTGGAGAGAGGCCCAAGCAAAACGCGCCCCGAGGAGCGTCTTGCCACATGTCAACAATGGGTCTGACTGAAGGCCTCCAGGAGAGAAGCCCAAGCAAGACGCGCCCCGAAGAGCGTCTTCCCACATGTCAACAATGGGTCTTACGGTGGGCCTCCAGGAGAGAGGCCAAAGCAAGACGCGCCCCGAGGAGCGTCTTGACACATGTCAACAATGGGTCTGACAGAGGGCCTCCATGAGAGAGTCCCAAGCAAGACGCGCCCCGAGGAGCGTCTTGCAACATGTCAACACTGGGTCTGACTGAGCGCCTCCAGGAGAGAGGTCCAAGCAAGATGTGCCCCGAGTAGTGTCTTGCCACGTGTCAACACTGGGTCTGACTGAGCGCCTCCAGGAGAGAGGCCCAAGCAAGACGCGCCTCGAGGAGCGTCTTGCCACGTGTCACCACTGGGTCTGACTGAGCGCCTCCATGAGAGAGGCCCAAGCAAGACACGCCCCGAGGAGCGTCTTGCCACATGTCAACACTGGGTCTGACTGAGGGCCTCCATGAGAGAAGCCCAAGCAAGACGCGCCCCGAGGAGAGTCTTGCCACATGTCAATACTCGGTCTGACAGAGGGCATCCAGGAGAGAGGCCCAAGCAATACGCGCCCCGAGGAGCGTCTTGCCACATGTCACCACTGGGTCTGACTGAGCGCCTCCAGGAGAGAGGCCCAACCAAGACGCGCCCTGAGGAGCGTCTTGCCACGTGCCAACACTGGGTCTGACTGAGCGCCTCCAGGAGAGAGGCCCAAGCAAGATGCGCCCCGAGGAGCGTCTTGCCACGTGTCAACACTGGGTCTGACTGAGCGCCTCCAGGAGAGAGGCCCAAGCAAGACGCGCCCCGAGGAGCGTTTTGCCACATGTCAACACTGGGTCTGTCTGAGCGCCTCCAGGAGAGAAGCCCAAGCAAGACGCGCCCCTAGGAGCGTCTTGCCACATGTCAACAATGGGTCTGACTGAGGGCCTCCAGGAGAGAAGCCCAAGCAAGACGCGCCCCAAGGAGCGTCTTACCACATGTCAACACTGGGTCTGACAGAGGGCCTCCAGGAGAGAGGCCCAAGCAAGACGCGCCCCGAGGAGTGTCTTGCCACATGTCACTACTCAGTCTGACTAGGCGCCTCCAGGAGAGAGGCCCAAGCAAGACGCGCCCCGAGGAGCGTCTTGCCACGTGTCAACACTGGGTCTGATTGAGGGCCTTCTGGAGAGAGGCCCAAGCAAGACGCGCCCCGAGGAGCGTCTTGCCACATGTCAACAATGGGTCTTACGGTGGGCCTCCAGGAGAGAGGCCAAAGCAAGACGCGCCCCGAGGAGCGTCTTGACACATGTCAACACTGGGTCTGACAGAGGGCCTCCATGAGAGAGGCCCAAGCAAGACGCGCCCCGAGGAGCGTCTTGCAACATTTCAACACTGGGTCTGACTGAGCGCCTCCAGGAGAGAGGTCCAAGCAAGATGCGCCCCGAGTAGTGTCTTGCCACGTGTCAACACTGGGTCTGACTGAGCGCCTCCAGGAGAGAGGCCCAAGCAAGACGCGCCTCGAGGAGCGTCTTGCCACGTGTCACCACTGGGTCTGACTGAGCGCCTCCATGAGAGAAGCCCCAGCAAGACGCGCCCCGAGGAGCTTCTTGCCACATGTCACTACTCGGTCTGACTGAGCGGCTCCAGGAGAGAGGCCCAAGCAAGACGTGCCCCGAGGAGCGTCTTGCCACATGTCAACAATGGGTTTGACTGAGGGCCTCCAGGAGAGAACCCCAAGCAAGACACGCCCCGAGGAGCGTCTTGCCACATGTCAACACTGGGTCTGACTGAGGGCCTCCATGAGAGAAGCCCAAGCAAGACGCGCCCCGAGGAGAGTCTTGCCACATGTCAACACTCGGTCTGACAGAGGGCATCCAGGAGAGAGGCCCAAGCAATACGCGCCCCGAGGAGCGTCTTGCCACATGTCACCACTGGGTCTGACTGAGCGCCTCCAGGAGAGAGGCCCAACCAAGACGCGCCCTGAGGAGCGTCTTTGCCACATGCCAACACTGGGTCTGACTGAGCGCCTCCAGGAGAGAGGCCCAAGCAAGACGCGCCCCGAGGAGCGTCTTGCCACGTGTCAACACTGGGCCTGAATGAGCGCCTCCAGGAGAGAGGCCCAAGCAAGACGCGCCCCGAGGAGCGTTTTGCCACATGTCAACACTGGGTCTGTCTGAGCGCCTCCAGGAGAGAAGCCCAAGCAAGACGCGCCCCGAGGAGCATCTTGCCACATGTCAACAATGGGTCTGACTGAGGGCCTCCAGGAGAGAAGCCCAAGCAAGACGCGCCCCGAGGAGCGTCTTACTACATGTCAACACTGGGTCTGACAGAGGACCTCCAGGAGAGAAGCCCAAGAAAGACACGCCCCGAGGAGCGTCTTGCCACAGGTCAACAATGGGTCTTACGGAGGGCCTCCAGGAGAGAGGCCAAAGCAAGACGCGCCCCGAGGAGCGTCTTGCCACATGTCAACAATGGGTCTGACTGAGGGCCTCCAGGAGAGAAGCCCAAGCAAGACGCACCCCGAGGAGCGTCTTGCCGCATGTCAACAATGGGTCTTACTGACGGCCTCCAGGATAGAGGCCAAAGCAAGACGCGCCCCGAGGAGCGTCTTGACACATGTCCACACTGGGTCTGAGAGAGGGCCTCCATGAGAGAGGCCCAAGCAAGACGCGCCCCGAGGAGCGTCTTGCCACATGTCAACACTGGGTCTGACTGAGCGCCTCCAGGAGAGAGGTCCAAGCAAGAGGCGCCCCGAGGAGCGTCTTACCACGTGTCAACACTGGGTCTGACTTAGTGCCTCCATGAGAGAAGCCCCAGCATGACGCGCCCCGAGGAGCGTCTTGCCACATGTCAGCACTTGGTCTGACTGAGCGCCTCAAGGAGAGAGGCCCAGGCAAGACGCGCCCCGAGGAGCATCTTGGGACATGTCACTACTCGGTCTGACTGAGCGCCTCCAGGAGAGAGGCCCAAGCAAGACGCACCCCGAGGAGCGTCTTGCCACATGCAAACAATGGGTCTGACTGAGGGCCTCCAGGAGAGAAGCCCAAGCAAGACGCGCCCCGAGGAGCGTCTTGCCACATGTCAACACTGGGTCTGACTGAGCACCTCCATGAGAGAAGCCCCAGCAAGACGCGCCCCGAGGAGCGTCTTGCCACATGTCAGCACTCGGTCTGACTGAGCGCCTCCAGGAGAGAGGCCCAAGCAAGACGCACCCCGAGGAGCGTCTTGCCACATGTCAACAATGGGTTTACTGAGGGCCTCCAGGAGAGAAGCCCAAGCAAGACGCGCCCCGAGGAGCGTCTTGCCACATGTCAACACTGGGACTGACTGAGCGCCTCCAGGAGAGAGGCCCAAGCAAGATGCGCCCCGAGGAGCGTCTTGCCACGTGTAACCACTGGGTCTGACTGAGCGCCTCCAGGAGAGAGGCCCAAGCAAGACGCGCCCCGAGGAGCGTCTTGCCACGTGTCACCACTGGGTCTGATTGAGCGCCTCCAGGAGAGAGGCCCCAGCAAGACGCGCCCCGAGGAGCGTCTTGCCTTATGTCAGCACTCGGTCTGACTGAGCGCCTCCAGGAGAGAGGCCCAAGCAAGACGCGCCCCAACGAGCGTCTTGCCACGTGTCAACACTGGCTCTGACTGAGCGCCTTCAGGAGAGAGGCCCAAGCAAGCTGCGCCCCGAGGAGCGTCTTGCCACGTGTCACCACTGGGTCTGACTGAGCGCCTCCAGGAGAGAGGCCCAAGCAAGACGCGCCCCGAGGAGCGTCTTGCCACGTGTCACCACTGGGTCTGATTGAGCGCCTCCAGGAGAGAGGCCCCAGCAAGACGCGCCCCGAGGAGCGTCTTGCCACATGTCAAAACTGGGTCTGACTGAGTGCCTCCATGAGAGAAGCACCAGCAAGACGCGCCCCGAGGAGCTTCTTGCCACATGTCACTACTCGGTCTGACTGAGCGCCTCCAGGAGAGAGGCGCAAGCAAGACGTGCCCCGAGGAGCGTCTTGCCACATGTCAACAATGGGTCTGACTGAGGGCCTCCAGGAGAGAAGCCCAAGCAAGACGCGCCCCGAGGAGCGTCTTGACACATGTCACCACTGGGTCTGACTGAGCGCCTCCAGGAGAAAGGCCCAACCAAGACGCGCCCTGAGGAGCGTCTTGCCACGTGCCAACACTGGGTCTGACTGAGCGCCTCCAGGAGAGAGGCCCAAGCAAGACGCGCCCCGAGGAGCGTCTTGCCACGTGTCAACACTCGGTCTGACTGAGCGCCTCCAGGAGAGAGGCCCAAGCAAGACGCACCCCGAGGAGCGTCTTGCCACATGTCAACAATGGGTTTACTGAGGGCCTCCAGGAGAGAAGCCCAAGCAAGACGCGCCCCGAGGAGCATCTTGCCACATGTCAACACTGGGACTGACTGAGCGCCTCCAGGAGAGAGGTCCAAGCAAGATGCGCCCCGAGGAGCGTCTTGCCACGTGTAACCACTGGGTCTGACTGAGCGCCTCCAGGAGAGAGGCCCAAGCAAGACGCGCCCCGAGGAGCGTCTTGCCACGTGTCACCACTGGGTCTGATTGAGCGCCTCCAGGAGAGAGGCCCCAGCAAGACGCGCCCCGAGGAGCGTCTTGCCTTATGTCAGCACTCGGTCTGACTGAGCGCCTCCAGGAGAGAGGCCCAAGCAAGACGCGCCCCAACGAGCGTCTTGCCACGTGTCAACACTGGCTCTGACTGAGCGCCTTCAGGAGAGAGGCCCAAGCAAGCTGCGCCCCGAGGAGCGTCTTGCCACGTGTCACCACTGGGTCTGACTGAGCGCCTCCAGGAGAGAGGCCCAAGCAAGACGCGCCCCGAGGAGCGTCTTGCCACGTGTCACCACTGGGTCTGATTGAGCGCCTCCAGGAGAGAGGCCCCAGCAAGACGCGCCCCGAGGAGCGTCTTGCCACATGTCAAAACTGGGTCTGACTGAGTGCCTCCATGAGAGAAGCCCCAGCAAGACGCGCCCCGAGGAGCTTCTTGCCACATGTCACTACTCGGTCTGACTGAGCGCCTCCAGGAGAGAGGCGCAAGCAAGACGTGCCCCGAGGAGCGTCTTGCCACATGTCAACAATGGGTCTGACTGAGGGCCTCCAGGAGAGAAGCCCAAGCAAGACGCGCCCCGAGGAGCGTCTTGACACATGTCAACACTGGGTCTGACTGAGCGCCTCCAGGAGAGAGGCCCAAGCAAGACACGCCCCGAGGAGCGTCTTGCCACATGTCAACACTGGGTCTGACTGAGGGCCTCCATGAGAGAAGCCCAAGCAAGACGCGCCCCGAGGAGAGTCTTGCCACATGTCAATACTCGGTCTGACAGAGGGCATCCAGGAGAGAGGCCCAAGCAATACGCGCCCCGAGGAGCGTCTTGCCACATGTCACCACTGGGTCTGACTGAGCGCCTCCAGGAGAAAGGCCCAACCAAGACGCGCCCTGAGGAGCGTCTTGCCACGTGCCAACACTGGGTCTGACTGAGCGCCTCCAGGAGAGAGGCCCAAGCAAGACGCGCCCCGAGGAGCTTCTTGCCACGTGTCAACACTGGGTCTGACTGAGCGCCTCCAGGAGAGAGGCCCAAGCAAGACGCGCCCCGAGGAGCGTTTTGCCACATGTAAACACTGGGTCTGTCTGAGCGCCTCCAGGAGAGAAACCCAAGCAAGACGCTCCCCGAGGAGCGTCTTGCCACATGTCAACAATGGGTCTGACTGAGGGCCTCCAGGAGAGAAGCCCAAGCAAGACGCACCCCGAGGAGCGTCTTACCACATGTCAACACTGGGTCTGACAGAGGGCCTCCAGGAGAGAGGCCCAAGCAAGACGCGCCCCGAGGAGTGTCTTGCCACATGTCACTACTCAGTCTGACTGAGCGCCTCCAGGAGAGAGGCCCAAGCAAGATGCGCCCCGAGGAGCGTCTTGCCACGTGTCAACACTGGGTCTGATTGAGGGCCTTCTGGAGAGAGGCCCAAGCAAAACGCGCCCCGAGGAGCGTCTTGCCACATGTCAACAATGGGTCTGACTGAAGGCCTCCAGGAGAGAAGCCCAAGCAAGACGCGCCCCGAGGAGCGTCTTGCCACATGTCAACAATGGGTCTTACGGTGGGCCTCCAGGAGAGAGGCCAAAGCAAGACGGGCCCCGAGGAGCGTCTTGACACATGTCAACAATGGGTCTGACAGAGGGCCTCCATGAGAGAGGCCCAAGCAAGACGCGCCCTGAGGAGCGTCTTGCAACATGTCAACACTGGGTCTGACTGAGCGCCTCCAGGAGAGAGGTCCAAGCAAGATGCGCCCCGAGGAGTGTCTTGCCACGTGTCAACACTGGGTCTGACTGAGCGCCTCCAGGAGAGAGGCCCAAGCAAGACGCGCCCCGAGGAGCGTCTTGCCACGTGTCACCACTGGGTCTGACTGAGCGCCTCCATGAGAGAAGCCCCAGCAAGACGCGCCCCGAGGAGCTTCTTTTCACATGTCACTACTCGGTCTGACTGAGCGCCTCCAGGAGAGAGGCCCAAGCAAGACGTGCCCCGAGGAGCGTCTTGCCACATGTCAACAATGGGTCTGACTGAGGGCCTCCAGGAGAGAACCCCAAGCAAGACGCGCCCCGAGGAGCGTCTTGCCACATGTTAACACTGGGTCTGACTGAGCGCCTCCAGGAAAGAGGCCCAAGCAAGACACGCCCCGAGGAGCGTCTTGCCACATGTCAACACTGGGTCTGACTGAGGGCCTCCATGAGAGAAGCCCAAGCAAGACGCGCCCCGAGGAGCGTCTTGCGACGTGTCAACACTCGGTCTGACAGAGGGCATCCAGGAGAGAGGCCCAAGCAAGACGCGCCCCGAGGAGCGTCTTGCCACATGTCAACAATGGGTCTGACTGAGGGCCTCCAGGAGAGAGGCCCAAGAAAGACACGCCCCGAGGAGCGTCTTGCCACGTGTCAACACTGGGCCTGACTGAGCGCCTCCAGGAGAGAGGCCCAAGCAATACGCGCCCCGAGGAGCGTCTTGCCACATGTCAACACTGGGTCTGACTGAGCGCCTCCAGGAGAGAGGCCCAAGCAAGACACGCCCCGAGGAGCGTCTTGCCACATGTCAACACTGGGTCTGACTGAGGGCCTCCATGAGAGAAGCCCAAGCAAGACGCGCCCCGAGGAGAGTCTTGCCACATGTCAATACTCGGTCTGACAGAGGGCATCCAGGAGAGAGGCCCAAGCAATACGCGCCCCGAGGAGCGTCTTGCCACATGTCACCACTGGGTCTGACTGAGCGCCTCCAGGAGAGAGGCCCAACCAAGACGCGCCCTGAGGAGCGTCTTGCCACGTGCCAACACTGGGTCTGACTGAGCGCCTCCAGGAGAGAGGCGCAAGCAAGACGTGCCCCGAGGAGCGTCTTGCCACATGTCAACAATGGGTCTGACTGAGGGCCTCCAGGAGAGAAGCCCAAGCAAGACGCGCCCCGAGGAGCGTCTTGCCACGTGTCAACACTGGGTCTGATTGAGGGCCTTCTGGAGAGAGGCCCAAGCAAGACGCGCCTCGAGGAGCGTCTTGCCACATGTCAACAATGGGTCTGACTGAGGGCCTCCAGGAGAGAAGCCCAAGCAAGACGCGCCCCGAGGAGCGTCTTGCCACATGTCAACACTGGGTCTGACAGAGGGCCTACAGGAGAGAGGCCCAAGCAAGACTCGCCCCGAGGAGTGTCTTGCCACATGTCACTACTCAGTCTGACTGAGCGCCTCCAGGAGAGAGGCCCAAGCAAGACGCGCCCCGAGGAGCGTCTTGCGACGTGTCAACACTGGGTCTGATTGAGGGCCTTCTGGAGAGAGGCCCAAGCAAGACGCGCCCCGAGGAGCGTCTTGCCACATGTCAACAATGGGTCTGACTGAGGGCCTCCAGGAGAGAAGCCCAAGAAAGACACGCCCCGAGGAGCGTCTTGCCACATGTCAACAATGGGTCTGACTGAGGGCCTCCAGGAGAGAAGCCCAAGCAATACGCGCCCCGAGGAGCGTCTTGCCACATGTCAACACTGGGTCTGACTGAGCGCCTCCAGGAGAGAGGCCCAAGCAAGACACGCCCCGAGGAGCGTCTTGCCACATGTCAACACTGGGTCTGACTGAGGGCCTCCATGAGAGAAGCCCAAGCAAGACGCGCCCCGAGGAGAGTCTTGCCACATGTCAATACTCGGTCTGACAGAGGGCATCCAGGAGAGAGGCCCAAGCAATACGCGCCCCGAGGAGCGTCTTGCCACATGTCACCACTGGGTCTGACTGAGCGCCTCCAGGAGAGAGGCCCAACCAAGACGCGCCCTGAGGAGCGTCTTGCCACGTGCCAACACTGGGTCTGACTGAGCGCCTCCAGGAGAGAGGCGCAAGCAAGACGTGCCCCGAGGAGCGTCTTGCCACATGTCAACAATGGGTCTGACTGAGGGCCTCCAGGAGAGAAGCCCAAGCAAGACGCGCCCCGAGGAGCGTCTTGACACATGTCAACACTGGGTCTGACTGAGCGCCTCCAGGAGAGAGGCCCAAGCAAGACACGCCCCGAGGAGCGTCTTGCCACATGTCAACACTGGGTCTGACTGAGGGCCTCCATGAGAGAAGCCCAAGCAAGACGCGCCCCGAGGAGAGTCTTGCCACATGTCAATACTCGGTCTGACAGAGGGCATCCAGGAGAGAGGCCCAAGCAATACGCGCCCCGAGGAGCGTCTTGCCACATGTCACCACTGGGTCTGACTGAGCGCCTCCAGGAGAAAGGCCCAACCAAGACGCGCCCTGAGGAGCGTCTTGCCACGTGCCAACACTGGGTCTGACTGAGCGCCTCCAGGAGAGAGGCCCAAGCAAGACGCGCCCCGAGGAGCGTCTTGCCACGTGTCAACACTCGGTCTGACTGAGCGCCTCCAGGAGAGAGGCCCAAGCAAGACGCACCCCGAGGAGCGTCTTGCCACATGTCAACAATGGGTTTACTGAGGGCCTCCAGGAGAGAAGCCCAAGCAAGACGCGCCCCGAGGAGCATCTTGCCACATGTCAACACTGGGACTGACTGAGCGCCTCCAGGAGAGAGGTCCAAGCAAGATGCGCCCCGAGGAGCGTCTTGCCACGTGTAACCACTGGGTCTGACTGAGCGCCTCCAGGAGAGAGGCCCAAGCAAGACGCGCCCCGAGGAGCGTCTTGCCACGTGTCACCACTGGGTCTGATTGAGCGCCTCCAGGAGAGAGGCCCCAGCAAGACGCGCCCCGAGGAGCGTCTTGCCTTATGTCAGCACTCGGTCTGACTGAGCGCCTCCAGGAGAGAGGCCCAAGCAAGACGCGCCCCAACGAGCGTCTTGCCACGTGTCAACACTGGCTCTGACTGAGCGCCTTCAGGAGAGAGGCCCAAGCAAGCTGCGCCCCGAGGAGCGTCTTGCCACGTGTCACCACTGGGTCTGACTGAGCGCCTCCAGGAGAGAGGCCCAAGCAAGACGCGCCCCGAGGAGCGTCTTGCCATATGTCAAAACTGGGTCTGACTGAGTGCCTCCATGAGAGAAGCCCCAGCAAGACGCGCCCCGAGGAGCTTCTTGCCACATGTCACTACTCGGTCTGACTGAGCGCCTCCAGGAGAGAGGCGCAAGCAAGACGTGCCCCGAGGAGCGTCTTGCCACATGTCAACAATGGGTCTGACTGAGGGCCTCCAGGAGAGAAGCCCAAGCAAGACGCGCCCCGAGGAGCGTCTTGACACATGTCAACACTGGGTCTGACTGAGCGCCTCCAGGAGAGAGGCCCAAGCAAGACACGCCCCGAGGAGCGTCTTGCCACATGTCAACACTGGGTCTGACTGAGGGCCTCCATGAGAGAAGCCCAAGCAAGACGCGCCCCGAGGAGAGTCTTGCCACATGTCAATACTCGGTCTGACAGAGGGCATCCAGGAGAGAAGCCCAAGCAATACGCGCCCCGAGGAGCGTCTTGCCACATGTCACCACTGGGTCTGACTGAGCGCCTCCAGGAGAAAGGCCCAACCAAGACGCGCCCTGAGGAGCGTCTTGCCACGTGCCAACACTGGGTCTGACTGAGCGCCTCCAGGAGAGAGGCCCAAGCAAGACGCGCCCCGAGGAGCTTCTTGCCACGTGTCAACACTGGGTCTGACTGAGCGCCTCCAGGAGAGAAGCCCAAGCAAGACGCACCCCGAGGAGCGTCTTGCCACGTGTCAACACTCGGTCTGACTGAGCGCCTCCAGGAGAGAGGCCCAAGCAAGACGCACCCCGAGGAGCGTCTTGCCACATGTCAACAATGGGTTTACTGAGGGCCTCCAGGAGAGAAGCCCAAGCAAGACGCGCCCCGAGGAGCATCTTGCCACATGTCAACACTGGGACTGACTGAGCGCCTCCAGGAGAGAGGTCCAAGCAAGATGCGCCCCGAGGAGCATCTTGCCACGTGTAACCACTGGGTCTGACTGAGCGCCTCCAGGAGAGAGGCCCAAGCAAGACGCGCCCCGAGGAGCGTCTTGCCACGTGTCACCACTGGGTCTGATTGAGCGCCTCCAGGAGAGAGGCCCCAGCAAGACGCGCCCCGAGGAGCGTCTTGCCTTATGTCAGCACTCGGTCTGACTGAGCGCCTCCAGGAGAGAGGCCCAAGCAAGACGCGCCCCAACGAGCGTCTTGCCACGTGTCAACACTGGCTCTGACTGAGCGCCTTCAGGAGAGAGGCCCAAGCAAGCTGCGCCCCGAGGAGCGTCTTGCCACGTGTCACCACTGGGTCTGACTGAGCGCCTCCAGGAGAGAGGCCCAAGCAAGACGCGCCCCGAGGAGCGTCTTGCCACGTGTCACCACTGGGTCTGATTGAGCGCCTCCAGGAGAGAGGCCCCAGCAAGACGCGCCCCGAGGAGCGTCTTGCCACATGTCAAAACTGGGTCTGACTGAGTGCCTCCATGAGAGAAGCCCCAGCAAGACGCGCCCCGAGGAGCTTCTTGCCACATGTCACTACTCGGTCTGACTGAGCGCCTCCAGGAGAGAGGCGCAAGCAAGACGTGCCCCGAGGAGCGTCTTGCCACATGTCAACAATGGGTCTGACTGAGGGCCTCCAGGAGAGAAGCCCAAGCAAGACGCGCCCCGAGGAGCGTCTTGACACATGTCAACACTGGGTCTGACTGAGCGCCTCCAGGAGAGAGGCCCAAGCAAGACACGCCCCGAGGAGCGTCTTGCCACATGTCAACACTGGGTCTGACTGAGGGCCTCCATGAGAGAAGCCCAAGCAAGACGCGCCCCGAGGAGAGTCTTGCCACATGTCAATACTCGGTCTGACAGAGGGCATCCAGGAGAGAGGCCCAAGCAATACGCGCCCCGAGGAGCGTCTTGCCACATGTCACCACTGGGTCTGACTGAGCGCCTCCAGGAGAAAGGCCCAACCAAGACGCGCCCTGAGGAGCGTCTTGCCACGTGCCAACACTGGGTCTGACTGAGCGCCTCCAGGAGAGAGGCCCAAGCAAGACGCGCCCCGAGGAGCTTCTTGCCACGTGTCAACACTGGGTCTGACTGAGCGCCTCCAGGAGAGAGGCCCAAGCAAGACGCGCCCCGAGGAGCGTTTTGCCACATGTAAACACTGGGTCTGTCTGAGCGCCTCCAGGAGAGAAACCCAAGCAAGACGCTCCCCGAGGAGCGTCTTGCCACATGTCAACAATGGGTCTGACTGAGGGCCTCCAGGAGAGAAGCCCAAGCAAGACGCACCCCGAGGAGCGTCTTACCACATGTCAACACTGGGTCTGACAGAGGGCCTCCAGGAGAGAGGCCCAAGCAAGACGCGCCCCGAGGAGTGTCTTGCCACATGTCACTACTCAGTCTGACTGAGCGCCTCCAGGAGAGAGGCCCAAGCAAGATGCGCCCCGAGGAGCGTCTTGCCACGTGTCAACACTGGGTCTGATTGAGGGCCTTCTGGAGAGAGGCCCAAGCAAAACGCGCCCCGAGGAGCGTCTTGCCACATGTCAACAATGGGTCTGACTGAAGGCCTCCAGGAGAGAAGCCCAAGCAAGACGCGCCCCGAGGAGCGTCATGCCACATGTCAACAATGGGTCTTACGGTGGGCCTCCAGGAGAGAGGCCAAAGCAAGACGCGCCCCGAGGAGCGTCTTGACACATGTCAACAATGGGTCTGACAGAGGGCCTCCATGAGAGAGGCCCAAGCAAGACGCGCCCTGAGGAGCGTCTTGCAACATGTCAACACTGGGTCTGACTGAGCGCCTCCAGGAGAGAGGTCCAAGCAAGATGCGCCCCGAGGAGTGTCTTGCCACGTGTCAACACTGGGTCTGACTGAGCGCCTCCAGGAGAGAGGCCCAAGCAAGACGCGCCCCGAGGAGCGTCTTGCCACGTGTCACCACTGGGTCTGACTGAGCGCCTCCATGAGAGAAGCCCCAGCAAGACGCGCCCCGAGGAGCTTCTTTTCACATGTCACTACTCGGTCTGACTGAGCGCCTCCAGGAGAGAGGCCCAAGCAAGACGTGCCCCGAGGAGCGTCTTGCCACATGTCAACAATGGGTCTGACTGAGGGCCTCCAGGAGAGAACCCCAAGCAAGACGCGCCCCGAGGAGCGTCTTGCCACATGTCAAAACTGGGTCTGACTGAGTGCCTCCATGAGAGAAGCCCCAGCAAGACGCGCCCCGAGGAGCTTCTTGCCACATGTCACTACTCGGTCTGACTGAGCGCCTCCAGGAGAGAGGCGCAAGCAAGACGTGCCCCGAGGAGCGTCTTGCCACATGTCAACAATGGGTCTGACTGAGGGCCTCCAGGAGAGAAGCCCAAGCAAGACGCGCCCCGAGGAGCGTCTTGACACATGTCAACACTGGGTCTGACTGAGCGCCTCCAGGAGAGAGGCCCAAGCAAGACACGCCCCGAGGAGCGTCTTCCCACATGTCAACACTGGGTCTGACTGAGGGCCTCCATGAGAGAAGCCCAAGCAAGACGCGCCCCGAGGAGAGTCTTGCCACATGTCAATACTCGGTCTGACAGAGGGCATCCAGGAGAGAGGCCCAAGCAATACGCGCCCCGAGGAGCGTCTTGCCACATGTCACCACTGGGTCTGACTGAGCGCCTCCAGGAGAAAGGCCCAACCAAGACGCGCCCTGAGGAGCGTCTTGCCACGTGCCAACACTGGGTCTGACTGAGCGCCTCCAGGAGAGAGGCCCAAGCAAGACGCGCCCCGAGGAGCTTCTTGCCACGTGTCAACACTGGGTCTGACTGAGCGCCTCCAGGAGAGAGGCCCAAGCAAGACGCGCCCCGAGGAGCGTTTTGCCACATGTAAACACTGGGTCTGTCTGAGCGCCTCCAGGAGAGAAACCCAAGCAAGACGCTCCCCGAGGAGCGTCTTGCCACATGTCAACAATGGGTCTGACTGAGGGCCTCCAGGAGAGAAGCCCAAGCAAGACGCACCCCGAGGAGAGTCTTACCACATGTCAACACTGGGTCTGACAGAGGGCCTCCAGGAGAGAGGCCCAAGCAAGACGCGCCCCGAGGAGTGTCTTGCCACATGTCACTACTCAGTCTGACTGAGCGCCTCCAGGAGAGAGGCCCAAGCAAGATGCGCCCCGAGGAGCGTCTTGCCACGTGTCAACACTGGGTCTGATTGAGGGCCTTCTGGAGAGAGGCCCAAGCAAAACGCGCCCCGAGGAGCGTCTTGCCACATGTCAACAATGGGTCTGACTGAAGGCCTCCAGGAGAGAAGCCCAAGCAAGACGCGCCCCGAGGAGCGTCATGCCACATGTCAACAATGGGTCTTACGGTGGGCCTCCAGGAGAGAGGCCAAAGCAAGACGCGCCCCGAGGAGCGTCTTGACACATGTCAACAATGGGTCTGACAGAGGGCCTCCATGAGAGAGGCCCAAGCAAGACGCGCCCTGAGGAGCGTCTTGCAACATGTCAACACTGGGTCTGACTGAGCGCCTCCAGGAGAGAGGTCCAAGCAAGATGCGCCCCGAGGAGTGTCTTGCCACGTGTCAACACTGGGTCTGACTGAGCGCCTCCAGGAGAGAGGCCCAAGCAAGACGCGCCCCGAGGAGCGTCTTGCCACGTGTCACCACTGGGTCTGACTGAGCGCCTCCATGAGAGAAGCCCCAGCAAGACGCGCCCCGAGGAGCTTCTTTTCACATGTCACTACTCGGTCTGACTGAGCGCCTCCAGGAGAGAGGCCCAAGCAAGACGTGCCCCGAGGAGCGTCTTGCCACATGTCAACAATGGGTCTGACTGAGGGCCTCCAGGAGAGAACCCCAAGCAAGACGCGCCCCGAGGAGCGTCTTGCCACATGTCAACACTGGGTCTGACTGAGCGCCTCCAGGAAAGAGGCCCAAGCAAGACACGCCCCGAGGAGCGTCTTGCCACATGTCAACACTGGGTCTGACTGAGGGCCTCCATGAGAGAAGCCCAAGCAAGACGCGCCCCGAGGAGAGTCTTGCCACATGTCAACACTCGGTCTGACAGAGGGCATCCAGGAGAGAGGCCCAAGCAATACGCGCACTGAGGAGCGTCTTGCCACATGCCAACACTGGGTCTGACTGAGCGCCTCCAGGAGAGAGGCCCAAGCAAGACGCGCCCCGAGGAGCGTCTTGCCACGTGTCAACACTGGGCCTGACTGAGCGCCTCCAGGAGAGAGGCCCAAGCAAGACGCGCCCCGAGGAGCGTTTTGCCACATGTCAACACTGGGTCTGTCTGAGCGCCTCCAGGAGAGAAGCCCAAGCAAGACGCGCCCCGAGGAGCATCTTGCCACATGTCAACAATGGGTCTGACTGAGGGCCTCCAGGAGAGAAGCCCAAGCAAGACGCGCCCCGAGGAGCGTCTTACCACATGTCAACACTGGGTCTGACAGAGGGCCTCCAGGAGAGAGGCCCAAGCAAGACGCGTCCCGAGGAGTGTCTTGCCACATGTCACTACTCAGTCTGACTGAGCGCCTCCAGGAGAGAGGCCCAAGCAAGATGCGCCCCGAGGAGCGTCTTGCCACGTGTCAACACTGGGTCTGATTGAGGGCCTTCTGGAGAGAGGCCCAAGCAAGACGCGCCTCGAGGAGCGTCTTGCCACATGTCAACAATGGGTCTGACTGAGGGCCTCCAGGAGAGAAGCCCAAGCAAGACGCGCCCCGAGGAGCGTCTTGCCACATGTCAACACTGGGTCTGACAGAGGGCCTACAGGAGAGAGGCCCAAGCAAGACTCGCCCCGAGGAGTGTCTTGCCACATGTCGCTACTCAGTCTGACTGAGCGCCTCCAGGAGAGAGGCCCAAGCAAGACGCGCCCCGAGGAGCGTCTTGCGACGTGTCAACACTGGGTCTGATTGAGGGCCTTCTGGAGAGAGGCCCAAGCAAGACGCGCCCCGAGGAGCGTCTTGCCACATGTCAACAATGGGTCTGACTGAGGGCCTCCAGGAGAGAAGCCCAAGAAAGACACGCCCCGAGGAGCGTCTTGCCACATGTCAACAATGGGTCTGACTGAGGGCCTCCAGGAGAGAAGCCCAAGCAAGACGCGCCCCGAGGAGCGTCTTGCCACATGTCAACACTGGGTCTGACTGAGCGCCTCCAGGAGAGAGGCCCAAGCAAGACACGCCCCGGGGAGCGTCTTGCCACATGTCAACACTGGGTCTGACTGAGGGCCTCCATGAGAGAAGCCCAAGCAAGACGCGCCCCGAGGAGAGTCTTGCCACATGTCAATACTCGGTCTGACAGAGGGCATCCAGGAGAGAGGCCCAAGCAATACGCGCCCCGAGGAGCGTCTTGCCACATGTCACCACTGGGTCTGACTGAGCGCCTCCAGGAGAGAGGCCCAACCAAGACGCGCCCTGAGGAGCGTCTTGCCACGTGCCAACACTGGGTCTGACTGAGCGCCTCCAGGAGAGAGGCCCAAGCAAGACGCGCCCCGAGGAGCGTCTTGCCACGTGTCAACACTGGGTCTGACTGAGCGCCTCCAGGAGAGAGGCCCAAGCAAGACGCGCCCCGAGGAGCGTTTTGCCACATGTCAACACTGGGTCTGTCTGAGCGCCTCCAGGAGAGAAACCCAAGCAAGACGCGCCCCGAGGAGCGTCTTGCCACATGTCAACAATGGGTCTGACTGAGGGCCTCCAGGAGAGAAGCCCAAGCAAGACGCGCCCCGAGGAGCGTCTTACCACATGTCAACACCGGGTCTGACAGAGGGCCTCCAGGAGAGAGGCCCAAGCAAGACGCGCCCCGAGGAGTGTCTTGCCACATGTCACTACTCAGTCTGATTGAGCGCCTCCAGGAGAGAGGCCCAAGCAAGACGCGCCCCGAGGAGCGTCTTGCCACGTGTGAACACTGGGTCTGATTGAGGGCCTTCTGGAGAGAGGCCCAAGCAAGACGCGCCCCGAGGAGCGTCTTGCAACATGTCAACACTGGGTCTGACTGAGCGCCTCCAGGAGAGAGGTCCAAGCAAGATGCGCCCCGAGGAGTGTCTTGCCACGTGTCAACACTGGGTCTGACTGAGCGCCTCCTGGAGAGAGGCCCAAGCAAGACGCGCCCCGAGGAGCGTCTTGCCACGTGTCACCACTGGGTCTGACTGAGCGCCTCCATGAGAGAAGCCCCAGCAAGACGCGCCCCGAGGAGCTTCTTGCCACATGTCAACACTGGGTCTGACTGAGCGCCTCCAGGAAAGAGGCCCAAGCAAGACACGCCCCGAGGAGCGTCTTGCCACATGTCAACACTAGGTCTGACTGAGGGCCTCCATGAGAGAAGCCCAAGCAAGACGCGCCCCGAGGAGAGTCTTGCCACATGTCAACACTCGGTCTGACAGAGGGCATCCAGGAGAGAGGCCCAAGCAATACGCGCCCCGAGGAGCATCTTGCCACATGTCACCACTGGGTCTGACTGAGCGCCTCCAGGAGAGAGGCCCAACCAAGACGCGCCCTGAGGTGCGTCTTGCCACATGCCAACACTGGGTCTGACTGAGCGCCTCCAGGAGAGAGGCCCAAGCAAGACGCGCCCCGAGGAGCGTCTTGCCACGTGTCAACACTGGGCCTGACTGAGCGCCTCCAGGAGAGAGGCCCAAGCAAGATGCGCCCCGAGGAGCGTTTTGCCACATGTCAACACTGGGTCTGTCTGAGCGCCTCCAGGAGAGAAGCCCAAGCAAGACGCGCCCCGAGGAGCATTTTGCCACATGTCAACAATGGGTCTGACTGAGGGCCTCCAGGAGAGAAGCCCAAGCAAGACGCGCCCCGAGGAGCGTCTTACCACATGTCAACACTGGGACTGACAGAGGGCCTCCAGTAGAGAGGCCCAAGCAAGACGCGTCCCGAGGAGTGTCATGCCACATGTCAATACTCAGTCTGACTGAGCGCCTCCAGGAGAGAGGCCCAAGCAAGATGCGCCCCGAGGAGCGTCTTGCCACGTGTCAACACTGGGTCTGATTGAGGGCCTTCTGGAGAGAGGCCCAAGCAAGACGCGCCCCGAGGAGCGTCTTGCCACATGTCAACAATGGGTCTGACTGAGGGCCTCCAGGAGAGAAGCCCAAGCAAGACGCGCCCCGAGGAGCGTCTTGCCACATGTCAACAATGGGTTTTACGGAGGGCCTCCAGGAGGGAGGCCAAAGCAAGACGCGCCCCGAGGAGCGTCTTGACACATGTCAACACTGGGTCTGACTGAGCGCCTCCAGGAGAGAGGCCCAAGCAAGATGCGCCCCGAGGAGCGTCTTGCCACATGTCATCACTGGGTCTGTCTGAGCGCCTCCAGGAGAGAAGCCCAAGCAAGACGCGCCCCGAGGAGCGTCTTGCCACATGTCAACAATGGGTCTGACTGAGGGCCTCCAGGAGAGAAGCCCAAGCAAGACGCGCCCCAAGGAGCGTCTTACCACATGTCAACACTGGGTCTGACAGAGGGCCTCCAGGAGAGAGGCCCAAGCAAGACGCGCCCCGAGGAGCGTCTTGCCCCATGTCAACAATGGGTCTTACGGTGGGCCTCCAGGAGAGAGGCCAAAGCAAGACGCTCCCGAGGAGCGTCTTGACACATGTCAACACTGGGTCTGACAGAGGGCCTCCATGAGAGAGGCCCAAGCAAGACGCGCCCCGAGGAGTGTCTTGCAACATGTCAACACTGGGTCTGACTGAGCGCCTCCAGGAGAGAGGTCCAAGCAAGATGCGCCCCGAGGAGTGTCTTGCCACGTGTCAACACAGGGTCTGACTGAGCGCCTCCAGGAGAGAGGCCCAAGCAAGACGCGCCCCGAGGAGCGTCTTGCCACGTGTCACCACTGGGTCTGACTGAGCGCCTCCATGAGAGAAGCCCCAGCAAGACGCGCCCCGAGGAGCTTCTTGCCACATGTCACTACTCGGTCTGACTAAGCGCCTCCAGGAGAGAGGCCCAAGCAAGACGTGCCCCGAGGAGCGTCTTGCCACATGTCAACAATGGGTCTGACTGAGGGCCTCCAGGAGAGAACCCCAAGCAAGACGCGCCCCGAGGAGCGTCTTGCCACATGTCAACACTGGGTCTGACTGAGCGCCTCCAGGAAAGAGGCCCAAGCAAGACACGCCCCGAGGAGCGTCTTGCCACATGTCAACACTGGGTCTGACTGAGGGCCTCCATGAGAGAAGCCCAAGCAAGACGCGCCCCGAGGAGAGTCTTGCCACATGTCAACACTCGGTCTGACAGAGGGCATCCAGGAGAGAGGCCCAAGCAATACGCGCCCCGAGGAGCATCTTGCCACATGTCACCACTGGGTCTGACTGAGCGCCTCCAGGAGAGAGGCCCAACCAAGACGCGCCCTGAGGTGCGTCTTGCCACGTGCCAACACTGGGTCTGACTGAGCGCCTCCAGGAGAGAGGCCCAAGCAAGACGCGCCCCGAGGAGCGTCTTGCCACGTGTCAACACTGGGCCTGACTGAGCGCCTCCAGGAGAGAGGCCCAAGCAAGACGCGCCCCGAGGAGCGTTTTGCCACATGTCAACACTGGGTCTGTCTGAGCGCCTCCAGGAGAGAAGCCCAAGCAAGACGCGCCCCGAGGAGCATCTTGCCACATGTCAACAATGGGTCTGACTGAGGGCCTCCAGGAGAGAAGCCCAAGCAAGACGCGCCCCGAGGAGCGTCTTACCACATGTCAACACTGGGTCTGACAGAGGGCCTCCAGTAGAGAGGCCCAAGCAAGACGCGTCCCGAGGAGTGTCATGCCACATGTCACTACTCAGTCTGACTGAGCGCCTCCAGGAGAGAGGCCCAAGCAAGATGCGCCCCGAGGAGCGTCTTGCCACGTGTCAACACTGGGTCTGATTGAGGGCCTTCTGGAGAGAGGCCCAAGCAAGACGCGCCCCGAGGAGCGTCTTGCCACATGTCAACAATGGGTCTGACTGAGGGCCTCCAGGAGAGAAGCCCAAGCAAGACGCGCCCCGAGAAGCGTCTTGCCACATGTCAACAATGGGTTTTACGGAGGGCCTCCAGGAGGGAGGCCAAAGCAAGACGCGCCCCGAGGAGCGTCTTGACACATGTCAACACTGGGTCTGACTGAGCGCCTCCAGGAGAGAGGCCCAAGCAAGACGCGCCCCGAGGAGCGTCTTGCCACATGTCATCACTGGGTCTGACTGAGGGCCTCCAGGAGAGAAGCCCAAGCAAGACGCGCCCCGAGGAGCGTCTTGCCACATGTCAACACTGGGTCTGACAGAGGGCCTACAGGAGAGAGGCCCAAGCAAGACTCGCCCCGAGGAGTGTCTTGCCACATGTCGCTACTCAGTCTGACTGAGCGCCTCCAGGAGAGAGGCCCAAGCAAGACGCGCCCCGAGGAGCGTCTTGCGACGTGTCAACACTGGGTCTGATTGAGGGCCTTCTGGAGAGAGGCCCAAGCAAGACGCGCCCCGAGGAGCGTCTTGCCACATGTCAACAATGGGTCTGACTGAGGGCCTCCAGGAGAGAAGCCCAAGAAAGACACGCCCCGAGGAGCGTCTTGCCACATGTCAACAATGGGTCTGACTGAGGGCCTCCAGGAGAGAAGCCCAAGCAAGACGCGCCCCGAGGAGCGTCTTGCCACATGTCAACACTGGGTCTGACTGAGCGCCTCCAGGAGAGAGGCCCAAGCAAGACACGCCCCGATGAGCGTCTTGCCACATGTCAACACTGGGTCTGACTGAGGGCCTCCATGAGAGAAGCCCAAGCAAGACGCGCCCCGAGGAGAGTCTTGCCACATGTCAATACTCGGTCTGACAGAGGGCATCCAGGAGAGAGGCCCAAGCAATACGCGCCCCGAGGAGCGTCTTGCCACATGTCACCACTGGGTCTGACTGAGCGCCTCCAGGAGAGAGGCCCAACCAAGACGCGCCCTGAGGAGCGTCTTGCCACGTGCCAACACTGGGTCTGACTGAGCGCCTCCAGGAGAGAGGCCCAAGCAAGACGCGCCCCGAGGAGCGTCTTGCCACGTGTCAACACTGGGTCTGACTGAGCGCCTCCAGGAGAGAGGCCCAAGCAAGACGCGCCCCGAGGAGCGTTTTGCCACATGTCAACACTGGGTCTGTCTGAGCGCCTCCAGGAGAGAAACCCAAGCAAGACGCGCCCCGAGGAGCGTCTTGCCACATGTCAACAATGGGTCTGACTGAGGGCCTCCAGGAGAGAAGCCCAAGCAAGACGCGCCCCGAGGAGCGTCTTACCACATGTCAACACCGGGTCTGACAGAGGGCCTCCAGGAGAGAGGCCCAAGCAAGACGCGCCCCGAGGAGTGTCTTGCCACATGTCACTACTCAGTCTGACTGAGCGCCTCCAGGAGAGAGGCCCAAGCAAGACGCGCCCCGAGGAGCGTCTTGCCACGTGTGAACACTGGGTCTTATTGAGGGCCTTCTGGAGAGAGGCCCAAGCAAGACGCGCCCCGAGGAGCGTCTTGCAACATGTCAACACTGGGTCTGACTGAGCGCCTCCAGGAGAGAGGTCCAAGCAAGATGCGCCCCGAGGAGTGTCTTGCCACGTGTCAACACTGGGTCTGACTGAGCGCCTCCTGGAGAGAGGCCCAAGCAAGACGCGCCCCGAGGAGCGTCTTGCCACGTGTCACCACTGGGTCTGACTGAGCGCCTCCATGAGAGAAGCCCCAGCAAGACGCGCCCCGAGGAGCTTCTTGCCACATGTCAACACTGGGTCTGACTGAGCGCCTCCAGGAAAGAGGCCCAAGCAAGACACGCCCCGAGGAGCGTCTTGCCACATGTCAACACTAGGTCTGACTGAGGGCCTCCATGAGAGAAGCCCAAGCAAGACGCGCCCCGAGGAGAGTCTTGCCACATGTCAACACTCGGTCTGACAGAGGGCATCCAGGAGAGAGGCCCAAGCAATACGCGCCCCGAGGAGCATCTTGCCACATGTCACCACTGGGTCTGACTGAGCGCCTCCAGGAGAGAGGCCCAACCAAGACGCGCCCTGAGGTGCGTCTTGCCACATGCCAACACTGGGTCTGACTGAGCGCCTCCAGGAGAGAGGCCCAAGCAAGACGCGCCCCGAGGAGCGTCTTGCCACGTGTCAACACTGGGCCTGACTGAGCGCCTCCAGGAGAGAGGCCCAAGCAAGATGCGCCCCGAGGAGCGTTTTGCCACATGTCAACACTGGGTCTGTCTGAGCGCCTCCAGGAGAGAAGCCCAAGCAAGACGCGCCCCGAGGAGCATTTTGCCACATGTCAACAATGGGTCTGACTGAGGGCCTCCAGGAGAGAAGCCCAAGCAAGACGCGCCCCGAGGAGCGTCTTACCACATGTCAACACTGGGACTGACAGAGGGCCTCCAGTAGAGAGGCCCAAGCAAGACGCGTCCCGAGGAGTGTCATGCCACATGTCAATACTCAGTCTGACTGAGCGCCTCCAGGAGAGAGGCCCAAGCAAGATGCGCCCCGAGGAGCGTCTTGCCACGTGTCAACACTGGGTCTGATTGAGGGCCTTCTGGAGAGAGGCCCAAGCAAGACGCGCCCCGAGGAGCGTCTTGCCACATGTCAACAATGGGTCTGACTGAGGGCCTCCAGGAGAGAAGCCCAAGCAAGACGCGCCCCGAGGAGCGTCTTGCCACATGTCAACAATGGGTTTTACGGAGGGCCTCCAGGAGGGAGGCCAAAGCAAGACGCGCCCCGAGGAGCGTCTTGACACATGTCAACACTGGGTCTGACAGAGGGCCTCCATGAGAGAGGCCCAAGCAAGACGCGCCCCGAGGAGTGTCTTGCAACATGTCAACACTGGGTCTGACTGAGCGCCTCCAGGAGAGAGGTCCAAGCAAGATGCGCCCCGAGGAGTGTCTTGCCACGTGTCAACACAGGGTCTGACTGAGCGCCTCCAGGAGAGAGGCCCAAGCAAGACGCGCCCCGAGGAGCGTCTTGCCACGTGTCACCACTGGGTCTGACTGAGCGCCTCCATGAGAGAAGCCCCAGCAAGACGCGCCCCGAGGAGCTTCTTGCCACATGTCACTACTCGGTCTGACTAAGCGCCTCCAGGAGAGAGGCCCAAGCAAGACGTGCCCCGAGGAGCGTCTTGCCACATGTCAACAATGGGTCTGACTGAGGGCCTCCAGGAGAGAACCCCAAGCAAGACGCGCCCCGAGGAGCGTCTTGCCACATGTCAACACTGGGTCTGACTGAGCGCCTCCAGGAAAGAGGCCCAAGCAAGACACGCCCCGAGGAGCGTCTTGCCACATGTCAACACTGGGTCTGACTGAGGGCCTCCATGAGAGAAGCCCAAGCAAGACGCGCCCCGAGGAGAGTCTTGCCACATGTCAACACTCGGTCTGACAGAGGGCATCCAGGAGAGAGGCCCAAGCAATACGCGCCCCGAGGAGCATCTTGCCACATGTCACCACTGGGTCTGACTGAGCGCCTCCAGGAGAGAGGCCCAACCAAGACGCGCCCTGAGGTGCGTCTTGCCACGTGCCAACACTGGGTCTGACTGAGCGCCTCCAGGAGAGAGGCCCAAGCAAGACGCGCCCCGAGGAGCGTCTTGCCACGTGTCAACACTGGGCCTGACTGAGCGCCTCCAGGAGAGAGGCCCAAGCAAGACGCGCCCCGAGGAGCGTTTTGCCACATGTCAACACTGGGTCTGTCTGAGCGCCTCCAGGAGAGAAGCCCAAGCAAGACGCGCCCCGAGGAGCATCTTGCCACATGTCAACAATGGGTCTGACTGAGGGCCTCCAGGAGAGAAGCCCAAGCAAGACGCGCCCCGAGGAGCGTCTTACCACATGTCAACACTGGGTCTGACAGAGGGCCTCCAGTAGAGAGGCCCAAGCAAGACGCGTCCCGAGGAGTGTCATGCCACATGTCACTACTCAGTCTGACTGAGCGCCTCCAGGAGAGAGGCCCAAGCAAGATGCGCCCCGAGGAGCGTCTTGCCACGTGTCAACACTGGGTCTGATTGAGGGCCTTCTGGAGAGAGGCCCAAGCAAGACGCGCCCCGAGGAGCGTCTTGCCACATGTCAACAATGGGTCTGACTGAGGGCCTCCAGGAGAGAAGCCCAAGCAAGACGCGCCCCGAGAAGCGTCTTGCCACATGTCAACAATGGGTTTTACGGAGGGCCTCCAGGAGGGAGGCCAAAGCAAGACGCGCCCCGAGGAGCGTCTTGACACATGTCAACACTGGGTCTGACTGAGCGCCTCCAGGAGAGAGGCCCAAGCAAGACGCGCCCCGAGGAGCGTCTTGCCACATGTCATCACTGGGTCTGTCTGAGCGCCTCCAGGAGAGAAGCCCAAGCAAGACGCGCCCCGAGGAGCGTCTTGCCACATGTCAACAATGGGTCTGACTGAGGGCCTCCAGGAGAGAAGCCCAAGCAAGACGCGCCCCGAGGAGCGTCTTACCACATGTCAACACTGGGTCTGACAGAGGGCCTCCAGGAGAGAGGCCCAAGCAAGACTCGCCCCGAGGAGTGTCTTGCCACATGTCACTACTCAGTCTGACTGAGTGCCTCCAGGAGAGAGGCCCAAGCAAGACGCGCCCCGAGGTGCGTCTTGCGACGTGTCAACACTGGGTCTGATTGAGGGCCTTCTGGAGAGAGGCCCAAGCAAGACGCGCCCCGAGGAGCGTCTTGCCACATGTCAATAATGGGTCTGACTGAGGGCCTCCAGGAGAGAAGCCCAAGAAAGACACGCCCCGAGGAGCGTCTTGCCACATGTCAACAATGGGTCTTATGGAGGGCCTCCAGGAGAGAGGCCAAAGCAAGATGCGCCCCGAGGAGCGTCTTGACACATGTCAACACTTGGTCTGACAGAGGGCCTCCATGAGCGAGGCCCAAGCAATATGCGCCCCAAGGAGCGTCTTGCCACATGTCAACACTGGGTCTGACTGAGCACCTCCAGGAGAGAGGTCCAAGCAAGACGCGCCCCGAGGAGTGTCTTGCCACGTGTCAACACTGGGTCGACTGAGCGCCTCCAGGAGAGAAGCCCAAGCAAGACGCGCCCCGAGGAGCGTCTTGCCATGTGTCACCGCTGGGTCTGACTGAGCGCCTCCAGGAGAGAGGCCCAAGCAAGACGCGTCCCGAGGAGCGTCTTGCCACATGTGAACAATGGGTCTTACTGAGGGCCTATTGGAGAGAAGCCCAAGCAAGACGCGCCCCGAGGAGCTTCTTGCCACATGTCAGCACTTGGTTTTACTGAGCGCCTCCAGGAGAGAGGCCAAAGCAAGACGCGCCCCGAGGAGCGTCTTGCCACATGTCAACAATGGGTCTGACTGAGGGCCTCCAGGAGAGAAGCCCAAGCAAGACGCACCCCGAGGAGCGTCTTGACACATGTCAACACTGGGTCTGACAGAGGGCCTCCATGAGAGAGGCCCAAGCAAGACGCGCCCCGAGGAGCGTCTTGCCACATGTCAACACTGGGTCTGACTGAGCGCCTCCAGGAGAGAGGTCCAAGCAAGAGGCGCCACGAGGAGCGTCTTACCACGTGTCAACACTGGGTCTGACTGAGTGCCTCCATGAGAGAAGCCCCAGCAAGACACGCCCCGAGGAGCGTCTTGCCACATGTCAGCACTTGGTCTGACTGAGCGCCTCAAGGAGAGAGGCCCAGGCAAGACGCGCCCCGAGGAGCATCTTGGGACATGTCACTACTCGGTCTGACTGAGCGCCTCCAGGAGAGAGGCCCAAGCAAGACGCACCCCGAGGAGCGTCTTGCCACATGCAAACAATGGGTCTGACTGAGGGCCTCCAGGAGAGAAGCCCAAGCAAGACGCGCCCCGAGGAGCGTCTTGCCACATGTCAACACTGGGTCTGACTGAGCACCTCCATGAGAGAAGCCCCAGCAAGACGCGCCCCGAGGAGCGTCTTGCCACATGTCAGCACTCGGTCTGACTGAGCGCCTCCAGGAGAGAGGCCCAAGCAAGATGCGCCCCGAGGAGCATCTTGGCACATGTCACTACTCGGTCTGACTGAGCGCCTCCAGGAGAGAGGCCCAAGCAAGACGCGCCCCGAGGAGCGTCTTGCCACATGTCAACACTGGGTCTGACTGAGCGCCTCCAGGAGAGAGGCCCAAGCAAGATGCGCCCCGAGGAGCGTCTTGCCACGTGTAACCACTGGGTCTGACTGAGCGCCTCCAGGAGAGAGGCCCAAGCAAGACGCACCCCGAGGAGCGTCTTGCCACGTGTCACCACTGGGTCTGATTGAGCGCCTCCAGGAGAGAGGCCCCAGCAAGACGCGCCCCGAGGAGCGTCTTGCCTTATGTCAGCACTCGGTCTGACTGAGCGCCTCCAGGAGAGAGGCCCAAGCAAGACGCGCCCCAACGAGCGTCTTGCCACGTGTCAACACTGGGTCTGACTGAGCGCCTTCAGGAGAGAGGCCCAAGCAAGATGCGCCCCGAGGAGCGTCTTACCACATGTCAACACTGGGTCTGACAGAGGGCCTCCAGTAGAGAGGCCCAAGCAAGACGCGTCCCGAGGAGTGTCATGCCACATGTCACTACTCAGTCTGACTGAGCGCCTCCAGGAGAGAGGCCCAAGCAAGATGCGCCCCGAGGAGCGTCTTGCCACGTGTCAACACTGGGTCTGATTGAGGGCCTTCTGGAGAGAGGCCCAAGCAAGACGCGCCCCGAGGAGCGTCTTGCCACATGTCAACAATGGGTCTGACTGAGGGCCTCCAGGAGAGAAGCCCAAGCAAGACGCGCCCCGAGAAGCGTCTTGCCACATGTCAACAATGGGTTTTACGGAGGGCCTCCAGGAGGGAGGCCAAAGCAAGACGCGCCCCGAGGAGCGTCTTGACACATGTCAACACTGGGTCTGACTGAGCGCCTCCAGGAGAGAGGCCCAAGCAAGACGCGCCCCGAGGAGCGTCTTGCCACATGTCATCACTGGGTCTGTCTGAGCGCCTCCAGGAGAGAAGCCCAAGCAAGACGCGCCCCGAGGAGCGTCTTGCCACATGTCAACAATGGGTCTGACTGAGGGCCTCCAGGAGAGAAGCCCAAGCAAGACGCGCCCCGAGGAGCGTCTTACCACATGTCAACACTGGGTCTGACAGAGGGCCTCCAGGAGAGAGGCCCAAGCAAGACTCGCCCCGAGGAGTGTCTTGCCACATGTCACTACTCAGTCTGACTGAGGGCCTCCAGGAGAGAAGCCCAAGCAAGACGCGCCCCGAGGTGCGTCTTGCGACATGTCAACACTGGGTCTGATTGAGGGCCTTCTGGAGAGAGGCCCAAGCAAGACGCGCCCCGAGGAGCGTCTTGCCACATGTCAACAATGGGTCTGACTGAGGGCCTCCAGGAGAGAAGCCCAAGAAAGACACGCCCCGAGGAGCGTCTTGCCACATGTCAACAATGGGTCTTATGGAGGGCCTCCAGGAGAGAGGCCAAAGCAAGATGCGCCCCGAGGAGCGTCTTGACACATGTCAACACTTGGTCTGACAGAGGGCCTCCATGAGCGAGGCCCAAGCAATATGCGCCCCAAGGAGCGTCTTGCCACATGTCAACACTGGGTCTGACTGAGCACCTCCAGGAGAGAGGTCCAAGCAAGACGCGCCCCGAGGAGTGTCTTGCCACGTGTCAACACTGGGTCTGACTGAGCGCCTCCAGGAGAGAAGCCCAAGCAAGACGCGCCCCGAGGAGCGTCTTGCCATGTGTCACCACTGGGTCTGACTGAGCGCCTCCAGGAGAGAGGCCCAAGCAAGACGCGTCCCGAGGAGCGTCTTGCCACATGTGAACAATGGGTCTTACTGAGGGCCTATAGGAGAGAAGCCCAAGCAAGACGCGCCCCGAGGAGCTTCTTGCCACATGTCAGCACTTGGTTTTACTGAGCGCCTCCAGGAGAGAGGCCAAAGCAAGACGCGCCCCGAGGAGCGTCTTGCCACATGTCAACAATGGGTCTGACTGAGGGCCTCCAGGAGAGAAGCCCAAGCAAGACGCACCCCGAGGAGCGTCTTGACACATGTCAACACTGGGTCTGACAGAGGGCCTCCATGAGAGAGGCCCAAGCAAGACGTGCCCCGAGGAGCGTCTTGCCACATGTCAACACTGGGTCTGACTGAGCGCCTCCAGGAGAGAGGTCCAAGCAAGAGGCGCCACGAGGAGCGTCTTACCACGTGTCAACACTGGGTCTGACTGAGTGCCTCCATGAGAGAAGCCCCAGCAAGACACGCCCCGAGGAGCGTCTTGCCACATGTCAGCACTTGGTCTGACTGAGCGCCTCAAGGAGAGAGGCCCAGGCAAGACGCGCCCCGAGGAGCATCTTGGGACATGTCACTACTCGGTCTGACTGAGCGCCTCCAGGAGAGAGGCCCAAGCAAGACGCACCCCGAGGAGCGTCTTGCCACATGCAAACAATGGGTCTGACTGAGGGCCTCCAGGAGAGAAGCCCAAGCAAGACGCGCCCCGAGGAGCGTCTTGCCACATGTCAGCACTCGGTCTGACTGAGCGCCTCCAGGAGAGAGGCCCAAGCAAGATGCGCCCCGAGGAGCATCTTGGCACATGTCACTACTCGGTCTGACTGAGCGCCTCCAGGAGAGAGGCCCAAGCAAGACGCGCCCCGAGGAGCGTCTTGCCACATGTCAACACTGGGTCTGACTGAGCGCCTCCAGGAGAGAGGCCCAAGCAAGATGCGCCCCGAGGAGCGTCTTGCCACGTGTAACCACTGGGTCTGACTGAGCGCCTCCAGGAGAGAGGCCCAAGCAAGACGCACCCCGAGGAGCGTCTTGCCACGTGTCACCACTGGGTCTGATTGAGCGCCTCCAGGAGAGAGGCCCCAGCAAGACGCGCCCCGAGGAGCGTCTTGCCTTATGTCAGCACTCGGTCTGACTGAGCGCCTCCAGGAGAGAGGCCCAAGCAAGACGCGCCCCAACGAGCGTCTTGCCACGTGTCAACACTGGGTCTGACTGAGCGCCTTCAGGAGAGAGGCCCAAGCAAGATGCGCCCCGAGGAGCGTCTTACCACATGTCAACACTGGGTCTGACAGAGGGCCTCCAGTAGAGAGGCCCAAGCAAGACGCGTCCCGAGGAGTGTCATGCCACATGTCACTACTCAGTCTGACTGAGCGCCTTCAGGAGAGAGGCCCAAGCAAGATGCGCCCCGAGGAGCGTCTTACCACATGTCAACACTGGGTCTGACAGAGGGCCTCCAGTAGAGAGGCCCAAGCAAGACGCGTCCCGAGGAGTGTCATGCCACATGTCACTACTCAGTCTGACTGAGCGCCTCCAGGAGAGAGGCCCAAGCAAGATGCGCCCCGAGGAGCGTCTTGCCACATGTCAACAATGGGTCTGACTGAGGGCTTCCAGGAGAGAAGCCCAAGCAAGACGCGCCCCGAGGAGCGTCTTGCCACATGTCAACAATGGGTTTTACGGAGGGCCTCCAGGAGGGAGGCCAAAGCAAGACGCGCCCCGAGGAGCGTCTTGACACATGTCAACACTGGGTCTGACTGAGCGCCTCCAGGAGAGAGGCCCAAGCAAGACGCGCCCCGAGGAGCGTCTTGCCACATGTCATCACTGGGTCTGTCTGAGCGCCTCCAGGAGAGAAGCCCAAGCAAGACGCGCCCCGAGGAGCGTCTTGCCACATGTCAACACTGGGTCTGACAGAGGGCCTCCAGGAGAGAGGCCCAAGCAAGACTCGCCCCGAGGAGTGTCTTGCCACATGTCACTACTCAGTCTGACTGAGCGCCTCCAGGAGAGAGGCCCAAGCAAGACGCGCCCCGAGGAGCGTCTTGCCACATGTCAACAATGGGTCTTATGGAGGGCCTCCAGGAGAGAGGCCAAAGCAAGATGCGCCCCGAGGAGCGTCTTGACACATGTCAACACTTGGTCTGACAGAGGGCCTCCATGAGCGAGGCCCAAGCAATATGCGCCCCAAGGAGCGTCTTGCCACATGTCAACACTGGGTCTGACTGAGCACCTCCAGGAGAGAGGTCCAAGCAAGACGCGCCCCGAGGAGTGTCTTGCCACGTGTCAACACTGGGTCTGACTGAGCGCCTCCAGGAGAGAAGCCCAAGCAAGACGCGCCCCGAGGAGCGTCTTGCCATGTGTCACCACTGGGTCTGACTGAGCGCCTCCAGGAGAGAGGCCCAAGCAAGACGCGCCCCGAGGAGCGTCTTGCCACATGTGAACAATGGGTCTTACTGAGGGCCTATAGGAGAAAAGCCCAAGCAAGACGCGCCCCGAGGAGCTTCTTGCCGCATGTCAGCACTTGGTCTTACTGAGCGCCTCCAGGAGAGAGGCCAAAGCAAGACGCGCCCCGAGGAGCGTCTTGCCACATGTCAACAATGGGTCTGACTGAGGGCCTCCAGGAGAGAAGCCCAAGCAAGACGCACCCCGAGGAGCATCTTGACACATGTCAACACTGGGTCTGACAGAGGGCCTCCATGAGAGAGGCCCAAGCAAGACGCGCCCCGAGGAGCGTCTTGCCACATGTCAACACTGGGTCTGACTGAGCGCCTCCAGGAGAGAGGTCCAAGCAAGAGGCGCCACGAGGAGCGTCTTACCACGTGTCAACACTGGGTCTGACTGAGTGCCTCCATGAGAGAAGCCCAAGCAAGACACGCCCCGAGGAGCGTCTTGCCACATGTCAGCACTTGGTCTGACTGAGCGCCTCAAGGAGAGAGGCCCAGGCAAGACGCGCCCCGAGGAGCATCTTGGGACATGTCACTACTCGGTCTGACTGAGCGCCTCCAGGAGAGAGGCCCAAGCAAGATGCGCCCCGAGGAGCATCTTGGCACATGTCACTACTCGGTCTGACTGAGCGCCTCCAGGAGAGAGGCCCAAGCAAGACGCACCCCGAGGAGCGTCTTGCCACGTGTCACCACTGGGTCTGATTGAGCGCCTCCAGGAGAGAGGCCCCAGCAAGACGCACCCCGAGGAGCGTCTTGCCTTATGTCAGCACTCGGTCTGACTGAGCGCCTCCAGGAGAGAGGCCCAAGCAAGACGCGCCCCAACGAGCGTCTTGCCACGTGTCAACACTGGGTCTGACTGAGCGCCTTCAGGAGAGAGGCCCAAGCAAGATGCGCCCCGAGGAGCGTCTTACCACATGTCAACACTGGGTCTGACAGAGGGCCTCCAGTAGAGAGGCCCAAGCAAGACGCGTCCCGAGGAGTGTAATGCCACATGTCACTACTCAGTCTGACTGAGCGCCTTCAGGAGAGAGGCCCAAGCAAGATGCGCCCCGAGGAGCGTCTTACCACATGTCAACACTGGGTCTGACAGAGGGCCTCCAGTAGAGAGGCCCAAGCAAGACGCGTCCCGAGGAGTGTCATGCCGCATGTCACTACTCAGTCTGACTGAGCGCCTCCAGGAGAGAGGCCCAAGCAAGATGCGCCCCGAGGAGCGTCTTGCCACATGTCAACAATGGGTCTGACTGAGGGCCTCCAGGAGAGAAGCCCAAGCAAGACGTGCCCCGAGGAGCGTCTTGCCACATGTCAACAATGGGTTTTACGGAGGGCCTCCAGGAGGGAGGCCAAAGCAAGACGCGCCCCGAGGAGCGTCTTGACGCATGTCAACACTGGGTCTGACTGAGCGCCTCCAGGAGAGAGGCCCAAGCAAGACGCGCTCCGAGGAGCGTCTTGCCACATGTCATCACTGGGTCTGTCTGAGCGCCTCCAGGAGAGAAGCCCAAGCAAGACGCGCCCCGAGGAGCGTCTTGCCACATGTCAACAATGGGTCTGACTGAGGGCCTCCAGGAGAGAAGCCCAAGCAAGACGCGCCCCGAGGAGCGTCTTACCACATGTCAACACTGGGTCTGACAGAGGGCCTCCAGGAGAGAGGCCCAAGCAAGACGCGCCCCGAGGTGCGTCTTGCGACGTGTCAACACTGGGTCTTATTGAGGGCCTTCTGGAGAGAGGCCCAAGCAAGACGCGCCCCGAGGAGCGTCTTGCCACATGTCAACAATGGGTCTGACTGAGGGCCTCCAGGAGAGAAGCCCAAGAAAGACACGCCCCGAGGAGCGTCTTGCCACATGTCAACAATGGGTCTTATGGAGGGCCTCCAGGAGAGAGGCCAAAGCAAGATGCGCCCCGAGGAGCGTCTTGACACATGTCAAAACTTGGTCTGACAGAGGGCCTCCATGAGCGAGGCCCAAGCAATATGCGCCCCAAGGAGCGTCTTGCCACAAGTCAACACTGGGTCTGACTGAGCACCTCCAGGAGAGAGGTCCAAGCAAGACGCGCCCCGAGGAGTGTCTTGCCACGTGTCAACACTGGGTCTGACTGAGCGCCTCCAGGAGAGAACCCCAAGCAAGACGCGCCCCGAGGAGCGTCTTGCCATGTGTCTCCACTGGGTCTGACTGAGCGCCTCCAGGAGAGAGGCCCAAGCAAGACGCGCCCCGAGGAGCGTCTTGCCACATGTGAACAATGGGTCTTACTGAGGGCCTATAGGAGAGAAGCCCAAGCAAGACGCGCCCCGAGGAGCTTCTTGCCACATGTCAGCACTTGGTCTTACTGAGCGCCTCCAGGAGAGAGGCCAAAGCAAGACGCGCCCCGAGGAGCGTCTTGCTACATGTCAACAATGGGTGTGACTGAGGGCCTCCAGGAGAGAAGCCCAAGCAAGACGCACCCCGAGGAGCGTCTTGCCACATGTCAACAATGGGTCTTACTGAGGGCCTCCAGGATAGAGGCCAAAGCAAGACGCGCCCCGAGGAGCGTCTTGACACATGTCAACACTGGGTCTGACAGAGGGCCTCCATGAGAGAGGCCCAAGCAAGACGCGCCCCGAGGAGCGTCTTGCCACGTGTCAACACTGGGTCTGACTGAGCGCCTCCAGGAGAGAGGTCCAAGCAAGAGGCGCCACGAAGAGCGTCTTACCATGTGTCAACACTGGGTCTGACTGAGTGCCTCCATGAGAGAAGCCCCAGCAAGACACGCCCCGAGGAGCGTCTTGCCACATGTCAGCACTTGGTCTGACTGAGCACCTCAAGGAGAGAGGCCCAGGCAAGACGCGCCCTGAGGAGCATCTTGGGACATGTCTCTACTCGGTCTGACTGAGCGCCTCCAGGAGAGAGGCCCAAGCAAGACGCACCCCGAGGAGCGTCTTGCCACATGCAAACAATGGGTCTGACTGAGGGCCTCCAGGAGAGAAGCCCAAGCAAGACGCGCCCCGAGGAGCGTCTTGCCACATGTCAACACTGGGTCTGACTGAGCACCTCCATGAGAGAAGCCCCAGCAAGACGCGCCCCGAGGAGCGTCTTGCCACATGTCAGCACTCGGTCTGACTGAGCGCCTCCAGGAGAGAGGCCCAAGCAAGATGCGCCCCGAGGAGCATCTTGGCACATGTCACTACTCGGTTCGACTGAGCGCCTCCAGGAGAGAGGCCCAAGCAAGACGCGCCCCGAGGAGCGTCTTGCCACATGTCAACACTGGGTCTGACTGAGCGCCTCAAGGAGAGAGGCCCAAGCAAGATGCGCCCCGAGGAGCGTCATGCCACGTGTAACCACTGGGTCTGACTGAGCGCCTCCAGGAGAGAGGCCCAAGCAAGACGCACCCCGAGGAGCGTCTTGCCACGTGTCACCACTGGGTCTGATTGAGCGCCTCCAGGAGAGAGGCCCCAGCAAGCCGCGCCCCGAGGAGCGTCTTGCCTTTTGTCAGCAATCGGTCTGACTGAGCGCCTCCAGGAGAGAGGCCCAAGAAAGACGCGCCCCAACGAGCGTCTTGCCACGTGTCAACACTGGGTCTGACTGAGCGCCTTCAGGAGAGAGGCCCAAGCAAGATGCGCCCCGAGGAGCGTCTTGCCACGTGTCACCACTGGGTCTGACTGAGCGCCTCCAGGAGAGAGGCCCAAGCAAGACGCGCCCCGAGGAGCGTCTTGCCACGTGTCACCACTGGGTCTGACTGAGCGCCTCCAGGAGAGAGGCCCAAGCAAGACGCGCCCCGAGGAGCGTCTTGCCACGTGTCACCACTGGGTCTGACTGAGTGCCTCCATGAGAGAAGCCCCAGCAAGACGCGCCCCGAGGAGCTTCTTGCCACATGTCACTACTCGGTCTGACTGAGCGCCTCCAGGAGAGAGGCCCAAGCAAGACGTGCCCCGAGAAGCGTCTTGCCACATGTCAACAATGTGTCTGACTGAGGGCCTCCAGGAGAGAAGCCCAAGCAAGACGCGCCCCGAGGAGCGTCTTGCCACATGTCAACACTGGAGAGAGGCCCAAGCAAGACACGCCCCGAGGAGCGTCTTGACACATGTCAACACTGGGTCTGACTGAGGTCCTCCATGAGAGAAGCCCAAGCAAGACGCGCCCCGAGGAGAGTCTTGCCACATGTCAACACTCGGTCTGACAGAGGGCATCCAGGAGAGAGGCCCAAGCAATACGCGCCCCGAGGAGCGTCTTGCCACATGTCACCACTGGGTCTGACTGAGCGCCTCCAGGAGAGAGGCCCAACCAAGACGCGCCCTGAGGAGCGTCTTGCCACATGCCAACACTGGGTCTGACTGAGCGCCTCCAGGAGAGAGGCCCAAGCAAGACGCGCCCCGAGGAGCGTCTTGCCACGTGTCAACACTGGGTCTGATTGAGGGCCTTCTGGAGAGAGGCCCAAGCAAGACGCGCCCCGAGGAGCGTCTTGCCACATGTCAACAATGGGTCTTACGGAGGGCCTCCAGGAGAGAGGCCAAAGCAAGACGCGCCCTGAGGAGCGTCTTGACACATGTCAACACTGGGTCTGACAGAGGGCCTCCATGAGAGAGGCCCAAGCAAGACGCACCCCGAGGAGCGTCTTGAAACATGTCAACACTGGGTCTGACTGAGCGCCTCCAGGAGAGAGGTCCAAGCAAGATGCGCACCGAGGAGTGTCTTGCCACGTGTCAACACTGGGTCTGACTGAGCGCCTCCAGGAGAGAGGCCCAAGCAAGACGCGCCCCGAGGAGCGTCTTGCAACATGTCAACAATGGGTCTGACTGAGGGCCTCATGTAGAGAAGCCCAAGCAAGATGCGCCCCGTGGAGCGTCTTGACACATGTCAACACTGGGTCTGACAGAGGGCCTCCAGGAGAGAGGCCCAAGCAAGACGCGCCCCGAGGAGTGTCTTGCCACATCTCACCACTGGGTATGACTGAGCGCCTCCAGGAGAGAGGCCCAAGCAAGACGCGCCCCGAGGAGCGTCAGGCCACATGTCACTACTCAGTCTGACTGAGCGCCTCCAGGAGAGAGGCCCAAGCAAGACGCGCCCCGAGGAGCGTCTTGCCACGTGTCAACACTGGGTCTGATTGAGGGCCTTCTGGAGAGAGGCCCAAGCAAGACGCGCCCCGAGGAGCGTCTTGCCACGTGTAACCACTGGGTCTGACTGAGCGCCTCCAGGAGAGAGGCCCAAGCAAGACGCACCCCGAGGAGCGTCTTGCCACGTGTCACCACTGGGTCTGATTGAGCGCCTCCAGGAGAGAGGCCCCAGCAAGACGCACCCCGAGGAGCGTCTTGCCTTATGTCAGCACTCGGTCTGACTGAGCGCCTCCAGGAGAGAGGCCCAAGCAAGACGCGCCCCAACGAGCGTCTTGCCACGTGTCAACACTGGGTCTGACTGAGCGCCTTCAGGAGAGAGGCCCAAGCAAGATGCGCCCCGAGGAGCGTCTTACCACATGTCAACACTGGGTCTGACAGAGGGCCTCCAGTAGAGAGGCCCAAGCAAGACGCGTCCCGAGGAGTGTAATGCCACATGTCACTACTCAGTCTGACTGAGCGCCTTCAGGAGAGAGGCCCAAGCAAGATGCGCCCCGAGGAGCGTCTTACCACATGTCAACACTGGGTCTGACAGAGGGCCTCCAGTAGAGAGGCCCAAGCAAGACGCGTCCCGAGGAGTGTCATGCCGCATGTCACTACTCAGTCTGACTGAGCGCCTCCAGGAGAGAGGCCCAAGCAAGATGCGCCCCGAGGAGCGTCTTGCCACATGTCAACAATGGGTCTGACTGAGGGCCTCCAGGAGAGAAGCCCAAGCAAGACGTGCCCCGAGGAGCGTCTTGCCACATGTCAACAATGGGTTTTACGGAGGGCCTCCAGGAGGGAGGCCAAAGCAAGACGCGCCCCGAGGAGCGTCTTGACGCATGTCAACACTGGGTCTGACTGAGCGCCTCCAGGAGAGAGGCCCAAGCAAGACGCGCTCCGAGGAGCGTCTTGCCACATGTCATCACTGGGTCTGTCTGAGCGCCTCCAGGAGAGAAGCCCAAGCAAGACGCACCCCGAGGAGCGTCTTGCCACATGTCAACAATGGGTCTGACTGAGGGCCTCCAGGAGAGAAGCCCAAGCAAGACGCGCCCCGAGGAGCGTCTTACCACATGTCAACACTGGGTCTGACAGAGGGCCTCCAGGAGAGAGGCCCAAGCAAGACGCGCCCCGAGGAGCGTCTTGCGACGTGTCAACACTGGGTCTTATTGAGGGCCTTCTGGAGAGAGGCCCAAGCAAGACGCGCCCCGAGGAGCGTCTTGCCACATGTCAACAATGGGTCTGACTGAGGGCCTCCAGGAGAGAAGCCCAAGAAAGACACGCCCCGAGGAGCGTCTTGCCACATGTCAACAATGGGTCTTATGGAGGGCCTCCAGGAGAGAGGCCAAAGCAAGATGCGCCCCGAGGAGCGTCTTGACACATGTCAACACTTGGTCTGACAGAGGGCCTCCATGAGCGAGGCCCAAGCAATATGCGCCCCAAGGAGCGTCTTGCCACATGTCAACACTGGGTCTGACTGAGCACCTCCAGGAGAGAGGTCCAAGCAAGACGCGCCCCGAGGAGTGTCTTGCCACGTGTCAACACTGGGTCTGACTGAGCGCCTCCAGGAGAGAAGCCCAAGCAAGACGCGCCCCGAGGAGCGTCTTGCCATGTGTCACCACTGGGTCTGACTGAGCGCCTCCAGGAGAGAGGCCCAAGCAAGACGCGCCCCGAGGAGCGTCTTGCCACATGTGAACAATGGGTCTTACTGAGGGCCTATAGGAGAGAAGCCCAAGCAAGACGCGCCCCGAGGAGCTTCTTGCCACATGTCAGCACTTGGTCTTACTGAGCGCCTCCAGGAGAGAGGCCAAAGCAAGACGCGCCCCGAGGAGCGTCTTGCCACATGTCAACAATGGGTGTGACTGAGGGCCTCCAGGAGAGAAGCCCAAGCAAGACGCACCCCGAGGAGCGTCTTGCCACATGTCAACAATGGGTCTTACTGAGGGCCTCCAGGATAGAGGCCAAAGCAAGACGCGCCCCGAGGAGCGTCTTGACACATGTCAACACTGGGTCTGACTGAGCGCCTCCAGGAGAGAGGTCCAAGCAAGAGGCGCCACGAAGAGCGTCTTACCATGTGTCAACACTGGGTCTGACTGAGTGCCTCCATGAGAGAAGCCCCAGCAAGACATGCCCCGAGGAGCGTCTTGCCACATGTCAGCACTTGGTCTGACTGAGCACCTCAAGGAGAGAGGCCCAGGCAAGACGCGCCCTGAGGAGCATCTTGGGACATGTCTCTACTCGGTCTGACTGAGCGCCTCCAGGAGAGAGGCCCAAGCAAGACGCACCCCGAGGAGCGTCTTGCCACATGCAAACAATGGGTCTGACTGAGGGCCTCCAGGAGAGAAGCCCAAGCAAGACGCGCCCCGAGGAGCGTCTTGCCACATGTCAACACTGGGTCTGACTGAGCACCTCCATGAGAGAAGCCCCAGCAAGACGCGCCCCGAGGAGCGTCTTGCCACATGTCAGCACTCGGTCTGACTGAGCGCCTCCAGGAGAGAGGCCCAAGCAAGATGCGCCCCGAGGAGCATCTTGGCACATGTCACTACTCGGTCTGACTGAGCGCCTCCAGGAGAGAGGCCCAAGCAAGACGCGCCCCGAGGAGCGTCTTGCCACATGTCAACACTGGGTCTGACTGAGCGCCTCCAGGAGAGAGGCCCAAGCAAGATGCGCCCCGAGGAGCGTCATGCCACGTGTAACCACTGGGTCTGACTGAGCGCCTCCAGGAGAGAGGCCCAAGCAAGACGCACCCCGAGGAGCGTCTTGCCACGTGTCACCACTGGGTCTGATTGAGCGCCTCCAGGAGAGAGGCCCCAGCAAGCCGCGCCCCGAGGAGCGTCTTGCCTTTTGTCAGCAATCGGTCTGACTGAGCGCCTCCAGGAGAGAGGCCCAAGAAAGACGCGCCCCAACGAGCGTCTTGCCACGTGTCAACACTGGGTCTGACTGAGCGCCTTAAGGAGAGAGGCCCAAGCAAGATGCGCCCCGAGGAGCGTCTTGCCACGTGTCACCACTGGGTCTGACTGAGCGCCTCCAGGAGAGAGGCCCAAGCAAGACGCGCCCCGAGGAGCGTCTTGCCACGTGTCACCACTGGGTCTGACTGAGCGCCTCCAGGAGAGAGGCCCAAGCAAGACGCGCCCCGAGGAGCGTCTTGCCACGTGTCACCACTGGGTCTGACTGAGTGCCTCCATGAGAGAAGCCCCAGCAAGACGCGCCCCGAGGAGCTTCTTGCCACATGTCACTACTCGGTCTGACTGAGCGCCTCCAGGAGAGAGGCCCAAGCAAGACGTGCCCCGAGAAGCGTCTTGCCACATGTCAACAATGGGTCTGACTGAGGGCCTCCAGGAGAGAAGCCCAAGCAAGACGCGCCCCGAGGAGCGTCTTGCCACATGTCAACACTGGAGAGAGGCCCAAGCAAGACACGCCCCGAGGAGCGTCTTGACACATGTCAACACTGGGTCTGACTGAGGTCCTCCATGAGAGAAGCCCAAGCAAGACGCGCCCCGAGGAGAGTCTTGCCACATGTCAACACTCGGTCTGACAGAGGGCATCCAGGAGAGAGGCCCAAGCAATACGCGCCCCGAGGAGCGTCTTGCCACATGTCACCACTGGGTCTGACTGAGCGCCTCCAGGAGAGAGGCCCAACCAAGACGCGCCCTGAGGAGCGTCTTGCCACATGCCAACACTGGGTCTGACTGAGCGCCTCCAGGAGAGAGGCCCAAGCAAGACGCGCCCCGAGGAGCGTCTTGCCACGTGTCAACACTGGGTCTGATTGAGGGCCTTCTGGAGAGAGGCCCAAGCAAGACGCGCCCCGAGGAGCGTCTTGCCACATGTCAACAATGGGTCTTACGGAGGGCCTCCAGGAGAGAGGCCAAAGCAAGACGCGCCCTGAGGAGCGTCTTGACACATGTCAACACTGGGTCTGACAGAGGGCCTCCATGAGAGAGGCCCAAGCAAGACGCACCCCGAGGAGCGTCTTGAAACATGTCAACACTGGGTCTGACTGAGCGCCTCCAGGAGAGAGGTCCAAGCAAGATGCGCCCCGAGGAGTGTCTTGCCACGTGTCAACACTGGGTCTGACTGAGCGCCTCCAGGAGAGAGGCCCAAGCAAGACGCGCCCCGAGGAGCGTCTTGCAACATGTCAACAATGGGTCTGACTGAGGGCCTCCAGGAGAGAAGCCCAAGCAAGATGCGCCCCGTGGAGCGTCTTGACACATGTCAACACTGGGTCTGACAGAGGGCCTCCAGGAGAGAGGCCCAAGCAAGACGCGCCCCGAGGAGTGTCTTGCCACATCTCACCACTGGGTATGACTGAGCGCCTCCAGGAGAGAGGCCCAAGCAAGACGCGCCCCGAGGAGCGTCAGGCCACATGTCACTACTCAGTCTGACTGAGCGCCTCCAGGAGAGAGGCCCAAGCAAGACGCGCCCCGAGGAGCGTCTTGCCACGTGTCAACACTGGGTCTGATTGAGGGCCTTCTGGAGAGAGGCCCAAGCAAGACGCGCCCCGAGGAGCGTCTTGCCACATGTCAACAATGGGTCTTACTGAGGGCCTATAGGAGAGAAGCCCAAGCAGGACGCGCCCCGAGGAGCTTCTTGCCACATGTCAGCACTCGGTCTGACTGAGCGCCTCCAGGAGAGAGGCCAAAGCAAGACGCGCCCCGAGGAGCTTCTTGACACATGTCAACACTGGGTCTGACAGATGGCCTCCATGAGAGAGGCCCAAGCAAGACGCGCCCCGAGGAGTGTCTTGCCACATGTCAACACTGGGTCTGACTGAGCGCCTCCAGGAGAGAGGCCCAAGCAAGACGCGCCCCAACGAGCGTCTTGCCACGTGTCAACACTGGGTCTGACTGAGCGCCTCCAGGAGAGAGGCCCAAGCAAGACGCGCCCCGAGGAGCGTCTTGCCACGTGTCACCACTGGGTCTGATTGAGCGCCTCCAGGAGAGAGGCCCCAGCAAGACGCGCCCCGAGGAGCGTCTTGCCTTATGTCAGCACTCGGTCTGACTGAGCGCCTCCAGGAGAGAGGTCCAAGCAAGACGCGCCCCGAGGAGCGTCTTGCCAAATGTCAACACTGGGTCTGACTGAGTGCCTCCATGAGAGAAGCCCCAGCAAGACGCGCCCCGAGGAGCTTCTTGCCACATGTCACTACTCGGTCTGACTGAGCGCCTCCAAAGAGAGGCCCAAGCAAGACGTGCCCCGAGGAGCGTCTTGCCACATGTCAACAATGGGTCTGACTGAGGGCCTCCAGGAGAGAAGCCCAAGCAAGACGCGCCCCGAGGAGCGTCTTGCCACATGTCAACACTGGAGAGAGGCCCAAGCAAGACACGTCCCGAGGAGCGTCTTGACACATGTCAACATTGGGTCTGACTGAGGTCCTCCATGAGAGAAGCCCAAGCAAGACGCGCCCCGAGGAGAGTCTTGCCACATGTCAACACTCGGTCTGACAGAGGGCATCCAGGAGAGAGGCCCAAGCAATACGCGCCCCGAGGAGCGTCTTGCCACATGTCACCACTGGGTCTGACTGAGCGCCTCCAGGAGAGAGGCCCAACCAAGACGCGCCCTGAGGAGCGTCTTGCCACATGCCAACACTGGGTCTGACTGAGCGCCTCCAGGAGAGAGGCCCAAGCAAGACGCGCCCCGAGGAGCGTCTTGCCACTTGTCAACACTGGGTCTGATTGAGGGCCTTCTGGAGAGAGGCCCAAGCAAGACGCGCCCCGAGGAGCGTCTTGCCACATGTCAACAATGGGTCTTACTGAGGGCCTATAGGAGAGAAGCCCAAGCAGGACGCGCCCCGAGGAGCTTCTTGCCACATGTCAGCACTCGGTCTGACTGAGCGCCTCCAGGAGAGAGGCCAAAGCAAGACGCGCCCCGAGGAGCGTCTTGACACATGTCAACACTGGGTCTGACAGAGGGCCTCCATGAGAGAGGCCCAAGCAAGACGCGCCCCGAGGAGTGTCTTGCCACATGTCAACACTGGGTCTGACTGAGCGCCTCCAGGAGAGAGGCCCAAGCAAGACGCGCCCCAACGAGCGTCTTGCCACGTGTCAACACTGGGTCTGACTGAGCGCCTCCAGGAGAGAGGCCCAAGCAAGACGCGCCCCGAGGAGCGTCTTGCCACGTGTCACCTCTGGGTCTGATTGAGCGCCTCCAGGAGAGAGGCCCCAGCAAGACGCGCCCCGAGGAGCGTCTTGCCTTATGTCAGCACTCGGTCTGACTGAGCGCCTCCAGGAGAGAGGTCCAAGCAAGACGCGCCCCGAGGAGCGTCTTGCCAAATGTCAACACTGGGTCTGACTGAGTGCCTCCATGAGAGAAGCCCCAGCAAGACGCGCCCCGAGGAGCTTCTTGCCACATGTCACTACTCGGTCTGACTGAGCGCCTCCAGGAGAGAGGCCCAAGCAAGACGTGCCCCGAGGAGCGTCTTGCCACATGTCAACAATGGGTCTGACTGAGGGCCTCCAGGAGAGAAGCCCAAGCAAGACGCGCCCCGAGGAGCGTCTTGCCACATGTCAACACTGGAGAGAGGCCCAAGCAAGACACGTCCCGAGGAGCGTCTTGACACATGTCAACACTGGGTCTGACTGAGGTCCTCCATGAGAGAAGCCCAAGCAAGACGCGCCCCGAGGAGCGTCTTGCCACATGTCAACAATGGGTCTTACGGAGGGCCTCCAGGAGAGAGGCCAAAGCAAGACGCGCCCTGAGGAGCGTCTTGACACATGTCAACACTGGGTCTGACAGAGGGCCTCCATGAGAGAGGCCCAAGCAAGACGCACCCCGAGGAGCGTCTTGAAACATGTCAACACTGGGTCTGACTGAGCGCCTCCAGGAGAGAGGTCCAAGCAAGATGCGCCCCGAGGAGTGTCTTGCCACGTGTCAACACTGGGTCTGACTGAGCGCCTCCAGGAGAGAGGCCCAAGCAAGACGCGCCCCGAGGAGCGTCTTGCAACATGTCAACAATGGGTCTGACTGAGGGCCTCCAGGAGAGAAGCCCAAGCAAGATGCGCCCCGTGGAGCGTCTTGACACATGTCAACACTGGGTCTGACAGAGGGCCTCCAGGAGAGAGGCCCAAGCAAGACGCGCCCCGAGGAGTGTCTTGCCACATCTCACCACTGGGTATGACTGAGCGCCTCCAGGAGAGAGGCCCAAGCAAGACGCGCCCCGAGGAGCGTCAGGCCACATGTCACTACTCAGTCTGACTGAGCGCCTCCAGGAGAGAGGCCCAAGCAAGACGCGCCCCGAGGAGCGTCTTGCCACGTGTCAACACTGGGTCTGATTGAGGGCCTTCTGGAGAGAGGCCCAAGCAAGACGCGCCCCGAGGAGCGTCTTGCCACATGTCAACAATGGGTCTTACTGAGGGCCTATAGGAGAGAAGCCCAAGAAGGACGCGCCCCGAGGAGCTTCTTGCCACATGTCAGCACTCGGTCTGACTGAGCGCCTCCAGGAGAGAGGCCAAAGCAAGACGCGCCCCGAGGAGCTTCTTGACACATGTCAACACTGGGTCTGACAGATGGCCTCCATGAGAGAGGCCCAAGCAAGACGCGCCCCGAGGAGTGTCTTGCCACATGTCAACACTGGGTCTGACTGAGCGCCTCCAGGAGAGAGGCCCAAGCAAGACGCGCCCCAACGAGCGTCTTGCCACGTGTCAACACTGGGTCTGACTGAGCGCCTCCAGGAGAGAGGCCCAAACAAGACGCGCCCCGAGGAGCGTCTTGCCACGTGTCACCACTGGGTCTGATTGAGCGCCTCCAGGAGAGAGGCCCCAGCAAGACGCGCCCCGAGGAGCGTCTTGCCTTATGTCAGCACTCGGTCTGACTGAGCGCCTCCAGGAGAGAGGTCCAAGCAAGACGCGCCCCGAGGAGCGTCTTGCCAAATGTCAACACTGGGTCTGACTGAGTGCCTCCATGAGAGAAGCCCCAGCAAGACGCGCCCCGAGGAGCTTCTTGCCACATGTCACTACTCGGTCTGACTGAGCGCCTCCAAAGAGAGGCCCAAGCAAGACGTGCCCCGAGGAGCGTCTTGCCACATGTCAACAATGGGTCTGACTGAGGGCCTCCAGGAGAGAAGCCCAAGCAAGACGCGCCCCGAGGAGCGTCTTGCCACATGTCAACACTGGAGAGAGGCCCAAGCAAGACACGTCCCGAGGAGCGTCTTGACACATGTCAACATTGGGTCTGACTGAGGTCCTCCATGAGAGAAGCCCAAGCAAGACGCGCCCCGAGGAGAGTCTTGCCACATGTCAACACTCGGTCTGACAGAGGGCATCCAGGAGAGAGGCCCAAGCAATACGCGCCCCGAGGAGCGTCTTGCCACATGTCACCACTGGGTCTGACTGAGCGCCTCCAGGAGAGAGGCCCAACCAAGACGCGCCCTGAGGAGCGTCTTGCCACATGCCAACACTGGGTCTGACTGAGCGCCTCCAGGAGAGAGGCCCAAGCAAGACGCGCCCCGAGGAGCGTCTTGCCACGTGTCAACACTGGGTCTGATTGAGGGCCTTCTGGAGAGAGGCCCAAGCAAGACGCGCCCCGAGGAGCGTCTTGCCACATGTCAACAATGGGTCTTACTGAGGGCCTATAGGAGAGAAGCCCAAGCAGGACGCGCCCCGAGGAGCTTCTTGCCACATGTCAGCACTCGGTCTGACTGAGCGCCTCCAGGAGAGAGGCCAAAGCAAGACGCGCCCCGAGGAGCGTCTTGACACATGTCAACACTGGGTCTGACAGAGGGCCTCCATGAGAGAGGCCCAAGCAAGACGCGCCCCGAGGAGTGTCTTGCCACATGTCAACACTGGGTCTGACTGAGCGCCTCCAGGAGAGAGGCCCAAGCAAGACGCGCCCCAACGAGCGTCTTGCCACGTGTCAACACTGGGTCTGACTGAGCGCCTCCAGGAGAGAGGCCCAAGCAAGACGCGCCCCGAGGAGCGTCTTGCCACGTGTCACCACTGGGTCTGATTGAGCGCCTCCAGGAGAGAGGCCCCAGCAAGACGCGCCCCGAGGGGCGTCTTGCCTTATGTCAGCACTCGGTCTGACTGAGCGCCTCCAGGAGAGAGGTCCAAGCAAGACGCGCCCCGAGGAGCGTCTTGCCAAATGTCAACACTGGGTCTGACTGAGTGCCTCCATGAGAGAAGCCCCAGCAAGACGCGCCCCGAGGAGCTTCTTGCCACATGTCACTACTCGGTCTGACTGAGCGCCTCCAGGAGAGAGGCCCAAGCAAGACGTGCCCCGAGGAGCGTCTTGCCACATGTCAACAATGGGTCTGACTGAGGGCCTCCAGGAGAGAAGCCCAAGCAAGACGCGCCCCGAGGAGCGTCTTGCCACATGTCAACACTGGAGAGAGGCCCAAGCAAGACACGTCCCGAGGAGCGTCTTGACACATGTCAACACTGGGTCTGACTGAGGTCCTCCATGAGAGAAGCCCAAGCAAGACGCGCCCCGAGGAGAGTCTTGCCACATGTCAACACTCGGTCTGACAGAGGGCATCCAGGAGAGAGGCCCAAGCAATACGCGCCCCGAGGAGCGTCTTGCCACATGTCACCACTGGGTCTGACTGAGTGCCTCCAGGAGAGAGGCCCAACCAAGACGCGCCCTGAGGAGCGTCTTGCCACATGCCAACACTGGGTCTGACTGAGCGCCTCCAGGAGAGAGGCCCAAGCAAGACGCGCCCCGAGGAGCGTCTTGCCACGTGTCAACACTGGGTCTGACTGAGCGCCTCCAGGAGAGAGGCCCAAGCAAGACGCGCCCAGAGGAGCGTCTTGCCACATGTCAACACAGGGTCTGTCTGAGCGCCTCCAGGAGAGAAGCCCAAGCAAGACGCGCCCCGAGGAGCGTCTTGCCACATGTCAACAATGGGTCTGACTGAGGGCCTCCAGGAGAGAAGCCCAAGCAAGACGCGCCCCGAGGAGCGTCTTACCACATGTCAACACTGGGTCTGACAGAGGGCCTCCAGGAGAGAGGCCCAAGCAAGACTCGCCCCGAGGAGTGTCTTGCCACATGTCACTACTCAGTCTGACTGAGCGACTCCAGGAGAGAGGCCCAAGCAAGACGCGCCCCGAGGAGCGTCTTGCCACGTGTCAACACTGGGTCTGATTGAGGGCCTTCTGGAGAGAGGCCCAAGCAAGACGCGCCCCGAGGAGCGTCTTGCCACATGTCAACAATGGGTCTTACGGAGGGCCTCCAGGAGAGAGGCCAAAGCAAGACGCGCCCTGAGGAGCGTATTGACACATGTCAACACTGGGTCTGACAGAGGGCCTCCATGAGAGAGGCCCAAGCAAGACGCGCCCCAAGGAGCGTCTTGCCACATGTCAACACTGGGTCTGACTGAGCGCCTCCAGGAGAGAGGTCCAAGCAAGATGCGCCCCGAGGAGTTTCTTGCCACGTGTCAACACTGGGTCTGACTGAGCGCCTCCAGGAGAGAGGCCCAAGCAAGAGGCGCCCGGAGGAGCGTCTTGCCACGTGTCACCACTGGGTCTGACTGAGCGCCTCCAGGAGAGAGGCCCAAGCAAGACGCGCCCCGAGGAGCGTCTTGCCACATGTCAACAATGGGTCTTACTGAGGGCCTATAGGAGAGAAGCCCAAGCAAGACACGCCCCGAGGAGCTTCTTGCCACATGTCAGCACTCGGTCCTACTGAGCGCCTCCAGGAGAGAGGCCAAAGCAATACGCGCCCCGAGGAGCGTCTTGCCACATGTCAACAATGGGTCTGACTGAGGGCCTCCAGGAGAGAAGCCCAAGCAAGACGCGCCCCGAGGAGCGTCTTGCCACATGTCAACAATGGGTCTTACTGAGGGCCTCCAGGAGAGAGGCCCAAGCAAGAAACGCCCCGAGGAGCGTCTTGCCACATGTCAACACTGGGTCTGACTGAGCGCCTCCAGGAGAGAGGTCCAAGCAAGAGGCGCCCCGAGGAGCGTCTTGCCACGTGTCAACACTGGGTCTGACTGAGTGCCTCCATGAGAGAAGCCCCAGCAAGAGGCGCCCCGAGGAGCGTCTTGCCTTATGTCAGCACTTGGTCTGACTGAGCGCCTCCAGGAAAGAGGCCCGAGCAAGACACGCCCCGAGGAGCGTCTTGCCACGTGTCACCACTGGGTCTGACTGAGCACCTCCAGGAGAGAGGTCCAAGCAAGACGCGCCCCGAGGAGAGTCTTGCCACATGTCAACACTCGGTCTGACAGAGGGCATCCAGGAGAGAGGCCCAAGCAATACGCGCCCCGAGGAGCGTCTTGCCACATGTCACCACTGGGTCTGACTCAGCGCCTCCAGGAGAGAGGCCCAACCAAGACGCGCCCTGAGGAGCGTCTTGCCACATGCCAACACTGGGTCTGACTGAGCGCCTCCAGGAGAGAGGCCCAAGCAAGACGCGCCCCGAGGAGCGTCTTGCCACGTGTCAACACTGGGTCTGATTGAGGGCCTTCTGGAGAGAGGCCCAAGCAAGACGCGCCCCGAGGAGCGTCTTGCCACATGTCAACAATGGGTCTTACGGAGGGCCTCCAGGAGAGAGGCCAAAGCAAGACGCTCCCTGAGGAGCGTCTTGACACATGTCAACACTGGGTCTGACAGAGGGCCTCCATGAGAGAGGCCCAAGCAAGACGCGCCCCGAGGAGCGTCTTGAAACATGTCAACACTGGGTCTGACTGAGCGCCTCCAGGAGAGAGGTCCAAGCAAGATGCGCCCCGAGGAGTGTCTTGCCACGTGTCAACACTGGGTCTGACTGAGCGCCTCCAGGAGAGAGGCCCAAGCAAGACGCGCCCCGAGGAGCGTCTTGCAACATGTCAACAATGGGTCTGACTGAGGGCATCCAGGAGAGAAGCCCAAGCAAGATGCGCCCCGTGGAGCGTCTTGACACATGTCAACACTGGGTCTGACAGAGGGCCTCCAGGAGAGAGGCCCAAGCAAGACGCGCCCCGAGGAGTGTCTTGCCACATCTCACCACTGGGTATGACTGAGCGCCTCCAGGAGAGAGGCCCAAGCAAGACGCGCCCCGAGGAGCGTCAGGCCACATGTCACTACTCAGTCTGACTGAGCGCCTCCAGGAGAGAGGCCCAAGCAAGACGTGCCCCGAGGAGCGTCTTGCCACGTGTCAACACTGGGTCTGATTGAGGGCCTTCTGGAGAGAGGCCCAAGCAAGACGCGCCCCGAGGAGCGTCTTGCCACATGTCAACAATGGGTCTTACTGAGGGCCTATAGGAGAGAAGCCCAAGCAGGACGCGCCCCGAGGAGCTTCTTGCCACATGTCAGCACTCGGTCTGACTGAGCGCCTCCAGGAGAGAGGCCAAAGCAAGACGCGCCCCGAGGAGCGTCTTGACACATGTCAACACTGGGTCTGACAGATGGCCTCCATGAGAGAGGCCCAAGCAAGACGCGCCCCGAGGAGTGTCTTGCCACATGTCAACACTGGGTCTGACTGAGCGCCTCCAGGAGAGAGGCCCAAGCAAGACGCGCCCCAACGAGCGTCTTGCCACGTGTCAACACTGGGTCTGACTGAGCGCCTCCAGGAGAGAGGCCCAAGCAAGACGCGCCCCGAGGAGCGTCTTGCCACGTGTCACCACTGGGTCTGATTGAGCGCCTCCAGGAGAGAGACCCCAGCAAGACGCGCCCCGAGGAGCGTCTTGCCTTATGTCAGCACTCGGTCTGACTGAGCGCCTCCAGGAGAGAGGTCCAAGCAAGACGCGCCCCGAGGAGCGTCTTGCCAAATGTCAACACTGGGTCTGACTGAGTGCCTCCATGAGAGAAGCCCCAGCAAGACGCGCCCCGAGGAGCTTCTTGCCACATGTCACTACTCGGTCTGACTGAGCGCCTCCAGGAGAGAGGCCCAAGCAAGACGTGCCCCGAGGAGCGTCTTGCCACATGTCAACAATGGGTCTGACTGAGGGCCTCCAGGAGAGAAGCCCAAGCAAGACGCGCCCCGAGGAGCGTCTTGCCACATGTCAACACTGGAGAGAGGCCCAAGCAAGACACGTCCCGAGGAGCGTCTTGACACATGTCACTACTCGGTCTGACTGAGCGCCTCCAGGAGAGAGGCCCAAGCAAGACGTGCCCCGAGGAGCGTCTTGCCACATGTCAACAATGGGTCTGACTGAGGTCCTCCATGAGAGAAGCCCAAGCAAGACGCGCCCCGAGGAGAGTCTTGCCACATGTCAACACTCGGTCTGACAGAGGGCATCCAGGAGAGAGGCCCAAGCAATACGCGCCCCGAGGAGCGTCTTGCCACATGTCACCACTGGGTCTGACTGAGCGCCTCCAGGAGAGAGGCCCAACCAAGACGCTCCCTGAGGAGCGTCTTGCCACATGCCAACACTGGGTCTGACTGAGCGCCTCCAGGAGAGAGGCCCAAGCAAGACGCGCCCCGAGGAGCGTCTTGCCACGTGTCAACACTGGGTCTGATTGAGGGCCTTCTGGAGAGAGGCCCAAGCAAGACGCGCCCCGAGGAGCGTCTTGCCACATGTCAACAATGGGTCTTACTGAGGGCCTATAGGAGAGAAGCCCAAGCAGGACGCGCCCCGAGGAGCTTCTTGCCACATGTCAGCACTCGGTCTGACTGAGCGCCTCCAGGAGAGAGGCCAAAGCAAGACGCGCCCCGAGGAGCGTCTTGACACATGTCAACACTGGGTCTGACAGAGGGCCTCCATGAGAGAGGCCCAAGCAAGACGCGCCCCGAGGAGTGTCTTGCCACATGTCAACACTGGGTCTGACTGAGCGCCTCCAGGAGAGAGGCCCAAGCAAGACGCGCCCCAACGAGCGTCTTGCCACGTGTCAACACTGGGTCTGACTGAGCGCCTCCAGGAGAGAGGCCCAAGCAAGACACGCCCCGAGGAGCGTCTTGCCACGTGTCACCACTGGGTCTGATTGAGCGCCTCCAGGAGAGAGGCCCCAGCAAGACGCGCCCCGAGGAGCGTCTTGCCTTATGTCAGCACTCGGTCTGACTGAGCGCCTCCAGGAGAGAGGTCCAAGCAAGACGCGCCCCGAGGAGCGTCTTGCCAAATGTCAACACTGGGTCTGACTGAGTGCCTCCATGAGAGAAGCCCCAGCAAGACGCGCCCCGAGGAGCTTCTTGCCACATGTCACTACTCGGTCTGACTGAGCGCCTCCAGGAGAGAGGCCCAAGCAAGACGTGCCCCGAGGAGCGTCTTGCCACATGTCAACAATGGGTCTGACTGAGGGCCTCCAGGAGAGAAGCCCAAGCAAGACGCGCCCCGAGGAGCGTCTTGCCACATGTCAACACTGGAGAGAGGCCCAAGCAAGACACGTCCCGAGGAGCGTCTTGACACATGTCAACACTGGGTCTGACTGAGGTCCTCCATGAGAGAAGCCCAAGCAAGACGCGCCCCGAGGAGAGTCTTGCCACATGTCAACACTCGGTCTGACAGAGGGCATCCAGGAGAGAGGCCCAAGCAATACGCGCCCCGAGGAGCGTCTTGCCACATGTCACCACTGGGTCTGACTGAGCGCCTCCAGGAGAGAGGCCCAACCAAGACGCGCCCTGAGGAGCGTCTTGCCACATGCCAACACTGGGTCTGACTGAGCGCCTCCAGGAGAGAGGCCCAAGCAAGACGCGCCCCGAGGAGCGTCTTGCCACGTGTCAACACTGGGTCTGACTGAGCGCCTCCAGGAGAGAGGCCCAAGCAAGACGCGCCCCGAGGAGCGTCTTGCCACATGTCAACACAGGGTCTGTCTGAGCGCCTCCAGGAGAGAAGCCCAAGCAAGACGCGCCCCGAGGAGCGTCTTGCCACATGTCAACAATGGGTCTGACTGAGGGCCTCCAGGAGAGAAGCCCAAGCAAGACGCGCCCCGAGGAGCGTCTTACCACATGTCAACACTGGGTCTGACAGAGGGCCTCCAGGAGAGAGGCCCAAGCAAGACTCGCCCCGAGGAGTGTCTTGCCACATGTCACTACTCAGTCTGACTGAGCGACTCCAGGAGAGAGGCCCAAGCAAGACGCGCCCCGAGGAGCGTCTTGCCACGTGTCAACACTGGGTCTGATTGAGGGCCTTCTGGAGAGAGGCCCAAGCAAGACGCGCCCCGAGGAGCGTCTTGCCACATGTCAACAATGGGTCTTACGGAGGGCCTCCAGGAGAGAGGCCAAAGCAAGACGCGCCCTGAGGAGCGTATTGACACATGTCAACACTGGGTCTGACAGAGGGCCTCCATGAGAGAGGCCCAAGCAAGACGCGCCCCAAGGAGCGTCTTGCCACATGTCAACACTGGGTCTGACTGAGCGCCTCCAGGAGAGAGGTCCAAGCAAGATGCGCCCCGAGGAGTGTCTTGCCACGTGTCAACACTGGGTCTGACTGAGCGCCTCCAGGAGAGAGGCCCAAGCAAGAGGCGCCCGGAGGAGCGTCTTGCCACGTGTCACCACTGGGTCTGACTGAGCGCCTCCAGGAGAGAGGCCCAAGCAAGACGCGCCCCGAGGAGCGTCTTGCCACATGTCAACAATGGGTCTTACTGAGGGCCTATAGGAGAGAAGCCCAAGCAAGACATGCCCCGAGGAGCTTCTTGCCACATGTCAGCACTCGGTCCTACTGAGCGCCTCCAGGAGAGAGGCCAAAGCAATACGCGCCCCGAGGAGCGTCTTGCCACATGTCAACAATGGGTCTGACTGAGGGCCTCCAGGAGAGAAGCCCAAGCAAGACGCGCCCCGAGGAGCGTCTTGCCACATGTCAACAATGGGTCTTACTGAGGGCCTCCAGGAGAGAGGCCCAAGCAAGAAACGCCCCGAGGAGCGTCTTGCCACATGTCAACACTGGGTCTGACTGAGCGCCTCCAGGAGAGAGGTCCAAGCAAGAGGCGCCCCGAGGAGCGTCTTGCCACGTGTCAACACTGGGTCTGACTGAGTGCCTCCATGAGAGAAGCCCCAGCAAGAGGCGCCCCGAGGAGCGTCTTGCCTTATGTCAGCACTTGGTCTGACTGAGCGCCTCCAGGAAAGAGGCCCGAGCAAGACACGCCCCGAGGAGCATCTTGCCACGTGTCACCACTGGGTCTGACTGAGCGCCTCCAGGAGAGAGGTCCAAGCAAGACGCGCCCCGAGGAGAGTCTTGCCACATGTCAACACTCGGTCTGACAGAGGGCATCCAGGAGAGAGGCCCAAGCAATACGCGCCCCGAGGAGCGTCTTGCCACATGTCAACACTGGGTCTGACTGAGCGCCTCCATGAGAGAAGCCCCAGCAAGACGCGCCCCGAGGAGTGTCTTGCCACATGTCAGCACTCGGTCTGACTGAGCGCCTCCAGGAGAGAGGCCCAAGCAAGACGCGCCCCGAGGAGCATCTTGACACATGTCACTACTCGGTCTGACTGAGCGCCTCCAGGAGAGAGGCCCAAGCAAGACGCGTCCTGAGGAGCGTCTTGCCACGTGTCACCACTGGGTCTGATTGAACGCCTCCAGGAGAGAGGCCCCAGCAAGACGCGCCCCGAGGAGCGTCTTGCCACGTGTCAACACTGGGTCTGATTGAGGGCCTTCTGGAGAGAGGCCCAAGCAAGACGCGCCCCGAGGAGCGTCTTGCCACATGTCAACAATGGGTCTTACGGAGGGCCTCCAGGAGAGAGGCCAAAGCAAGACGCGCCCTGAGGAGCGTATTGACACATGTCAACACTGGGTCTGACAGAGGGCCTCCATGAGAGAGGCCCAAGCAAGACGCGCCCCAAGGAGCGTCTTGCCACATGTCACCACTGGGTCTGACTGAGCGCCTCCAGGAGAGAGGCCCAACCAAGACGCGCCCTGAGGAGCGTCTTGCCACATGCCAACACTGGGTCTGACTGAGCGCCTCCAGGAGAGAGGCCCAAGCAAGACGCGCCCCGAGGAGCGTCTTGCCACGTGTCAACACTGGGTCTGACTGAGCGCCTCCAGGAGAGAGGCCCAAGCAAGACGCGCCCCGAGGAGCGTCTTGCCACGTGTCAACACAGGGTCTGTCTGAGCGCCTCCAGGAGAGAAGCCCAAGCAAGACGCGCCCCGAGGAGCGTCTTGCCACATGTCAACAATGGGTCTGACTGAGGGCCTCCAGGAGAGAAGCCCAAGCAAGACGCGCCCCGAGGAGCGTCTTACCACATGTCAACACTGGGTCTGACAGAGGGCCTCCAGGAGAGAGGCCCAAGCAAGACTCGCCCCGAGGAGTGTCTTGCCACATGTCACTACTCAGTCTGACTGAGCGACTCCAGGAGAGAGGCCCAAGCAAGACGCGCCCCGAGGAGCGTCTTGCCACGTGTCAACACTGGGTCTGATTGAGGGCCTTCTGGAGAGAGGCCCAAGCAAGACGCGCCCCGAGGAGCGTCTTGCCACATGTCAACAATGGGTCTTACTGAGGGCCTCCAGGAGAGAGGCAAAAGCAAGACGCGCCCTGAGGAGCGTATTGACACATGTCAACACTGGGTCTGACAGAGGGCCTCCATGAGAGAGGCCCAAGCAAGACGCGCCCCAAGGAGCGTCTTGCCACATGTCAACACTGGGTCTGACTGAGCGCCTCCAGGAGAGAGGTCCAAGCAAGATGCGCCCCGAGGAGTGTCTTGCCACGTGTCAACACTGGGTCTGACTGAGCGCCTCCAGGAGAGAGGCCCAAGCAAGAGGCGCCCGGAGGAGCGTCTTGCCACGTGTCACCACTGGGTCTGACTGAGCGCCTCCAGGAGAGAGGCCCAAGCAAGACGCGCCCCGAGGAGCGTCTTGCCACATGTCAACAATGGGTCTTACTGAGGGCCTATAGGAGAGAAGCCCAAGCAAGACATGCCCCGAGGAGCTTCTTGCCACATGTCAGCACTCGGTCCTACTGAGCGCCTCCAGGAGAGAGGCCCAAGCAAGACGCGCCCCGAGGAGCGTCTTGCCACATGTCAACAATGGGTCTTACTGAGGGCCTCCGGGAGAGAGGCCCAAGCAAGAAACGCCCCGAGGAGCGTCTTGCCACATGTCAACACTGGGTCTGACTGAGCGCCTCCAGGAGAGAGGTCCAAGCAAGAGGCGCCCCGAGGAGCGTATTGCCACGTGTCAACACTGGGTCTGACTGAGTGCCTCCATGAGAGAAGCCCCAGCAAGAGGCGCCCCGAGGAGCGTCTTGCCTTATGTCAGCACTTGGTCTGACTGAGCGCCTCCAGGAAAGAGGCCCGAGCAAGACACGCCCCGAGGAGCGTCTTGCCACGTGTCACCACTGGGTCTGACTGAGCGCCTCCAGGAGAGAGGTCCAAGCAAGACGCGCCCCGAGGAGAGTCTTGCCACATGTCAACACTCGGTCTGACAGAGGGCATCCAGGAGAGAGGCCCAAGCAATACGCGCCCCGAGGAGCGTCTTGCCACATGTCAACACTGGGTCTGACTGAGCGCCTCCATGAGAGAAGCCCCATTAAGACGCGCCCCGAGGAGTGTCTTGCCACATGTCAGCACTCGGTCTGACTGAGCGCCTCCAGGAGAGAGGCCCAAGCAAGACGCGCCCCGAGGAGCGTCTTGCCTTATGTCAGCACTCGGTCTGACTGAGCGCCTCCAGGAGAGAGGCCCAAGCAAGACGCGCCCCGAGGAGCGTCTTGCCTTATGTCAGCACTGGGTCTGACTGAGTGCCTCCATGAGAGAAGCCCCAACAAGACGCGCCCCGAGGAGCTTCTTGCCACATGTCACTACTCGGTCTGACTGAGCGCCTCCAGGAGAGAGGCCCAAGCAAGACGTGCCCCGAGGAGCGTCTCGCCACATGTCAACACTGGGTCTGACTGAGCGCCTCCAGGAGAGAGGCCCAAGCAAGACACGCCCCGAGGAGCGTCTTGCCACGTGTCACCACTGGGTCTGAGTGAGCGCCTCCAGGAGAGAGGCCCAAGAAAGACGCGCCCTGAGGAGCGTCTTGCCACGTGCCAACACTGGGTCTGACTGAGCGCCTCCAGGAGAGAGGCCTAAGCAAGACGCGCCCCGAGGAGCATCTTGCCACGTGTCAACACTGGGTCTGACTGAGCGCCTCCAGGAGAGAGGCCCAAGCAAGACGCGCCCCGAGGAGCGTCTTGCCACATGTCAACAATGGGTCTGACTGAGGGCCTCCAGGAGAGAAGCCCAAGCAAGACGCGCCCCGAGGAGCGTCTTACCACATGTCAACACTGGGTCTGACAGAGGGCCTCCAGGAGAGAGGCCCAAGCAAGACTCGCCCCGAGGAGTGTCTTGCCACATGTCAACAATGGGTCTTACGGAGGGCCTCCAGGAGACAGGCCAAAACAAGACGCGCCCCGAGGAGCGTCTTGACACATGTCAACACTGGGTCTGACAGAGGGCCTCCATGAGGGAGGCCCAAGCAAGACGCGCCCCAGGGAGCGTCTTGCCACATGTCAACACTGGGTCTGACTGAGCGCCTCCAGGAGAGAGACCCAAGCAAGACGCACCCCGAGGAGCGTCTTGCCACGTGTCACCACTAGGTCTGACTGAGCGCCTCCAGGAGAGAGGCCCAAGCAAGATGCGCCCCGAGGAGCGTCTTGCCACATGTCAACAATGGGTCTGACTGAGGGCCTCCAGGAGAGAAGCCCAAGCAAGACGCGCCCCGAGGAGCGTCTTGCCACATGTCAGCACTCGGTCTGACTGAGCGCCTCCAGGAGAGAGGCCCAAGCAAGACGCGCCCCGAGGAGCATCTTGGCACATGTCAGCACTCGGTCTGACTGAGCGCCTCCAGGAGAGAGGCCCAAGCAAGACGCTCCCCGAGGAGCTTCTTGCCACGTGTCAACACTGGGTCTGATTGAGGGCCTTCTGGAGAGAGGCCCAAGCAAGACGCGCCCCGAGGAGCGTCTTGCCACATGTCAACAATGGGTCTTACGGAGGGCCTCCAGGAGACAGGCCAAAACAAGACGCGCCCCGAGGAGCGTCTTGACACATGTCAACACTGGGTCTGACAGAGGGCCTCCATGAGGGAGGCCCAAGCAAGACGCGCCCCAGGGAGCGTCTTGCCACATGTCAACACTGGGTCTGACTGAGCGCCTCCAGGAGAGAGACCCAAGCAAGACGCACCCCGAGGAGCGTCTTGCCACGTGTCACCACTAGGTCTGACTGAGCGCCTCCAGGAGAGAGGCCCAAGCAAGATGCGCCCCGAGGAGCGTCTTGCCACATGTCAACAATGGGTCTGACTGAGGGCCTCCAGGAGAGAAGCCCAAGCAAGACGCGCCCCGAGGAGCGTCTTGCCACATGTCAGCACTCGGTCTGACTGAGCGCCTCCAGGAGAGAGGCCCAAGCAAGACGCGCCCCGAGGAGCATCTTGGCACATGTCACTACTCGGTCTGACTGAGTGCCTCCAGGAGAGAGGCCCAAGCAAGACGCACCCCGAGGAGCGTCTTGCCACATGTCAACAATGGGTCTGACTGAGGGCCTCCAGGAGAGAAGCCCAAGCAAGACGCGCCCCGAGGAGCGTCTTGCCACGTGTCACCACTGGGTCTGACTATGCGCCTCCAGGAGAGAGGCCCAAGCAAGACGCGCCCCGAGGAGCGTCTTGCCACGTGTCACCACTCGGTCTGACTGAGCGCCTCCAGGAGAGAGGCCAAAGCAAGACGCGCCCCCAGGAGCGTCTTGCCACATGTCAACAATGGGTCTGACTGAGGGCCTCCAGGAGAGAAGCCCAAGCAAGATGCGCCCCGAGGAGCATCTTGACACATGTCACTACTCGGTCTGACTGAGCGCCTCCAGGAGAGAGGCCCAAGCAAGACGCTCCCCGAGGAGCTTCTTGCCACGTGTCAACACTGGGTCTGATTGAGGGCCTTCTGGAGAGAGGCCCAAGCAAGACGCGCCCCGAGGAGCGTCTTGCCACATGTCAACAATGGGTCTTACGGAGGGCCTCCAGGAGACAGGCCAAAACAAGACGCGCCCCGAGGAGCGTCTTGACACATGTCAACACTGGGTCTGACAGAGGGCCTCCATGAGGGAGGCCCAAGCAAGATGCGCCCCAGGGAGCGTCTTGCCACATGTCAACACTGGGTCTGACTGAGCGCCTCCAGGAGAGAGGCCCAAGCAAGACGCACCCCGAGGAGCGTCTTGCCACGTGTCACCACTAGGTCTGACTGAGCGCCTCCAGGAGAGAGGCCCAAGCAAGATGCGCCCCGAGGAGCGTCTTGCCACATGTCAACAATGGGTCTGACTGAGGGCCTCCAGGAGAGAAGCCCAAGCAAGACGCGCCCCGAGGAGCGTCTTGCCACATGTCAGCACTCGGTCTGACTGAGCGCCTCCAGGAGAGAGGCCCAAGCAAGACGCGCCCCGAGGAGCATCTTGGCACATGTCACTACTCGGTCTGACTGAGTGCCTCCAGGAGAGAGGCCCAAGCAAGACGCACCCCGAGGAGCGTCTTGCCACATGTCAACAATGGGTCTGACTGAGGGCCTCCAGGAGAGAAGCCCAAGCAAGACGCGCCCCGTGGAGCGTCTTGCCACATGTCAACACTGGGGCTGACTGAGCGCCTCCAGGAGAGAGGCCCAAGCAAGATTCGCCCCGAGGAGCGTCTTGCCACGTGTCACCACTGGGTCTGACTGAGCGCCTCCAGGAGAGAGGCCCAAGCAAGACGCGCCCCGAGGAGCGTCTTGCCACGTGTCACCACTCGGTCTGACTGAGCGCCTCCAGGAGAGAGGCCAAAGCAAGACGCGCCCCCAGGAGCGTCTTGCCACATGTCAACAATGTGTCTGACTGAGGGCCTCCAGGAGAGAAGCCCAAGCAAGATGCGCCCCGAGGAGCGTCTTGCCACATGTCAACAATGGGTCTTACTGAGGGCCTCCAGGAGAGAGGCCCAAGCAAGACGCGCCCCGAGGAGCGTCTTGACACATGTCAACACTGGGTCTGACTGAGCGCCTCCAGGAGAGAGGTCCAAGCAAGAGGCGCCCCGAGGAGTGTCTTGCCACGTGTCAACACTGGGTCTGACTGAGTGCCTCCATGAGAGAAGCCCCAGCAAGACGCGCCCCGAGGAGCGTCTTGCCACATGTCAGCACTTGGTCTGACTGAGCGTCTCCAGGAGAGAGGCCCAAGCAAGACGCACCCCGAGGAGCGTCTTGCCACATGTCAACAATGGGTCTGACTGAGGGCCTCCAGGAGAGAAGCCCAAGCAAGACGCGCCCCGAGGAGCGTCTTGCCACATGTCAGCACTCGGTCTGACTGAGCGCCTCCAGGAGAGAGGCCCAAGCAAGACGCGCCCCGAGGAGCATCTTGGCACATGTCACTACTCGGTCTGACTGAGTGCCTCCAGGAGAGAGGCCCAAGCAAGACGCACCCCGAGGAGCGTCTTGCCACATGTCATCAATGGGTCTGACTGAGGGCCTCCAGGAGAGAAGCCCAAGCAAGACGCGCCCCGAGGAGCGTCTTGCCACATGTCAACACTGGGTCTGACTGAGCGTCTCCAGGAGAGAGGCCCAAGCAAGATGCGCCCCGAGGAGCGTCTTGCCACGTGTCACCACTGGGTCTGACTGAGCGCCTCCAGGAGAGAGGCCCAAGCAAGACGCACCCCGAGGAGCGTCTTGCCACGTGTCACCACTGGGTCTGATTGAGCGCCTCCAGGAGAGAGGCCCCAGCAAGACGCGCCACGAGGAGCGTCTTGCCTTATGTCAGCACTCGGTCTGACTGAGCGCCTCCAGGAGAGAGGCCCAAGCAAGACGCGCCCCAACGAGCGTCTTGCCACGTGTCAACACTGGGTCTGACTGAGCGCCTCCAGGAGAGAGGCCCAAGCAAGATGCGCCCCGAGGAGCGTCTTGCCACGTGTCACCACTGGGTCTGACTGAGCGCCTCCAGGAGAGAGGCCCAAGCAAGACGTGCCCCGAGGAGCGTCTTGCCACATGTCAACAATGGGTCTGACTGAGGGCCTCCAGGAGAGAAGCCCAAGCAAGATACGCCCCAAGGAGCGTCTTGACACATGTCAACACTGGGTCTGACTGAGGGCCTCCATGAGAGAAGCACAAGCAAGACGCGCCCCGAGGAGAGTCTTGCCACATGTCAACACTCGGTCTGACAGAGGGCATCCAGGAGAGAGGCCCAAGCAATACGCGCCCCGAGGAGCGTCTTGCCACATGTCACCACTGGGTCTGACTGAGCGCCTCCAGGAGAGAGGCTCAACCAAGACTCGCCCTGAGGAGCGTCTTGCCACATGCCAACACTGGGTCTGACTGAGCGCCTCCAGGAGAGAGGCCCAAGCAAGACGCGCCCCGAGGAGCGTCTTGCCACGTGTCAACACTGGGTCTGACTGAGCGCCTCCAGGAGAGAGGCCCAAGCAAGACGCGCCCCGAGGAGCGTCTTGCCACATGTCATCACTGGGTCTGTCTGAGCGCCTCCAGGAGAGAAGCCCAAGCAAGACGCGCCCCGAGGAGCGTCTTGCCACATGTCAACAATGGGTCTGACTGAGGGCCTCCAGGAGAGAAGCCCAAGCAAGACGCGCCCCGAGGAGCGTCTTACCACATGTCAACACTGGGTCTGACAGAGGGCATCCAGGAGAGAGGCCCAAGCAAGACTCGCCCCGAGGAGTGTCTTGCCACATGTCACTACTCAGTCTGACTGAGCGCCTCCAGGAGAGAGGCCCAAGCAAGACGCGCCCCGAGGAGCGTCTTGCCACATGTCAACAATGGGTCTGACTGAGGGCCTCCAGGAGAGAAGCCCAAGAAAGACACGCCCCGAGGAGCGTCTTGCCACATGTCAACAATGGGTCTTACGGAGGGCCTCCAGGAGAGAGGCCAAAGCAAGACGCGCCCCGAGGAGCGTCTTGACACATGTCAACACTGGGTCTGACAGAGGGCCTCCATGAGAGAGGCCCAAGCAATACGCGCCCCAAGGAGCGTCTTGCCACATGTCAACACTGGGTCTGACTGAGCACCTCCAGGAGAGAGGTCCAAGCAAGACGCGCCCCGAGGAGTGTCTTGCCACGTGTCAACACTGGGTCTGACTGAGCGCCTCCAGGAGAGAGGCCCAAGCAAGACGCGCCCCGAGGAGCGTCTTGCCATGTGTCACCACTGGGTCTGACTGAGCGCCTCCAGGAGAGAGGCCCAAGCAAGACGCGCCCCGAGGAGCGTCTTGCCACATGTCAACAATGGGTCTTACTGAGGGCCTATAGGAGAGAAGCCCAAGCAAGACGCGCCCCGAGGAGCTTCTTGCCACATGTCAGCACTTGGTCTTACTGAGCGCCTCCAGGAGAGAGGCCAAAGCAAGACGCGCCCCGAGGAGCGTCTTGCCACATGTCAACAATGGGTCTGACTGAGGGCCTCCAGGAGAGAAGCCCAAGCAAGACGCGCCCCGAGGAGCGTCTTGCCACATGTCAACAATGGGTCTTACTGAGGGCCTCCAGGAGAGAGGCCCAAGCAAGAAACACCCCGAGGAGCGTCTTGCCACATGTCAACACTGGGTCTGACTGAGCGCCTCCAGGAGAGAGGTCCAAGCAAGAGGCGCCCCGAGGAGCGTCTTGCCACGTGTCAACACTGGGTCTGACTGAGTGCCTCCATGAGAGAAGCCCCAGCAAGAGGCGCCCCGAGGAGCGTCTTGCCTTATGTCAGCACTTGGTCTGACTGAGCGCCTCCAGGAAAGAGGCCCAAGCAAGACACGCCCCGAGGAGCGTCTTGCCACGTGTCACCACTGGGTCTGACTGAGCGCCTCCAGGAGAGAGGCCCAAGCAAGACGCGCCCCGAGGAGAGTCTTGCCACATGTCAACACTCGGTCTGACAGAGGGCATCCAGGAGAGAGGCCCAAGCAATACGCGCCCCGAGGAGCGTCTTGCCACATGTCACTACTCGGTCTGACTGAGCGCCTCCAGGAGAGAGGCCCAAGCAAGACGCGTCCTGAGGAGCGTCTTGCCACGTGTCACCACTGGGTCTGATTGAGCGCCTCCAGGAGAGAGGCCCCAGCAAGACGCGCCCCGAGGAGCGTCTTGCCTTATGTCAGCACTCGGTCTGACTGAGCGCCTCCAGGAGAGAGGCCCAAGCAAGACGTGCCCCGAGGAGCGTCTTGCCACATGTCAACACTGGGTCTGACTGAGCGCCTCCAGGAGAGAGGCCCAAGCAAGACACGCCCCGAGGAGCGTCTTGCCACGTGTCACCACTGGGTCTGACTGAGCGCCTCCAGGAGAGAGGCCCAAGCAATACGCGCCCCGAGGAGCGTCTTGCCACATGTCACCACTGGGTCTGACTGAGCGCCTCCAGGAGAGAGGCACAAGAAAGACGCGCCCTGAGGAGCGTCTTGCCACGTGCCAACACTGGGTCTGACTGAGTGCCTCCAGGAGAGAGGCCTAAGCAAGACGCGCCCCGAGGAGCATCTTGCCACGTGTCAACACTGGGTCTGACTGAGCGCCTCCAGGAGAGAGGCCCAAGCAAGACGCGCCCCGAGGAGCGTCTTGCCACATGTCAGCACTGGGTCTGTTTGAGCGCCTCCAGGAGAGAAGCCCAAGCAAGACGCGCCCCGAGGAGCGTCTTGCCACATGTCAACAATGGGTCTGACTGAGGGCCTCCAGGAGAGAAGCCCAAGCAAGACGCGCCCCGAGGAGCGTCTTACCACATGTCAACACTGGGTCTGACAGAGGGCCTCCAGGAGAGAGGCCCAAGCAAGACTCGCCCCGAGGAGTGTCTTGCCACATGTCACTACTCAGTCTGACTGAGCGCCTCCAGGAGAGAGGCCCAAGCAAGACGCTCCCCGAGGAGCTTCTTGCCACGTGTCAACACTGGGTCTGATTGAGGGCCTTCTGGAGAAAGGCCCAAGCAAGACGCGCCCCGAGGAGCGTCTTGCCACATGTCAACAATGGGTCTTACGGAGGGCCTCCAGGAGACAGGCCAAAACAAGACGCGCCCCGAGGAGCGTCTTGACACATGTCAACACTGGGTCTGACAGAGGGCCTCCATGAGGGAGGCCCAAGCAAGACGCGCCCCAGGGAGCGTCTTGCCACATGTCAACACTGGGTCTGACTGAGCGCCTCCAGGAGAGAGGTCCAAGCAAGACGCGCCCCGAGGAGTGTCTTGCCACATGTCAACACTGGGTCTGACTGAGCGCCTCCAGGAGAGAGGCCCAAGCAAGACGCACCCCGAGGAGCGTCTTGCCACGTGTCACCACTAGGTCTGACTGAGCGCCTCCAGGAGAGAGGCCCAAGCAAGATGCGCCCCGAGGAGCTTCTTGCCACATGTCAACAATGGGTCTGACTGAGGGCCTCCAGGAGAGAAGCCCAAGCAAGACGCGCCCCGAGGAGCGTCTTGCCACATGTCAGCACTCGGTCTGACTGAGCGCCTCCAGGAGAGAGGCCCAAGCAAGACGCGCCCCGAGGAGCATCTTGGCACATGTCACTACTCGGTCTGACTGAGTGCCTCCAGGAGAGAGGCCCAAGCAAGACGCACCCCGAGGAGCGTCTTGCCACATGTCAACACTGGGTCTGACTGAGCGCCTCCAGGAGAGAGGCCCAAGCAAGATGCGCCCCGAGGAGCGTCTTGCCACGTGTCACCACTGGGTCTGACTGAGTGCCTCCATGAGAGAAGCCCCAGCAAGACGCGCCCCGAGGAGCTTCTTGCCACATGTCAACACTGGGCCTGACTGAGCGCCTCCAGGAGAGAGGCATAAGCAAGACACGCCCCGAGGAGCGTCTTGCCACATGTCAACACTGGGTCTGACTGAGGGCCTCCATGAGAGAGGCCCAAGCAAGACGCGCCCCGAGGAGAGTCTTGCCACATGTCATTACTCGGTCTGACAGAGGGCATCCAGGAGAGAGGCCCAAGCAATACGCGCCCCGAGGAGCGTCTTGCCACATGTCACCACTGGGTCTGACTGAGCGTCTCCAGGAGAGAGGCCCAACCAAGACGCGCCCTGAGCAGCGTTTTGCACACGTGCCAACACTGGGTCTGACTGAGCGCCTCCAGGAGGGAGGCCCAAGCAAGACGCGCCCCGAGGAGCGTCTTGCCACGTGTCAACACTGGGTCTGACTGAGCGCCTCCAGGAGAGAGGCCCAAGCAAGACGCGCCCCGAGGAGCGTTTTGCCACATGTCAACACTGGGTCTGTCTGAGCGCTTTCAGGAGAGAAGCCCAAGCAAGACGCGCCCCGAGGAGCGTCTTGCCACATGTCAACAATGGGTCTGACTGAGGGCCTCCAGGAGAGAGGCCCAAGCAAGACGCGCCCCGAGGAGTGTCTTGCCACATGTCACTACTCAGTCTGACTAGGCGCCTCCAGGAGAGAGGCCCAAGCAAGACGCGCCCCGAGGAGCGTCTTGCCACGTGTCAACACTGGGTCTGATTGAGGGCCTTCTGGAGAGAGGCCCAAGCAAGATGCGCCCCGAGGAGCGTCTTGCCACATGTCAACAATGGGTCTGACTGAGGGCCTCCAGGAGAGAAGCCCAAGCAAGACGCGCCCCGAGGAGCGTCTTGCCACATGTCAACAATGGGTCTTACGGTGGGCCTCCAGGAGAGAGGCCAAAGCAAGACGCGCCCCGAGGAGCGTCTTGACACATGTCAACACTGGGTCTGACAGAGGGCCTCCATGAGAGAGGCCCAAGCAAGACGCGCCCCGAGGAGCGTCTTGCAACATTTCAACACTGGGTCTGACTGAGCGCCTCCAGGAGAGATGCCCAAGCAAGACGCGCCCCGAGGAGCGTCTTGCCACGTGTCACCACTGGGTCTGACTGAGCTCCTCCATGAGAGAAGCCCCAGCAAGACGCGCCCCGAGGAGCTTCTTGCCACATGTCACTACTCGGTCTGACTGAGCGCCTCCAGGAGAGAGGCCCAAGCAAGACGTGCCCCGAGGAGCGTCTTGCCACATGTCAACAATGGGTCTGACTGAGGGCCTCCAGGAGAGAACCCCAAGCAAGACGCGCCCCGAGGAGCGTCTTGCCACATGTCAACACTGGGTCTGACTGAGCGCCTCCAGGAAAGAGGCCCAAGCAAGACACGCCCCGAGGAGCGTCTTGCCACATGTCAACACTGGGTCTGACTGAGGGCCTCCATGAGAGAAGCCCAAGCAAGACGCGCCCCGAGGAGAGTCTTGCCACATGTCAACACTCGGTCTGACAGAGGGCATCCAGGAGAGAGGCCCAAGCAATACGCGCCCCGAGGAGCGTCTTGCCACATGTCACCACTGGGTCTGACTGAGCGCCTCCAGGAGAGAGGCCCAACCAAGACGCGCCCTGAGGAGCGTCTTGCCACATGCCAACACTGGGTCTGACTGAGCGCCTCCAGGAGAGAGGCCCAAGCAAGACGCGCCCCGAGGAGAGTCTTGCCACGTGTCAACACTGGGCCTGACTGAGCGCCTCCAGGAGAGAGGCCCAAGCAAGACGCGCCCCGAGGAGCGTTTTGCCACATGTCAACACTGGGTCTGTCTGAGCGCCTCCAGGAGAGAAGCCCAAGCAAGACGCGCCCCGAGGAGCATCTTGCCACATGTCAACAATGGGTCTGACTGAGGGCCTCCAGGAGAGAAGCCCAAGCAAGACGCGCCCCGAGGAGCGTCTTAACACATGTCAACACTGGGTCTGACAGAGGGCCTCCAGGAGAGAGGCCCAAGCAAGACGCGTCCCGAGGAGTGTCTTGCCACATGTCACTACTCAGTCTGACTGAGCGCCTCCAGGAGAGAGGCCCAAGCAAGATGCGCCCCGAGGAGCGTCTTGCCACGTGTCAACAATGGGTCTGACTGAGGGCCTCCAGGAGAGAAGCACAAGAAAGACACGCCCCGAGGAGCGTCTTGCCACATGTCAACAATGGGTCTTACGGAGGGCCTCCAGGAGAGAGGCCCAAGCAAGACGCGCCCCGAGGAGTGTCTTGCCACATGTCACTACTCAGTCTGACTAGGCGCCTCCAGGAGAGAGGCCCAAGCAAGACGCGCCCCGAGGAGCGTCTTGCCACGTGTCAACACTGGGTCTGATTGAGGGCCTTCTGGAGAGAGGCCCAAGCAAGACGCGCCCCGAGGAGCGTCTTGCCACATGTCAACAATGGGTCTGACTGAGGGCCTCCAGGAGAGAAGCCCAAGCAAGACGCGCCCCGAGGAGCGTCTTGCCACATGTCAACAATGGGTCTTACGGTGGGCCTCCAGGAGAGAGGCCAAAGCAAGACACGCCCCGAGGAGCGTCTTGACACATGTCAACACTGGGTCTGACAGAGGGCCTCCATGAGAGAGGCCCAAGCAAGACGCGCCCCGAGGAGCGTCTTGCAACATTTCAACACTGGGTCTGACTGAGCGCCTCCAGGAGAGAGGTCCAAGCAAGATGCGCCCCGAGGAGTGTCTTGCCACGTGTCAACACTGGGTCTGACTGAGCGCCTCCAGGAGAGATGCCCAAGCAAGACGCGCCCCGAGGAGCGTCTTGCCACGTGTCACCACTGGGTCTGACTGAGCTCCTCCATGAGAGAAGCCCCAGCAAGACGCGCCCCGAGGAGCTTCTTGCCACATGTCACTACTCGGTCTGACTGAGCGCCTCCAGGAGAGAGGCCCAAGCAAGACGTGCCCCGAGGAGCGTCTTGCCACATGTCAACAATGGGTCTGACTGAGGGCCTCCAGGAGAGAACCCCAAGCAAGACGCGCCCCGAGGAGCGTCTTGCCACATGTCAACACTGGGTCTGACTGAGCGCCTCCAGGAAAGAGGCCCAAGCAAGACACGCCCCGAGGAGCGTCTTGCCACATGTCAACACTGGGTCTGACTGAGGGCCTCCATGAGAGAAGCCCAAGCAAGACGCGCCCCGAGGAGAGTCTTGCCACATGTCAACACTCGGTCTGACAGAGGGCATCCAGGAGAGAGGCCCAAGCAATACGCGCCCCGAGGAGCGTCTTGCCAAATGTCACCACTGGGTCTGACTGAGCGCCTCCAGGAGAGAGGCCCAACCAAGACGCGCCCTGAGGAGCGTCTTGCCACATGCCAACACTGGGTCTGACTGAGCGCCTCCAGGAGAGAGGCCCAAGCAAGACGGGCCCCGAGGAGCGTCTTGCCACGTGTCAACACTGGGCCTGACTGAGCGCCTCCAGGAGAGAGGCCCAAGCAAGACGCGCCCCGAGGAGCGTTTTGCCACATGTCAACACTGGGTCTGTCTGAGCGCCTCCAGGAGAGAAGCCCAAGCAAGACGCGCCCCGAGGAGCATCTTGCCACATGTCAACAATGGGTCTGACTGAGGGCCTCCAGGAGAGAAGCCCAAGCAAGACGCGCCCCGAGGAGCGTCTTACCACATGTCAACACTGGGTCTGACAGAGGGCCTCCAGGAGAGAGGCCCAAGCAAGACGCGTCCCGAGGAGTGTCTTGCCACATGTCACTACTCAGTCTGACTGAGCGCCTCCAGGAGAGAGGCCCAAGCAAGATGCGCCCCGAGGAGCGTCTTGCCACGTGTCAACAATGGGTCTGACTGAGGGCCTCCAGGAGAGAAGCACAAGAAAGACACGCCCCGAGGAGCGTCTTGCCACATGTCAACAATGGGTCTTACGGAGGGCCTATAGGAGAGAAGCCCAAGCAAGACGCGCCCCGAGGAGCTTCTTGCCACATGTCAGCACTCGGTCTTACTGAGCGCCTCCAGGAGAGAGGCCAAAGCAAGACGCGCCCCGAGGAGCGTCTTGCCACATGTCAACAATGGGTCTGACTGAGGGCCTCCAGGAGAGAAGCCCAAGCAAGACGCACCCCGAGGAGCATCTTGCCACATGTCAACAATGGGTCTTACTGAGGGCCTCCAGGATAGAGGCCAAAGCAAGACGCGCCCCGAGGAGCGTCTTGACACATGTCAACACTGGGTCTGACAGAGGGCCTCCATGAGACAGGCCCAAGCAAGACGCGCCCCGAGGAGCGTCTTGCCACATGTCAACACTGGGTCTGACTGAGCGCCTCCAGGAGAGAGGTCCAAGCAAGAGGTGCCCCGAGGAGCGTCTTACCACGTGTCAACACTGGGTCTGACTGAGTGCCTCCATGAGAGAAGCCCCAGCATGACGCGCCCCGAGGAGCGTCTTGCCACATGTCAGCACTTGGTCTGACTGAGCGCCTCAAGGAGAGAGGCCCAGGCAAGACGCGCCCCGAGGAGCATCTTGGGACATGTCACTACTCGGTCTGACTGAGCGCCTCCAGGAGAGAGGCCCAAGCAAGACGCACCCCGAGGAGCGTCTTGCCACATGCAAACAATGGGTCTGACTGAGGGCCTCCAGGAGAGAAGCCCAAGCAAGACGCGCCCCGAGGAGCGTCTTGCCACATGTCAACACTGGGTCTGACTGAGCACCTCCATGAGAGAAGCCCCAGCAAGACGCGCCCCGAGGAGCGTCTTGCCACATGTCAGCACTCGGTCTGACTGAGCGCCTCCAGGAGAGAGGCCCAAGCAAGACGCACCCCGAGGAGCGTCTTGCCACATGTCAACAATTTGTCTGACTGAGGGCCTCCAGGAGAGAAGCCCAAGCAAGACGCGCCCCGAGGAGCGTCTTGCCACATGTCAACACTGGGTCTGACTGAGCACCTCCAGGAGAGAGGCCCAAGCAAGATGCGCCCCGAGGAGCGTCTTGCCACGTGTAACCACTGGGTCTGACTAAGCGCCTCCAGGAGAGAGGCCCAAGCAAGACGCGCCCCGAGGAGCGTCTTGCCACGTGTCATCACTGGGTCTGATTGAGCGCCTCCAGGAGAGAGGCCCCAGCAAGACGCGCCCCGAGGAGCGTCTTGCCTTATGTCAGCACTCGGTCTGACTGAGCGCCTCCAGGAGAGAGGCCCAAGCAAGACGCGCCCCAACGAGCATCTTGCCACGTGTCAACACTGGGTCTGACTGAGCGCCTTCAGGAGAGAGGCCCAAGCAAGCTGCGCCCCGAGGAGCGTCTTGCCACGTGTCACCACTGGGTCTGACTGAGCGCCTCCAGGAGAGAGGCCCAAGCAAGACGCGCCCCGAGGAGCGTCTTGCCACGTGTCACCACTGGGTCTGATTGAGCGCCTCCAGGAGAGAGGCCCCAGCAAGACGCTCCTAGACACGCCCCGAGGAGCGTCTTGCCACATGTCAAAACTGGGTCTGACTGAGTGCCTCCATGAGAGAAGCCCCAGCAAGACGCGCCCCGAGGAGCTTCTTGCCACAAGTCACTACTCGGTCTGACTGAGCGCCTCCAGGAGAGAGGCCCAAGCAAGACGTGCCCCGAGGAGCGTCTTGCCACATGTCAACAATGGGTCTGACTGAGGGCCTCCAGGAGAGAAGCCCAAGCAAGACGCGCCCCGAGGAGCGTCTTGCCACATGTCAACACTGGGTCTGACTGAGCACCTCCAGGAGAGAGGCCCAAGCAAGACACGCCCCGAGGAGCATCTTGCCACATGTCAACACTGGGTCTGACTGAGGGCCTCCATGAGAGAAGCCCAAGCAAGACGCTCCCCGAGGAGAGTCTTGCCACATGTCAATACTCGGTCTGACAGAGGGCATCCAGGAGAGAGGCCCAAGCAATATGCGCCCCGAGGAGCCTCTTGCCACATGTCACCACTGGGTCTGACTGAGCGCCTCCAGGAGAGAGGCCCAACCAAGACGCGCCCTGAGGAGCGTCTTGCCACGTGCCAACACTGGGTCTGACTGAGCGCCTCCAGGAGAGAGGCCCAAGCAAGACGCGCCCCGAGGAGCGTCTTGCCACGTGTCAACACTGGGTCTGACTGAGCGCCTCCAGGAGAGAGGCCCAAGGAAGACGCGTCCCGAGGAGCGTTTTGCCACATGTCAACACTGGGTCTGTCTGAGCGCCTCCAGGAGAGAAACCCAAGCAAGACGCGACCCCGAGGAGCGTCTTGCCACATGTCAACAATGGGTCTGACTGAGGGCCTCCAGGAGAGAAGCCCAAGCAAGACGCGCCCCGAGGAGCGTCTTACCACATGTCAACACTGGGTCTGACAGAGGGCCTCCAGGAGAGAGGCCCAAGCAAGACGCGCCCCGAGGAGTGTCTTGCCACATGTCACTACTCAGTCTGACTGAGCGCCTCCAGGAGAGAGGCCCAAGCAAGATGCGCCCCGAGGAGCGTCTTGCCACGTGTCAACACTTGGTCTGATTGAGGGCCTTCTGGAGAGAGGCCCAAGCAAAACGCGCCCCGAGGAGCGTCTTGACACATGTCAACAATGGGTCTGACTGAGGGCCTCCAGGAGAGAAGCCCAAGAAGGACGCGCCCCGAGGAACGTCTTGCCACATGTCAACAATGGGTCTAACGGTGGGCCTCCAGGAGAGAGGCCAAAGCAAGACGCACCCCGAGGAGCGTCTTGACACATGTCAACACTGGGTCTGACAGAGGGCCTCCATGAGGGAGGCCCAAGCAAGATGCGCCCCGAGGAGTGTCTTGCCACGTGTCAACACTGGGTCTGACTGAGCGCCTCCAGGAGAGAGGCCCAAGCAAGACGCGCCCCGAGGAGCGTCTTGCCACGTGTCACCACTGGGTCTGACTGAGCGCCTCCATGAGAGAAGCCCCAGCAAGACGCGCCCCGAGGAGCTTCTTGCCACATGTCACTACTCGGTCTGACTGAGCGCCTCCAGGAGAGAGGCCCAAGCAAGACGTGCCCTGAGGAGCGTCTTGCCACATGTCAACAATGGGTCTGACTGAGGGCCCCCAGGAGAGAACCCCAAGCAAGACGCGCCCCGAGGAGGGTCTTGCCACATGTCAACACTGGGTCTGACTGAGCGCCTCCAGGAAAGAGGCCCAAGCAAGACACGCCCCGAGGAGCGTCTTGCCACATGTCAACACTGGGTCTGACTGAGGGCCTCCATGAGAGAAGCCCAAGCAAGACGCGCCCCGAGGAGAGTCTTGCCACATGTCAACACTCGGTCTGACAGAGGGCATCCAGGAGAGAGGCCCAAGCAATACGCGCCCCGAGGAGCGTCTTGCCACATGTCACCACTGGGTCTGACTGAGCGCCTCCAGGAGAGAGGCCCAACCAAGACGCGCCCTGAGGAGCGTCTTGCCACATGCCAACACTGGGTCTGACTGAGCGCCTCCAGGAGAGAGGCCCAAGCAAGACGTGCCCCGAGGAGCGTCTTGCCACATGTCATCACTGGGTCTGTCTGAGCGCCTCCAGGAGAGAAGCCCAAGCAAGACGCGCCCCGAGGAGCGTCTTGCCACATGTCAACAATGGGTCTGACTGAGGGTCTCCAGGAGAGAAGCCCAAGCAAGACGCGCCCCGAGGAGCGTCTTACCACATGTCAAAACTGGGTCTGACAGAGGGCCACCAGGAGAGAGGCCCAAGCAAGACTCGCCCCGAGGAGTGTCTTGCCACATGTCACTACTCAGTCTGACTGAGCGCCTCCAGGAGAGAGGCCCAAGCAAGACGCGCCCCGAGGAGCGTCTTGCGACGTGTCAACACTGGGTCTGATTGAGGGCCTTCTGGAGAGAGGCCCAAGCAAGACGCGCCCCGAGGAGCGTCTTGCCACATGTCAACAATGGGTCTGAGTGAGGGCCTCCAGGAGAGAAGCCCAAGAAAGACACGCCCCGAGGAGCGTCTTGCCACATGTCAACAATGGGTCTGACTGAGCGCCTCCAGGAGAGAGGCCCAACCAAGACGCGCCCTGAGGAGCGTCTTGCCACGTGCCAACACTGGGTCTGACTGAGCGCCTCCAGGAGAGAGGCCCAAGCAAGACGCGCCCCGAGGAGCGTCTTGCCACGTGTCAACACTGGGTCTGACTGAGCGCCTCCAGGAGAGAGGCCCAAGCAAGACGCGCCCCGAGGAGCGTTTTGCCACATGTCAACACTGGGTCTGTCTGAGAGCCTCCAGGAGAGAAACCCAAGCAAGACGCGCCCCGAGGAGAGTCTTGCCACATGTCAACAATGGGTCTGACTGAGGGCCTCCAGGAGAGAAGCCCAAGCAAGACGCGCCCCGAGGAGCGTCTTACCACATGTCAACACTGGGTCTGACAGAGGGCCTCCAGGAGAGAGGCCCAAGCAAGACGCGCCCCGAGGAGTGTCTTGCCACATGTCACTACTCAGTCTGACTGAGCGCCTCCAGGAGAGAGGCCCAAGCAAAACGCGCCCCGAGGAGCGTCTTGCCACGTGTCAACACTGGGTCTGATTGAGGGCCTTCTGGAGAGAAGCCCAAGCAAGACGCGCCCCGAGGAGCGTCTTGCCACGTGTCACCACTGGGTCTGACTGAGCGCCTCCATGAGAGAAGCCCCAGCAAGACGCGCCCCGAGGAGCTTCTTGCCACATGTCACTACTCGGTCTGACTGAGCGCCTCCAGGAGAGAGGCCCAAGCAAGACGTGCCCTGAGGAGCGTCTTGCCACATGTCAACAATGGGTCTGACTGAGGGCCTCCAGGAGAGAACCCCAAGCAAGACGCGCCCCGAGGAGCGTCTTGCCACATGTCAACACTGGGTCTGACTGAGCGCCTCCAGGAAAGAGGCCCAAGCAAGACACGCCCTGAGGAGCGTCTTGCCACATGTCAACACTGGGTCTGACTGAGGGCCTCCATGAGAGAAGCCCAAGCAAGACGCGCCCCGAGGGGAGTCTTGCCACATGTCAACACTCGGTCTGACAGAGGGCATCCAGGAGAGAGGCCCAAGCAATACGCGCCCCGAGGAGCGTCTTGCCACATGTCGCCACTGGGTCTGACTGAGCGCCTCCAGGAGAGAGGCCCAACCAAGACGCGCCCTGAGGAGCGTCTTGCCACATGCCAACACTGGGTCTGACTGAGCGCCTCCAGGAGAGAGGCCCAAGCAAGACGCGCCCCGAGGAGCGTCTTGCCACATGTCATCACTGGGTCTGTCTGAGCACCTCCAGGAGAGAAGCCCAAGCAAGACGCGCCCCGAGGAGCGTCTTGCCACATGTCAACAATGGGTCTGACTGAGGGCCTCCAGGAGAGAAGCCCAAGCAAGACGCGCCCCGAGGAGCGTCTTACCACATGTCAAAACTGGGTCTGACAGAGGGCCTCCAGGAGAGAGGCCCAAGCAAGACTCGCCCCGAGGAGTGTCTTGCCACATGTCACTACTCAGTCTGACTGAGCGCCTCCAGGAGAGAGGCCCAAGCAAGACGCGCCCCGAGGAGCGTCTTGCGACGTGTCAACACTGGGTCTGATTGAGGGCCTTCTGGAGAGAGGCCCAAGCAAGACGCGCCCCGAGGAGCGTCTTGCCACATGTCAACAATGGGTCTGACTGAGGGCCTCCAGGAGAGAAGCCCAAGAAAGACACGCCCCGAGGAGCGTCTTGCCACATGTCAACAATGGGTCTGACTGAGGGCCTCCAGGAGAGAAGCCCAAGCAAGACGCGCCCCGAGGAGCGTCTTGCCACATGTCAACACTGGGTCTGACTGAGCGCCTCCAGGAGAGAGGCCCAAGCAAGACACGCCCCGAGGAGCATCTTGCCACATGTCAACACTGGGTCTGACTGAGGGCCTCCATGAGAGAAGCCCAAGCAAGACGCGCCCCGAGGAGAGTCTTGCCACATGTCAATACTCGGTCTGACAGAGGGCATCCAGGAGAGAGGCCCAAGCAATACGCGCCCCGAGGAGCATCTTGCCACATGTCACCACTGGGTCTGACTGAGCGCCTCCAGGAGAGAGGCCCAACCAAGACGCGCCCTGAGGAGCGTCTTGCCACGTGCCAACACTGGGTGTGACTGAGCGCCTCCAGGAGAGAGGCCCAAGCAAGACGCGCCCCGAGGAGCGTCTTGCCACGTGTCAACACTGGGTCTGACTGAGCGCCTCCAGGAGAGAGGCCCAAGCAAGACGCGCCCCGAGGAGCGTTTTGCCACATGTCAACACTGGGTCTGTCTGAGAGCCTCCAGTAGAGAAACCCAAGCAGGACGCGCCCCGAGGAGCGTCTTGCCACATGTCAACAATGGGTCTGACTGAGGGCCTCCAGGAGAGAAGCCCAAGCAAGACGCGCCCCGAGGAGCGTCTTACCACATGTCAACACTGGGTCTGACAGAGGGCCTCCAGGAGAGAGGCCCAAGCAAGACGCGCCCCGAGGAGTGTCTTGCCACATGTCACTACTCAGTCTGACTGAGCGCCTCCAGGAGAGAGGCCCAAGCAAAACGCGTCCCGAGGAGCGTCTTGCCACGTGTCAACACTGGGTCTGATTGAGGGCCTTCTGGAGAGAAGCCCAAGCAAGACGCGCCCCGAGGAGCGTCTTGCCACATGTCAACAATGGGTCTGACTGAGGGCCTCCAGGAGAGAAGCCCAAGCAAGACGCGCCCCGAGGAAAGTCTTACCACATGTCAACACTGGGTCTGACAGAGGGCCTCCAGGAGAGAGGCCCAAGCAAGACTCGCCCCGAGGAGTGTCTTGCCACATGTCACTACTCAGTCTGACTGAGCGCCTCCAGGAGAGAGGCCCAAGCAAGACGCGCCCCGAGGTGCGTCTTGCGACGTGTCAACACTGGGTCTGATTGAGGGCCTTCTGGAGAGAGGCCCAAGCAAGACGCGCCCCGAGGAGCGTCTTGCCACATGTCAACAATGGGTCTGACTGAGGGCCTCCAGGAGAGAAGCCCAAGAAAGACACGCCCCGAGGAGCGTCTTGCCACATGTCAACAATGGGTCTTACGGAGGGCCTCCAGGAGAGAGACCAAAGCAAGACGCGCCCCGAGGAGCGTCTTGACACATGTCAACACTGGGTCTGACAGAGGGCCTCCATGAGAGAGGCCCAAGCAATACGCGCCCCAAGGAGCGTCTTGCAACATGTCAACACTGGGTCTGACTGAGCACCTCCAGGAGAGAGGTCCAAGCAAGACGCGCCCCGAGGAGTGTCTTGCCACGTGTCAACACTGGGTCTGACTGAGCGCCTCCAGGAGAGAAGCCCAAGCAAGACGCGCCCCGAGGAGCGTCTTGCCAAATGTCAACAATGGGTCTTACTGAGGGCCTATAGGAGAGAAGCCCAAGCAAGACGCGCCCCGAGGAGCTTCTTGCCACATGTCAGCACTTGGTCTTACTGAGCGCCTCCAGGAGAGAGGCCAAAGCAAGACGCGCCCCGAGGAGCGTCTTGCCACATGTCAACAATGGGTCTGACTGAGGGCCTCCAGGAGAGAAGCCCAAGCAAGACGCACCCCGAGGAGCGTCTTGCCACATTTCAACAATGGGTCTTACTGAGGGCCTCCAGGATAGAGGCCAAAGCAAGACGCGCCCCGAGGAGCGTCTTGACACATGTCAACACTGGGTCTGACAGAGGGCCTCCATGAGAGAGGGCCAAGCAAGACGCGTCCCGAGGAGCGTCTTGCCACATGCCAACACTGGGTCTGACTGAGCGCCTCCAGGAGAGAGGCCCAAGCAAGACGCGCCCCGAGGAGCGTCTTGCCACATGTCAACACTGGGTCTGACTGAGGGCCTCCAAGAGAGAAGCCCCAGCAAGACACGCCCCGAAGAGCGTCTTGCCACATGTCAGCACTTGGTCTGACTGAGCGCCTCAAGGAGAGAGGCCCAGGCAAGACGCGCCCCGAGGAGCATCTTGGGACATGTCACTACTCGGTCTGACTGAGCGCCTCAAGGAGAGAGGCCCAAGCAAGACGCACCCCGAGGAGCGTCTTGCCACATGCAAACAATGGGTCTGACTGAGGGCCTCCAGGAGAGAAGCCCAAGCAAGACGCGCCCCGAGGAGCGTCTTGCCACATGTCAACACTGGGTCTGACTGAGCACCTCCATGAGAGAAGCCCCAGCAAGACGCGCCCCGAGGAGTGTCTTGCCACATGTTAGCACTCGGTCTGACTGAGCGCCTCCAGGAGAGAGGCCCAAGCAAGACGCGCCCCGAGGAGCATCTTGGCACATGTCACTACTCGGTCTGACTGAGCGCCTCCAGGAGAGAGGCCCAAGCAAGACGCGCCCCGAGGAGCGTCTTGCCACATGTCAACACTGGGTCTGACTGAGCGCCTCCAGGAGAGAGGCCCAAGCAAGATGCGCCCCGAGGAGCGTCTTGCCACGTGTAACCACTGGGTCTGACTGAGCGCCTCCAGGAGAGAGGCCAAAGCAAGACGCGCCCCGAGGAGCGTCTTGCCACGTGTCACCACTGGGTCTGATTGAGCGCCTCCAGGAGAGAGGCCCCAGCAAGACGCGCCCCGAGGAGCGTCTTGCCTTATGTCAGCACTCGGTCTGACTGAGCGCCTCCAGGAGAGAGGCCCAAGCAAGACGCGCCCCAACGAGCGTCTTGCCACGTGTCAACACTGGGTCTGACTGAACGCCTTCAGGAGAGAGGCCCAAGCAAGATGTGCCCCGAGGAGCGTCTTGCCACGTGTCACCACTGGGTCTGACTGAGCGCCTCCAGGAGAGAGGCCCAAGCAAGACGCGCCCCGAGGAGCGTCTTGCCACGTGTCACCACTGGGTCTGATTGAGCGCCTCCAGGAGAGAGGCCCCAGCAAGAAGCGCCCCGAGGAGCGTCTTGCCACATGTCAACACTGGGTCTGACTGAGTGCCTCCATGAGAGAAGCCCCAGCAAGACGCGCCCCGAGGAGCTTCTTGCCACATGTCACTACTCGGTCTGACTGAGCGCCTCCAGGAGAGAGGCCCAAGCAAGACGTGCCCCGAGGAGCGTCTTGCCACATGTCAACAATGGGTCTGACTGAGGGCCTCCAGGAGAGAAGCCCAAGCAAGACGCGCCCCGAGGAGCGTCTTGCCACATGTCAACACTGGGTCTGACTGAGCGCCTCCAGGAGAGAGGCCCAAGCAAGACACGCCCCGAGGAGCATCTTGCCACATGTCAACACTGGGTCTGACTGAGGGCCTCCATGAGAGAAGCCCAAGCAAGACGCGCCCCGAGGAGAGTATGTGCCACATGTCAATACTCGGTCTGACAGAGGGCATCCAGGAGAGAGGCCCAAGCAATACGCGCCCCGAGGAGCGTCTTGCCACATGTCACCACTGGGTCTGACTGAGCGCCTCCAGGAGAGAGGCCCAACCAAGACGCGCCCTGAGGAGCGTCTTGCCACGTGCCAACACTGGGTCTGACTGAGCGCCTCCAGGAGAGAGGCCCAAGCAAGACGCGCCCCGAGGAGCGTCTTGCCACGTGTCAACACTGGGTCTGACTGAGCGCCTCCAGGAGAGAGGCCCAAGCAAGACGCGCCCCGAGGAGCGTTTTGCCACATGTCAACACTGGGTCTGTCTGAGCGCCTCCAGGAGAGAAGCCCAAGCAAGACGCGCCCCGAGGAGCGTCTTGCCACATGTCAACAATGGGTCTGACTGAGGGCCTCCAGGAGAGAAGCCCAAACAAGACGCGCCCCGAGGAGCGTCTTACCACATGTCAACAGTGGGTCTGACAGAGGGCCTCCAGGAGAGAGGCCCAAGCAAGACGCGCCCCGAGGAGCGTCTTGCCACAGGTCAACACTGGGTCTGATTGAGGCCTTCTGGAGAGAGGCCCAAGCAAGACGCGCCCCGAGGCGCGTCTTGCCACATGTCAACAATGGGTCTTACGGTGGGCCTCCAGGAGAGAGGCCAAAGCAAGACGCGCCCCGAGGAGCGTCTTGACACATGTCAACACTGGGTCTGACTGAGCGCCTCCAGGAGAGAGGTCCGAGCAAGATGCGCCCCGAGGAGTGTCTTGCCACGTGTCAACACTGGGTCTGACTGAGCGCCTCCAGGAGAGAGGCCCAAGCAAGACGCGCCCCGAGGAGCGTCTTGCCACGTGTCACCACTGGGTCTGACTGAGCGCCTCCATGAGAGAAGCCCCAGCAAGACGCGCCCCAAGGAGCTTCTTGCCACATGTCACTACTCGGTCTGACTGAGCGCCTCCAGGAGAGAGGCCCAAGCAAGACGTGCCCCAAGGAGCGTCTTGCCACATGTCAACAATGGGTCTGACTGAGGGCCTCCAGGAGAGAACCCCAAGCAAGACGCGCCCCGAGGAGCGTCTTGCCACATGTCAACACTGGGTCTGACTGAGCGCCTCCAGGAAAGAGGCCCAAGCAAGACACGCCCCGAGGAGTGTCTTGCCACATGTCAACACTCGGTCTGACTGAGGGCCTCCATGAGAGAAGCCCAAGCAAGACGCGCCCCGAGGAGAGTCTTGCCACATGTCAACACTCGGTCTGACAGAGGGCATCCAGGAGAGAGGCCAAAGCAATACGCGCCCCGAGGAGCGTCTTGCCATATGTCACCACTGGGTCTGACTGAGCGCCTCCAGGAGAGAGCGCCAACCAAGATGCGCCCTGAGGAGCGTCTTGCCACATGCCAACACTGGGTCTGACTGAGCGCCTCCAGGAGAGAGGCCCAAGCAAGACGCGCCCCGAGGAGCGTCTTGCCACGTGTCAACACTGGGCCTGACTGAGCGCCTCCAGGAGAGAGGCCCAAGCAAGACGCGCCCCGAGGAGCGTTTTGCCACATGTCAACACTGGGTCTGTCTGAGCGCCTCCAGGAGAGAAGCCCAAGCAAGACGCGCCCCGAGGAGCATCTTGCCACATGTCAACAATGGGTCTGACTGAGGGCCTCCAGGAGAGAAGCCCAAGCAAGACGCGCCCCGAGGAGCGTCTTACCACATGTCAACACTGGGTCTGACAGAGGGCCTCCAGGAGAGAGGCCCAAGCAAGACGCGTCCCGAGGAGTGTCTTGCCACATGTCACTACTCAGTCTGACTGAGCGCCTCCAGGAGAGAGGCCCAAGCAAGATGCGCCCCGAGGAGCGTCTTGCCACGTGTCAACAATGGGTCTGACTGAGGGCCTCCAGGAGAGAACCCCAAGAAAGACACGCCCCGAGGAGCGTCTTGCCACATGTCAACAATGGGTCTTACGGAGGGCCTCCAGGAGAGAGGCCAAAGCAAGACGCGCCCCGAGGAGCGTCTTGACACATGTCAACACTGGGTCTGACAGAGGGCCTCCATGAGAGAGGCCCAAGCAATACGCGCCCCATGGAGCGTCTTGCCACATGTCAACACTGAGTCTGACTGAGCACCTCCAGGAGAGAGGTCCAAGCAAGATGCGCCCCGAGGAGTGTCTTGCCACGTGTCAACACTGGGTCTTACTGAGCGCCTCCAGGAGAGAGGCCCAAGCAAGACGCGCCCCGAGGAGCGTCTTGCCACGTGTCACCACTGGGTCTGACTGAGCGCCTCCAGGAGAGAGGTCCAAGCAAGACGCGCCCCGAGGAGTGTCTTGCCACGTGTCAACACTGGGTCTTACTGAGCGCCTCCAGGAGAGAGGCCCAAGCAAGACGCGCCCCGAGGAGCGTCTTGCCACATGTCAACAATGGGTCTTACTGAGGGCCTATAGGAGAGAAGCCCAAGCAAGACGCGCCCCGAGGAGCTTCTTGCCACATGTCAGCACTCGGTCTTACTGAGCGCCTCCAGGAGAGAGGCCAAAGCAAGACGCGCCCCGAGGAGCGTCTTGCCACATGTCAACAATGGGTCTGACTGAGGGCCTCCAGGAGAGAAGCCCAAGCAAGACGCACCCCGAGGAGCGTCTTGCCACATGTCAACAATGGGTCTTACTGAGGGCCTCCAGGATAGAGGCCAAAGCAAGACGCGCCCCGAGGAGCGTCTTGACACATGTCAACACTGGGTCTGACAGAGGGCCTCCATGAGAGAGGCCCAAGCAAGACGCGCCCCGAGGAGCGTCTTGCCACATGTCAACACTGGGTCTGACTGAGCGCCTCCAGGAGAGAGGTCCAAGCAAGAGGCGCCCCGAGGAGCGTCTTACCACGTGTCAACACTGGGTCTGACTGAGTGCCTCCATGAGAGAAGCCCCAGCATGACGCGCCCCGAGGAGCGTCTTGCCACATGTCAGCACTTGGTCTGACTGAGCGCCTCAAGGAGAGAGTCCCAGGCAAGACGCGCCCCGAGGAGCATCTTGGGACATGTCACTACTCGGTCTGACTGAGCGCCTCTAGGAGAGAGGCCCAAGCAAGACGCACCCCGAGGAGCGTCTTGCCACATGTCAACACTGGGTCTGACTGAGCACCTCCATGAGAGAAGCCCCAGCAAGACGCGCCCGAGGAGCGTCTTGCCACATGTCAGCACTCGGTCTGACTGAGCGCCTCCAGGAGAGAGGCCCAAGCAAGACGCACCCCGAGGAGCGTCTTGCCACATGTCAACAATGGGTCTGACTGAGGGCCTCCAGGAGAGAAGCCCAAGCAAGACGCCCCCCGAGGAGCGTCTTGCCACATGTCAACACTGGGTCTGACTGAGCGCCTCCAGGAGAGAGGCCCAAGCAAGATGCGCCCCGAGGAGCGACTTGCCACGTGTAACCACTGGGTCTGACTGAGCGCCTCCAGGAGAGAGGCCCAAGCAAGACGCGCCCCGAGGAGCGTCTTGCCACGTGTCACCACTGGGTCTGATTGAGCGCCTCCAGGAGAGAGGCCCCAGCGAGACGCGCCCCGAGGAGCGTCTTGCCTTATGTCAGCACTCGGTCTGACTGAGCGCCTCCAGGAGAGAGGCCCAAGCAAGACGCTCCCCAACGAGCGTCTTGCCACGTGTCAACACTGGGTCTGACTGAGCGCCTTCAGGAGAGAGGCCCAAGAAAGATGCGCCCCGAGGAGCGTCTTGCCACGTGTCACCACTGGGTCTGACTGAGCGCCTCCAGGAGAGAGGCCCAAGCAAGACGCGCCCCGAGGAGCGTCTTGCCACGTGTCACCACTGGGTCTGATTGAGCGCCTCCAGGAGAGAGGCCCCAGCAAGACGCGCCCCGAGGAGCGTCTTGCCACATGTCAACACTGGGTCTGACTGAGTGCCTCCATGAGAGAAGCCCTAGCAAGACGCGCCCCGAGGAGCTTCTTGCCACATGTCACTACTCGGTCTGACTGAGCGCCTCCAGGAGAGAGGCCCAAGCAAGACATGCCCCGAGGAGCGTCTTGCCACATGTCAACAATGGGTCTGACTGAGGGCCTCCAGGAGAGAAGCCCAAGCAAGACGCGCCCCGAGGAGCGTCTTGCCACATGTCAACACTGGGTCTGACTGAGCGCCTCCAGGAGAGAGGCCCAAGCAAGACACGCCCCGAGGAGCGTCTTGCCACATGTCAACACTGGGTCTGACTGAGGGCCTCCATTAGAGAAGCCCAAGCAAGACGCGCCCCGAGGAGAGTCTTGCCACATGTCAATACTCGGTCTGACAGAGGGCATCCAGGAGAGAGGCCCAACCAAGACGCGCCCCGAGGAGCGTCTTGCCACATGTCAGCACTTGGTCTGACTGAGCGCCTCAAGGAGAGAGGCCCAGGCAAGACGCGCCCCGAGTAGCATCTTGGGACATGTCACTACTCGGTCTGACTGAGCGCCTCCAGGAGAGAGGCCCAAGCAAGACGCACCCCGAGGAGCGTCTTGCCACATGCAAACAATGGGTCTGACTGAGGGCCTCCAGGAGAGAAGCCCAATCAAGACGCGCCCCGAGGAGCGTCTTGCCACATGTCAACACTGGGTCTGACTGAGCACCTCCATGAGAGAAGCCCCAGCAAGACGCGCCCCGAGGAGCGTCTTGCCACGTGTCACCACTGGGTCTGATTGAGCGCCTCCAGGAGAGAGGCCCCAGCAAGACGCGCCCCGAGGAGCGTCTTGCCTTATGTCAGCACTCGGTCTGACTGAGCGCCTCCAGGAGAGAGGCCCAAGCAAGACGCGCCCCAACGAGCGTCTTGCCACGTGTCAACACTGGGTCTGACTGAGCGCCTTCAGGAGAGAGGCCCAAGAAAGATGCGCCCCGAGGAGCGTCTTGCCACGTGTCACCACTGGGTCTGACTGAGCGCCTCCAGGAGAGAGGCCCAAGCAAGACGCGCCCTGAGGAGCGTCTTGCCACGTGTCACCACTGGGTCTGATTGAGCGCCTCCAGGAGAGAGGCCCCAGCAAGACGCGCCCCGAGGAGCGTCTTGCCACATGTCAACACTGGGTCTGACTGAGTGCCTCCATGAGAGAAGCCCCAGCAAGACGCGCCCCGAGGAGCTTCTTGCCACATGTCACTACTCGGTCTGACTGAGCGCCTCCAGGAGAGAGGCCCAAGCAAGACGTGCCCCGAGGAGCGTCTTGCCACATGTCAACAATGGGTCTGACTGAGGGCCTCCAGGAGAGAAGCCCAAGCAAGACGCGCCCCGAGGAGCATTCTTGCCACATGTCAACACTGGGTCTGACTGAGCGCCTCCAGGAGAGAGGCCCAAGCAAGACACGCCCCGAGGAGCGTCTTGCCACATGTCAACACTGGGTCTGACTGAGGGCCTCCATGAGAGAAGCCCAAGCAAGACGCCCCCCGAGGAGAGTCTTGCCACATGTCAATACTCGGTCTGACAGAGGGCATCCAGGAGAGAGGCCCAAGCAATACGCGCCCCGAGGAGCGTCTTGCCACATGTCACCACTGGGTCTGACTGAGCGCCTCCAGGAGAGAGGCCCAACCAAGACGCGCCCCGAGGAGCGTCTTGCCACGTGTCAACACTGGGTCTGACTGAGCGCCTCCAGGAGAGAGGCCCAAGCAAGACGCGCCCCGAGGAGCGTTTTGCCACATGTCAACACTGGGTCTGTCTGAGCGCCTCCAGGAGAGAAACCCAAGCAAGACGCGCCCCGAGGAGCGTCTTGCCACATGTCAACAATGGGTCTGACTGAGGGCCTCCAGGAGAGAAGCCCAAGCAAGACGCGCCCCGAGGAGCGTCTTACCACATGTCAACACTGGGTCTGACAGAGGGCCTCCAGGAGAGAGGCCCAAGCAAGACGCGCCCCGAGGAGTGTCTTGCCACATGTCACTACTCAGTCTGACTGAGCGCCTCCAGGAGAGAGGCCCAAGCAAGACGCGCCCCAAGGAGCGTCTTGCCACGTGTCAACACTGGGTCTTACGGTGGGCCTCCAGGAGAGAGGCCAAAGCAAGACGCGCCCCGAGGAGCGTCTTGACACATGTCAACACTGGGTCTGACAGAGGGCCTCCATGAGAGAGGCCAAAGCAAGACGCGCCCCGAGGAGCGTCTTGCAACATGTCAACACTGGGTCTGACTGAGCGCCTCCAGGAGAGAGGTCCAAGCAAGATGCGCCCCGAGGAGTGTCTTGCCACGTGTCAACACTGGGTCTGACTGAGCGCCTCCAGGAGAGAGGCCCAAGCAAGACGCGCCCCGAGGAGCGTCTTGCCACGTGTCACCACTGGGTCTGACTGAGCGCCTCCATGAGAGAAGCCCCAGCAAGACGCGCCCCGAGGAGCTTCTTGCCACATGTCACTACTCGGTCTGACTGAGCGCCTCCAGGAGAGAGGCCCAAGCAAGACATGCCCCGTGGAGCGTCTTGCCACATGTCAACAATGGGTCTGACTGAGGGCCTCCAGGAGAGAACCCCAAGCAAGACGCGCCCCGAGGAGCGTCTTGCCACATGTCAACACTGGGTCTGACTGAGCGCCTCCAGGAAAGAGGCCCAAGCAAGACACGGCCCGAGGAGAGTCTTGCCACATGTCAACACTGGGTCTGACTGAGGGCCTCCATGAGAGAAGCCCAAGCAAGACGCGCCCCGAGGAGAGTCTTGCCACATGTCAACACTCGGTCTGACAGAGGGCATCCAGGAGAGAGGCCCAAGCAATACGCGCCCCGAGGAGTGTCTTGCCACATGTCACCACTGGGTCTGACTGAGCGCCTCCAGGAGAGAGGCCCAACCAAGACGCGCCCTGAGGAGCGTCTTGCCACATGCCAACACTGGGTCTGACTGAGCGCCTCCAGGAGAGAGGCCCAAGCAAGACGCGCCCCGAGGAGCGTCTTGCCACGTGTCAACACTGGGCCTGACTGAGTGCCTCCAGGAGAGAGGCCCAAGCAAGACGCGCCCCGAGGAGCGTTTTGCCACATGTCAACACTGGGTCTGTCTGAGCGCCTCCAGGAGAGAAGCCCAAGCAAGACGCGCCCCGAGGAGCATCTTCCCACATGTCAACAATGGGTCTGACTGAGGGCCTCCAGGAGAGAAGCCCAAGCAAGACGCGCCCCGAGGAGCGTCTTACCACATGTCAACACTGGGTCTGACAGAGGGCCTCCAGGAGAGAGGCCCAAGCAAGACGCGTCCCGAGGAGTGTCTTGCCACATGTCACTACTCAGTCTGACTGAACGCCTCCAGGAGAGAGGCCCAAGCAAGATGCGCCCCGAGGAGCGTCTTGCCACGTGTCAACACTGGGTCTGATTGAGGGCCTTCTGGAGAGAGGCCCAAGCAAGACGCGCCCCGAGGAGCGTCTTGCCACATGTCACTACTCAGTCTGACTGAACGCCTCCAGGAGAGAAGCCCAAGCAAGATGCGCCCCGAGGAGCGTCTTGCCACGTGTCAACACTGGGTCTGATTGAGGGCCTTCTGGAGAGAGTCCCAAGCAAGACGCGCCCCGAGGAGCGTCTTGCCACATGTGAACAATGGGTCTGACTGAGGGCCTCCAGGAGAGAAGCCCAAGCAAGACGCGCCCCGAGGAGCGTCTTGCCACATGTCAACAATGGGTTTTATGGAGGGCCTCCAGGAGAGAGGCCAAAGCAAGACGCGCCCCGAGGAGCGTCTTGACACATGTCAACACTGGGTCTGACAGAGGGCCTCCATGAGAGAGGCCCAAGCAAGACGCGCCCCAAGGAGCGTCTTGCCACATGTCAACACCGGGTCTGACTGAGCGCCTCCAGGAGAGAGGTCCAAGCAAGACGCGCCCCGAGGAGTGTCTTGCCACGTGTCAACACTGGGTCTGACTGAGCGCCTCCAGGAGAGAGGCCCAAGCAAGACGCGCCCCGAGGAGCGTCTTGCCACGTGTCACCACTGGGTCTGACTGAGCGCCTCCAGGAGAGAGGCCCAAGCAAGACGCGCCCCGAGGAGCATCTTGGCACATGTCACTACTCGGTCTGACTGAGCGCCTCCAGGAGAGAGGCCCAAGCAAGACGCACCCCGAGGAGCGTCTTGCCACATGTCAACAATGGGTCTGACTGAGGGCCTCCAGGAGAGAAGCCCAAGCAAGACGTGCCCCGAGGAGCGTCTTGCCACATGTCAACACTGGGTCTGACTGAGCGCCTCCAGGAGAGAGGCCCAAGCAAGACGCGCCCCGAGTAGCATCTTGGCACATGTCACTACTCGGTCTGACTGAGCGCCTCCAGGAGAGAGGCCAAAGCAAGACGCGCCCCGAGGAGCGTCTTGACACATGTCAACACTGGGTCTGACAGAGGGCCTCCATGAGAGAGGCCCAAGCAAGACGCGCCCCAAGGAGCGTCTTGCCACATGTCAACACTGGGTCTGACTGAGCGCCTCCAGGAGAGAGGTCCAAGCAAGACGCGCCCCGAGAAGTGTCTTGCCACGTGTCAACACTGGGTCTGACTGAGCGCCTCCAGGAGAGAGGCCCAAGCAAGACGCGCCCCGAGGAGCGTCTTGCCACGTGTCACCACTGGGTCTGACTGAGCGCCTCCAGGAGAGAGGCCCAAGCAAGACGCGCCCCGAGGAGCATCTTGGCACATGTCACTACTCGGTCTGACTGAGCGCCTCCAGGAGAGAGGCCCAAGCAAGACGCACCCCGAGGAGCGTCTTGCCACATGTCAACAATGGGTCTGACTGAGGGCCTCCAGGAGAGAAGCCCAAGCAAGACGTGCCCCGAGGAGCGTCTTGCCACATGTCAACACTGGGTCTGACTGAGCGCCTCCAGGAGAGAGGCCCAAGCAAGACGCGCCCCGAGGAGCGTCTTGCCACATGTCAACACTGGGTCTGACTGAGCGCCTCCAGGCGAGAGGCCCAAGCAAGACGCGCCCCGAGGAGCGTCTTGCCACATGTCAACACTGGGTCTGACTGAGCGCCTCCAGGAGAGAGGCCCAAGCAAGACGCGCCCCGAGGAGCGTCTTGCCACATGTCAACACTGGGTCTGACTGAGGGCCTCCATGAGAGAAGCCCAAGCAAGACGCGCCCCGAGGAGCGTCTTACCACATGTCAACACTGGGTCTGACAGAGGGCCTCCAGGAGAGAGGCCCAAGCAAGACGCGCCCCGAGGAGTGTCTTGCCACATGTCACTACTCAGTCTGACTGAGCGCCTCCAGGAGAGAGGCCCAAGCAAGATGCGCCCCGAGGAGCGTCTTGCCACATGTCAACAATGGGTCTGACTGAGGGCCTCCAGGAGAGAAGCCCAAGCAAGACGCGCCCCGAGGAGCGTCTTGCCACATGTCAACAATGGGTCTTACGGTGGGCCTCCAGGAGAGAGGCCAAAGCAATACGCGCCCCGAGGAGCGTCTTGACACATGTCAACACTGGGTCTGACAGAGGGCCTCCATGAGAGAGGCCAAAGCAAGACGCGCCCCGAGGAGCGTCTTGCAACATGTCAACACTGGGTCTGACTGAGCGCCTCCAGGAGAGAGGTCCAAGCAAGATGCGCCCCGAGGAGTGTCTTGCCACGTGTCAACACTGGGTCTGACTGAGCGCCTCCAGGAGAGAGGCCCAAGCAAGACGCGCCCCGAGGAGCGTCTTGCCACGTGTCACCACTGGGTCTGACTGAGCGCCTCCATGAGAGAAGCCCCAGCAAGACGCGCCCCGAGGAGCTTCTTGCCACATGTCACTACTCGGTCTGACTGAGCGCCTCCAGGAGAGAGGCCCAAGCAAGACATGCCCCGTGGAGCGTCTTGCCACATGTCAACAATGGGTCTGACTGAGGGCCTCCAGGAGAGAACCCCAAGCAAGACGCGCCCCGAGGAGCGTCTTGCCACATGTCAACACTGGGTCTGACTGAGCGCCTCCAGGAAAGAGGCCCAAGCAAGACACGCCCCGAGGAGAGTCTTGCCACATGTCAACACTGGGTCTGACTGAGGGCCTCCATGAGAGAAGCCCAAGCAAGACGCGCCCCGAGGAGAGTCTTGCCACATGTCAACACTCGGTCTGACAGAGGGCATCCAGGAGAGAGGCCCAAGCAATACGCGCCCCGAGGAGCGTCTTGCCACATGTCACCACTGGGTCTGACTGAGCGCCTCCAGGAGAGAGGCCCAACCAAGACGCGCCCTGAGGAGCGTCTTGCCACATGCCAACACTGGGTCTGACTGAGCGCCTCCAGGAGAGAGGCCCAAGCAAGACGCGCCCCGAGGAGCGTCTTGCCACGTGTCAACACTGGGCCTGACTGAGTGCCTCCAGGAGAGAGGCCCAAGCAAGACGCGCCCCGAGGAGCGTTTTGCCACATGTCAACACTGGGTCTGTCTGAGCGCCTCCAGGAGAGAAGCCCAAGCAAGACGCGCCCCGAGGAGCATCTTCCCACATGTCAACAATGGGTCTGACTGAGGGCCTCCAGGAGAGAAGCCCAAGCAAGACGCCCCCCGAGGAGCGTCTTACCACATGTCAACACTGGGTCTGACAGAGGGCCTCCAGGAGAGAGGCCCAAGCAAGACGCGTCCCGAGGAGTGTCTTGCCACATGTCACTACTCAGTCTGACTGAACGCCTCCAGGAGAGAGGCCCAAGCAAGATGCGCCCCGAGGAGCGTCTTGCCACGTGTCAACACTGGGTCTGATTGAGGGCCTTCTGGAGAGAGGCCCAAGCAAGACGCGCCCCGAGGAGCGTCTTGCCACATGTGAGCAATGGGTCTGACTGAGGGCCTCCAGGAGAGAAGCCCAAGCAAGACGCGCCCCGAGGAGCGTCTTGCCACATGTCAACAATGGGTTTTATGGAGGGCCTCCAGGAGAGAGGCCAAAGCAAGACGCGCCCCGAGGAGCGTCTTGACACATGTCAACACTGGGTCTGACAGAGGGCCTCCATGAGAGAGGCCCAAGCAAGACGCGCCCCGAGGAGTGTCTTGCCACGTGTCAACACTGGGTCTGACTGAGCGCCTCCAGGAGAGAGGCCCAAGCAAGACGCGCCCCGAGGAGCGTCTTGCCACGTGTCACCACTGGGTCTGACTGAGCGCCTCCAGGAGAGAGGCCCAAGCAAGACGCGCCCCGAGGAGCATCTTGGCACATGTCACTACTCGGTCTGACTGAGCGCCTCCAGGAGAGAGGCCCAAGCAAGACGCACCCCGAGGAGCGTCTTGCCACATGTCAACAATGGGTCTGACTGAGGGGTTCCAGGAGAGAAGCCCAAGCAAGACGCGCCCCGAGGAGCGTCTTGCCACATGTCAACACTGGGTCTGACTGAGCGCCTCCAGGAGAGAGGCCCAAGCAAGACGCGCCCCGAGGAGCGTCTTGCCACATGTCAACACTGGGTCTGACTGAGCGCCTCCAGGAGAGAGGCCCAAGCAAGACGTGCCCCGAGGAGCGTCTTGCCACATGTCAACACTGGGTCTGACTGAGGGCCTCCATGAGAGAAGCCCAAGCAAGACGTGCCCCGAGGAGAGTCTTGCCACACTTCAACACTCGGTCTGACAGAGGGCATCCAGGAGAGAGGCCCAAGCAATACGCGCCCCGAGGAGCGTCTTGCCACATGTCACCACTGGGTCTGACTGAGCGCCTCCAGGAGAGAGGCCCAACCAAGACGCGCCCTGAGGAGCGTCTTGCCACATGCCAACACTGGGTCTGACTGAGCGCCTCCAGGAGAGAGGCCCAAGCAAGACGCGCCCCGAGGAGCGTCTTGCCACGTGTCAACACTGGGCCTGACTGAGCGCCTCCAGGAGAGAGGCCCAAGCAAGACGCGCCCCGAGGAGCGTTTTGCCACATGTCAACACTGGGTCTGTCTGAGCGCCTCCAGGAGAGAAGCCCAAGCAAGACGCGCCCCGAGGAGCATCTTGCCACATGTCAACAATGGGTCTGACTGAGGGCCTCCAGGAGAGAAGCCCAAGCAAGACGCGCCCTGAGGAGCGTCTTACCACATGTCAACACTGGGTCTGAAGGAGGGCCTCCAGGAGAGAGGCCCAAGCAAGACGCGTCCCGAGGAGTGTCTTGCCACATGTCACTACTCAGTCTGACTGAGCGCCTCCAGGAGAGAGGCCCAAGCAAGATGCGCCCCGAGGAGCGTCTTTCCACGTGTCAACACTGGGTCTGATTGAGGGCCTTCTGGAGAGAGGCCCAAGCAAGACGCGCCCCGAGGAGCGTCTTGCCACATGTCAACAATGGGTCTGACTGAGGGCCTCCAGGAGAGAAGCCCAAGCAAGACGCGCCCCGAGGAGCGTCTTGCCACATGTCAACAATGGGTTTTAAGGAGGGCCTCCAGGAGAGAGGCCAAAGCAAGACGCGCCCCGAGGAGCGTCTTGACACATGTCAACACTGGGTCTGACAGAGGGCCTCCATGAGAGAGGCCCAAGCAAGACGCGCCCCAAGGAGCATCTTGCCACATGTCAACAATGGGTCTGACTGAGGGCTTCCAGGAGAGAAGCCCAAGCAAGACGCGCCCCGAGGAGCGTCTTACCACATGTCAACACTGGGTCTGAAGGAGGGCCTCCATGAGAGAGGCCCAAGCAAGACGCGCCCCAAGGAGCGTCTTGCCACGTGTCAACACTGGGTCTGACTGAGCGCCTCCAGGAGAGAGGCCCAAGCAAGACGCGCCCCGAGGAGCGTCTTGCCACGTGTCACCACTGGGTCTGACTGAGCGCCTCCAGGAGAGAGGCCCAAGCAAGACGCGCCCCGAGGAGCGTCTTGCCACATGTCAACAATGGGTCTTACTGAGGGCCTATAGGAGAGAAGCCCATGCAAGATGCGCCCCGAGGAGCTTCTTGCCACATGTCAGCACTCGGTCTGACTGAGCGCCTCCAGGAGAGAGGCCAAAGCAAGACGCGCCCCGAGGAGCGTCTTGTCACATGTCAACAATGGGTCTGACTGAGGGCCTCCAGGAGAGAAGCCCAAGCAAGACGCGCCCCGAGGAGCGTCTTGCCACATGTCAACAATGGGTCTTACTGAGGGCCTCCAGGAGAGAGGCCAAAGCAAGACGCGCCCCGAGGAGCGTCTTGACACATGTCAACACTGGGTCTGACAGAGGGCCTCCATGAGAGAGGCCCAAGCAAGACGCGCCCCGAGGAGCGTTTTGCCACATGTCAACACTGGGTCTGACTGAGCGCCTCCAGGAAGGAGGTCCAAGCAAGAGGCGCCCCGAGGAGCGTCTTGCCACGTGTCAACACTGGGTCTGACTGAGGGCCTCCAGGAGAGAAGCCCAAGCAAGACGCACCCCGAGGAGCGTCTTGCCACATGTCAACACTGGGTCTGACTGAGCGCCTCCATGAGAGAAGCCCCAGCAAGACGCGCCCCGAGGAGCGTCTTGCCACATGTCAGCACTCGGTCTGACTGAGCGCCTCCAGGAGAGAGGCCCAAGCAAGACGCGCCCCGAGGAGCATCTTGGCACATGTCACTACTCGGTCTGACTGAGCGCCTCCAGGAGAGAGGCCCAAGCAAGACGCGCCCCGAGGAGCGTCTTGCCACATGTCAACACTGGGTCTGACTGAGCGCCTCCAGGAGAGAGGCCCAAGCAAGACGCGCCCCGAGGAGCGTCTTGCCACATGTCAGCACTGGGTCCTACTGAGCGCCTCCAGGAGAGAGTCCCCAGCAAGACGCGCCCCGAGAAGCGTCTTGCCTTATCTCAGCACTCAGTCTGACTGAGCGCCTCCAGGAGAGAGGCCCAAGCAAGACGTGCCTCGAGGAGCGTCTTTCCACATGTCAACAATGGGTCTGACTGAGGGCCTCCAGGAGAGAAGCCCAAGCAAGACGCGCCCCGAGGAGCGTCTTGCCACATGTCAACACTGGGTCTGACAGAGGGCCTCCATGAGAGAGGCCCAAGCAAGACGCGCCCCGACGAGCGTCTTGCCACATGTCAACACTGGGTCTGGCTGAGCGCCTCCAGGAGAGAAGCCCAAGCAAGACGCACCCCGAGGAGCGTCTTGCCACATGTCAGCACTCGGTCTGACTGAGCGCCTCCAGGAGAGAGGCCCAAGCAAGACGCGCCCCGAGGAGCATCTTGGCACATGTCACTACTCGGTCTGACTGAGCGCCTCCAGGAGAGAGGCCCAAGCAAGACGCGCTCCGAGGAGCGTCTTGCCACATGTCAACACTGGGTCTGACTGAGCGCCTCCAGGAGAGAGGCCCAAGCAAGATGCGCCCCGAGGAGCGTCTTGCCACATGTCAGCACTGGGTCTGACTGAGCGCCTCCAGGAGAGAGTCCCCAGCAAGACGCGCCCCGAGGAGCGTCTTGCCTTATCTCAGCACTCGGTCTGACTGAGCGCCTCCAGGAGAGAGGCCCAAGCAAGACGTGCCTCGAGGAGCGTCTTGCCACATGTCAACACTGGGTCTGACTGAGTGCCTCCATGAGAGAAGCCCCAGCAAGACGCGCCCCGAGGAGCGTCTTGCCACATGTCAAGACTCGGTCTGACTGAGCGCCTCCAGGAGAGAGGCCCAAGCAAGACGCGCCCCGAGCAGTGGCGGAGCTTGATATGTGCAACATGTGCGGCCGAACAGGGCGGCAGTCTGCAGGGGGCGGCATTTAATTTCCTTTTTTTTTTTTTTTCCTAAAAAAATTTTTTTTAGCATCAACCAATACATAAACAAAACATAGAAATCGCATGTTCTTAATAATAATAGTCATGATAATAATATTTCTGTAATAAAAGCACAACAAAGTGTAACCCATATCAACTACTCCCTGTCACATGACCCATGTCAGCTGATGTGAGGTCCCTCTCCTGATTGGCTACTTCCAAGTCGCGGCAACCATGAAAGCTGCTCCTGCCGTAAGCTTGTTGCTTGTAGAACGGCGTTGGAAAACAAAGCGTTTTTCTCCCCTCAATTCATTTATACTCTCATTTTACCTCAGCGGTAAGTGTTCTTAACATCTACCAATAACACCCTTTTACTTGTCAGTGACCAGTCGATCGTTTTCGCTATAAAAAATGACCTTGTTCGGCGGAGTTCCCACCGCGAACAGAACTCCGGTTCAAAAACGCTGTTTTTGAAACACTTTTATTTACTTAAGCACTTTAATGGGCTTAACTTGAAACCAAGAGCAATCGAATGATTATTGTTATGTGTTGCCTTGAATTTGGCTATGCTGTCTGTCAGACAGTTGTTTTCCTTTATTGTTGTTTTTGTATTTGTTTGTAGCAAACGCTACTGGAATGCATAGATTGAGCTACGTAGCCAAGATGATTAATAATTGACCTGTTGTACATTCGTGATATGTTTACCGGTAAACTGAATAGAACTTGATGTGCTAATGAACATTTCTCTGGCCTACAGGTCAGGTTTTTTTTCCCCATGTTGAACTGATCTTCTTCATATTGAAGTGGCGAGCTGGTAGGACCATTCTTTCTTTTTGGAATCGGGAAATTAGCTATTATTAACCCCATGAAAAACGGAGCGGCAGCGGGCCGCTGGAGGTGCCCTTCTAGTATGATCCCGTTTAAACTGTAAACTGCCATAAAATAAAAACTATAATAGCTAGAGCGGTCTTTTTTTAGCTGAAAGTTGAGACTCTCGCCTTTCAGCACATCTGTACTGTACAAGTCGATGATGCCATCATGTTGCGTTAAGTGTGTCTATTTCAGTAGAACTTTGACAAGTGGTGAGAAGGTGGCCAGGAGCTGGATGTTGTATTCAGTTAGCAAACGTTGTTATATATACACTCCACGCAATTTGAAACAAAGTTGTAGGTGTAATGTTTTTTCGTGTGTGTGTGTGGGTGGTGGGGGGGTCACAGGGGGATCTCGCACAGGGCGCCATTTAGGCCAGCTCCGCCTCTGGCCCCGAGGAGCATCTTGGCACATGTCACTATTCGGTCTGACTGAGCGCCTCCAGGAGAGAGGCCCAAGCAAGACGCGCCCCGAGGAGCGTCTTGCCACATGTCAACACTGGGTCTGACTGAGCGCCTCCAGGCAAGAGGCCCAAGCAAGACGCGCCCCGAGGAGCGTCTTGCCACATGTCAACACTGGGTCTGACTGAGCGCCTCGAGGAGAGAGGCCCAAGCAAGATGCGCCCCGAGGAGCGTCTTGCCACATGTCAGCACTGGGTCTGACTGAGCGCCTCCAGGAGAGAGTCCCCAGCAAGACGCGCCCCGAGGAGCGTCTTGCCTTATGTCAGCACTCGGTCTGACTGAGCGCCTCCAGGAGAGAGGCCCAAGCAAGACGTGCCCAGAGGAGCGTCTTGTCACATGTCACCACTGGGTATGTCTGAGCGCCTCCAGGAGAGAAGCCCAAGCAAGACGCGCCCCGAGGAGCGTCTTGCCACTTGTCAACACTGGGTCTGACTGAGTGCCTCCATGAGAGAAGCCCCAGCAAGATGCGCCCCGAGGAGCGTCTTGCCACATGTCAGCACTCGGTCTGACTGAGCGCCTCCAGGAGAGAGGCCCAAGCAAGACGCGCCCCGAGGAGCATCTTGGCACATGTCACTACTCGGTCTGACTGAGCGCCTCCAGGAGAGAGGCCCAAGCAAGATGCACCCCGAGGAGCGTCTTGCCACATGTCAACACTGGGTCTGACTGAGCGCCTCCAGGCGAGACGCCCAAGCAAGACGCGCCCCGAGGAGCGTCTTGCCACATGTCAGCACTGGGTCTGACTGAGCGCCTCTAGGAGAGAGTCCCCAGCAAGACGCGCCCCGAGGAGCGTCTTGCCTTATGTCAGCACTCGGTCTGACTGAGCGCCTCCAGGAGAGAGGCCCAAGCAAGACGTGCCCCGAGGAGCGTCTTGTCACATGTCAACACTGGGTATGTCTGAGCGCCTCCAGGAGAGAAGCCCAAGCAAGACGCGCCCCGAGGAGCGTCTTGCCACATGTCAACAATGGGTCTGACAGAGGGCCTCCAGGAGAGAGGTCCAAGCAAGACGCGTCCCGAGGAGTGTCTTGCCACATGTCACCACTGGGTCTGACTGAGCGCCTCCAGGAGAGAGGCCCAAGCAAGACGCGCCCCGAGGAGCGTCAGGCCACATGTCACTAGTCAGTCTGACTGAGCGCCTCCAGGAGAGAGGCCCAAGCAAGACGCGCCCCGAGGAACGTCTTGCCACGTGTCAACACTGGGTCTGATTGAGGGCCTTCTGGAGAGAGGCCCAAGCAAGACGCGCCCCGAGGAGCATCTTGCCACATGTCAACAATGGGTCTGACTGAGGGCCTCAAGGAGAGAAGCCCAAGCAAGACGCGCCCCGAGGAGCGTCTTACCACATGTCAACAATGGGTCTGACTGAGGGCCTCCAGGAGAGAAGCCCAAGCAAGACGCGCCCCGAGGAGCGTCTTACCACATGTCAACACTGGGTCTGACAGAGGGCCTCCAGGAGAGAGGCCCAAGCAAGACGCGTCCCGAGGAGTGTCTTGCCACATGTCACTACTCAGTCTGACTGAGCGCCTCCAGGAGAGAAGCCCAAGCAAGACGCGCCCCGAGGAGCGTCTTGCCACATGTCAACAATGGGTTTTACGGAGGGCCTCCAGGAGAGAGGCCAAAGCAAGACGCGCCCCGAGGAGCGTCTTGACACATGTCAACACTGGGTCTGACAGATGGCCTCCATGAGAGAGGCCCAAGCAAGATGCGCCCCAAGGAGCGTCTTGCCACTTGTCAACACTGGGTCTGACTGAGCGCCTCCAGGAGAGAGGTCCAAGCAAGACGCGCCCCGAGGAGTGTCTTGCCACGTGTCAACACTGGGTCTGACTGAGCGCCTCCAGGAGAGAGGCCCAAGCAAGACGCGCCCCGAGGAGCGTCTTGCCACGTGTCACCACTGGGTCTGACTGAGCGCCTCCAGGAGAGAGGCCCAAGCAAGACGCGCCCCGAGGAGCGTTTTGCCACATGTCAACACTGGGTCTGTCTGAGCGCCTCCAGGAGAGAAGCCCAAGCAAGACGCGCCCCGAGGAGCATCTTGCCACATGTCAACAATGGGTCTGACTGAGGGCCTCCAGGAGAGAAGCCCAAGCAAGACGCGCCCCGAGGAGCGTCTTACCACATGTCAACACTGGGTCTGAAGGAGGGCCTCCAGGAGAGAGGCCCAAGCAAGACGCGTCCCGAGGAGTGTCTTGCCACATGTCACTACTCAGTCTGACTGAGCGCCTCCAGGAGAGAGGCCCAAGCAAGATGCGCCCCGAGGAGCGTCTTTCCACGTGTCAACACTGGGTCTGATTGAGGGCCTTCTGGAGAGAGGCCCAAGCAAGACGCGCCCCGAGGAGCGTCTTGCCACATGTCAACAATGGGTCTGACTGAGGGCCTCCAGGAGAGAAGCCCAAGCAAGACGCGCCCCGAGGAGCGTCTTGCCACATGTCAACAATGGGTTTTAAGGAGGGCCTCCAGGAGAGAGGCCAAAGCAAGACGCGCCCCGAGGAGCGTCTTGACACATGTCAACACTGGGTCTGACAGAGGGCCTCCATGAGAGAGGCCCAAGCAAGATGCGCCCCAAGGAGCATCTTGCCACATGTCAACAATGGGTCTGACTGAGGGCCTCCAGGAGAGAAGCCCAAGCAAGACGCGCCCCGAGGAGCGTCTTACCACATGTCAACACTGGGTCTGAAGGAGGGCCTCCATGAGAGAGGCCCAAGCAAGACGCGCCCCAAGGAGCGTCTTGCCACGTGTCAACACTGGGTCTGACTGAGCGCCTCCAGGAGAGAGGCCCAAGCAAGACGCGCCCCGAGGAGCGTCTTGCCACGTGTCACCACTGGGTCTGACTGAGCGCCTCCAGGAGAGAGGCCAAAGCAAGACGCGCCCCGAGGAGCGTCTTGTCACATGTCAACAATGGGTCTGACTGAGGGCCTCCAGGAGAGAAGCCCAAGCAAGACGCGCCCCGAGGAGCGTCTTGCCACATGTCAACAATGGGTCTTACTGAGGGCCTCCAGGAGAGAGGCCAAAGCAAGACGCGCCCCGAGGAGCGTCTTGACACATGTCAACACTGGGTCTGACAGAGGGCCTCCATGAGAGAGGCCCAAGCAAGACGCGCCCCGAGGAGCGTTTTGCCACATGTCAACACTGGGTCTGACTGAGCGCCTCCAGGAAGGAGGTCCAAGCAAGAGGCGCCCCGAGGAGCGTCTTGCCACGTGTCAACACTGGGTCTGACTGAGCGCCTCCAGGAGAGAGGCCCAAGCAAGACGCGCCCCGAGGAGCGTTTTGCCACATGTCAACACTGGGTCTGACAGAGGGCCTCCATGAGAGAGGCCCAAGCAAGACGCGCCCCGAGGAGCATCTTGCCACATGTCAACAATGGGTCTGACTGAGGGCCTCAAGGAGAGAAGCCCAAGCAAGACGCGCCCCGAGGAGCGTCTTACCACATGTCAACAATGGGTCTGACTGAGGGCCTCCAGGAGAGAAGCCCAAGCAAGACGCGCCCCGAGGAGCGTCTTACCACATGTCAACACTGGGTCTGACAGAGGGCCTCCAGGAGAGAGGCCCAAGCAAGACGCGTCCCGAGGAGTGTCTTGCCACATGTCACTACTCAGTCTGACTGAGCGCCTCCAGGAGAGAAGCCCAAGCAAGACGCGCCCCGAGGAGCGTCTTGCCACATGTCAACAATGGGTTTTACGGAGGGCCTCCAGGAGAGAGGCCAAAGCAAGACGCGCCCCGAGGAGCGTCTTGACACATGTCAACACTGGGTCTGACAGATGGCCTCCATGAGAGAGGCCCAAGCAAGATGCGCCCCAAGGAGCGTCTTGCCACTTGTCAACACTGGGTCTGACTGAGCGCCTCCAGGAGAGAGGTCCAAGCAAGACGCGCCCCGAGGAGTGTCTTGCCACGTGTCAACACTGGGTCTGACTGAGCGCCTCCAGGAGAGAGGCCCAAGCAAGACGCGCCCCGAGGAGCGTCTTGCCACGTGTCACCACTGGGTCTGACTGAGCGCCTCCAGGAGAGAGGCCCAAGCAAGACGCGCCCCGAGGAGCGTTTTGCCACATGTCAACACTGGGTCTGTCTGAGCGCCTCCAGGAGAGAAGCCCAAGCAAGACGCGCCCCGAGGAGCATCTTGCCACATGTCAACAATGGGTCTGACTGAGGGCCTCCAGGAGAGAAGCCCAAGCAAGACGCGCCCCGAGGAGCGTCTTACCACATGTCAACACTGGGTCTGAAGGAGGGCCTCCAGGAGAGAGGCCCAAGCAAGACGCGTCCCGAGGAGTGTCTTGCCACATGTCACTACTCAGTCTGACTGAGCGCCTCCAGGAGAGAGGCCCAAGCAAGATGCGCCCCGAGGAGCGTCTTTCCACGTGTCAACACTGGGTCTGATTGAGGGCCTTCTGGAGAGAGGCCCAAGCAAGACGCGCCCCGAGGAGCGTCTTGCCACATGTCAACAATGGGTCTGACTGAGGGCCTCCAGGAGAGAAGCCCAAGCAAGACGCGCCCCGAGGAGCGTCTTGCCACATGTCAACAATGGGTTTTAAGGAGGGCCTCCAGGAGAGAGGCCAAAGCAAGACGCGCCCCGAGGAGCGTCTTGACACATGTCAACACTGGGTCTGACAGAGGGCCTCCATGAGAGAGGCCCAAGCAAGATGCGCCCCAAGGAGCATCTTGCCACATGTCAACAATGGGTCTGACTGAGGGCCTCCAGGAGAGAAGCCCAAGCAAGACGCGCCCCGAGGAGCGTCTTACCACATGTCAACACTGGGTCTGAAGGAGGGCCTCCATGAGAGAGGCCCAAGCAAGACGCGCCCCAAGGAGCGTCTTGCCACGTGTCAACACTGGGTCTGACTGAGCGCCTCCAGGAGAGAGGCCCAAGCAAGACGCGCCCCGAGGAGCGTCTTGCCACGTGTCACCACTGGGTCTGACTGAGCGCCTCCAGGAGAGAGGCCAAAGCAAGACGCGCCCCGAGGAGCGTCTTGTCACATGTCAACAATGGGTCTGACTGAGGGCCTCCAGGAGAGAAGCCCAAGCAAGACGCGCCCCGAGGAGCGTCTTGCCACATGTCAACAATGGGTCTTACTGAGGGCCTCCAGGAGAGAGGCCAAAGCAAGACGCGCCCCGAGGAGCGTCTTGACACATGTCAACACTGGGTCTGACAGAGGGCCTCCATGAGAGAGGCCCAAGCAAGACGCGCCCCGAGGAGCGTTTTGCCACATGTCAACACTGGGTCTGACTGAGCGCCTCCAGGAAGGAGGTCCAAGCAAGAGGCGCCCCGAGGAGCGTCTTGCCACGTGTCAACACTGGGTCTGACTGAGGGCCTCCAGGAGAGAAGCCCAAGCAAGACGCACCCCGAGGAGCGTCTTGCCACATGTCAACACTGGGTCTGACTGAGCGCCTCCATGAGAGAAGCCCCAGCAAGACGCGCCCCGAGGAGCGTCTTGCCACATGTCAGCACTCGGTCTGACTGAGCGCCTCCAGGAGAGAGGCCCAAGCAAGACGCGCCCCGAGGAGCATCTTGGCACATGTCACTACTCGGTCTGACTGAGCGCCTCCAGGAGAGAGGCCCAAGCAAGACGCGCCCCGAGGAGCGTCTTGCCACATGTCAACACTGGGTCTGACTGAGCGCCTCCAGGAGAGAGGCCCAAGCAAGACGCGCCCCGAGGAGCGTCTTGCCACATGTCAGCACTGGGTCCTACTGAGCGCCTCCAGGAGAGAGTCCCCAGCAAGACGCGCCCCGAGAAGCGTCTTGCCTTATCTCAGCACTCAGTCTGACTGAGCGCCTCCAGGAGAGAGGCCCAAGCAAGACGTGCCTCGAGGAGCGTCTTTCCACATGTCAACAATGGGTCTGACTGAGGGCCTCCAGGAGAGAAGCCCAAGCAAGACGCGCCCCGAGGAGCGTCTTGCCACATGTCAACACTGGGTCTGACAGAGGGCCTCCATGAGAGAGGCCCAAGCAAGACGCGCCCCGACGAGCGTCTTGCCACATGTCAACACTGGGTCTGGCTGAGCGCCTCCAGGAGAGAAGCCCAAGCAAGACGCACCCCGAGGAGCGTCTTGCCACATGTCAACACTGGGTCTGACTGAGCGCCTCCATGAGAGAAGCCCAAGCAAGACGCGCCCCGAGGAGCGTCTTACCACATGTCAACACTGGGTCTGACAGAGGGCCTCCATGAGAGAGGCCCAAGCAAGACGCGCCCCGACGAGCGTCTTGCCACATGTCAACACTGGGTCTGGCTGAGCGCCTCCAGGAGAGAAGCCCAAGCAAGACGCACCCAGAGGAGCGTCTTGCCACATGTCAACACTGGGTCTGACTGAGCGCCTCCATGAGAGAAGCCCAAGCAAGACGCGCCCCGAGGAGCGTCTTACCACATGTCAACACTGGGTCTGACAGAGGGCCTCCAGGAGAGAGGCCCAAGCAAGACGCGTCCCGAGGAGTGTCTTGCCACATGTCACTACTCAGTCTGACTGAGCGCCTCCAGGAGAGAAGCCCAAGCAAGACGCGCCCCGAGGAGCGTCTTGCCACATGTCAACAATTGGTTTTACGGAGGGCCTCCAGGAGAGAGGCCAAAGCAAGACGCGCCCCGAGGAGCGTCTTGACACATGTCAACACTGGGTCTGACAGATGGCCTCCATGAGAGAGGCCCAAGCAAGATGCGCCCCAAGGAGCGTCTTGCCACTTGTCAACACTGGGTCTGACTGAGCGCCTCCAGGAGAGAGGTCCAAGCAAGACGCGCCCCGAGGAGTGTCTTGCCACGTGTCAACACTGGGTCTGACTGAGCGCCTCCAGGAGAGAGGCCCAAGCAAGACGCGCCCCGAGGAGCGTCTTGCCACGTGTCACCACTGGGTCTGACTGAGCGCCTCCAGGAGAGAGGCCCAAGCAAGACGCGCCCCGAGGAGCGTTTTGCCACATGTCAACACTGGGTCTGTCTGAGCGCCTCCAGGAGAGAAGCCCAAGCAAGACGCGCCCCGAGGAGCATCTTGCCACATGTCAACAATGGGTCTGACTGATGGCCTCCAGGAGAGAAGCCCAAGCAAGACGCGCCCCGAGGAGCGTCTTACCACATGTCAACACTGGGTCTGACAGAGGGCCTCCAGGAGAGAGGCCCAAGCAAGACGCGTCCCGAGGAGTGTCTTGCACCATGTCACTACTCAGTCTGACTGAGCGCCTCCAGGAGAGAAGCCCAAGCAAGACGCGCCCCGAGGAGCGTCTTGCCACATGTCAACAATGGGTTTTACGGAGGGCCTCCAGGAGAGAGGCCAAAGCAAGACGCGCCCCGAGGAGCGTCTTGACACATGTCAACACTGGGTCTGACAGATGGCCTCCATGAGAGAGGCCCAAGCAAGATGCGCCCCAAGGAGCGTCTTGCCACTTGTCAACACTGGGTCTGACTGAGCGCCTCCAGGAGAGAGGTCCAAGCAAGACGCGCCCCGAGGAGTGTCTTGCCACGTGTCAACACTGGGTCTGACTGAGCGCCTCCAGGAGAGAGGCCCAAGCAAGACGCGCCCCGAGGAGCGTCTTGCCACGTGTCACCACTGGGTCTGACTGAGCGCCTCCAGGAGAGAGGCCCAAGCAAGACGCGCCCCGAGGAGCGTTTTGCCACATGTCAACACTGGGTCTGTCTGAGCGCCTCCAGGAGAGAAGCCCAAGCAAGACGCGCCCCGAGGAGCATCTTGCCACATGTCAACAATGGGTCTGACTGAGGGCCTCCAGGAGAGAAGCCCAAGCAAGACGCGCCCCGAGGAGCGTCTTACCACATGTCAACACTGGGTCTGAAGGAGGGCCTCCAGGAGAGAAGCCCAAGCAAGACGCGCCCCGAGGAGCGTCTTGCCACATGTCAACAATGGGTCTTACTGAGGGCCTCCAGGAGAGAGGCCCAAGCAAGACGCGCCCCGAGGAGCGTTTTGCCACATGTCAACACTGGGTCTGTCTGAGCGCCTCCAGGAGAGAAGCCCAAGCAAGACGCGCCCCGAGGAGCATCTTGCCACATGTCAACAATGGGTCTGACTGAGGGCCTCCAGGAGAGAAGCCCAAGCAAGACGCGCCCCGAGGAGCGTCTTACCACATGTCAACACTGGGTCTGAAGGAGGGCCTCCAGGAGAGAGGCCCAAGCAAGACGCGTCCCGAGGAGTGTCTTGCCACATGTCACTACTCAGTCTGACTGAGCGCCTCCAGGAGAGAGGTCCAAGCAAGACGCGCCCCGAGGAGTGTCTTGCCACGTGTCAACACTGGGTCTGACTGAGCGCCTCCAGGAGAGAGGCCCAAGCAAGACGCGCCCCGAGGAGCGTCTTGCCACGTGTCACCACTGGGTCTGACTGAGCGCCTCCAGGAGAGAGGCCCAAGCAAGACGCGCCCCGAGGAGCGTTTTGCCACATGTCAACACTGGGTCTGTCTGAGCGCCTCCAGGAGAGAAGCCCAAGCAAGACGCGCCCCGAGGAGCATCTTGCCACATGTCAACAATGGGTCTGACTGAGGGCCTCCAGGAGAGAAGCCCAAGCAAGACGCGCCCCGAGGAGCGTCTTACCACATGTCAACACTGGGTCTGAAGGAGGGCCTCCAGGAGAGAGGCCCAAGCAAGACGCGTCCCGAGGAGTGTCTTGCCACATGTCACTACTCAGTCTGACTGAGCGCCTCCAGGAGAGAGGCCCAAGCAAGATGCGCCCCGAGGAGCGTCTTTCCACGTGTCAACACTGGGTCTGACTGAGGGCCTCCAGGAGAGAAGCCCAAGCAAGACGCGCCCCGAGGAGCGTCTTGCCACATGTCAACAATGGGTTTTAAGGAGGGCCTCCAGGAGAGAGGCCAAAGCAAGACGCGCCCCGAGGAGCGTCTTGACACATGTCAACAATGGGTCTGACTGAGCGCCTCCAGGAGAGAGGCCCAAGCAAGACGCGCCCCGAGGAGCGTCTTGCCACATGTCAACAATGGGTCTTACTGAGGGCCTATAGGAGAGAAGCCCATGCAAGATGCGCCCCGAGGAGCTTCTTGCCACATGTCAGCACTCGGTCTGACTGAGCGCCTCCAGGAGAGAGGCCAAAGCAAGACGCGCCCCGAGGAGCGTCTTGTCACATGTCAACAATGGGTCTGACTGAGGGCCTCCAGGAGAGAAGCCCAAGCAAGACGCGCCCCGAGGAGCGTCTTGCCACATGTCAACAATGGGTCTTACTGAGGGCCTCCAGGAGAGAGGCCAAAGCAAGACGCGCCCCGAGGAGCGTCTTGACACATGTCAACACTGGGTCTGACAGAGGGCCTCCATGAGAGAGGCCCAAGCAAGACGCGCCCCGAGGAGCGTCTTGCCACATGTCAACACTGGGTCTGACTGAGCGCCTCCAGGAAGGAGGTCCAAGCAAGAGGCGCCCCGAGGAGCGTCTTGCCACGTGTCAACACTGGGTCTGACTGAGGGCCTCCAGGAGAGAAGCCCAAGCAAGACGCACCCCGAGGAGCGTCTTGCCACATGTCAACACTGGGTCTGACTGAGCGCCTCCATGAGAGAAGCCCCAGCAAGACGCGCCTCGAGGAGCGTCTTGCCACATGTCAGCACTCGGTCTGACTGAGCGCCTCCAGGAGAGAGGCCCAAGCAAGACGCGCCCCGAGGAGCATCTTGGCACATGTCACTACTCGGTCTGACTGAGCGCCTCCAGGAGAGAGGCCCAAGCAAGACGCGCCCCGAGGAGCGTCTTGCCACATGTCACCACTGGGTCTGACTGAGCGCCTCCAGGAGAGAGGCCCAACCAAGACGCGCCCTGAGGAGCGTCTTGCCACATGCCAACACTGGGTCTGACTGAGCATCTCCAGGAGAGAGGCCCAAGCAAGACGCGCCCCGAGGAGCGTCTTGCCACGTTTCAACACTGGGTCTGACTGAGCGCCTCCAGGAGAGAGGCCCAAGCAAGACGCGCCCCGAGGAGCGTCTTGCCACATGTCACCTCTGGTTCTGACTGAGCACCTCCAGGAGAGAGGCCCAAGCAAGACGCGCCCCGAGGAGTGTCTTGCCACGTGTCACCACTGGGTCTGACTGAGCGCCTCCAGGAGAGAGGCCCAAGCAAGACGAGCCCCGAGGAGCGTCTTGCCACATGTCAGCACTCGGTCTGACTGAGCGCCTCCAGGAGAGAGGCCCAAGCAAGACGCGCCCCGAGGAGAGTCTTGCCACATGTCAACACTGGGTCTGACTGAGCGCCTCCAGGAGAGAGGCCCAAGCAAGACGCGCCCCGAGGAGCGTCTTGCCACATGTCAACACTGGGTCTGACTGAGCGCCTCCAGGCGAGAGGCCCAAGCAAGACACGCCCCGAGGAGCGTCTTGCCACATGTCAACACTGGGTCTGACTGAGCGCCTCCAGGAGAGAGGCCCAAGCAAGACGCGCCCCGAGGAGCGTCTTGCCACATGTATACACTGGGTCTGACTGAGCGCCTCCAGGCGAGAGGCCCAAGCAAGACACGCCCCGAGGAGCGTCTTGCCACGTTTCAACACTGGGTCTGACTGAGCGCCTCCAGGAGAGAGGCCCAAGCAAGACGCGCCCCGAGGAGCGTATTGCCACATGTCACCTCTGGTTCTGACTGAGCACCTCCAGGAGAGAGGCCCAAGCAAGACGCGCCCCGAGGATCGTCTTGTCACATGTCAACACTGGGTCTGTCTGAGCGCCTCCAGGAGAGAAGCCCAAGCAAGACGCGCCCCGAGGAACGTCTTGCCACATGTCAACAATGGGTCTGACTGAGGGCCTCCAGGAGAGAAGCCCAAGCAAGACGCGCCCCGAGGAGCGTCTTGACATATGTCAACACTGGGTCTGACAGAGGGCCTCCAGGAGAGAGGCCCAAGCAAGACGCGCCCCGAGGAGTGTCTTGCCACATGTCATCACTGGGTCTGACTGAGCGCCTCCAGGAGAGAGGCCCAAGAAAGACGCGCCCCGATGAGCGTCAGGCCACATGTCACTACTCAGTCTGACTGAGCGCCTCCAGGAGAGAGGCCAAAGCAAGACGCGCCCCGAGGAGCGTCTTGCCACGTGTCAACACTGGGTCTGATTGAGGGCCTTCTGGAGAGAGGCCCAAGCAAGACGCGCCCCGAGGAGCGTCTTGCCACATGCCAACAATGGGTCTGACTGAGGGCCTCCAGGAGAGAAGCCCAAGCAAGACGCGCCCCGAGGAGCGTCTTGCCACATGTCAACAATGGGTCTTACTGAGGGCCTCCAGGAGAGAGGCCAAAGCAAGACGCGCCCCGAGGAGCGTCTTGACACATGTCAACACTGGGTCTAACAGAGGGCCTCCATGAGAGAGGCCCAAGCAAGACGCGCCCCGAGGAGCGTCTTGCCACATGTCAACACTGGGTCTGACTGAGCGCCTCCAGGAGAGAGGTCCAAGCAAGACGCGCCCCGAGGAGCGTCTTGCCACATGTCAACAATGGGTCTTACTGAGGGCCTCCAGGAGAGAGGCCAAAGCAAGATGGCCCCGAGGAGCGTCGTGACACATGTCAACACTCGGTCTGACTGAGCGCCTCCAGGAGAGAGGCCAAAGCAAGATGCGCTCGGAGGAGCGTCTTGCCACATGTTAACACTGGGTCTGAAAGAGGGCCTCCAGGAGAGAGGCATAAGCAAGTCGCGCCCCGAGGAGCGTCTTGCCACATGTCAACAATGGGTCTGACTGAGGGCCTCCAGGAGAGAAGCCCAAGCAAGACGCGCCCCGAGGAGAGTCTTGACACATGTCAACACTGGGTCTGACAGAGGGCCTCCAGGAGAGAGGCCCAAGCAAGACGCGCCCCGAGGAGTGTCTTGCCACATGTCACCACTGGGTCTGACTGAGCGCCTCCAGGAGAGAGGCCCAAGCAAGACGCGCCCCGAGGAGCGTCTTGCCACATGTCACCACTGGGTCTGACTGAGCGCCTCCAGGAAGGAGCCAAACCAAGACGCGCCCTGAGGAGCGTCTTGCCACATGCCAACACTGGGTCTGACTGAGCATCTCCAGGAGAGAGGCCCAAGCAAGACGCGCCCCGAGGAGCGTCTTGCCACATGTCAACACTGGGTCTGACTGAGCGCCTCCAGGAGAGAGGTCCAAGCAAGACGCGCCCCGAGGAGCGTCTTGCCACATGTCAACAATGGGTCTTACTGAGGGCCTCCAGGAGAGAGGCCAAAGCAAGATGGCCCCGAGGAGCGTCGTGACACATGTGAACACTCGGTCTGACTGAGCGCCTCCAGGAGAGAGGCCAAAGCAAGATGCGCTCGGAGGAGCGTCTTGCCACATGTTAACACTGGGTCTGAAAGAGGGCCTCCAGGAGAGAGGCATAAGCAAGTCGCGCCCCGAGGAGCGTCTTGCCACATGTCAACAATGGGTCTGACTGAGGGCCTCCAGGAGAGAAGCCCAAGCAAGACGCGCCCCGAGGAGAGTCTTGACACATGTCAACACTGGGTCTGACAGAGGGCCTCCAGGAGAGAGGCCCAAGCAAGACGCGCCCCGAGGAGTGTCTGGCCACATGTCACCACTGGGTCTGACTGAGCGCCTCCAGGAGAGAGGCCCAAGCAAGACGCGCCCCGAGGAGCGTCTTGCCACATGTCACCACTGGGTCTGACTGAGCGCCTCCAGGAGAGAGGCCCAACCAAGACGCGCCCTGAGGAGCGTCTTGCCACATGCCAACACTGGGTCTGACTGAGCATCTCCAGGAGAGAGGCCCAAGCAAGACGCGCCCCGAGGAGCGTCTTGCCACGTTTCAACACTGGGTCTGACTGAGCGCCTCCAGGAGAGAGGCCCAAGCAAGACGCGCCCCGAGGAGCGTCTTGCCACATGTCACCTCTGGTTCTGACTGAGCACCTCCAGGAGAGAGGCCCAAGCAAGACGCGCCCCGAGGAGTGTCTTGCCACGTGTCACCACTGGGTCTGACTGAGCGCCTCCAGGAGAGAGGCCCAAGCAAGACGAGCCCCGAGGAGCGTCTTGCCACATGCCAACACTGGGTCTGACTGAGCGCCTCCAGGAGAGAGGCCCAAGCAAGACGCGCCCCGAGGAGCGTCTTGCCACGTTTCAACACTGGGTCTGACTGAGCGCCTCCAGGAGAGAGGCCCAAGCAAGACGCGCCCCGAGGAGCGTCTTGCCACATGTCACCTCTGGTTCTGACTGAGCACCTCCAGGAGAGAGGCCCAAGCAAGACGCGCCCCGAGGAGGGTCTTGTCACATGTCAACACTGGGTCTGTCTGAGCGCCTCCAGGAGAGAAGCCCAAGCAAGACGCGCCCCGAGGAGCGTCTTGACACATGTCAACACTGGGTCTGACAGAGGGCCTCCAGGAGAGAGGCCCAAGCAAGACGCGCCCCGAGGAGTGTCTTGCCACATGTCATCACTGGGTCTGACTGAGCGCCTCCAGGAGAGAGGCCCAAGAAAGACGCGCCCCGAGGAGCGTCAGGCCACATGTCACTACTCAGTCTGACTGAGCGCCTCAAGGAGAGAGGCCAAAGCAAGACGCGCCCCGAGGAGCGTCTTGCCACGTGTCAACACTGGGTCTGATTGAGGGCCTTCTGGAGAGAGGCCCAAGCAAGACGCGCCCCGAGGAGTGTCTTGCCACATGTCAACAATGGGTCTGACTGAGGGCCTCCAGGAGAGAAGCCCAAGCAAGACGCGCCCCGAGGAGCGTCTTGCCACATATCAACAATGGGTCTTACTGAGGGCCTCCAGGAGAGAGGCCAAAGCAAGACTGCCCCGAGGAGCGTCTTGACTCATGTCAACACTGGGTCTGACAGAGGGCCTCCATGAGAGAGGCCCAAGCAAGACGCGCCCCGAGGAGCGTCTTGCCACATGTCAACACTGGGTCTGACTGAGCGCCTCCAGGAGAGAGGTCCAATTAGGACGCGCCCCGAGGAGCGTCTTGCCACATGTCAACAATGGGTCTTACTGAGGGCCTCCAGGAGAGAGGCCAAAGCAAGATGGCCTCGAGGAGCGTCGTGACACATGTCAACACTGGGTCTGACAGAGGGCCTCCTTGAGAGAGGCCCAAGCAAGACGCGCCCCGAGGAGCGTCTTGCCACATGTCAACAATGGGTCTTACTGAGGGCCTCCAGGAGAGAGGCCAAAGCAAGATGGCCCCGAGGAGCGTCTTGACACATGTCAACACTGGGTCTGACAGAGGGCCTCCATGAGAGAGGCCCAAGCAAGACGCGCCCCGAGGAGCGTCTTGCCACATGTCAACACTGGGTCTGACTGAGCGCATCCAGGAGAGAGGCCCAAGCAAGACGCGCAACGAGGATTGTCTTGCCACGTGTCACCACTGGGTCTGACTGAGCGCCTCCAGGCGAGAGGCCCAAGCAAGACGAGCCCCGAGGAGCGTCTTGCCACATGTCAACACTGGGTCTGACTGAGCGCCTCCAGGAGAGAGGCCCAAGCAAGACGCTCCCCGAGAAGCGTCTTGCCACATGTCAACACTGGGTCTGACTGAGCGCCTCCAGGCGAGAGGCCCAAGCAAGACACGCCCCGAGGAGCGTCTTGCCACGTTTCAACACTGAGTCTGACTGAGCGCCTCCAGGAGAGAGGCCCAAGCAAGACGCGCCCCGAGGAGCGTCTTGCCACATGTCACCTCTGGTTCTGACTGAGCACCTCCAGGAGAGAGGTCCAAGCAAGACGCGCCCCGAGGAGCGTCTTGTCACATGTCAACACTGGGTCTGTCTGAGCGCCTCCAGGAGAGAAGCCCAAGCAAGACGCGCCCCGAGGAACGTCTTGCCACATGTCAACAATGGGTCTGACTGAGGGCCTCCAGGAGAGAAGCCCAAGCAAGACGCGCCCCGAGGAGCGTCTTGACACATGTCAACACATGGTCTGACAGAGGGCCTCCAGGAGAGAGGCCCAAGCAAGACGCGCCCCGAGGAGTGTCTTGCCACATGTCATCACTGGGTCTGACTGAGCGCCTCCAGGAGAGAGGCCCAAGAAAGACGCGCCCCGAGGAGCGTCAGGCCACATGTCACTACTCAGTCTGACTGAGCGCCTCCAGGAGAGAGGCCAAAGCAAGACGCGCCCCGAGGAGCGTCTTGCCACGTGTCAACACTGGGTCTGATTGAGGGCCTTCTGGAGAGAGGCCCAAGCAAGACGCGCCCCGAGGAGCGTCTTGCCACATGTCAACACTGGGTCTGACTGAGCATCTCCAGGAGAGAGGCCCAAGCAAGACGCGCCCCGAGGAGCGTCTTGCCACGTTTCAACACTGGGTCTGACTGAGCGCCTCCAGGAGAGAGGCCCAAGCAAGACACGCCCCGAGGAGCGTCTTGCCACATGTCACCTCTGGTTCTGACTGAGCACCTCCAGGAGAGAGGCCCAAGCAAGACGCGCCCCGAGGAGCGTCTTGTCACATGTCAACACTGGGTCTGTCTGAGCGCCTCCAGGAGAGAAGCCCAAGCAAGACGCGCCCCGAGGAGCGTCTTGCCACATGTCAACAATGGGTCTGACTGAGGGCCTCCAGGAGAGAAGCCCAAGCAAGACGCGCCCCGAGGAGCGTCTTGCCACATGTCAACACTGGCTCTGACTGAGCGCCTCCAGGAGAGAGGCCCAAGCAAGACGTGCCCCGAGGAGCGTCTTGCCACATGTCAACACTGGGTCTGACTGAGCGCCTCCAGGAGAGAGGCCCAAGCAAGACACGCCCCGAGGAGCGTCTTGCCACATGTCAGCACTGGGTCTGACTGAGCGCCTCCAGAAGAGAGTCCCCAGCAAGAAGCGCCCCGAGGAGCTTCTTGCCTTATGTCAGCACTCGGTCTAACTGAGCGCCTCCAGGAGAGAGGCCCAAGCAAGACGTGCCCCGAGGAGCGTCTTGTGACATGTCAACACTGGGTATGTCTGAGCGCCTCCAGGAGAGAAGCCCAAGCAAGACGCGCCCCGAGGAGCGTCTTGCCACATGTCAACAATGGGTCTGACTGAGGGCCTCCAGGAGAGAAGCCCAAGCAAGACGCGCCCCGAGGAGCGTCTTGACACATGTCAACACTGGGTCTGACAGAGGGCGTCCAGGAGAGAGGCCCAAGCAAGACGCGCCCCGAGGAGTGTCTTGCCACATGTCACCACTGGGTCTGACTTGGCGCCTCCAGGAGAGAGGCCCAAGCAAGACGCGCCCCGAGGAGCGTCAGGCCACATGTCACTAGTCAGTCTGACTGAGCGCCTCCAGGAGAGAGGCCCAAGCAAGACACTCACCGAGGAACATCTTGCCACGTGTCAACACTGGGTCTGATTGAGGGCCTTCTGGAGAGACGCCCAAGCAAGACGCGCCCCGAGGAGCGTCTTGCCACATGTCAACAATGGGTCTGACTGAGGGCCTCCAGGAGAGAAGCCCAAGCAAGACGCGCCCCGAGGAGCGTCTTGCCACATGTCAACAATGGGTCTGACTGAGGGCCTCCAGGAGAGAAGCCCAAGGAAGACGCGCCCCGAGGAGAGTCTTGACACATGTCAACACTGGGTCTGACAGAGGGCCTCCAGGAGAGATGCCCAAGCAAGACGCGCCCCGAGGAGTGTCTTGCCACATGTCACCACTGGGTCTGACTGAGCGCCTCCAGGAGAGAGGCCCAAGCAAGACGCGCCCCGAGGAGCGTCTTGCCACATGTCACCACTGGGTCTGACTGACCGCCTCCAGGAGAGAGGCCCAACCAAGACGCGCCCTGAGGAGCGTCTTGCCACATGCCAACACTGGGTCTGACTGAGCACCTCCAGGAGAGAGGCCCAAGCAAGACGCGCCCCGAGGAGCGTCTTGCCACGTTTCAACACTGGGTCTGACTGAGCGCCTCCAGGAGAGAGGCCCAAGCAAGACGCGCCCCGAGGAGCGTCTTGCCACATGTCACCTCTGGTTCTGACTGAGCACCTCCAGGAGAGAGGCCCAAGCAAGACGCGCCCCGAGGAGCGTCTTGTCACATGTCAACACTGGGTCTGTCTGAGCGCCTCCAGGAGAGAAGCCCAAGCAAGACGCGCCCCGAGGAGCGTCTTGCCACATGTCAACAATGGGTCTGACTGAGGGCCTCCAGGAGAGAAGCCCAAGCAAGACGCGCCCCGAGGAGCGTCTTGACACATGTCAACACTGGGTCTGACACAGGGCCTCCAGGAGAGAGGCCCAAGCAAGACGCGCCCCGAGGAGTGTCTTGCCACATGTCATCACTGGGTCTGACTGAGCGCCTCCAGGAGAGAGGCCCAAGATAGACGCGCCCCGAGGAGCGTCAGGCCACATGTCACTACTCAGTCTGACTGAGCGCCTCCAGGAGAGAGGCCAAAGCAAGACGTGCCCCGAGGAGCGTCTTGCCACGTGTCAACAATGGGTCTGACTGAGGGCCTCCAGGAGAGAAGCCCAAGCAAGACACGCCCCGAGGAGCGTCTTGCCACATGTCAACAATGGGTCTTACTGAGGGCCTCCAGGAGAGAGGCCAAAGCTAGACGCGCCCCGAGGAGCGTCTTGACACATGTCAACACTGGGTTTGACAGAGGGCCTCCATGAGAGAGGCTCAAGCAAGACGCGCCCCGAGGAGCGTCTTGCCACATGTTAACACTGGGTCTGACAGAGGGCCTCCAGGAGAGAGGCCCAACCAAGACGCGCCCTGAGGAGCGTCTTGCCACATGCCAACACTGGGTCTGACTGAGCGTCTCCAGAAGAGAGGCCCAAGCAAGACGCGCCCCGAGGAGTGTCTTGCCACTTGTCAACAATGGGTCTGACTGAGGGACCCCAGGAGAGAAGCCCAAGCAAGACGCGCCCCGAGGAGCGTCTTGACACAGGTCAACACTGGGTCTGACAGAGGGCCTCCAGGAGAGAGGCCAAAGCAAGACGCGCCCCGAGGAGCGTCTTGCCACGTGTCAACACTGGGTCTGATTGAGGGCCTTCTGGAGAGAGGCCCAAGCAAGACGCGCCCCGAGGAGCGTCTTGCCACATGTCAACAATGGGTCTGACTGAGGGCCTCCAGGAGAGAAGCCCAAGCAAGACGCGCCCCAAGGAGCGTCTTGCCACATGTCAACAATGGGTCTTACTGAGGGCCTCCAGGAGAGAGGCCAAAGCAAGACGCGCCCCGAGGAGCGTCTTGACACATGTCAACACTGGGTCTGACAGAGGGCCTCCATGAGAGAGGCCCAAGCAAGACGCGCCCCGAGGAGCGTCTTGCCACATGTCAACACTGGGTCTGACTGAGCGCCTCCAGGAGAGAGGTCCAAGCAAGACGCGCCCCGAGGAGCGTCTTGCCACATGTCAACAATGGGTCTTACTGAGGGACTCCAGGAGAGAGGCAAAAGCAAGATGGCCCCGAGGAGCATCGTGACACATGTCAACACTGGGTCTGACAGAGGGCCTCCATGAGAGAGACCCAAGCAAGACGCGTCCCGAGGAGTGTCTTGCCACGTGTCACCACTGGGTCTGACTGAGCGCCTCCAGGAGATAGGCCCAAGCAAGACGAGCCCCGAGGAGCGTCTTGCCACATGTCAACACTGGGTCTGACAAAGGGCCTCCATGAGAGAGGCCCAAGCAAGATGCGCCCCGAGGAGCGTCTTGCCACGTGTCAACACTGGGTCTGACTGAGTGCCTCCAGGAGAGAGGCCCAAGCAAGACGCACCCGAGGAGCGTCTTGCCACGTGTCACCACTGGGTCTGACTTAGCGCCTCCAGGAGAGAGGCCCAAGCAATACGAGCCCCGAGGAGCGTCTTGACACTTGTCAACACTGGGTCTGACTGAGTGCCTCCATGGGAGAAGCCCCAGCAAGACGCGCCCCGAGGAGCGTCTTGAAACATGTCAGCACTCGGTCTGACTGAGCGCCTCCAGGAGAGAGGCCCAAGCAAGACGCTCCCCGAGGAGCATCTTGCCACATGTCACTCCTCGGTCTGACTGAGCGCCTCCAGGAGAGAGGCCAAAGCAAGACGCACCCCGAGGAGCGTCTTGCCACATGTCAACAATGGGTCTGACTGAGGGCCTCCAGGAGAGAAGCCCAAGCAAGACGCGCCCCGAGGAGCGTCTTGCCACATGTCAACACTGGCTCTGACTGAGCGCCTCCAGGAGAGAGGCCCAAGCAAGACGTGCCCCGAGGAGCGTCTTGCCACATGTCAACACTGGGTCTGACTGAGCGCCTCCAGGAGAGAGGCCCAAGCAAGACACGCCCCGAGGAGCGTCTTGCCACATGTCAGCACTGGGTCTGACTGAGCGCCTCCAGAAGAGAGTCCCCAGCAAGAAGCGCCCAGAGGAGCTTCTTGCCTTATGTCAGCACTCGGTCTAACTGAGCGCCTCCAGGAGAGAGGCCCAAGCAAGACGTGCCCCGAGGAGCGTCTTGTCACATGTCAACACTGGGTATGTCTGAGCGCCTCCAGGAGAGAAGCCCAAGCAAGACGCGCCCCGAGGAGCGTCTTGCCACATGTCAACAATGGGTCTGACTGAGGGCCTCCAGGAGAGAAGCCCAAGCAAGACGCGCCCCGAGGAGCGTCTTGACACATGTCAACACTGGGTCTGACAGAGGGCGTCCAGGAGAGAGGCCCAAGCAAGACGCGCCCCGAGGAGTGTCTTGCCACATGTCACCACTGGGTCTGACTAGGCGCCTCCAGGAGAGAGGCCCAAGCAAGACGCGCCCCGAGGAACGTCAGGCCACATGTCACTAGTCAGTCTGACTGAGCGCCTCCAGGAGAGAGGCCCAAGCAAGACACTCACCGAGGAACATCTTGCCACGTGTCAACACTGGGTCTGATTGAGGGCCTTCTGGAGAGACGCCCAAGCAAGACGCGCCCCGAGGAGCGTCTTGCCACATGTCAACAATGGGTCTGACTGAGGGCCTCCAGGAGAGAAGCCCAAGCAAGACGCGCCCCGAGGAGCGTCTTGCCACATGTCAACAATGGGTCTGACTGAGGGCCTCCAGGAGAGAAGCCCAAGGAAGACGCGCCCCGAGGAGAGTCTTGACACATGTCAACACTGGGTCTGACAGAGGGCCTCCAGGAGAGATGCCCAAGCAAGACGCGCCCCGAGGAGTGTCTTGCCACATGTCACCACTGGGTCTGACTGAGCGCCTCCAGGAGAGAGGCCCAAGCAAGACGCGCCCCGAGGAGCGTCTTGCCACATGTCACCACTGGGTCTGACTGACCGCCTCCAGGAGAGAGGCCCAACCAAGACGCGCCCTGAGGAGCGTCTTGCCACATGCCAACACTGGGTCTGACTGAGCACCTCCAGGAGAGAGGCCCAAGCAAGACGCGCCCCGAGGAGCGTCTTGCCACGTTTCAACACTGGGTCTGACTGAGCGCCTCCAGGAGAGAGGCCCAAGCAAGACGCGCCCCGAGGAGCGTCTTGCCACATGTCACCTCTGGTTCTGACTGAGCACCTCCAGGAGAGAGGCCCAAGCAAGACGCGCCCCGAGGAGCGTCTTGTCACATGTCAACACTGGGTCTGTCTGAGCGCCTCCAGGAGAGAAGCCCAAGCAAGACGCGCCCCGAGGAGCGTCTTGCCACATGTTAACAATGGGTCTGACTGAGGGCCTCCAGGAGAGAAGCCCAAGCAAGACGCGCCCCGAGGAGCGTCTTGACACATGTCAACACTGGGTCTGACACAGGGCCTCCAGGAGAGAGGCCCAAGCAAGACGCGCCCCGAGGAGTGTCTTGCCACATGTCATCACTGGGTCTGACTGAGCGCCTCCAGGAGAGAGGCCCAAGATAGACGCGCCCCGAGGAGCGTCAGGCCACATGTCACTACTCAGTCTGACTGAGCGCCTCCAGGAGAGAGGCCAAAGCAAGACGCGCCCCGAGGAGCGTCTTGCCACGTGTCAACACTGGGTCTGATTGAGGGCCTTCTGGAGAGAGGCCCAAGCAAGACGCGCCCCGAGGAGCGTCTTGCCACTTTTCAACAATGGGTCTGACTGAGGGCCTCCAGGAGAGAAGCCCAAGCAAGACGCGCCCCGAGGAGCGTCTTGCCACATGTCAACAATGGGTCTTACTGAGGGCCTCCAGGAGAGAGGCCAAAGCAAGACGAGCCCCGAGGAGCGTCTTGACACATGTCAACACTGGGTCTGACAGAGGGCCTCCATGAGAGAGGCCCAAGCAAGACGCGCCCAGAGGAGCGTCTTGCCACATGTCAACACTGGGTCTGACTGAGCGCCTCCAGGAGAGAGGCCCAAGCAAGACACGCACCGAGGAGCGTCTTGCCAAATGTCAGCACTGGGTCTGACTGAGCGCCTCCAGAAGAGAGTCCCCAGCAAGAAGCGCCCCGAGGAGCTTCTTGCCTTATGTCAGCACTCGGTCTAACTGAGCGCCTCCAGGTCAGAGGCCCAAGAAAGACGTGCCCCGAGGAGCGTCTTGTCACATGTCAACACTGGGAATGTCTGAGCGCCTCCAGGAGAGAAGCCCAAGCAAGACGCGCCCCGAGGAGCGTCTTGCCACATGTCAACAATGGGTCTGACTGAGGGCCTCCAGGAGAGAAGCCCAAGCTAGACGTGCCCCGAGGAGCGTCTTGACACATGTCAACACTGGGTCTGACTGAGCGCCTCCAGGAGAGAGGCCCAAGCAAGACACGCACCGAGGAGCGTCTTGCCAAATGTCAGCACTGGGTCTGACTGAGCGCCTCCAGAAGAGAGTCCCCAGCAAGAAGCGCCCCGAGGAGCTTCTTGCCTTATGTCAGCACTCGGTCTAACTGAGCGCCTCCAGGTCAGAGGCCCAAGAAAGACGTGCCCCGAGGAGCGTCTTGTCACATGTCAACACTGGGAATGTCTGAGCGCCTCCAGGAGAGAAGCCCAAGCAAGACGCGCCCCGAGGAGCGTCTTGCCACATGTCAACAATGGGTCTGACTGAGGGCCTCCAGGAGAGAAGCCCAAGCTAGACGTGCCCCGAGGAGCGTCTTGACACATGTCAACACTGGGTCTGACAGAGGGCGTCCAGGAGAGAGGCCCAAGCAAGACGCGCCCCGAGGAGTGTCTTGCCACATGTCACCACTGGGTCTGACTGAGCGCCTCCAGGAGAGAGGCCCAAGCAAGACGCGCCCCGAGGAGCGTCAGGCCACATGTCACTAGTCAGTCTGACTGAGCGCCTCCAGGAGAGAGGCCCAAGCAAGACGCGCCCCGAGGAGTGTCTTGCCACATGTCACCACTGGGTCTGACTGAGCGCCTCCAGGAGAGAGGCCCAAGCAAGACGCGCCCCGAGGAGCGTCTTGCCACATGTCACCACTGGGTCTGACTGACCGCCTCCAGGAGAGAGGCCCAACCAAGACGCGCCCTGAGGAGCGTCTTGCCACATGCCAACACCGGGTCTGACTGAGCGCCTCCAGGAGAGAGGCCCAAACAAGACGCGCCCCGAGGAGCGTCTTGCCACGTTTCAACACTGGGTCTGACTGAGCGCCTCCAGGAGAGAGGCCCAAGCAAGACGCGCCCCGAGGAGCGTCTTGCCACATGTCACCTCTGGTTCTGACTGAGCACCTCCAGGAGAGAGGCCCAAGCAAGACGCACCCCGAGGAGCGTCTTGTCACATGTCAACACTGGGTCTGTCTGAGCGCCTCCAGGAGAGAAGCCCAAGCAAGACGCGCCCCGAGGAGCGTCTTGCCACATGTCAACAATGGGTCTGACTGAGGGCCTCCAGGAGAGAAGCCCAAGCAAGACCCGCCCCGAGGAGCGTCTTGACACATGTCAACACTGGGTCTGACACAGGGCCTCCAGGAGAGAGGCCCAAGCAAGACGCGCCCCGAGGAGTGTCTTGCCACATGTCATCACTGGGTCTGACTGAGCGCCTCCAGGAGAGAGGCCCAAGAAAGACGCGCCCCGAGGAGCGTCAGGCCACATGTCACTACTCAGTCTGACTGAGCGCCTCCAGGAGAGAGGACAAAGCAAGACGCGCCCCGAGGAGCGTCTTGCCACGTGTCAACACTGGGTCTGACACAGGGCCTTCTGGAGAGAGGCCCAAGCAAGACGCGCCCGGAGGAGCGTCTTGCCACTTGTCAACAATGGGTCTGACTGAGGGCCTCCAGGAGAGAAGCCCAAGCAAGACGCGCCCCGAGGAGCGTCTTGCCACATGTCAACAATGGGTCTTACTGAGGGCCTCCAGGAGAGAGGCCAAAGCTAGACGCGCCCCGAGGAGTGTCTTGACACATGTCAACACTGGGTCTGACAGAGGGCCTCCATGAGAGAGGCTCAAGCAAGACGCGCCCCGAGGAGCGTCTTGCCACATGTCAACACTGGGTCTGACTGAGCGCCTCCAGGAGAGAGGTCCAAGCAAGACGCGCCCCGAGGAGCGTCTTGCCACATGTCAACAATGGGTCTTACTGAGGGCCTCCAGGAGAGAGGCCAAAGCAAGATGGCCCCGAGGAGCGTCGTGACACATGTCAACACTCGGTCTGACTGAGCTCCTCCAGGAGAGAGGCCAAAGCAAGATGCGCTCGGAGGAGCGTCTTGCCACATGTTAACACTGGGTCTGACAGAGGGCCTCCAGGAGAGAGGCCCAACCAAGACGCGCCCTGAGGAGCGTCTTGCCACATGCCAACACTGGGTCTGACTGAGCGTCTCCAGGAGAGAGGCCCAAGCAAGACGCGCCCCGAGGAGAGTCTTGCCACGTTTCAACACTGGGTCTGACTGAGCACCTCCAGGAGAGAGGCCCAAGCAAGACGCGCCCCGAGGAGCGTCTTGACACATGTCAACACTGGGTCTGACAGAGGGCCTCCAGGAGAGAGGCCCAAGCAAGACGCGCCCCGAGGAGTGTCTTGCCACATGTCATCACTGGGTCTGACTGAGCGCCTCCAGGAGAGAGGCCCAAGATAGACGCGCCCCGAGGAGCGTCAGGCCACATGTCACTACTCAGTCTGACTGAGCGCCTCCAGGAGAGAGGCCAAAGCAAGACGCGCCCCGAGGAGCGTCTTGCCACGTGTCAACACTGGGTCTGATTGAGGGCCTTCTGGAGAGAGGCCCAAGCAAGACGCGCCCCGAGGAGCGTCTTGCCACTTTTCAACAATGGGTCTGACTGAGGGCCTCCAGGAGAGAAGCCCAAGCAAGACGCGCCCCGAGGAGCGTCTTGCCACATGTCAACAATGGGTCTTACTGAGGGCCTCCAGGAGAGAGGCCAAAGCAAGACGAGCCCCGAGGAGCGTCTTGACACATGTCAACACTGGGTCTGACAGAGGGCCTCCATGAGAGAGGCCCAAGCAAGACGCGCCCAGAGGAGCGTCTTGCCACATGTCAACACTGGGTCTGACTGAGCGCCTCCAGGAGAGAGGCCCAAGCAAGACACGCACCGAGGAGCGTCTTGCCAAATGTCAGCACTGGGTCTGACTGAGCGCCTCCAGAAGAGAGTCCCCAGCAAGAAGCGCCCCGAGGAGCTTCTTGCCTTATGTCAGCACTCGGTCTAACTGAGCGCCTCCAGGTCAGAGGCCCAAGAAAGACGTGCCCCGAGGAGCGTCTTGTCACATGTCAACACTGGGAATGTCTGAGCGCCTCCAGGAGAGAAGCCCAAGCAAGACGCGCCCCGAGGAGCGTCTTGCCACATGTCAACAATGGGTCTGACTGAGGGCCTCCAGGAGAGAAGCCCAAGCTAGACCTGCCCCGAGGAGCGTCTTGACACATGTCAACACTGGGTCTGACAGAGGGCGTCCAGGAGAGAGGCCCAAGCAAGACGCGCCCCGAGGAGTGTCTTGCCACATGTCACCACTGGGTCTGACTGAGCGCCTCCAGGAGAGAGGCCCAAGCAAGACGCGCCCCGAGGAGCGTCAGGCCACATGTCACTAGTCAGTCTGACTGAGCGCCTCCAGGAGAGAGGCCCAAGCAAGACGCACCCCGAGGAGCGTCTTGTCACATGTCAACACTGGGTCTGTCTGAGCGCCTCCAGGAGAGAAGCCCAAGCAAGACGCGCCCCGAGGAGCGTCTTGCCACATGTCAACAATGGGTCTGACTGAGGGCCTCCAGGAGAGAAGCCCAAGCAAGACGCGCCCCGAGGAGCGTCTTGACACATGTCAACACTGGGTCTGACACAGGGCCTCCAGGAGAGAGGCCCAAGCAAGACGCGCCCCGAGGAGTGTCTTGCCACATGTCATCACTGGGTCTGACTGAGCGCCTCCAGGAGAGAGGCCCAAGCAAGACGCGCCCCGAGGAGAGTCTTGCCACGTTTCAACACTGGGTCTGACTGAGCGCCTCCAGGAGAGAGGCCCAAGCAAGACGCGCCCCGAGGAGCGTCTTGACACATGTCAACACTGGGTCTGACAGAGGGCCTCCATGAGAGAGGCCCAAGCAAGACGCGCCCCGAGGAGCGTCTTTCCACATGTCAACACTGGGTCTGACTGAGCGCCTCCAGGAGAGAGGTCCAAGCAAGACGCGCCCCGAGGAGCGTCTTGCCACATGTCAACAATGGGTCTTACTGAGGGCCTCCAGGAGAGAGGCCCAAGCAAGATGGCCCCGAGGAGCGTCGTGACACATGTTAACACTGGGTCTGACAGAGGGCCTCCATGAGAGAGGCCCAAGCAAGACGCACCCCGAGGAGCGTCTTGCCACATGTCAAAAATGGGTCTTACTGAGGGCCTCCAGGAGAGAGGCCAAAGCAAGATGGCCCCGAGGAGCGTCTTGACACATGTCAACACTGGGTCTGACAGAGGGCCTCCATGAGAGAGGCCCAAGCAAGACGCGCCCCAAGGAGTGTCTTGCCACGTGTCACCACCGGGTCTGACTGAGCGCCTCCAGGAGAGAGGCCCAAGCAAGAAGCGACCCGAGGAGCGTCTTGCCACATGTCAACAATGGGTCTTACTGAGGGCCTCCAGGAGAGAGGCCAAAGCAAGATGGCCCCGAGGAGCGTCTTGACACATGTCAACACTGGGTCTGACTGAGCGCCTTCAGGCGAGAGACCCAAGCAAGACTCGCCCCGAGGAGCGTCTTGCCACATGTCAACACTGGGTCTCACTGAGCGCCTCCAGGAGATAGGCCCAAGCAAGACGCGCCCCGAGGAGCGTCTTGCCACATGTCAGCACTGGGTCTGACTGAGCGCCTCCAGAAGAGAGTCCCCAGCAAGACGCGCCCCGAGGAGCGTCTTGCCTTATGTCAGCACTCGGTCTGACTGAGCGCCTCCAGGAGAGAGGCCCAAGCAAGACGTGCCCCGAGGAGCGTCTTGTCACATGTCAACACTGGGTATGTCTGAGCGCCTCCAGGAGAGAAGCCCAAGCAAGACGCGCCCCGAGGAGCGTCTTGACACATGTCAACACTGGGTCTGACAGAGGGCGTCCAGGAGAGAGGCCCAAACAAGACGCGCCCCGAGGAGTGTCTTGCAACATGTCACCACTGGGTCTGACTGAGCGCCTCCAGGAGAGAGGCCCAAGCAAGACGCACCCCGAGGAGTGTCTTGCCACGTGTCACCACTGGGTCTGACTGAGCGCCTCCAGGAGAGAGGCCCAAGCAAGACGCGCCCCGAGGAGCGTTTTGCCACATGTCAACAATGGGTCTTACTGAGGGCCTCCAGGAGAGAGGCCAAAGCAAGATGGCCCCGAGGAGCGTCTTGACACATGTCAACACTGGGTCTGACAGAGGGCCTCCATGAGAGAGGCCCAAGCAAGATGCGCCCCGAGGAGCGTCTTGCCACGTGTCACCACTGGGTCTGACTGAGCGCCTCCAGGAGAGAGGCCCAAGCAAGATGCGCCCCGAGGAGCGTCTTGCCACGTGTCAACACTGGGTCTGACTGAGCGCCTCCAGGAGAGAGGCCCAAGCAAGACGCACCCCCGAGGAGCGTCTTGCCACATGTCAGCACTGGGTCTGACTGAGCGCCTCCAGAAGAGAGTCCCCAGCAAGACGCGCCCCGAGGAGCGTCTTGCCTTATGTCAGCACTCGGTCTGACTGAGCGCCTCCAGGAGAGAGGCCCAAGCAAGACGTGCCCCGAGGAGCGTCTTGTCACATGTCAACACTGGGTATGTCTGAGCGCCTCCAGGAGAGAAGCCCAAGCAAGACGCGCCCCGAGGAGCGTCTTGACACATGTCAACACTGGGTCTGACAGAGGGCGTCCAGGAGAGAGGCCCAAACAAGACGCGCCCCGAGGAGTGTCTTGCCACATGTCACCACTGGGTCTGACTAAGCGCCTCCAGGAGAGAGGCCCACGCAAGACGCGCCCCGAGGAGTGTCTTGCCACGTGTCACCACTGGGTCTGACTGAGCGCCTCCAGGAGAGAGGCCCAAGCAAGACGCGCCCCGAGGAGCGTCTTGCCACATGTCAACAATGGGTCTTACTGAGGGCCTCCAGGAGAGAGGCCAAAGCAAGATGGCCCCGAGGAGCGTCTTGACACATGTCAACACTGGGTCTGACAGAGGGCCTCCATGAGAGAGGCCCAAGCAAGATGCGCCCCGAGGAGCGTCTTGCCACGTGTCAACACTGGGTCTGACTGAGCGCCTCCAGGAGAGAGGCCCAAGCAAGACGCACCCCCGAGGAGCGTCTTGCCACGTGTCACCACTGGGTCTAACTGAGCGCCTCCAGGAGAGAGGCCCAAGCAAAATGAGCCCCGAGGAGCGTCTTGCCACATGTCAACACTGGGTCTGACTGAGTGCCTCCATGAGAGAAGCCCCAGCAAGACGCGACCCGAGGAGCGTCTTGCCACATGTCAGCACTCGGTCTGACTGAGCGCCTCCAGGAGAGAGGCCCAAGCAAGACGCTCCCCGAGGAGCATCTTGCCACATGTCACTACTCGGTCTGACTGAGCGCCTCCAGGAGAGAGGCCCAAGCAAGACGCACCCCGAGGAGCGTCTTGCCACATGTCAAAAATGGGTCTGACTGAGGGCCTCCAGGAGAGAAGCCCAAGCAAGACGCGCCCCGAGGAGCGTCTTGCCACATGTCAACACTGGGTCTGACTGAGCGCCTCCAGGAGAGAGGCCCAAGCAAGACGCACCCCGAGGAGCGTCTTGCCACATGTCAACACTGGGTCTGACTGAGCGCCTCCAGGCGAGAGGCCCAAGCAAGACACGCCCCGAGGAGCGTCTTGCCACATGTCAACACTGGTTCTGACTGAGCGCCTCCAGGAGAGAGGCCCAAGCAAGACGCGCCCCGAGGAGCGTCTTGCCACATGTCAGCACTGGGTCTGACTGAGCGCCTCCAGAAGAGAGTCCCCAGCAAGACGCGCCCCGAGGAGCGTCTTGCCTTATGTCAGCACTCGGTCTGACTGAGCGCCTCCAGGAGAGAGGCCCAAGTAAGACGTGCCCCGAGGAGCGTCTTGTCACATGTCAACACTGGGTATGTCTGAGAGCCTCCAGGAGACAAGCCCAAGCAAGACGCGCCCCGAGGAGCGTCTTGACACATGTCAACACTGGGTCTGACAGAGGGCATCCAGGAGAGAGGCCCAAGCAAGACGCGCCCCGAGGAGTGTCTTGCCACATGTCAACAATGGGTCTGACTGAGGGCCTCCAGGAGAGAAGCCCAAGCAAGACGCGCCCCAAGGAGCGTCTTGCCACATGTCAACAATGGGTCTGACTGAGGGCCTCCAGGAGAGAAGCCCAGGCAAGACGCGCCCCAAGGAGCGTCTTGACACATGTCAGCACTGGGTCTGACACAGGGCCTCCAGTAGAGAGGCCCAAGCAAGACGCGCCCCGAGGAGTGTCTTGCCACATGTCATCACTGGGTCTGACTGAGCGCCTCCAGGAGAGAGGCCCAAGAAAGACGCGCCCCGAGGAGCGTCAGGCCACATGTCACTACTCAGTCTGACTGAGCGCCTCCAGGAGAGAGGCCAAAGCAAGACGCGCCCCGAGGAGCGTCTTGCCACGTGTCAACACTGGGTCTGATTGAGGGCCTTCTGGAGAGAGGCCCAAGCAAGACGCGCCCCGAGGAGCGTCTTGCCACTTGTCAACAATGGGTCTGACTGAGGGCCTCCAGGAGAGAAGCCCAAGCAAGACACGCCCCGAGGAGCGTCTTGCCACATGTCAACAATGGGTCTTACTGAGGGCCTCCAGGAGAGAGAAGCCAAAGCTAGACACGCCCCGAGGAGCGTCTTGACACATGTCAACACTGGGTCTGACAGAGGGCCTCCATGAGAGAGGCTCAAGCAAGATGCGCCCCGAGGAGCGTCTTGCCACATGTTAACACTGGGTCTGACAGAGGGCCTCCAGGAGAGAGGCCCAACCAAGACGCGCCCTGAGGAGCGTCTTGCCACATGCCAACACTGGGTCTGACTGAGCGTCTCCAGGAGAGAGGCCCAAGCAAGACGCGCCCCGAGGAGCGTCTTGCCACTTGTCAACAATGGGTCTGACTGAGGGCCTCCAGGAGAGAAGCCCAAGCAAGACGCGCCCCGAGGAGCGTCTTGACACATGTCAACACTGGGTCTGACAGAGGGCCTCCAGGAGAGAGGCCAAAGCAAGACGCGCCCCGAGGAGCGTCTTGCCACGTGTCAACACTGGGTCTGATTGAGGGCCTTCTGGAGAGAGGCCCAAGCAAGACGCGCCCCGAGGAGCGTCTTGCCACATGTCAACAATGGGTCTGACTGAGGGCCTCCAGGAGAGAAGCCCAAGCAAGACGCGCCCCGAGGAGCGTCTTGCCACATGTCAACAATGGGTCTTACTGAGGGCCTCCAGGAGAGAGGCCAAAGCAAGACGCGCCCCGAGGAATGTCATGCCACATGTCAACAATGGGTCTTACTGAGGGACTCCAGGAGAGAGGCAAAAGCAAGATGGCCCCGAGGAGCATCGTGACACATGTCAACACTGGGTCTGACAGAGGGCCTCCATGAGAGAGGCCCAAGCAAGACGCGCCCCGAGGAGCGTCTTGCCACATGTCAACAATGGGTCTTACTGAGGACCTCCAGGAGAGAGGCCAAAGCAAGATGGCCCCGAGGAGCGTCTTGACACATGTCAACACTGGGTCTGACAGAGGGCCTCCATGAGAGAGGCCCAAACAAGACGTGCCCCGAGGAGCGTCTTGCCACATGTCAACACTGGGTCTGACTGAGCGCCTCCAGGAGAGAGGCCCAAGCAAGACGCGCCCCGAGGAGTGTCTTGCCACGTGTCACCAGTGGGTCTGACTGAGCGCCTCCAGGAGATAGGCCCAAGCAAGACGAGCCCCGAGGAGCGTCTTGCCACATGTCAACACTGGGTCTGACAAAGGGCCTCCATGAGAGAGGCCCAAGCAAGATGCGCCCCGAGGAGCGTCTTGCCACGTGTCAACACTGGGTCTGACTGAGCGCCTCCAGGAGAGAGGCCCAAGCAAGACGCACCCGAGGAGCGCCTTGCCACGTGTCACCACTGGGTCTGACTGAGCGCCTCCAGGAGAGAGGCCCAAGCAAGACGCTCCCCGAGGAGCGTCAGGCCACATGTCACTACTCAGTCTGACTGAGCGCCTCCAGGAGAGAGGCCAAAGCAAGACGCGCCCCGAGGAGCGTCTTGCCACGTGTCAACACTGGGTCTGATTGAGGGCCTTCTGGAGAGAGGCCCAAGCAAGACGCGCCCCGAGGAGTGTCTTGCCACGTGTCACCAGTGGGTCTGACTGAGCGCCTCCAGGAGAGAGAAGCCAAAGCTAGACGCGCCCCGAGGAGCGTCTTGACACATGTCAACACTGGGTCTGACAGAGGGCCTCCATGAGAGAGGCTCAAGCAAGACGCGCCCCGAGGAGCGTCTTGCCACATGTTAACACTGGGTCTGACAGAGGGCCTCCAGGAGAGAGGCCCAACCAAGACGCGCCCTGAGGAGCGTCTTGCCACATGCCAACACTGGGTCTGACTGAGCGTCTCCAGGAGAGAGGCCCAAGCAAGACGCGCCCCGAGGAGCGTCTTGCCACGTGTCAACACTGGGTCTGATTGAGGGCCTTCTGGAGAGAGGCCCAAGCAAGACGCGCCCCGAGGAATGTCATGCCACATGTCATCAATGGGTCTTACTGAGGGACTCCAGGAGAGAGGCAAAAGCAAGATGGCCCCGAGGAGCATCGTGACACATGTCAACACTGGGTCTGACAGAGGGCCTCCATGAGAGAGGCCCAAGCAAGACGCGCCCCGAGGAGCGTCTTGCCACATGTCAACAATGGGTCTTACTGAGGGCCTCCAGGAGAGAGGCCAAAGCAAGATGGCCCCGAGGAGCGTCTTGCCACATGTCAACACTGGGTCTGACTGAGCGCCTCCAGGAGAGAGGCCCAAGCAAGACGCGCCCCGAGGAGTGTCTTGCCACGTGTCACCACTGGGTCTGACTGAGTGCCTCCAGGAGATAGGCCCAAGCAAGACGAGCCCCGAGGAGCGTCTTGCCACATGTCAACACTGGGTCACACAAAGGGCCTCCATGAGAGAGGCCCAAGCAAGATGCGCCCCGAGGAGCGTCTTGCCACATGTCAACACTGGGTCACACAAAGGGCCTCCATGAGAGAGGCCCAAGCAAGATGCGCCCCGAGGAGCGTCTTGCCACGTGTCAACACTGGGTCTGACTGAGCGCCTCCAGGAGAGAGGCCCAAGCAAGACGCACCCGAGGAGCGCCTTGCCACGTGTCACCACTGGGTCTGACTGAGCGCCTCCAGGAGAGAGGCCCAAGCAAGACGCACCCCGAGGAGCGTCTTGCCACATGTCAACAATGGGTCTGACTGAGGACCTCCAGGAGAGAAGCCCAAGCAAGACGCGCCCCGAGGAGCGTCTTGCCACATGTCAACACTGGGTCTGACTGAGCGCCTCCAGGAGAGAGGCCCAAGCAAGACGCGCCCTGAGGAGCGTCTTGCCACATGTCAACACTGGGTCTGACTGAGCGCCTCCATGCGAGAGGCCCAAGCAAGACACGCCCGGAGGAGCGTCTTGCCACATGTCAACACTGGGTCTGACTGAGCGCCTCCAGGAGAGAGGCCCAAGCAAGACACGCCCCGAGGAGCGTCTTGCCACATGTCAGCACTGGGTCTGACTGAGCGCCTCCAGAAGAGAGTCCCCAGCAAGAAGCGCCCCGAGGAGCTTCCTGCCTTATGTCAGCACTCGGTCTAACTGAGCGCCTCCAGGAGAGAGGCCCAAGCAAGACGTGCCCCGAGGAGCGTCTTGTCACATGTCAACACTGGGTATGTCTGAGCGCCTCCAGGAGAGTAGCCCAAGCAAGACGCGCCCCGAGGAGCGTCTTGCCACATGTCAACAATGGGTCTGACTGAGGGCCTCCAGGAGAGAAGCCCAAGCAAGACGCGCCCCGAGGAGCGTATTGACACATGTCAACACTGGGTCTGACAGAGGGCGTCCAGGAGAGAGGCCCAAGCAAGACGCGCCCCGAGGAGTGTCTTGCCACATGTCAACACTGGGTCTGACTGAGCGCCTCCAGGAGAGAGGCCCAAGCAAGACGCGCCCCGAGGAGCGTCAGGCCACATGTCACTAGTCAGTCTGACTGAGCGCCTCCAGGAGAGAGGCCCAAGCAAGACGCTCACCGAGGAACATCTTGCCACGTGTCAACACTGGGTCTGATTGAGGGCCTTCTGGAGAGAGGCCCAAGCAAGACGCGCCCCGAGGAGCGTCTTGCCACATGTCAACAATGGGTCTGACTGAGGGCCTCCAGGAGAGAAGCCCAAGCAAGACGCGCCCCGAGGAGCGTCTTGCCACATGTCAACAATGGATCTGACTGAGGGCCTCCAGGAGAGAAGCCCAAGCAAGACGCGCCCCGAGGAGAGTCTTGACACATGTCAACACTGGGTCTGACAGAGGGCCTCCAGGAGAGATGCCCAAGCAAGACGCGCCCCGAGGAGTTTCTTGCCACATGTCACCACTGGGTCTGACTGAGCGCCTCCAGGAGAGAGGCCCAAGCAAGACGCGCCCCGAGGAGCGTCTTGCCACATGTCACCACTGGGTCTGACTGACCGCCTCCAGGAGAGAGGCCCAACCAAGACGCGCCCTGAGGAGCGTCTTGCCACATGCCAACACTGGGTCTGACTGAGCGCCTCCAGGAGAGTGGCCCAAGCAAGACGCGCCCCGAGGAGCGTCTTGCCACGTTTCAACACTGGGTCTGACTGAGCGCCTCCAGGAGAGAGGCCCAAGCAAGACGCGCCCCGAGGAGCGTCTTGCCACTTGTCACCTCTGGTTCTGACTGAGCACCTCCAGGAGAGAGGCCCAAGCAAGACGCGCCCCGAGGAGCGTCTTGTCACATGTCAACACTGGGTCTGTCTGAGCGCCTCCAGGAGAGAAGCCCAAGCAAGACGCGCCCCGAGGAGCGTCTTGCCACATGTCAACAATGGGTCTGACTGAGGGCCTCCAGGAGAGAAGCCCAAGCAAGACGCGCCCCGAGGAGCGTCTTGACACATGTCAACACTGGGTCTGACACAGGGCCTCCAGGAGAGAGGCCCAAGCAAGACGCGCCCCGAGGAGTGTCTTGCCACATGTCATCACTGGGTCTGACTGAGCGCCTCCAGGAGAGAGGCCCAAGAAAGACGCGCCCCGAGGAGCGTCAGGCCACATGTCACTACTCAGTCTGACTGAGCGCCTCCAGGAGAGAGGCCAAAGCAAGACGCGCCCCGAGGAGCGTCTTGCCACGTGTCAACACTGGGTCTGATTGAGGGCCTTCTGGAAAGAGGCCCAAGCAAGACGCGCCCCGAGGAGCGTCTTGCCACTTGTCAACAATGGGTCTGACTGAGGGCCTCCAGGAGAGAAGCCCAAGCAAGACGCGCCCCGAGGAGCGTCTTGCCACATGTCAACAATGGGTATTACTGAGGGCCTCCAGGAGAGAGGCCAAAGCAAGACGCACCCCGAGGAGCGTCTTGACACATGTCAACACTGGGTCTGACAGAGGGCCTCCATGAGAGAGGCCCAAGCAAGACGCGCCCAGAGGAGCATCTTGCCACATGTCAACACTGGGTCTGACTGAGCGCCTCCAGGAGAGAGGCCCAAGCAAGACACGCCCCGAGGAGCGTCTTGCCACATGTCAGCACTGGGTCTGACTGAGCGCCTCCAGAAGAGAGTCGCCAGCAAGAAGCGCCCCGAGGAGCTTCTTGCCTTATGTCAGCACTCGGTGTAACTGAGCGCCTCCAGGAGAGAGTCCCAAGCAAGACGTGCCACGAGGAGCGTCTTGTCACATGTCAACACTGGGTATGTCTGAGCGCCTCCAGGAGAGAAGCCCAAGCAAGACGCGCCCCGAGGAGCGTCTTGCCACATGTCAACAATGGGTCTGACTGAGGGCCTCCAGGAGAGAAGCCCAAGCAAGACGCGCCCCGAGGAGCGTCTTGACACATGTCAACACTGGGTCTGACAGAGGGCGTCCAGGAGAGAGGCCCAAGCAAGACGCGCCCCGAGGAGTGTCTTGCCACATGTCACCACTGGGTCTGACTGAGCGCCTCCAGGAGAGAGGCCAAAGCAAGACGCGCCCCGAGGAGCGTCAGGCCACATGTCACTAGTCAGTCTGACTGAGCGCCTCCAGGAGAGAGGCCCAAGCAAGACGCTCACCGAGGAACATCTTGCCACGTGTCAACACTGGGTCTTATTGAGGGCCTTCTGGAGAGAGGCCCAAGCAAGACGCGCCCCGAGGAGTGTCTTGCCACATGTCAACAATGGGTCTGACTGAGGGCCTCCAGGAGAGAAGCCCAAGCAAGACGCGCCCCGAGGAGCGTCTTGCCACATGTCAACAATGGGTCTGACTGAGTGCCTCCAGGAGAGAAGCCCAAGCAAGACGCGCCCCGAGGAGAGTCTTGACACATGTCAACACTGGGTCTGACAGAGGGCCTCCAGGAGAAATGCCCAAGCAAGACGCGCCCCGAGGAGTGTCTTGCCACATGTCACCACTGGGTCTGACTGAGCGCCTCCAGGAGAGAGGCCCAAGCAAGACGCGCCCCGAGGAGCGTCTTGCCACATGTCACCACTGGGTCTGACTGACCGCCTCCAGGAGAGAGGCCCAACCAAGACGCGCCCTGAGGAGCGTCTTGCCACATGCCAACACTGGGTCTGACTGAGCGCCTCCAGGAGAGAGGCCCAAGCAAGACGCGCCCCGAGGAGCGTCTTGCCACTTTTCAACACTGGGTCTGACTGAGCGCCTCCAGGAGAGAGGCCCAAGCAAGACGCGCCCCGAGGAGCGTCTTGCCACATGTCACCTCTGGTTCTGACTGAGCACCTCCAGGAGAGAGGCCCAAGCAAGACGCGCCCCGAGGAGCGTCTTGTCACATGTCAACACTGGGTCTGTCTGAGCGCCTCCAGGAGAGAAGCCCAAGCAAGACGCGCCCCGAGGAGCGTCTTGCCACATGTCAACAATGTGTCTGACTGAGGGCCTCCAGGAGAGAAGCCCAAGCAAGACGCGCCCCGAGGAGCGTCTTGACACATGTCAACACTGGGTCTGACACAGGGCCTCCAGTAGAGAGGCCCAAGGAAGACGCGCCCCGAGGAGTGTCTTGCCACATGTCATCACTGGGTCTGACTGAGCGCCTCCAGGAGAGAGGCCCAAGAAAGACGCGCCCCGAGGAGCGTCAGGCCACATGTCACTACTCAGTCTGACTGAGCGCCTCCAGGAGAGAGGCCAAAGCAAGACGCGCCCCGAGGAGCGTCTTGCCACTTGTCAACACTGGGTCTGACTGAGGGCCTCCAGGAGAGAAGCCCAAGCAAGACGCGCCCCGAGGAGCGTCTTGCCACATGTCAACAATGGGTCTTACTGAGGGCCTCCAGGAGAGAGGCCAAAGCTAGACGCGCCCCGAGGAGCGTCTTGACACATGTCAACACTGGGTCTGACAGAGGGCCTCCATGAGAGAGGCTCAAGCAAGACGCGCCCCGAGGAGCGTCTTGCCACATGTCAACACTGGGTCTGACTGAGCGCCTCCAGGAGAGAGGTCCAAGCAAGACGCGCCCCGAGGAGCGTCTTGCCACATGTCAACAATGGGTCTTACTGAGGGCCTCCAGGAGAGAGGCCAAAGCAAGATGGCCCAGAGGAGCGTCGTGACACATGTCAACACTCGGTCTGACTGAGCGCCTCCAGGAGAGAGGCCAAAGCAAGATGCGCTCGGAGGAGCGTCTTGCCACATGTTAACACTGGGTCTGACAGAGGGCCTCCAGGAGAGAGGCCCAACCAAGACGCGCCCTGAGGAGCGTCTTGCCACATGCCAACACTGGGTCTGACTGAGCGTCTCCAGGAGAGAGGCCCAAGCAAGACGCGCCCCGAGGAGGGTCTTGCCACGTTTCAACACTGGGTCTGACTGAGCGCCTCCAGGAGAGAGGCCCAAGCAAGACGCGCCCCGAGGAGCGTCTTGACACATGTCAACACTGGGTCTGACAGAGGGCCTCCATGAGAGAGGCCCAAGCAAGACGCGCCCCGAGGAGCGTCTTGCCACATGTCAACACTGGGTCTGACTGAGCGCCTCCAGGAGAGAGGGCCAAGCAAGACGCGCCCCGAGGAGCGTCTTGCCACATGTCAACAATGGGTCTTACTGAGGGCCTCCAGGAGAGAGGCCAAAGCAAGATGGCCCCGAGGAGCGTCGTGACACATGTTAACACTGGGTCTGACAGAGGGCCTCCATGAGAGAGGCCTTAGCAAGACGCACCCCGAGGAGCGTCTTGCCACATGTCAACAATGGGTCTTACTGAGGGCCTCCAGGAGAGAGGCCAAAGCAAGATGGCCCCGAGGAGCGTCTTGACACATGTCAACACTGGGTCTGACAGAGGGCCTCCATGAGAGAGGCCCAAGCAAGACGCGCCCCGAGGAGCGTCTTGCCACATGTCAACACTGGGTCTGACTGAGCGCCTCCAGGAGAGAGGCCCAAGCAAGACGCGCCCCGAGGAGTGTCTTGCCACGTGTCACCACCGGGTCTGACTGAGCGCCTCCAGGAGAGAGGCCCAAGCAAGACGCGCCCCGAGGAGCGTCTTGCCACATGTCAACAATGGGTCTTACTGAGGGCCTCCAGGAGAGAGGCCAAAGCAAGATGGCCCCGAGGAGCGTCTTGACACATGTCAACACTGGGTCTGACTGAGCGCCTCCAGGCGAGAGGCCCAAGCAAGACTCGCCCCGAGGAGCGTCTTGCCACATGTCAACACTGGGTCTGACTGAGCGCCTCCAGGAGAGAGGCCCAAGCAAGACGCGCCCCGAGGAGCGTCTTGCCACATGTCAGCACTGGGTCTGACTGAGCGCCTCCAGAAGAGAGTCCCCAGCAAGACGCACCCCGAGGAGCGTCTTGCCTTATGTCAGCACTCGGTCTGACTGAGCGCCTCCAGGAGAGAGGCCCAAGCAAGACGTGCCCCGAGGAGCGTCTTGTCACATGTCAACACTGGGTATGTCTGAGCGCCTCCAGGCGAGAGGCCCAAGCAAGACTCGCCCCGAGGAGCGTCTTGCCACATGTCAGCACTGGGTCTGACTGAGCGCCTCCAGAAGAGAGTCCCCAGCAAGACGCGCCCCGAGGAGTGTCTTGCCACATGTCACCACTGTGTCTGACTGAGCGCCTCCAGTAGAGAGGCCCAAGCAAGACGCGCCCCGAGGAGTGTCTTGCCACGTGTCACCACTGGGTCTGACTGAGCGCCTCCAGGAGAGAGGCCCAAGCAAGACGCGCCCCGAGGAGCGTCTTGCCACATGTCAACAATGGGTCTTACTGAGGGCCTCCAGGAGAGAGGCCAAAGCAAGATGGCCCCGAGGAGCGTCTTGACACATGTCAACACTGGGTCTGACAGAGGGCCTCCATGAGAGAAGCCCAAGCAAGACGCGCCCCGAGGAGCGTCTTGCCACATGTTAACACTGGGTCTGACTGAGCGCCTCCAGGAGAGAGGCCCAAGCAAGACGCACCCCGAGGAGCGTCTTGCCACATGTCAACACTGGGTCTGACTGAGCGCCTCCAGGCGAGAGGCCCAAGCAAGACACGCCCCGAGGAGCGTCTTGCCACATGTCAACACTGGTTCTGACTGAGCGCCTCCAGGAGAGAGGCCCAAGCAAGACACGCCCCGAGGAGCGTCTTGCCACATGTCAGCACTGGGTCTGACTGAGCGCCTCCAGAAGAGAGTCCCCAGCAAGACGCGCCCCGAGGAGCGTCTTGCCTTATGTCAGCACTCGGTCTGACTGAGCGCCTCCAGGAGAGAGGCCCAAGTAAGACGTGCCCCGAGGAGCGTCTTGTCACATGTCAACACTGGGTATGTCTGAGCGCCTCCAGGAGAGAAGCCCAAGCAAGACGCGCCCCGAGGAGCGTCTTGACACATGTCAACACTGGGTCTGACAGAGGGCATCCAAGAGAGAGGCCCAAGCAAGACGCGCCCCGAGGAGTGTCTTGCCACATGTCACCACTGGGTCTGACTGAGCGCCTCCAGGAGAGAGGCCCAAGCAAGACGCGCCCCGAGGAGCGTCATGCCACATGTAACTAGTCAGTCTGACTGAGCGCCTCCAGGAGAGAGGCCCAAGCAAGACGCTTCCCGAGGAACGTCTTGCCACGTGTCAACACTGTGTCTGATTGAGGGCCTTCTGGAGAGAGGCCCAAGCAAGACGCGCCCCGAGGAGCGTCTTGCCACATGTCAACAATGGGTCTGACTGAGGGCCTCCAGGAGAGAAGCCCAAGCAAGACGCACCCCGAGGAGCTTCTTGCCACATGTCAGCACTCGGTCTGACTGAGCGCCTCCAGGAGAGAGGCCAAAGCAAGATGCGCTCGGAGGAGCGTCTTGTCACATGTTAACACTGGGTCTGACAGAGGGCCTCCAGGAGAGAGGCCCAAGCAAGACGCGCCCCGAGGAGAGTCTTGCCACATGTACACAATGGGTCTGACTGAGGGCCTCCAGGAGAGAGGCCCAAGCAAGATGCGCCCCGAGGAGCGTCTTGCCACATGTCAACAATGGGTCTTACTGAGGGCCTCCAGGAGAGGAGCCCAAGCAAGACGCAGCCCGAGGAGCTTCTTGCCACATGTCAGCAGTCGGTCTGACTGAGCGCCTCCAGGAGAGAGGCCAAAGCAAGATGCGCTCGGAGGAGCGTCTTGCCACATGTTAACACTGGGTCTGACAGAGGGCCTCCAGGAGAGAGGCCCAAGCAAGACGCGCCCCGAGGAGCGTCTTGCCACATGTCAACAATGGGTCTGACTGAGGGCCTCCAGGAGAGAATCCCAATCAAGACTCGCCCCGAGGAGAGTCTTGACACATGTCAACACTGGGTCTGACAGAGGGCCTCCAGGAGAGAGGCCCAAGCAAGACGCGCCCCGAGGAGCATCTTGCCACATGTCACCTCTGGTTCTGACTGAGCGCCTCCAGGAGAGAGGCCCAAGCAAGACGCGCCCCGAGGAGCGTCTCTTCCACATGTCACCTCTGGTTCTGACTGAGCGCCTACAGGAGAGAGGCCCAAGCAAGACGCGCCCCGAGGAGCGTCTTGTCACATGTCAACACTGGGTCTGTCTGAGCATCTCCAGGAGAGAAGCCCAAGCAAGACGCGCCCCGAGGAGCATCTTGCCACATGTCAACAATGGGTCTGACTGAGGGCCTCCAGGAGAGAAGCCCAAGCAAGACGCGCCCCGAGGAGCGTCTTGACACATGTCAACACTGGGTCTGACACAGGGCCTCCAGGAGAGATGCCCAAGCAAGACGCGCCCCGAGGATCGTCTTGCCACGTGTCAACACTATGTCTGATTGAGGGCCTTCTGGAGAGAGGCCCAAGCAAGATGCGCCCCGAGGAGCGTCTTGCCACTTGTCAACAATGGGTCTGACTGAGGGCCTCCAGGAGAGAAGCCCAAGCAAGACGCGCCCCGAGGAGCGTCTTGCCACATGTCAACAATGGGTCTTACTGAGGGCCTCCAGGAGAGAGGCCAAAGCAAGACGCGCCCCGAGGAGCGTCTTGACACATGTCAACACTGGGTCTGACAGAGGGCCTCCATGAGAGAGGCCCAAGCAAGACGCGCCCCGATGAGCGTCTTGCCACATGTCAACACTGGGTCTGACTGAGCGCCTCCAGGAGAGAGGTCCAAGCAAGACGCGCCCCGAGGAGCGTCTTGCCACATGTCAACAATGGGTCTTACTGAGGGCCTCCAGGAGAGAGGCCAAAGCAAGATGGCCCCGAGGAGCGTCGTGACACATGTTAACACTGGGTCTGACAGAGGGCCTCCATGAGAGAGGCCCAAGCAAGACGCACCCCGAGGAGCGTCTTGCCACATGTCAACAATGGGTCTTACTGAGGGCCTCCAGGAGAGAGGCCAAAGCAAGATGGCCCCGAGGAGCGTCTTGACACATGTCAACACTGGGTCTGACAGAGGGCCTCCATGAGAGAGGCCCAAGCAAGACGCGCCCCGAGGAGCGTCTTGCCACATGTCAACACTGGGTCTGACTGAGCGCCTCCAGGAGAGAGGCCCAAGCAAGACGCGCCCCGAGGAGTGTCTTGCCACGTGTCACCACCGGGTCTGACTGAGCGCCTCCAGGAGAGAGGCCCAAGCAAGACGCGCCCCGAGGAGCGTCTTGCCACATGTCAACAATGGGTCTTACTGAGGGCCTCCAGGAGAGAGGCCAAAGCAAGATGGCCCCGAGGAGCGTCTTGACACATGTCAACACTGGGTCTGACAAAGGGCCTCCATGAGAGAGGCCCAAGCAAGATGCGCCCCGAGGAGCGTCTTGCCACGTGTCAACACTGGGTCTGACTGAGCGCCTCCAGGAGAGAGGCCCAAGCAAGACGCACCCCCGAGGAGCGTCTTGCCACGTGTCACCACTGGGTCTGACTGAGCGCCTAGAGGAGAGAGGCCCAAGCAAGACGAGCCCCGAGGAGCGTCTTGCCACATGTCAACACTGGGTCTGACTGAGTGCCTCCATGAGAGAAGCCCCAGCAAGACGCGACCCGAGGAGCGTCTTGCCACATGTCAGCACTCGGTCTGACTGAGCGCCTCCAGGAGAGAGGCCCAAGCAAGACGCTCCCCGAGGAGCATCTTGCCACATGTCACTACTCGGTCTGACTGAGCGCCTCCAGGAGAGAGGCCCAAGCAAGACGCACCCCGAGGAGCGTCTTGCCACATGTCAACAATGGGTCTGACTGAGGGCCTCCAGGAGAGAAGCCCAAGCAAGACGCGCCCCGAGGAGCGTCTTGCCACATGTCAACACTGGGTCTGACTGAGCGCCTCCAGGAGAGAGGCCCAAGCAAGACGCGCCCCGAGGAGTGTCTTGCCACATGTCAACACTGGGTCTGACTGAGCGCCTCCAGGCGAGAGGCCCAAGCAAGACTCGCCCCGAGGAGCGTCTTGCCACATGTCAACACTGGGTCTGATTGAGCGCCTCCAGGAGAGAGGCCCAAGCAAGACGCGCCCCGAGGAGCGTCTTGCCACATGTCAACACTGGGTCTGACTGAGCGCCTCCAGGCGAGAGGCCCAAGCAAGACTCGCCCCGAGGAGCGTCTTGCCACATGTCAACACTGGGTCTGACTGAGCGCCTCCAGGAGAGAGGCCCAAGCAAGACGCGCCCCGAGGAGCGTCTTGCCACATGTCAGCACTGGGTCTGACTGAGCGCCTCCAGAAGAGAGGCCCCAGCAAGACGCGCCCCGAGGAGCGTCTTGCCTTATGTCAGCACTCGGTCTGACTGAGCGCCTCCAGGAGAGAGGCCCAAGCAAGACGTGCCCCGAGGAGCGTCTTGCCACATGTCACCACTGGGTCTGACTGAGCGCCTCCAGGAGAGAGGCCCAAGCAAGACGCGCCCAGAGGAGCGTCTTGCCACGTGTCACCACTGGGTCTGACTGAGCGCCTCCAGGAGAGAGGCCCAAGCAATACGAGCCCCGAGGAGCGTCTTGCCACATGTCAACACTGGGTCTGACTGAGCGCCTCCATGAGAGAAGCCCCAGCAAGTCGCGACCCGAGGAACGTCTTGCCACATGTCAGCACTCGTTCTGACTGAGCGTCTCCAGGAGAGAGGCCCAAGCAAGACGCTCCCCGAGGAACGTCTTGCCACGTGTCAACACTGGGTCTGATTGAGGGCCTTCTGGAGAGAGGCCCAAGCAAGACGCGCCCCGAGGAGAGTTTTGACACATGTCAACACTGGGTCTGACAGAGGGCCTCCAGGAGAGAGGCCCAAGCAAGACGCTCCCCGAGGAGCGTCTTGCCACATGTCACTACTCGGTCTGACTGAGCGTCTCCAGGAGAGAGGCCCAAGCAAGACGCACCCCGAGGAGCGTCTTGCCACATGTCAACAATGGGTCTGACTGAGGGCCTCCAGGAGAGAAGCCCAAGCAAGACGCGCCCCGAGGAGCGTCTTGCCACATGTCAACACTGGGTCTGACTGAGCGCCTCCAGGAGAGAGGCCCAAGCAAGACGCGCCCCGAGGAGTGTCTTGCCACATGTCAACACTGGGTCTGACTGAGCGCCTCCAGGCGAGAGGCCCAAGCAAGACACGCCCCCAGGAGCGTCTTGCCACATGTCAACACTGGGTCTGACTGAGCGCCTCCAGGAGAGAGGCCCAAGCAAGACGCGCCCCGAGGAGCGTCTTGCCACATGTCAGCACTGGGTCTGACTTAGCGCCTCCAGAAGAGAGTCCCCAGCAATACGCGCCCCGAGGAGCGTCTTGCCTTATGTCAGCACTCGATCTGACTAAGCGCCTCCAGGAGAGAGGCCCAAGCAAGACGTGCCCCGAGGAGCGTCTTGTCACATGTCAACACTGGGTATGTCTGAGCGCCTCCAGGAGAGAAGCCCAAGCAAGACGCGCCCCGAGGAGCATCTTGACACATGTCAACACTGGGTCTGACAGAGGGCGTCCAGGAGAGAGGCCCAAGCAAGACGCGCCCCGAGGAGTGTCTTGCCACATGTCACCACTGGGTCTGACTGAGCGCCTCCAGGAGAGAGGCCCAAGCAAGAAGCGCCCCGAGGAGCGTCATGCCACATGTAACTAGTCAGTCTGACTGAGCGCCTCCAGGAGAGAGGCCCAAGCAAGACGCTCCCCGAGGAACGTCTTGCCACGTGTCAACACTGGGTCTGATTGAGGGCCTTCTGGAGAGAGGCCCAAGCAAGACGCGCCCCGAGGAGAGTTTTGACACATGTCAACACTGGGTCTGACAGAGGGCCTCCAGGAGAGAGGCCCAAGCAAGACGCGCCCCGAGGAGCGTCTTGCCACATGTCACCTCTGGTTCTGACTGAGCGCCTCCAGGAGAGAGGCCCAAGCAAGATGCGCCCCGAGGAGCGTCTTGCCACATGTCACCTCTGGTTCTGACTGAGCGCCTCCAGGAGAGAGGCCCAAGCAAGACGCGCCCCGAGGAGCGTCTTGTCACATGTCAACACTGGGTCTGTCTGAGCGCCTCCAGGAGAGAAGCCCAAGCAAGACTCGCCCCGAGGAGCGTCTTGCCACATGTCAACACTGGGTCTGACTGAGCGCCTCCAGGCGAGAGGCCCAAGCAAGACTCGCCCCGAGGAGCGTCTTGCCACATGTCAACACTGGGTCTGACTGAGCGCCTCCAGGAGAGAGGCCCAAGCAAGACGCGCCCCGAGGAGCGTCTTGCCTTATGTCAGCACTCGGTCTGACTGAGCGCCTCCAGGAGAGAGGCCCAAGCAAGACGTGCCCCGAGGAGCGTCTTGTCACATGTCAACACTGGGTATGTCTGAGCGCCTCCAGGCGAGAGGCCCAAGCAAGACTCGCCCCGAGGAGCGTCTTGCCACATGTCAGCACTGGGTCTGACTGAGCGCCTCCAGAAGAGAGTCCCCAGCAAGACGCGCCCCGAGGAGTGTCTTGCCACATGTCACCACTGGGTCTGACTGAGCGCCTCCAGTAGAGAGGCCCAAGCAAGACGCGCCCCGAGGAGTGTCTTGCCACGTGTCACCACTGGGTCTGACTGAGCGCCTCCAGGAGAGAGGCCCAAGCAAGACCCGCCCCGAGGAGCGTCTTGCCACATGTCAACAATGGGTCTTACTGAGGGCCTCCAGGAGAGAGGCCAAAGCAAGATGGCCCCGAGGAGCGTCTTGACACATGTCAACACTGGGTCTGACAGAGGGCCTCCATGAGAGAAGCCCAAGCAAGACGCGCCCCGAGGAGCGTCTTGCCACATGTTAACACTGGGTCTGACTGAGCGCCTCCAGGAGAGAGGCCCAAGCAAGACGCAACCCGAGGAGCGTCTTGCCACATGTCAACACTGGGTCTGACTGAGCGCCTCCAGGCGAGAGGCCCAAGCAAGACACGCCCCGAGGAGCGTCTTGCCACATGTCAACACTGGTTCTGACTGAGCGCCTCCAGGAGAGAGGCCCAAGCAAGACACGCCTCGAGGAGCGTCTTGCCACATGTCAGCACTGGGTCTGACTGAGCGCCTCCAGAAGAGAGTCCCCAGCAAGACGCGCCCCGAGGAGCGTCTTGCCTTATGTCAGCACTCGGTCTGACTGAGCGCCTCCAGGAGAGAGGCCCAAGTAAGACGTGCCCCGAGGAGCGTCTTGTCACATGTCAACACTGGGTATGTCTGAGCGCCTCCAGGAGAGAAGCCCAAGCAAGACGCGCCCCGAGGAGCGTCTTGCCACATGTCAACAATGGGTCTGACTGAGGGCCTCCAGGAGAGAAGCCCAAGCAAGACGCACCCCGAGGAGCTTCTTGCCACATGTCAGCACTCGGTCTGACTGAGCGCCTCCAGGAGAGAGGCCAAAGCAAGATGCGCTCGGAGGAGCGTCTTGTCACATGTTAACACTGGGTCTGACAGAGGGCCTCCAGGAGAGAGGCCCAAGCAAGACGCGCCCCGAGGAGAGTCTTGCCACATGTACACAATGGGTCTGACTGAGGGCCTCCAGGAGAGAGGCCCAAGCAAGACGCGCCCCGAGGAGCGTCTTGCCACATGTCAACAATGGGTCTTACTGAGGGCCTCCAGGAGAGGAGCCCAAGCAAGACGCACCCCGAGGAGCTTCTTGCCACATGTCAGCAGTCGGTCTGACTGAGCGCCTCCAGGAGAGAGGCCAAAGCAAGATGCGCTCGGAGGAGCGTCTTGCCACATGTTAACACTGGGTCTGACAGAGGGCCTCCAGGAGAGTGGCCCAAGCAAGACGCGCCCCGAGGAGCGTCTTGCCACATGTCAACAATGGGTCTGACTGAGGGCCTCCAGGAGAGAATCCCAATCAAGACTCGCCCCGAGGAGAGTCTTGACACATGTCAACACTGGGTCTGACAGAGGGCCTCCAGGAGAGAGGCCCAAGCAAGACGCGCCCCGAGGAGCATCTTGCCACATGTCACCTCTGGTTCTGACTGAGCGCCTCCAGGAGAGAGGCCCAAGCAAGACGCACCCCGAGGAGCGTCTCTTCCACATGTCACCTCTGGTTCTGACTGAGCGCCTACAGGAGAGAGGCCCAAGCAAGACGCGCCCCGAGGAGCGTCTTGTCACATGTCAACACTGGGTCTGTCTGAGCATCTCCAGGAGAGAAGCCCAAGCAAGACGCGCCCCGAGGAGCATCTTGCCACATGTCAACAATGGGTCTGACTGAGGGCCTCCAGGAGAGAAGCCCAAGCAAGACGCGCCCCGAGGAGCGTCTTGACACATGTCAACACTGGGTCTGACACAGGGCCTCCAGGAGAGATGCCCAAGCAAGACGCGCCCCGAGGAGCGTCTTGCCACGTGTCAACACTGGGTCTGATTGAGGGCCTTCTGGAGAGAGGCCCAAGCAAGATGCGCCCCGAGGAGCGTCTTGCCACTTGTCAACAATGGGTCTGACTGAGGGCCTCCAGGAGAGAAGCCCAAGCAAGACGCGCCCCGAGGAGCGTCTTGCCACATGTCAACAATGGGTCTTACTGAGGGCCTCCAGGAGAGAGGCCAAAGCAAGACGCGCCCCGAGGAGCGTCTTGACACATGTCAACACTGGGTCTGACAGAGGGCCTCCATGAGAGAGGCCCAAGCAAGACGCGCCCCGATGAGCGTCTTGCCACATGTCAACACTGGGTCTGACTGAGCGCCTCCAGGAGAGAGGTCCAAGCAAGACGCGCCCCGAGGAGCGTCTTGCCACATGTCAACAATGGGTCTTACTGAGGGCCTCCAGGAGAGAGGCCAAAGCAAGATGGCCCCGAGGAGCGTCGTGACACATGTTAACACTGGGTCTGACAGAGGGCCTCCATGAGAGAGGCCCAAGCAAGACGCACCCCGAGGAGCGTCTTGCCACATGTCAACAATGGGTCCTACTGAGGGCCTCCAGGAGAGAGGCCAAAGCAAGATGGCCCCGAGGAGCGTCTTGACACATGTCAACACTGGGTCTGACAGAGGGCCTCCATGAGAGAGGCCCAAGCAAGACGCGCCCCGAGGAGCGTCTTGCCACATGTCAACACTGGGTCTGACTGAGCGCCTCCAGGAGAGAGGCCCAAGCAAGACGCGCCCCGAGGAGTGTCTTGCCACGTGTAACTAGTCATTCTGACTGAGCGCCTCCAGGAGAGAGGCCCAAGCAAGACGCGCCCCGAGGAGCGTCTTGCCACATGTCAACAATGGGTCTGACTGAGGGCCTCCAGGAGAGAAGCCCAAGCAAGACGCACCCTGAGGAGCTTCTTGCCACATGTCAGCACTCGGTCTGACTGAGCGCCTCCAGGAGAGAGGCCAAAGCAAGATGCGCTCGGAGGAGCGTCTTGCCACATGTTAACACTGGGTCTGACAGAGGGCCTCCAGGAGAGAGGCCCAAGCAAGACGCGCCCCGAGGAGAGTCTTGCCACATGTACACGATGGGTCTGACTGAGGGCCTCCAGGAGATAAGCCCAAGCAAGACGCGCCCCGAGGAGCGTCTTGCCACATGTCAACAATGGGTCTTACTGAGGGCCTCCAGGAGAGGAGCCCAAGCAAGACGCACCCCGAGGAGCTTCTTGCCACATGTCAGCAGTCGGTCTGACTGAGCGCCTCCAGGAGAGAGGCCAAAGCACGATGCGCTCGGAGGAGCGTCTTGCCACATGTTAACACTGGGTCTGACAGAGGGCCTCCAGGAGAGAGGCCCAAGCAAGACGCGCCCCGAGGAGCGTCTTGCCACATGTCAACAATGGGTCTGACTGAGGGCCTCCAGGAGAGAGGCCCAAGCAAGACGCGCCCCGAGGAGCGTCTTGCCACATGTCACCTCTGGTTCTGACTGAGCGCCTCCAGGAGAGAGGCCCAAGCAAGATGCGCCCCGAGGAGCGTCTTGCCACATGTCACCTCTGGTTCTGACTGAGCGCCTCCAGGAGAGAGGCCCAAGCAAGACGAGCCCCGAGGAGTGTCTTGTCACATGTCAACACTGGGTCTGTCTGAGCGCCTCCAGGAGAGAAGCCCAAGCAAGACGCGCCCCGAGGAGCGTCTTGCCACATGTCAACAATGGGTCTGACTGAGGGCCTCCAGGAGAGAAGCCCAAGCAAGACGCGCCCCGAGGAGAGTCTTGACACATGTCAACACTGGGTCTGACAGAGGGCCTCCAGGAGAGAGGCCCAAGCAAGACGCGCCCCGAGGAGTGTCTTGCCACATGTCACCACTGGATCTGACTGAGCGCCTCCAGGAGAGAGGCCCAAGAAAGACGCGCCCCGAGGAGCGTCTTGCCACATGTCAACAATGGGTCTGACTGAGGGCCTCCAGGAGAGAAGCCCAAGCAAGACGCGCCCCGGGGAGCGTCTTGCCACATGTCAACAATGGGTCTTACTGAGGTCCTCCAGGAGAGAGGCCTAAGCAAGACGCGCCCCAAGGAGCGTCTTGACACATGTCAACACTGGATCTGACTGAGCGCCTCCAGGAGAGAGGCCCAAGAAAGACGCGCCCCAAGGAGCGTCAGGCCACATGTCACTACTCAGTCTGACTGAGCGCCTCCAGGAGAGAGGCCAAAGCAAGACGCGCCCCGAGGAGCGTCTTGCCACATGTCAACAATGGGTCTGACTGAGGGCCTCCAGGAGAGAAGCCCAAGCAAGACGCGCCCCGAGGAGTGTCTTGCCATATGTCAACAATGGGTGTTACTGAGGTCCTCCAGGAGAGAGGCCAAAGCAAGACGTGCCCCGAGGAGCGTCTTGCCACATGTCAACACTGGGTCTGACTGAGCGCCTCCAGGAGAGAGGCCCAAGCAAGACGCGCCCCGAGGAGCGTCTTGACACGTGTCAACACTGGGTCTGACAGAGGGCCTCCATGAGAGAGGCCCAAGCAAGACGCGCCCCGAGGAGCGTCTTGCCACGTGTCAACACTGGGTCTGACTGAGCGCCTCCAGGAAAGAGGTCCAAGCAAGACGCGCCCCGAGGAGCGTCTTGCCACATGTCAACAATGGGTCTTACTGAGGGCCTCCATGAGAGAGGCCCAAGAAAGACGCGCCCCGAGGAGCGTCTTGCCACATGTCAACACTGGGTCTGATTGAGCGCCTCCAGGAGAGAGGCCCAAGCAAGACGCGCCCCGAGGAGTGTCTTGCCACGTGTCACCACTGGGTCTGACTGAGCGCCTCCAGGAGAGAGGCCCAAGCAAGACGAGCCCCGAGGAGCGTCTTGCCACATGTCAACACTGGGTCTGACTGAGCGCCTCCAGGAGAGAGGCCCAAGCAAGACGCGCACCGAGGAGCGTCTTGCCACATGTCAACAATGGGTCTTACTGAGGGCCTCCAGGAGAGAGGCCAAAGCAAGATGGCCCCGAGGAGCGTCTTGACACATGTCAACACTGGGTCTGACAGAGGGCCTCCATGAGAGAGGCCCAAGCAAGATGCCCCCCGAGGAGCGTCTTGCCACCTGTCAACACTGGGTCTGACTGAGCGCCTCCAGGAGAGAGGCCCAAGCAAGACGCACCCCCGAGGAGCGTCTTGCCACGTGTCACCACTGGGTCTGACTGAGCGCCTCCAGGAGAGAGGCCCAAGCAATACGAGCCCCGAGGAGCGTCTTGCCACATGTCAACACTGGGTCTGACTGAGCGCCTCCATGAGAGAAGCCCCAGCAAGTCGCGACCCGAGGAACGTCTTGCCACATGTCAGCACTCGTTCTGACTGAGCGGCTCCAGGAGAGAGGCCCAAGCAAGACGCTCCCCGAGGAGCGTCTTGCCACATGTCACTACTCGGTCTGACTGAGCGTCTCCAGGAGAGAGGCCCAAGCAAGACGCACCCCGAAGAGTGTCTTGCCACATGTCAACAATGGGTCTGACTGAGGGCCTCCAGGAGAGAAGCCCAAGCAAGACGCGCCCCGAGGAGCGTCTTGCCACATGTCAACACTGGGTCTGACTGAGCGCCTCCAGGAGAGAGGCCCAAGCAAGACGCGCCCCGAGGAGTGTCTTGCCACATGTCAACACTGGGTCTGACTGAGCGCCTCCAGGCGAGAGGCCCAAGCAAGACACGCCCCGAGGAGCGTCTTGCCACATGTCAACACTGGGTCTGACTGAGCGCCTCCAGGAGAGAGGCCCAAGCAAGACGCGCCCCGAGGAGCGTCTTGCCACATGTCAGCACTGGGTCTGACTTAGCGCCTCCAGAAGAGAGTCCCCAGCAATACGCGCCCCGAGGAGCGTCTTGCCTTATGTCAGCACTCGATCTGACTAAGCGCCTCCAGGAGAGAGGCCCAAGCAAGACGTGCCCCGAGGAGGGTCTTGTCACATGTCAACACTGGGTATGTCTGAGCGCCTCCAGGAGAGAAGCCCAAGCAAGACGCGCCCCGAGGAGCATCTTGACACATGTCAACACTGGGTCTGACAGAGGGCGTCCAGGAGAGAGGCCCAAGCAAGACGCGCCCCGAGGAGTGTCTTGCCACATGTCACCACTGGGTCTGACTGAGCGCCTCCAGGAGAGAGGCCCAAGCAAGAAGCGCCCCGAGGAGCGTCATGCCACATGTAACTAGTCAGTCTGACTGAGCGCCTCCAGGAGAGAGGCCCAAGCAAGACGCTCCCCGAGGAACGTCTTGCCACGTGTCAACACTGGGTCTGATTGAGGGCCTTCTGGAGAGAGGCCCAAGCAAGACGCGCCCCGAGGAGAGTTTTGACACATGTCAACACTGGGTCTGACAGAGGGCCTCCAGGAGAGAGGCCCAAGCAAGACGCGCGCCGAGGAGCGTCTTGCCACATGTCACCTCTGGTTCTGACTGAGCGCCTCCAGGAGAGAGGCCCAAGCAAGATGCGCCCCGAGGAGCGTCTTGCCACATGTCACCTCTGGTTCTGACTGAGCGCCTCCAGGAGAGAGGCCCAAGCAAGACGCGCCCCGAGGAGCGTCTTGTCACATGTCAACACTGGGTCTGTCTGAGCGCCTCCAGGAGAGAAGCCCAAGCAAGACGCGCCCCGAGGAGCGTCTTGCCACATGTCAACAATCGGTCTGACTGAGGGCCTCCAGGAGAGAAGCCCAAGCAAGACGCGCCCCGAGGAGCGTCTTGACACATGTCAACACTGGGTCTGACAGAGGGCCTCCAGGAGAGAGGCCCAAGCAAGACGCGCCCCGAGGAGTGTCTTGCCACATGTCACCACTGGATCTGACTGAGCGCCTCCAGGAGAGAGGCCCAAGAAAGACGCGCCCCGAGGAGCGTCTTGCCACATGTCAACAATGGGTCTGACTGAGGGCCTCCAGGAGAGAAGCCCAAGCAAGACGCGCCCCGAGGAGCGTCTTGCCACATGTCAACAATGGGTCTTACTGAGGTCCTCCAGGAGAGAGGCCAAACCAAGACGCGCCCCGAGGAGCGTCTTGACACATGTCAACACTGGATCTGACTGAGCGCCTCCAGGAGAGAGGCCCAAGAAAGACGCGCCCCGAGGAGCGTCAGGCCACATGTCACTACTCAGTCTGACTGAGCGCCTCCAGGAGAGAGGCCAAAGCAAGACGCGCCCCGAGGAGCGTCTTGCCACATGTCAACAATGGGTCTGACTGAGGGCCTCCAGGAGAGAAGCCCAAGCAAGACGCGCCCCGAGGAGCGTCTTGCCATATGTCAACAATGGGTCTTACTGAGGTCCTCCAGGAGAGAGGCCAAAGCAAGACGCGCCCCGAGGAGCGTCTTGACAAATGTCAACACTGGGTCTGACAGAGGGCCTCCATGAGAGAGGCCCAAGCAAGACGCGCCCCGAGGAGCGTCTTGCCACATGTCAACACTGGGTCTGACTTAGCGCCTCCAGGAGATAGGCCCAAGCAAGACGCGCCCCGAGGAGCGTCTTGACACGTGTCAACACTGGGTCTGACAGAGGGCCTCCATGAGAGAGGCCCAAGCAAGACGCGCCCCGAGGAGCGTCTTGCCACATGTCAACAATGGGTCTTACTGAGGGCCTCCATGAGAGAGGCCCAAGCAAGACGCGCCCCGAGGAGCGTCTTGCCACATGTCAACACTGGGTCTGACTGAGCGCCTCCAGGAGAGAGGCCCAAGCAAGACGCGCCCCGTGGAGTGTCTTGCCACGTGTCACCACAGGGTCTGACTGAGCGCCTCCAGGAGAGAGGCCCAAGCAAGACGAGCCCCGAGGAGCGTCTTGCCACGTGTCAACACTGGGTCTGACTGAGCGCCTCCAGGAGAGAGGCCCAAGCAAGACGCGCACCGAGGAGCGTCTTGCCACATGTCAACAATGGGTCTTACTGAGGGCCTCCAGGAGAGAGGCCAAAGCAAGATGGCCCCGAGGAGCGTCTTGACACATGTCAACACTGGGTCTGACAGAGGGCCTCCATGAGAGAGGCCCAAGCAAGATGCGCCCCGAGGAGCGTCTTGCCACCTGTCAACACTGGGTCTGACTGAGCGCCTTCAGGAGAGAGGCCCAAGCAAGACGCACCTCCGAGGAGCGTCTTGCCACGTGTCACCACTGGGTCTGACTGAGCGCCTCCAGGAGAGAGGCCCAAGCAATATGAGCCCCGAGGAGCGTCTTGCCACATGTCAACACTGGGTCTGACTGAGTGCCTCCATGAGAGAAGCCCCAGCAAGTCGCGACCCGAGGAACGTCTTGCCACATGTCAGCACTCGTTCTGACTGAGCGGCTCCAGGAGAGAGGCCCAAGCAAGACGCTCCCCGAGGAGCATCTTGCCACATGTCACTACTCGGTCTGACTGAGCGTCTCCAGGAGAGAGGCCCAAGCAAGACGCACCCCGAGGAGCGTCTTGCCACATGTCAACAATGGGTCTGACTGAGGGCCTCCAGGAGAGAAGCCCAAGCAAGACGCGCCCCGAGGAGCCTCTTGCCACATGTCAACACTGGGTCTGACTGAGCGCCTACAGGAGAGAGGCCCAAGCAAGACGCGCCCCGAGGAGTGTCTTGCCACATGTCAACACTGGGTCTGACTGAGCGCCTCCAGGCGAGAGGCCCAAGCAAGACACGCCCCGAGGAGCGTCTTTCCACATGTCAACACTGGGTCTGACTGAGCGCCTCCAGGAGAGAGGCCCAAGCAAGACGCGCCCCGAGGAGCGTCTTGCCACATGTCAGCACTGGGTCTGACTAAGCGCCTCCAGAAGAGAGTCCCCAGCAATACGCGCCTCGAGGAGCGTCTTGCCTTATGTCAGCTCTCGGTCTGACTGAGCGCCTCCAGGAGAGAGGCCCAAGCAAGACGTGCCCCGAGGAGCGTCTTGTCACATGTCAACACTGGGTATGTCTGAGCGCCTCCAGGAGAGAAGCCCAAGCAAGACGCCCCCCGAGGAGCATCTTGACACATGTCAACACTGGGTCTGACAGAGGGCGTCCAGGAGAGAGGCCCAAGCAAGACGCGGCCCGAGGAGTGTCTTGCCACATGTCACCACTGGGTCTGACTGAGCGCCTCCAGGAGAGAGGCCCAAGCAAGACGCGCCCCGAGGAGCGTCATGCCACATGTAACTAGTCAGTCTGACTGAGCGCCTCCAGGAGAGAGGCCCAAGCAAGACGCTCCCCGAGGAACGTCTTGCCACGTGTCAACACTGGGTCTGATTGAGGGCCTTCTGGAGAGAGGCCCAAGCAAGACGCGCCCCGAGGAGAGTCTTGCCACATGTCAACAATGGGTCTGACTGAGGGCCTCCAGGAGAGAAGCCCAAGCAAGACGCACCCCGAGGAGCTTCTTGCCACATGTCAGCACTCGGTCTGACTGAGCGCCTCCAGGAGAGAGGCCAAAGCAAGATGCGCTCGGAGGAGCGTCTTGCCACATGTTAACACTGGGTCTGACAGAGGGCCTCCAGGAGAGAGGCCCAAGCAAGACGCGCCCCGAGGAGTGTCTTGCCACATGTCACCACTGGATCTGACTGAGCGCCTCCAGGAGAGAGGCCCAAGAAAGACGCGCCCCGAGGAGCGTCAGGCCACATGTCACTACTCAGTCTGACTGAGCGCCTCCAGGAGAGAGGCCAAAGCAAGACGCGCCACGAGGAGCGTCTTGCCACGTGTCAACACTGGGTCTGATTGAGGGCCTTCTGGAGAGAGGCCCAAGCAAGACGCGCACCGAGGAGCGTCTTGCCACATGTCAACAATGGGTCTGACTGAGGGCCTCCAGGAGAGAAGCCCAAGCAAGACGCGCCCCGAGGAGCGTCTTGCCACATGTCAACAATGGGTCTTACTGAGGTCCTCCAGGAGAGAGGCCAAAGCAAGACGCGCCCCGAGGAGCGTCTTGACACATGTAAACACTGGGTCTGACAGAGGGCCTCCATGAGAGAGGCCCAAGCAAGACGCGCCCCGAGGAGCGTCTTGCCACATGTCAACACTGGGTCTGACTGAGCGCCTCCAGGAGAGAGGTCCAAGCAAGACGCGCCCCGAGGACTGTCTTGTCACGTGTCAACACTGGGTCTGACTGAGCGCCTCCAGGAGAGAGGCCCAAGCAAGACGCGCCCCGAGGAGCGTCTTGCCACATGTCAACAATGGGTCTTGCTGAGGGCCTCCAGGAGAGAGGCCAAAGCAAGATGGCCCCGAGGAGCGTCGTGACACATGTCAACACTGGGTCTGACAGAGGGCCTCCATGAGAGAGGCCCAAGCAAGACGCGCCCCGAGGAGCGTCTTGCCACATGTCAACAATGGGTCTTACTGAGGGCCTCCAGGAGAGAGGCCAAAGCAAGATGGCCCCGAGGAGCGTCTTGACACATGTCAACACTGGGTCTGACAGAGGGCCTCCATGAGAGAGGCCCAAGCAAGATGGCCCCGAGGAGCGTCTTGACACATGTCAACACTGGGTCTGACAGAGGGCCTCCATGAGAGAGGCCCAAGCAAGACGCGCCCCGAGGAGCGTCTTGCCACATGTCAACACTGGGTCTGACTGAGCGCCTCCAGGAGAGAGGCCCAAGCAAGACGCGCCCCGAGGAGCGTCTTGCCACATGTCAACACTGGGTCTGACTGAGCGCCTCCAGGAGAGAGGCCCAAGCAAGACGCGCCCCGAGGAGCGTCTTGCCACATGTCAACAATGGGTCTTACTGAGGGCCTCCAGGAGAGAGGCCAAAGCAAGATGGCCCCGAGGAGCGTCTTGACACATGTCAACACTGGGTCTGACAGAGGGCCTCCATGAGAGAGGCCCAAGCAAGATGCGCCCCGAGGAGCATCTTGCCACATGTCAACACTGGGTTTGACTGAGCGCCTCCAGGAGAGAGGCCCAAGCAAGACGCGCCCCGAGGAGCGTCTTGCCACGTGTCACCACTGGGTCTGACTGAGCGCCTCCAGGAGAGAGGCCCAAGCAAGATGAGCCCCGAGGAGCGTCTTGCCACATGTCAAAACTGGGTCTGACTGAGTGCCTCCATGAGAGAAGCCCCAGCAAGACGCGCCCCGAGGAGCGTCTTGCCACATGTCAGCACTCGGTCTGACTGAGCGCCTCCAGGAGAGAGGCCCAAGCAAGACGCACCCCGAGGAGCGTCTTGCCACATGTCAACAATGGGTCTGACTGAGGGCCTCCAGGAGAGAAGCCCAAGCAAGACGCGCCCCGAGGAGCGTCTTGCCACATGTCAACACTGGGTCTGACTGAGCACCTCCAGGCGAGAGGCCCAAGCAAGACGCGCCCCGAGGAGCGTCTTGCCACATGTCAACACTGGGTCTGACTGAGCGCCTCCAGGAGAGAGGCCCAAGCAAGACGCGCCCCGAGGAGCGTCTTGCCACATGTCAGCACTGGGTCTGACTGAGCGCCTCCAGAAGAGAGTCCCCAGCAAGACGCGCCCCGAGGAGCGTCTTGCCTTATGTCAGCACTCGGTCTGACTGAGCGCCTCCAGGAGAGAGGCCAAAGCAAGATGCGCTCGGAGGAGCGTCTTGCCACATGTTAACACTGGGTCTGACAGAGGGCCTCCAGGAGAGAGGCCCAAGCAAGACGCGCCCCGAGGAGCGTCTTGCCACATGTCACCTCTGGTTCTGACTGAGCGCCTCCAGGAGAGATTTCCAAGCAAGACGCGCCTCAAGGAGCGTCTTGTCACATGTCAACACTGGGTCTGTCTGAGCGCCTCCAGGAGAGAAGCCCAAGCAAGACGCGCCCCGAGGAGCGTCTTGCCACATGTCAACAATGGGTCTGACTGAGGGCCTCCAGGAGAGAAGCCCAAGCAAGACGCGCCCTGAGGAGCGTCTTGCCACATGCCAACACTGGGTCTGACAGAGGGCCTCCAGGAGAGAGGCCAAAGCAAGACGCGCCCCGAGGAGCGTCTTGCCAAATGTCACCACTGGGTCTGACTGAGCGCCTCCAGGAGAGAGGCCCAACCAAGACGCGCCCTGAGGAGCGTCTTGCCACATGCCAACACTGGGTTTGACTGAGCGCCTCCAGGAGAGAGGCCCAAGCAAGACGCGCCCCGAGGAGCGTCTTGCCACGTTTCAACATTGGGTCTCACTGAGCGCCTCCAGGAGAGAGGCCCAAGCAAGACGCGCCCCGAGGAGCGTCTTGTCACATGTCAACACTGGGTCTGACTGAGCGCCTCCAGGAGAGAAGCCCAAGCAAGACGCGCCCGAGGAGCGTCTTGCCACATGTCAACAATGGGTCTGACTGAGGGCCTCCAGGAGAGAAGCCCAAGCAAGACGCGCCCCGAGGAGCGTCTTGCCACATGTCAACAATGGGTCTGACTGAGCGCCTCCAGGAGAGAGGCCCAAGCAAGACGCGCCCCGAGGAGCGCCAGGCCACATGTCACTACTCAGTCTGACTGAGCGCCTCCAGGAGAGAGGCCCAAGCAAGACGCGCCCCGAGGAGCGTCTTGCCACGTGTCAATACTGGGTCTGAATGAGGGCCCTCTGGAGAGAGGCCCAAGCAAGACGCGCCCCGAGGAGCGTCTTGCCACATGTCAACAATGGGTCTGACTGAGGGCCTCCAGGAGAGAAGCCCAAGCAAGACGTGCCCCGAGGAGCGTCTTGCCACATGTCAACAATGGGTCTTACTGAGGGCCTCCAGGAGAGAGGCCAAAGCAAGACACGCCCCGAGGAGCGTCTTGACACATGTCAACACTGGGTCTGACAGAGGGCCTCCATGAGAGAGGCCCAAGCAAGACGCGCCCCGAGGAGCGTCTTGCCACATGTCAACACTGGGTCTGACTGAGCGCCTCCAGAAGAGAGGTCCAAGCAAGACGCGCCCCGAGGAGTGTCTTGCCACGTGTCAACACTGGGTCTGACTGAGCGCCTCCAAGAGAGATGCCCAAGCAAGACGCGCCCCGAGGAGCGTCTTGCCACGTGTCACCACTGGGTCTGACTGAGCGCCTCCAGGAGAGAGGCCCAAGCAAGACGCGCCCCGAGGAGCGTCTTGCCACGTGACACCACTGGGTCTGACTGAGCGCCTCCAGGAGAGAAGCCCAAGCAAGACGAGCCCCGAGGAGCGTCTTGCCACATGTCAACACTGGGTCTGACTGAGTGCCTCCATGAGAGAAGCCCCAGCAAGACGCGCCCCGAGAAGCGACTTGCCAAATGTCAGCACTCGGTCTGACTGAGCACCTCCAGGAGAGAGGCCCAAGCAAGACGCGCCCCGAGGAGCATCTTGGCACATGTCACTACTCGGTCTGACTGAGCGCCTCCAGGAGAGAGGCCCAAGCAAGACGCACCCCGAGGAGCGTCTTGCCACATGTCAACAATGGGTCTGACTGAGGGCCTCCAGGAGAGAAGCCCAAGACGGACGTGCCCCGAGGAACGTCTTGCCACATGTCAACACTGGGTCTGACTGATCGCCTCCAGGAGAGAGGCCCAAGCAAGACGCGCCACGAGGAGCATCTTGCCACATGTCAACACTGGGTCTGACTGAGCGCCTCCAGGCGGGAGACCAGAGCAAGACGCGCCCCGAGGAGCGTCTTGCCACATGTCAACACTGGGTCTGACTGAGCGCCTCCAGGAGAGAGGCCCAAGCAAGACGCGCCCCGAGGAGCGTCTTGCCACATGTCACCACTGGGTCTGACTGAGCGCCTCCAGGAGAGAGGCCCAAGCAAGACGCTCCCCGAGGAGCATCTTGCCACATGTCACTACTCGGTCTGACTGAGCGCCTCCAGGAGAGAGGCCCAAGCAAGACGCACCCCGAGGAGCGTCTTGCCACATGTCAACAATGGGTCTGACTGAGGGCCTCCAGGAGAGAAGCCCAAGCAAGACGCGCCCCGAGGAGCGTCTTGCCACATGTCAACACTGGGTCTGACAGAGGGCGTCCAGGAGAGAGTCCCAAGCAAGACGCGCCCCGAGGAGTGTCTTGCCACATGTCACCACTGGGTCTGACTGAGCGCCTCCAGGAGAGAGGCCCAAGCAAGACGCGCCCCGAGGAGCGTCATGCCACATGTCACTAGTCAGTCTGACTGAGCGCCTCCAGGAAAGAGGCCCAAGCAAGACGAGCCCCGAGGAGCGTCTTGTCACATGTCAACACTGGGTCTGTCTGAGCGCCTCCAGGAGAAAAGCCCAAGCAAGAACCGCCCCGAGGAGCGTCTTGCCACATGTCAACAATGGGTCTTACTGAGGGCCTCCAGGAGAGAAGCCCAAGCAAGACGCACCCCGAGGAGCTTCTTGCCACATGTCAGCACTCGGTCTGACTGACCGCCTCCAGGAGAGAGGCCAAAGCAAGATGCGCTCGGAGGAGCGTCTTGCCACATGTTATCACTGGGTCTGACAGAGGGCCTCCAGGAGAGAGGCCAAAGCAAGACGCGCCCCGAGGAGCGTCTTGCCACATGTCACCTCTGGTTCTGACTGAGCGCCTCCAGGAGAGATTTCCAAGCAAGACGCGCCTCGAGGAGCGTCTTGTCACATGTCAACACTGGGTCTGTCTGAGCGCCTCCAGGAGAGAAGCCCAAGCAAGACGCGCCCCGAGGAGCGTCTTGCCACATGTCAACAATGGGTCTGACTGAGGGCCTCCAGGAGAGAAGCCCAAGCAAGACGCGCCCCGAGGAGTGTCTTGCCACATGTCACCACTGGGTCTGACTGAGGGCCTCCAGGAGAGAGGCCCAAGCAAAACGCGCCCCGAGGAGCGTCTTGCCACATGTCACCACTGGGTCTGACTGAGCGCCTCCAGGAGAGAGGCCCAACCAAGACGCGCCCTGAGGAGCGTCTTGCCACATGCCAACACTGGGTCTGACTGAGCGCCTCCAGGAGAGAGGCCCAAGCAAGACGCGCCCCGGGGAGCGTCTTGTCACATGTCAACACTGGGTCTGACTGAGCGCCTCCAGGAGAGAAGCCCAAGCAAGAAGCGCCCCGAGGAGCGTCTTGCCACATGTCAACAATGGGTCTGACTGAGCGCCTCCAGGAGAGAGGCCCAAGCAAGACGCGCCCCGAGGAGCGTCAGGCCACATGTCACTACTCAGTCTGACTGAGCGCCTCCAGGAGAGAGGCCCAAGCAAGACGCGCCCCGAGGAGCGTCTTGCCACGTGTCAATACTGGGTCTGAATGAGGGCCTTCAGGAGAGAGGCCCAAGCAGGACGCGCCCCGAGGAGCGTCTTGCCACATGTCAACAATGGGTCTGACTGAGGGCCTCCAGGAGAGAAGCCCAAGCAAGAGGTGCCCCGAGGAGCGTCTTGCCACATGTCAACAATGGGTCTTACTGAGGGCCTCCAGGAGAGAGGCCAAAGCAAGACACGCCCCGAGGAGCGTCTTGACACATGTCAACACTGGGTCTGACAGAGGGCCTCCATGAGAGAGGCCCAAGCAAGACGCGCCCCGAGGAGCGTCTTGCCACATGTCAACACTGGGTCTGACTGAGCGCCTCCAGAAGAGAGGTCCAAGCAAGACGCGCCCTGAGGAGTGTCTTGCCACGTTTCAACACTGGGTCTGACTGAGTGCCTCCATGAGAGAAGCCCCAGCAAGACGCGCCCCGAGACGCGTCTTGCCACATGTCAACACTGGGTATGACTGAGTGCCTCCATGAGAGAAGCCCCAGCAAGACGCGCCCCGAGAAGCGTCTTACCACATGTCAGCACTCGGTCTGACTGAGCACCTCCAGGAGAGAAGCCCAAGCAAGACGCGCCCCGAGGAGCATCTTGGCACATGTCACTACTCGGTCTGACTGAGCGCCTCCAGGAGAGAGGCCCAAGCAAGACGCACCCCGAGGAGCGTCTTGCCACATGTCAACAATGGGTCTGACTGAGGGCCTCCAGGAGAGAAGCCCAAGCAAGACGTGCCCCGAGGAGCGTCTTGCCACATGTCAACACTGGGTCTGACTGATCGCCTCCAGGAGAGAGGCCCAAGCAAGACGCTTCCCGAGGAGCGTCTTGCCACATGTCAACACTGGGTCTGACTGAGCGCCTCCAGGCGAGAGACCCAAGCAAGACGCGCCCCGAGGAGCGTCTTGCCACATGTCAACACTGGGTCTGACTGAGCGCCTCCAGGAGAGAGTCCCAAGCAAGATGCTCCCCGAGGAACGTCTTGCCACGTGTCAACACTGGGTCTGATTGAGGTCCTTCTGGAGAGAGGCCCAAGCAAGACGCGCCCCGAGGAGCGTCTTGCCACATGTCAACAATGGGTCTGACTGAGCGCCTCCAGAAGAGAGGTCCAAGCAAGACGCGCCCTGAGGAGTGTCTTGCCACGTGTCAACACTGGGTCTGACTGAGTGCCTCCATGAGAGAAGCCCCAGCAAGACGCGCCCCGAGACGCGTCTTGCCACATGTCAACACTGGGTATGACTGAGTGCCTCCATGAGAGAAGCCCCAGCAAGACGCGCCCCGAGAAGCGTCTTACCACATGTCAGCACTCGGTCTGACTGAGCACCTCCAGGAGAGAAGCCCAAGCAAGACGCGCCCCGAGGAGCATCTTGGCACATGTCACTACTCGGTCTGACTGAGCGCCTCCAGGAGAGAGGCCCAAGCAAGACGCACCCCGAGGAGCGTCTTGCCACATGTCAACAATGGGTCTGACTGAGGGCCTCCAGGAGAGAAGCCCAAGCAAGACGTGCCCCGAGGAGCGTCTTGCCACATGTCAACACTGGGTCTGACTGATCGCCTCCAGGAGAGAGGCCCAAGCAAGACGCGCCCCGAGGAGCGTCTTGCCACATGTCAACACTGGGTCTGACTGAGCGCCTCCAGGCGAGAGACCCAAGCAAGACGCGCCCCGAGGAGCGTCTTGCCACATGTCAACACTGGGTCTGACTGAGCGCCTCCAGGAGAGAGTCCCAAGCAAGATGCTCCCCGAGGAACGTCTTGCCACGTGTCAACACTGGGTCTGATTGAGGTCCTTCTGGAGAGAGGCCCAAGCAAGACGCGCCCCGAGGAGCGTCTTGCCACATGTCAACAATGGGTCTGACTGAGGGCCTCCAGGAGAGAAGCCCAAGCAAGACGCGCCCCGAGGAGCGTCTTGCCACATGTCAACAATGGGTTTTACTGAGGGCCTCCAGGAGAGAAGCCCAAGCAAGACGCACCCCGAGGAGCTTCTTGCCACATGTCAGCACTCGGTCTGACTGAGCGCCTCCAGGAGAGAGGCCAAAGCAAGATGCGCTCGGAGGAGCGTCTTGCCACATGTCAACACTGGGTCTGACAGAGGGCCTCCAGGAGAGAGGCCCAAGCAAGACGCGCCCCGAACAGCGTCTTGCCACATGTCACCTCTGGTTCTGACTGAGCGCCTCCAGGAGAGAGGCCCAAGCAAGACGCGCCCCGAGGAGCGTCTTGTCACATGTCAACACTGGGTCTGTCTGAGCGCCTCCAGGAGAGAAGCCCAAGCAAGACGCGCCCCGAGGAGCGTCTTGCCACATGTCAGCACTCGGTCTGACTGAGCGCCTCCAGGAGAGAGGCCAAAGCAAGATGCGCTCGGAGGAGCGTCTTGCCACATGTTAACACTGGGTCTGACAGAGGGCCTCCAGGAGAGAGGCCCAAGCAAGACGCGCCCCGAGGAGCGTCTTGCCACATGTCACCTCTGGTTCTGACTGAGCTCCTCCAGGAGAGATTTCCAAGCAAGACGCGCCCCGAGGAGCGTCATGCCACATGTCAACACTGGGTCTGACTGAGCACCTCCAGGCGAGAGGCCCAAGCAAGATGCGCCCCGAGGAGCGTCTTGCCAAATGTCAACACTGGGTCTGACTGAGCGCCTCCAGGAGAGAGGCCCAAGCAAGACGCGCCCCGAGGAGCGTCTTGCCACATGTCAGCACTGGGTCTGACTGAAGGCCTCCAGAAGAGAGTCCCCTGCAAGACGCGCCCCGAGGAGCGTCTTGCCTTATGTCAGCACTCGGTCTGACTGAGCGCCTCCAGGAGAGAGGCCCAAGCAAGACGTGCCCCGAGGAGCGTCTTGTCACATGTCAACACTGGGTATGTCTGAGCGCCTCCAGGAGAGAAGCCCAAGCAAGACGCGCCCCGAGGAGCGTCTTGCCACATGTCAACAATGGGTCTGACTGAGGGCCTCCAGGAGTGAAGCCCAAGCAAGACGCGCCCCGAGGAGCGTCTTGACACATGTCAACACTGGGTCTGACAGAGGGCGTCCAGGAGAGAGGCCCAAGCAAGACGCGCCCCGAGGAGTGTCTTGCCACATGTCACCACTGGGTCTGACTGAGCGCCTCCAGGAGAGAGGCCCATGCAAGACGTGCCCCGAGGAGCGTCTTGTCACATGTCAACACTGGGTATGTCTGAGCGCCTCCAGGAGAGAAGCCCAAGCAAGACGCGCCCCGAGGAGCGTCTTGCCACATGTCAACAATGGGTCTGACTGAGCGCCTCCAGGAGAGAGGCCCAAGCAAGACGCGCCCCGAGGAGCGTCAGGCCACATGTCACTACTCAGTCTGACTGAGCGCCTCCAGGACAGAGGCCCAAGCAAGACGTGCCCCGAGGAGCGTCTTGCCACGTGTCAATACTGGGTCTGAATGAGGGCCTTCAGGAGAGAGGCCCAAGCAAGACGCGCCCCGAGGAGCGTCTTGCCACATGTCAACAATGGGTCTGACTGAGGGCCTCCAGGAGAGAATCCCAAGCAAGAGGTGCCCCGAGGAGCGTCTTGCCAAATGTCAACAATGGGTCTTACTGAGGGCCTCCAGGAGAGAGGCCAAAGCAAGACACGCCCCGAGGAGCGTCTTGACACATGTCAACACTGGGTCTGACAGAGGGCCTCCAGGCGAGAGGCCCAAGCAAGACACGCCCCGAGGAGCGTCTTTCCACATGTCAACACTGGGTCTGACTGAGCGCCTCCAGGAGAGAGGCCCAAGCAAGACGCGCCCCGAGGAGCGTCTTGCCACATGTCAGCACTGGGTCTGACTAAGCGCCTCCAGAAGAGAGTCCCCAGCAATACGCGCCTCGAGGAGCGTCTTGCCTTATGTCAGCTCTCGGTCTGACTGAGCGCCTCCAGGAGAGAGGCCCAAGCAAGACGTGCCCCGAGGAGCGTCTTGTCACATGTCAACACTGGGTATGTCTGAGCGCCTCCAGGAGAGAAGCCCAAGCAAGACGCCCCCCGAGGAGCATCTTGACACATGTCAACACTGGGTCTGACAGAGGGCGTCCAGGAGAGAGGCCCAAGCAAGACGCGGCCCGAGGAGTGTCTTGCCACATGTCACCACTGGGTCTGACTGAGCGCCTCCAGGAGAGAGGCCCAAGCAAGACGCGCCCCGAGGAGCGTCATGCCACATGTAACTAGTCAGTCTGACTGAGCGCCTCCAGGAGAGAGGCCCAAGCAAGACGCTCCCCGAGGAACGTCTTGCCACGTGTCAACACTGGGTCTGATTGAGGGCCTTCTGGAGAGAGGCCCAAGCAAGACGCGCCCCGAGGAGAGTCTTGCCACATGTCAACAATGGGTCTGACTGAGGGCCTCCAGGAGAGAAGCCCAAGCAAGACGCACCCCGAGGAGCTTCTTGCCACATGTCAGCACTCGGTCTGACTGAGCGCCTCCAGGAGAGAGGCCAAAGCAAGATGCGCTCGGAGGAGCGTCTTGCCACATGTTAACACTGGGTCTGACAGAGGGCCTCCAGGAGAGAGGCCCAAGCAAGACGCGCCCCGAGGAGTGTCTTGCCACATGTCACCACTGGATCTGACTGAGCGCCTCCAGGAGAGAGGCCCAAGAAAGACGCGCCCCGAGGAGCGTCAGGCCACATGTCACTACTCAGTCTGACTGAGCGCCTCCAGGAGAGAGGCCAAAGCAAGACGCGCCCCGAGGAGCGTCTTGCCACGTGTCAACACTGGGTCTGACAGAGGGCCTCCAGGAGAGAGGTCCAAGCAAGACGCGCCCCGAGGACTGTCTTGTCACGTGTCAACACTGGGTCTGACTGAGCGCCTCCAGGAGGGAGGCCCAAGCAAGACGCGCCCCGAGGAGCGTCTTGCCACATGTCAACAATGGGTCTTACTGAGGGCCTCCAGGAGAGAGGCCAAAGCAAGATGGCCCCGAGGAGCGTCGTGACACATGTCAACACTGGGTCTGACAGAGGGCCTCCATGAGAGAGGCCCAAGCAAGACGCGCCCCGAGGAGCGTCTTGCCACATGTCAACAATGGGTCTTACTGAGGGCCTCCAGGAGAGAGGCCAAAGCAAGATGGCCCCGAGGAGCGTCTTGACACATGTCAACACTGGGTCTGACAGAGGGCCTCCATGAGAGAGGCCCAAGCAAGACGCGCTCCGAGGAGCGTCTTGCCACATGTCAACACTGGGTCTGACTGAGCGCCTCCAGGAGAGAGGCCCAAGCAAGACGCGCCCCGAGGAGTGTCTTGCCACGTGTCACCACTGGGTATGACTGAGCGCCTCCAGGAGAGAGGCCCAAGCAAGACGAGCCCCGAGGAGCGTCTTGCCACATGTCAACACTGGGTCTGACTGAGCGCCTCCAGGAGAGAGGCCCAAGCAAGACGCGCCCCGAGGAGCGTCTTGCCACATGTCAACAATGGGTCTTACTGAGGGCCTCCAGGAGAGAGGCCAAAGCAAGATGGCCCCGAGGAGCGTCTTGACACATGTCAACACTGGGTCTGACAGAGGGCCTCCATGAGAGAGGCCCAAGCAAGATGCGCCCCGAGGAGCATCTTGCCACATGTCAACACTGGGTTTGACTGAGCGCCTCCAGGAGAGAGGCCCAAGCAAGACGCGCCCCGAGGAGCGTCTTGCCACGTGTCACCACTGGGTCTGACTGAGCGCCTCCAGGAGAGAGGCCCAAGCAAGATGAGCCCCGAGGAGCGTCTTGCCACATGTCAAAACTGGGTCTGACTGAGTGCCTCCATGAGAGAAGCCCCAGCAAGACGCGCCCCGAGGAGCGTCTTGCCACATGTCAGCACTCGGTCTGACTGAGCGCCTCCAGGAGAGAGGCCCAAGCAAGACGCACCCCGAGGAGCGTCTTGCCACATGTCAACAATGGGTCTGACTGAGGGCCTCCAGGAGAGAAGCCCAAGCAAGACGCGCCCCGAGGAGCGTCTTGCCACATGTCAACACTGGGTCTGACTGAGCGCCTCCAGGATAGAGGCCCAAGCAAGACGCGCCCCGAAGAGCGTCTTGCCACATGTCAACACTGGGTCTGACTGAGCACCTCCAGGCGAGAGGCCCAAGCAAGACGCGCCCCGAGGAGCGTCTTGCCACATGTCAACACTGGGTCTGACTGAGCGCCTCCAGGAGAGAGGCCCAAGCAAGACGCGCCCCGAGGAGCGTCTTGCCACATGTCAGCACTGGGTCTGACTGAGCGCCTCCAGAAGAGAGTCCCCAGCAAGACGCGCCCCGAGGAGCGTCTTGCCTTATGTCAGCACTCGGTCTGACTGAGCGCCTCCAGGAGAGAGGCCAAAGCAAGATGCGCTCGGAGGAGCGTCTTGCCACATGTTAACACTGGGTCTGACAGAGGGCCTCCAGGAGAGAGGCCCAAGCAAGACGCGCCCCGAGGAGCGTCTTGCCACATGTCACCTCTGGTTCTGACTGAGCGCCTCCAGGAGAGATTTCCAAGCAAGACGCGCCTCAAGGAGCGTCTTGTCACATGTCAACACTGGGTCTGTCTGAGCGCCTCCAGGAGAGAAGCCCAAGCAAGACGCGCCCCGAGGAGCGTCTTGCCACATGTCAACAATGGGTCTGACTGAGGGCCTCCAGGAGAGAAGCCCAAGCAAGACGCGCCCTGAGGAGCGTCTTGCCACATGCCAACACTGGGTCTGACAGAGGGCCTCCAGGAGAGAGGCCAAAGCAAGACGCGCCCCGAGGAGCGTCTTGCCAAATGTCACCACTGGGTCTGACTGAGCGCCTCCAGGAGAGAGGCCCAACCAAGACGCGCCCTGAGGAGCGTCTTGCCACATGCCAACACTGGGTTTGACTGAGCGCCTCCAGGAGAGAGGCCCAAGCAAGACGCGCCCCGAGGAGCGTCTTGCCACGTTTCAACATTGGGTCTGACTGAGCGCCTCCAGGAGAGAGGCCCAAGCAAGACGCGCCCCGAGGAGCGTCTTGTCACATGTCAACACTGGGTCTGACTGAGCGCCTCCAGGAGAGAAGCCCAAGCAAGACGCGCCCGAGGAGCGTCTTGCCACATGTCAACAATGGGTCTGACTGAGGGCCTCCAGGAGAGAAGCCCAAGCAAGACGCGCCCCGAGGAGCGTCTTGCCACATGTCAACAATGGGTCTGACTGAGCGCCTCCAGGAGAGAGGCCCAAGCAAGACGCGCCCCGAGGAGCGCCAGGCCACATGTCACTACTCAGTCTGACTGAGCGCCTCCAGGAGAGAGGCCCAAGCAAGACGCGCCCCGAGGAGCGTCTTGCCACGTGTCAATACTGGGTCTGAATGAGGGCCCTCTGGAGAGAGGCCCAAGCAAGACGCGCCCCGAGGAGCGTCTTGCCACATGTCAACAATGGGTCTGACTGAGGGCCTCCAGGAGAGAAGCCCAAGCAAGACGTGCCCCGAGGAGCGTCTTGCCACATGTCAACAATGGGTCTTACTGAGGGCCTCCAGGAGAGAGGCCAAAGCAAGACACGCCCCGAGGAGCGTCTTGACACATGTCAACACTGGGTCTGACAGAGGGCCTCCATGAGAGAGGCCCAAGCAAGACGCGCCCCGAGGAGCGTCTTGCCACATGTCAACACTGGGTCTGACTGAGCGCCTCCAGAAGAGAGGTCCAAGCAAGACGCGCCCCGAGGAGTGTCTTGCCACGTGTCAACACTGGGTCTGACTGAGCGCCTCCAAGAGAGATGCCCAAGCAAGACGCGCCCCGAGGAGCGTCTTGCCACGTGTCACCACTGGGTCTGACTGAGCGCCTCCAGGAGAGAGGCCCAAGCAAGACGCGCCCCGAGGAGCGTCTTGCCACGTGACACCACTGGGTCTGACTGAGCGCCTCCAGGAGAGAAGCCCAAGCAAGACGAGCCCCGAGGAGCGTCTTGCCACATGTCAACACTGGGTCTGACTGAGTGCCTCCATGAGAGAAGCCCCAGCAAGACGCGCCCCGAGAAGCGACTTGCCAAATGTCAGCACTCGGTCTGACTGAGCACCTCCAGGAGAGAGGCCCAAGCAAGACGCGCCCCGAGGAGCATCTTGGCACATGTCACTACTCGGTCTGACTGAGCGCCTCCAGGAGAGAGGCCCAAGCAAGACGCACCCCGAGGAGCGTCTTGCCACATGTCAACAATGGGTCTGACTGAGGGCCTCCAGGAGAGAAGCCCAAGACGGACGTGCCCCGAGGAGCGTCTTGCCACATGTCAACACTGGGTCTGACTGATCGCCTCCAGGAGAGAGGCCCAAGCAAGACGCGCCACGAGGAGCATCTTGCCACATGTCAACACTGGGTCTGACTGAGCGCCTCCAGGCGGGAGACCAGAGCAAGACGCGCCCCGAGGAGCGTCTTGCCACATGTCAACACTGGGTCTGACTGAGCGCCTCCAGGAGAGAGGCCCAAGCAAGACGCGCCCCGAGGAGCGTCTTGCCACATGTCACCACTGGGTCTGACTGAGCGCCTCCAGGAGAGAGGCCCAAGCAAGACGCTCCCCGAGGAGCATCTTGCCACATGTCACTACTCGGTCTGACTGAGCGCCTCCAGGAGAGAGGCCCAAGCAAGACGCACCCCGAGGAGCGTCTTGCCACATGTCAACAATGGGTCTGACTGAGGGCCTCCAGGAGAGAAGCCCAAGCAAGACGCGCCCCGAGGAGCGTCTTGCCACATGTCAACACTGGGTCTGACAGAGGGCGTCCAGGAGAGAGTCCCAAGCAAGACGCGCCCCGAGGAGTGTCTTGCCACATGTCACCACTGGGTCTGACTGAGCGCCTCCAGGAGAGAGGCCCAAGCAAGACGCGCCCCGAGGAGCGTCATGCCACATGTCACTAGTCAGTCTGACTGAGCGCCTCCAGGAAAGAGGCCCAAGCAAGACGAGCCCCGAGGAGCGTCTTGTCACATGTCAACACTGGGTCTGTCTGAGCGCCTCCAGGAGAAAAGCCCAAGCAAGAACCGCCCCGAGGAGCGTCTTGCCACATGTCAACAATGGGTGTTACTGAGGGCCTCCAGGAGAGAAGCCCAAGCAAGACGCACCCCGAGGAGCTTCTTGCCACATGTCAGCACTCGGTCTGACTGACCGCCTCCAGGAGAGAGGCCAAAGCAAGATGCGCTCGGAGGAGCGTCTTGCCACATGTTAACACTGGGTCTGACAGAGGGCCTCCAGGAGAGAGGCCAAAGCAAGACGCGCCCCGAGGAGCGTCTTGCCACATGTCACCTCTGGTTCTGACTGAGCGCCTCCAGGAGAGATTTCCAAGCAAGACGCGCCTCGAGGAGCGTCTTGTCACATGTCAACACTGGGTCTGTCTGAGCGCCTCCAGGAGAGAAGCCCAAGCAAGACGCGCCCCGAGGAGCGTCTTGCCACATGTCAACAATGGGTCTGACTGAGGGCCTCCAGGAGAGAAGCCCAAGCAAGACGCGCCCCGAGGAGTGTCTTGCCACATGTCACCACTGGGTCTGACTGAGGGCCTCCAGGAGAGAGGCCCAAGCAAAACGCGCCCCGAGGAGCGTCTTGCCACATGTCACCACTGGGTCTGACTGAGCGCCTCCAGGAGAGAGGCCCAACCAAGACGCGCCCTGAGGAGCGTCTTGCCACATGCCAACACTGGGTCTGACTGAGCGCCTCCAGGAGAGAGGCCCAAGCAAGACGCGCCCCGGGGAGCGTCTTGTCACATGTCAACACTGGGTCTGACTGAGCGCCTCCAGGAGAGAAGCCCAAGCAAGAAGCGCCCCGAGGAGCGTCTTGCCACATGTCAACAATGGGTCTGACTGAGCGCCTCCAGGAGAGAGGCCCAAGCAAGACGCGCCCCGAGGAGCGTCAGGCCACATGTCACTACTCAGTCTGACTGAGCGCCTCCAGGAGAGAGGCCCAAGCAAGACGCGCCCCGAGGAGCGTCTTGCCACGTGTCAATACTGGGTCTGAATGAGGGCCTTCAGGAGAGAGGCCCAAGCAGGACGCGCCCCGAGGAGCGTCTTGCCACATGTCAACAATGGGTCTGACTGAGGGCCTCCAGGAGAGAAGCCCAAGCAAGAGGTGCCCCGAGGAGCGTCTTGCCACATGTCAACAATGGGTCTTACTGAGGGCCTCCAGGAGAGAGGCCAAAGCAAGACACGCCCCGAGGAGCGTCTTGACACATGTCAACACTGGGTCTGACAGAGGGCCTCCATGAGAGAGGCCCAAGCAAGACGCGCCCCGAGGAGCGTCTTGCCACATGTCAACACTGGGTCTGACTGAGCGCCTCCAGAAGAGAGGTCCAAGCAAGACGCGCCCTGAGGAGTGTCTTGCCACGTGTCAACACTGGGTCTGACTGAGTGCCTCCATGAGAGAAGCCCAAGCAAGATGAGCCCCGAGGAGCGTCTTGCCACATGTCAAAACTGGGTCTGACTGAGTGCCTCCATGAGAGAAGCCCCAGCAAGACGCGCCCCGAGGAGCGTCTTGCCACATGTCAGCACTCGGTCTGACTGAGCGCCTCCAGGAGAGAGGCCCAAGCAAGACGCACCCCGAGGAGCGTCTTGCCACATGTCAACAATGGGTCTGACTGAGGGCCTCCAGGAGAGAAGCCCAAGCAAGACGCGCCCCGAGGAGCGTCTTGCCACATGTCAACACTGGGTCTGACTGAGCGCCTCCAGGATAGAGGCCCAAGCAAGACGCGCCCCGAAGAGCGTCTTGCCACATGTCAACACTGGGTCTGACTGAGCACCTCCAGGCGAGAGGCCCAAGCAAGACGCGCCCCGAGGAGCGTCTTGCCACATGTCAACACTGGGTCTGACTGAGCGCCTCCAGGAGAGAGGCCCAAGCAAGACGCGCCCCGAGGAGCGTCTTGCCACATGTCAGCACTGGGTCTGACTGAGCGCCTCCAGAAGAGAGTCCCCAGCAAGACGCGCCCCGAGGAGCGTCTTGCCTTATGTCAGCACTCGGTCTGACTGAGCGCCTCCAGGAGAGAGGCCAAAGCAAGATGCGCTCGGAGGAGCGTCTTGCCACATGTTAACACTGGGTCTGACAGAGGGCCTCCAGGAGAGAGGCCCAAGCAAGACGCGCCCCGAGGAGCGTCTTGCCACATGTCACCTCTGGTTCTGACTGAGCGCCTCCAGGAGAGATTTCCAAGCAAGACGCGCCTCAAGGAGCGTCTTGTCACATGTCAACACTGGGTCTGTCTGAGCGCCTCCAGGAGAGAAGCCCAAGCAAGACGTGCCCCGAGGAGCGTCTTGCCACATGTCAACAATGGGTCTGACTGAGGGCCTCCAGGAGAGAAGCCCAAGCAAGACGCGCCCTGAGGAGCGTCTTGCCACATGCCAACACTGGGTCTGACAGAGGGCCTCCAGGAGAGAGGCCAAAGCAAGACGCGCCCCGAGGAGCGTCTTGCCAAATGTCACCACTGGGTCTGACTGAGCGCCTCCAGGAGAGAGGCCCAACCAAGACGCGCCCTGAGGAGCGTCTTGCCACATGCCAACACTGGGTTTGACTGAGCGCCTCCAGGAGAGAGGCCCAAGCAAGACGCGCCCCGAGGAGCGTCTTGCCACGTTTCAACATTGGGTCTGACTGAGCGCCTCCAGGAGAGAGGCCCAAGCAAGACGCGCCCCGAGGAGCGTCTTGTCACATGTCAACACTGGGTCTGACTGAGCGCCTCCAGGAGAGAAGCCCAAGCAAGACGCGCCCGAGGAGCGTCTTGCCACATGTCAACAATGGGTCTGACTGAGGGCCTCCAGGAGAGAAGCCCAAGCAAGACGCGCCCCGAGGAGCGTCTTGCCACATGTCAACAATGGGTCTGACTGAGCGCCTCCAGGAGAGAGGCCCAAGCAAGACGCGCCCCGAGGAGCGCCAGGCCACATGTCACTACTCAGTCTGACTGAGCGCCTCCAGGAGAGAGGCCCAAGCAAGACGCGCCCCGAGGAGCGTCTTGCCACGTGTCAATACTGGGTCTGAATGAGGGCCCTCTGGAGAGAGGCCCAAGCAAGACGCGCCCCGAGGAGCGTCTTGCCACATGTCAACAATGGGTCTGACTGAGGGCCTCCAGGAGAGAAGCCCAAGCAAGACGTGCCCCGAGGAGCGTCTTGCCACATGTCAACAATGGGTCTTACTGAGGGCCTCCAGGAGAGAGGCCAAAGCAAGACACGCCCCGAGGAGCGTCTTGACACATGTCAACACTGGGTCTGACAGATGGCCTCCATGAGAGAGGCCCAAGCAAGACGCGCCCCGAGGAGCGTCTTGCCACATGTCAACACTGGGTCTGACTGAGCGCCTCCAGAAGAGAGGTCCAAGCAAGACGCGCCCCGAGGAGTGTCTTGCCACGTGTCAACACTGGGTCTGACTGAGCGCCTCCAAGAGAGATGCCCAAGCAAGACGCGCCCCGAGGAGCGTCTTGCCACGTGTCACCACTGGGTCTGACTGAGCGCCTCCAGGAGAGAGGCCCAAGCAAGACGCGCCCCGAGGAGCGTCTTGCCACGTGACACCACTGGGTCTGACTGAGCGCCTCCAGGAGAGAAGCCCAAGCAAGACGAGCCCCGAGGAGCGTCTTGCCACATGTCAACACTGGGTCTGACTGAGTGCCTCCATGAGAGAAGCCCCAGCAAGACGCGCCCCGAGAAGCGACTTGCCAAATGTCAGCACTCGGTCTGCCTGAGCACCTCCAGGAGAGAGGCCCAAGCAAGACGCGCCCCGAGGAGCATCTTGGCACATGTCACTACTCGGTCTGACTGAGCGCCTCCAGGAGAGAGGCCCAAGCAAGACGCACCCCGAGGAGCGTCTTGCCACATGTCAACTATGGGTCTGACTGAGGGCCTCCAGGAGAGAAGCCCAAGACGGACGTGCCCCGAGGAGCGTCTTGCCACATGTCAACACTGGGTCTGACTGATCGCCTCCAGGAGAGAGGCCCAAGCAAGACGCGCCACGAGGAGCATCTTGCCACATGTCAACACTGGGTCTGACTGAGCGCCTCCAGGCGGGAGACCAGAGCAAGACGCGCCCCGAGGAGCGTCTTGCCACATGTCAACACTGGGTCTGACTGAGCGCCTCCAGGAGAGAGGCCCAAGCAAGACGCGCCCCGAGGAGCGTCTTGCCACATGTCACCACTGGGTCTGACTGAGCGCCTCCAGGAGAGAGGCCCAAGCAAGACGCTCCCCGAGGAGCATCTTGCCACATGTCACTACTCGGTCTGACTGAGCGCCTCCAGGAGAGAGGCCCAAGCAAGACGCACCCCGAGGAGCGTCTTGCCACATGTCAACAATGGGTCTGACTGAGGGCCTCCAGGAGAGAAGCCCAAGCAAGACGCGCCCCGAGGAGCGTCTTGCCACATGTCAACACTGGGTCTGACAGAGGGCGTCCAGGAGAGAGTCCCAAGCAAGACGCGCCCCGAGGAGTGTCTTGCCACATGTCACCACTGGGTCTGACTGAGCGCCTCCAGGAGAGAGGCCCAAGCAAGACGCGCCCCGAGGAGCGTCATGCCACATGTCACTAGTCAGTCTGACTGAGCGCCTCCAGGAAAGAGGCCCAAGCAAGACGAGCCCCGAGGAGCGTCTTGTCACATGTCAACACTGGGTCTGTCTGAGCGCCTCCAGGAGAAAAGCCCAAGCAAGAACCGCCCCGAGGAGCGTCTTGCCACATGTCAACAATGGGTCTTACTGAGGGCCTCCAGGAGAGAAGCCCAAGCAAGACGCACCCCGAGGAGCTTCTTGCCACATGTCAGCACTCGGTCTGACTGACCGCCTCCAGGAGAGAGGCCAAAGCAAGATGCGCTCGGAGGAGCGTCTTGCCACATGTTAACACTGGGTCTGACAGAGGGCCTCCAGGAGAGAGGCCAAAGCAAGACGCGCCCCGAGGAGCGTCTTGCCACATGTCACCTCTGGTTCTGACTGAGCGCCTCCAGGAGAGATTTCCAAGCAAGACGCGCCTCGAGGAGCGTCTTGTCACATGTCAACACTGGGTCTGTCTGAGCGCCTCCAGGAGAGAAGCCCAAGCAAGACGCGCCCCGAGGAGCGTCTTGCCACATGTCAACAATGGGTCTGACTGAGGGCCTCCAGGAGAGAAGCCCAAGCAAGACGCGCCCCGAGGAGTGTCTTGCCACATGTCACCACTGGGTCTGACTGAGGGCCTCCAGGAGAGAGGCCCAAGCAAAACGCGCCCCGAGGAGCGTCTTGCCACATGTCACCACTGGGTCTGACTGAGCGCCTCCAGGAGAGAGGCCCAACCAAGACGCGCCCTGAGGAGCGTCTTGCCACATGCCAACACTGGGTCTGACTGAGCGCCTCCAGGAGAGAGGCCCAAGCAAGACGCGCCCCGGGGAGCGTCTTGTCACATGTCAACACTGGGTCTGACTGAGCGCCTCCAGGAGAGAAGCCCAAGCAAGAAGCGCCCCGAGGAGCGTCTTGCCACATGTCAACAATGGGTCTGACTGAGCGCCTCCAGGAGAGAGGCCCAAGCAAGACGCGCCCCGAGGAGCGTCAGGCCACATGTCACTACTCAGTCTGACTGAGCGCCTCCAGGAGAGAGGCCCAAGCAAGACGCGCCCCGAGGAGCGTCTTGCCACGTGTCAATACTGGGTCTGAATGAGGGCCTTCAGGAGAGAGGCCCAAGCAGGACGCGCCCCGAGGAGCGTCTTGCCACATGTCAACAATGGGTCTGACTGAGGGCCTCCAGGAGAGAAGCCCAAGCAAGAGGTGCCCCGAGGAGCGTCTTGCCACATGTCAACAATGGGTCTTACTGAGGGCCTCCAGGAGAGAGGCCAAAGCAAGACACGCCCCGAGGAGCGTCTTGACACATGTCAACACTGGGTCTGACAGAGGGCCTCCATGAGAGAGGCCCAAGCAAGACGCGCCCCGAGGAGCGTCTTGCCACATGTCAACACTGGGTCTGACTGAGCGCCTCCAGAAGAGAGGTCCAAGCAAGACGCGCCCTGAGGAGTGTCTTGCCACGTGTCAACACTGGGTCTGACTGAGTGCCTCCATGAGAGAAGCCCCAGCAAGACGCGCCCCGAGACGCGTCTTGCCACATGTCAACACTGGGTATGACTGAGTGCCTCCATGAGAGAAGCCCCAGCAAGACGCGCCCCGAGAAGCGTCTTACCACATGTCAGCACTCGGTCTGACTGAGCACCTCCAGGAGAGAAGCCCAAGCAAGACGCGCCCCGAGGAGCATCTTGGCACATGTCACTACTCGGTCTGACTGAGCGCCTCCAGGAGAGAGGCCCAAGCAAGACGCACCCTGAGGAGCGTCTTGCCACATGTCAACAATGGGTCTGACTGAGGGCCTCCAGGAGAGAAGCCCAAGCAAGACGTGCCCCGAGGAGCGTCTTGCCACATGTCAACACTGGGTCTGACTGATCGCCTCCAGGAGAGAGGCCCAAGCAAGACGCGCCCCGAGGAGCGTCTTGCCACATGTCAACACTGGGTCTGACTGAGCGCCTCCAGGCGAGAGACCCAAGCAAGACGCGCCCCGAGGAGCGTCTTGCCACATGTCAACACTGGGTCTGACTGAGCGCCTCCAGGAGAGAGTCCCAAGCAAGATGCTCCCCGAGGAACGTCTTGCCACGTGTCAACACTGGGTCTGATTGAGGTCCTTCTGGAGAGAGGCCCAAGCAAGACGCGCCCCGAGGAGCGTCTTGCCACATGTCAACAATGGGTCTGACTGAGCGCCTCCAGAAGAGAGGTCCAAGCAAGACGCGCCCTGAGGAGTGTCTTGCCACGTGTCAACACTGGGTCTGACTGAGTGCCTCCATGAGAGAAGCCCCAGCAAGACGCGCCCCGAGACGCGTCTTGCCATATGTCAACACTGGGTATGACTGAGTGCCTCCATGAGAGAAGCCCCAGCAAGACGCGCCCCGAGAAGCGTCTTACCACATGTCAGCACTCGGTCTGACTGAGCACCTCCAGGAGAGAAGCCCAAGCAAGACGCGCCCCGAGGAGCATCTTGGCACATGTCACTACTCGGTCTGACTGAGCGCCTCCAGGAGAGAGGCCCAAGCAAGACGCACCCCGAGGAGCGTCTTGCCACATGTCAACAATGGGTCTGACTGAGGGCCTCCTGGAGAGAAGCCCAAGCAAGACGTGCCCCGAGGAGCGTCTTGCCACATGTCAACACTGGGTCTGACTGATCGCCTCCAGGAGAGAGGCCCAAGCAAGACGCGCCCCGAGGAGCGTCTTGCCACATGTCAACACTGGGTCTGACTGAGCGCCTCCAGGCGAGAGACCCAAGCAAGACGCGCCCCGAGGAGCGTCTTGCCACATGTCAACACTGGGTCTGACTGAGCGCCTCCAGGAGAGAGTCCCAAGCAAGATGCTCCCCGAGGAACGTCTTGCCACGTGTCAACACTGGGTCTGATTGAGGTCCTTCTGGAGAGAGGCCCAAGCAAGACGCGCCCCGAGGAGCGTCTTGCCACATGTCAACAATGGGTCTGACTGAGGGCCTCCAGGAGAGAAGCCCAAGCAAGACGCGCCCCGAGGAGCGTCTTGCCACATGTCAACAATGGGTTTTACTGAGGGCCTCCAGGAGAGAAGCCCAAGCAAGACGCACCCCGAGGAGCTTCTTGCCACATGTCAGCACTCGGTCTGACTGAGCGCCTCCAGGAGAGAGGCCAAAGCAAGATGCGCTCGGAGGAGCGTCTTGCCACATGTCAACACTGGGTCTGACAGAGGGCCTCCAGGAGAGAGGCCCAAGCAAGACGCGCCCCGAACAGCGTCTTGCCACATGTCACCTCTGGTTCTGACTGAGCGCCTCCAGGAGAGAGGCCCAAGCAAGACGCGCCCCGAGGAGCGTCTTGTCACATGTCAACACTGGGTCTGTCTGAGCGCCTCCAGGAGAGAAGCCCAAGCAAGACGCGCCCCGAGGAGCGTCTTGCCACATGTCAGCACTCGGTCTGACTGAGCGCCTCCAGGAGAGAGGCCAAAGCAAGATGCGCTCGGAGGAGCGTCTTGCCACATGTTAACACTGGGTCTGACAGAGGGCCTCCAGGAGAGAGGCCCAAGCAAGACGCGCCCCGAGGAGCGTCTTGCCACATGTCACCTCTGGTTCTGACTGAGCTCCTCCAGGAGAGATTTCCAAGCAAGACGCGCCCCGAGGAGCGTCATGCCACATGTCAACACTGGGTCTGACTGAGCACCTCCAGGCGAGAGGCCCAAGCAAGATGCGCCCCGAGGAGCGTCTTGCCAAATGTCAACACTGGGTCTGACTGAGCGCCTCCAGGAGAGAGGCCCAAGCAAGACGCGCCCCGAGGAGCGTCTTGCCACATGTCAGCACTGGGTCTGACTGAAGGCCTCCAGAAGAGAGTCCCCTGCAAGACGCGCCCCGAGGAGCGTCTTGCCTTATGTCAGCACTCGGTCTGACTGAGCGCCTCCAGGAGAGAGGCCCAAGCAAGACGTGCCCCGAGGAGCGTCTTGTCACATGTCAACACTGGGTATGTCTGAGCGCCTCCAGGAGAGAAGCCCAAGCAAGACGCGCCCCGAGGAGCGTCTTGCCACATGTCAACAATGGGTCTGACTGAGGGCCTCCAGGAGTGAAGCCCAAGCAAGACGCGCCCCGAGGAGCGTCTTGACACATGTCAACACTGGGTCTGACAGAGGGCGTCCAGGAGAGAGGCCCAAGCAAGACGCGCCCCGAGGAGTGTCTTGCCACATGTCACCACTGGGTCTGACTGAGCGCCTCCAGGAGAGAGGCCCATGCAAGACGTGCCCCGAGGAGCGTCTTGTCACATGTCAACACTGGGTATGTCTGAGCGCCTCCAGGAGAGAAGCCCAAGCAAGACGCGCCCCGAGGAGCGTCTTGCCACATGTCAACAATGGGTCTGACTGAGCGCCTCCAGGAGAGAGGCCCAAGCAAGACGCGCCCCGAGGAGCGTCAGGCCACATGTCACTACTCAGTCTGACTGAGCGCCTCCAGGACAGAGGCCCAAGCAAGACGTGCCCCGAGGAGCGTCTTGCCACGTGTCAATACTGGGTCTGAATGAGGGCCTTCAGGAGAGAGGCCCAAGCAAGACGCGCCCCGAGGAGCGTCTTGCCACATGTCAACAATGGGTCTGACTGAGGGCCTCCAGGAGAGAATCCCAAGCAAGAGGTGCCCCGAGGAGCGTCTTGCCACATGTCAACAATGGGTCTTACTGAGGGCCTCCAGGAGAGAGGCCAAAGCAAGACACGCCCCGAGGAGCGTCTTGACACATGTCAACACTGGGTCTGACAGAGGGCCTCCATGAGAGAGGCCCAAGCGAGACGCGCCCCGAGGAGCGTCTTGCCACATGTCAACACTGGGTCTGACTGAGCGCCTCCAGAAGAGAGGTCCAAGCAAGACGCGCCCCGAGGAGTGTCTTGCCACGTGTCAACACTGGGTCTGACTGATTGCCTCCATGAGAGAAGCCCCAGCAAGACGCGCCCCGAGAAGCGTCTTGCCACATGTCAACACTGGGTATGACTGAGTGCCTCCATGAGAGAAGCCCCAGCAAGACGCGCCCCGAGAAGCGTCTTACCACATGTCAGCACTCGGTCTGACTGAGCACCTCCAGGAGAGAGGCCCAAGCAAGACGCGCCCCGAGGAGCATCTTGGCACATGTCACTACTCGGTCTGACTGAGCGCCTCCAGGAGAGAGGCCCAAGCAAGACGCACCCCGAGGAGTGTCTTGCCACATGTCAACAATGGGTCTGACTGAGGGCCTCCAGGAGAGAAGCCCAAGCAAGACGTGCCCCGAGGAGCGTCTTGCCACATGTCAACACTGGGTCTGACTGATCGCCTCCAGGAGAGAGGCCCAAGCAAGACGCGCCCCGAGGAGCGTCTTGCCACATGTCAACACTGGGTCTGACTGAGCGCCTCCAGGCAAGAGACCCAAGCAAGACGCGCCCCGAGGAGCGTCTTGCCACATGTCAACACTGGGTCTGACTGAGCGCCTCCAGGAGAGAGGCCCAAGCAAGACGCGCCCCGAGGAGCGTCTTGCCACATGTCACCACTGGGTCTGACTGAGCGCCTCCAGGAGAGAGGCCCAAGCAAGAAGCGCCCCGAGGAGCGTCATGCCGCATGTCACTAGTCAGTCTGACTGAGCGCCTCCAGGAGAGAGTCCCAAGCAAGATGCTCCCCGAGGAACGTCTTGCCACGGGTCAACACTGGGTCTGATTGAGGGCCTTCTGGAGAGAGGCCCAAGCAAGACTCGCCCCAAGGAGCGTCTTGCCACATGTCAACAATGGGTCTGACTGAGGGCCTCCAGGAGAGAAGCCCAAGCAAGACGCGCCCCGAGGAGCGTCTTGCCACATGTCAACAATGGGTCTTACTGAGGGCCTCCAGGAGAGAAGCCCAAGCAAGACGTGCCCCGAGGAGCGTCTTGCCACATGTCAACACTGGGTCTGACAGAGGGCCTCCAGGAGAGAAGCCCAAGCAAGACGTGCCCCGAGGAGCATCTTGACACATGTCAACACTGGGTCTGACAGAGGGCCTCCAGGAGAGAGGCCCAAGCAAGATGCGCCCCGAGGAGTGTCTTGCCACATGTCACCACTGGGTCTGACTGAGCGCCTCCAGGAGAGAGGCCCAAACAAGACGCGCCCCGAGGAGCGTCTTGCCACATGTCACCACTGGATCTGACTGAGCGCCTCCAGGAGAGAGGCCCAACCAAGACGCACCCTGAGGAGCGTCTTGCCACATGCCAACACTGGGTCTGACTGAGCGCCTCCAGGAGAGAGGCCCAAGCAAGACGCGCCCCGAGGAGCGTCTTGCCACGTTTCAACACTGGGTCTGACTGAGCGCCTCCAGGAGAGAGGCCCAAGCAAGACGCGCCCCGAGGAGCGTCTTGCCACATGTCACCTCTGGTTCTGACTGAGCGCCTCCGGGAGAGAGGCCCAAGCAAGATGCGCCCCGAGGAGCGTCTTGTCACATGTCAACACTGGGTCTGTCTGAGCGCCTCCAGGAGAGAAGCCCAAGCAAGATTCACCCCGAGGAGCTTCTTGCCACATGTCAGCACTCGGTCTGACTGAGCGCCTCCAGGAGAGAGGCCAAAGCAAGATGCGCTCGGAGGAGCGTCTTGCCACATGTTAACACTGGGTCTGACAGAGGGCCTCCAGGAGAGAGGCCCAAGCAAGACGCGCCCCGAGGAGCGTCTTGCCACATGTCACCTCTGGTTCTGACTGAGCTCCTCCAGGAGAGATTTCCAAGCAAGACGCGCCCCGAGGAGCGTCATGCCACATGTCAACACTGGGTCTGACTGAGCACCTCCAGGCGAGAGGCCCAAGCAAGATGCGCCCCGAGGAGCGTCTTGCCACATGTCAACACTGGGTCTGACTGAGCGCCTCCAGGAGAGAGGCCCAAGCAAGACGCGCCCCGAGGAGCGTCTTGCCACATGTCAGGACTGGGTCTGACTGAAGGCCTCCAGAAGAGAGTCCCCAGCAAGACGCGCCCCGAGGAGCGTCTTGCCTTATGTCAGCACTCGGTCTGACTGAGCGCCTCCAGGAGAGAGGCCCAAGCAAGACGTGCCCCGAGGAGCGTCTTGTCACATGTCAACACTGGGTATGTCTGAGCGCCTCCAGGAGAGAAGCCCAAGCAAGACGCGCCCCGAGGAGCGTCTTGAAACATGTCAACAATGGGTCTGACTGAGGGCCTCCAGGAGTGAAGCCCAAGCAAGACGCGCCCCGAGGAGCGTCTTGACACATGTCAACACTGGGTCTGACAGAGGGCGTCCAGGAGAGAGGCCCAAGCAAGACGCGCCCCGAGGAGTGTCTTGCCACATGTCACCACTGGGTCTGACTGAGCGCCTCCAGGAGAGAGGCCCAAGCAAGACGTGCCCCGAGGAGCGTCATGCCACATGTCAGCACTGGGTCTGACTGAGCGCCTCCAGAAGAGAGTCCCCAGTAAGACGCGCCCCGAGGAGCGTCTTGCCTTATGTCAGCACTCGGTCTGACTGAGCGCCTCCAGGAGAGAGGCCCAAGCAAGACGTGCCCCGAGGAGCGTCTTGTCACATGTCAACACTGGGTATGTCTGAGCGCCTCCAGGAGAGAAGCCCAAGCAAGACGCGCCCCGAGGAGCGTCTTGCCACATGTCAACAATGGGTCTGACTGAGGGCCTCCAGGAGTGAAGACCAAGCAAGACGCGCCCCGAGGAGCGTCTTGACACATGTCAACACTGGGTCTGACAGAGGGCGTCCAGGAGAGAGGCCCAAGCAAGACGCGCCCCGAGGAGTGTCTTGCCACATGTCACCACTGGGTCTGACTGAGCGCCTCCAGGAGAGAGGCCCAAGCAAGACGCGCCCCGAGGAGCGTCATGCCACATGTCACTAGTCAGTCTGACCTAGCGCCTCCAGGAGAGAGGCCCAAGCAAGACGAGCCCCGTGGAGCGTCTTGTCACACTGGGTCTGTCTGAGCGCCTCCAGGAGAGAAGCCCAAGCAAGACGCGCCCCGAGGAGCGTCTTGCCACATGTCAACAATGGGTCTGACTGAGGGCCTCCAGGAGAGAAGCCCAAGCAAGACGCGCCCCGAGGAGCGTCTTGACACATGTCAACACTGGGTCTGACAGAGGGCCTCCAGGAGAGAGGCCCAAGCAAGACGCGCCCCGAGGAGTGTCTTGCCACATGTCACCACTGGGTCTGACTGAGCGCCTCCAGGAGAGAGGCCCAAGCAAGACGTGCCCCGAGGAGCGTCTTGCCACATGTCACCACTTGGTCTGACTGAGCGCCTCCAGGAGAGAGGCCCAACCAAGACGCGCCCTGAGGAGCGTCTTGCCACATGCCAACACTGGGTCTGACTGAGCGCCTCCAGGAGAGAGGCCCAAGCAAGACGCGCCCCGAGGAGCGTCTTGCCACGTTTCAACACTGGGTCTGACTGAGCGCCTCCAGGAGAGAGGCCCAAGCAAGACGCGCCCCGAGGAGCGTCTTGTCACATGTCAACACTGGGTCTGACTGAGCGCCTCCAGGAGAGAAGCCCAAGCAAGACGCGCCCCGAGGAGCGTCTTGCCACATGTCAACAATGGGTCTGACTGAGGGCCTCCAGGAGAGAAACCCAAGCAAGACGCGCCCCGAGGAGCGTCTTGCCACATGTCAACAATGGGTCTGACTGATCGCCTCCAGGAGAGAGGCCCAAGCAAGACGCGCCCCGAGGAGCGTCAGGCCACATGTCACTACTCAGTCTGACTGAGCGCCTCCAGGAGAGAGGCCCAAGCAAGACGCGCCCCGAGGAGCGTCTTGCCACGTGTCAATACTGGGTCTGAATGAGGGCCTTCTGGAGAGAGGCCCAAGCAAGACGCGCCCCGAGGAGCGTCTTGCCACATGTCAACAATGGGTCTGACTGAGGGCCTCCAGGAGAGAAGCCCAAGCAAGACGTGCCCCGAGGAGCGTCTTGCCACATGTCAACAATGGGTCTTACTGAGGGCCTCCAGGAGAGAGGCCAAAGCAATACACGCCCCGAGGAGCGTCTTGAAACATGTCAACACTGGGTCTGACAGAGGGCCTCCATGAGAGAGGCCCAAGCAAGACGCGCCCCGAGAAGCGTCTTGCCACATGTCAACACTGGGTCTGACTGAGCGCCTCCAGAAGAGAGGTCCATGCAAGACGCGCCCCGAGGAGTGTCTTGCCACGTGTCAACACTGGGTCTGACTGAGCGCCTCCAAGAGAGATGCCCAAGCAAGACGCGCCCCGAGGAGCGTCTTGCCACGTGTCACCACTGGGTCTGACTGAGCGCTTCCAGGAGAGAGGCCCAAGCAAGACGAGCCCCGAGGAGCGTCTTGCCACATGTCAACACTGGGTCTGACTGAGTGCCTCCATGAGAGAAGCCCCAGCAAGACGCGCCCCGAGAAGCGTCTTGCCACATGTCAGCACTCGGTCTGACTGAGCACCTCCAGGAGAGAGGCCCAAGCAAGACGCGCCCCGAGGAGCATCTTGGCACATGTCACTACTCGGTCTGACTGAGCGCCTCCAGGAGAGAGGCCCAAGCAAGACGCACCCCGAGGAGCGTCTTGCCACATGTCAACAATGGGTCTGACTGATGGCCTCCAGGAGAGAAGCCCAAGCAAGACGTGCCCCGAGGAGCGTCTTGCCACATGTCAACACTGGGTCTGACTGATCGCCTCCAGGAGAGAGGCCCAAGCAAGACGCGCCCCGAGGAGCGTCTTGCCACATGTCAACACTGGGTCTGACTGAGCGCCTCCAGGCGAGAGACCCAAGCAAGACGCGCCCCGAGGAGCGTCTTGCCACATGTCAACACTGGGTCTGACTGAGCGCATCCAGGAGAGAGGCCCAAGCAAGACGCGCCCCGAGGAGCGTCTTGCCACATGTCACCACTGGGTCTGACTGAGCGCCTCCAGGAGAGAGGCCCAAGCAAGACGCGCCCCGAGGAGCATCAAGCCACATGTCACTAGTCAGTCTGACTGAGCGCCTCCAGGAGAGAGTCCCAAGCAAGATGCTCCCCGAGGAACGTCTTGCCACGTGTCAACACTGGGTCTGATTGAGGGCCTTCTGGAGAGAGGCCCAAGCAAGACGCCCCCCGAGGAGCGTCTTGCCACATGTCAACAATGGGTCTTATTGAGGGCCTCCAGGAGAGAAGCCCAAGCAAGACGCACCCCGAGGAGCTTCTTGCCACATGTCAGCACTCGGTCTGACTGAGCGACCTCCAGGAGAGAGGCCAAAGCAAGATGCGCTCGGAGGAGCGTCTTGCCACATGTCAACACTGGGTCTGACTGAGGGCCTCCAGGAGAGAAGCCCAAGCAAGACGCGCCCCGAGGAGCGTCTTGCCACATGTCAACACTGGGTCTGACAGAGGGCCTCCAGGAGAGAGGCCCAAGCAAGATGCGCCCCGAGGAGTGTCTTGCCACATGTCACCACTGGGTCTGACTGAGCGCCTCCAGGAGAGAGGCCCAAGCAAGACGCGCCCCGAGGAGCGTCTTGCCAAATGTCACCACTGGGTCTGACTGAGCGCCTCCAGGAGAGAGGCCCAAGCAAGACGCGCCCCGAGGAGCGTCTTGTCACGTTTCAACACTGGGTCTCACTGAGCGCCTCCAGGAGAGAGGCCCAAGCAAGACGCGCCCCGAGGAGCGTCTTGCCACATGTCACCTCTGGTTCTGACTGAGCGCCTCCAGGAGAGAGGCCCTAGCAAGACGCGCCCCGAGGAGCGTCTTGTCACATGTCAACACTGGGTCTGTCTGAGCGCCTCCAGGAGAGAAGCCCAAGCAAGACGCACCCCGAGGAGCTTCTTGCCACATGTCAGCACTCGGTCTGACTGAGCGCCTCCAGGAGAGAGGTCAAAGCAAGATGCGCTCGGAGGAGCGTCTTGCCACATGTTAACACTGGGTCTGACAGAGGGTCTCCAGGAGAGAGGCCCAAGCAAGACGCGCCCCGAGGAGCGTCTTGCCACATGTCAGCACTCGGTCTGACTGACTGCCTCCAGGAGAGAGGCCAAAGCAAGATGCGCTCGGAGGAGCGTCTTGCCACATGTTAACACTGGGTCTGACAGAGGGCCTCCAGGAGAGAGGCCCAAGCAAGACGCGCCCCGAGGAGCGTCTTGCCACATGTCACCTCTGGTTCTGACTGAGCGCCTCCAGGAGAGATTTCCAAGCAAGACGCGCCTCGAGGAGCGTCTTGTCACATGTCAACACTGGGTCTGTCTGAGCGCCTCCAGGAGAGAAGCCCAAGCAAGACGCGCCCCGAGGAGCGTCTTGCCACATGTCAACAATGGGTCTGACTGAGGGCCTCCAGGAGAGAAGCCCAAGCAAGACGCGCCCCGAGGAGTGTCTTGCCACATGTCACCACTGGGTCTGACTGAGGGCCTCCAGGAGAGAGGCCCAAGCAAAACGCGCCCCGAGGAGCGTCTTGCCACATGTCACCACTGGGTCTGATTGAGGGCCTTCTGGAGAGAGGCCCAAGCAAGACGCACCCCGAGGAGCTTCTTGCCACATGTCAGCACTCGGTCTGACTGAGCGACCTCCAGGAGAGAGGCCAAAGCAAGATGCGCTCGGAGGAGCGTCTTGCCACATGTCAACACTGGGTCTGACTGAGGGCCTCCAGGAGAGAAGCCCAAGCAAGACGCGCCCCGAGGAGCGTCTTGCCACATGTCAACACTGGGTCTGACAGAGGGCCTCCAGGAGAGAGGCCCAAGCAAGATGCGCCCCGAGGAGTGTCTTGCCACATGTCACCACTGGGTCTGACTGAGCGCCTCCAGGAGAGAGGCCCAAGCAAGACGCGCCCCGAGGAGCGTCTTGCCAAATGTCACCACTGGGTCTGACTGAGCGCCTCCAGGAGAGAGGCCCAAGCAAGACGCGCCCCGAGGAGCGTCTTGTCACGTTTCAACACTGGGTCTCACTGAGCGCCTCCAGGAGAGAGGCCCAAGCAAGACGCGCCCCGAGGAGCGTCTTGCCACATGTCACCTCTGGTTCTGACTGAGCGCCTCCAGGAGAGAGGCCCTAGCAAGACGCGCCCCGAGGAGCGTCTTGTCACATGTCAACACTGGGTCTGTCTGAGCGCCTCCAGGAGAGAAGCCCAAGCAAGACGCACCCCGAGGAGCTTCTTGCCACATGTCAGCACTCGGTCTGACTGAGCGCCTCCAGGAGAGAGGTCAAAGCAAGATGCGCTCGGAGGAGCGTCTTGCCACATGTTAACACTGGGTCTGACAGAGGGTCTCCAGGAGAGAGGCCCAAGCAAGACGCGCCCCGAGGAGCGTCTTGCCACATGTCAGCACTCGGTCTGACTGACTGCCTCCAGGAGAGAGGCCAAAGCAAGATGCGCTCGGAGGAGCGTCTTGCCACATGTTAACACTGGGTCTGACAGAGGGCCTCCAGGAGAGAGGCCCAAGCAAGACGCGCCCCGAGGAGCGTCTTGCCACATGTCACCTCTGGTTCTGACTGAGCGCCTCCAGGAGAGATTTCCAAGCAAGACGCGCCTCGAGGAGCGTCTTGTCACATGTCAACACTGGGTCTGTCTGAGCGCCTCCAGGAGAGAAGCCCAAGCAAGACGCGCCCCGAGGAGCGTCTTGCCACATGTCAACAATGGGTCTGACTGAGGGCCTCCAGGAGAGAAGCCCAAGCAAGACGCGCCCCGAGGAGTGTCTTGCCACATGTCACCACTGGGTCTGACTGAGGGCCTCCAGGAGAGAGGCCCAAGCAAAACGCGCCCCGAGGAGCGTCTTGCCACATGTCACCACTGGGTCCGACTGAGCGCCTCCAGGAGAGAGGCCCAACCAAGACGCGCCCTGAGGAGCGTCTTGCCACATGCCAACACTGGGTCTGACTGAGCGCCTCCAGGAGAGAGGCCCAAGCAAGACGCGCCCCGAGGAGCGTCTTGCCACGTTTCAACACTGGGTCTGACTGAGCGCCTCCAGGAGAGAGGCCCAAGCAAGACGCGCCCCGGGGAGCGTCTTGTCACATGTCAACACTGGGTCTGACTGAGCGCCTCCAGGAGAGAAGCCCAAGCAAGACGCGCCCCGAGGAGCGTCTTGCCACATGTCAACAATGGGTCTGACTGAGGGCCTCCAGGAGAGAAGCCCAAGCAAGACGCGCCCCGAGGAGCGTCTTGCCACATGTCAACAATGGGTCTGACTGAGCGCCTCCAGGAGAGAGGCCCAAGCAAGACGCGCCCCGAGGAGCGTCAGGCCACATTTCACTACTCAGTCTGACTGAGCGCCTCCAGGAGAGAGGCCCAAGCAAGACGCGCCCCGAGGAGCGTCTTGCCACGTGTCAATACTGGGTCTGAATGAGGGCCTTCAGGAGAGAGGCCCAAGCAGGACGCGCCCCGAGGAGCGTCTTGCCACATGTCAACAATGGGTCTGACTGAGGGCCTCCAGGAGAGAAGCCCAAGCAAGAGGTGCCCCAAGGAGCGTCTTGCCACATGTCAACAATGGGTCTTACTGAGGGCCTCCAGGAGAGAGGCCAAAGCAAGACACGCCCCGAGGAGCGTCTCGACACATGTCAACACTGGGTCTGACAGAGGGCCTCCATGAGAGAGGCCCAAGCAAGACGCGCCCCGAGGAGCGTCTTGCCACATGTCAACACTGTGTCTGACTGAGCGCCTCCAGAAGAGAGGTCCAAGCAAGACGCGCCCCGAGGAGTGTCTTGCCACGTGTCAACACTGGGTCTGACTGAGTGCCTCCATGAGAGAAGCCCCAGCAAGACGCGCCCCGAGATGCGTCTTGCCACATGTCAACACTGGGTATGACTGAGTGCCTCCATGAGAGAAGCCCCAGCAAGACGCGCCCCGAGAAGCGTCTTACCACATGTCAGCACTCGGTCTGACTGAGCACCTCCAGGAGAGAGGCCCAAGCAAGACGCGCCCCGAGGAGCATCTTGGCACATGTCACTACTCGGTCTGACTGAGCGCCTCCAGGAGAGAGGCCCAAGCAAGACACACCCCGAGGAGCGTCTTGCCACATGTCAACAATGGGTCTGACTGAGGGCCTCCAGGAGAGAAGCCCAAGCAAGACGTGCCCCGAGGAGCGTCTTGCCACATGTCAACACTGGGTCTGACTGATCGCCTCCAGGAGAGAGGCCCAAGCAAGACGCGCCCCGAGGAGCGTCTTGCCACATGTCAACACTGGGTCTGACTGAGCGCCTCCAGGCGAGAGACCCAAGCAAGACGCGCCCCGAGGAGCGTCTTGCCACATGTCACCACTGGGTCTGACTGAGCGCCTCCAGGAGAGAGGCCCAAGCAAGACGCGCCCCGAGGAGCGTCATGCCACATGTCACTAGTCAGTCTGACTGAGCGCCTCCAGGAGAGAGTCCCAAGCAAGATGCTCCCCGAGGAACGTCTTGCCACGTGTCAACACTGGGTCTGATTGAGGTCCTTCTGGAGAGAGGCCCAAGCAAGACGCGCCCCGAGGAGCGTCTTGCCACATGTCAACAATGGGTCTGACTGAGGGCCTCCAGGAGAGAAGCCCAAGCAAGACCCGCCCCGAGGAGCGTCTTGCCACATGTCAACAATGGGTTTTACTGAGGGCCTCCAGGAGAGAAGCCCAAGCAAGACGCACCCCGAGGAGCTTCTTGCCACATGTCAGCACTCGGTCTGACTGAGCGCCTCCAGGAGAGAGGCCAAAGCAAGATGCGCTCGGAGGAGCGTCTTGCCACATGTCAACACTGGGTCTGACAGAGGGCCTCCAGGAGAGAGGCCCAAGCAAGACGCGCCCCGAACAGCGTCTTGCCACATGTCACCTCTGGTTCTGACTGAGCGCCTCCAGGAGAGAGGCCCAAGCAAGACGTGCCCCGAGGAGCGTCTTGTCACATGTCAACACTGGGTCTGTCTGAGCGCCTCCAGGAGAGAAGCCCAAGCAAGACGCGCCCCGAGGAGCGTCTTGCCACATGTCAACAATGGGTCTGACTGAGGGCCTCCAGGAGAGAAGCCCAAGCAAGACGTGCCCCGAGGAGCGTCTTGACACATGTCAACACTGGGTCTGACAGAGGGCCTCCAGGAGAGAGTCCCAAGCAAGATGCGCCCCGAGGAGTGTCTTGCCACATGTCACCACTGGGTCTGACTGAGCGCCTCCAGGAGAGAGGCCCAAGCAAGACGCGCCCCGAGGAGCGTCTTGCCACATGTCACCACTGGATCTGACTGAGCGCCTCCAGGAGAGAGGCCCAACCAAGACGCGCCCTGAGGAGCGTCTTGCCACATGCCAACACTGGGTCTGACTGAGCGCCTCCAGGAGAGAGGCCCAAGCAAGACGCGCCCCGAGGAGCGTCTTGCCACGTTTCAACACTGGGTCTGACTGAGCGCCTCCAGGAGAGAGGCCCAAGCAAGACGCGCCCCGAGGAGCGTCTTCCCACATGTCACCTCTGGTTCTGACTGAGCGCCTCCGGGAGAGAGGCCCAAGCAAGATGCGCCCCGAGGAGCGTCTTGTCACATGTCAACACTGGGTCTGTCTGAGCGCCTCCAGGAGAGAAGCCCAAGCAAGACGCACCCCGAGGAGCTTCTTGCCACATGTCAGCACTCGGTCTGACTGAGCGCCTCCAGGAGAGAGGCCAAAGCAAGATGCGCTCGGAGGAGCGTCTTGCCACATGTTAACACTGGGTCTGACAGAGGGCCTCCAGGAGAGAGGCCCAAGCAAGACGCGCCCCGAGGAGCGTCTTGCCACATGTCACCTCTGGTTCTGACTGAGCTCCTCCAGGAGAGATTTCCAAGCAAGACGCGCCCCGAGGAGCGTCATGCCACATGTCAACACTGGGTCTGACTGAGCACCTCCAGGCGAGAGGCCCAAGCAAGATGCGCCCCGAGGAGCGTCTTGCCAAATGTCAACACTGGGTCTGACTGAGCGCCTCCAGGAGAGAGGCCCAAGCAAGACGCGCCCCGAGGAGCGTCTTGCCACATGTCAGCACTGGGTCTGACTGAAGGCCTCCAGAAGAGAGTCCCCAGCAAGACGCGCCCCGAGGAGCGTCTTGCCTTATGTCAGCACTCGGTCTGACTGAGCGCCTCCAGGAGAGAGGCCCAAGCAAGACGTGCCCCGAGGAGCGTCTTGTCACATGTCAACACTGGGTATGTCTGAGCGCCTCCAGGAGAGAAGCCCAAGCAAGACGCGCCCCGAGGAGCGTCTTGCCACATGTCAACAATGGGTCTGACTGAGGGCCTCCAGGAGTGAAGCCCAATCAAGACGCACCCCGAGGAGCGTCTTGACACATGTCAACACTGGGTCTGACAGAGGGCGTCCAGGAGAGAGGCCCAAGCAAGACGCGCCCCGAGGAGTGTCTTGCCACATGTCACCACTGGGTCTGACTGAGCGCCTCCAGGAGAGAGGCCCAAGCAAGACGTGCCCCGAGGAGCGTCTTGTCACATGTCAACACTGGGTATGTCTGAGCGCCTCCAGGAGAGAAGCCCAAGCAAGACGCGCCCCGAGGAGCGTCTTGCCACATGTCAACAATGGGTCTGACTGAGCGCCTCCAGGAGAGAGGCCCAAGCAAGACGCGCCCCGAGGAGCGTCAGGCCACATGTCACTACTCAGTCTGACTGAGCGCCTCCAGGACAGAGGCCCAAGCAAGACGCGCCCCGAGGAGCGTCTTGCCACGTGTCAATACTGGGTCTGAATGAGGGCCTTCAGGAGAGAGGCCCAAGCAAGACGCGCCCCGAGGAGCGTCTTGCCACATGTCAACAATGGGTCTGACTGAGGGCCTCCAGGAGAGAAGCCCAAGCAAGAGGTGCCCCGAGGAGCGTCTTGCCACATGTCAACAATGGGTCTTACTGAGGGCCTCCAGGAGAGAGGCCAAAGCAAGACACGCCCCGAGGAGCGTCTTGACACATGTCAACACTGGGTCTGACAGAGGGCCTCCATGAGAGAGGCCCAAGCAAGACGCGCCCCGAGGAGCGTCTTGCCACATGTCAACACTGGGTCTGACTGAGCGCCTCCAGAAGAGAGGTCCAAGCAAGACGCGCCCCGAGGAGTGTCTTGCCACGTGTCAACACTGGGTCTGACTGATTGCCTCCATGAGAGAAGCCCCAGCAAGACGCGCCCCGAGAAGCGTCTTGCCACATGTCACCACTGGGTCTGACTGAGCGCCTCCAGGAGAGAGGCCCAAGCAAGACGCGCCCCGAGGAGCGTCTTGTCACGTTTCAACACTGGGTCTGACTGAGCGCCTCCAGGAGAGAGGCCCAAGCAAGACGCGCCCCGAGGAGCGTCTTGCCACATGTCACCTCTGGTTCTTACTGAGCGCCTCCAGGAGAGAGGCCCTAGCAAGACGCGCCCCGAGGAGCGTCTTGTCACATGTCAACACTGGGTCTGTCTGAGCGCCTCCAGGAGAGAAGCCCAAGCAAGACGCACCCCGAGGAGCTTCTTGCCACATGTCAGCACTCGGTCTGACTGAGCGCCTCCAGGAGAGAGGCCAAAGCAAGATGCGCTCGGAGGAGCGTCTTGCCACATGTTAACACTGGGTCTGACAGAGGGTCTCCAGGAGAGAGGCCCAAGCAAGACGCGCCCCGAGGAGCGTCTTGCCACATGTCACCTCTGGTTCTGACTGAGCTCCTCCAGGAGAGACTTCCAAGCAAGACGCGCCTCGAGGAGCGTCTTGTCACATGTCAACACTGGGTCTGTCTGAGCGCCTCCAGGAGAGAAGCCCAAGCAAGACGCGCCCCGAGGAGAGTCTTGCCACATGTCAACAATGGGTCTGACTGAGGGCCTCCAGGAGACAAGCCCAAGCAAGACGCGCCCCGAGGAGCGTCTTGACACATGTCAACACTGGGTCTGACAGAGGGCCTCCAGGAGAGAGGCCCAAGCAAGACGCGCCCCGAGGAGTGTCTTGCCACATGTCACCACTGGGTCTGACTGAACGCCTCCAGGAGAGAGGCCCAACCAAGACGCGCCCTGAGGAGCGTCTTGCCACATGCCAACACTGGGTCTGACTGAGCGCCTCCAGGAGAGAGGCCCAAGCAAGACGCGCCCCGAGGTGCGTCTTGCCACGTTTCAACACTGGGTCTGACTGAGCGCCTCCAGGAGAGAGGCCCAAGCAAGACGCGCCCCGAGGAGCGTCTTGCCACATGTCAACAATGGGTCTGACTGAGCGCCTCCAGGAGAGAGGCCCAAGCAAGACGCGCCCCGAGGAGCGTCAGGCCACATGTCACTACTCAGTCTGACTGAGCGCCTCCAGGAGAGAGGCCCAAGCAAGACGCGCCCCGAGGAGTGTCTTGCCACATGTCAACACTGGGTCTGATTGAGGGCCTTCTGGAGAGAGGCCCAAGCAAGACGCGCCCCGAGGAGCGTCTTGCCACATGTCAACAATGGGTCTGACTGAGGGCCTCCAGGAGAGAGGCCCAAGCAAGTGGCGCCCCGAGGAGCGTCTTGCCAAATGTCACCTCTGGTTCTGACAGAGCGCCTCCAGGAGAGGCCCAAGCAAGACGCGCCCCGAGGAGCGTCTTGTCACATGTCAACACTGGGTCTGTCTGAGCGCCTCCAGGAGAGAAGCCCAAGCAAGACGCGCCCCGAGGAGCGTCTTGCCACGTTTCAACACAGGGTCTGACTGAGCGCCTCCAGAAAAGAGTCCCCAGCAAGACGCGCCCCGAGGAGCATCTTGCCTTATGTCAGCACTCGGTCTGACTGAGCGCCTCCAGGAGAGAGGCCCAAGCAAGACGTGCCCCGAGGAGCGTCTTGTCACATGTCAACACTGGGTATGTCTGAGCGCCTCCAGGAGAGAAGCCCAAGTAAGACGCGCCCCGAGGAGCGTCTTGCCACATGTCAACAATGGGTCTGACTGAGGGCCTCCAGGAGTGAAGCCCAAGCAAGACGCGCCCCGAGGAGCGTCTTGACACATGTCAACACTGGGTCTGACAGAGGGCGTCCAGGAGAGAGGCCCAAGCAAGACGCGCCCCGAGGAGTGTCTTGCCACATGTCACCACTGGGTCTGACTGAGCGCCTCCAGGAGAGAGGCCCAAGCAAGACGCGCCCCGAGGAGCGTCATGCCACATGTCACTAGTCAGTCTGACTGAGCGCCTCCAGGAGAGAGGCCCAAGCAAGACGAGCCCCGAGGAGCGTCTTGTCACATGTCAACACTGGGTCTGTCTGAGCGCCTCCAGGAGAGACGCCCAAGCAAGACGCACCCCGAGGAGCGTCTTGCCACATGTAAACAATGGGTCTTACTGAGGGCCTCCAGGAGAGAAGCCCAAGCAAGACGCACCCCGAGGAGCTTCTTGCCACATGTCAGCACTCGGTCTGACTGAGCGCCTCCAGGAGAGAGGCCAAAGCAAGATGCGCTCGGAGGAGCGTCTTGCCACATGTTAACACTGGGTCCGACAGAGGGCCTCCAGGAGAGAGGCCCAAGCAAGACGCGCCCCGAGGAGCGTCTTGCCACATGTCACCTCTGGTTCTGACTGAGCGCCTCCAGGAGAGATTTCCAAGCAAGACGCGCCTCGAGGAGCGTCTTGCCACGTGTCAATACTGGGTCTGAATGAGGGCCTTCTGGAGAGAGGCCCAAGCAAGACGCGCCCCGAGGAGCGTCTTGCCACATGTCAACAATGGGTCTGACTGAGGGCCTCCAGGAGAGAAGCCCAAGCAAGACGTGCCCCGAGGAGCGTCTTGCCACATGTCAACAATGGGTCTTACTGAGGGCCTCGAGGAGAGAGGCCAAAGCAAGACACGCCCCGAGGAGCGTCTTGACACATGTCAACACTGGGTCTGACAGAGGGCCTGCATGAGAGAGGCCCAAGCAAGACGCGCCCCGAGGAGCGTCTTGCCACATGTCAACACTGGGTCTGACTGAGCGCCTCCAGAAGAGAGGTCCAAGCAAGACGCGCACCGAGGAGTGTCTTGCCACGTGTCAACACTGGGTCTGACTTAGCGCCTCCAAGAGAGATGCCCAAGCAAGACGCGCCCCGAGGAGCGTCTTGCCACATGTCACCACTGGGTCGACTGAGCGCCTCCAGGAGAGAGGCCCAAGCAAGACGAGCCCCGAGGAGCATCTTGCCACATGTCAACACTGGGTCTGACTGAGTGCCTCCATGAGAGAAGCCCCAGCAAGACGCGCCCCGAGAAGCATCTTGCCACATGTCAGCACTCGGTCTGACTGAGCACCTCCAGGAGAGAGGCCCAAGCAAGACGCGCCCCGAGGAGCATCTTGGCACATGTCACTACTCGCTCTGACTGAGCGCCTCCAGGAGAGAGGCCCAAGCAAGACGCACCCCGAGGAGCGTCTTGCCACATGTCAACAATGGGTCTGACTGAGGGCCTCCAGGAGATAAGCCCAAGCAAGACGTGCCCCGAGGAGCGTCTTGCCACATGTCAACACTGGGTCTGACTGAGCGCCTCCAGGCGAGAGACCCAAGCAAGACGCGCCCCGAGGAGCGTCTTGCCACATTTCAACACTGGGTCTGACTGAGCGCCTCCAGGAGAGAGGCCCAAGCAAGACGCGCCCCGAGGAGCGTCTTGCCACATGTCACCACTGGGTCTGACTGAGCGCCTCCAGGAGAGAGGCCCGAGCAGGACGCGCCCCGTGGAGCGTCATGCCACATGTCACTAGTCAGTCTGACTGAGCGCCTCCAGGAGAGAGTCCCAAGCAAGATGCTCCCCGAGGAACATCTTGCCACGTGTCAACACTGGGTCTGATTGAGGGCCTTCTGGAGAGAGGCCCAAGCAAGACGCGCCCCGAGGAGCGTCTTGCCACATGTCAACAATGGGTCTGACTGAGGGCCTCCAGGAGAGAAGCCCAAGCAAGACGCGCCCCGAGGAGCGTCTTGCCACATGTCAACAATGGGTCTTACTGAGGGCCTCCAGGAGAGAAGCCCAAGCAAGACGTGCCCCGAGGAGCGTCTTGCCACATGTCAACAATGGGTCTTACTGAGGGCCTCCAGGAGAGAGGCCAAAGCAAGACACGCCCCGAGGAGCGTCTTGACACATGTCAACACTGGGTCTGACAGAGGGCCTCCATGAGAGAGGCCCAAGCAAGACGCGCCCCGAGGAGCGTCTTGCCACATGTCAACACTGGGTCTGACTGAGCGCCTCCAGAAGAGAGGTCCAAGCAAGACGCGCCCCGAGGAGTGTCTTGCCACGTGTCAACACTGGGTCTGACTGAGCGCCTCCAAGAGAGATGCCCAAGCAAGACGCGCCCCGAGGAGCGTCTTGCCACATGTCACCACTGGGTCTGACTGAGCGCCTCCAGGAGAGAGGCCCAAGCAAGACGCGCCCCGAGGAGCGTCTTGCCACGTGTCACCACTGGGTCTGACTGAGCGCCTCCAGGAAAGAGGCCCAAGCAAGACGAGCCCCGAGGAGCATCTTGCCACATGTCAACACTGGGTCTGACTGAGTGCCTCCATGAGAGAAGCCCCAGCAAGACGCGCCCCGAGAAGCGTCTTGCCACATGTCAGCACTCGGTCTGACTGAGCACCTCCAGGAGAGAGGCCCAAGCAAGACGCGCCCCGAGGAGCATCTTGGCATATGTTACTACTCGCTCTGACTGAGCGCCTCCAGGAGAGAGGCCCAAGCAAGACGCGCCCCGAGGAGCGTCTTGCCACGTGTCAACACTGGGTCTGATTGAGGGCCTTCTGGAGAGAGGCCCAAGCAAGACCCGCCCCGAGGAGCGTCTTGCCACATGCCAACACTGGGTCTGACTGAGCGCCTCCAGGAGAGAGGCCCAAGCAAGACGCGCCCCGAGGAGCGTCTTGCCACGTGTCAACACTGGGTCTGATTGAGGGCCTTCTGGAGAGAGGCCCAAGCAAGACGCGCCCCGAGGAGCGTCTTGCCACATGTCAACAATGGGTCTTACTGAGGGCCTATAGGAGAGAAGCCCAAGCAGGACGCGCCCCGAGGAGCTTCTTGCCACATGTCAGCACTCGGTCTGACTGAGCGCCTCCAGGAGAGAGGCCAAAGCAAGACGCGCCCCGAGGAGCGTCTTGACACATGTCAACACTGGGTCTGACAGAGGGCCTCCATGAGAGAGGCCCAAGCAAGACGCGCCCCGAGGAGTGTCTTGCCACATGTCAACACTGGGTCTGACTGAGCGCCTCCAGGAGACAGGCCCAAGCAAGACGCGCCCCAACGAGCGTCTTGCCACGTGTCAACACTGGGTCTGACTGAGCGCCTCCAGGAGAGAGGCCCAAGCAAGACGCGCCCCGAGGAGCGTCTTGCCACGTGTCACCACTGGGTCTGATTGAGCGCCTCCAGGAGAGAGGCCCCAGCAAGACGCGCCCCGAGGAGCGTCTTGCCTTATGTCAGCACTCGGTCTGACTGAGCGCCTCCAGGAGAGAGGTCCAAGCAAGACGCGCCCCGAGGAGCGTCTTGCCAAATGTCAACACTGGGTCTGACTGAGTGCCTCCATGAGAGAAGCCCCAGCAAGACGCGCCCCGAGGAGCTTCTTGCCACATGTCACTACTCGGTCTGACTGAGCGCCTCCAGGAGAGAGGCCCAAGCAAGACGTGCCCCGAGGAGCGTCTTGCCACATGTCAACAATGGGTCTGACTGAGGGCCTCCAGGAGAGAAGCCCAAGCAAGACGCGCCCCGAGGAGCGTCTTGCCACATGTCAACACTGGAGAGAGGCCCAAGCAAGACACGTCCCGAGGAGCGTCTTGACACATGTCAACACTGGGTCTGACTGAGGTCCTCCATGAGAGAAGCCCAAGCAAGACGCGCCCCGAGGAGAGTCTTGCCACATGTCAACACCCGGTCTGACAGAGGGCATCCAGGAGAGAGGCCCAAGCAATACGCGCCCCGAGGAGCGTCTTGCCACATGTCACCACTGGGTCTGACTGAGCGCCTCCAGGAGAGAGGCCCAACCAAGACGCGCCCTGAGGAGCGTCTTGCCACATGCCAACACGGGGTCTGACTGAGCGCCTCCAGGAGAGAGGCCCAAGCAAGACGCGCCCCGAGGAGCGTCTTGCCACGTGTCAACACTGGGTCTGACTGAGCGCCTCCAGGAGAGAGGCCCAAGCAAGACGCGCCCCGAGGAGCGTCTTGCCACATGTCAACACAGGGTCTGTCTGAGCGCCTCCAGGAGAGAAGCCCAAGCAAGACGCGCCCCGAGGAGCGTCTTGCCACATGTCAACAATGGGTCTGACTGAGGGCCTCCAGGAGAGAAGCCTAAGCAAGACGCGCCCCGAGGAGCGTCTTACCACATGTCAACACTGGGTCTGACAGAGGGCCTCCAGGAGAGAGGCCCAAGCAAGACTCGCCCCGAGGAGTGTCTTGCCACATGTCACTACTCAGTCTGACTGAGCGACTCCAGGAGAGAGGCCCAAGCAAGACGCGCGCCGAGGAGCGTCTTGCCACGTGTCAACACTGGGTCTGATTGAGGGCCTTCTGGAGAGAGGCCCAAGCAAGACGCGCCCCGAGGAGCGTCTTGCCACATGTCAACAATGGGTCTTACGGAGGGCCTCCAGGAGAGAGGCCAAAGCAAGACGCGCCCTGAGGAGCGTATTGACACATGTCAACACTGGGTCTGACAGAGGGCCTCCATGAGAGAGGCCCAAGCAAGACGCGCCCCAAGGAGCGTCTTGCCACATGTCAACACTGGGTCTGACTGAGCGCCTCCAGGAGAGAGGTCCAAGCAAGATGCGCCCCGAGGAGTGTCTTGCCACGTGTCAACACTGGGTCTGACTGAGCGCCTCCAGGAGAGAGGCCCAAGCAAGAGGCACCCGGAGGAGCGTCTTGCCACGTGTCACCACTGGGTCTGACTGAGCGCCTCCAGGAGAGAGGCCCAAGCAAGACGCGCCCCGAGGAGCGTCTTGCCACATGTCAACAATGGGTCTTACTGAGGGCCTATAGGAGAGAAGCCCAAGCAAGACACGCCCCGAGGAGCTTCTTGCCACATGTCAGCACTCGGTCCTACTGAGCGCCTCCAGGAGAGAGGCCAAAGCAATACGCGCCCCGAGGAGCGTCTTGCCACATGTCAACAATGGGTCTGACTGAGGGCCTCCAGGAGAGAAGCCCAAGCAAGACGCGCCCCGAGGAGCGTCTTGCCACATGTCAACAATGGGTCTTACTGAGGGCCTCCAGGAGAGAGGCCCAAGCAAGAAACGCCCCGAGGAGCGTCTTGCCACATGTCAACACTGGGTCTGACTGAGCGCCTCCAGGAGAGAGGTCCAAGCAAGAGGCGCCCCGAGGAGCGTCTTGCCACGTGTCAACACTGGGTCTGACTGAGTGCCTCCATGAGAGAAGCCCCAGCAAGAGGCGCCCCGAGGAGCGTCTTGCCTTATGTCAGCACTTGGTCTGACTGAGCGCCTCCAGGAAAGAGGCCCGAGCAAGACACGCCCCGAGGAGCGTCTTGCCACGTGTCACCACTGGGTCTGACTGAGCGCCTCCAGGAGAGAGGTCCAAGCAAGACGCGCCCCGAGGAGAGTCTTGCCACATGTCAACACTCGGTCTGACAGAGGGCATCCAGGAGAGAGGCCCAAGCATTACGCGCCCCGAGGAGCGTCTTGCCACATGTCAACACTGGGTCTGACTGAGCGCCTCCATGAGAGAAGCCCCAGCAAGACGCGCCCCGAGGAGTGTCTTGCCACATGTCAGCACTCGGTCTGACTGAGCGCCTCCAGGAGAGAGGCCCAAGCAAGACGCGCCCCGAGGAGCATCTTGACACATGTCACTACTCGGTCTGACTGAGCGCCTCCAGGAGAGAGGCCCAAGCAAGACGCGTCCTGAGGAGCGTCTTGCCACGTGTCTCCACTGGGTCTGATTGAGCGCCTCCAGGAGAGAGGCCCCAGCAAGACGCGCCCCGAGGAGCGTCTTGCCTTATGTCAGCACTCGGTCTGACTGAGCGCCTCCAGGAGAGAGGCCCAAGCAAGACGCGCCCCGAGGAGCGTCTTGCCTTATGTCAGCACTCGGTCTGACTGAGTGCCTCCATGAGAGAAGCCCCAACAAGACGCGCCCCGAGGAGCTTCTTGCCACATGTCACTACTCGGTCTGACTGAGCGCCTCCAGGAGAGAGGCCCAAGCAAGACGTGCCCCGAGGAGCGTCTTGCCACATGTCAACACTGGGTCTGACTGAGCGCCTCCAGGAGAGAGGCCCAAGCAAGACACGCCCCGAGGAGCGTCTTGCCACGTGTCACCACTGGGTCTGACTGAGCGCCTCCAGGAGAGAGGCCCAAGCAATACGCGCCCCGAGGAGCGTCTTGCCACATGTCACCACTGGGTCTGACTGAGCGCCTCCAGGAGAGAGGCCCAAGAAAGACGCGCCCTGAGGAGCGTCTTGCCACGTGCCAACACTGGGTCTGACTGAGCGCCTCCAGGAGAGAGGCCTAAGCAAGACGCGCCCCGAGGAGCATCTTGCCACGTGTCAACACTGGGTCTGACTGAGCGCCTCCAGGAGAGAGGCCCAAGCAAGACGCGCCCCGAGGAGCGTCTTGCCACATGTCAACAATGGGTCTGACTGAGGGCCACCAGGAGAGAAGCCCAAGCAAGATGCGCCCCGAGGAGCGTCTTACCACATGTCAACACTGGGTCTGACAGAGGGCCTCCAGGAGAGAGGCCCAAGCAAGACTCGCCCCGAGGAGTGTCTTGCCACATGTCACTACTCAGTCTGACTGAGCGCCTCCAGGAGAGAGGCCCAAGCAAGACGCTCCCCGAGGAGCTTCTTGCCACGTGTCACCACTCGGTCTGACTGAGCGCCTCCAGGAGAGAGGCCAAAGCAAGACGCGCCCCCAGGAGCGTCTTGCCACATGTCAACAATGGGTCTGACTGAGGGCCTCCAGGAGAGAAGCCCAAGCAAGATGCGCCCCGAGGAGCATCTTGACACATGTCACTACTCGGTCTGACTGAGCGCCTCCAGGAGAGAGGCCCAAGCAAGACGCTCCCCGAGGAGCTTCTTGCCACGTGTCAACACTGGGTCTGATTGAGGGCCTTCTGGAGAGAGGCCCAAGCAAGAAGCGCCCCGAGGAGCGTCTTGCCACATGTCAACAATGGGTCTTACGGAGGGCCTCCAGGAGACAGGCCAAAACAAGACGCGCCCCGAGGAGCGTCTTGACACATGTCAACACTGGGTCTGACAGAGGGCCTCCATGAGGGAGGCCCAAGCAAGACGCGCCCCAGGGAGCGTCTTGCCACATGTCAACACTGGGTCTGACTGAGCGCCTCCAGGAGAGAGGCCCAAGCAAGACGCACCCCGAGGAGCGTCTTGCCACGTGTCACCACTAGGTCTGACTGAGCGCCTCCAGGAGAGAGGCCCAAGCAAGATGCGCCCCGAGGAGCGTCTTGCCACATGTCAACAATGGGTCTGACTGAGGGCCTCCAGGAGAGAAGCCCAAGCAAGACGCGCCCCGAGGAGCGTCTTGCCACATGTCAGCACTCGGTCTGACTGAGCGCCTCCAGGAGAGAGGCCCAAGCAAGACGCGCCCCGAGGAGCATCTTGGCACATGTCACTACTCGGTCTGACTGAGTGCCTCCAGGAGAGAGGCCCAAGCAAGACGCACCCCGAGGAGCGTCTTGCCACATGTCAACAATGGGTCTGACTGAGGGCCTCCAGGAGAGAAGCCCAAGCAAGACGCGCCCCGAGGAGCGTCTTCCCACATGTCAACACTGGGGCTGACTGAGCGCCTCCAGGAGAGAGGCCCAAGCAAGATTCGCCCCGAGGAGCGTCTTGCCACGTGTCACCACTGGGTCTGACTGAGCGCCTCCAGGAGAGAGGCCCAAGCAAGACGCGCCCCGAGGAGCGTCTTGCCACGTGTCACCACTCGGTCTGACTGAGCGCCTCCAGGAGAGAGGCCAAAGCAAGACGCGCCCCCAGGAGCGTCTTGCCACATGTCAACAATGTGTCTGACTGAGGGCCTCCAGGAGAGAAGCCCAAGCAAGATGCGCCCCGAGGAGCGTCTTGCCACATGTCAACAATGGGTCTTACTGAGGGCCTCCAGGAGAGAGGCCCAAGCAAGACGCGCCCCGAGGAGCGTCTTGACACATGTCAACACTGGGTCTGACTGAGCGCCTCCAGGAGAGAGGTCCAAGCAAGAGGCGCCCCGAGGAGTGTCTTGCCACGTGTCAACACTGGGTCTGACTGAGTGCCTCCATGAGAGAAGCCCCAGCAAGACGCGCCCCGAGGAGCGTCTTGCCACATGTCAGCACTTGGTCTGACTGAGCGTCTCCAGGAGAGAGGCCCAAGCAAGACGCACCCCGAGGAGCGTCTTGCCACATGTCAACAATGGGTCTGACTGAGGGCCTCCAGGAGAGAAGCCCAAGCAAGACGCGCCCCGAGGAGCGTCTTGCCACATGTCAGCACTCGGTCTGACTGAGCGCCTCCAGGAGAGAGGCCCAAGCAAGACGCGCCCCGAGGAGCATCTTGGCACATGTCACTACTCGGTCTGACTGAGTGCCTCCAGGAGAGAGGCCCAAGCAAGACGCACCCCGAGGAGCGTCTTGCCACATGTCAACAATGGGTCTGACTGAGGGCCTCCAGGAGAGAAGCCCAAGCAAGACGCGCCCCGAGGAGCGTCTTGCCACATGTCAACACTGGGTCTGACTGAGCGCCTCCAGGAGAGAGGCCCAAGCAAGATGCGCCCCGAGGAGCGTCTTGCCACGTGTCACCACTGGGTCTGACTGAGCGCCTCCAGGAGAGAGGCCCAAGCAAGACGCACCCCGAGGAGCGTCTTGCCACGTGTCACCACTGGGTCTGATTGAGCGCCTCCAGGAGAGAGGCCCCAGCAAGACGCGCCACGAGGAGCGTCTTGCCTTATGTCAGCACTCGGTCTGACTGAGCGCCTCCAGGAGAGAGGCCCAAGCAAGACGCGCCCCAACGAGCGTCTTGCCACGTGTCAACACTGGGTCTGACTGAGCGCCTCCAGGAGAGAGGCCCAAGCAAGATGCGCCCCGAGGAGCGTCTTGCCACGTGTCACCACTGGGTCTGACTGAGCGCCTCCAGGAGAGAGGCCCAAGCAAGACGTGCCACGAGGAGCGTCTTGCCACATGTCAACAATGGGTCTGACTGAGGGCCTCCAGGAGAGAAGCCCAAGCAAGATACGCCCCAAGGAGCGTCTTGACACATGTCAACACTGGGTCTGACTGAGGGCCTCCATGAGAGAAGCCCAAGCAAGACGCGCCCCGAGGAGAGTCTTGCCACATGTCAACACTCGGTCTGACAGAGGGCATCCAGGAGAGAGGCCCAAGCAATACGCGCCCCGAGGAGCGTCTTGCCACATGTCACCACTGGGTATGACTGAGCGCCTCCAGGAGAGAGGCTCAACCAAGACTCGCCCTGAGGAGCGTCTTGCCACATGCCAACACTGGGTCTGACTGAGCGCCTCCAGGAGAGAGGCCCAAGCAAGACGCGCCCCGAGGAGCGTCTTGCCACGTGTCAACACTGGGTCTGACTGAGCGCCTCCATGAGAGAGGCCCAAGCAAGACGCGCCCCGAGGAGCGTCTTGCCACATGTCATCACTGGGTCTGTCTGAGCGCCTCCAGGAGAGAAGCCCAAGCAAGACGCGCCCCGAGGAGCGTCTTGCCACATGTCAACAATGGGTCTGACTGAGGGCCTCCAGGAGAGAAGCCCAAGCAAGACGCGCCCCGAGGAGCGTCTTACCACATGTCAACACTGGGTCTGACAGAGGGCATCCAGGAGAGAGGCCCAAGCAAGACTCGCCCCGAGGAGTGTCTTGCCACATGTCACTACTCAGTCTGACTGAGCGCCTCCAGGAGAGAGGCCCAAGCAAGACGCGCCCCGAGGAGCGTCTTGCCACATGTCAACAATGGGTCTGACTGAGGGCCTCCAGGAGAGAAGCCCAAGCAAGATGCGCCCCGAGGAGCATCTTGACACATGTCACTACTCGGTCTGACTGAGCGCCTCCAGGAGAGAGGCCCAAGCAAGACGCTCCCCGAGGAGCTTCTTGCCACGTGTCAACACTGGGTCTGATTGAGGGCCTTCTGGAGAGAGGCCCAAGCAAGAAGCGCCCCGAGGAGCGTCTTGCCACATGTCAACAATGGGTCTTACGGAGGGCCTCCAGGAGACAGGCCAAAACAAGACGCGCCCCGAGGAGCGTCTTGACACATGTCAACACTGGGTCTGACAGAGGGCCTCCATGAGGGAGGCCCAAGCAAGACGCGCCCCAGGGAGCGTCTTGCCACATGTCAACACTGGGTCTGACTGAGCGCCTCCAGGAGAGAGGCCCAAGCAAGACGCACCCCGAGGAGCGTCTTGCCACGTGTCACCACTAGGTCTGACTGAGCGCCTCCAGGAGAGAGGCCCAAGCAAGATGCGCCCCGAGGAGCGTCTTGCCACATGTCAACAATGGGTCTGACTGAGGGCCTCCAGGAGAGAAGCCCAAGCAAGACGCGCCCCGAGGAGCGTCTTGCCACATGTCAGCACTCGGTCTGACTGAGCGCCTCCAGGAGAGAGGCCCAAGCAAGACGCGCCCCGAGGAGCATCTTGGCACATGTCACTACTCGGTCTGACTGAGTGCCTCCAGGAGAGAGGCCCAAGCAAGACGCACCCCGAGGAGCGTCTTGCCACATGTCAACAATGGGTCTGACTGAGGGCCTCCAGGAGAGAAGCCCAAGCAAGACGCGCCCCGAGGAGCGTCTTCCCACATGTCAACACTGGGGCTGACTGAGCGCCTCCAGGAGAGAGGCCCAAGCAAGATTCGCCCCGAGGAGCGTCTTGCCACGTGTCACCACTGGGTCTGACTGAGCGCCTCCAGGAGAGAGGCCCAAGCAAGACGCGCCCCGAGGAGCGTCTTGCCACGTGTCACCACTCGGTCTGACTGAGCGCCTCCAGGAGAGAGGCCAAAGCAAGACGCGCCCCCAGGAGCGTCTTGCCACATGTCAACAATGTGTCTGACTGAGGGCCTCCAGGAGAGAAGCCCAAGCAAGATGCGCCCCGAGGAGCGTCTTGCCACATGTCAACAATGGGTCTTACTGAGGGCCTCCAGGAGAGAGGCCCAAGCAAGACGCGCCCCGAGGAGCGTCTTGACACATGTCAACACTGGGTCTGACTGAGCGCCTCCAGGAGAGAGGTCCAAGCAAGAGGCGCCCCGAGGAGTGTCTTGCCACGTGTCAACACTGGGTCTGACTGAGTGCCTCCATGAGAGAAGCCCCAGCAAGACGCGCCCCGAGGAGCGTCTTGCCACATGTCAGCACTTGGTCTGACTGAGCGTCTCCAGGAGAGAGGCCCAAGCAAGACGCACCCCGAGGAGCGTCTTGCCACATGTCAACAATGGGTCTGACTGAGGGCCTCCAGGAGAGAAGCCCAAGCAAGACGCGCCCCGAGGAGCGTCTTGCCACATGTCAGCACTCGGTCTGACTGAGCGCCTCCAGGAGAGAGGCCCAAGCAAGACGCGCCCCGAGGAGCATCTTGGCACATGTCACTACTCGGTCTGACTGAGTGCCTCCAGGAGAGAGGCCCAAGCAAGACGCACCCCGAGGAGCGTCTTGCCACATGTCAACAATGGGTCTGACTGAGGGCCTCCAGGAGAGAAGCCCAAGCAAGACGCGCCCCGAGGAGCGTCTTGCCACATGTCAACACTGGGTCTGACTGAGCGCCTCCAGGAGAGAGGCCCAAGCAAGATGCGCCCCGAGGAGCGTCTTGCCACGTGTCACCACTGGGTCTGACTGAGCGCCTCCAGGAGAGAGGCCCAAGCAAGACGCACCCCGAGGAGCGTCTTGCCACGTGTCACCACTGGGTCTGATTGAGCGCCTCCAGGAGAGAGGCCCCAGCAAGACGCGCCACGAGGAGCGTCTTGCCTTATGTCAGCACTCGGTCTGACTGAGCGCCTCCAGGAGAGAGGCCCAAGCAAGACGCGCCCCAACGAGCGTCTTGCCACGTGTCAACACTGGGTCTGACTGAGCGCCTCCAGGAGAGAGGCCCAAGCAAGATGCGCCCCGAGGAGCGTCTTGCCACGTGTCACCACTGGGTCTGACTGAGCGCCTCCAGGAGAGAGGCCCAAGCAAGACGTGCCCCGAGGAGCGTCTTGCCACATGTCAACAATGGGTCTGACTGAGGGCCTCCAGGAGAGAAGCCCAAGCAAGATACGCCCCAAGGAGCGTCTTGACACATGTCAACACTGGGTCTGACTGAGGGCCTCCATGAGAGAAGCCCAAGCAAGACGCGCCCCGAGGAGAGTCTTGCCACATGTCAACACTCGGTCTGACAGAGGGCATCCAGGAGAGAGGCCCAAGCAATACGCGCCCCGAGGAGCGTCTTGCCACATGTCACCACTGGGTATGACTGAGCGCCTCCAGGAGAGAGGCTCAACCAAGACTCGCCCTGAGGAGCGTCTTGCCACATGCCAACACTGGGTCTGACTGAGCGCCTCCAGGAGAGAGGCCCAAGCAAGACGCGCCCCGAGGAGCGTCTTGCCACGTGTCAACACTGGGTCTGACTGAGCGCCTCCATGAGAGAGGCCCAAGCAAGACGCGCCCCGAGGAGCGTCTTGCCACATGTCATCACTGGGTCTGTCTGAGCGCCTCCAGGAGAGAAGCCCAAGCAAGACGCGCCCCGAGGAGCGTCTTGCCACATGTCAACAATGGGTCTGACTGAGGGCCTCCAGGAGAGAAGCCCAAGCAAGACGCGCCCCGAGGAGCGTCTTACCACATGTCAACACTGGGTCTGACAGAGGGCATCCAGGAGAGAGGCCCAAGCAAGACTCGCCCCGAGGAGTGTCTTGCCACATGTCACTACTCAGTCTGACTGAGCGCCTCCAGGAGAGAGGCCCAAGCAAGACGCGCCCCGAGGAGCGTCTTGCCACATGTCAACAATGGGTCTGACTGAGGGCCTCCAGGAGAGAAGCCCAAGAAAGACACGCCCCGAGGAGCGTCTTGCCACATGTCAACAATGGGTCTTACGGAGGGCCTCCAGGAGAGAGGCCAAAGCAAGACGCGCCCCGAGGAGCGTCTTGACACATGTCAACACTGGGTCTGACAGAGGGCCTCCATGAGAGAGGCCCAAGCAATACTCGCCCCAAGGAGCGTCTTGCCACATGTCAACACTGGGTCTGACTGAGCACCTCCAGGAGAGAGGTCCAAGCAAGACGCGCCCCGAGGAGTGTCTTGCCACGTGTCAACACTGGGTCTGACTGAGCGCCTCCAGGAGAGAGGCCCAAGCAAGACGCGCCCCGAGGAGCGTCTTGCCATGTGTCACCACTGGGTCTGACTGAGCGCCTCCAGGAGAGAGGCCCAAGCAAGACGCGCCCCGAGGAGCGTCTTGCCACATGTCAACAATGGGTCTTACTGAGGGCCTATAGGAGAGAAGCCCAAGCAAGACGCGCCCCGAGGAGCTTCTTGCCACATGTCAGCACTTGGTCTTACTGAGCGCCTCCAGGAGAGAGGCCAAAGCAAGACGCGCCCCGAGGAGCGTCTTGCCACATGTCAACAATGGGTCTGACTGAGGGCCTCCAGGAGAGAAGCCCAAGCAAGACGCGCCCCGAGGAGCGTCTTGCCACATGTCAACAATGGGTCTTACTGAGGGCCTCCAGGAGAGAGGCCCAAGCAAGAAACGCCCCGAGGAGCGTCTTGCCACATGTCAACACTGGGTCTGACTGAGCGCCTCCAGGAGAGAGGTCCAAGCAAGAGGCGCCCCGAGGAGCGTCTTGCCACGTGTCAACACTGGGTCTGACTGAGTGCCTCCATGAGAGAAGCCCCAGCAAGAGGCGCCCCGAGGAGCGTCTTGCCTTATGTCAGCACTTGGTCTGACTGAGCGCCTCCAGGAAAGAGGCCCAAGCAAGACACGCCCCGAGGAGCGTCTTGCCACGTGTCACCACTGGGTCTGACTGAGCGCCTCCAGGAGAGAGGCCCAAGCAAGACGCGCCCCGAGGAGAGTCTTGCCACATGTCAACACTCGGTCTGACAGAGGGCATCCAGGAGAGAGGCCCAAGCAATACGCGCCCCGAGGAGCGTCTTGCCACATGTCAACACTGGGTCTGACTGAGCGCCTCCATGAGAGAAGCCCCAGCAAGACGTGCCCCGAGGAGTGTCTTGCCACATGTCAGCACTCGGTCTGACTGAGCGCCTCCAGGAGAGAGGCCCAAGCAAGACGCGCCCCGAGGAGCATCTTGACACATGTCACTACTCGGTCTGACTGAGCGCCTCCAGGAGAGAGGCCCAAGCAAGACGCGTCCTGAGGAGCGTCTTGCCACGTGTCACCACTGGGTCTGATTGAGCGCCTCCAGGAGAGAGGCCCCAGCAAGACGCGCCCCGAGGAGCGTCTTGCCTTATGTCAGCACTCGGTCTGACTGAGCGCCTCCAGGAGAGAGGCCCAAGCAAGACGCGCCCCGAGGAGCGTCTTGCCTTATGTCAGCACTCGGTCTGACTGAGTGCCTCCATGAGAGAAGCCCCAGCAAGACGCGCCCCGAGGAGCTTCTTGCCACATGTCACTACTCGGTCTGACTGAGCGCCTCCAGGAGAGAGGCCCAAGCAAGACGTTCCCCGAGGAGCGTCTTGCCACATGTCAACACTGGGTCTGACTGAGCGCCTCCAGGAGAGAGGCCCAAGCAAGACACGCCCCGAGGAGCGTCTTGCCACGTGTCACCACTGGGTCTGACTGAGCGCCTCCAGGAGAGAGGCCCAAGCAATACGCGCCCCGAGGAGCGTCTTGCCACATGTCACCACTGGGTCTGACTGAGCGCCTCCAGGAGAGAGGCACAAGAAAGACGCGCCCTGAGGAGCGTCTTGCCACGTGCCAACACTGGGTCTGACTGAGCGCCTCCAGGAGAGAGGCCTAAGCAAGACGCGCCCCGAGGAGCATCTTGCCACGTGTCAACACTGGGTCTGACTGAGGGCCTCCAGGAGAGAGGCCCAAGCAAGACTCGCCCCGAGGAGTGTCTTGCCACATGTCACTACTCAGTCTGACTGAGCGCCTCCAGGAGAGAGGCTCAAGCAAGACGCTCCCCGAGGAGCTTCTTGCCACGTGTCAACACTGGGTCTGATTGAGGGCCTTCTGGAGAGATGCCCAAGCAAGACGCGCCCCGAGGAGCGTCTTGCCACATGTCAACAATGGGTCTTACGGAGGGCCTCCAGGAGACAGGCCAAAACAAGACGCGCCCCGAGGAGCGTCTTGACACATGTCAACACTGGGTCTGACAGAGGGCCTCCATGAGGGAGGCCCAAGCAAGACGCGCCCCAGGGAGCGTCTTGCCACATGTCAACACTGGGTCTGACTGAGCGCCTCCAGGAGAGAGGTCCAAGCAAGACGCGCCCCGAGGAGTGTCTTGCCACATGTCAACACTGGGTCTGACTGAGCGCCTCCAGGAGAGAAGCCCAAGCAAGACGCACCCCGAGGAGCGTCTTGCCACGTGTCACCACTAGGTCTGACTGAGTGCCTCCAGGAGAGAGGCCCAAGCAAGATGCGCCCCGAGGAGCTTCTTGCCACATGTCAACAATGGGTCGGACTGAGGGCCTCCAGGAGAGAAGCCCAAGCAAGACGCGCCCCGAGGAGCGTCTTGCCACATGTCAGCACTCGGTCTGACTGAGCGCCTCCAGGAGAGAGGCCCAAGCAAGACGCGCCCCGAGGAGCATCTTGGCACATGTCACTACTCGGTCTGACTGAGTGCCTCCAGGAGAGAGGCCCAAGCAAGACGCACCCCGAGGAGCGTCTTGCCACATGTCAACAATGGGTCTGACTGAGGGCCTCCAGGAGAGAAGCCCAAGCAAGATGCGCCCCGAGGAGCGTCTTGCCACATGTCAACACTGGGTCTGACTGAGCGCCTCCAGGAGAGAGGCCCAAGCAAGATGCGCCCCGAGGAGCGTCTTGCCACGTGTCACCACTGGGTCTGACTGAGCGCCTCCAGGAGAGAGGCCCAAGCAAGACGCGCCCCGAGGAGCGTCTTGCCACGTGTCACCACTCGGTCTGACTGAGCGCCTCCAGGAGAGAGGCCAAAGCAAGACGCGCCCCGAGGAGCGTCTTGCCACATGTCAACAATGGGTCTGACTGAGGGCCTCCAGGAGAGAAGCCCAAGCAAGATGCGCCCCGAGGAGCGTCTTGCCACATGTCAACAATGGGTCTTACTGAGGGCCTCCAGGAGAGAGGCCCAAGCAAGACGCGCCCCGAGGAGCGTCTTGCCACATGTCAACACTGGGTCTGACTGAGCGCCTCCAGGAGAGAGGTCCAAGCAAGAGGCGCCCCGAGGAGTGTCTTGCCACGTGTCAACACTGGGTCTGACTGAGTGCCTCCATGAGAGAAGCCCCAGCAAGACGCGCCCCGAGGAGCGTCTTGCCACATGTCAGCATTTGGTCTGACTGAGCGTCTCCAGGAGAGAGGCCCAAGCAAGATGCGCCCCGAGGAGCGTCTTGCCACGTGTAACCACTGGGTCTGACTGAGCGCCTCCAGGAGAGAGGCCCAAGCAAGACGCGCCCCGAGGAGCGTCTTGCCACGTGTCACCACTGGGTCTGATTGAGCGCCTCCAGGAGAGAGGCCCCTAGCAAGACGCGCCCCGAGGAGCGTCTTGCCTTATGTCAGCACTCGGTCTGACTGAGCGCCTCCAGGAGAGAGGCCCAAGCAAGACGCGCCCCAATGAGCGTCTTGCCACGTGTCACCACTGGGTCTGACTGAGCGCCTTCAGGAGAGAGGCCCAAGCAAGATGCGCCCCGAGGAGCGTCTTGCCACGTGTCAACACTGGGCCTGACTGAGCGCCTCCAGGAGAGAGGCCCAAGCAAGACACGCCCCGAGGAGCGTCTTGCCACATGTCAACACTGGGTCTGACTGAGGACCTCCATGAGAGAGGCCCAAGCAAGACGCGCCCCGAGGAGAGTCTTGCCACATGTCATTACTCGGTCTGACAGAGGGCATCCAGGAGAGAGGCCCAAGCAATACGCGCCCCGAGGAGCGTCTTGCCACATGTCACCACTGGGTCTGACTGAGCGTCTCCAGGAGAGAGGCCCAACCAAGACGCGCCCTGAGCAGCGTCTTGCCACGTGCCAACACTGGGTCTGACTGAGCGCCTCCAGGAGGGAGGCCCAAGCAAGACGCGCCCCGAGGAGCGTCTTGCCACGTGTCAACACTGGGTCTGACTGAGCGCCTCCAGGAGAGAGGCCCAAGCAAGACGCGCCCCGAGGAGCGTTTTGCCACATGTCAACACTGGGTCTGTCTGAGCGCTTTCAGGAGAGAAGCCCAAGCAAGACGCGCCCCGAGGAGCGTCTTGCCACATGTCAACAATGGGTCTGACTGAGGGCCTCCAGGAGAGAGGCCCAAGCAAGACGCGCCCCGAGGAGTGTCTTGCCACATGTCACTACTCAGTCTGACTAGGCGCCTCCAGGAGAGAGGCCCAAGCAAGACGCGCCCCGAGGAGCGTCTTGCCACGTGTCAACACTGGGTCTGATTGAGGGCCTTCTGGAGAGAGGCCCAAGCAAGACGCGCCCCGAGGAGCGTCTTGCCACATGTCAACAATGGGTCTGACTGAGGGCCTCCAGGAGAGAAGCCCAAGCAAGACGCGCCCCGAGGAGCGTCTTGCCACATGTCAACAATGGGTCTTACGGTGGGCCTCCAGGAGAGAGGCCAAAGCAAGACGCGCCCCGAGGAGCGTCTTGACACATGTCAACACTGGGTCTGACTGAGGGCCTCCATGAGAGAGGCCCAAGCAAGACGCGCCCCGAGGAGCGTCTTGCAACATTTCAACACTGGGTCTGACTGAGCGCCTCCAGGAGAGAGGTCCAAGCAAGATGCGCCCCGAGGAGTGTGTTGCCACGTGTCAACACTGGGTCTGACTGAGCGCCTCCAGGAGAGATGCCCAAGCAAGACGCGCCCCGAGGAGCGTCTTGCCACGTGTCACCACTGGGTCTGACTGAGCTCCTCCATGAGAGAAGCCCCAGCAAGACGCGCCCCGAGGAGCTTCTTGCCACATGTCACTACTCGGTCTGACTGAGCGCCTCCAGGAGAGAGGCCCAAGCAAGACGTGCCCCGAGGAGCGTCTTGCCACATGTCAACAATGGGTCTGACTGAGGGCCTCCAGGAGAGAACCCCAAGCAAGACGCGCCCCGAGGAGCGTCTTGCCACATGTCAACACTGGGTCTGACTGAGCGCCTCCAGGAAAGAGGCCCAAGCAAGACACGCCCCGAGGAGCGTCTTGCCACATGTCAACACTGGGTCTGACTGAGGGCCTCCATGAGAGAAGCCCAAGCAAGACGCGCCCCGAGGAGAGTCTTGCCACATGTCAACACTCGGTCTGACAGAGGGCATCCAGGAGAGAGGCCCAAGCAATACGCGCCCCGAGGAGCGTCTTGCCACATGTCACCACTGGGTCTGACTGAGCGCCTCCAGGAGAGAGGCCCAAGCAAGACGCGCCCCGAGGAGAGTCTTGCCACGTGTCAACACTGGGCCTGACTGAGCGCCTCCAGGAGAGAGGCCCAAGCAAGACGCGCCCCGAGGAGCGTTTTGCCACATGTCAACACTGGGTCTGTCTGAGCGCCTCCAGGAGAGAAGCCCAAGCAAGACGCGCCCCGAGGAGCATCTTGCCACATGTCAACAATGGGTCTGACTGAGGGCCTCCAGGAGAGAAGCCCAAGCAAGACGCGCCCCGAGGAGCGTCTTAACACATGTCAACACTGGGTCTGACAGAGGGCCTCCAGGAGAGAGGCCCAAGCAAGACGCGTCCCGAGGAGTGTCTTGCCACATGTCACTACTCAGTCTGACTGAGCGCCTCCAGGAGAGAGGCCCAAGCAAGATGCGCCCCGAGGAGCGTCTTGCCACGTGTCAACAATGGGTCTGACTGAGGGCCTCCAGGAGAGAAGCACAAGAAAGACACGCCCCGAGGAGCGTCTTGCCACATGTCAACAATGGGTCTTACGGAGGGCCTCCAGGAGAGAGGCCCAAGCAAGACGCGCCCCGAGGAGTGTCTTGCCACATGTCACTACTCAGTCTGACTAGGCGCCTCCAGGAGAGAGGCCCAAGCAAGACGCGCCCCGAGGAGCGTCTTGCCACGTGTCAACACTGGGTCTGATTGAGGGCCTTCTGGAGAGAGGCCCAAGCAAGACGCGCCCCGAGGAGCGTCTTGCCACATGTCAACAATGGGTCTGACTGAGGGCCTCCAGGAGAGAAGCCCAAGCAAGACGCGCCCCGAGGAGCGTCTTGCCACATGTCAACAATGGGTCTTACGGTGGGCCTCCAGGAGAGAGGCCAAAGCAAGACACGCCCCGAGGAGCGTCTTGACACATGTCAACACTGGGTCTGACAGAGGGCCTCCATGAGAGAGGCCCAAGCAAGACGCGCCCCGAGGAGCGTCTTGCAACATTTCAACACTGGGTCTGACTGAGCGCCTCCAGGAGAGAGGTCCAAGCAAGATGCGCCCCGAGGAGTGTCTTGCCACGTGTCAACACTGGGTCTGACTGAGCGCCTCCAGGAGAGATGCCCAAGCAAGACGCGCCCCGAGAGGAGCGTCTTGCCACGTGTCACCACTGGGTCTGACTGAGCTCCTCCATGAGAGAAGCCCCGGCAAGACGCGCCCCGAGGAGCTTCTTGCCACATGTCACTACTCGGACTGACTGAGCGCCTCCAGGAGAGAGGCCCAAGCAAGACGTGCCCCGAGGAGCGTCTTGCCACATGTCAACAATGGGTCTGACTGAGGGCCTCCAGGAGAGAACCCCAAGCAAGACGCGCCCCGAGGAGCGTCTTGCCACATGTCAACACTGGGTCTGACTGAGCACCTCCAGGAAAGAGGCCCAAGCAAGACACGCCCCGAGGAGCGTCTTGCCACATGTCAACACTGGGTCTGACTGAGGGCCTCCATGAGAGAAGCCCAAGCAAGACGCGCCCCGAGGAGAGTCTTGCCACATGTCAACACTCGGTCTGACAGAGGGCATCCAGGAGAGAGGCCCAAGCAATACGCGCCCCGAGGAGCGTCTTGCCACATGTCACCACTGGGTCTGACTGAGCGCCTCCAGGAGAGAGGCCCAACCAAGACGCGCCCTGAGGAGCGTCTTGCCACATGCCAACACTGGGTCTGACTGAGCGCCTCCAGGAGAGAGGCCCAAGCAAGACGCGCCCCGAGGAGCGTCTTGCCACGTGTCAACACTGGGCCTGACTGAGCGCCTCCAGGAGAGAGGCCCAAGCAAGACGCGCCCCGAGGAGCGTTTTGCCACATGTCAACACTGGGTCTGTCTGAGCGCCTCCAGGAGAGAAGCCCAAGCAAGACGCGCCCCGAGGAGCATCTTGCCACATGTCAACAATGGGTCTGACTGAGGGCCTCCAGGAGAGAAGCCCAAGCAAGACGCGCCCCGAGGAGCGTCTTACCACATGTCAACACTGGGTCTGACAGAGGGCCTCCAGGAGAGAGGCCCAAGCAAGACGCGTCCCGAGGAGTGTCTTGCCACATGTCACTACTCAGTCTGACTGAGCGCCTCCAGGAGAGAGGCCCAAGCAAGATGCGCCCCGAGGAGCGTCTTGCCACGTGTCAACAATGGGTCTGACTTAGGGCCTCCAGGAGAGAAGCACAAGAAAGACACGCCCCGAGGAGCGTCTTGCCACATGTCAACAATGGGTCTTACGGAGGGCCTATAGGAGAGAAGCCCAAGCAAGACGCGCCCCGAGGAGCTTCTTGCCACATGTCAGCACTCGGTCTTACTGAGCGCCTCCAGGAGAGAGGCCAAAGCAAGACGCGCCCCGAGGAGCGTCTTGACACATGTCAACACTGGGTCTGACAGAGGGCCTCCATGAGAGAGGCCCAAGCAAGACGCGCCCCGAGGAGCGTCTTGCCACATGTCAACACTGGGTCTGACTGAGCGCCTCCAGGAGAGAGGTCCAAGCAAGAGGCGCCCCGAGGAGCGTCTTACCACGTGTCAACACTGGGTCTGACTGAGTGCCTCCATGAGAAAAGCCCCAGCATGACGCGCCCCGAGGAGCGTCTTGCCACATGTCAGCACTTGGTCTGACTGAGCGCCTCAAGGAGAGAGGCCCAGGCAAGACGCGCCCCGAGGAGCATCTTGGGACATGTCACTACTCGGTCTGACTGAGCGCCTCCAGGAGAGAGGCCCAAGCAAGACGCACCCCGAGGAGCGTCTTGCCACATGCAAACAATGGGTCTGACTGAGGGCCTCCAGGAGAGAAGCCCAAGCAAGACGCGCCCCGAGGAGCGTCTTGCCACATGTCAACACTGGGTCTGACTGAGCACCTCCATGAGAGAAGCCCCAGCAAGACGCGCCCCGAGGAGCGTCTTGCCACATGTCAGCACTCGGTCTGACTGAGCGCCTCCAGGAGAGAGGCCCAAGCAAGACGCACCCCGAGGAGCGTCTTGCCACATGTCAACAATTTGTCTGACTGAGGGCCTCCAGGAGAGAAGCCCAAGCAAGACGCGCCCCGAGGAGCGTCTTGCCACATGTCGACACTGGGTCTGACTGAGCACCTCCAGGAGAGAGGCCCAAGCAAGATGCGCCCCGAGGAGCGTCTTGCCACGTGTAACCACTGGGTCTGACTGAGCGCCTCCCGGAGAGAGGCCCAAGCAAGACGCGCCCCGAGGAGCGTCTTGCCACGTGTCACCACTGGGTCTGATTGAGCGCCTCCAGGAGAGAGGCCCCAGCAAGACGCGCCCCGAGGAGCGTCTTGCCTTATGTCAGCACTCGGTCTGACTGAGCGCCTCCAGGAGAGAGGCCCAAGCAAGACGCGCCCCAACGAGCATCTTGCCACGTGTCAACACTGGGTCTGACTGAGCGCCTTCAGGAGAGAGGCCCAAGCAAGCTGCGCCCCGAGGAGCGTCTTGCCACGTGTCACCACTGGGTCTGACTGAGCGCCTCCAGGAGAGAGGCCCAAGCAAGACGCGCCCCGAGGAGCGTCTTGCCACGTGTCACCACTGGGTCTGATTGAGCGCCTCCAGGAGAGAGGCCCCAGCAAGACACGCCCCGAGGAGCGTCTTGCCACATGTCAAAACTGGGTCTGACTGAGTGCCTCCATGAGAGAAGCCCCAGCAAGACGCGCCCCGAGGAGCTTCTTGCCACATGTCACTACTCGGTCTGACTGAGCGCCTCCAGGAGAGAGGCCCAAGCAAGACGTGCCCCGAGGAGCGTCTTGCCACATGTCAACAATGGGTCTGACTGAGGGCCTCCAGGAGAGAAGCCCAAGCAAGACGCGCCCCGAGGAGCGTCTTGCCACATGTCAACACTGGGTCTGACTGAGCACCTCCAGGAGAGAGGCCCAAGCAAGACACGCCCCGAGGAGCATCTTGCCACATGTCAACACTGGGTCTGACTGAGGGCCTCCATGAGAGAAGCCCAAGCAAGACGCTCCCCGAGGAGAGTCTTGCCACATGTCAATACTCGGTCTGACAGAGGGCATCCAGGAGAGAGGCCCAAGCAATATGCGCCCCGAGGAGCCTCTTGCCACATGTCACCACTGGGTCTGACTGAGCGCCTCCAGGAGAGAGGCCCAACCAAGACGCGCCCTGAGGAGCGTCTTGCCACGTGCCAACACTGGGTCTGACTGAGCGCCTCCAGGAGAGAGGCCCAAGCAAGACGCGCCCCGAGGAGCGTCTTGCCACGTGTCAACACTGGGTCTGACTGAGCGCCTCCAGGAGAGAGGCCCAAGCAAGACGCGCCCCGAGGAGCGTTTTGCCACATGTCAACACTGGGTCTGTCTGAGCGCCTCCAGGAGAGAAACCCAAGCAAGACGCGACCCCGAGGAGCGTCTTGCCACATGTCAACAATGGGTCTGACTGAGGGCCTCCAGGAGAGAAGCCCAAGCAAGACGCGCCCCGAGGAGCGTCTTACCACATGTCAACACTGGGTCTGACAGAGGGCCTCCAGGAGAGAGGCCCAAGCAAGACGCGCCCCGAGGAGTGTCTTGCCACATGTCACTACTCAGTCTGACTGAGCGCCTCCAGGAGAGAGGCCCAAGCAAGATGCGCCCCGAGGAGCGTCTTGCCACGTGTCAACACTTGGTCTGATTGAGGGCCTTCTGGAGAGAGGCCCAAGCAAAACGCGCCCCGAGGAGCGTCTTGCCACATGTCAACAATGGGTCTGACTGAGGGCCTCCAGGAGAGAAGCCCAAGAAGGACGCGCCCCGAGGAGCGTCTTGCCACATGTCAACAATGGGTCTAACGGTGGGCCTCCAGGAGAGAGGCCAAAGCAAGACGCACCCCGAGGAGCGTCTTGACACATGTCAACACTGGGTCTGACAGAGGGCCTCCATGAGGGAGGCCCAAGCAAGACGCGCCCCGAGGAGCGTCTTGCAACATGTCAACACTGGGTCTGACTGAGCGCCTCCAGGAGAGAGGTCCAAGCAAGATGCGCCCCGAGGAGTGTCTTGCCACGTGTCAACACTGGGTCTGACTGAGCGCCTCCAGGAGAGAGGCCCAAGCAAGACGCGCCCCGAGGAGCGTCTTGCCACGTGTCACCACTGGGTCTGACTGAGCGCCTCCATGAGAGAAGCCCCAGCAAGACGCGCCCCGAGGAGCTTCTTGCCACATGTCACTACTCGGTCTGACTGAGCGCCTCCAGGAGAGAGGCCCAAGCAAGACGTGCCCTGAGGAGCGTCTTGCCACATGTCAACAATGGGTCTGACTGAGGGCCCCCAGGAGAGAACCCCAAGCAAGACGCGCCCCGAGGAGGGTCTTGCCACATGTCAACACTGGGTCTGACTGAGCGCCTCCAGGAAAGAGGCCCAAGCAAGACACGCCCCGAGGAGCGTCTTGCCACATGTCAACACTGGGTCTGACTGAGGGCCTCCATGAGAGAAGCCCAAGCAAGACGCGCCCCGAGGAGAGTCTTGCCACATGTCAACACTCGGTCTGACAGAGGGCATCCAGGAGAGAGGCCCAAGCAATACGCGCCCCGAGGAGCGTCTTGCCACATGTCACCACTGGGTCTGACTGAGCGCCTCCAGGAGAGAGGCCCAACCAAGACGCGCCCTGAGGAGCGTCTTGCCACATGCCAACACTGGGTCTGACTGAGCGCCTCCAGGAGAGAGGCCCAAGCAAGACGTGCCCCGAGGAGCGTCTTGCCACATGTCATCACTGGGTCTGTCTGAGCGCCTCCAGGAGAGAAGCCCAAGCAAGACGCGCCCCGAGGAGCGTCTTGCCACATGTCAACAATGGGTCTGACTGAGGGTCTCCAGGAGAGAAGCCCAAGCAAGACGCGCCCCGAGGAGCGTCTTACCACATGTCAAAACTGGGTCTGACAGAGGGCCACCAGGAGAGAGGCCCAAGCAAGACTCGCCCCGAGGAGTGTCTTGCCACATGTCACTACTCAGTCTGACTGAGCGCCTCCAGGAGAGAGGCCCAAGCAAGACGCGCCCCGAGGAGCGTCTTGCGACGTGTCAACACTGGGTCTGATTGAGGGCCTTATGGAGAGAGGCCCAAGCAAGACGCGCCCCGAGGAGCGTCTTGCCACATGTCAACAATGGGTCTGACTGAGGGCCTCCAGGAGAGAAGCCCAAGAAAGACACGCCCCGAGGAGCGTCTTGCCACATGTCAACAATGGGTCTGACTGAGCGCCTCCAGGAGAGAGGCCCAACCAAGACGCGCCCTGAGGAGCGTCTTGCCACGTGCCAACACTGGGTCTGACTGAGCGCCTCCAGGAGAGAGGCCCAAGCAAGACGCGCCCCGAGGAGCGTCTTGCCACGTGTCAACACTGGGTCTGACTGAGCGCCTCCAGGAGAGAGGCCCAAGCAAGACGCGCCCCGAGGAGCGTTTTGCCACATGTCAACACTGGGTCTGTCTGAGAGCCTCCAGGAGAGAAACCCAAGCAAGACGCGCCCCGAGGAGAGTCTTGCCACATGTCAACAATGGGTCTGACTGAGGGCCTCCAGGAGAGAAGCCCAAGCAAGACGCGCCCCGAGGAGCGTCTTACCACATGTCAACACTGGGTCTGACAGAGGGCCTCCAGGAGAGAGGCCCAAGCAAGACGCGCCCCGAGGAGTGTCTTGCCACATGTCACTACTCAGTCTGACTGAGCGCCTCCAGGAGAGAGGCCCAAGCAAAACGCGCCCCGAGGAGCGTCTTGCCACGTGTCAACACTGGGTCTGATTGAGGGCCTTCTGGAGAGAAGCCCAAGCAAGACGCGCCCCGAGGAGCGTCTTGCCACGTGTCACCACTGGGTCTGACTGAGCGCCTCCATGAGAGAAGCCCCAGCAAGACGCGCCCCGAGGAGCTTCTTGCCACATGTCACTACTCGGTCTGACTGAGCGCCTCCAGGAGAGAGGCCCAAGCAAGACGTGCCCTGAGGAGCGTCTTGCCACATGTCAACAATGGGTCTGACTGAGGGCCTCCAGGAGAGAACCCCAAGCAAGACGCGCCCCGAGGAGCGTCTTGCCACATGTCAACACTGGGTCTGACTGAGCGCCTCCAGGAAAGAGGCCCAAGCAAGACACGCCCTGAGGAGCGTCTTGCCACATGTCAACACTGGGTCTGACTGAGGGCCTCCATGAGAGAAGCCCAAGCAAGACGCGCCCCGAGGGGAGTCTTGCCACATGTCAACACTCGGTCTGACAGAGGGCATCCAGGAGAGAGGCCCAAGCAATACGCGCCCCGAGGAGCGTCTTGCCACATGTCACCACTGGGTCTGACTGAGCGCCTCCAGGAGAGAGGCCCAACCAAGACGCGCCCTGAGGAGCGTCTTGCCACATGCCAACACTGGGTCTGACTGAGCGCCTCCAGGAGAGAGGCCCAAGCAAGACGCGCCCCGAGGAGCGTCTTGCCACATGTCATCACTGGGTCTGTCTGAGCGCCTCCAGGAGAGAAGCCCAAGCAAGACGCGCCCCGAGGAGCGTCTTGCCACATGTCAACAATGGGTCTGACTGAGGGCCTCCAGGAGAGAAGCCCAAGCAAGACGCGCCCCGAGGAGCGTCTTACCACATGTCAAAACTGGGTCTGACAGAGGGCCTCCAGGAGAGAGGCCCAAGCAAGACTCGCCCCGAGGAGTGTCTTGCCACATGTCACTACTCAGTCTGACTGAGCGCCTCCAGGAGAGAGGCCCAAGCAAGACGCGCCCCGAGGAGCGTCTTGCGACGTGTCAACACTGGGTCTGATTGAGGGCCTTCTGGAGAGAGGCCCAAGCAAGACGCGCCCCGAGGAGCGTCTTGCCACATGTCAACAATGGGTCTGACTGAGGGCCTCCAGGAGAGAAGCCCAAGAAAGACACGCCCCGAGGAGCGTCTTGCCACATGTCAACAATGGGTCTGACTGAGGGCCTCCAGGAGAGAAGCCCAAGCAAGACGCGCCCCGAGGAGCGTCTTGCCACATGTCAACACTGGGTCTGACTGAGCGCCTCCAGGAGAGAGGCCCAAGCAAGACACGCCCCGAGGAGCGTCTTGCCACATGTCAACACTGGGTCTGACTGAGGGCCTCCATGAGAGAAGCCCAAGCAAGACGCGCCCCGAGGAGAGTCTTGCCACATGTCAATACTCGGTCTGACAGAGGGCATCCAGGAAAGAGGCCCAAGCAATACGCGCCCCGAGGAGCGTCTTGCCACATGTCACCACTGGGTCTGACTGAGCGCCTCCAGGAGAGAGGCCCAACCAAGACGCGCCCTGAGGAGCGTCTTGCCACGTGCCAACACTGGGTCTGACTGAGCGCCTCCAGGAGAGAGGCCCAAGCAAGACGCGCCCCGAGGAGCGTCTTGCCACGTGTCAACACTGGGTCTGACTGAGCGCCTCCAGGAGAGAGGCCCAAGCAAGACGCGCCCCGAGGAGCGTTTTGCCACATGTCAACACTGGGTCTGTCTGAGAGCCTCCAGGAGAGAAACCCAAGCAGGACGCGCCCCGAGGAGCGTCTTGCCACATGTCAACAATGGGTCTGACTGAGGGCCTCCAGGAGAGAAGCCCAAGCAAGACGCGCCCCGAGGAGCGTCTTACCACATGTCAACACTGGGTCTGACAGAGGGCCTCCAGGAGAGAGGCCCAAGCAAGACGCGCCCCGAGGAGTGTCTTGCCACATGTCACTACTCAGTCTGACTGAGCGCCTCCAGGAGAGAGGCCCAAGCAAAAGGCGCCCCGAGGAGCGTCTTGCCACGTGTCAACACTGGGTCTGATTGAGGGCCTTCTGGAGAGAAGCCCAAGCAAGACGCGCCCCGAGGAGCGTCTTGCCACATGTCAACAATGGGTCTGACTGAGGGCCTCCAGGAGAGAAGCCCAAGCAAGACGCGCCCCGAGGAAAGTCTTACCACTTGTCAACACTGGGTCTGACAGAGGGCCTCCAGGAGAGAGGCCCAAGCAAGACTCGCCCCGAGGAGTGTCTTGCCACATGTCACTACTCAGTCTGACTGAGCGCCTCCAGGAGAGAGGCCCAAGCAAGACGCGCCCCGAGGTGCGTCTTGCGACGTGTCAACACTGGGTCTGATTGAGGGCCTTCTGGAGAGAGGCCCAAGCAAGACGCGCCCCGAGGAGCGTCTTGCCACATGTCAACAATGGGTCTGACTGAGGGCCTCCAGGAGAGAAGCCCAAGAAAGACACGCCCCGAGGAGCGTCTTGCCACATGTCAACAATGGGTCTTACGGAGGGCTTCCAGGAGAGAGACCAAAGCAAGACGCGCCCCGAGGAGCGTCTTGACACATGTCAACACTGGGTCTGACAGAGGGCCTCCATGAGAGAGGTCCAAGCAATACGCGCCCCAAGGAGCGTCTTGCAACATGTCAACACTGGGTCTGACTGAGCACCTCCAGGAGAGAGGTCCAAGCAAGACGCGCCCCGAGGAGTGTCTTGCCACGTGTCAACACTGGGTCTGACTGAGCGCCTCCAGGAGAGAAGCCCAAGCAAGACGCGCCCCGAGGAGCGTCTTGCCAAATGTCAACAATGGGTCTTACTGAGGGCCTATAGGAGAGAAGCCCAAGCAAGACGCGCCCCGAGGAGCTTCTTGCCACATGTCAGCACTTGGTCTTACTGAGCGCCTCCAGGAGAGAGGCCAAAGCAAGACGCGCCCCGAGGAGCGTCTTGCCACATGTCAACAATGGGTCTGACTGAGGGCCTCCAGGAGAGAAGCCCAAGCAAGACGCACCCCGAGGAGCGTCTTGCCACATGTCAACAATGGGTCTTACTGAGGGCCTCCAGGATAGAGGCCAAAGCAAGACGCGCCCCGAGGAGCGTCTTGACACATGTCAACACTGGGTCTGACAGAGGGCCTCCATGAGAGAGGGCCAAGCAAGACGCGTCCCGAGGAGCGTCTTGCCACATGCCAACACTGGGTCTGACTGAGCGCCTCCAGGAGAGAGGCCCAAGCAAGACGCGCCCCGAGGAGCGTCTTGCCACATGTCAACACTGGGTCTGACTGAGGGCCTCCATGAGAGAAGCCCCAGCAAGACACGCCCCGAAGAGCGTCTTGCCACATGTCAGCACTTGGTCTGACTGAGCGCCTCAAGGAGAGAGGCCCAGGCAAGACGCGCCCCGAGGAGCATCTTGGGACATGTCACTACTCGGTCTGACTGAGCGCCTCCAGGAGAGAGGCCCAAGCAAGACGCACCCCGAGGAGCGTCTTGCCACATGCAAACAATGGGTCTGACTGAGGGCCTCCAGGAGAGAAGCCCAAGCAAGACGCGCCCCGAGGAGCGTCTTGCCACATGTCAACACTGGGTCTGACTGAGCACCTCCATGAGAGAAGCCCCAGCAAGACGCGCCCCGAGGAGTGTCTTGCCACATGTTAGCACTCGGTCCGACTGAGCGCCTCCAGGAGAGAGGCCCAAGCAAGACGCGCCCCGAGGAGCATCTTGGCACATGTCACTACTCGGTCTGACTGAGCGCCTCCAGGAGAGAGGCCCAAGCAAGACGCGCCCCGAGGAGCGTCTTGCCACATGTCAACACTGGGTCTGACTGAGCGCCTCCAGGAGAGAGGCCCAAGCAAGATGCGCCCCGAGGAGCGTCTTGCCACGTGTAACCACTGGGTCTGACTGAGCGCCTCCAGGAGAGAGGCCCAAGCAAGACGCGCCCCGAGGAGCGTCTTGCCACGTGTCACCACTGGGTCTGATTGAGCGCCTCCAGGAGAGAGGCCCCAGCAAGACGCGCCCCGAGGAGCGTCTTGCCACATGTCAACACTGGGTCTGACTGAGTGCCTCCATGAGAGAAGCCCCAGCAAGATGCGCCCCGAGGAGCTTCTTGCCACATGTCACTACTCGGTCTGACTGAGCGCCTCCAGGAGAGAGGCCCAAGCAAGACGTGCCCCGAGGAGCGTCTTGCCACATGTCAACAATGGGTCTGACTGAGGGCCTCCAGGAGAGAAGCCCAAGCAAGACGCGCCCCGAGGAGCGTCTTGCCACATGTCAACACTGGGTCTGACTGAGCGCCTCCAGGAGAGAGGCCCAAGCAAGACACGCCCCGAGGAGCATCTTGCCACATGTCAACACTGGGTCTGACTGAGGGCCTCCATGAGAGAAGCCCAAGCAAGACGCGCCCCGAGGAGAGTCTTGCCACATGTCAATACTCGGTCTGACAGAGGGCATCCAGGAGAGAGGCCCAAGCAATACGCGCCCCGAGGAGCGTCTTGCCACATGTCACCACTGGGTCTGACTGAGCGCCTCCAGGAGAGAGGCCCAACCAAGACGCGCCCTGAGGAGCGTCTTGCCACGTGCCAACACTGGGTCTGAATGAGCGCCTCCAGGAGAGAGGCCCAAGCAAGACGCGCCCCGAGGAGCGTCTTGCCACGTGTCAACACTGGGTCTGACTGAGCGCCTCCAGGAGAGAGGCCCAAGCAAGACGCGCCCCGAGGAGCGTTTTGCCACATGTCAACACTGGGTCTGTCTGAGCGCCTCCAGGAGAGAAGCCCAAGCAAGACGCGCCCCGAGGAGCGTCTTGCCACATGTCAACAATGGGTCTGACTGAGGGCCTCCAGGAGAGAAGCCCAAACAAGACGCGCCCCGAGGAGCGTCTTACCACATGTCAACACTGGGTCTGACAGAGGGCCTCCAGGAGAGAGGCCCAAGCAAGACGCGCCCCGAGGAGCGTCTTGCCACAGGTCAACACTGGGTCTGATTGAGGGCCTTCTGGAGAGAGGCCCAAGCAAGACGCGCCCCGAGGAGCGTCTTGCCACATGTCAACAATGGGTCTTACGGTGGGCCTCCAGGAGAGAGGCCAAAGCAAGACGCGCCCCGAGGAGCGTCTTGACACATGTCAACACTGGGTCTGACTGAGCGCCTCCAGGAGAGAGGTCCGAGCAAGGTGCGCCCCGAGGAGTGTCTTGCCACGTGTCAACACTGGGTCTGACTGAGCGCCTCCAGGAGAGAGGCCCAAGCAAGACGCGCCCCGAGGAGCGTCTTGCCACGTGTCACCACTGGGTCTGACTGAGCGCCTCCATGAGAGAAGCCCCAGCAAGACGCGCCCCAAGGAGCTTCTTGCCACATGTCACTACTCGGTCTGACTGAGCGCCTCCAGGAGAGAGGCCCAAGCAAGACGTGCCCCGAGGAGCGTCTTGCCACATGTCAACAATGGGTCTGACTGAGGGCCTCCAGGAGAGAACCCCAAGCAAGACGCGCCCCGAGGAGCGTCTTGCCACATGTCAACACTGGGTCTGACTGAGCGCCTCCAGGAAAGAGGCCCAAGCAAGACACGCCCCGAGGAGTGTCTTGCCACATGTCAACACTCGGTCTGACTGAGGGCCTCCATGAGAGAAGCCCAAGCAAAACGCGCCCCGAGGAGAGTCTTGCCACATGTCAACACTCGGTCTGACAGAGGGCATCCAGGAGAGAGGCCAAAGCAATACGCGCCCCGAGGAGCGTCTTGCCACATGTCACCACTGGGTCTGACTGAGCGCCTCCAGGAGAGAGCGCCAACCAAGATGCGCCCTGAGGAGCGTCTTGCCACATGCCAACACTGGGTCTGACTGAGCGCCTCCAGGAGAGAGGCCCAAGCAAGACGCGCCCCGAGGAGCGTCTTGCCACGTGTCAACACTGGGCCTGACTGAGCGCCTCCAGGAGAGAGGCCCAAGCAAGACGCGCCCCGAGGAGCGTTTTGCCACATGTCAACACTGGGTCTGTCTGAGCGCCTCCAGGAGAGAAGCCCAAGCAAGACGCGCCCCGAGGAGCATCTTGCCACATGTCAACAATGGGTCTGACAGAGGGCCTCCAGGAGAGAGGCCCAAGCAAGACGCGTCCCGAGGAGTGTCTTGCCACATGTCACTACTCAGTCTGACTGAGCGCCTCCAGGAGAGAGGCCCAAGCAAGATGCGCCCCGAGGAGCGTCTTGCCACGTGTCAACAATGGGTCTGACTGAGGGCCTCCAGGAGAGAACCCCAAGAAAGACACGCCCCGAGGAGCGTCTTGCCACATGTTAACAATGGGTCTTACGGAGGGCCTCCAGGAGAGAGGCCAAAGCAAGACGCGCCCCGAGGAGCGTCTTGACACATGTCAACACTGGGTCTGACAGAGGGCCTCCATGAGAGAGGCCCAAGCAATACGCGCCCCATGGAGCGTCTTGCCACATGTCAACACTGAGTCTGACTGAGCACCTCCAGGAGAGAGGTCCAAGCAAGACGCGCCCCGAGGAGTGTCTTGCCACGTGTCAACACTGGGTCTTACTGAGAGCCTCCAGGAGAGAGGCCCAAGCAAGACGCGCCCCGAGGAGCGTCTTGCCACGTGTCACCACTGGGTCTGACTGAGCGCCTCCAGGAGAGAGGTCCAAGCAAGACGCGCCCCGAGGAATGTCTTGCCACGTGTCAACACTGGGTCTTACTGAGCGCCTCCAGGAGAGAGGCCCAAGCAAGACGCGCCCCGAGGAGCGTCTTGCCACATGTCAACAATGGGTCTTACTGAGGGCCTATAGGAGAGAAGCCCAAGCAAGACGCGCCCCGAGGAGCTTCTTGCCACATGTCAGCACTCGGTCTTACTGAGCGCCTCCAGGAGAGAGGCCAAAGCAAGACGCGCCCCGAGGAGCGTCTTGCCACATGTCAACAATGGGTCTGACTGAGGGCCTCCAGGAGAGAAGCCCAAGCAAGACGCACCCCGAGGAGCGTCTTGCCACATGTCAACAATGGGTCTTACTGAGGGCCTCCAGGATAGAGGCCAAAGCAAGACGCGCCCCGAGGAGCGTCTTGACACATGTCAACACTGGGTCTGACAGAGGGCCTCCATGAGAGAGGCCCAAGCAAGACGCGCCCCGAGGAGCGTCTTGCCACATGTCAACACTGGGTCTGACTGAGCGCCTCCAGGAGAGAGGTCCAAGCAAGAGGCGCCCCGAGGAGCGTCTTACCACGTGTCAACACTGGGTCTGACTGAGTGCCTCCATGAGAGAAGCCCCAGCATGACGCGCCCCGAGGAGCGTCTTGCCACATGTCAGCACTTGGTCTGACTGAGCGCCTCAAGGAGAGAGTCCCAGGCAAGACGCGCCCCGAGGAGCATCTTGGGACATGTCACTACTCGGTCTGACTGAGCGCCTCTAGGAGAGAGGCCCAAGCAAGACGCACCCCGAGGAGCGTCTTGCCACATGTCAACACTGGGTCTGACTGAGCACCTCCATGAGAGAAGCCCCAGCAAGACGCGCCCCGAGGAGCGTCTTGCCACATGTCAGCACTCGGTCTGACTGAGCGCCTCCAGGAGAGAGGCCCAAGCAAGACGCACCCCGAGGAGCGTCTTGCCACATGTCAACAATGGGTCTGACTGAGGGCCTCCAGGAGAGAAGCCCAAGCAAGACGCGCCCCGAGGAGCGTCTTGCCACATGTCAACACTGGGTCTGACTGAGCGCCTCCAGGAGAGAGGCCCAAGCAAGATGCGCCCCGAGGAGCGACTTGCCACGTGTAACCACTGGGTCTGACTGAGCGCCTCCAGGAGAGAGGCCCAAGCAAGACGCGCACCGAGGAGCGTCTTGCCACGTGTCACCACTGGGTCTGATTGAGCGCCTCCAGGAGAGAGGCCCCAGCAAGACGCGCCCCGAGGAGCGTCTTGCCTTATGTCAGCACTCGGTCTGACTGAGCGCCTCCAGGAGAGAGGCCCAAGCAAGACGCTCCCCAACGAGCGTCTTGCCACGTGTCAACACTGGGTCTGACTGAGCGCCTTCAGGAGAGAGGCCCAAGAAATATGCGCCCCGAGGAGCGTCTTGCCACGTGTCACCACTGGGTCTGACTGAGCGCCTCCAGGAGAGAGGCCCAAGCAAGACGCGCCCTGAGGAGCGTCTTGCCACGTGTCACCACTGGGTCTGATTGAGCGCCTCCAGGAGAGAGGCCCCAGCAAGACGCGCCCCGAGGAGCGTCTTGCCACATGTCAACACTGGGTCTGACTGAGTGCCTCCATGAGAGAAGCCCTAGCAAGACGCGCCCCGAGGAGCTTCTTGCCACATGTCACTACTCGGTGTGACTGAGCGCCTCCAGGAGAGAGGCCAAAGCAAGACGTGCCCCGAGGAGCGTCTTGCCACATGTCAACAATGGGTCTGACTGAGGGCCTCCAGGAGAGAAGCCCAAGCAAGACGCGCCCCGAGGAGCGTCTTGCCACATGTCAACACTGGGTCTGACTGAGCGCCTCCAGGAGAGAGGCCCAAGCAAGACACGCCCCGAGGAGCGTCTTGCCACATGTCAACACTGGGTCTGACTGAGGGCCTCCATGAGAGAAGCCCAAGCAAGACGCGCCCCGAGGAGAGTCTTGCCACATGTCAATACTCGGTCTGACAGAGGGCATCCAGGAGAGAGGCCCAACCAAGACGCGCCCCGAGGAGCGTCTTGCCACATGTCAGCACTTGGTGTGATTGAGCGCCTCAAGGAGAGAAGCCCAGGCAAGACGCGCCCCGAGTAGCATCTTGGGACATGTCACTACTCGGTCTGACTGAGCGCCTCCAGGAGAGAGGCCCAACCAAGACGCACCCCGAGGAGCGTCTTGCCACATGCAAACAATGGGTCTGACTGAGGGCCTCCAGGAGAGAAGCCCAATCAAGACGCGCCCCGAGGAGCGTCTTGCCACATGTCAACACTGGGTCTGACTGAGCACCTCCATGAGAGAAGCACCAGCAAGACGCGCCCCGAGGAGCGTCTTGCCACATGTCAGCACTCGGTCTGACTGAGCGCCTCCAGGAGAGAGGCCCAAGCAAGACGCACCCCGAGGAGCGTCTTGCCACATGTCAACAATGGGTCTGACTGAGGGCCTCCAGGAGAGAGGCCCAAGCAAGATGCGCCCCGAGGAGCGTCTTGCCACGTGTAACCACTGGGTCTGACTGAGCGCCTCCAGGAGAGAGGCCCAAGCAAGACGCTCCCCGAGGAGCGTCTTGCCACGTGTCACCACTGGGTCTGATTGAGCGCCTCCAGGAGAGAGGCCCCAGCAAGACGCGCCCCGAGGAGCGTCTTGCCTTATGTCAGCACTCGGTCTGACTGAGCGCCTCCAGGAGAGAGGCCCAAGCAAGACGCGCCCCAACGAGCGTCTTGCCACGTGTCAACACTGGGTCTGACTGAGCGCCTTCAGGAGAGAGGCCCAAGAAAGATGCGCCCCGAGGAGCGTCTTGCCACGTGTCACCACTGGGTCTGACTGAGCGCCTCCAGGAGAGAGGCCCAAGCAAGACGCGCCCTGAGGAGCGTCTTGCCACGTGTCACCACTGGGTCTGATTGAGCGCCTCCAGGAGAGAGGCCCCAGCAAGACGCGCCCCGAGGAGCGTCTTGCCACATGTCAACACTGGGTCTGACTGAGTGCCTCCATGAGAGAAGCCCCAGCAAGACGCGCCCCGAGGAGCTTCTTGCCACATGTCACTACTCGGTCTGACTGAGCGCCTCCAGGAGAGAGGCCCAAGCAAGACGTGCCACGAGGAGCGTCTTGCCACATGTCAACAATGGGTCTGACTGAGGGCCTCCAGGAGAGAAGCCCAAGCAAGACGCGCCCCGAGGAGCGTCTTGCCACATGTCAACACTGGGTCTGACTGAGCGCCTCCAGGAGAGAGGCCCAAGCAAGACACGCCCCGAGGAGCGTCTTGCCACATGTCAACACTGGGTCTGACTGAGGGCCTCCATGAGAGAAGCCCAAGCAAGACGCGCCCCGAGGAGAGTCTTGCCACATGTCAATACTCGGTCTGACAGAGGGCATCCAGGAGAGAGGCCCAAGCAATACGCGCCCCGAGGAGCGTCTTGCCACATGTCACCACTGGGTCTGACTGAGCGCCTCCAGGAGAGAGGCCCAACCAAGACGCGCCCTGAGGAGCGTCTTGCCACGTGCCAACACTGGGTCTGACTGAGCGCCTCCAGGAGAGAGGCCCAAGCAAGACGCGCCCCGAGGAGCGTCTTGCCACGTGTCAACACTGGGTCTGACTGAGCGCCTCCAGGAGAGAGGCCCAAGCAAGACGCGCCCCGAGGAGCGTTTTGCCACATGTCAACACTGGGTCTGTCTGAGCGCCTCCAGGAGAGAAGCCCAAGCAAGACGCGCCCCGAGGAGCGTCTTGCCACATGTCAACAATGGGTCTGACTGAGGGCCTCCAGGAGAGAAGCCCAAGCAAGACGCGCCCCGAGGAGCGTCTTACCACATGTCAACACTGGGTCTGACAGAGGGCCTCCAGGAGAGAGGCCCAAGCAAGACGCGCCCCGAGGAGTGTCTTGCCACATGTCACTACTCAGTCTGACTGAGCGCCTCCAGGAGAGAGGCCCAAGCAAGACGCGCCCCAAGGAGCGTCTTGCCACGTGTCAACACTGGGTCTGATTGAGGGCCTTCTGGAGAGAGGCCCAAGCAAGACGCGCCCCGAGGAGCGTCTTGCCACATGTAAACAATGGGTCTGACTGAGGGCCTCCAGGAGAGAAGCCCAAGCAAGACGCGCCCCGAGGAGCGTCTTGCCACATGTCAACAATGGGTCTTACGGTGGGCCTCCAGGAGAGAGGCCAAAGCAAGACGCGCCCCGAGGAGCGTCTTGACACATGTCAACACTGGGTCTGACAGAGGGCCTCCATGAGAGAGGCCAAAGCAAGACGCGCCCCGAGGAGCGTCTTGCAACATGTCAACACTGGGTCTGACTGAGCGCCTCCAGGAGAGAGGTCCAAGCAAGATGCGCCCCGAGGAGTGTCTTGCCACGTGTCAACACTGGGTCTGACTGAGCGCCTCCAGGAGAGAGGCCCAAGCAAGACGCGCCCCGAGGAGCGTCTTGCCACGTGTCACCACTGGGTCTGACTGAGCGCCTCCATGAGAGAAGCCCCAGCAAGACGCGCCCCGAGGAGCTTCTTGCCACATGTCACTACTCGGTCTGACTGAGCGCCTCCAGGAGAGAGGCCCAAGCAAGACATGCCCCGTGGAGCGTCTTGCCACATGTCAACAATGGGTCTGACTGAGGGCCTCCTGGAGAGAACCCCAAGCAAGACGCGCCCCGAGGAGCGTCTTGCCACATGTCAACACTGGGTCTGACTGAGCGCCTCCAGGAAAGAGGCCCAAGCAAGACACGCCCCGAGGAGAGTCTTGCCACATGTCAACACTGGGTCTGACTGAGGGCCTCCATGAGAGAAGCCCAAGCAAGACGCGCCCCGAGGAGAGTCTTGCCACATGTCAACACTCGGTCTGACAGAGGGCATCCAGGAGAGAGGCCCAAGCAATACGCGCCCCGAGGAGTGTCTTGCCACATGTCACCACTGGGTCTGACTGAGCGCCTCCAGGAGAGAGGCCCAACCAAGACGCGCCCTGAGGAGCGTCTTGCCACATGCCAACACTGGGTCTGACTGAGCGCCTCCAGGAGAGAGGCCCAAGCAAGACGCGCCCCGAGGAGCGTCTTGCCACGTGTCAACACTGGGCCTGACTGAGTGCCTCCAGGAGAGAGGCCCAAGCAAGACGCGCCCCGAGGAGCGTTTTGCCACATGTCAACACTGGGTCTGTCTGAGCGCCTCCAGGAGAGAAGCCCAAGCAAGACGCGCCCCGAGGAGCATCTTCCCACATGTCAACAATGGGTCTGACTGAGGGCCTCCAGGAGAGAAGCCCAAGCAAGACGCACCCCGAGGAGCGTCTTACCACATGTCAACACTGGGTCTGACAGAGGGCCTCCAGGAGAGAGGCCCAAGCAAGACGCGTCCCGAGGAGTTTCTTGCCACATGTCCCTACTCAGTCTGACTGAACGCCTCCAGGAGAGAGGCCCAAGCAAGATGCGCCCCGAGGAGCGTCTTGCCACGTGTCAACACTGGGTCTGATTGAGGGCCTTCTGGAGAGAGGCCCAAGCAAGACGCGCCCCGAGGAGCGTCTTGCCACATGTGAACAATGGGTCTGACTGAGGGCCTCCAGGAGAGAAGCCCAAGCAAGACGCGCCCCGAGGAGCGTCTTGCCACATGTCAACAATGGGTTTTATGGAGGGCCTCCAGGAGAGAGGCCAAAGCAAGACGCGCCCCGAGGAGCGTCTTGACACATGTCAACACTGGGTCTGACAGAGGGCCTCCATGAGAGAGGCCCAAGCAAGACGCGCCCCAAGGAGCGTCTTGCCACATGTCAACACTGGGTCTGACTGAGCGCCTCCAGGAGAGAGGTCCAAGCAAGACGCTCCCCGAGGAGTGTCTTGCCACGTGTCAACACTGGGTCTGACTGAGCGCCTCCAGGAGAGAGGCCCAAGCAAGACGCGCCCCGAGGAGCGTCTTGCCACGTGTCACCACTGGGTCTGACTGAGCGCCTCCAGGAGAGAGGCCCAAGCAAGACGCGCCCCGAGGAGCGTCTTGGCACATGTCACTACTCGGTCTGACTGAGCGCCTCCAGGAGAGAGGCCCAAGCAAGACGCACCCCGAGGAGCGTCTTGCCACATGTCAACAATGGGTCTGACTGAGGGCCTCCAGGAGAGAAGCCCAAGCAAGACGTGCCCCGAGGAGCGTCTTGCCACATGTCAACACTGGGTCTGACTGAGCGCCTCCAGGAGAGAGGCCCAAGCAAGACGCGCCCCGAGGAGCGTCTTGCCACATGTCAACACTGGGTCTGACTGAGCGCCTCCAGGCGAGAGGCCCAAGCAAGACGCGCCCCGAGGAGCGTCTTGCCACATGTCAACACTGGGTCTGACTGAGGGCCTCCAGGAGAGAGGCCCAAGCAAGACGCGCCCCGAGGAGCGTCTTGCCACATGTCAACACTGGGTCTGACTGAGGGCCTCCATGAGAGAAGCCCAAGCAAGACGCGCCCCGAGGAGCGTCTTACCACATGTCAACACTGGGTCTGACAGAGGGCCTCCAGGAGAGAGGCCCAAGCAAGACGCGCCCCGAGGAGTGTCTTGCCACATGTCACTACTCAGTCTGACTGAGCGCCTCCAGGAGAGAGGCCCAAGCAAGACGCGCCCCGAGGAGCGTCTTGCCACGTGTCAACACTGGGCCTGACTGAGTGCCTCCAGGAGAGAGGCCCAAGCAAGACGCGCCCCGAGGAGCGTTTTGCCACATGTCAACACTGGGTCTGTCTGAGCGCCTCCAGGAGAGAAGCCCAAGCAAGACGCGCCCCGAGGAGCATCTTCCCACATGTCAACAATGGGTCTGACTGAGGGCCTCCAGGAGAGAAGCCCAAGCAAGACGCGCCCCGAGGAGCGTCTTACCACATGTCAACACTGGGTCTGACAGAGGGCCTCCAGGAGAGAGGCCCAAGCAAGACGCGTCCCGAGGAGTTTCTTGCCACATGTCCCTACTCAGTCTGACTGAACGCCTCCAGGAGAGAGGCCCAAGCAAGATGCGCCCCGAGGAGCGTCTTGCCACGTGTCAACACTGGGTCTGATTGAGGGCCTTCTGGAGAGAGGCCCAAGCAAGACGCGCCCCGAGGAGCGTCTTGCCACATGTGAACAATGGGTCTGACTGAGGGCCTCCAGGAGAGAAGCCCAAGCAAGACGCGCCCCGAGGAGCGTCTTGCCACATGTCAACAATGGGTTTTATGGAGGGCCTCCAGGAGAGAGGCCAAAGCAAGACGCGCCCCGAGGAGCGTCTTGACACATGTCAACACTGGGTCTGACAGAGGGCCTCCATGAGAGAGGCCCAAGCAAGACGCGCCCCAAGGAGCGTCTTGCCACATGTCAACACTGGGTCTGACTGAGCGCCTCCAGGAGAGAGGTCCAAGCAAGACGCTCCCCGAGGAGTGTCTTGCCACGTGTCAACACTGGGTCTGACTGAGCGCCTCCAGGAGAGAGGCCCAAGCAAGACGCGCCCCGAGGAGCGTCTTGCCACGTGTCACCACTGGGTCTGACTGAGCGCCTCCAGGAGAGAGGCCCAAGCAAGACGCGCCCCGAGGAGCATCTTGGCACATGTCACTACTCGGTCTGACTGAGCGCCTCCAGGAGAGAGGCCCAAGCAAGACGCACCCCGAGGAGCGTCTTGCCACATGTCAACAATGGGTCTGACTGAGGGCCTCCAGGAGAGAAGCCCAAGCAAGACGTGCCCCGAGGAGCGTCTTGCCACATGTCAACACTGGGTCTGACTGAGCGCCTCCAGGAGAGAGGCCCAAGCAAGACGCGCCCCGAGGAGCGTCTTGCCACATGTCAACACTGGGTCTGACTGAGCGCCTCCAGGCGAGAGGCCCAAGCAAGACGCGCCCCGAGGAGCGTCTTGCCACATGTCAACACTGGGTCTGACTGAGCGCCTCCAGGAGAGAGGCCCAAGCAAGACGCGCCCCGAGGAGCGTCTTGCCACATGTCAACACTGGGTCTGACTGAGGGCCTCCATGAGAGAAGCCCAAGCAAGACGCGCCCCGAGGAGCGTCTTACCACATGTCAACACTGGGTCTGACAGAGGGCCTCCAGGAGAGAGGCCCAAGCAAGACGCGCCCCGAGGAGTGTCTTGCCACATGTCACTACTCAGTCTGACTGAGCGCCTCCAGGAGAGAGGCCCAAGCAAGACGCGCCCCGAGGAGCGTCTTGCCACGTGTCAACACTGGGTCTGATTGAGGGCCTTCTGGAGAGAGGCCCAAGCAAGACGCGCCCCGAGGAGCGTCTTGCCACATGTCAACAATGGGTCTGACTGAGGGCCTCCAGGAGAGAAGCCCAAGCAAGACGCGCCCCGAGGAGCGTCTTGCCACATGTCAACAATGGGTCTTACGGTGGGCCTCCAGGAGAGAGGCCAAAGCAAGACGCGCCCCGAGGAGCGTCTTGACACATGTCAACACTGGGTCTGACAGAGGGCCTCCATGAGAGAGGCCAAAGCAAGACGCGCCCCGAGGAGCGTCTTGCAACATGTCAACACTGGGTCTGACTGAGCGCCTCCAGGAGAGAGGTCCAAGCAAGATGCGCCCCGAGGAGTGTCTTGCCACGTGTCAACACTGGGTCTGACTGAGCGCCTCCAGGAGAGAGGCCCAAGCAAGACGCGCCCCGAGGAGCGTCTTGCCACGTGTCACCACTGGGTCTGACTGAGCGCCTCCATGAGAGAAGCCCCAGCAAGACGCGCCCCGAGGAGCTTCTTACCACATGTCACTACTCGGTCTGACTGAGCGCCTCCAGGAGAGAGGCCCAAGCAAGACATGCCCCGTGGAGCGTCTTGCCACATGTCAACAATGGGTCTGACTGAGGGCCTCCAGGAGAGAACCCCAAGCAAGACGCGCCCCGAGGAGCGTCTTGCCACATGTCAACACTGGGTCTGACTGAGCGCCTCCAGGAAAGAGGCCCAAGCAAGACACGCCCCGAGGAGAGTCTTGCCACATGTCAACACTGGGTCTGACTGAGGGCCTCCATGAGAGAAGCCCAAGCAAGACGCGCCCCGAGGAGAGTCTTGCCACATGTCAACACTCGGTCTGACAGAGGGCATCCAGGAGAGAGGCCCAAGCAATACGCGCCCCGAGGAGCGTCTTGCCACATGTCACCACTGGGTCTGACTGAGCGCCTCCAGGAGAGAGGCCCAACCAAGACGCGCCCTGAGGAGCGTCTTGCCACATGCCAACACTGGGTCTGACTGAGCGCCTCCAGGAGAGAGGCCCAAGCAAGACGCGCCCCGAGGAGCGTCTTGCCACGTGTCAACACACGGGCCTGACTGAGTTCCTCCAGGAGAGAGGCCCAAGCAAGACGCGCCCCGAGGAGCGTTTTGCCACATGTCAACACTGGGTCTGTCTGAGCGCCTCCAGGAGAGAAGCCCAAGCAAGACGCGCCCCGAGGAGCATCTTCCCACATGTCAACAATGGGTCTGACTGAGGGCCTCCAGGAGAGAAGCCCAAGCAAGACGCGCCCCGAGGAGCATCTTACCACATGTCAACACTGGGTCTGACAGAGGGCCTCCAGGAGAGAGGCCCAAGCAAGACGCGTCCCGAGGAGTGTCTTGCCACATGTCACTACTCAGTCTGACTGAACGCCTCCAGGAGAGCGGCCCAAGCAAGATGCGCCCCGAGGAGCGTCTTGCCACGTGTCAACACTGGGTCTGATTGAGGGCCTTCTGGAGAGAGGCCCAAGCAAGACGCGCCCCGAGGAGCGTCTTGCCACATGTGAACAATGGGTCTGACAGAGGGCCTCCATGAGAGAGGCCCAAGCAAGACGCGCCCCGAGGAGCGTCTTGCCACATGTCAACACTGGGTCTGACTGAGCGCCTCCAGGAAGGAGGTCCAAGCAAGAGGCGCCCCGAGGAGCGTCTTGCCACGTGTCAACACTGGGTCTGACTGAGGGCCTCCAGGAGAGAAGCCCAAGCAAGATGCACCCCGAGGAGCGTCTTGCCACATGTCAACACTGGGTCTGACTGAGCGCCTCCATGAGAGAAGCCCCAGCAAGACGCGCCCCGAGGAGCGTCTTGCCACATGTCAGCACTCGGTCTGACTGAGCGCCTCCAGGAGAGAGGCCCAAGCAAGACGCGCCCCGAGGAGCATCTTGGCACATGTCACTACTCGGTCTGACTGAGCGCCTCCAGGAGAGAGGCCCAAGCAAGACGCGCCCCGAGGAGCGTCTTGCCACATGTCAACACTGGGTCTGACTGAGCGCCTCCAGGAGAGAGGCCCAAGCAAGACGCGCCCTGAGGAGCGTCTTGCCACATGTCAGCACTGGGTCCTACTGAGCGCCTCCAGGAGAGAGTCCCCAGCAAGACGCGCCCCGAGAAGCGTCTTGCCTTATCTCAGCACTCTGTCTGACTGAGCGCCTCCAGGAGAGAGGCCCAAGCAAGACGTGCCTCGAGGTGCGTCTTTCCACATGTCAACAATGGGTCTGACTGAGGGCCTCCAGGAGAGAAGCCCAAGCAAGACGCGCCCCGAGGAGCGTCTTGCCACATGTCAACACTGGGTCTGACAGAGGGCCTCCATGAGAGAGGCCCAAGCAAGACGCGCCCCGAGGAGCGTCTTGCCACATGTCAACACTGGGTCTGGCTGAGCGCCTCCAGGAGAGAAGCCCAAGCAAGACGCACCCCGAGGAGCGTCTTGCCACATGTCAACACTGGGTCTGACTGAGCGCCTCCATGAGAGAAGCCCCAGCAAGACGCGCCCCGAGGAGCGTCTTGCCACATGTCAGCACTCGGTCTGACTGAGCGCCTCCAGGAGAGAGGCCCAAGCAAGACGCGCCCCGAGGAGCATCTTGGCACATGTCACTACTCGGTCTGACTGAGCGCCTCCAGGAGAGAGGCCCAAGCAAGACGCGCTCCGAGGAGCGTCTTGCCACATGTCAACACTGGGTCTGACTGAGCGCCTCCAGGAGAGAGGCCCAAGCAAGACGCGCCCCGAGGAGCGTCTTGCCACATGTCAGCACTGGGTCTGACTGAGCGCCTCCAGGAGAGAGTCCCCAGCAAGACGCGCCCCGAGGAGCGTCTTGCCTTATCTCAGCACTCGGTCTGACTGAGCGCCTCCAGGAGAGAGGCCCAAGCAAGACGTGCCTCTAGGAGCGTCTTGCCACATGTCAACACTGGGTCTGACTGAGTGCCTCCATGAGAGAAGCCCCAGCAAGACGCGCCCCGAGGAGCGTCTTGCCACATGTCAAGACTCGGTCTGACTGAGCGCCTCCAGGAGAGAGGCCCAAGCAAGACGCGCCCCGAGGAGCATCTTGGCACATGTCACTACTCGGTCTGACTGAGCGCCTCCAGGAGAGAGGCCCAAGCAAGACGCACCCCGAGGAGCGTCTTGCCACATGTCAACAATGGGTCTGACTGAGGGCCTCCAGGAGAGAGGCCCAAGCAAGACGTGCCCAGAGGAGCGTCTTGTCACATGTCAACACTGGGTATGTCTGAGCACCTCCAGGAGAGAAGCCCAAGCAAGACACGCCCCGAGGAGCGTCTTGCCACTTGTCAACACTGGGTCTGACTGAGTGCCTCCATGAGAGAAGCCCCAGCAAGATGCGCCCCGAGGAGCGTCTTGCCACATGTCAGCACTCGGTCTGACTGAGCGCCTCCAGGAGAGAGGCCCAAGCAAGACGCGCCCCGAGGAGCATCTTGGCACATGTCACTACTCGGTCTGACTGAGCGCCTCCAGGAGAGAGGCCCAAGCAAGATGCACCCCGAGGAGCGTCTTGCCACATGTCAACACTGGGTCTGACTGAGCGCCTCCAGGCGAGAGGCCCAAGCAAGACGCGCCCCGAGGAGCGTCTTGCCACATGTCAGCACTGGGTCTGACTGAGCGCCTCTAGGAGAGAGTCCCCAGCAAGACGTGCCCCGAGGAGCGTCTTGCCTTATGTCAGCACTCGGTCTGACTGAGCGCCTCCAGGAGAGAGGCCCAAGCAAGACGTGCCCCGAGGAGCGTCTTGTCACATGTCAACACTGGGTATGTCTGAGCGCCTCCAGGAGAGAAGCCCAAGCAAGACGCGCCCCGAGGAGCGTCTTGCCACATGTCAACAATGGGTCTGACAGAGGGCCTCCAGGAGAGAGGTCCAAGCAAGACGCGCCCCGAGGAGTGTCTTGCCACATGTCAACAATGGGTCTGACTGAGGGCCTCCAGGAGAGAAGCCCAAGCAAGACGCGCCCCGAGGAGCGTCTTACCACATGTCAACAATGGGTCTGACTGAGGGCCTCCAGGAGAGAAGCCCAAGCAAGACGCGCCCCGAGGAGCGTCTTACCACATGTCAACACTGGGTCTGACAGAGGGCCTCCAGGAGAGAGGCCCAAGCAAGACGCGTCCCGAGGAGTGTCTTGCCACATGTCACTACTCAGTCTGACTGAGCGCCTCCAGGAGAGAAGCCCAAGCAAGACGCGCCCCGAGGAGCGTCTTGCCACATGTCAACAATGGGTTTTACGGAGGGCCTCCAGGAGAGAGGCCAAAGCAAGACGCGCCCCGAGGAGCGTCTTGACACATGTCAACACTGGGTCTGACAGAGGGCCTCCATGAGAGAGGCCCAAGCAAGATGCGCCCCAAGGAGCGTCTTGCCACATATCAACACTGGGTCTGACTGAGCGCCTCCAGGAGAGAGGTCCAAGCAAGACGCGCCCCGAGGAGTGTCTTGCCACGTGTCAACACTGGGTCTGACTGAGCGCCTCCAGGAGAGAGGCCCAAGCAAGACGCGCCCCGAGGAGCGTCTTGCCACGTGTCACCACTGGGTCTGACTGAGCGCCTCCAGGAGAGAGGCCCAAGCAAGACGCGCCCCGAGGAGCGTCTTGCCACATGTCAACAATGGGTCTTACTGAGGGCCTATAGGAGAGAAGCCCATGCAAGATGCGCCCCGAGGAGCTTCTTGCCACATGTCAGCACTCGGTCTGACTGAGCGCCTCCAGGAGAGAGGCCAAAGCAAGACGCGCCCCGAGGAGCGTCTTGTCACATGTCAACAATGGGTCTGACTGAGGGCCTCCAGGAGAGAAGCCCAAGCAAGACGCGCCCCGAGGAGCGTCTTGCCATATGTCAACAATGGGTCTTACTGAGGGCCTCCAGGAGAGAGGCCAAAGCAAGACGCGCCCCGAGGAGCGTCTTGACACATGTCAACACTGGGTCTGACAGAGGGCCTCCATGAGAGAGGCCCAAGCAAGACGCGCCCCGAGGAGCGTCTTGCCACATGTCAACACTGGGTCTGACTGAGCGCCTCCAGGAAGGAGGTCCAAGCAAGAGGCGCCCCGAGGAGCGTCTTGCCACGTGTCAACACTGGGTCTGACTGAGGGCCTCCAGGAGAGAAGCCCAAGCAAGACGCACCCCGAGGAGCGTCTTGCCACATGTCAACACTGGGTCTGACTGAGCGCCTCCATGAGAGAAGCCCCAGCAAGACGCGCCTCGAGGAGCGTCTTGCCACATGTCAGCACTCGGTCTGACTGAGCGCCTCCAGGAGAGAGGCCCAAGCAAGACGCGCCCCGAGGAGCATCTTGGCACATGTCACTACTCGGTCTGACTGAGCGCCTCCAGAACAGAGGCCCAAGCAAGACGCGCCCCGAGGAGCGTCTTGCCACATGTCAACACTGGGTCTGACTGAGCGCCTCCAGGAGAGAGGCCCAAGCAAGACGCGCCCCGAGGAGCGTCTTGCCACATGTCAGCACTGGGTCTGACTGAGCGCCTCCAGGAGAGAGTCCCCAGCAAGACGCGCCCCGAGGAGCGTCTTGCCTTATCTCAGCACTCGGTCTGACTGAGCGCCTCCAGGAGAGAGGCCCAAGCAAGACGTGCCTCGAGGAGCGTCTTGCCACATGTCAACACTGGGTCTGACTGAGTGCCTCCATGAGAGAAGCCCCAGCAAGACGCGCCCCGAGGAGCGTCTTGCCACATGTCAGCACTCGGTCTGACTGAGCGCCTCCAGGAGAGAGGCCCAAGCAAGACGCGCCCCGAGGAGCATCTTGGCACATGTCACTACTCGGTCTGACTGAGCGCCTCCAGGAGAGAGGCCCAAGCAAGACGCACCCCGAGGAGCGTCTTGCCACATGTCAACAATGGGTCTGACTGAGGGCCTCCAGGAGAGAAGCCCAAGCAAGACGCGCCCCGAGGAGCGTCTTGCCACATGTCAACACTGGGTCTGACTGAGCGCCTCCAGGAGAGAGGCCCAAGAAAGACGCGCCCCGAGGAGCGTCTTGCCACATGTCAACACTGGGTCTGACTGAGCGCCTCCAGGCGAGAGGCCCAAGCAAGACGCGCCCCGAGGAGCGTCTTGCCACATGTCAACACTGGGTCTGACTGAGTGCCTCCAGGAGAGAGGCCCAAGCAAGATGCGCCCCGAGGAGCGTCTTGCCACATGTCAGCACTGGGTCTGACTGAGCGCCTCCAGGAGAGAGTCCCCAGCAAGACGCGCCCCGAGGAGCGTCTTGCCTTATGTCAGCACTCGGTCTGACTGAGCGCCTCCAGGAGAGAGGCCCAAGCAAGACGTGCCCAGAGGAGCGTCTTGTCACATGTCAACACTGGGTATGTCTGAGCGCCTCCAGGAGAGAAGCCCAAGCAAGACGCGCCCCGAGGAGCGTCTTGCCACATGTCAACAATGGGTCTGACAGAGGGCCTCCAGGAGAGAGGCCCAAGCAAGACGCGCCCCGAGGAGCGTCTTGCCACTTGTCAACACTGGGTCTGACTGAGTGCCTCCATGAGAGAAGCCCCAGCAAGATGCACCCCGAGGAGCGTCTTGCCACATGTCAGCACTCGGTCTGACTGAGCGCCTCCAGGAGAGAGGCCCAAGCAAGACGCGCCCCGAGGAGCATCTTGGCACATGTCACTACTCGGTCTGACTGAGCGCCTCCAGGAGAGAGGCCCAAGCAAGACGCACCCCGAGGAGCGTCTTGCCACATGTCAACACTGGGTCTGACTGAGCGCCTCCAGGCGAGAGGCCCAAGCAAGACGCGCCCCGAGGAGCGTCTTGCCACATGTCAGCACTGGGTCTGACTGAGCGCCTCTAGGAGAGAGTCCCCAGCAAGACGCGCCCCGAGGAGCGTCTTGCCTTATGTCAGCACTCGGTCTGACTGAGCGCCTCCAGGAGAGAGACCCAAGCAAGACGTGCCCCGAGGAGCGTCTTGTCACATGTCAACACTGGGTATGTCTGAGCGCCTCCAGGAGAGAAGCCCAAGCAAGACGCGCCCCGAGGAGCGTCTTGCCACATGTCAACAATGGGTCTGACAGAGGGCCTCCAGGAGAGAGGTCCAAGCAAGACGCGCCCCGAGGAGTGTCTTGCCACATGTCACCACTGGGTCTGACTGAGCGCCTCCAGGAGAGAGGCCCAAGCAAGACGCGCCCCGAGGAGCGTCAGGCCACATGTCACTAGTCAGTCTGACTGAGCGCCTCCAGGAGAGAGGCCCAAGCAAGACGCGCCCCGAGGAACGTCTTGCCACGTGTCAACACTGGGTCTGAATGAGGGCCTTCTGGAGAGAGGCACAAGCAAGACGCGCCCCGAGGAGCGTCTTGCCACATGTCAACAATGGGTCTGACTAAGGGCCTCCAGGAGAGAAGCCCAAGCAAGACGCGCCCCGAGGAGCGTCTTGCCACATGTTAACACTGGGTCTGACAGAGGGCCTCCAGGAGAGAGGCCCAAGCAAGACGCTCCCCGAGGAGTGTCTTGCCACATTTCACCACTGGGTCTGACTGAGCGCCTCCAGGAGAGAGGCCCAAGCAAGACGCGCCCCGAGGAGCGTCTTGCCACGTGTCAACACTGGGCCTGACTGAGCGCCTCCAGGAGAGAGGCCCAAGCAAGACGCGCCCCGAGGAGCGTTTTGCCACATGTCAACACTGGGTCTGTCTGAGCGCCTCCAGGAGGGAAGCCCAAGCAAGACGCGCCCCGAGGAGCATCTTGGCACATGTCAACAATGGGTCTGACTGAGGGCCTCCAGGAGAGAAGCCCAAGCAAGACGCGCCCCGAGGAGCGTCTTACCACATGTCAACACTGGGTCTGACAGAGGGCCTCCAGGAGAGAGGCCCAAGCAAGACGCGTCCCGAGGAGTGTCTTGCCACATGTCACTACTCAGTCTGACTGAGCGCCTCCAGGAGAGAGGCCCAAGCAAGATGCGCCCCGAGGAGCGTCTTGCCACGTGTCAACACTGGGTCTGATTGAGGGCCTTCTGGAGAGAGGCCCAAGCAAGACGCGCCCCGAGGAGCGTCTTGCCACATGTCAACAATGGGTCTGACTGAGGGCCTCCAGGAGAGAAGCCCAAGCAAGACGCGCCCCGAGGAGCGTCTTGCCACATGTCAACAATGGGTTTTACGGAGGGCCTCCAGGAGAGAGGCCAAAGCAAGACGCGCCCCGAGGAGCGTCTTGACACATGTCAAGTCTGGGTCTGAGACATAGGGCCTCCATGAGAGAGGCCCAAGCAAGACGCGCCCCAAGGAGCATCTTGGCACATGTCACTACTCGGTCTGACTGAGCGCCTCCAGGAGAGAGGTCCAAGCAAGACTCAACCCGAGGAGCGTCTTGCCACATGTCAACAATGGGTCTGACTGAGGGCCTCCAGGAGAGAAGCCCAAGCAAGACGCGCCCCGAGGAGCGTCTTGCCACATGTCAACACTGGGTCTGACTGAGCGCCTCCAGGCAAGAGGCCCAAGCAAGACGCGCCCCGAGGAGCGTCTTGCCACATGTCAACACTGGGTCTGACTGAGCGCCTCGAGGAGAGAGGCCCAAGCAAGATGCGCCCCGATGAGCGTCTTGCCACATGTCAGCACTGGGTCTGACTGAGCGCCTCCAGGAGAGAGTCCCCAGCAAGACGCGCCCCGAGGAGCGTCTTGCCTTATGTCAGCACTCGGTCTGACTGAGCGCCTCCAGGAGAGAGGCCCAAGCAAGACGTGCCCAGAGGAGCGTCTTGTCACATGTCAACACTGGGTATGTCTGAGCGCCTCCAGGAGAGAAGCCCAAGCAAGACGCGCCCCGAGGAGCGTCTTGCCACTTGTCAACACTGGGTCTGACTGAGTGCCTCCATGAGAGAAGCCCCAGCAAGATGCGCCCCGAGGAGCGTCTTGCCACATGTCAGCACTCGGTCTGACTGAGCGCCTCCAGGAGAGAGGCCCAAGCAAGACGCGCCCCGAGGAGCATCTTGGCACATGTCACTACTCGGTCTGACTGAGCGCCTCCAGGAGAGAGGCCAAAGCAAGACGCGCCCCGAGGAGCGTCTTGACACATGTCAACACTGGGTCTGACAGAGGGCCTCCATGAGAGAGGCCCAAGCAAGATGCGCCCCAAGGAGCGTCTTGCCACATATCAACACTGGGTCTGACTGAGCGCCTCCAGGAGAGAGGTCCAAGCAAGACGCGCCCCGAGGAGTGTCTTGCCACGTGTCAACACTGGGTCTGACTGAGCGCCTCCAGGAGAGAGGCCCAAGCAAGACGCGCCCCGAGGAGCGTCTTGCCACGTGTCACCACTGGGTCTGACTGAGCGCCTCCAGGAGAGAGGCCCAAGCAAGACGCGCCCCGAGGAGCGTCTTGCCACATGTCAACAATGGGTCTTACTGAGGGCCTATAGGAGAGAAGCCCATGCAAGATGCGCCCCGAGGAGCTTCTTGCCACATGTCAGCACTCGGTCTGACTGAGCGCCTCCAGGAGAGAGGCCAAAGCAAGACGCGCCCCGAGGAGCGTCTTGTCACATGTCAACAATGGGTCTGACTGAGGGCCTCCAGGAGAGAAGCCCAAGCAAGACGCGCCCCGAGGAGCGTCTTGCCACATGTCAACAATGGGTCTTACTGAGGGCCTCCAGGAGAGAGGCCAAAGCAAGACGCACCCCGAGGAGCGTCTTGACACATGTCAACACTGGGTCTGACAGAGGGCCTCCATGAGAGAGGCCCAAGCAAGACGCGCCCCGAGGAGCGTCTTGCCACATGTCAACACTGGGTCTGACTGAGCGCCTCCAGGAAGGAGGTCCAAGCAAGAGGCGCCCCGAGGAGCGTCTTGCCACGTGTCAACACTGGGTCTGACTGAGGGCCTCCAGGAGAGAAGCCCAAGCAAGACGCACCCCGAGGAGCGTCTTGCCACATGTCAACACTGGGTCTGACTGAGCGCCTCCATGAGAGAAGCCCCAGCAAGACGCGCCTCGAGGAGCGTCTTGCCACATGTCAGCACTCGGTCTGACTGAGCGCCTCCAGGAGAGAGGCCCAAGCAAGACGCGCCCCGAGGAGCATCTTGGCACATGTCACTACTCGGTCTGACTGAGCGCCTCCAGGAGAGAGGCCCAAGCAAGACGCGCCCCGAGGAGCGTCTTGCCACATGTCAACACTGGGTCTGACTGAGCGCCTCCAGGAGAGAGGCCCAAGCAAGACGCGCCCCGAGGAGCGTCTTGCCACATGTCAGCACTGGGTCTGACTGAGCGCCTCCAGGAGAGAGTCCCCAGCAAGACGCGCCCCGAGGAGCGTCTTGCCTTATCTCAGCACTCGGTCTGACTGAGCGCCTCCAGGAGAGAGGCCCAAGCAAGACGTGCCTCGAGGAGCGTCTTGCCACATGTCAACACTGGGTCTGACTGAGTGCCTCCATGAGAGAAGCCCCAGCAAGACGTGCCTCTAGGAGCGTCTTGCCACATGTCAACACTGGGTCTGACTGAGTGCCTCCATGAGAGAAGCCCCAGCAAGACGCGCCCCGAGGAGCGTCTTGCCACATGTCAAGACTCGGTCTGACTGAGCGCCTCCAGGAGAGAGGCCCAAGCAAGACGCGCCCCGAGGAGCATCTTGGCACATGTCACTACTCGGTCTGACTGAGCGCCTCCAGGAGAGAGGCCCAATCAAGACGCACCCCGAGGAGCGTCTTGCCACATGTCAACAATGGGTCTGACTGAGGGCCTCCAGGAGAGAGGCCCAAGCAAGACGTGCCCAGAGGAGCGTCTTGTCACATGTCAACACTGGGTATGTCTGAGCGCCTCCAGGAGAGAAGCCCAAGCAAGACACGCCCCGAGGAGCGTCTTGCCACTTGTCAACACTGGGTCTGACTGAGTGCCTCCATGAGAGAAGCCCCAGCAAGATGCGCCCCGAGGAGCGTCTTGCCACATGTCAGCACTCGGTCTGACTGAGCGCCTCCAGGAGAGAGGCCCAAGCAAGACGCGCCCCGAGGAGCATCTTGGCACATGTCACTACTCGGTCTGACTGAGCGCCTCCAGGAGAGAGGCCCAAGCAAGATGCACCCCGAGGAGCGTCTTGCCACATGTCAACACTGGGTCTGACTGAGCGCCTCCAGGCGAGAGGCCCAAGCAAGACGCGCCCCGAGGAGCGTCTTGCCACATGTCAGCACTGGGTCTGACTGAGCGCCTCTAGGAGAGAGTCCCCAGCAAGACGCGCCCCGAGGAGCGTCTTGCCTTATGTCAGCACTCGGTCTGACTGAGCGCCTCCAGGAGAGAGGCCCAAGCAAGACGTGCCCCGAGGAGCGTCTTGTCACATGTCAACACTGGGTATGTCTGAGCGCCTCCAGGAGAGAAGCCCAAGCAAGACGCGCCCCGAGGAGCGTCTTGCCACATGTCAACAATGGGTCTGACAGAGGGCCTCCAGGAGAGAGGTCCAAGCAAGACGCGCCCCGAGGAGTGTCTTGCCACATGTCAACAATGGGTCTGACTGAGGGCCTCCAGGAGAGAAGCCCAAGCAAGACGCGCCCCGAGGAGCGTCTTACCACATGTCAACAATGGGTCTGACTGAGGGCCTCCAGGAGAGAAGCCCAAGCAAGACGCGCCCCGAGGAGCGTCTTACCACATGTCAACACTGGGTCTGACAGAGGGCCTCCAGGAGAGAGGCCCAAGCAAGACGCGTCCCGAGGAGTGTCTTGCCACATGTCACTACTCAGTCTGACTGAGCGCCTCCAGGAGAGAAGCCCAAGCAAGACGCGCCCCGAGGAGCGTCTTGCCACATGTCAACAATGGGTTTTACGGAGGGCCTCCAGGAGAGAGGCCAAAGCAAGACGCGCCCCGAGGAGCGTCTTGACACATGTCAACACTGGGTCTGACAGAGGGCCTCCATGAGAGAGGCCCAAGCAAGATGCGCCCCAAGGAGCGTCTTGCCACATATCAACACTGGGTCTGACTGAGCGCCTCCAGGAGAGAGGTCCAAGCAAGACGCGCCCCGAGGAGTGTCTTGCCACGTGTCAACACTGGGTCTGACTGAGCGCCTCCAGGAGAGAGGCCCAAGCAAGACGCGCCCCGAGGAGCGTCTTGCCACGTGTCACCACTGGGTCTGACTGAGCGCCTCCAGGAGAGAGGCCCAAGCAAGACGCGCCCCGAGGAGCGTCTTGCCACATGTCAACAATGGGTCTTACTGAGGGCCTATAGGAGAGAAGCCCATGCAAGATGCGCCCCGAGGAGCTTCTTGCCACATGTCAGCACTCGGTCTGACTGAGCGCCTCCAGGAGAGAGGCCAAAGCAAGACGCGCCCCGAGGAGCGTCTTGTCACATGTCAACAATGGGTCTGACTGAGGGCCTCCAGGAGAGAAGCCCAAGCAAGACGCGCCCCGAGGAGCGTCTTGCCATATGTCAACAATGGGTCTTACTGAGGGCCTCCAGGAGAGAGGCCAAAGCAAGACGCGCCCCGAGGAGCGTCTTGACACATGTCAACACTGGGTCTGACAGAGGGCCTCCATGAGAGAGGCCCAAGCAAGACGCGCCCCGAGGAGCGTCTTGCCACATGTCAACACTGGGTCTGACTGAGCGCCTCCAGGAAGGAGGTCCAAGCAAGAGGCGCCCCGAGGAGCGTCTTGCCACGTGTCAACACTGGGTCTGACTGAGGGCCTCCAGGAGAGAAGCCCAAGCAAGACGCACCCCGAGGAGCGTCTTGCCACATGTCAACACTGGGTCTGACTGAGCGCCTCCATGAGAGAAGCCCCAGCAAGACGCGCCTCGAGGAGCGTCTTGCCACATGTCAGCACTCGGTCTGACTGAGCGCCTCCAGGAGAGAGGCCCAAGCAAGACGCGCCCCGAGGAGCATCTTGGCACATGTCACTACTCGGTCTGACTGAGCGCCTCCAGAACAGAGGCCCAAGCAAGACGCGCCCCGAGGAGCGTCTTGCCACATGTCAACACTGGGTCTGACTGAGCGCCTCCAGGAGAGAGGCCCAAGCAAGACGCGCCCCGAGGAGCGTCTTGCCACATGTCAGCACTGGGTCTGACTGAGCGCCTCCAGGAGAGAGTCCCCAGCAAGACGCGCCCCGAGGAGCGTCTTGCCTTATCTCAGCACTCGGTCTGACTGAGCGCCTCCAGGAGAGAGGCCCAAGCAAGACGTGCCTCGAGGAGCGTCTTGCCACATGTCAACACTGGGTCTGACTGAGTGCCTCCATGAGAGAAGCCCCAGCAAGACGCGCCCCGAGGAGCGTCTTGCCACATGTCAGCACTCGGTCTGACTGAGCGCCTCCAGGAGAGAGGCCCAAGCAAGACGCGCCCCGAGGAGCATCTTGGCACATGTCACTACTCGGTCTGACTGAGCGCCTCCAGGAGAGAGGCCCAAGCAAGACGCACCCCGAGGAGCGTCTTGCCACATGTCAACAATGGGTCTGACTGAGGGCCTCCAGGAGAGAAGCCCAAGCAAGACGCGCCCCGAGGAGCGTCTTGCCACATGTCAACACTGGGTCTGACTGAGCGCCTCCAGGAGAGAGGCCCAAGAAAGACGCGCCCCGAGGAGCGTCTTGCAACATGTCAACACTGGGTCTGACTGAGCGCCTCCAGGCGAGAGGCCCAAGCAAGACGCGCCCCGAGGAGCGTCTTGCCACATGTCAACACTGGGTCTGACAGAGTGCCTCCAGGAGAGAGGCCCAAGCAAGATGCGCCCCGAGGAGCGTCTTGCCACATGTCAGCACTGGGTCTGACTGAGCGCCTCCAGGAGAGAGTCCCCAGCAAGACGCGCCCCGAGGAGCGTCTTGCCTTATGTCAGCACTCGGTCTGACTGAGCGCCTCCAGGAGAGAGGCCCAAGCAAGACGTGCCCAGAGGAGCGTCTTGTCACATGTCAACACTGGGTATGTCTGAGCGCCTCCAGGAGAGAAGCCCAAGCAAGACGCGCCCCGAGGAGCGTCTTGCCACATGTCAACAATGGGTCTGACAGAGGGCCTCCAGGAGAGAGGCCCAAGCAAGACGCGCCCCGAGGAGCGTCTTGCCACTTGTCAACACTGGGTCTGACTGAGTGCCTCCATGAGAGAAGCCCCAGCAAGATGCACCCCGAGGAGCGTCTTGCCACATGTCAGCACTCGGTCTGACTGAGCGCCTCCAGGAGAGAGGCCCAAGCAAGACGCGCCCCGAGGAGCATCTTGGCACATGTCACTACTCGGTCTGACTGAGCGCCTCCAGGAGAGAGGCCCAAGCAAGACGCACCCCGAGGAGCGTCTTGCCACATGTCAACACTGGGTCTGACTGAGCGCCTCCAGGCGAGAGGCCCAAGCAAGACGCGCCCCGAGGAGCGTCTTGCCACATGTCAGCACTGGGTCTGACTGAGCGCCTCTAGGAGAGAGTCCCCAGCAAGACGCGCCCCGAGGAGCGTCTTGCCTTATGTCAGCACTCGGTCTGACTGAGCGCCTCCAGGAGAGAGACCCAAGCAAGACGTGCCCCGAGGAGCGTCTTGTCACATGTCAACACTGGGTATGTCTGAGCGCCTCCAGGAGAGAAGCCCAAGCAAGACGCGCCCCGAGGAGCGTCTTGCCACATGTCAACAATGGGTCTGACAGAGGGCCTCCAGGAGAGAGGTCCAAGCAAGACGCGCCCCGAGGAGTGTCTTGCCACATGTCACCACTGGGTCTGACTGAGCGCCTCCAGGAGAGAGGCCCAAGCAAGACGCGCCCCGAGGAGCGTCAGGCCACATGTCACTAGTCAGTCTGACTGAGCGCCTCCAGGAGAGAGGCCCAAGCAAGACGCGCCCCGAGGAACGTCTTGCCACGTGTCAACACTGGGTCTGAATGAGGGCCTTCTGGAGAGAGGCACAAGCAAGACGCGCCCCGAGGAGCGTCTTGCCACATGTCAACAATGGGTCTGACTAAGGGCCTCCAGGAGAGAAGCCCAAGCAAGACGCGCCCCGAGGAGCGTCTTGCCACATGTTAACACTGGGTCTGACAGAGGGCCTCCAGGAGAGAGGCCCAAGCAAGACGCTCCCCGAGGAGTGTCTTGCCACATTTCACCACTGGGTCTGACTGAGCGCCTCCAGGAGAGAGGCCCAAGCAAGACGCGCCCCGAGGAGCGTCTTGCCACGTGTCAACACTGGGCCTGACTGAGCGCCTCCAGGAGAGAGGCCCAAGCAAGACGCGCCCCGAGGAGCGTTTTGCCACATGTCAACACTGGGTCTGTCTGAGCGCCTCCAGGAGGGAAGCCCAAGCAAGACGCGCCCCGAGGAGCATCTTGGCACATGTCAACAATGGGTCTGACTGAGGGCCTCCAGGAGAGAAGCCCAAGCAAGACGCGCCCCGAGGAGCGTCTTACCACATGTCAACACTGGGTCTGACAGAGGGCCTCCAGGAGAGAGGCCCAAGCAAGACGCGTCCCGAGGAGTGTCTTGCCACATGTCACTACTCAGTCTGACTGAGCGCCTCCAGGAGAGAGGCCCAAGCAAGATGCGCCCCGAGGAGCGTCTTGCCACGTGTCAACACTGGGTCTGATTGAGGGCCTTCTGGAGAGAGGCCCAAGCAAGACGCGCCCCGAGGAGCGTCTTGCCACATGTCAACAATGGGTCTGACTGAGGGCCTCCAGGAGAGAAGCCCAAGCAAGACGCGCCCCGAGGAGCGTCTTGCCACATGTCAACAATGGGTTTTACGGAGGGCCTCCAGGAGAGAGGCCAAAGCAAGACGCGCCCCGAGGAGCGTCTTGACACATGTCAAGTCTGGGTCTGAGACATAGGGCCTCCATGAGAGAGGCCCAAGCAAGACGCGCCCCAAGGAGCATCTTGGCACATGTCACTACTCGGTCTGACTGAGCGCCTCCAGGAGAGAGGTCCAAGCAAGACTCACCCCGAGGAGCGTCTTGCCACATGTCAACAATGGGTCTGACTGAGGGCCTCCAGGAGAGAAGCCCAAGCAAGACGCGCCCCGAGGAGCGTCTTGCCACATGTCAACACTGGGTCTGACTGAGCGCCTCCAGGCAAGAGGCCCAAGCAAGACGCGCCCCGAGGAGCGTCTTGCCACATGTCAACACTGGGTCTGACTGAGCGCCTCGAGGAGAGAGGCCCAAGCAAGATGCGCCCCGATGAGCGTCTTGCCACATGTCAGCACTGGGTCTGACTGAGCGCCTCCAGGAGAGAGTCCCCAGCAAGACGCGCCCCGAGGAGCGTCTTGCCTTATGTCAGCACTCGGTCTGACTGAGCGCCTCCAGGAGAGAGGCCCAAGCAAGACGTGCCCAGAGGAGCGTCTTGTCACATGTCAACACTGGGTATGTCTGAGCGCCTCCAGGAGAGAAGCCCAAGCAAGACGCGCCCCGAGGAGCGTCTTGCCACTTGTCAACACTGGGTCTGACTGAGTGCCTCCATGAGAGAAGCCCCAGCAAGATGCGCCCCGAGGAGCGTCTTGCCACATGTCAGCACTCGGTCTGACTGAGCGCCTCCAGGAGAGAGGCCCAAGCAAGACGCGCCCCGAGGAGCATCTTGGCACATGTCACTACTCGGTCTGACTGAGCGCCTCCAGGAGAGAGGCCCAAGCAAGATGCACCCCGAGGAGCGTCTTGCCACATGTCAACACTGGGTCTGACTGAGCGCCTCCAGGCGAGAGGCCCAAGCAAGACGCGCCCCGAGGAGCGTCTTGCCACATGTCAGCACTGGGTCTGACTGAGCGCCTCTTGGAGAGAGTCCCCAGCAAGACGCGCCCCGAGGAGCGTCTTGCCTTATGTCAGCACTCGGTCTGACTGAGCGCCTCCAGGAGAGAGGCCCAAGCAAGACGTTCCCCGAGGAGCGTCTTGTCACATGTCAACACTGGGTATGTCTGAGCGCCTCCAGGAGAGAAGCCCAAGCAAGACGCGCCCCGAGGAGCGTCTTGCCACATGTCAACAATGGGTCTGACAGAGGGCTTCCAGGAGAGAGGTCCAAGCAAGACGCGCCCCGAGGAGTGTCTTGCCACATGTCAACAATGGGTCTGACTGAGGGCCTCCAGGAGAGAAGCCCAAGCAAGACGCGCCCCGAGGAGCGTCTTACCACATGTCAACAATGGGTCTGACTGAGGGCCTCCAGGAGAGAAGCCCAAGCAAGACGCGCCCCGAGGAGCGTCTTACCACATGTCAACACTGGGTCTGACAGAGGGCCTCCAGGAGAGAGGCCCAAGCAAGACGCGTCCCGAGGAGTGTCTTGCCACATGTCACTACTCAGTCTGACTGAGCGCCTCCAGGAGAGAAGCCCAAGCAAGACGCGCCCCGAGGAGCGTCTTGCCACATGTCAACAATGGGTTTTACGGAGGGCCTCCAGGAGAGAGGCCAAAGCAAGACGCGCCCCGAGGAGCGTCTTGACACATGTCAACACTGGGTCTGACAGAGGGCCTCCATGAGAGAGGCCCAAGCAAGATGCGCCCCAAGGAGCGTCTTGCCACATATCAACACTGGGTCTGACTGAGCGCCTCCAGGAGAGAGGTCCAAGCAAGACGCGCCCCGAGGAGTGTCTTGCCACGTGTCAACACTGGGTCTGACTGAGCGCCTCCAGGAGAGAGGCCCAAGCAAGACGCGCCCCGAGGAGCGTCTTGCCACGTGTCACCACTGGGTCTGACTGAGCGCCTCCAGGAGAGAGGCCCAAGCAAGACGCGCCCCGAGGAGCGTCTTGCCACATGTCAACAATGGGTCTTACTGAGGGCCTATAGGAGAGAAGCCCATGCAAGATGCGCCCCGAGGAGCTTCTTGCCACATGTCAGCACTCGGTCTGACTGAGCGCCTCCAGGAGAGAGGCCAAAGCAAGACGCGCCCCGAGGAGCGTCTTGTCACATGTCAACAATGGGTCTGACTGAGGGCCTCCAGGAGAGAAGCCCAAGCAAGACGCGCCCCGAGGAGCGTCTTGCCACATGTCAACAATGGGTCTTACTGAGGGCCTCCAGGAGAGAGGCCAAAGCAAGACGCACCCCGAGGAGCGTCTTGACACATGTCAACACTGGGTCTGACAGAGGGCCTCCATGAGAGAGGCCCAAGCAAGACGCGCCCCGAGGAGCGTCTTGCCACATGTCAACACTGGGTCTGACTGAGCGCCTCCAGGAAGGAGGTCCAAGCAAGAGGCGCCCCGAGGAGCGTCTTGCCACGTGTCAACACTGGGTCTGACTGAGGGCCTCCAGGAGAGAAGCCCAAGCAAGACGCACCCCGAGGAGCGTCTTGCCACATGTCAACACTGGGTCTGACTGAGCGCCTCCATGAGAGAAGCCCCAGCAAGACGCGCCTCGAGGAGCGTCTTGCCACATGTCAGCACTCGGTCTGACTGAGCGCCTCCAGGAGAGAGGCCCAAGCAAGACGCGCCCCGAGGAGCATCTTGGCACATGTCACTACTCGGTCTGACTGAGCGCCTCCAGGAGAGAGGCCCAAGCAAGACGCGCCCCGAGGAGCGTCTTGCCACATGTCAACACTGGGTCTGACTGAGCGCCTCCAGGAGAGAGGCCCAAGCAAGACGCGCCCCGAGGAGCGTCTTGCCACATGTCAGCACTGGGTCTGACTGAGCGCCTCCAGGAGAGAGTCCCCAGCAAGACGCGCCCCGAGGAGCGTCTTGCCTTATCTCAGCACTCGGTCTGACTGAGCGCCTCCAGGAGAGAGGCCCAAGCAAGACGTGCCTCGAGGAGCGTCTTGCCACATGTCAACACTGGGTCTGACTGAGTGCCTCCATGAGAGAAGCCCCAGCAAGACGCGCCCCGAGGAGCGTCTTGCCACATGTCAGCACTCGGTCTGACTGAGCGCCTCCAGGAGAGAGGCCCAAGCAAGACGCGCCCCGAGGAGCATCTTGGCACATGTCACTACTCGGTCTGACTGAGCGCCTCCAGGAGAGAGGCCCAAGCAAGACGCACCCCGAGGAGCGTCTTGCCACATGTCAACAATGGGTCTGACTGAGGGCCTCCAGGAGAGAAGCCCAAGCAAGACGCGCCCCGAGGAGCGTCTTGCCACATGTCAACACTGGGTCTGACTGATCGCCTCCAGGAGAGAGGCCCAAGAAAGACGCGCCCCGAGGAGCGTCTTGCCACATGTCAACACTGGGTCTGACTGAGCGCCTCCAGGCGAGAGGCCCAAGCAAGACGCGCCCCGAGGAGCGTCTTGCCACATGTCAACACTGGGTCTGACTGAGCGCCTCCAGGAGAGAGGCCCAAGCAAGATGCGCCCCGAGGAGCGTCTTGCCACATGTCAGCACTGGGTCTGACTGAGCGCCTCCAGGAGAGAGTCCCCAGCAAGACGCGCCCCGAGGAGCGTCTTGCCTTATGTCAGCACTCGGTCTGACTGAGCGCCTCCAGGAGAGAGGCCCAAGCAAGACGTGCCCAGAGGAGCGTCTTGTCACATGTCAACACTGGGTATGTCTGAGCGCCTCCAGGAGAGAAGCCCAAGCAAGACGCGCCCCGAGGAGCGTCTTGCCACATGTCAACAATGGGTCTGACAGAGGGCCTCCAGGAGAGAGGCCCAAGCAAGACGCGCCCCGAGGAGCGTCTTGCCACTTGTCAACACTGGGTCTGACTGAGTGCCTCCATGAGAGAAGCCCCAGCAAGATGCACCCCGAGGAGCGTCTTGCCACATGTCAGCACTCGGTCTAACTGAGCGCCTCCAGGAGAGAGGCCCAAGCAAGACGCGCCCCGAGGAGCATCTTGGCACATGTCACTACTCGGTCTGACTGAGCGCCTCCAGGAGAGAGGCCCAAGCAAGACGCACCCCGAGGAGCGTCTTGCCACATGTCAACACTGGGTCTGACTGAGCGCCTCTAGGAGAGAGTCCCCAGCAAGACGCGCCCCGAGGAGCGTCTTGCCTTATGTCAGCACTCGGTCTGACTGAGCGCCTCCAGGAGAGAGACCCAAGCAAGACGTGCCCCGAGGAGCGTCTTGTCACATGTCAACACTGGGTATGTCTGAGCGCCTCCAGGAGAGAAGCCCAAGCAAGACGCGCCCCGAGGAGCGTCTTGCCACATGTCAACAATGGGTCTGACAGAGGGCCTCCAGGAGAGAGGTCCAAGCAAGACGCGCCCCGAGGAGTGTCTTGCCACATGTCACCACTGGGTCTGACTGAGCGCCTCCAGGAGAGAGGCCCAAGCAAGACGCGCCCCGAGGAGCGTCAGGCCACATGTCACTAGTCAGTCTGACTGAGCGCCTCCAGGAGAGAGGCCCAAGCAAGACGCGCCCCGAGGAACGTCTTGCCACGTGTCAACACTGGGTCTGATTGAGGGCCTTCTGGAGAGAGGCACAAGCAAGACGCGCCCCGAGGAGCGTCTTGCCACATGTCAACACTGGGTCTGACAGAGGGCCTCCAGGAGAGAGGCCCAAGCAAGACGCTCCCCGAGGAGTGTCTTGCCATATCTCACCACTGGGTCTGACTGAGCGCCTCCAGGAGAGAGGCCCAAGCAAGACGCGCCCCGAGGAGCGTCTTGCCACGTGTCAACACTGGGCCTGACTGAGCGCCTCCAGGAGAGAGGCCCAAGCAAGACGCGCCCCGAGGAGCGTTTTGCCACATGTCAACACTGGGTCTGTCTGAGCGCCTCCAGGAGAGAAGCCCAAGCAAGACGCGCCCCGAGGAGCATCTTGCCACATGTCAACAATGGGTCTGACTGAGGGCCTCCAGGAGAGAAGCCCAAGCAAGACGCGCCCCGAGGAGCGTCTTACCACATGTCAACACTGGGTCTGACAGAGGGCCTCCAGGAGAGAGGCCCAAGCAAGACGCGTCCCGAGGAGTGTCTTGCCACATGTCACTACTCAGTCTGACTGAGCGCCTCCAGGAGAGAGGCCCAAGCAAGATGCGCCCCGAGGAGCGTCTTGCCACGTGTCAACACTGGGTCTGATTGAGGGCCTTCTGGAGAGAGGCCCAAGCAAGACGCGCCCCGAGGAGCGTCTTGCCACATGTCAACAATGGGTCTGACTGAGGGCCTCCAGGAGAGAAGCCCAAGCAAGACGCGCCCCGAGGAGCGTCTTGCCACATGTCAACAATGGGTTTTACGGAGGGCCTCCAGGAGAGAGGCCAAAGCAAGACGCGCCCCGAGGAGCGTCTTGACACATGTCAAGTCTGGGTCTGAGACATAGGGCCTCCATGAGAGAGGCCCAAGCAAGACGCGCCCCAAGGAGCGTCTTGCCACATGTCAACACTGGGTCTGACTGAGCGCCTCCAGGAGAGAGGTCCAAGCAAGACGCGCCCCGAGGAGTGTCTTGCCACGTGTCAACACTGGGTCTGACTGAGCGCCTCCAGGAGAGAGGCCCAAGCAAGACGCGCCCCAAGGAGCGTCTTGCCACATGTCAACACTGGGTCTGACTGAGCGCCTCCAGGAGAGAGGTCCAAGCAAGACGCGCCCCGAGGAGTGTCTTGCCACGTGTCAACACTGGGTCTGACTGAGCGCCTCCAGGAGAGAGGCCCAAGCAAGACGCGCCCCGAGGAGCGTCTTGCCACGTGTCACCACTGGGTCTGACTGAGCGCCTCCAGGAGAGAGGCCCAAGCAAGACGCGCCCCGAGGAGCGTCTTGCCACATGTCAACAATGGGTCTTACTGAGGGCCTATAGGAGAGAAGCCCATGCAAGATGCGCCCCGAGGAGCTTCTTGCCACATGTCAGCACTCGGTCTGACTGAGCGCCTCCAGGAGAGAGGCCAAAGCAAGACGCGCCCCGAGGAGCGTCTTGTCACATGTCAACAATGGGTCTGACTGAGGGCCTCCAGGAGAGAAGCCCAAGCAAGACGCGCCCCGAGGAGCGTCTTGCCACATGTCAACAATGGGTCTTACTGAGGGCCTCCAGGAGAGAGGCCAAAGCAAGACGCGCCCCGAGGAGCGTCTTGACACATGTCAACACTGGGTCTGACAGAGGGCCTCCATGAGAGAGGCCCAAGCAAGACGCGCCCCGAGGAGCGTCTTGCCACATGTCAACACTGGGTCTGACTGAGCGCCTCCAGGAAGGAGGTCCAAGCAAGAGGCGCCCCGAGGAGCGTCTTGCCACGTGTCAACACTGGGTCTGACTGAGGGCCTCCAGGAGAGAAGCCCAAGCAAGACGCACCCCGAGGAGCGTCTTGCCACATGTCAACACTGGGTCTGACTGAGCGCCTCCATGAGAGAAGCCCCAGCAAGACGCGCCCCGAGGAGCGTCTTGCCACATGTCAGCACTCGGTCTGACTGAGCGCCTCCAGGAGAGAGGACCAAGCAAGACGCGCCCCGAGGAGTGTCTTGCCACGTGTCACCACTGGGTCTGACTGAGCGCCTCCAGGAGAGAGGCCCAAGCAAGACGAGCCCCGAGGAGCGTCTTGCCACATGCCAACACTGGGTCTGACTGAGCGCCTCCAGGAGATAGGCCCAAGCAAGACGCGCCCCGAGGAGTGTCTTGCCACATGTCACCTCTGGTTCTGACTGAGCACCTCCAGGAGAGAGGCCCAAGCAAGACGCCCCCCGAGGAGGGTCTTGTCACATGTCAACACTGGGTCTGTCTGAGCGCCTCCAGGAGAGAAGCCCAAGCAAGACGCGCCCCGAGGAGAGTCTTGCCACATGTCAACACTGGGTCTGACTGAGCGCCTCCAGGAGAGAGGCCCAAGCAAGACGCGCCCCGAGGAGCGTCTTGCCACATGTCAACAATGGGTCTGACTGAGCGCCTCCAGGCGAGAGGCCCAAGCAAGACACGCCCCGAGGAGCGTCTTGCCACATGTCAACACTGGGTCTGACTGAGCGCCTCCAGGAGAGAGGCCCAAGCAAGACACGCCCCGAGGAGCGTCTTGCCACATGTCAACACTGGGTCTGACTGAGCGCCTCCAGGCGAGAGGCCCAAGCAAGACACGCCCCGAGGAGCGTCTTGCCACGTTTCAACACTGGGTCTGACTGAGCGCCTCCAGGAGAGAGGCCCAAGCAAGACGCGCCCCGAGGAGCGTCTTGCCACATGTCACCTCTGGTTCTGACTGAGCATCTCCAGGAGAGAGGCCCAAGCAAGACGCGCTCCAAGGAGCGTCTTGTCACATGTCAACACTGGGTCTGTCTGAGCGCCTCCAGGAGAGAAGCCCAAGCAAGACGCGCCCCGAGGAACGTCTTGCCACATGTCAACAATGGGTCTGACAGAGGGCCTCCAGTAGAGAAGCCCAAGCAAGACGCGCCCCGAGGAGCGTCTTGACACATGTCAACACTGGGTCTGACAGAGGGCCTCCAGGAGAGAGGCCCAAGCAAGACGCGCCCCGAGGAGTGTCTTGCCACATGTCATCACTGGGTCTGACTGAGCGCCTCCAGGAGAGAGGCCCAAGAAAGACGCGCCCCGAGGAGCGTCAGGCCACATGTCACTACTCAGTCTGACTGAGCGCCTCCAGGAGAGAGGCCAAAGCAAGACGCGCCCCGAGGAGCGTCTTGTCACGTGTCAACACTGGGTCTGATTGAGGGCCTTCTGGAGAGAGGCCCAAGCAAGACGCGCCCCGAGGAGCGTCTTGCCACATGTCAACACTGGGTCTGACTGAGCATCTCCAGGAGAGAGGCCCAAGCAAGACGCGCCCCGAGGAGCGTCTTGCCACGTTTCAACACTGGGTCTGACTGAGCGCCTCCAGGAGAGAGGCCCAAGCAAGACACGCCCCGAGGAGCGTCTTGCCACATGTCACCTCTGGTTCTGACTGAGCACCTCCAGGAGAGAGGCCCAATTAAGACGCGCCCCGAGGAGCGTCTTGTCACATGTCAACACTGGGTCTGTCTGAGCGCCTCCAGGAGAGAAGCCCAAGCAAGACGCGCCCCGAGGAGCGTCTTGCCACATGTCAACAATGGGTCTGACTGAGGGCCTCCATGAGAGAGGCCCAAGCAAGACGCGCCCCGAGGAGCGTCTTACCACATGTCAACACTGGGTCTGACTGAGCGCCTCCAGGAGAGAGGCCCAAGCAAGACGCGCCCCGAGGAGTGTCTTGCCACGTGTCACCACTGGGTCTGACTGAGCGCCTCCAGGAGAGAGGCCCAAGCAAGACGAGCCCCGAGGAGCGTCTTGCCACATGCCAACACTGGGTCTGACTGAGCGCCTCCAGGAGAGAGGCCCAAGCAAGACGCGCCCCGAGGAGCGTCTGACTGAGCGCCTCCAGGAGAGAAGCCCAAGCAAGACGCTCCCCGAGGAGAGTCTTGCCACATGTCAACACTGGGTCTGACTGAGCGCCTCCAGGAGAGAGGCCCAAGCAAGACGCGCCCCGAGGAGCGTCTTGCCACATGTCAACACTGGGTCCGACTGAGCGCCTCCAGGCGAGAGGCCCAAGCAAGACACGCCCCGAGGAGCGTCTTGCCACATGTCAACACTGGGTCTGTCTGAGCGCCTCCAGGAGAGAAGCCCAAGCAAGACGCGCCCCGAGGAACGTCTTGCCACATGTCAACAATGGGTCTGACTGAGGGCCTCCAGGAGAGAAGCCCAAGCAAGACGCGCCCCGAGGAGCGTCTTGACACATGTCAACACTGGGTCTGACAGAGGGCCTCCAGGAGAGAGGCCCAAGCAAGACGCGCCCCGAAGAGTGTCTTGCCACATGTCATCACTGGGTCTGACTGAGCGCCTCCAGGAGAGAGGCCCAAGAAAGACGCGCCCCGAGGAGCGTCAGGCCACATGTCACTACTCAGTCTGACTGAGCGCCTCCAGGAGAGAGGCCAAAGCAAGACGCGCCCCGAGGAGCGTCTTGCCACGTGTCAACACTGGGTCTGACTGAGCGCCTCCAGGAGAGAGGCCAAAGCAAGATGCGCTCGGAGGAGCGTCTTGCCACATGTCACCACTGGGTCTGACTGAGCGCCTCCAGGAGAGAGGCCCAAACAAGACGCGCCCTGAGGAGCGTCTTGCCACATGCCAACACTGGGTCTGACTGAGCATCTCCAGGAGAGAGGCCCAAGCAAGACGCGCCCCGAGGAGCGTCTTGCCACGTTTCAACACTGGGTCTGATTGAGCGCCTCCAGGAGAGAGGCCCAAGCAAGACGCGCCCCGAGGAGCGTCTTGCCACATGTCACCTCTGGTTCTGACTGAGCACCTCCAGGAGAGAGGCCCAAGCAAGACGCGCCCCGAGGAGCGTCTTGTCACATGTCAACACTGGGTCTGTCTGAGCGCCTCCAGGAGAGAAGCCCAAGCAAGACGCGCCCCGAGGAGCGTCTTGCCACATGTCAACAATGGGTCTGACTGAGGGCCTCCATGAGAGAGGCCCAAGCAAGACGCGCCCCGAGGAGCGTCTTGCCACATGTCAACACTGGGTCTGACTGAGCGCCTCCAGGAGAGAGGCCCAAGCAAGACGCGCCCCGAGGAGTGTCTTGCCACGTGTCACCACTGGGTCTGACTGAGCGCCTCCAGGAGAGAGGCCCAAGCAAGACGAGCCCCGAGGAGCGTCTTGCCACATGCCAACACTGGGTCTGACTGAGCGCCTCCAGGAGAGAGGCCCAAGCAAGACGCGCCCCGAGGAGCGTCTTGCCACGTTTCAACACTGGGTCTGACTGAGCGCCTCCAGGAGAGAGGCCCAAGCAAGACGCGCCCCGAGGAGCGTCTTGCCACATGTCACCTCTGGTTCTGAATGAGCACCTCCAGGAGAGAGGCCCAAGCAAGACGCGCCCCGAGGAGGGTCTTGTCACATGTCAACACTGGGTCTGTCTGAGCGCCTCCAGGAGAGAAGCCCAAGCAAGACGCGCCCCGAGGAGCGTCTTGACACATGTCAACACTGAGTCTAACAGAGGGCGTCCAGGAGAGAGGCCCAAGCAAGACGCGCCCCGAGGAGTGTCTTGCCACATGTCACCACTGGGTCTGACTGAGCGCCTCCAGGAGAGAGGCCCAAGCAAGACGCGCCCCGAGGAGCGTCAGGCCACATGTCAATAGTCAGTCTGACTGAGCGCCTCCAGGAGAGAGGCCCAAGCAAGACGCGCCCCGAGGAGCGTCTTGCCACATGTCAACAATGGGTCTGACTGAGCGCCTCCAGGCGAGAGGCCCAAGCAAGACACGCCCCGAGGAGCGTCTTGCCACATGTCAACACTGGGTCTGACTGAGCGCCTCCAGGAGAGAGGCCCAAGCAAGACACGCCCCGAGGAGCGTCTTGCCACATGTCAACACTGGGTCTGACTGAGCGCCTCCAGGCGAGAGGCCCAAGCAAGACACGCCCCGAGGAGCGTCTTGCCACGTTTCAACACTGGGTCTGACTGAGCGCCTCCAGGAGAGAGGCCCAAGCAAGACGCGCCCCGAGGAGCGTCTTGCCACATGTCACCTCTGGTTCTGACTGAGCATCTCCAGGAGAGAGGCCCAAGCAAGACGCGCTCCAAGGAGCGTCTTGTCACATGTCAACACTGGGTCTGTCTGAGCGCCTCCAGGAGAGAAGCCCAAGCAAGACGCGCCCCGAGGAACGTCTTGCCACATGTCAACAATGGGTCTGACAGAGGGCCTCCAGTAGAGAAGCCCAAGCAAGACGCGCCCCGAGGAGCGTCTTGACACATGTCAACACTGGGTCTGACAGAGGGCCTCCAGGAGAGAGGCCCAAGCAAGACGCGCCCCGAGGAGTGTCTTGCCACATGTCATCACTGGGTCTGACTGAGCGCCTCCAGGAGAGAGGCCCAAGAAAGACGCGCCCCGAGGAGCGTCAGGCCACATGTCACTACTCAGTCTGACTGAGCGCCTCCAGGAGAGAGGCCAAAGCAAGACGCGCCCCGAGGAGCGTCTTGTCACGTGTCAACACTGGGTCTGATTGAGGGCCTTCTGGAGAGAGGCCCAAGCAAGACGCGCCCCGAGGAGCGTCTTGCCACATGTCAACACTGGGTCTGACTGAGCATCTCCAGGAGAGAGGCCCAAGCAAGACGCGCCCCGAGGAGCGTCTTGCCACGTTTCAACACTGGGTCTGACTGAGCGCCTCCAGGAGAGAGGCCCAAGCAAGACACGCCCCGAGGAGCGTCTTGCCACATGTCACCTCTGGTTCTGACTGAGCACCTCCAGGAGAGAGGCCCAATTAAGACGCGCCCCGAGGAGCGTCTTGTCACATGTCAACACTGGGTCTGTCTGAGCGCCTCCAGGAGAGAAGCCCAAGCAAGACGCGCCCCGAGGAGCGTCTTGCCACATGTCAACAATGGGTCTGACTGAGGGCCTCCATGAGAGAGGCCCAAGCAAGACGCGCCCCGAGGAGCGTCTTACCACATGTCAACACTGGGTCTGACTGAGCGCCTCCAGGAGAGAGGCCCAAGCAAGACGCGCCCCGAGGAGTGTCTTGCCACGTGTCACCACTGGGTCTGACTGAGCGCCTCCAGGAGAGAGGCCCAAGCAAGACGAGCCCCGAGGAGCGTCTTGCCACATGCCAACACTGGGTCTGACTGAGCGCCTCCAGGAGAGAGGCCCAAGCAAGACGCGCCCCGAGGAGCGTCTGACTGAGCGCCTCCAGGAGAGAAGCCCAAGCAAGACGCTCCCCGAGGAGAGTCTTGCCACATGTCAACACTGGGTCTGACTGAGCGCCTCCAGGAGAGAGGCCCAAGCAAGACGCGCCCCGAGGAGCGTCTTGCCACATGTCAACACTGGGTCCGACTGAGCGCCTCCAGGCGAGAGGCCCAAGCAAGACACGCCCCGAGGAGCGTCTTGCCACATGTCAACACTGGGTCTGTCTGAGCGCCTCCAGGAGAGAAGCCCAAGCAAGACGCGCCCCGAGGAACGTCTTGCCACATGTCAACAATGGGTCTGACTGAGGGCCTCCAGGAGAGAAGCCCAAGCAAGACGCGCCCCGAGGAGCGTCTTGACACATGTCAACACTGGGTCTGACAGAGGGCCTCCAGGAGAGAGGCCCAAGCAAGACGCGCCCCGAAGAGTGTCTTGCCACATGTCATCACTGGGTCTGACTGAGCGCCTCCAGGAGAGAGGCCCAAGAAAGACGCGCCCCGAGGAGCGTCAGGCCACATGTCACTACTCAGTCTGACTGAGCGCCTCCAGGAGAGAGGCCAAAGCAAGACGCGCCCCGAGGAGCGTCTTGCCACGTGTCAACACTGGGTCTGACTGAGCGCCTCCAGGAGAGAGGCCAAAGCAAGATGCGCTCGGAGGAGCGTCTTGCCACATGTCACCACTGGGTCTGACTGAGCGCCTCCAGGAGAGAGGCCCAAACAAGACGCGCCCTGAGGAGCGTCTTGCCACATGCCAACACTGGGTCTGACTGAGCATCTCCAGGAGAGAGGCCCAAGCAAGACGCGCCCCGAGGAGCGTCTTGCCACGTTTCAACACTGGGTCTGATTGAGCGCCTCCAGGAGAGAGGCCCAAGCAAGACGCGCCCCGAGGAGCGTCTTGCCACATGTCACCTCTGGTTCTGACTGAGCACCTCCAGGAGAGAGGCCCAAGCAAGACGCGCCCCGAGGAGCGTCTTGTCACATGTCAACACTGGGTCTGTCTGAGCGCCTCCAGGAGAGAAGCCCAAGCAAGACGCGCCCCGAGGAGCGTCTTGCCACATGTCAACAATGGGTCTGACTGAGGGCCTCCATGAGAGAGGCCCAAGCAAGACGCGCCCCGAGGAGCGTCTTGCCACATGTCAACACTGGGTCTGACTGAGCGCCTCCAGGAGAGAGGCCCAAGCAAGACGCGCCCCGAGGAGTGTCTTGCCACGTGTCACCACTGGGTCTGACTGAGCGCCTCCAGGAGAGAGGCCCAAGCAAGACGAGCCCCGAGGAGCGTCTTGCCACATGCCAACACTGGGTCTGACTGAGCGCCTCCAGGAGAGAGGCCCAAGCAAGACGCGCCCCGAGGAGCGTCTTGCCACGTTTCAACACTGGGTCTGACTGAGCGCCTCCAGGAGAGAGGCCCAAGCAAGACGCGCCCCGAGGAGCGTCTTGCCACATGTCACCTCTGGTTCTGAATGAGCACCTCCAGGAGAGAGGCCCAAGCAAGACGCGCCCCGAGGAGGGTCTTGTCACATGTCAACACTGGGTCTGTCTGAGCGCCTCCAGGAGAGAAGCCCAAGCAAGACGCGCCCCGAGGAGCGTCTTGACACATGTCAACACTGAGTCTAACAGAGGGCGTCCAGGAGAGAGGCCCAAGCAAGACGCGCCCCGAGGAGTGTCTTGCCACATGTCACCACTGGGTCTGACTGAGCGCCTCCAGGAGAGAGGCCCAAGCAAGACGCGCCCCGAGGAGCGTCAGGCCACATGTCAATAGTCAGTCTGACTGAGCGCCTCCAGGAGAGAGGCCCAAGCAAGACGCGCCCCGAGGAGCGTCTTGCCACATGTCACCTCTGGTTCTGACTGAGCACCTCCAGGAGAGAGGCCCAAGCAAGACGCGCCCCGAGGAGCGTCTTGTCACATGTCAACACTGGGTCTGTCTGAGCGCCTCCAGGAGAGAAGCCCAAGCAAGACGCGCCCCGAGGAGCGTCTTGCCACATGTCAACAATGGGTCTGACTGAGGGCCTCCAGGAGAGAATCCCAAGCAAGACGCGCCCCGAGGAGCGTCTTGACACATGTCAACATTGGGTCTGACAGAGGGCCTCCAGGAGAGAGGCCCAAGCAAGACGCGCCCCGAGGAGTGTCTTGCCACATGTCATCACTGGGTCTGACTGAGCGCCTCCAGGCGAGAGGCCCAAGAAAGACGCGCCCCGAGGAGCGTCAGGCCACATGTCACTACTCAGTCTGACTGAGCGCCTCCAGGAGAGAGGCCAAAGCAAGACGCGCCCCGAGGAGCGTCTTGCCACGTGTCAACACTGGGTCTGATTGAGGGCCTTCTGGAGAGAGGCCCAAGCAAGACGCGCCCCGAGGAGCGTCTTGCCACTTGTCAACAATGGGTCTGACTGAGGGCCTCCAGGAGAGAAGCCCAAGCAAGACGCGCCCCGAGGAGCGTCTTGCCACATGTCAACAATGGGTCTTACTGAGGGCCTCCAGGAGAGAGGCCAAAGCAACACGCGCCCCGAGGAGCGTCTTGCCACGTTTCAACACTGGGTCTGACTGAGCGCCTCCAGGAGAGAGGCCCAAGCAAGACGCGCCCCGAGGAGCGTCTTGCCACATGTCACCTCTGGTTCTGACTGAGCACCTCCAGGAGAGAGGCCCAAGCAAGACGCGCTCCGAGGAGCGTCTTGTCACATGTCAACACTGGGTCTGTCTGAGCGCCTCCAGGAGAGAAGCCCAAGCAAGACGCGCCCCGAGGAACGTCTTGCCACATGTCAACAATGGGTCTGACTGAGGGCCTCCAGGAGAGAAGCCCAAGCAAGACGCGCCCCGAGGAGCGTCTTGACACATGTCAACACTGGGTCTGACAGAGGGCCTCATGGAGAGAGGCCCAAGCAAGACGCGCCCCGAGGAGTGTCTTGCCACATGTCATCACTGGGTCTGACTGAGCGCCTCCAGGAGAGAGGCCCAAGAAAGACGCGCCCCGAGGAGCGTCAGGCCACATGTCACTACTCAGTCTGACTGAGCGCCTCCAGGAGAGAGGCCAAAGCAAGACGCGCCCCGAGGAGCGTCTTGTCACGTGTCAACACTGGGTCTGATTGAGGGCCTTCTGGAGAGAGGCCCAAGCAAGACGCGCCCCGAGGAGCGTCTTGCCACATGTCAACACTGGGTCTGACTGAGCATCTCCAGGAGAGAGGCCCAAGCAAGACGCGCCCCGAGGAGCGTCTTGCCACGTTTCAACACTGGGTCTGACTGAGCGCCTCCAGGAGAGAGGCCCAAGCAAGACACGCCCCGAGGAGCGTCTTGCCACATGTCACCTCTGGTTCTGACTGAGCACCTCCAGGAGAGAGGCCCAATTAAGACGCGCCCCGAGGAGCGTCTTGTCACATGTCAACACTGGGTCTGTCTGAGCGCCTCCAGGAGAGAAGCCCAAGCAAGACGCGCCCCGAGGAGCGTCTTGCCACATGTCAACAATGGGTCTGACTGAGGGCCTCCATGAGAGAGGCCCAAGCAAGACGCGCCCCGAGGAGCGTCTTACCACATGTCAACACTGGGTCTGACTGAGCGCCTCCAGGAGAGAGGCCCAAGCAAGACGCGCCCCGAGGAGTGTCTTGCCACGTGTCACCACTGGGTCTGACTGAGCGCCTCCAGGAGAGAGGCCCAAGCAAGACGAGCCCCGAGGAGCGTCTTGCCACATGCCAACACTGGGTCTGACTGAGCGCCTCCAGGAGAGAGGCCCAAGCAAGACGCGCCCCGAGGAGCGTCTGACTGAGCGCCTCCAGGAGAGAAGCCCAAGCAAGACGCTCCCCGAGGAGAGTCTTGCCACATGTCAACACTGGGTCTGACTGAGCGCCTCCAGGAGAGAGGCCCAAGCAAGACGCGCCCCGAGGAGCGTCTTGCCACATGTCAACACTGGGTCTGACTGAGCGCCTCCAGGCGAGAGGCCCAAGCAAGACACGCCCCGAGGAGCGTCTTGCCACATGTCAACACTGGGTCTGTCTGAGCGCCTCCAGGAGAGAAGCCCAAGCAAGACGCGCCCCGAGGAACGTCTTGCCACATGTCAACAATGGGTCTGACTGAGGGCCTCCAGGAGAGAAGCCCAAGCAAGACGCGCCCCGAGGAGCGTCTTGACACATGTCAACACTGGGTCTGACAGAGGGCCTCCAGGAGAGAGGCCCAAGCAAGACGCGCCCCGAAGAGTGTCTTGCCACATGTCATCACTGGGTCTGACTGAGCGCCTCCAGGAGAGAGGCCCAAGAAAGACGCGCCCCGAGGAGCGTCAGGCCACATGTCACTACTCAGTCTGACTGAGCGCCTCCAGGAGAGAGGCCAAAGCAAGACGCGCCCCGAGGAGCGTCTTGCCACATGCCAACACTGGGTCTGACTGAGCGCCTCCAGGAGAGAGGCCCAACCAAGACGCGCCCTGAGGAGCGTCTTGCCACATGCCAACACTGGGTCTGACTGAGCATCTCCAGGAGAGAGGCCCAAGCAAGACGCGCCCCGAGGAGCGTCTTGCCACGTTTCAACACTGGGTCTGACTGAGCGCCTCCAGGAGAGAGGCCCAAGCAAGACGCGCCCCGAGGAGCGTCTTGCCACATGTCACCTCTGGTTCTGACTGAGCACCTCCAGGAGAGAGGCCCAAGCAAGACGCGCCCCGAGGAGCGTCTTGTCACATGTCAACACTGGGTCTGTCTGAGCGCCTCCAGGAGAGAGGCCCAAGCAAGACGCGCCCCGAGGAGCGTCTTGCCACATGTCAACAATGGGTCTGACTGAGGGCCTCCATGAGAGAGGCCCAAGCAAGACGCGCCCCGAGGAGCGTCTTGCCACATGTCAACACTGGGTCTGACTGAGCGCCTCCAGGAGAGAGGCCCAAGCAAGACGCGCCCCGAGGAGTGTCTTGCCACGTGTCACCACTGGGTCTGACTGAGCGCCTCCAGGAGAGAGGCCCAAGCAAGACGAGCCCCGAGGAGCGTCTTGCCACATGCCAACACTGGGTCTGACTGAGCGCCTCCAGGAGAGAGGCCCAAGCAAGACGCGCCCCGAGGAGCGTCTTGCCACGTTTCAACACTGGGTCTGACTGAGCGCCTCCAGGAGAGAGGCCCAAGCAAGACGCGCCCCGAGGAGCGTCTTGCCACATGTCACCTCTGGTTCTGAATGAGCACCTCCAGGAGAGAGGCCCAAGCAAGACGCGCCCCGAGGAGGGTCTTGTCACATGTCAACACTGGGTCTGTCTGAGCGCCTCCAGGAGAGAAGCCCAAGCAAGACGCGCCCCGAGGAGCGTCTTGACACATGTCAACACTGAGTCTAACAGAGGGCGTCCAGGAGAGAGGCCCAAGCAAGACGCGCCCCGAGGAGTGTCTTGCCACATGTCACCACTGGGTCTGACTGAGCGCCTCCAGGAGAGAGGCCCAAGCAAGACGCGCCCCGAGGAGCGTCAGGCCACATGTCAATAGTCAGTCTGACTGAGCGCCTCCAGGAGAGAGGCCCAAGCAAGACGCGCCCCGAGGAGCGTCTTGCCACATGTCACCTCTGGTTCTGACTGAGCACCTCCAGGAGAGAGGCCCAAGCAAGACGCGCCCCGAGGAGCGTCAGGCCACATGTCAATAGTCAGTCTGACTGAGCGCCTCCAGGAGAGAGGCCCAAGCAAGACGCGCCCCGAGGAGCGTCTTGCCACATGTCACCTCTGGTTCTGACTGAGCACCTCCAGGAGAGAGGCCCAAGCAAGACGCGCCCTTAGGAGCGTCTTGTCACATGTCAACACTGGGTCTGTCTGAGCGCCTCCAGGAGAGAAGCCCAAGCAAGACGCGCCCCGAGGAGCGTCTTGCCACATGTCAACAATGGGTCTGACTGAGGGCCTCCAGGAGAGAATCCCAAGCAAGACGCGCCCCGAGGAGCGTCTTGACACATGTCAACACTGGGTCTGACAGAGGGCCTCCAGGAGAGAGGCCCAAGCAAGACGCGCCCCGAGGAGTGTCTTGCCACATGTCATCACTGGGTCTGACTGAGCGCCTCCAGGCGAGAGGCCCAAGAAAGACGCGCCCCGAGGAGCGTCAGGCCACATGTCACTACTCAGTCTGACTGAGCGCCTCCAGGAGAGAGGCCAAAGCAAGACGCGCCCCGAGGAGCGTCTTGCCACGTGTCAACACTGGGTCTGATTGAGGGCCTTCTGGAGAGAGGCCCAAGCAAGACGCGCCCCGAGGAGCGTCTTGCCACTTGTCAACAATGGGTCTGACTGAGGGCCTCCAGGAGAGAAGCCCAAGCAAGACGCGCCCCGAGGAGCGTCTTGCCACATGTCAACAATGGGTCTTACTGAGGGCCTCCAGGAGAGAGGCCAAAGCAACACGCGCCCCGAGGAGCGTCTTGACACATGTCAACACTGGGTCTGACAGAGGGCCTCCATGAGAGAGGCCCAAGCAAGACGCGCCCCGAGGAGCGTCTTGCCACATGTCAACACTGGGTCTGACTGAGCGCCTCCAGGAGAGAGGCCCAAGCAAGACACGCCCCGAGGAGCGTCTTGCCGCATGTCAGCACTGGGTCTGACTGAGCGCCTCCAGAAGAGAGTCCCCAGCAAGAAGCGCCCCGAGGAGCTTCTTGCCTTATGTCAGCACTCGGTCTAACTGAGCGCCTCCAGGAGAGAGGCCCAAGCAAGACGTGCCCCGAGGAGCGTCTTGTCACATGTCAACACTGGGTATGTCTGAGCGCCTCCAGGAGAGAAGCCCAAGCAAGACGCGCCCCGAGGAGCGTCTTGCCACATGTCAACAATGGGTCTGACAGAGGGCCTCCAGGAGAGAAGCCCAAGCAAGACGCGCCCCGAGGAGCGTCTTGACACATGTCAACACTGGGTCTGACAGAGGGCGTCCAGGAGAGAGGCACAAGCAAGACGCGCCCCGAGGAGTGTCTTGCCACATGTCACCACTGGGTCTGACTGAGCGCCTCCAGGAGAGAGGCCCAAGCAAGACGCGCCCTGAGGAGCGTCAGGCCACATGTCAATAGTCAGTCTGACTGAGCACCTCCAGGAGAGAGGCCCAAGCAAGACGCTCACCGAGGAACATCTTGCCACGTGTCAACACTGGGTCTGATTGAGGGCCTTCTGGAGAGAGTCCCAAGCAAGACGCGCCCCAAGGAGCGTCTTGCCACATGTCAACAATGGGTCTGACTGAGGGCCTCCAGGAGAGAAGCCCAAGCAAGACGCGCCCCGAGGAGCGTCTTGCCACATGTAAACAATGGGTCTGACTGAGGGCCTCCAGGAGAGAAGCCCAAGCAAGACGCGCCCCGAGGAGAGTCTTGACACATGTCAGCACTGGGTCTGACAGAGGGCCTCCAGGAGAGATGCCCAAGCAAGACGCGCCCCGAGGAGTGTCTTGCCACATGTCACCACTGGGTGTGACTGAGCGCCACCAGGAGAGAGACCCAAGCAAGACGCGCCCCGAGGACCGTCTTGCCACATGTCACCACTGGGTCTGACTGACCGCCTCCAGGAGAGAGGCCCAACCAAGACGCGCCCTGAGGAGCGTCTTGCCACATGCCAACACTGGGTCTGACCGAGCGCCTCCAGGAGAGAGGCCCAAGCAAGACGCGCCCCGAGGAGCGTCTTGCCACGTTTCAACACTGGGTCTGACTGAGCGCCTCCAGGAGAGAGGCTCAAGCAAGACGCGCCCCGAGGAGTGTCTTTCCACATGTCACCTCTGGTTCTGACTGAGCACCTCCAGGAGAAAGGCCCAAGCAAGATGCGCCCCGAGGAGCGTCTTGTCACATGTCAACACTGGGTCTGTCTGAGCGCCTCCAGGAGAGAAGCCCAAGCAAGACGCGTCCCGAGGAGCGTCTTGCCACATGTCAACAATGGGTCTGACTGAGGGCCTCCAGGAGAGAAGCCCAAGCAAGACGCGCCCCGAGGAGCGTCTTGACACATGTCAACACTGGGTCTGACACAGGGCCTCCAGTAGAGAGGCCCAAGAAAGACGCGCCCCGAGGAGTGTCTTGCCACATGTCATCACTGGGTCTGACTGAGCGCCTCCAAGAGAGAGGCCCAAGAAAGACGCGCCCCGAGGAGCGTCAGGCCACATGTCACTACTCAGTCTGACTGAGCGCCTCCAGGAGAGAGGCCAAAGCAAGACGCGCCCCGAGGAGCGTCTTGCCACGTGTCAACACTGGGTCTGATTGAGGGCCTTCTGGAGAGAGACCCAAGCAAGACGCGCCTCGAGGAGCGTCTTGCCACTTGTCAACAATGGGTCTGACTGAGGGCCTCCAGGAGAGAAGCCCAAGCAAGACGCGCCCCGAGGAGCGTCTTGCCACATGTCAACAATGGGTCTTACTGAGGGCCTCCAGGAGAGAGGCCAGAGCAAGACGTGCCCCGAGGAGCGTCTTGACACATGTCAACACTGGGTCTGACAGAGGGCCTCCATGAGAGAGGCCCAAGCAAGACGCGCCCCGAGGAGCGTCTTGCCACATGTCAACACTGGGTCTGACTGAGCGCCTCCAGGAGAGAGGTCCAAGCAAGACACGCCCCGAGGAGCGTCTTGCCACATGTCAACAACGGGTCTTACTGAGGGCCTCCAGGAGAGAGGCCAAAGCAAGATGGCCCCGAGGAGCGTCGTGACACATGTCAACACTCGGTCTGACTGAGCGCCTCCAGGAGAGAGGCCAAAGCAAGATGCGCTCGGAGGAGCGTCTTGCCACATGTTAACACTGGGTCTGACAGAGGGCCTCCAGGAGAGAGGCCCAACCAAGACGCGCCCTGAGGAGCGTCTTGTCACATGCCAACACTGGGTCTGACTGAGCGTCTCCAGGAGAGAGGCCCAAGCAAGACGCGCCCCGAGGAGAGTCTTGCCACGTTTCAACACTGGGTCTGACTGAGCGCCTCCAGGAGAGAGGCCCAAGCAAGACGCGCCCCGAGGAGCGTCTTGACACATGTCAACACTGGGTCTGACAGAGGGCCTCCATGAGAGAGGCCCAAGCAAGACGCGCCCCGAGGAGCGTCTTGCCACTTGTCAACACTGGGTCTGACTGAGCGCCTCCAGGAGAGAGGCCAAAGCAAGATGGCCCCGAGGAGCGTCGTGACACATGTTAACACTAGGTCTGACAGAGGGCCTCCATGAGAGAGGCCCAAGCAAGACGCACCCCGAGGAGCGTCTTGCCACATGTCAACAATGGGTCTGACTGAGCGCCTCCAGGAGAGAGGCCCAAGCAAGACGCACCCCCGAGGAGCGTCTTGCCACGTGTCACCAATGGGTCTGACTGAGCGCCTCCAGGAGAGAGGCCCAAGCAAGACGAGCCCCGAGGAGCGTCTTGCCACATGTCAACACTGGGTCTGACAGAGGGCCTCCAGGAGAGAGGCCCAAGCAAGACGCGCCCCGAGGAGTGTCTTGCCACATGTCATCACTGGGTCTGACTGAGCGCCTCCAGGCGAGAGGCCCAAGAAAGACGCGCCCCGAGGAGCGTCAGGCCACATGTCACTACTCAGTCTGACTGAGCGCCTCCAGGAGAGAGGCCAAAGCAAGACGCGCCCCGAGGAGCGTCTTGCCACGTGTCAACACTGGGTCTGATTGAGGGCCTTCTGGAGAGAGGCCCAAGCAAGACGCGCCCCGAGGAGCGTCTTGCCACTTGTCAACAATGGGTCTGACTGAGGGCCTCCAGGAGAGAAGCCCAAGCAAGACGCGCCCCGAGGAGCGTCTTGCCACATGTCAACAATGGGTCTTACTGAGGGCCTCCAGGAGAGAGGCCAAAGCAACACGCGCCCCGAGGAGCGTCTTGACACATGTCAACACTGGGTCTGACAGAGGGCCTCCATGAGAGAGGCCCAAGCAAGACGCGCCCCGAGGAGCGTCTTGCCACATGTCAACACTGGGTCTGACTGAGCGCCTCCAGGAGAGAGGCCCAAGCAAGACACGCCCCGAGGAGCGTCTTGCCGCATGTCAGCACTGGGTCTGACTGAGCGCCTCCAGAAGAGAGTCCCCAGCAAGAAGCGCCCCGAGGAGCTTCTTGCGTTATGTCAGCACTCGGTCTAACTGAGCGCCTCCAGGAGAGAGGCCCAAGCAAGACGTGCCCCGAGGAGCGTCTTGTCACATGTCAACACTGGGTATGTCTGAGCGCCTCCAGGAGAGAAGCCCAAGCAAGACGCGCCCCGAGGAGCGTCTTGCCACATGTCAACAATGGGTCTGACAGAGGGCCTCCAGGAGAGAAGCCCAAGCAAGACGCGCCCCGAGGAGCGTCTTGACACATGTCAACACTGGGTCTGACAGAGGGCGTCCAGGAGAGAGGCACAAGCAAGACGCGCCCCGAGGAGTGTCTTGCCACATGTCACCACTGGGTCTGACTGAGCGCCTCCAGGAGAGAGGCCCAAGCAAGACGCGCCCTGAGGAGCGTCAGGCCACATGTCAATAGTCAGTCTGACTGAGCACCTCCAGGAGAGAGGCCCAAGCAAGACGCTCACCGAGGAACATCTTGCCACGTGTCAACACTGGGTCTGATTGAGGGCCTTCTGGAGAGAGTCCCAAGCAAGACGCGCCCCAAGGAGCGTCTTGCCACATGTCAACAATGGGTCTGACTGAGGGCCTCCAGGAGAGAAGCCCAAGCAAGACGCGCCCCGAGGAGCGTCTTGCCACATGTAAACAATGGGTCTGACTGAGGGCCTCCAGGAGAGAAGCCCAAGCAAGACGCGCCCCGAGGAGAGTCTTGACACATGTCAGCACTGGGTCTGACAGAGGGCCTCCAGGAGAGATGCCCAAGCAAGACGCGCCCCGAGGAGTGTCTTGCCACATGTCACCACTGGGTGTGACTGAGCGCCACCAGGAGAGAGACCCAAGCAAGACGCGCCCCGAGGACCGTCTTGCCACCTTTCACCACTGGGTCTGACTGACCGCCTCCAGGAGAGAGGCCCAACCAAGACGCGCCCTGAGGAGCGTCTTGCCACATGCCAACACTGGGTCTGACCGAGCGCCTCCAGGAGAGAGGCCCAAGCAAGACGCGCCCCGAGGAGCGTCTTGCCACGTTTCATCACTGGGTCTGACTGAGCGCCTCCAGGAGAGAGGCTCAAGCAAGACGCGCCCCGAGGAGTGTCTTTCCACATGTCACCTCTGGTTCTGACTGAGCACCTCCAGGAGAAAGGCCCAAGCAAGATGCGCCCCGAGGAGCGTCTTGTCACATGTCAACACTGGGTCTGTCTGAGCGCCTCCAGGAGAGAAGCCCAAGCAAGACGCGCCCCGAGGAGCGTCTTGCCACATGTCAACAATGGGTCTGACTGAGGGCCTCCAGGAGAGAAGCCCAAGCAAGACGCGCCCCGAGGAGCGTCTTGACACATGTCAACACTGGGTCTGACACAGGGCCTCCAGTAGAGAGGCCCAAGAAAGACGCGCCCCGAGGAGTGTCTTGCCACATGTCATCACTGGGTCTGACTGAGCGCCTCCAAGAGAGAGGCCCAAGAAAGACGCGCCCCGAGGAGCGTCAGGCCACATGTCACTACTCAGTCTGACTGAGCGCCTCCAGGAGAGAGGCCAAAGCAAGACGCGCCCCGAGGAGCGTCTTGCCACGTGTCAACACTGGGTCTGATTGAGGGCCTTCTGGAGAGAGACCCAAGCAAGACGCGCCTCGAGGAGCGTCTTGCCACTTGTCAACAATGGGTCTGACTGAGGGCCTCCAGGAGAGAAGCCCAAGCAAGACGCGCCCCGAGGAGCGTCTTGCCACATGTCAACAATGGGTCTTACTGAGGGCCTCCAGGAGAGAGGCCAGAGCAAGACGTGCCCCGAGGAGCGTCTTGACACATGTCAACACTGGGTCTGACAGAGGGCCTCCATGAGAGAGGCCCAAGCAAGACGCGCCCCGAGGAGCGTCTTGCCACATGTCAACACTGGGTCTGACTGAGCGCGTCCAGGAGAGAGGTCCAAGCAAGACACGCCCCGAGGAGCGTCTTGCCACATGTCAACAACGGGTCTTACTGAGGGCCTCCAGGAGAGAGGCCAAAGCAAGATGGCCCCGAGGAGCGTCGTGACACATGTCAACACTCGGTCTGACTGAGCGCCTCCAGGAGAGAGGCCAAAGCAAGATGCGCTCGGAGGAGCGTCTTGCCACATGTTAACACTAGGTCTGACAGAGGGCCTCCATGAGAGAGGCCCAAGCAAGACGCACCCCGAGGAGCGTCTTGCCACATGTCAACAATGGGTCTGACTGAGCGCCTCCAGGAGAGAGGCCCAAGCAAGACGCACCCCCGAGGAGCGTCTTGCCACGTGTCACCACTGGGTCTGACTGAGCGCCTCCAGGAGAGAGGCCCAAGCAAGACGAGCCCCGAGGAGCGTCTTGCCACATGTCAACACTGGGTCTGACTGAGTGCCTCCATGAGAGAAGCCCCAGCAAGACGCGACCGGAGGAGCGTCTTGCCACATGTCAGCACTCGGTCTGACTGAGCGCCTCCAGGAGAGAGGCCCAAGCAAGACGCTCCCCGAGGAGCATCTTGCCACATGTCACTACTCGGTCTGACTGAGCGCCTCCAGGAGAGAGGCCCAAGCAAGACGCACCCCGAGGAGCGTCTTGCCACATGTCAACAATGGGCCTGACTGAGGGCCTCCAGGAGAGAAGCCCAAGCAAGATGGCCCAGAGGAGCGTCGTGACACATGTCAACACTCGGTCTGACTGAGCGCCTCCAGGAGAGAGGCCAAAGCAAGATGCGCTCGGAGGAGCGTCTTGCCACATGTTAACACTGGGTCTGAAAGAGGGCCTCCAGGAGAGAGGCATAAGCAAGACGCGCCCCGAGGAGCGTCTTGCCACATGTCAACAATGGGTCTGACTGAGGGCCTCCAGGAGAGAAGCCCAAGCAAGACGCGCCCCGAGGAGAGTCTTGACACATGTCAACACTGGGTCTGACAGAGGGCCTCCAGGAGAGAGGCCCAAGCAATACGCGCCCCGAGGAGTGTCTTGCCACATGTCACCACTGGGTCTGACTGAGCGCCTCCAGGAGAGAGGCCCAAGCAAGACGCGCCCCGAGGAGCGTCTTGCCACATGTCACCACTGGGTCTGACTGAGCGCCTCCAGAAGAGAGGCCCAACCAAGACGCGCCCTGAGGAGCGTCTTGCCACATGCCAACACTGGGTCTGACTGAGCATCTCCAGGAGAGAGGCCCAAGCAAGACGCGCCCCAGGAATGTCTTGCCACGTTTCAACACTGGGTCTGACTGAGCGCCTCCAGGAGAGAGGCCAAAGCAAGATGCGCTCGGAGGAGCGTCTTGCCACATGTTAACACTGGGTCTGACAGAGGGCCTCCAGGAGAGAGGCCCAACCAAGACGCGCCCTGAGGAGCGTCTTGTCACATGCCAACACTGGGTCTGACTGAGCGTCTCCAGGAGAGAGGCCCAAGCAAGACGCGCCCCGAGGAGAGTCTTGCCACGTTTCAACACTGGGTCTGACTGAGCGCCTCCAGGAGAGAGGCCCAAGCAAGACGCGCCCCGAGGAGCGTCTTGACACATGTCAACACTGGGTCTGACAGAGGGCCTCCATTAGAGAGGCCCAAGCAAGACGCGCCCCGAGGAGCGTCTTGCCACATGTCAACACTGGGTCTGACTGAGCGCCTCCAGGAGAGAGGCCAAAGAAAGATGGCCCCGAGGAGCGTCGTGACACATGTTAACACTAGGTCTGACAGAGGGCCTCCATGAGAGAGGCCCAAGCAAGACACGCCCCGAGGAGCGTCTTGCCACATGTCAACACTGGGTCTGACTGAGCGCCTCCAGGAGAGAGGCCCAAGCAAGACGCGCCCCGAGGAGCGTCTTGCCACATGTCACCTCTGGTTCTGACTGAGCACCTCCAGGAGAGAGGCCCAAGCAAGACGCGCCCCGAGGAGCGTCTTGTCACATGTCAACACTGGGTCTGTCTGAGCGCCTCCAGGAGAGAAGCCCAAGCAAGACGCGCCCCGAGGAACGTCTTGCCACATGTCAACAATGGGTCTGACTGAGGGCCTCCAGGAAAGAAGCCCAAGCAAGACGCGCCCCGAGGAGCGTCTTGACACATGTCAACACTGGGTCTGACAGAGGGCCTCCAGGAGAGAGGCCCAAGCAAGACGCGCCCCGAGGAGTGTCTTGCCACATGTCATCACTGGGTCTGACTGAGCGCCTCCAGGAGAGAGCCCCAAGAAAGACGCGCCCCGAGGAGCGTCAGGCCACATGTCACTACTCAGTCTGACTGAGCGCCTCCAGGAGAGAGGCCAAAGCAAGACGCGCCCCGAGGAGCGTCTTGCCACGTGTCAACACTGGGTCTGATTGAGGGCCTTCTGGAGAGAGGCCCAAGCAAGACGCGCCCCGAGGAGCGTCTTGCCACATGTCAACAATGGGTCTGACTGAGGGCCTCCAGGAGAGAAGCCCAAGCAAGACGCGCCCCGAGGAGCGTCTTGCAACATGTCAACAATAGGTCTAACTGAGGGCCTCCAGGAGAGAGGCCAAAGCAAGACGCGCCCCGAGGAGCGTCTTGACACATGTCAAAACTGGGTCTAACAGAGGGCCTCCATGAGAGAGGCCCAAGCAAGACGCGCCCCGAGGAGCGTCTTGCCACATGTCAACACTGGGTCTGACTGAGCGCCTCCAGGAGAGAGGTCCAAGCAAGACGCGCCCCGAGGAGCGTCTTGCCACATGTCAACAATGGGTCTTACTGAGGGCCTCCAGGAGAGATGCCAAAGCAAGATGGCCCCGAGGAGCGTCGTGACACATGTCAACACTCGGTCTGACTGAGCGCCTCCAGGAGAGAGGCCAAAGCAAGATGCGCTCGGAGGAGCGTCTTGCCACATGTTAACACTGGGTCTGAAAGAGGGCCTCCAGGAGAGAGGCATAAGCAAGACGCGCCCCGAGGAGCGTCTTGCCACATGTCAACAATGGGTCTGACTGAGGGCCTCCAGGAGAGAAGCCCAAGCAAGACGCGCCCCGAGGAGAGTCTTGACACATGTCAACACTGGGTCTGACAGAGGGCCTCCAGGAGAGAGGCCCAAGCAAGACGCTCCCCGAGGAGTGTCTTGCCACATGTCACCACTGGGTCTGACTGAGCGCCTCCAGGAGAGAGGCCCAAGCAAGACGCGCCCCGAGGAGCGTCTTGCCACATGTCACCACTGGGTCTGACTGAGCGCCTCCAGGAGAGAGGCCCAACCAAGACGCGCCCTGAGGAGCGTCTTGCCACATGCCAACACTGGGTCTGACTGAGCATCTCCAGGAGAGAGGCCCAAGCAAGACGCGCCCCGAGGAGCGTCTTGCCACGTTTCAACACTGGGTCTGACTGAGCGCCTCCAGGAGAGAGGCCCAAGCAAGACGCGCCCCGAGGAGCGTCTTGCCACATGTCACCTCTGGTTCTGACTGAGCACCTCCAGGAGAGAGACCCAAGCAAGACGCGCCCCGAGGAGCGTCTTGTCACATGTCAACACTGGGTCTGTCTGAGCGCCTCCAGGAGAGAAGCCCAAGCAAGACGCGCCCAGAGGAGCGTCTTGCCACATGTCAACAATGTGTCTGACTGAGGGCCTCCATGAGAGAGGCCCAAGCAAGACGCGCCCCGAGGAGCGTCTTGCCACATGTCAACACTGGGTCTGACTGAGCGCCTCCAGGAGAGAGGCCCAAGCAAGACGCGCCCCGAGGAGTGTCTTGCCACGTGTCACCACTGGGTCTGACTGAGCGCCTCCAGGAGAGAGGCCCAAGCAAGACGAGCCCCGAGGAGCGTCTTGTCACATGCCAACACTGGGTCTGCCTGAGCGCCTCCAGGAGAGAGGCCCAAGCAAGACGCGCCCCGAGGAGCGTCTTGTCACATGTCAACACTGGGTCTGTCTGAGCGCCTCCAGGAGAGAAGCCCAAGCAAGACGCGCCCCGAGGAGAGTCTTGCCACATGTCAACACTGGGTCTGACTGAGCGCCTCCAGGAGAGAGGCCCAAGCAAGACGCGCCCCGAGGAGCGTCTTGCCACATGTCAACACTGGGTCTGACTGAGCGCCTCCAGGCGAGAGGCCCAAGCAAGACACGCCCCGAGGAGCGTCTTGCCACGTTTCAACACTGGGTCTGACTGAGCGCCTCCAGGAGAGAGGCCCAAGCAAGACGCTTCCCGAGGAGCGTCTTGCCACATGTCACCTCTGGTTCTGACTGAGCACCTCCAGGAGAGAGGCCCAAGCAAGACGCGCCCCGAGGAGCGTCTTGTCACATGTCAACACTGGGTCTGTCTGAGCGCCTCCAGGAGAGAAGCCCAAGCAAGACGCGCCCCGAGGAACGTCTTGCCACATGTCAACAATGGGTTTGACTGAGGGCCTCCAGGAGAGAAGCCCAAGCAAGACGCGCCCCGAGGAGCGTCTTGACACATGTCAACACTGGGTCTGACAGAGGGCCTCCAGGAGAGAGGCCCAAGCAAGACGCGCCCCGAGGAGTGTCTTGCCACATGTCATCACTGGGTCTGACTGAGCGCCTCCAGGAGAGAGGCCCAAGAAAGACGCGCCCCGAGGAGCGTCAGGCCACATGTCACTACTCAGTCTGACTGAGCGCCTCCAGGAGAGAGGCCAAAGCAAGACGTGCCCCGAGGAGCGTCTTGCCACGTGTCAACACTGGGTCTGATTGAGGGCCTTCTGGAGAGAGGCCCAAGCAAGATGCGCCCCGAGGAGCGTCTTGCCACATGTCAACAATGGGTCTGACTGAGGGCCTCCAGGAGAGAAGCCCAAGCAAGACGCGCCCCGAGGAGCGTCTTGCCACATGTCAACAATGGGTCTTACTGAGGGCCTCCAGGAGAGAGGCCAAAGCAAGACGCGCCCCGAGGAGCGTCTTGACACATGTCAACACGGGGTCTAACAGAGGGCCTCCATGAGAGAGGCACAAGCAAGACGCGCCCCGAGGAGCGTCTTGCCACATGTCAACACTGGGTCTGACCTAGCGCCTCCAGGAGAGAGGTCCAAGCAAGACGCGCCCCGAGGAGCGTCTTGCCACATGTCAACAATGGGTCTTACTGAGGGCCTCCAGGAGAGAGGCCATAGCAAGATGGCCCCGAGGAGCGTCGTGACACATGTCAACACTCGGTCTGACTGAGCGCCTCCAGGAGAGAGGCCAAAGCAAGATGCGCTCGGAGGAGCGTCTTGCCACATGTTAACACTGGGTCTGAAAGAGGGCCTCCAGGAGAGAGGCATAAGCAAGACGCGCCCCGAGGAGCGTCTTGCCACATGTCAACAATGGGTCTGACTGAGGGCCTCCAGGGGAGATGCCCAAGCAAGACGCGCCCCGAGGAGAGTCTTGACACATGTCAACACTGGGTCTGACAGAGGGCCTCCAGGAGAGAGGCCCAAGCAAGACGCCCCCCGAGGAGTGTCTTGCCACATGTCACCACTGGGTCTGACTGAGCGCCTCCAGGAGAGAGGCCCAAGCAAGACGCGCCCCGAGGAGCGTCTTGCCACATGTCACCACTGGGTCTGACTGAGCGCCTCCAGGAGAGAGGCCCAACCAAGACGCGCCCTGAGGAGCGTCTTGCCACATGCCAACACTGGGTTTGACTGAGCATCTCCAGGAGAGAGGCCCAAGCAAGACGCGCCCCGAGGAGCGTCTTGCCACATTTCAACACTGGGTCTGACTGAGCGCCTCCAGGAGAGAGGCCCAAGCAAGACGCGCCCCGAGGAGCGTCTTGCCACATGTCACCTCTGGTTCTGACTGAGCACCTCCAGGAGAGAGGCCCAAGCAAGACGCGCCCCGAGGAGCGTCTTGTCACATGTCAACACTGGGTCTGTCTGAGCGCCTCCAGGAGAGAAGCCCAAGCAAGACGCGCCCCGAGGAGCGTCTTGCCACATGTCAACAATGGGTCTGACTGAGGGCCTCCATGAGAGAGGCCCAAGCAAGACGCGCCCCGAGGAGCGTCTTGCCACATGTCAACACTGGGTATGACTGAGCGCCTCCAGGAGAGAGGCCCAAGCAAGACGCGCCCCGAGGAGTGTCTTGCCACATGTCACCACTGGGTCTGACTGAGCGCCTCCAGGAGAGAGGCCCAAGCAAGACGAGCCCCGAGGAGCGTCTTGCCACATGCCAACACTGGGTCTGACTGAGCGCCTCCAGGAGAGAGGCCCAAGCAAGACGCGCCCCGAGGAGCGTCTTGCCACGTTTCAACACTGGGTATGACTGAGCGCCTCCAGGAGAGAGGCCCAAGCAAGACGCATCCCGAGGAGCGTCTTGCCACATGTCACCTCTGGTTCTGACTGAGCACCTCCAGGAGAGAGGCCCAAGCAAGACGCGCCCCGAGGAGGGTCTTGTCACATGTCAACACTGGGTCTGTCTGAGCGCCTCCAGGAGAGAAGCCCAAGCAAGACGCGCCCCGAGGAGCGTCGTTACACATGTCAACACTCGGTCTGACTGAGCGCCTCCAGGAGAGAGGCCAAAGCAAGATGTGCTCGGAGGAGCGTCTTGCCACATGTTAACACAGGGTCTGAAAGAGGGCCTCCAGGAGAGAGGCATAAGCAAGACGCGCCCCGAGGAGCGTCTTGACACATGTCAACACTGGGTCTAACAGAGGGCCTCCATGAGAGAGGCCCAAGCAAGACGCGCCCCGAGGAGCGTCTTGCCACATGTCAACAATGGGTCTGACTGAGGGCCTCCAGGAGAGAAGCCCAAGCAAGACGCGCCCCGAGGAGAGTCTTGACACATGTCAACACTGGGTCTGACAGAGGGCCTCCAGGAGAGAGGCCCAAGCAAGACGCGCCCCGAGGAGTGTCTTGCCACATGTCACCACTGGGTCTGACTGAGCGCCTCCAGGAGAGAGGCCCAAGCAAGACGCGCCCCGAGGAGCGTCTTGCCACATGTCAACACTGGGTCTGACTGAGGGCCTCCATGAGAGAGGCCCAAGCAAGACGCGCCCCGAGGAGCGTCTTGCCACATGTCAACACTGGGTCTGACTGAGCACCTCCAGGAGAGAGGCCCAAGCAAGACGCGCCCCGAGGAGTGTCTTGCCACGTGTCACCACTGGGTCTGACTGAGCGCCTCCAGGAGAGAGGCCCAAGCAAGACGAGCCCCGAGGAGCGTCTTGCCACATGCCAACACTGGGTCTGACTGAGCGCCTCCAGGAGAGAGGCCCAAGCAAGACGCGCCCCGAGGAGCGTCTTGCCACGTTTCAACACTGGGTCTGACTGAGCGCCTCCAGGAGAGAGGCCCAAGCAAGACGCGCCCCGAGGAGCGTCTTGCCACATGTCACCTCTGGTTCTGACTGAGCACCTCCAGGAGAGAGGCCCAAGCAAGACGCGCCCCGAGGAGGGTCTTGTCACATGTCAACACTGGGTCTGTCTGAGCGCCTCCAGGAGAGAAGCCCAAGCAAGACGCGCCCCGAGGAGAGTCTTGCCACATGTCAACACTGGGTCTGACTGAGCGCCTCCAGGAGAGAGGCCCAAGCAAGACGCGCCCCGAGGAGCGTCTTGCCACATGTCAACACTGGGTCTGACTGAGCGCCTCCAGGCGAGAGGCCCAAGCAAGACGAGCCCCGAGGAGCGTCTTGCCACATGTCAACACTGGGTCTGACTGAGCGCCTCCAGGAGAGAGGCCCAAGCAAGACGCGCCCCGAGGAGCGTCTTGCCACATGTCAACACTGGGTCTGACTGAGCGCCTCCAGGCGAGAGGCCCAAGCAAGACACGCCCCGAGGAGCGTCTTGCCACGTTTCAACACTGGGTCTGACTGAGCGCCTCCAGGAGAGAGGCCCAAGCAAGACGCGCCCCGAGGAGCGTCTTGCCACATGTCACCTCTGGTTCTGACTGAGCACCTCCAGGAGAGAGGCCCAAGCAAGACGCGCCCCGAGGAGCGTCTTGTCACATGTCAACACTGGGTCTGTCTGAGCGCCTCCAGGAGAGAAGCCCAAGCAAGACGCGCCCCGAGGAACGTCTTGCCACATTTCAACAATGGGTCTGACTGAGGGCCTCCAGGAGAGAAGCCCAAGCAAGACGCGCCCCGAGGAGCGTCTTGACACATGTCAACACTGGGTCTTACAGAGGGCCTCCAGGAGAGAGGCCCAAGCAAGACGCGCCCCGAGGAGTGTCTTGCCACATGTCATCACTGGGTCTGACTGAGCGCCTCCAGGAGAGAGGCCCAAGAAAGACGCGCCCCGAGGAGCGTCAGGCCACATGTCACTACTCAGTCTGACTGAGCGCCTCCAGGAGAGAGGCCAAAGCAAGACGCGCCCCGAGGAGCGTCTTGCCACGTGTCAACACTGGGTCTGATTGAGGGCCTTCTGGAGAGAGGCCGAAGCAAGACGCGCCCCGAGGAGCGTCTTGCCACATGTCAACAATGGGTCTGACTGAGGGCCTCCAGGAGAGAAGCCCAAGCAAGACGCGCCCCGAGGAGCGTCTTGCCACATGTCAACAATGGGTCTTACTGAGGGCCTCCAGGAGAGAGGCCAAAGCAAGACGCGCCCCGAGGAGCGTCTTGACACATGTCAACACTGGGTCTAACAGAGGGGCTCCATGAGAGAGGCCCAAGCAAGACGCGCCCCGAGGAGCGTCTTGCCACATGTCAACACTGGGTCTGACTGAGCGCCTCCAGGAGAGAGGTCCAAGCAAGACGCACCCCGAGGAGCGTCTTGCCACATGTCAACAATGGGTCTTACTGAGGGCCTCCAGGAGAGAGGCCATAGCAAGATGGCCCCGAGGAGCGTCGTGACACATGTCAACACTCGGTCTGACTGAGCGCCTCCAGGAGAGAGGCCAAAGCAAGATGCGCTCGGAGGAGCGTCTTGCAACATGTGAACACTGGGTCTGAAAGAGGGCCTCCAGGAGAGAGGCATAAGCAAGACGCGCCCCGAGGAGCGTCTTGCCACATGTCAACAATGGGTCTTACTGAGGGCCTCCAGGAGAGAAGCCCAAGCAAGACGCGCCCCGAGGAGAGTCTTGACACATGTCAACACTGGGTCTGACAGAGGGCCTCCAGGAGAGAGGCCCAAGCAAGACGCGCCCCGAGGAGGGTCTTGTCACATGTCAACACTGGGTCTGTCTGAGCGCCTCCAGGAGAGAAGCCCAAGCAAGACGCGCCCCGAGGAGCGTCGTGACACATGTCAACACTCGGTCTGACTGAGCGCCTCCAGGAGAGAGGCCAAAGAAAGATGCGCTCGGAGGAGCGTCTTGCCACATGTTAACACTGGGTCTGAAAGAGGGCCTCCAGGAGAGAGGCATAAGCAAGACGCGCCCCGAGGAGCGTCTTGACACATGTCAACACTGTGTCTAACAGAGGGCCTCCATGAGAGAGGCCCAAGCAAGACGCGCCCCGAGGAGCGTCTTGCCACATGTCAACACTGGGTCTGACTGAGCGCCTCCAGGAGAGAGGCCCAAGCAAGACGCGCCCCGACGAGTGTCTTGCCACGTGTCACCACTGGGTCTGACTGAGCGCCTCCAGGAGAGAGGCCAAAGCAAGACGCGCCCCGAGGAGCGTCTTGCCACATGTCACCTCTGGTTCTGACTGAGCACCTCCAGGAGAGAGGCCCAAGCAAGACGTGCCCCGAGGAGGGTCTTGTCACATGTCAACACTGGGTCTGTCTGAGCGCCTCCAGGAGAGAAGCCCAAGCAAGACGCGCCGCGAGGAGAGTCTTGCCACATGTCAACACTGGGTCTGACTGAGCGCCTCCAGGAGAGAGGCCCAAGCAAGACGCGCCCCGAGGAGCGTCTTGCCACATGTCAACACTGGGTCTGACTGAGCGCCTCCAGGCGAGAGGCCCAAGCAAGACACGCCCCGAGGAGCGTCTTGCCACATGTCAACACTGGGTCTGACTGAGCGCCTCCAGGAGAGAGGCCCAAGCAAGACGCGCCCCGAGGAGCGTCTTGCCACATGTCAACACTGGGTCTGACTGAGCGCCTCCAGGCGAGAGGCCCAAGCAAGACACGCCCCGAGGAGCGTCTTGCCACGTTTCAACACTGGGTCTGACTGAGCGCCTCCAGGAGAGAGGCCCAAGCAAGACGCGCCCCGAGGAGCGTCTTGCCACATGTCACCTCTGGTTCTGACTGAGCACCTCCAGGAGAGAGGCCCAAGCAAGACGCGCCCCGAGGAGCGTCTTGTCACATGTCAACACTGGGTCTGTCTGAGCGCCTCCAGGAGAGAAGCCCAAGCAAGACACGCCCCGAGGAACGTCTTGCCACATGTCAACAATGGGTTTGACTGAGGGCCTCCAGGAGAGAAGCCCAAGCAAGACGCGCCCCGAGGAGCGTCTTGACAAATGTCAACACTGGGTCTGACAGAGGGCCTCCAGGAGAGAGGCCCAAGCAAGACGCGCCCCGAGGAGTGTCTTGCCACATGTCATCACTGGGTCTGACTGAGCGCCTCCAGGAGAGAGGCCCAAGAAAGACGCGCCCCGAGGAGCGTCAGGCCACATGTCACTACTCGGTCTGACTGAGCGCCTCCAGGAGAGAGGCCAAAGCAAGACGCGCCCCGAGGAGCGTCTTGCCACGTGTCAACACTGGGTCTGATTGAGGGCCTTCTGGAGAGAGGCCCAAGCAAGATGCGCCCCGAGGAGCGTCTTGCCACATGTCAACAATGGGTCTGACTAAGGGCCTCCAGGAGAGAAGCCCAAGCAAGACGCGCCCCGAGGAGCGTCTTGCCACATGTCAACAATGGGTCTTACTGAGGGCCTCCAGGAGAGAGTCCAAAGCAAGACGCGCCCCGAGGAGCGTCTTGACACATGTCAACACTGGGTGTAACAGAGGGCCTCCATCAGAGAGGTCCAAGCAAGACGCGCCCCGAGGAGCGTCTTGCCACATGTCAACACTGGGTCTGACTGAGCGCCTCCAGGAGAGAGGTCCAAGCAAGACGCGCCCCGAGGAGCGTCTTGCCACATGTCAACAATGGGTCTTACTGAGGGCCTCCAGGAGAGAGGCCATAGCAAGATGGCCCAGAGGAGCGTCGTGACACATGTCAACACTCGGTTTGACTGAGCGCCTCCAGGAGAGAGGCCAAAGCAAGATGCGCTCGGAGGAGCGTCTTGCCACATGTTAACACTGGGTCTGAAAGAGGGCCTCCAGGAGAGAGGCATAAGTAAGACGCGCCCCGAGGAGCGTCTTGCCACATGTCAACAATGGGTCTGACTGAGGGCCTCCAGGGGAGATGCCCAAGCAAGACGCGCCCCGAGGAGAGTCTTGACACATGTCAACACTGGGTCTGACAGAGGGCCTCCAGGAGAGAGGCCCAAGCAAGACGCGCCCCGAGGAGTGTCTTGCCACATGTCACCACTGGGTCTGACTGAGCGCCTCCAGGAGAGAGGCCCAAGCAAGACGCGCCCCGAGGAGCGTCTTGCCACATGTCACCACTGGGTCTGACTGAGCGCCTCCAGGAGAGAGGCCCAACCAAGGCGCGCCCTGAGGAGCGTCTTGCCACATGCCAACACTGGGTCTGACTGAGCATCTCCAGGAGAGAGGCCCAAGCAAGACGCGCCCCGAGGAGCGTCTTGCCACGTTTCAACACTGGGTCTGACTGAGCGCCTCCAGGAGAGAGGCCCAAGCAAGACGCGCCCCGAGGAGCGTCTTGCCACATGTCACCTCTGGTTCTGACTGAGCACCTCCAGGAGAGAGGCCCAAGCAAGACGCGCCCCGAGGAGCGTCTTGCCACATGTCAACAATGGGTCTGACTGAGGGCCTCCATGAGAGAGGCCCAAGCAAGACGCGCCCCGAGGAGCGTCTTGCCACATGTCAACACTGGGTCTGACTGAGCGCCTCCAGGAGAGAGGCCCAAGCAAGACGCGCCCCGAGGAGTGTCTTGCCACGTGTCACCACTGGGTCTGACTGAGCGCCTCCAGGAGAGAGGCCCAAGCAAGACGAGCCCCGAGGAGCGTCTTGCCACATGCCAACACTGGGTCTGACTGAGCGCCTCCAGGAGAGAGGCCCAAGCAAGACGCGCCCCGAGGAGCGTCTTGCCACGTTTCAACACTGGGTCTGACTGAGCGCCTCCAGGAGAGAGGCCCAAGCAAGACGCGCCCCGAGGAGCGTCTTGCCACATGTCACCTCTGGTTCTGACTGAGCACCTCCAGGAGAGAGGCCCAAGCAAGACGCGCCCCGAGGAGGGTCTTGTCACATGTCAACAGTGGGTCTGTCTGAGCGCCTCCAGGAGAGAAGCCCAAGCAAGACGCGCCCCGAGGAGCGTCGTTACACATGTCAACACTGGGTCTGACTGAGCGCCTCCAGGAGAGAGGCCAAAGCAAGATGTGCTCGGAGGAGCGTCTTGCCACATGTTAACACAGGGTCTGAAAGAGGGCCTCCAGGAGAGAGGCATAAGCAAGACGCGCCCCGAGGAGCGTCTTGACACATGTCAACACTGGGTCTAACAGAGGGCCTCCATGAGAGAGGCCCAAGCAAGACGCGCCCCGAGGAGCGTCTTGCCACATGTCAACACTGGGTCTGACTGAGCGCCTCCAGGAGAGAGGTCCAAGCAAGACGCGCCCCGAGGAGCGTCTTGCCACATGTCAACAATGGGTCTTACTGAGGGCCTCCAGGAGAGAGGCCAAAGCAAGATGGCCCCGAGGAGCGTCGTGACACATGTCAACACTCGGTCTGACTGAGCGCCTCCAGGAGAGAGGCCAAAGCAAGATGCGCTCGGAGGAGCGTCTTGCCACATGTTAACACTGGGTCTGAAAGAGGGCCTCCAGGAGAGAGGCATAAGCAAGACGCGCCCCGAGGAGCGTCTTGCCACATGTCAACAATGGGTCTGACTGAGGGCCTCCAGGAGAGAAGTCCAAGCAAGACGCGCCCCGAGGAGAGTCTTGACACATGTCAACACTGGGTCTGACAGAGGGCCTCCAGGAGAGAGGCCCAAGAAAGACGTGCCCCGAGGAGTGTCTTGCCACATGTCACCACTGGGTCTGACTGAGCGCCTCCAGGAGAGAGGCCCAAGCAAGACGCGCCCCGAGGAGCGTCTTGCCACATGTCACCACTGGGTCTGACTGAGCGCCTCCAGGAGAGAGGCCCAAGCAAGACGCACCCCGAGGAGCGTCTTGCCACATGTCACCTCTGGTTCTGACTGAGCACCTCCAGGAGATAGGCCCAAGCAAGACGCGCCCCGAGGAGCGTCTTGTCACATGTCAACACTGGGTCTGTCTGAGCGCCTCCAGGAGAGAAGCCCAAGCAAGACGCGCCCCGAGGAGCGTCTTGCCACATGTCAACAATGGGTCTGACTGAGGGCCTCCATGAGAGAGGCCCAAGCAAGACGCGCCCCGAGGAGCGTCTTGCCACGTGTCAACACTGGGTCTGACTGAGCGCCTCCAGGAGAGAGGCCCAAGCAAGACGCACCCCGAGGAGCGTCTTGCCACATGTCACCTCTGGTTCTGACTGAGCACCTCCAGGAGATAGGCCCAAGCAAGACGCGCCCCGAGGAGCGTCGTGTCACATGTCAACACTGGGTCTGTCTGAGCGCCTCCAGGAGAGAAGCCCAAGCAAGACGCGCCCCGAGGAGCGTCTTGCCACATGTCAACAATGGGTCTGACTGAGGGCCTCCATGAGAGAGGCCCAAGCAAGACGCGCCCCGAGGAGCGTCTTGCCACGTGTCAACACTGGGTCTGACTGAGCGCCTCCAGGAGAGAGGCCCAAGCAAGACGCGCCCCGAGGAGTGTCTTGCCACGTGTCACCACTGGGTCTGACTGAGCGCCTCCAGGAGAGAGGCCCAAGCAAGACGAGCCCCGAGGAGCGTCTTGCCACATGCCAACACTGGGTCTGACTGAGCGCCTCCAGGAGAGAGGCCCAAGCAAGACGCGCCCCAAGGAGCGTCTTGCCACGTTTCAACACTGGGTCTGACTGAGCGCCTCCAGGAGAGAGGCCCAAGCAAGACGCGCCCCGAGGAGCGTCTTGCCACATGTCACCTCTGGTTCTGACTGAGCACCTCCAGGAGAGAGGCCCAAGCAAGACGCGCCCCGAGGAGGGTCTTGTCACATGTCAACACTGGGTCTGTCTGAGCGCCTCCAGGAGAGAAGCCCAAGCAAGACGCGCCCCGAGGAGAGTCTTGCCACATGTCAACACTGGGTCTGACTGAGCGCCTCCAGGAGAGAGGCCCAAGCAAGACGCGCCCCGAGGAGCGTCTTGCCACATGTCAACACTGGGTCTGACTGAGCGCCTCCAGGCGAGAGGCCCAAGCAAGACACGCCCCGAGGAGCGTCTTGCCACATGTCAACACTGGGTCTGACTGAGCGCCTCCAGGAGAGAGGCCCAAGCAAGACGCGCCCCGAGGAGCGTCTTGCCACATGTCAACCCTGGGTCTGACTGAGCGCCTCCAGGCGAGAGGCCCAAGCAAGACACGCCCCGAGGAGCGTCTTGCCACGTTTCAACACTGGGTCTGACTGAGCGCCTCCAGGAGAGAGGCCCAAGCAAGACGCGCCCCGAGGAGCGTCTTGCCACATGTCACCTCTGGTTCTGACTGAGCACCTCCAGGAGAGAGGCCCAAGCAAGACGCGCCCCGAGGAGCGTCTTGTCACATGTCAACACTGGGTCTGTCTGAGCGCCTCCAGGAGAGAAGCCCAAGCAAGACGCGCCCCGAGGAACGTCTTGCCACATGTCAACAATGGGTCTGACTGAGGGCCTCCAGGAGAGAAGCCCAAGCAAGACGCGCCCCGAGGAGCGTCTTGACACATGTCAACACTGGGTCTGACAGAGGGCCTCCAGGAGAGAGGCCCAAGCAAGACGCGCCCCGAGGAGTGTCTTGCCAAATGTCATCACTGGGTCTGACTGAGCGCCTCCAGGAGAGAGGCCCAAGAAAGACGCGCCCCGAGGAGCGTCAGGCCACATGTCACTACTCAGTCTGACTGAGCGCCTCCAGGGGAGAGGCCAAAGCAAGACGCGCCCCGAGGAGCGTCTTGCCACGTGTCAACACTGGGTCTGATTGAGGGCCTTCTGGAGAGAGGCCCAAGCAAGACGCGCCCCGAGGAGCGTCTTGCCACATGTCAACAATGGGTCTGACTGAGGGCCTCCAGGAGAGAAGCCCAAGCAAGACGCGCCCCGAGGAGCGTCTTGCCACATGTCAACAATGGGTCTTACTGAGGGCCTCCAGGAGAGAGGCCAAAGCAAGAGGCGCCCCGAGGAGCGTCTTGACACATGTCAACACTGGGTCTAACAGAGGGGCTCCATGAGAGAGGCCCAAGCAAGACGCGCCCCGAGGAGCGTCTTGCCACATGCCAACACTGGGTCTGACTGAGCATCTCCAGGAGAGAGGCCCAAGCAAGACGCGCCCCGAGGAGCGTCTTGCCACGTTTCAACACTGGGTCTGACTGAGCGCCTCCAGGAGAGAGGCCCAAGCAAGACGCGCCCCGAGGAGCGTCTTGCCACATGTCACCTCTGGTTCTGACTGAGCACCTCCAGGAGAGAGGCCCAAGCAAGACGCGCCCCGAGGAGCGTCTTGCCACATGTCAACAATGGGTCTGACTGAGGGCCTCCATGAGAGAGGCCCAGGCAAGACGCGCCCCGAGGAGCGTCTTGCCACATGTCAACACTGGGTCTGACTGAGCGCCTCCAGGAGAGAGGCCCAAGCAAGACGCGCCCCGAGGAGTGTCTTGCCACGTGTCACCACTGGGTCTGACTGAGCGCCTCCAGGAGAGAGGCCCAAGCAAGACGAGCCCCGAGGAGCGTCTTGCCACATGCCAACACTGGGTCTGACTGAGCGCCTCCAGGAGAGAGGCCCAAGCAAGACGCGCCCCGAGGAGCGTCTTGCCACGTTTCAACACTGGGTCTGACTGAGCGCCTCCAGGAGAGAGGCCCAAGCAAGACGCGCCCCGAGGAGCGTCTTGCCACATGTCACCTCTGGTTCTGACTGAGCACCTCCAGGAGAGAGGCCCAAGCAAGACGCGCCCCGAGGAGGGTCTTGTCACATGTCAACAGTGGGTCTGTCTGAGCGCCTCCAGGAGAGAAGCCCAAGCAAGACGCGCCCCGAGGAGCGTCGTTACACATGTCAACACTGGGTCTGACTGAGCGCCTCCAGGAGAGAGGCCAAAGCAAGATGTGCTCGGAGGAGCGTCTTGCCACATGTTAACACAGGGTCTGAAAGAGGGCCTCCAGGAGAGAGGCATAAGCAAGACGCGCCCCGAGGAGCGTCTTGACACATGTCAACACTGGGTCTAACAGAGGGCCTCCATGAGAGAGGCCCAAGCAAGACGCGCCCCGAGGAGCGTCTTGCCACATGTCAACACTGGGTCTGACTGAGCGCCTCCAGGAGAGAGGTCCAAGCAAGACGCGCCCCGAGGAGCGTCTTGCCACATGTCAACAATGGGTCTTACTGAGGGCCTCCAGGAGAGAGGCCAAAGCAAGATGGCCCCGAGGAGCGTCGTGACACATGTCAACACTCGGTCTGACTGAGCGCCTCCAGGAGAGAGGCCAAAGCAAGATGCGCTCGGAGGAGCGTCTTGCCACATGTTAACACTGGGTCTGAAAGAGGGCCTCCAGGAGAGAGGCATAAGCAAGACGCGCCCCGAGGAGCGTCTTGCCACATGTCAACAATGGGTCTGACTGAGGGCCTCCAGGAGAGAAGTCCAAGCAAGACGCGCCCCGAGGAGAGTCTTGACACATGTCCACACTGGGTCTGACAGAGGGCCTCCAGGAGAGAGGCCCAAGAAAGACGTGCCCCGAGGAGTGTCTTGCCACATGTCACCACTGGGTCTGACTGAGCGCCTCCAGGAGAGAGGCCCAAGCAAGACGCACCCCGAGGAGCGTCTTGCCACATGTCACCTCTGGTTCTGACTGAGCACCTCCAGGAGATAGGCCCAAGCAAGACGCGCCCCGAGGAGCGTCTTGTCACATGTCAACACTGGGTCTGTCTGAGCGCCTCCAGGAGAGAAGCCCAAGCAAGACGCGCCCCGAGGAGCGTCTTGCCACATGTCAACAATGGGTCTGACTGAGGGCCTCCATGAGAGAGGCCCAAGCAAGACGCGCCCCGAGGAGCGTCTTGCCACGTGTCAACACTGGGTCTGACTGAGCGCCTCCAGGAGAGAGGCCCAAGCAAGACGCACCCCGAGGAGCGTCTTGCCACATGTCACCTCTGGTTCTGACTGAGCACCTCCAGGAGATAGGCCCAAGCAAGACGCGCCCCGAGGAGCGTCTTGTCACATGTCAACACTGGGTCTGTCTGAGCGCCTCCAGGAGAGAAGCCCAAGCAAGACGCGCCCCGAGGAGCGTCTTGCCACATGTCAACAATGGGTCTGACTGAGGGCCTCCATGAGAGAGGCCCAAGCAAGACGCGCCCCGAGGAGCGTCTTGCCACGTGTCAACACTGGGTCTGACTGAGCGCCTCCAGGAGAGAGGCCCAAGCAAGACGCGCCCCGAGGAGTGTCTTGCCACGTGTCACCACTGGGTCTGACTGAGCGCCTCCAGGAGAGAGGCCCAAGCAAGACGAGCCCCGAGGAGCGTCTTGCCACATGCCAACACTGGGTCTGACTGAGCGCCTCCAGGAGAGAGGCCCAAGCAAGACGCGCCCCAAGGAGCGTCTTGCCACGTTTCAACACTGGGTCTGACTGAGCGCCTCCAGGAGAGAGGCCCAAGCAAGACGCGCCCCGAGGAGCGTCTTGCCACATGTCACCTCTGGTTCTGACTGAGCACCTCCAGGAGAGAGGCCCAAGCAAGACGCGCCCCGAGGAGGGTCTTGTCACATGTCAACACTGGGTCTGTCTGAGCGCCTCCAGGAGAGAAGCCCAAGCAAGACGCGCCCCGAGGAGAGTCTTGCCACATGTCAACACTGGGTCTGACTGAGCGCCTCCAGGAGAGAGGCCCAAGCAAGACGCGCCCCGAGGAGCGTCTTGCCACATGTCAACACTGGGTCTGACTGAGCGCCTCCAGGCGAGAGGCCCAAGCAAGACACGCCCCGAGGAGCGTCTTGCCACATGTCAACACTGGGTCTGACTGAGCGCCTCCAGGAGAGAGGCCCAAGCAAGACGCGCCCCGAGGAGCGTCTTGCCACATGTCAACCCTGGGTCTGACTGAGCGCCTCCAGGCGAGAGGCCCAAGCAAGACACGCCCCGAGGAGCGTCTTGCCACGTTTCAACACTGGGTCTGACTGAGCGCCTCCAGGAGAGAGGCCCAAGCAAGACGCGCCCCGAGGAGCGTCTTGCCACATGTCACCTCTGGTTCTGACTGAGCACCTCCAGGAGAGAGGCCCAAGCAAGACGCGCCCCGAGGAGCGTCTTGTCACATGTCAACACTGGGTCTGTCTGAGCGCCTCCAGGAGAGAAGCCCAAGCAAGACGCGCCCCGAGGAACGTCTTGCCACATGTCAACAATGGGTCTGACTGAGGGCCTCCAGGAGAGAAGCCCAAGCAAGACGCGCCCCGAGGAGCGTCTTGACACATGTCAACACTGGGTCTGACAGAGGGCCTCCAGGAGAGAGGCCCAAGCAAGACGCGCCCCGAGGAGTGTCTTGCCAAATGTCATCACTGGGTCTGACTGAGCGCCTCCAGGAGAGAGGCCCAAGAAAGACGCGCCCCGAGGAGCGTCAGGCCACATGTCACTACTCAGTCTGACTGAGCGCCTCCAGGGGAGAGGCCAAAGCAAGACGCGCCCCGAGGAGCGTCTTGCCACGTGTCAACACTGGGTCTGATTGAGGGCCTTCTGGAGAGAGGCCCAAGCAAGACGCGCCCCGAGGAGCGTCTTGCCACATGTCAACAATGGGTCTGACTGAGGGCCTCCAGGAGAGAAGCCCAAGCAAGACGCGCCCCGAGGAGCGTCTTGCCACATGTCAACAATGGGTCTTACTGAGGGCCTCCAGGAGAGAGGCCAAAGCAAGAGGCGCCCCGAGGAGCGTCTTGACACATGTCAACACTGGGTCTAACAGAGGGGCTCCATGAGAGAGGCCCAAGCAAGACGCGCCCCGAGGAGCGTCTTGCCACATGTCAACACTGGGTCTGACTGAGCGCCTCCAGGAGAGAGGTCCAAGCAAGACGCGCCCCGAGGAGCGTCTTGCCACATGTCAACAATGGGTCTTACTGAGGGACTCCAGGAGAGAGGCCATAGCAAGATGGCCCCGAGGAGCGTCGTGACACATGTCAACACTCGGTCTGACTGAGCGCCTCCAGGAGAGAGGCCAAAGCAAGATGCGCTCGGAGGAGCGTCTTGCCACATGTTAACACTGGGTCTGAAAGAGGGCCTCCAGGAGAGAGGCATAAGCAAGACGCGCCCCGAGGAGCGTCTTGCCACATGTCAACAATGGGTCTGACTGAGGGCCTCCAGGAGAGAAGCCCAAGCAAGACGCGCCCCGAGGAGAGTCTTGACACATGTCAACACTGGGTCTGACAGAGGGCCTCCAGGAGAGAGGCCCAAGCAAGACGCGCCCCGAGGAGTGTCTTGCCACATGTCACCACTGGGTCTGACTGAGCACCTCCAGGAGAGAGGCCCAAGCAAGACGCGCCCCGAGGAGCGTCTTGCCACATGTCACCACTGGGTCTGACTGAGCGCCTCCAGGAGAGAGGCCCAACCAAGACGCGCCCTGAGGAGCGTCTTGCCACATGCCAACACTGGGTCTGACTGAGCATCTCCAGGAGAGAGGCCCAAGCAAGACGCGCCCCGAGGAGCGTCTTGCCACGTTTCAACACTGGGTCTGACTGAGCGCCTCCAGGAGAGAGGCCCAAGCAAGACGCGCCCCGAGGAGCGTCTTGCCACATGTCACCTCTGGTTCTGACTGAGCACCTCCAGGAGAGAGGCCCAAGCAAGACGCGCCCCGAGGAGCGTCTTGTCACATGTCAACACTGGGTCTGTCTGAGCGCCTCCAGGAGAGAAGCCCAAGCAAGACGCGCCCCGAGGAGCGTCTTGCCACATGTCAACAATGGGTCTGACTGAGGGCCTCCATGAGAGAGGCCCAAGCAAGACGCGCCCAGAGGAGCGTCTTGCCACATGTCAACACTGGGGCTGACTGAGCGCCTCCAGGAGAGAGGCCCAAGCAAGACGCGCCCCGAGGAGCGTCTTGCCACGTGTCACCACTGGGTCTGACTGAGCGCCTCCAGGAGAGAGGCCCAAGCAAGACGAGCCCCGAGGAGCGTCTTGCCACATGCCAACACTGGGTCTGACTGAGCGCCTCCAGGAGAGAGGCCCAAGCAAGACGCGCCCCGAGGAGGGTCTTGTCACATGTCAACACTGGGTCTGTCTGAGCGCCTCCAGGAGAGAAGCCCAAGCAAGACGCGCCCCGAGGAGCGTCGTGACACATGTCAACACTCGGTCTGACTGAGCGCCTCCAGGAGAGAGGCCAAAGCAAGATGCGCTCGGTGGAGCGTCTTGCCACATGTTAACACTGGGTCTGAAAGAGGGCCTCCAGGAGAGAGGCATAAGCAAGACGCGCCCCGAGGAGCGTCTTGACACATGTCAACACTGGGTCTAACAGAGGGCCTCCATGAGAGAGGCCCAAGCAAGATGCGCCCCGAGGAGCGTCTTGCAACATGTCAACACTGGGTCTGACTGAGCGCCTCCAGGAGAGAGGTCCAAGCAAGACGCGCCCCGAGGAGCGTCTTGCCACATGTCAACAATGGGTCTTACTGAGGGCCTCCAGGAGAGAGGCCAAAGCAAGATGGCCCCGAGGAGCGTCGTGACACATGTCAACACTCGGTCTGACTGAGCGCCTCCAGGAGAGAGGCCAAAGCAAAATGCGCTCGGAGGAGCGTCTTGCCACATGTTAACACTGGGTCTGAAAGAGGGCCTCCAGGAGAGAGGCATAAGCAAGACGCTCCCCGAGGAGTGTCTTGCCACATGTCAACAATGGGTCTGACTGAGGGCCTCCAGGAGAGAAGCACAAGCAAGACGCGCCCCGAGGAGAGTCTTGACACATGTCAACACTGGGTCTGACAGAGGGCCTCCAGGAGAGAGGCCCAAGCAAGACGCGCCCCGAGGAGTGTCTTGCCACATGTCACCACTGGGTCTGACTGAGCGCCTCCAGGAGAGAGGCCCAAGCAAGACGCGCCCCGAGGAGCGTCTTGCCACATGTCACCACTGGGTCTGACTGAGCGCCTCCAGGAGAGAGGCCCAACCAAGACGCGCCCTGAGGAGCGTCTTGCCACATGCCAACACTGGGTCTGACTGAGCATCTCCAGGAGAGAGGCCCAAGCAAGACGCGCCCCGAGGAGCGTCTTGCCACATTTCAACACTGGGTCTGACTGAGCGCCTCCAGGAGAGAGGCCCAAGCAAGACGCGCCCCGAGGAGCGTCTTGCCACATGTCACCTCTGGTTCTGACTGAGCACCTCCAGGAGAGAGGCCCAAGCAAGACGCGCCCCGAGGAGTGTCTTGCCACATGTCATCACTGTGTCTGACTGAGAGCCTCCAGGAGAGAGGCCCAAGAAAGACGCGCCCCGAGGAGCGTCAGGCCACATGTCACTACTCAGTCTGACTGAGCGCCTTCTGGAGAGAGGCCCAAGCAAGACGCGCCCCGAGGAGCGTCTTGCCACATGTCAACAATGGGTCTGACTGAGGGCCTCCAGGAGAGAAGCCCAAGCAAGACGCGCCCCGAGGAGCGTCTTGCCACATGTCAACAATGGGTCTTACTGAGGGCCTCCAGGAGAGAGGCCCAAGAAAGACGCGCCCCGAGGAGAGTCAGGCCACATGTCACTACTCAGTCTGACTGAGCGCCTCCAGGGGAGAGGCCAAAGCAAGACGCGCCCCGAGGAGCGTCTTGCCACGTGTCAACCCTGGGTCTGATTGAGGGCCTTCTGGAGAGAGGCCCAAGCAAGACGCGCCCCGAGGAGCGTCTTGCCACATGTCAACAATGGGTCTGACTGAGGGCCTCCAGGAGAGAAGCCCAAGCAAGACGCGCCCCGAGGAGCGTCTTGACACATGTCAACACTGGGTCTGACAGAGGGCCTCCAGGAGAGAGGCCCAAGCAAGACGCGCCCCGAGGAGTTTCTTGCCACATGTCATCACTGGGTCTGACTGAGCGCCTCCAGGAGAGAGGCCCAAGAAAGACGCGCCCCCAGGAGCGTCAGGCCACATGTCACTACTCAGTCTGACTGAGCGCCTCCAGGGGAGAGGCCAAAGCAAGACGCGCCCCGAGGAGCGTCTTGCCACGTGTCAACACTGGGTCTGATTGAGGGCCTTCTGGAGAGAGGCCCAAGCAAGACGCGCCCCGAGGAGCGTCTTGCCACATGTCAACAATGGGTCTGACTGAGGGCCTCCAGGAGAGAAGCCCAAGCAAGACGCGCCCCGAGGAGCGTCTTGCCACATGTCAACAATGGGTCTTACTGAGTGCCTCCAGGAGAGAGGCCAAAGCAAGAGGCGCCCCGAGGAGCGTCTTGACACATGTCAACACTGGGTCTAACAGAGGGGCTCCATGAGAGAGGCCCAAGCAAGACGCGCCCCGAGGAGCGTCTTGCCACATGTCAACACTGGGTCTGACTGAGCGCCTCCAGGAGAGAGGTCCAAGCAAGACGCGCCCCGAGGAGCGTCTTGCCACATGTCAACAATGGGTCTTACTGAGGGACTCCAGGAGAGAGGCCATAGCAAGATGGCCCCGAGGAGCGTCGTGACACATGTCAACACTCGGTCTGACTGAGCGCCTCCAGGAGAGAGGCCAAAGCAAGATGCGCTCGGAGGAGCGTCTTGCCACATGTTAACACTGGGTCTGAAAGAGGGCCTCCAGGAGAGAGGCATAAGCAAGACGCGCCCCGAGGAGCGTCTTGCCACATGTCAACAATGGGTCTGACTGAGGGCCTCCAGGAGAGAAGCCCAAGCAAGACGCGCCCCGAGGAGAGTCTTGACACATGTCAACACTGGGTCTGACAGAGGGCCTCCAGGAGAGAGGCCCAAGCAAGACGCGCCCCGAGGAGTGTCTTGCCACATGTCACCACTGGGTCTGACTGAGCGCCTCCAGGAGAGAGGCCCAAGCAAGACGCGCCCCGAGGAGCGTCTTGCCACATGTCACCACTGGGTCTGACTGAGCGCCTCCAGGAGAGAGGCCCAACCAAGACGCGCCCTGAGGAGCGTCTTGCCACATGCCAACACTGGGTCTGACTGAGCATCTCCAGGAGAGAGGCCCAAGCAAGACGCGCCCCGAGGAGCGTCTTGCCACGTTTCAACACTGGGTCTGACTGAGCGCCTCCAGGAGAGAGGCCCAAGCAAGACGCGCCCCGAGGAGCGTCTTGCCACATGTCACCTCTGGTTATGACTGAGCACCTCCAGGAGAGAGACCCAAGCAAGACGCGCCCCGAGGAGTGTCTTGCCACATGTCATCACTGTGTCTGACTGAGAGCCTCCAGGAGAGAGGCCCAAGAAAGACGCGCCCCGAGGAGCGTCAGGCCACATGTCACTACTCAGTCTGACTGAGCGCCTTCTGGAGAGAGGCCCAAGCAAGACGCGCCCCGAGGAGCGTCTTGCCACATGTCAACAATGGGTCTGACTGAGGGCCTCCAGGAGAGAAGCCCAAGCAAGACGCGCCCCGAGGAGCGTCTTGCCACATGTCAACAATGGGTCTTACTGAGGGCCTCCAGGAGAGAGGCCCAAGAAAGACGCGCCCCGAGGAGCGTCAGGCCACATGTCACTACTCAGTCTGACTGAGCGCCTCCAGGGGAGAGGCCAAAGCAAGACGCGCCCCGAGGAGCGTCTTGCCACGTGTCAACACTGGGTCTGATTGAGGGCCTTCTGGAGAGAGGCCCAAGCAAGACGCGCCCCGAGGAGTGTCTTGCCACATGTCATCACTGGGTCTGACTGAGCGCCTCCAGGAGAGAGGCCCAAGAAAGACGCGCCCCGAGGAGCGTCTTGACACATGTCAACACTGGGTCTGACAGAGGGCCTCCAGGAGAGAGGCCCAAGCAAGACGCGCCCCGAGGAGTGTCTTGCCACATGTCATCACTGGGTCTGACTGAGCGCCTCCAGGAGAGAGGCCCAAGAAAGACGCGCCCCGAGGAGCGTCAGGCCACATGTCACTACTCAGTCTGACTGAGCGCCTCCAGGGGAGAGGCCAAAGCAAGACGCGCCCCGAGGAGCGTCTTGCCACGTGTCAACACTGGGTCTGATTGAGGGCCTTCTGGAGAGAAGCCCAAGCAAGACGCGCCCCGAGGAGCGTCTTGCCACATGTCAACAATGGGTCTGACTGAGGGCCTCCAGGAGAGAAGCCCAAGCAAGACGCGCCCCGAGGAGCGTCTTGCCACATGTCAACAATGGGTCTTACTGAGGGCCTCCAGGAGAGAGGCCAAAGCAAGAGGCGCCCCGAGGAGCGTCTTGACACATGTCAACACTGGGTCTAACAGAGGGGCTCCATGAGAGAGGCCCAAGCAAGACGCGCCCCGAGGAGTGTCTTGCCACATGTCACCACTGGGTCTGACTGAGCACCTCCAGGAGAGAGGCCCAAGCAAGACGCGCCCCGAGGAGCGTCTTGCCACATGTCACCACTGGGTCTGACTGAGCGCCTCCAGGAGAGAGGCCCAACCAAGACGCGCCCTGAGGAGCGTCTTGCCACATGCCAACACTGGGTTCGACTGAGCATCTCCAGGAGAGAGGCCCAAGCAAGACGCGCCCCGAGGAGCGTCTTGCCACGTTTCAACACTGGGTCTGACTGAGCGCCTCCAGGAGAGTGGCCCAAGCAAGACGCGCCCCGAGGAGTGTCTTGCCACATGTCACCTCTGGTTCTGACTGAGCACCTCCAGGAGAGAGGCCCAAGCAAGACGCGCCCCGAGGAGCGTCTTGTCACATGTCAACACTGGGTCTGTCTGAGCGCCTCCAGGAGAGAAGCCCAAGCAAGACGCGCCCCGAGGAGCGTCTTGCCACATGTCAACAATGGGTCTGACTGAGGGCCTCCATGAGAGAGGCCCAAGCAAGACGCGCCCCGAGGAGCGTCTTGCCACATGTCAACACTGGGGCTGACTGAGCGCCTCCAGGAGAGAGGCCCAAGCAAGACGCGCCCCGAGGAGCGTCTTGCCACGTGTCACCACTGGGTCTGACTGAGCGCCTCCAGGAGAGAGGCCCAAGCAAGACGAGCCCCGAGGAGCGTCTTGCCACATGCCAACACTGGGTCTGACTGAGCGCCTCCAGGAGAGAGGCCCAAGCAAGACGCGCCCCGAGGAGTGTCTTGCCACGTTTCAACACTGGGTCTGACTGAGCGCCTCCAGGAGAGAGGCCCAAGCAAGACGCGCCCCGAGGAGCGTCTTGCCACATGTCACCTCTGGTTCTGACTGAGCACCTCCAGGAGAGAGGACCAAGCAAGACGCGCCCCGAGGAGGGTCTTGTCACATGTCAACACTGGGTCTGTCTGAGCGCCTCCAGGAGAGAAGCCCAAGCAAGACGCGCCCCGAGGAGCGTCGTGACACATGTCAACACTCGGTCTGACTGAGCGCCTCCAGGAGAGAGGCCAAAGCAAGATGCGCTCGGAGGAGCTTCTTGCCACATGTTAACACTGGGTCTGAAAGAGGGCCTCCAGGAGAGAGGCATAAGCAAGACGCGCCCCGAGGAGCGTCTTGACACATGTCAACACTGGGTCTAACAGAGGGCCTCCATGAGAGAGGCCCAAGCAAGATGCGCCCCGAGGAGCGTCTTGCAACATGTCAACACTGGGTCTGACTGAGCGCCTCCAGGAGAGAGGTCCAAGCAAGACGCGCCCCGAGGAGCGTCTTGCCACATGTCAACAATGGGTCTTACTGAGGGCCTCCAGGAGAGAGGCCAAAGCAAGATGGCCCCGAGGAGCGTTGTGACACATGTCAACACTCGGTCTGACTGAGCGCCTCCAGGAGAGAGGCCAAAGCAAAATGCGCTCGGAGGAGCGTCTTGCCACATGTTAACACTGGGTCTGAAAGAGGGCCTCCAGGAGAGAGGCATAAGCAAGACGCGCCCCGAGGAGCGTCTTGCCACATGTCAACAATGGGTCTGACTGAGGGCCTCCAGGAGAGAAGCCCAAGCAAGACGCGCCCCGAGGAGAGTCTTGACACATGTCAACACTGGGTCTGACAGAGGGCCTCCAGGAGAGAGGCCCAAGCAAGACGCGCCCCGAGGAGTGTCTTGCCACATGTCACCACTGGGTCTGACTGAGCGCCTCCAGGAGAGAGGCCCAAGCAAGACGCGCCCCGAGGAGCGTCTTGCCACATGTCACCACTGGGTCTGACTGAGCGCCTCCAGGAGAGAGGCCCAACCAAGACGCGCCCTGAGGAGCGTCTTGCCACATGCCAACACTGGGTCTGACTGAGCATCTCCAGGAGAGAGGCCCAAGCAAGACGCGCCCCGAGGAGCGTCTTGCCACGTTTCAACACTGGGTCTGACTGAGCGCCTCCAGGAGAGAGGCCCAAGCAAGACGCGCCCCGAGGAGTGTCTTGCCACATGTCATCACTGTGTCTGACTGAGGGCCTCCAGGAGAGAGGCCAAAGCAAGACGCGCCCCGAGGAGCGTCTTGACACATGTCAACACTGGGTCTGACAGAGGTCCTCCATGAGAGAGGCCCAAGCAAGACGCGCCCCGAGGAGCGTCTTGCCACATGTCAACACTGGGTCTGACTGAGCGCCTCCAGGAGAGAGGTCCAAGCAAGACGCGCCCCGAGGAGCGTCTTGCCACCTGTCAACAATGGGTCTTACTGAGGGACTCCAGGAGAGAGGCAAAAGCAAGATGGCACCAAGGAGCGTCGTGACACATGTCAACACTGGGTCTGACAGAGGGCCTCCATGAGAGAGGCCCAAGCAAGACGTGCCCCGAGGAGCGTCTTGCCACATGTCAACACTGGGTCTGACTGAGCGCCTCCAGGAGAGAGGCACAAGCAAGACGCGCCCCGAGGAGTGTCTTGCCACGTGTCACCACTGGGTCTGACTGAGCGCCTCCAGGAGAGAGGCCCAAGCAAGACGAGCCCCGAGGAGCGTCTTGCCACATGTCAACACTGGGTCTGACAAAGGGCCTCCATGAGAGAGGCCCAAGCAAGATGCGCCCCGAGGAGCGTCTTGCCACGTGTCAACACTGTGTCTGGCTGAGCGCCTCCAGGAGAGAGGCCCAAGCAATACGAGCCCCGAGGAGCGTCTTGACACTTGTCAACACTGGGTCTGACTGAGTGCCTCCATGAGAGAAGCCCCAGCAAGACGCGCCCCGAGGAGCGTCATGCCACATGTCAGCACTCGGTCTGACTGAGCGCCTCCAGGAGAGAGGCCCAAGCAAGACGCTCCCCGAGGAGCATCTTGCCACATGTCACTCCTCGGTCTGACTGAGCGCCTCCAGGAGAGAGGCCCAAGCAAGACGCACCCCGAGGAGCGTCTTGCCACATGTCAACAATGGGTCTGACTGAGGGCCTCCAGGAGAGAAGCCCAAGCAAGACGCGCCCCGAGGAGCGTCTTGCCACATGTCAACACTGGGTCTGACTGAGCGCCTCCAGGAGAGAGGCCCAAGCAAGACGCGCCCCGAGGAGCGTCTTGCCACATGTCAACACTGGGTCTGACTGAGCGCCTCCAGGCGAGAGGCCCAAGCAAGACACGCCCCGAGGAGCGTCTTGCCACATGTAAACACTGGGTCTGACTGAGCGCCTCCAGGAGAGAGGCCCAAGCAAGACACGCCCCGAGGAGCGTCTTGCCACATGTCAGCACTGGGTCTGACTGAGCGCCTCCAGAAGAGAGTCCCAGCAAGAAGCACCCCGAGGAGCTTCTTGCCTTATGTCAGCACTCGGTCTAACTGAGCGCCTCCAGGAGAGAGGCCCAAGCAAGACGTGCCCCGAGGAGCGTCTTGTCACATGTCAACACTGGGTATGTCTGAGCGCCTCCAGGAGAGAAGCCCAAGCAAGACGCGCCCCGAGGAGCGTCTTGCCACATGTCAACAATGGGTCTGACTGAGGGCCTCCAGGAGAGAAGCCCAAGCAAGACGCGCCCCGAGGAGCGTCTTGACACATGTCAACACTGGGTCTGACAGAGGGCGTCCAGGAGAGAGGCCCAAGCAAGACGCGCCCCGAGGAGTGTCTTGCCACATGTCACCACTGGGTCTGACTGAGCGCCTCCAGGAGAGAGGCCCAAGCAAGACGCGCCCCGAGGAGCGTCAGGCCACATGTCACTAGTCAGTCTGACTGAGCGCCTCCAGGAGAGAGGCCCAAGCAAGACGCTCACCGAGGAACATCTTGCCACGTGTCAAAACTGGGTTTGATTGAGGGCCTTCTGGAGAGAGACCCAAGCAAGACGCGCCCCGAGGAGCGTCTTGCCACATGTCACCAATGGGTCTGACTGAGGGCCTCCAGGAGAGAAGCCCAAGCAAGACGCGCCCCGAGGAGCGTCTTGCCACATGTCAACAATGGGTCTGACTGAGGGCCTCCAGGAGAGAAGCCCAAGCAAGACGCACCCCGAGGAGAGTCTTGACACATGTCAACACTGGGTCTGACAGAGGGCCTCCAGGAGAGATGCCCAAGCAAGACGCGCCCCGAGGAGTGTCTTGCCACGTGTCACCACTGGGTCTGACTGAGCGCCTCCAGGAGAGAGGCCCAAGCAAGACGAGCCCCGAGGAGCGTCTTGCCACATGCCAACACTGGGTCTGACTGAGCGCGTCCAGGAGAGAGGCCCAAGCAAGACGCGCCCCGAGGAGCGTCTTGCCACGTTTCAACACTGGGTCTGACTGAGCGCCTCCAGGAGAGAGGCCCAAGCAAGACGCGCCCCGAGGAGCGTCTTGCCACATGTCACCTCTGGTTCTGACTGAGCACCTCCAGGAGAGAGGCCCAAGCAAGACGCGCCCCGAGGAGCGTCTTGTCACATGTCAACACTGGGTCTGTCTGAGCGCCTCCAGGAGAGAAGCCCAAGCAAGACGCGCCCCGAGGAGCGTCTTGCCACATGTCAACAATGGGTCTGACTGAGGGCCTCTAGGAGAGAAGCCCAAGCAAGATGCGCCCCGAGGAGCGTCTTGACACATGTCAACACTGGGTCTGACAGAGGGCCTCCAGGAGAGAGGCCCAAGCAAGACGCGCCCCGAGGAGTGTCTTGCCACATGTCATCACTGGTTTGACTGAGCGCCTCCAGGAGAGAGGCCCAAGAAAGACGCGCCCCGAGGAGCGTCAGGCCACATGTCACTACTCAGTCTGACTGAGCGCCTCCAGGAGAGAGGCCAAAGCAAGACGCGCCCCGAGGAGCGTCTTGCCACGTGTCAACACTGGGTCTGATTGAGGGCCTTCTGGAGAGAGGCCCAAGCAAGACGCGCCCCGAGGAGCGTCTTGCCACATGTCAACAATGGGTCTGACTGAGGGCCTCCAGGAGAGAAGCCCAAGCAAGACGCGCCCCGAGGAGCGTCTTGCCACATGTCAACACTGGGTCTGACTGAGCGCCTCCAGGAGAGAGGTCCAAGCAAGACGCGCCCCGAGGAGCGTCTTGCCACATGTCAACAATGGGTCTTACTGAGGGCCTCCAGGAGAGAGGCCAAAGCAAGATGGCCCCGAGGAGCGTCGTGACACATGTCAACACTCGGTCTGACTGAGCACCTCAAGGAGAGAGGCCAAAGCAAGATGCGCTCGGAGGAGCGTCTTGCCACATGTTAACACTGGGTCTGACAGAGGGCCTCCAGGAGAGAGGCCCAAGCAAGACGCGCCCCGAGGAGCGTCTTGCCACATGTCAACAATGGGTCTGACAGAGGGCCTCCAGGAGAGAGGCCCAAGCAAGACGCGCCCCGAGGAGTGTCTTGCCACATGTCACCACTGGGTCTGACTGAGCGCCTCCAGGAGAGAGGCCCAAGCAAGACACGCCCCGAGGAGCGTCTTGCCACATGTCACCACTGGGTCTCACTGAGCGCCTCCAGGAGAGAGGCCCAACCAAGACGCGCCCTGAGGAGCGTCTTGCCACATGCCAACACTGGGTCTGACTGAGCATCTCCAGGAGAGAGGCCCAAGCAAGACGCGCCCCGAGGAGCGTCTTGCCACGTTTCAACACTGGGTCTGACTGAGCGCCTCCAGGAGAGAGGCCCAAGCAAGACGCGCCCCGAGGAGCGTCTTGCCACATGTCACCTCTGGTTCTGACTGAGCACCTCCAGGAGAGAGGCCCAAGCAAGACGCGCCCCGAGGAGCGTCTTGTCACATGTCAACACTGGGTCTGTGTGAGCGCCTCCAGGAGAGAAGCCCAAGCAAGACGCGCCCCGAGGAGCGTCTTGCCACTTGTCAACAATGGGTCTGACTGAGGGCCTCCAGGAGAGAAGCCCAAGCAAGACGCGCCCCGAGGAGCGTCTTGACACATGTCAACACTGGGTCTGACAGAGGGCCTCCAGGAGAGAGGCCCAAGCAAAACGCGCCCCGAGGAGTGTCTTGCCACATGTCATCACTGTGTCTGACTGAGAGCCTCCAGGAGAGAGGCCCAAGAAAGACGCGCCCCGAGGAGCGTCAGGCCACATGTCACTACTCAGTCTGACTGAGCGCCTCCAGGAGAGAGGCCCAAGCAAGACGCGCCCCGAGGAGTGTCTTGCCACATGTCACCACTGGGTCTGACTGAGCGCCTCCATGAGAGAGGCCCAAGCAAGACGCGCCCCGAGGAGCGTCTTGCCACATGTCACCACTGGTTCTTTCTGAGCGCCTCCAGGAGAGAGGCCCAACCAAGACGCGCCCTCAGGAGCGTCTTGCCACATGCCAACACTGGGTCTGACTGAGCATCTCCAGGAGAGAGGCCCAAGCAAGACGCGCCCCGAGGAGCGTCTTGCCACGTTTCAACACTGGGTCTGACTGAGCGCCTCCAGGAGAGAGGCCCAAGCAAGACGCGCCCCGAGGAGCGTCTTGCCACATGTCACCTCTGGTTCTGACTGAGCACCTCCAGGAGAGAGGCCCAAGCAAGACGCGCCCCGAGGAGCGTCTTGTCACATGTCAACACTGGGTCTGTCTGAGCGCCTCCAGGAGAGAAGCCCAAGCAAGACGCGCCCCGAGGAGCGTCTTGCCACTTGTCAACAATGGGTCTGACTGAGGGCCTCCAGGAGAGAAGCCCAAGCAAGACACGCCCCGAGGAGCGTCTTGACACATGTCAACACTGGGTCTGACAGAGGGCCTCCAGGAGAGAGGCCCAAGCAAAACGCGCCCCGAGGAGTGTCTTGCCACATGTCATCACTGTGTCTGACTGAGAGCCTCCAGGAGAGAGGCCCAAGAAAGACGCGCCCCGAGGAGCGTCAGGCCACATGTCACTACTCAGTCTGACTGAGCGCCTCCAGGAGAGAGGCCAAAGCAAGACGCGCCCCGAGGAGCGTCTTGCCACGTGTCAACACTGGGTCTGATTGAGGGCCTTCTGGAGAGAGGCCCAAGCAAGACGCGCCCCGAGGAGCGTCTTGCCACATGTCAACAATGGGTCTGACTGAGGGCCTCCAGGAGAGAAGCCCAAGCAAGACGCGCCCCGAGGAGCGTCTTGCCACATGTCAACAATGGGTCTTACTGAGGGCCTCCAGGAGAGAGGCCAAAGCAAGACGCGCCCCGAGGAGCGTCTTGACACATGTCAACACTGGGTCTGACAGAGGGCCTCCAGGAGAGAAGCCCAAGCAAGACGCGCCCCGAGGAGCGTCTTGCCACTTGTCAACAATGGGTCTGACTGAGGGCCTCCAGGAGAGAAGCCCAAGCAAGACGCGCCCCGAGGAGCGTCTTGACACATGTCAACACTGGGTCTGACAGAGGGCCTCCAGGAGAGAGGCCCAAGCAAAACGCGCCCCGAGGAGTGTCTTGCCACATGTCATCACTGTGTCTGACTGAGAGCCTCCAGGAGAGAGGCCCAAGAAAGACGCGCCCCGAGGAGCGTCAGGCCACATGTCACTACTCAGTCTGACTGAGCGCCTCCAGGAGAGAGGCCCAAGCAAGACGCGCCCCGAGGAGTGTCTTGCCACATGTCACCACTGGGTCTGACTGAGCGCCTCCATGAGAGAGGCCCAAGCAAGACGTGCCCCGAGGAGCGTCTTGCCACATGTCACCACTGGGTCTGACTGAGCGCCTCCAGGAGAGAGGCCCAACCAAGACGCGCCCTGAGGAGCGTCTTGCCACATGCCAACACTGGGTCTGACTGAGCATCTCCAGGAGAGAGGCCCAAGCAAGACGCGCCCCGAGGAGCGTCTTGCCACGTTTCAACACTGGGTCTGACTGAGCGCCTCCAGGAGAGAGGCCCAAGCAAGACGCGCCCCGAGGAGCGTCTTGCCACATGTCACCTCTGGTTCTGACTGAGCACCTCCAGGAGAGAGGCCCAAGCAAGACGCGCCCCGAGGAGCGTCTTGTCACATGTCAACACTGGGTCTGTCTGAGCGCCTCCAGGAGAGAAGCCCAAGCAAGACGCGCCCCGAGGAGCGTCTTGCCACTTGTCAACAATGGGTCTGACTGAGGGCCTCCAGGAGAGAAGCCCAAGCAAGACACGCCCCGAGGAGCGTCTTGACACATGTCAACACTGGGTCTGACAGAGTGCCTCCAGGAGAGAGGCCCAAGCAAAACGCGCCCCGAGGAGTGTCTTGCCACATGTCATCACTGTGTCTGACTGAGAGCCTCCAGGAGAGAGGCCCAAGAAAGACGCGCCCCGAGGAGCGTCAGGCCACATGTCACTACTCAGTCTGACTGAGCGCCTCCAGGAGAGAGGCCAAAGCAAGACGCGCCCCGAGGAGCGTCTTGCCACGTGTCAACACTGGGTCTGATTGAGGGCCTTCTGGAGAGAGGCCCAAGCAAGACGCGCCCCGAGGAGCGTCTTGCCACATGTCAACAATGGGTCTGACTGAGGGCCTCCAGGAGAGAAGCCCAAGCAAGACGCGCCCCGAGGAGCGTCTTGCCACATGTCAACAATGGGTCTTACTGAGGGCCTCCAGGAGAGAGGCCAAAGCAAGACGCGCCCCGAGGAGCGTCTTGACACATGTCAACACTGGGTCTGACAGAGGGCCTCCATGAGAGAGGCCCAAGCAAGACGCGCCCCGAGGAGCGTCTTGCCACATGTCAACACTGGGTCTGACTGAGCGCCTCCAGGAGAGAGGTCCAAGCAAGATGCGCCCCGAGGAGCGTCTTGCCACATGTCAACAATGGGTCTTACTGAGGGACTCCAGGAGAGAGGCAAAAGCAAGATGGCCCCAAGGAGCGTCGTGACACATGTCAACACTGGGTCTGACAGAGGGCCTCCATGAGAGAGGCCCAAGCAAGACGCGCCCCGAGGAGTGTCTTGCCACATGTCAACAATGGGTCTTACTGAGGGCCTCCAGGAGAGGGGCCAAAGCAAGATGGCCCCGAGGAGCATCTTGACACATGTCAACACTGGGTCTGACAGAGGGCCTCCATGAGAGAGGCCCAAGCAAGACGTGCCCCGAGGAGCGTCTTGCCACATGTCAACACTGGGTCTGACTGAATGCCTCCAGGAGAGAGGCACAAGCAAGACGCGCCCCGAGGAGTGTCTTGCCACGTGTCACCACTGGGTCTGACTGAGCGCCTCCAGGAGAGAGGCCCAAGCAAGACGAGCCCCGAGGAGCTTCTTGCCACATGTCAACACTGGGTCTGACAAAGGGCCTCCATGAGAGAGGCCCAAGCAAGATGCGCCCCGAGGAGCGTCTTGCCACGTGTCAACACTGGGTCTGACTGAGCGCCTCCAGGAGAGAGGCCCAAGCAAGACGCACCCCGAGGAGCGTCTTGCCACGTGTCACCACTGGGTCTGACTGACACCTCCAGGAGAGAGGCCCAAGCAATACGAGCCCCGAGGAGCGTCTTGACACTTGTCAACACTGGGTCTGACTGAGTGCCTCCATGAGAGAAGCCCCAGCAAGACGCGCCCCGAGGAGCGTCTTGCCACATGTCAACACTGGGTCTGACTGAGCGCCTCCAGGAGAGAGGCCCAAGCAAGACGCGCCCCGAGGAGCGTCTTGCCACATGTCAACACTGGGTCTGACTGAGCGCCTCCAGGCGAGAGGCCCAAGCAAGACACGCCCCGAGGAGCGTCTTGCCACATGTCAACACTGGGTCTGACTGAGCGCCTCCAGGAGAGAGGCCCAAGCAAGACACGCCCCGAGGAGCGTCTTGCCACATGTCAGCACTGGGTCTGACTGAGCGCCTCCAGAAGAGAGTCCCAGCAAGAAGCACCCCGAGGAGCTTCTTGCCTTATGTCAGCACTCGGTCTAACTGAGCGCCTCCAGGAGAGAGGCCCAAGCAAGACGTGCCCCGAGGAGCGTCTTGTCACATGTCAACACTGGGTATGTCTGAGCGCCTCCAGGAGAGAAGCCCAAGCAAGACGCGCCCCGAGGAGCGTCTTGCCACATGTCAACAATGGGTCTGACTGAGGGCCTCCAGGAGAGAAGCCCAAGCAAGACGCGCCCCGAGGAGCGTCTTGACACATGTCAACACTGGGTCTGACAGAGGGCGTCCAGGAGAGAGGCCCAAGCAAGACGCGCCCCGAGGAGTGTCTTGCCACATGTCACCACTGGGTCTGACTGAGCGCCTCCAGGAGAGAGGCCCAAGCAAGACGCGCCCCGAGGAGCGTCAGGCCACATGTCACTAGTCAGTCTGACTGAGCGCCTCCAGGAGAGAGGCCCAAGCAAGACGCTCACCGAGGAACATCTTGCCACGTGTCAACACTGGGTTTGATTGAGGGCCTTCTGGAGAGAGACCAAAGCAAGACGCACCCCGAGGAGCGTCTTGCCACATGTCACCAATGGGTCTGACTGAGGGCCTCCAGGAGAGAAGCCCAAGCAAGACGCGCCCCGAGGAGCGTCTTGCCACATGTCAACAATGGGTCTGACTGAGGGCCTCCAGGAGAGAAGCCCAAGCAAGACGCGCCCCGAGGAGCGTCTTGCCACATGTCAACACTGGGTCTGACTGAGCGCCTCCAGGCGAGAGGCCCAAGCAAGACACGCCCCGAGGAGCGTCTTGCCACATGTCAACACTGGGTCTGACTGAGCGCCTCCAGGAGAGAGGCCCAAGCAAGACACGCCCCGAGGAGCGTCTTGCCACATGTCAGCACTGGGTCTGACTGAGCGCCTCCAGAAGAGAGTCCCAGCAAGAAGCACCCCGAGGAGCTTCTTGCCTTATGTCAGCACTCGGTCTAACTGAGCGCCTCCAGGAGAGAGGCCCAAGCAAGACGTGCCCCGAGGAGCGTCTTGTCACATGTCAACACTGGGTATGTCTGAGCGCCTCCAGGAGAGAAGCCCAAGCAAGAAGCGCCCCGAGGAGCGTCTTGCCACATGTCAACAATGGGTCTGACTGAGGGCCTCCAGGAGAGAAGCCCAAGCAAGACGCGCCCCGAGGAGCGTCTTGACACATGTCAACACTGGGTCTGACAGAGGGCGTCCAGGAGAGAGGCCCAAGCAAGACGCGCCCCGAGGAGTGTCTTGCCACATGTCACCACTGGGTCTGACTGAGCGCCTCCAGGAGAGAGGCCCAAGCAAGACGCGCCCCGAGGAGCGTCAGGCCACATGTCACTAGTCAGTCTGACTGAGCGCCTCCAGGAGAGAGGCCCAAGCAAGACGCTCACCGAGGAACATCTTGCCACGTGTCAACACTGGGTTTTATTGAGGGCCTTCTGGAGAGAGACCCAAGCAAGACGCGCCCCGAGGAGCGTCTTGCCACATGTCACCAATGGGTCTGACTGAGGGCCTCCAGGAGAGAAGCCCAAGCAAGACGCGCCCCGAGGAGCGTCTTGCCACATGTCAACAATGGGTCTGACTGAGGGCCTCCAGGAGAGAAGCCCAAGCAAGACGCACCCCGAGGAGAGTCTTGACACATGTCAACACTGGGTCTGACAGAGGGCCTCCAGGAGAGATGCCCAAGCAAGACGCGCCCCGAGGAGTGTCTTGCCACATGTCACCACTGGGTCTGACTGAGCGCCTCCAGGAGAGAGGCCCAAGCAAGACGCGCCCCGAGGAGCGTCTTGCCAAATGTAACCACTGGGTCTGACTGACCGCCTCCAGGAGAGAGGCCCAACCAAGACGCGCCCTGAGGAGCGTCTTGCCACATGCCAACACTGGGTCTGACTGAGCGCCTCCAGGAGAGAGGCACAAGCAAGACGCGCCCCGAGGAGCGTCTTGCCACATGTCACCTCTGGTTCTGACTGAGCACCTCCAGGAGAGAGGCCCAAGCAAGACGCGCCCCGAGGAGCGTCTTGTCACCTGTCAACACTGGGTCTGTCTGAGCGCCTCCAGGAGAGAAGCCCAAGCAAGACGCGCCCCGAGGAGCGTCTTGACACATGTCAACACTGGGTCTGACACAGGGCCTCCAGGAGAGAGGCCCAAGCAAGACGCGCCCCGAGGAGTGTCTTGCCACATGTCATCACTGGGTCTGACTGAGCGCCTCCAGGAGAGAGGCCCAAGAAAGACGCGCCCCAAGGAGCGTCAGGCCACATGTCACTACTCAGTCTGACTGAGCGCCTCCAGGAGAGAGGCCAAAGCAAGACGCGCCCCGAGGAGCGTCTTGCCACGTGTCAACACTGGGTCTGATTGAGGGCCTTCTGGAGAGAGGCCCAAGCAAGACGCGCCCCGAGGAGCGTCTTGCCACTTGTCAACAATGGGTCTGACTGAGGGCCTCCAGGAGAGAAGCCCAAGCAAGACGCGCCCCGAGGAGCGTCTTGCCACATGTCAACAATGGGTCTTACTGAGGGCCTCCAGGAGAGAGGCCAAAGCAAGACGCGCCCCGAGGAGCGTCTTGACACATGTCACCACTGGGTCTGACAGAGGGCCTCCATGAGAGAGGCCCAAGCAAGACGCACCCAGAGGAGCGTCTTGCCACATGTCAACACTGGGTCTGACTGAGCGCCTCCAGGAGAGAGGCCCAAGCAAGACACGCCCCGAGGAGCGTCTTGCCACATGTCAGCACTGGGTCTGACTGAGCGCATCCAGAAGAGAGTCCCCAGCAAGAAGCGCCCCGAGGAGCTTCTTGCCTTATGTCAGCACTCGGTCTAACTGAGCGCCTCCAGGAGAGAGGCCCAAGCAAGACGCGCCCCGAGGAGCGTCTTGTCACATGTCAACACTGGGTATGTCTGAGCGCCTCCAGGAGAGAGGCCCAAGAAAGACGCGCCCCGAGGAGCGTCAGGCCACATGTCACTACTCAGTCTGACTGAGCGCCTCCAGGAGAGAGGCCAAAGCAAGACGCGCCCCGAGGAGCGTCTTGCCACGTGTCAACACTGGGTCTGATTGAGGGCCTTCTGGAGAGAGGCCCAAGCAAGACGCGCCCCGAGGAGCGTCTTGCCACATGTCAACAATGGGTCTGACTGAGGGCCTCCAGGAGAGAAGCCCAAGCAAGACGCGCCCCGAGGAGCGTCTTGCCACATGTCAACACTGGGTCTGACTGAGCGCCTCCAGGAGAGAGGTCCAAGCAAGACGCGCCCCGAGGAGCGTCTTGCCACATGTCAACAATGGGTCTTACTGAGGGCCTCCAGGAGAGAGGCCAAAGCAAGATGGCCCCGAGGAGCGTCGTGACACATGTCAACACTCGGTCTGACTGAGCACCTCAAGGAGAGAGGCCAAAGCAAGATGCGCTCGGAGGAGCGTCTTGCCACATGTTAACACTGGGTCTGACAGAGGGCCTCCAGGAGAGAGGCCCAAGCAAGACGCGCCCCGAGGAGCGTCTTGCCACATGTCAACAATGGGTCTGACAGAGGGCCTCCAGGAGAGAGGCCCAAGCAAGACGCGCCCCGAGGAGTGTCTTGCCACATGTCACCACTGGGTCTGACTGAGCGCCTCCAGGAGAGAGGCCCAAGCAAGACACGCCCCGAGGAGCGTCTTGCCACATGTCACCACTGGGTCTCACTGAGCGCCTCCAGGAGAGAGGCCCAACCAAGACGCGCCCTGAGGAGCGTCTTGCCACATGCCAACACTGGGTCTGACTGAGCATCTCCAGGAGAGAGGCCCAAGCAAGACGCGCCCCGAGGAGCGTCTTGCCACGTTTCAACACTGGGTCTGACTGAGCGCCTCCAGGAGAGAGGCCCAAGCAAGACGCGCCCCGAGGAGCGTCTTGCCACATGTCACCTCTGGTTCTGACTGAGCACCTCCAGGAGAGAGGCCCAAGCAAGACGCGCCCCGAGGAGCGTCTTGTCACATGTCAACACTGGGTCTGTGTGAGCGCCTCCAGGAGAGAAGCCCAAGCAAGACGCGCCCCGAGGAGCGTCTTGCCACTTGTCAACAATGGGTCTGACTGAGGGCCTCCAGGAGAGAAGCCCAAGCAAGACGCGCCCCGAGGAGCGTCTTGACACATGTCAACACTGGGTCTGACAGAGGGCCTCCAGGAGAGAGGCCCAAGCAAAACGCGCCCCGAGGAGTGTCTTGCCACATGTCATCACTGTGTCTGACTGAGAGCCTCCAGGAGAGAGGCCCAAGAAAGACGCGCCCCGAGGAGCGTCAGGCCACATGTCACTACTCAGTCTGACTGAGCGCCTCCAGGAGAGAGGCCCAAGCAAGACGCGCCCCGAGGAGTGTCTTGCCACATGTCACCACTGGGTCTGACTGAGCGCCTCCATGAGAGAGGCCCAAGCAAGACGCGCCCCGAGGAGCGTCTTGCCACATGTCACCACTGGTTCTTTCTGAGCGCCTCCAGGAGAGAGGCCCAACCAAGACGCGCCCTCAGGAGCGTCTTGCCACATGCCAACACTGGGTCTGACTGAGCATCTCCAGGAGAGAGGCCCAAGCAAGACGCGCCCCGAGGAGCGTCTTGCCACGTTTCAACACTGGGTCTGACTGAGCGCCTCCAGGAGAGAGGCCCAAGCAAGACGCGCCCCGAGGAGCGTCTTGCCACATGTCACCTCTGGTTCTGACTGAGCACCTCCAGGAGAGAGGCCCAAGCAAGACGCGCCCCGAGGAGCGTCTTGTCACATGTCAACACTGGGTCTGTCTGAGCGCCTCCAGGAGAGAAGCCCAAGCAAGACGCGCCCCGAGGAGCGTCTTGCCACTTGTCAACAATGGGTCTGACTGAGGGCCTCCAGGAGAGAAGCCCAAGCAAGACACGCCCCGAGGAGCGTCTTGACACATGTCAACACTGGGTCTGACAGAGGGCCTCCAGGAGAGAGGCCCAAGCAAAACGCGCCCCGAGGAGTGTCTTGCCACATGTCATCACTGTGTCTGACTGAGAGCCTCCAGGAGAGAGGCCCAAGAAAGACGCGCCCCGAGGAGCGTCAGGCCACATGTCACTACTCAGTCTGACTGAGCGCCTCCAGGAGAGAGGCCAAAGCAAGACGCGCCCCGAGGAGCGTCTTGCCACGTGTCAACACTGGGTCTGATTGAGGGCCTTCTGGAGAGAGGCCCAAGCAAGACGCGCCCCGAGGAGCGTCTTGCCACATGTCAACAATGGGTCTGACTGAGGGCCTCCAGGAGAGAAGCCCAAGCAAGACGCGCCCCGAGGAGCGTCTTGCCACATGTCAACAATGGGTCTTACTGAGGGCCTCCAGGAGAGAGGCCAAAGCAAGACGCGCCCCGAGGAGCGTCTTGACACATGTCAACACTGGGTCTGACAGAGGGCCTCCAGGAGAGAAGCCCAAGCAAGACGCGCCCCGAGGAGCGTCTTGCCACTTGTCAACAATGGGTCTGACTGAGGGCCTCCAGGAGAGAAGCCCAAGCAAGACGCGCCCCGAGGAGCGTCTTGACACATGTCAACACTGGGTCTGACAGAGGGCCTCCAGGAGAGAGGCCCAAGCAAAACGCGCCCCGAGGAGTGTCTTGCCACATGTCATCACTGTGTCTGACTGAGAGCCTCCAGGAGAGAGGCCCAAGAAAGACGCGCCCCGAGGAGCGTCAGGCCACATGTCACTACTCAGTCTGACTGAGCGCCTCCAGGAGAGAGGCCCAAGCAAGACGCGCCCCGAGGAGTGTCTTGCCACATGTCACCACTGGGTCTGACTGAGCGCCTCCATGAGAGAGGCCCAAGCAAGACGTGCCCCGAGGAGCGTCTTGCCACATGTCACCACTGGGTCTGACTGAGCGCCTCCAGGAGAGAGGCCCAACCAAGACGCGCCCTGAGGAGCGTCTTGCCACATGCCAACACTGGGTCTGACTGAGCATCTCCAGGAGAGAGGCCCAAGCAAGACGCGCCCCGAGGAGCGTCTTGCCACGTTTCAACACTGGGTCTGACTGAGCGCCTCCAGGAGAGAGGCCCAAGCAAGACGCGCCCCGAGGAGCGTCTTGCCACATGTCACCTCTGGTTCTGACTGAGCACCTCCAGGAGAGAGGCCCAAGCAAGACGCGCCCCGAGGAGCGTCTTGTCACATGTCAACACTGGGTCTGTCTGAGCGCCTCCAGGAGAGAAGCCCAAGCAAGACGCGCCCCGAGGAGCGTCTTGCCACTTGTCAACAATGGGTCTGACTGAGGGCCTCCAGGAGAGAAGCCCAAGCAAGACACGCCCCGAGGAGCGTCTTGACACATGTCAACACTGGGTCTGACAGAGTGCCTCCAGGAGAGAGGCCCAAGCAAAACGCGCCCCGAGGAGTGTCTTGCCACATGTCATCACTGTGTCTGACTGAGAGCCTCCAGGAGAGAGGCCCAAGAAAGACGCGCCCCGAGGAGCGTCAGGCCACATGTCACTACTCAGTCTGACTGAGCGCCTCCAGGAGAGAGGCCAAAGCAAGACGCGCCCCGAGGAGCGTCTTGCCACGTGTCAACACTGGGTCTGATTGAGGGCCTTCTGGAGAGAGGCCCAAGCAAGACGCGCCCCGAGGAGCGTCTTGCCACATGTCAACAATGGGTCTGACTGAGGGCCTCCAGGAGAGAAGCCCAAGCAAGACGCGCCCCGAGGAGCGTCTTGCCACATGTCAACAATGGGTCTTACTGAGGGCCTCCAGGAGAGAGGCCAAAGCAAGACGCGCCCCGAGGAGCGTCTTGACACATGTCAACACTGGGTCTGACAGAGGGCCTCCATGAGAGAGGCCCAAGCAAGACGCGCCCCGAGGAGCGTCTTGCCACATGTCAACACTGGGTCTGACTGAGCGCCTCCAGGAGAGAGGTCCAAGCAAGATGCGCCCCGAGGAGCGTCTTGCCACATGTCAACAATGGGTCTTACTGAGGGACTCCAGGAGAGAGGCAAAAGCAAGATGGCCCCAAGGAGCGTCGTGACACATGTCAACACTGGGTCTGACAGAGGGCCTCCATGAGAGAGGCCCAAGCAAGACGCGCCCCGAGGAGTGTCTTGCCACATGTCAACAATGGGTCTTACTGAGGGCCTCCAGGAGAGGGGCCAAAGCAAGATGGCCCCGAGGAGCATCTTGACACATGTCAACACTGGGTCTGACAGAGGGCCTCCATGAGAGAGGCCCAAGCAAGACGTGCCCCGAGGAGCGTCTTGCCACATGTCAACACTGGGTCTGACTGAATGCCTCCAGGAGAGAGGCACAAGCAAGACGCGCCCCGAGGAGTGTCTTGCCACGTGTCACCACTGGGTCTGACTGAGCGCCTCCAGGAGAGAGGCCCAAGCAAGACGAGCCCCGAGGAGCTTCTTGCCACATGTCAACACTGGGTCTGACAAAGGGCCTCCATGAGAGAGGCCCAAGCAAGATGCGCCCCGAGGAGCGTCTTGCCACGTGTCAACACTGGGTCTGACTGAGCGCCTCCAGGAGAGAGGCCCAAGCAAGACGCACCCCGAGGAGCGTCTTGCCACGTGTCACCACTGGGTCTGACTGACACCTCCAGGAGAGAGGCCCAAGCAATACGAGCCCCGAGGAGCGTCTTGACACTTGTCAACACTGGGTCTGACTGAGTGCCTCCATGAGAGAAGCCCCAGCAAGACGCGCCCCGAGGAGCGTCTTGCCACATGTCAACACTGGGTCTGACTGAGCGCCTCCAGGAGAGAGGCCCAAGCAAGACGCGCCCCGAGGAGCGTCTTGCCACATGTCAACACTGGGTCTGACTGAGCGCCTCCAGGCGAGAGGCCCAAGCAAGACACGCCCCGAGGAGCGTCTTGCCACATGTCAACACTGGGTCTGACTGAGCGCCTCCAGGAGAGAGGCCCAAGCAAGACACGCCCCGAGGAGCGTCTTGCCACATGTCAGCACTGGGTCTGACTGAGCGCCTCCAGAAGAGAGTCCCAGCAAGAAGCACCCCGAGGAGCTTCTTGCCTTATGTCAGCACTCGGTCTAACTGAGCGCCTCCAGGAGAGAGGCCCAAGCAAGACGTGCCCCGAGGAGCGTCTTGTCACATGTCAACACTGGGTATGTCTGAGCGCCTCCAGGAGAGAAGCCCAAGCAAGACGCGCCCCGAGGAGCGTCTTGCCACATGTCAACAATGGGTCTGACTGAGGGCCTCCAGGAGAGAAGCCCAAGCAAGACGCGCCCCGAGGAGCGTCTTGACACATGTCAACACTGGGTCTGACAGAGGGCGTCCAGGAGAGAGGCCCAAGCAAGACGCGCCCCGAGGAGTGTCTTGCCACATGTCACCACTGGGTCTGACTGAGCGCCTCCAGGAGAGAGGCCCAAGCAAGACGCGCCCCGAGGAGCGTCAGGCCACATGTCACTAGTCAGTCTGACTGAGCGCCTCCAGGAGAGAGGCCCAAGCAAGACGCTCACCGAGGAACATCTTGCCACGTGTCAACACTGGGTTTGATTGAGGGCCTTCTGGAGAGAGACCAAAGCAAGACGCACCCCGAGGAGCGTCTTGCCACATGTCACCAATGGGTCTGACTGAGGGCCTCCAGGAGAGAAGCCCAAGCAAGACGCGCCCCGAGGAGCGTCTTGCCACATGTCAACAATGGGTCTGACTGAGGGCCTCCAGGAGAGAAGCCCAAGCAAGACGCGCCCCGAGGAGCGTCTTGCCACATGTCAACACTGGGTCTGACTGAGCGCCTCCAGGCGAGAGGCCCAAGCAAGACACGCCCCGAGGAGCGTCTTGCCACATGTCAACACTGGGTCTGACTGAGCGCCTCCAGGAGAGAGGCCCAAGCAAGACACGCCCCGAGGAGCGTCTTGCCACATGTCAGCACTGGGTCTGACTGAGCGCCTCCAGAAGAGAGTCCCAGCAAGAAGCACCCCGAGGAGCTTCTTGCCTTATGTCAGCACTCGGTCTAACTGAGCGCCTCCAGGAGAGAGGCCCAAGCAAGACGTGCCCCGAGGAGCGTCTTGTCACATGTCAACACTGGGTATGTCTGAGCGCCTCCAGGAGAGAAGCCCAAGCAAGAAGCGCCCCGAGGAGCGTCTTGCCACATGTCAACAATGGGTCTGACTGAGGGCCTCCAGGAGAGAAGCCCAAGCAAGACGCGCCCCGAGGAGCGTCTTGACACATGTCAACACTGGGTCTGACAGAGGGCGTCCAGGAGAGAGGCCCAAGCAAGACGCGCCCCGAGGAGTGTCTTGCCACATGTCACCACTGGGTCTGACTGAGCGCCTCCAGGAGAGAGGCCCAAGCAAGACGCGCCCCGAGGAGCGTCAGGCCACATGTCACTAGTCAGTCTGACTGAGCGCCTCCAGGAGAGAGGCCCAAGCAAGACGCTCACCGAGGAACATCTTGCCACGTGTCAACACTGGGTTTTATTGAGGGCCTTCTGGAGAGAGACCCAAGCAAGACGCGCCCCGAGGAGCGTCTTGCCACATGTCACCAATGGGTCTGACTGAGGGCCTCCAGGAGAGAAGCCCAAGCAAGACGCGCCCCGAGGAGCGTCTTGCCACATGTCAACAATGGGTCTGACTGAGGGCCTCCAGGAGAGAAGCCCAAGCAAGACGCACCCCGAGGAGAGTCTTGACACATGTCAACACTGGGTCTGACAGAGGGCCTCCAGGAGAGATGCCCAAGCAAGACGCGCCCCGAGGAGTGTCTTGCCACATGTCACCACTGGGTCTGACTGAGCGCCTCCAGGAGAGAGGCCCAAGCAAGACGCGCCCCGAGGAGCGTCTTGCCAAATGTAACCACTGGGTCTGACTGACCGCCTCCAGGAGAGAGGCCCAACCAAGACGCGCCCTGAGGAGCGTCTTGCCACATGCCAACACTGGGTCTGACTGAGCGCCTCCAGGAGAGAGGCACAAGCAAGACGCGCCCCGAGGAGCGTCTTGCCACATGTCACCTCTGGTTCTGACTGAGCACCTCCAGGAGAGAGGCCCAAGCAAGACGCGCCCCGAGGAGCGTCTTGTCACCTGTCAACACTGGGTCTGTCTGAGCGCCTCCAGGAGAGAAGCCCAAGCAAGACGCGCCCCGAGGAGCGTCTTGACACATGTCAACACTGGGTCTGACACAGGGCCTCCAGGAGAGAGGCCCAAGCAAGACGCGCCCCGAGGAGTGTCTTGCCACATGTCATCACTGGGTCTGACTGAGCGCCTCCAGGAGAGAGGCCCAAGAAAGACGCGCCCCAAGGAGCGTCAGGCCACATGTCACTACTCAGTCTGACTGAGCGCCTCCAGGAGAGAGGCCAAAGCAAGACGCGCCCCGAGGAGCGTCTTGCCACGTGTCAACACTGGGTCTGATTGAGGGCCTTCTGGAGAGAGGCCCAAGCAAGACGCGCCCCGAGGAGCGTCTTGCCACTTGTCAACAATGGGTCTGACTGAGGGCCTCCAGGAGAGAAGCCCAAGCAAGACGCGCCCCGAGGAGCGTCTTGCCACATGTCAACAATGGGTCTTACTGAGGGCCTCCAGGAGAGAGGCCAAAGCAAGACGCGCCCCGAGGAGCGTCTTGACACATGTCACCACTGGGTCTGACAGAGGGCCTCCATGAGAGAGGCCCAAGCAAGACGCACCCAGAGGAGCGTCTTGCCACATGTCAACACTGGGTCTGACTGAGCGCCTCCAGGAGAGAGGCCCAAGCAAGACACGCCCCGAGGAGCGTCTTGCCACATGTCAGCACTGGGTCTGACTGAGCGCATCCAGAAGAGAGTCCCCAGCAAGAAGCGCCCCGAGGAGCTTCTTGCCTTATGTCAGCACTCGGTCTAACTGAGCGCCTCCAGGAGAGAGGCCCAAGCAAGACGTGCCCCGAGGAGCGTCTTGTCACATGTCAACACTGGGTATGTCTGAGCGCCTCCAGGAGAGAAGCCCAAGCAAGACGCGCCCCGAGGAGCGTCTTGCCACATGTCAACAATGGGTCTGACTGTGGGCCTCCAGGAGAGAAGCCCAAGCAAGACGCGCCCCGAGGAGCGTCTTGACACATGTCAACACTGGGTCTGACAGAGGGCGTCCAGGAGAGAGGCCCAAGCAAGACGCGCCCCGAGGAGTGTCTTGCCACATGTCACTAGTCAGTCTGACTGAGCGCCTCCAGGAGAGAGGCCCAAAAAGACGCTCACCGAGGAACATCTTGCCACGTGTCAACACTGGGTCTTATTGAGGGCATTCTGGAGAGAGGCCCAAGCAAGACGCGCCCCGAGGAGCGTCTTGCCACATGTCAACATTGGGTCTGAATGAGGGCCTCCAGGAGAGAAGCCCAAGCAAGACGCGCCCCGAGGAGCGTCTTGCCACATGTCAACAATGGGTCTGACTGAGGGCCTCCAGGAGAGAAGCCCAAGCAAGACGCGCCCCGAGGAGAGTTTTGACACATGTCAACACTGGGTCTGACAGAGGGCCTCCAGGAGAGATGCCCAAGCAAGATGCGCCCCGAGGAGTGTCTTGCCACATGTCACCACTGGGTCTGACTGAGCGCCTCCAGGAGAGAGGCCCAACCAAGACGCGCCCTGAGGAGCGTCTTGCCACATGCCAACACTGGGTCTGACTGAGCGCCTCCAGGAGAGAGGCCCAAGCAAGACGCGCCCCGAGGAGCGTCTTGCCACGTTTCAACACTGGGTCTGACTGAGCGCCTCCAGGAGAGAGGCCCAAGCAAGACGCGCCCCGAGGAGCGTCTTGCCACATGTCACCTCTGGTTCTGACTGAGCACCTCCAGGAGAGAGGCCCAAGCAAGACGCGCCCCGAGGAGCGTCTTGTCACATGTCAACACTGGGTCTGTCTGAGCGCCTCCAGGAGAGAAGCCCAAGCAAGACGCGCCCCGAGGAGCGTCTTGCCACATGTCAACAATGGGTCTGACTGAGGGCCTCCAGGAGAGAAGCCCAAGCAAGACGTGCCCCAAGGAGCGGCTTGACACATGTCAACACTGGGTCTGACACAGGGCCTCCAGTAGAGAGGCCCAAGCAAGACGCGCCCCGAGGAGTGTCTTGCCACATGTCATCACTGGGTCTGACTGAGCGCCTCCAGGAGAGAGGCCCAAGAAAGACGCGCCCCGAGGAGCGTCAGGCCACATGTCACTACTCAGTCTGACTGAGCGCCTCCAGGAGAGAGGCCAAAGCAAGACGCGCCCCGAGGCGCGTCTTGCCACGTGTCAACACTGGGTCTGATTGAGGGCCTTCTGGAGAGAGGCCCAAGCAAGACGCGCCCCGAGGAGCGTCTTGTCACTTGTCAACAATGGGTCTGACTGAGGGCCTCCAGGAGAGAAGCCCAAGCAAGACACGGCCCGAGGAGCGTCTTGCCACATGTCAACAATGGGTCTTACTGAGGGCCTCCAGGAGAGAGGCCAAAGCTAGACGCGCCCCGAGGAGCGTCTTGACACATGTCAACACTGGGTTTGACAGAGGGCCTCCATGAGAGAGGCTACAGCAAGACGCGCCCCGAGGAGCGTCTTGCCACATGTTAACACTGGGTCTGACAGAGGGCCTCCAGGAGAGAGGCCCAACCAAGACGCGCCCTGAGGAGCGTCTTGCCACATGCCAACACTGGGTCTGACTGAGCGTCTCCAGAAGAGAGGCCCAAGCAAGACGCGCCCCGAGGAGTGTCTTGCCACTTGTCAACAATGGGTCTGACTGAGGGCCTCCAGGAGAGAAGCCCAAGCAAGACGCGCCCCGAGGAGCGTCTTGACACATGTCAACACTGGGTCTGACAGAGAGCCTCCAGGAGAGAGGCCAAAGCAAGACGCGCCCCGAGGAGCGTCTTGCCAAATGTCACCACTGGGTCTGACTGACCGCCTCCAGGAGAGAGGCCCAACCAAGACGCGCCCTGAGCAGCGTCTTGCCACATGCCAACACTGGGTCTGACTGAGCGCCTCCAGGAGAGAGGCCCAAGCAAGACGCGCCCCGAGGAGCGTCTTGCCACGTTTCAACACTGGGTCTGACTGAGCGCCTCCAGGAGAGAGGCCCAAGCAAGACGCGCCCCGAGGAGCAACTTGCCACATGTCACCTCTGGTTCTGACTGAGCACCTCCAGGAGAGAGGCCCAAGCAAGACGCTCCCCGAGGAGCGTCTTGCCACATGTCAACAATGGGTCTGACTGAGGGCCTCCAGGAGAGAAGCCCAAGCAAGACGCGCCCCGAGGAGCGTCTTGACACATGTCAACACTGGGTCTGACACAGGGCCTCCAGGAGAGAGGCCCAAGCAAGACGCGCCCCGAGGAGTGTCTTGCCACATGTCATCACTGGGTCTGACTGAGCGCCTCCAGGAGAGAGGCCCAAGAAAGACGCGCCCCGAGGAGCGTCAGGCCACATGTCACTACTCAGTCTGACTGAGCGCCTCCAGGAGAGAGGCCAAAGCAAGACGCGCCCCGAGGAGCGTCTTGCCACGTGTCAACACTGGGTCTGATTGAGGGCCTTCTGGAGAGAGGCCCAAGCAAGACGCGCCCCGAGGAGCGTCTTGCCACTTGTCAACAATGGGTCTGACTGAGGGCCTCCAGGAGAGAAGCCCAAGCAAGACGCGCCCCGAGGAGCGTCTTGCCACATGTCAACAATGGGTCTTACTGAGGGCCTCCAGGAGAGAGGCCAAAGCAAGACGCGCCCCGAGGAGCGTCTTGACACATGTCACCACTGGGTCTGACAGAGGGCCTCCATGAGAGAGGCCCAAGCAAGACGCGCCCAGAGGAGCGTCTTGCCACATGTCAACACTGGGTCTGACTGAGCGCCTCCAGGAGAGAGGCCCAAGCAAGACACGCCCCGAGGAGCGTCTTGCCACATGTCAGCACTGGGTCTGACTGAGCGCCTCCAGAAGAGAGTCCCCAGCAAGAAGCGCCCCGAGGAGCTTCTTGCCTTATGTCAGCACTCGGTCTAACTGAGCGCCTCCAGGAGAGAGGCCCAAGCAAGACGTGCCCCGAGGAGCGTCTTGTCACATGTCAACACTGGGTATGTCTGAGCGCCTCCAGGAGAGAAGCCCAAGCAAGACGCGCCCCGAGGAGCGTCTTGCCACATGTCAACAATGGGTCTGACTGAGGGCCTCCAGGAGAGAAGCCCAAGCAAGACGCGCCCCGAGGAGCGTCTTGACACATGTCAACACTGGGTCTGACAGAGGGCGTCCAGGAGAGAGGCCCAAGCAAGACGCGCCCCGAGGAGTGTCTTGCCACATGTCACCACTGGGTCTGACTGAGCGCCTCCAGGAGAGAGGCCCAAGCAAGACGCGCCCCGAGGAGCGTCAGGCCACATGTCACTAGTCAGTCTGACTGAGCGCCTCCAGGAGAGAGGCCCAAAAAGACGCTCAACGAGGAACATCTTGCCACGTGTCAACACTGGGTCTTATTGAGGGCCTTCTGGAGAGAGGCCCAAGCAAGACGCGCCCCGAGGAGCGTCTTGCCACATGTCAACAATGGGTCTGACTGAGGGCCTCCAGGAGAGAAGCCCAAGCAAGACGCGCCCCGAGGAGCGTCTTGACACATGTCAACACTGGGTCTGACACAGGGCCTCCAGGAGAGAGGCCCAAGCAAGACGCGCCCCGAGGAGTGTCTTGCCACATGTCATCACTGGGTCTGACTGAGCGCCTCCAGGAGAGAGGCCCAAGAAAGACGCGCCCCGAGGAGCGTCAGGCCACATGTCACTACTCAGTCTGACTGAGCGCCTCCAGGAGAGAGGCCAAAGCAAGACGCGCCCCGAGGAGCGTCTTGCCACGTGTCAACACTGGGTCTGATTGAGGGCCTTCTGGAGAGAGGCCCAAGCAAGACGCGCCCCGAGGAGCGTCTTGCCACTTGTCAACAATGGGTCTGACTGAGGGCCTCCAGGAGAGAAGCCCAAGCAAGACGCGCCCCGAGGAGCGTCTTGCCACATGTCAACAATGGGTCTTACTGAGGGCCTCCAGGAGAGAGGCCAAAGCAAGACGCGCCCCGAGGAGCGTCTTGACACATGTCACCACTGGGTCTGACAGAGGGCCTCCATGAGAGAGGCCCAAGCAAGACGCGCCCAGAGGAGCGTCTTGCCACATGTCAACACTGGGTCTGACTGAGCGCCTCCAGGAGAGAGGCCCAAGCAAGACACGCCCCGAGGAGCGTCTTGCCACATGTCAGCACTGGGTCTGACTGAGCGCCTCCAGAAGAGAGTCCCCAGCAAGAAGCGCCCCGAGGAGCTTCTTGCCTTATGTCAGCACTCGGTCTAACTGAGCGCCTCCAGGAGAGAGGCCCAAGCAAGACGTGCCCCGAGGACCGTCTTGTCACATGTCAACACTGGGTATGTCTGAGCGCCTCCAGGAGAGAAGCCCAAGCAAGACGCGCCCCGAGGAGCGTCTTGCCACATGTCAACAATGGGTCTGACTGAGGGCCTCCAGGAGAGAAGCCCAAGCAAGACGCGCCCCGAGGAGCGTCTTGACACATGTCAACACTGGGTCTGACAGAGGGCGTCCAGGAGAGAGGCCCAAGCAAGACGCGCCCCGAGGAGTGTCTTGCCACATGTCACCACTGGGTCTGACTGAGCGCCTCCAGGAGAGAGGCCCAAGCAAGACGCGCCCCGAGGAGCGTCAGGCCACATGTCACTAGTCAGTCTGACAGAGCGCCTCCAGGAGAGAGGCCCAAAAAGACGCTCAACGAGGAACATCTTGCCACGTGTCAACACTGGGTCTTATTGAGGGCCTTCTGGAGAGAGGCCCAAGCAAGACGCGCCCCGAGGAGCGTCTTGCCACATGTCAACAATGGGTCTGACTGAGGGCCTCCAGGAGAGAAGCCCAAGCAAGACGCGCCCCGAGGAGAGTTTTGACACATGTCAACACTGGGTCTGACAGAGGGCCTCCAGGAGAGATGCCCAAGCAAGATGCGCCCCGAGGAGTGACTTGCCACATGTCACCACTGGGTCTGACTCAGCGCCTCCAGGAGAGAGGCCCAAGCAAGACGCGCCCCGAGGAGCGTCTTGCCACATGTCACCACTGGGTCTGACTGACCGCCTCCAGGAGAGAGGCCCAACCAAGACGCGCCCTGAGGAGCGTCTTGCCACATGCCAACACTGAGTCTGACTGAGCGCCTCCAGGAGAGAGGCCCAAGCAAGACGCGCCCCGAGGAGCGTCTTGCCACGTTTCAACACTGGGTCTGACTGAGCGCCTCCAGGAGAGAGGCCCAAGCAAGACGCGCCCCGAGGAGCGTCTTGCCACATGTCACCACTGGGTCTGACTGACCGCCTCCAGGAGAGAGGCCCAACCAAGACGCGCCCTGAGGAGCGTCTTGCCACATGCCAACACTGGGTCTGACTGAGCGCCTCCAGGAGAGAGGCCCAAGCAAGACGCGCCCCGAGGAGCGTCTTGCCACGTTTCAACACTGGGTCTGACTGAGCGCCTCCAGGAGAGAGGCCCAAGCAAGACGCGCCCCGATAAGCGTCTTGCCACATGTCACCTCTGGTTCTGACTGAGCACCTCCAGGAGAGAGGCCCAAGCAAGACGCGCCCCGAGGAGCGTCTTGTCACATGTCAACACTGGGTCTGTCTGAGCGCCTCCAGGAGAGAAGCCCAAGCAAGACGCGCCCCGAGGAGCGTCTTGCCACATGTCAACAATGGGTCTGACTGAGGGCCTCCAGGAGAGAAGCCCAAGCAAGACGTGCCCCAAGGAGCGTCTTGACTTATGTCAACACTGGGTCTGTCACAGGGCCTCCAGTAGAGAGGCCCAAGCAAGACGCACCCCGAGGAGAGTCTTGACACATGTCAACACCGGGTCTGACAGAGGGCCTCCAGGAGAGATGCCCAAGCAAGACGCGCCCCGAGGAGTGTCTTGCCACGTGTCACCACTGGGTCTGACTGAGCGCCTCCAGGAGAGAGGCCCAAGCAAGACGAGCCCCGAGGAGCTTCTTGCCACATGTCAACACTGGGTCTGACAAAGGGCCTCCATGAGAGAGGCCCAAGCAAGATGCGCCCCGAGGAGCGTCTTGCCACGTGTCAACACTGGGTCTGACTGAGCGCCTCCAGGAGAGAGGCCCAAGCAAGACGCACCCCGAGGAGCGTCTTGCCACGTGTCACCACTGGGTCTGACTGACACCTCCAGGAGAGAGGCCCAAGCAATACGAGCCCCGAGGAGCGTCTTGACACTTGTCAACACTGGGTCTGACTGAGTGCCTCCATGAGAGAAGCCCCAGCAAGACGCGCCCCGAGGAGCGTCTTGCCACATGTCAACACTGGGTCTGACTGAGCGCCTCCAGGAGAGAGGCCCAAGCAAGACGCGCCCCGAGGAGCGTCTTGCCACATGTCAACACTGGGTCTGACTGAGCGCCTCCAGGCGAGAGGCCCAAGCAAGACACGCCCCGAGGAGCGTCTTGCCACATGTCAACACTGGGTCTGACTGAGCGCCTCCAGGAGAGAGGCCCAAGCAAGACACGCCCCGAGGAGCGTCTTGCCACATGTCAGCACTGGGTCTGACTGAGCGCCTCCAGAAGAGAGTCCCAGCAAGAAGCACCCCGAGGAGCTTCTTGCCTTATGTCAGCACTCGGTCTAACTGAGCGCCTCCAGGAGAGAGGCCCAAGCAAGACGTGCCCCGAGGAGCGTCTTGTCACATGTCAACACTGGGTATGTCTGAGCGCCTCCAGGAGAGAAGCCCAAGCAAGACGCGCCCCGAGGAGCGTCTTGCCACATGTCAACAATGGGTCTGACTGAGGGCCTCCAGGAGAGAAGCCCAAGCAAGACGCGCCCCGAGGAGCGTCTTGACACATGTCAACACTGGGTCTGACAGAGGGCGTCCAGGAGAGTGGCCCAAGCAAGACGCGCCCCGAGGAGTGTCTTGCCACATGTCACCACTGGGTCTGACTGAGCGCCTCCAGGAGAGAGGCCCAAGCAAGACGCGCCCCGAGGAGCGTCAGGCCACATGTCACTAGTCAGTCTGACTGAGCGCCTCCAGGAGAGAGGCCCAAGCAAGACGCTCACCGAGGAACATCTTGCCACGTGTCAACACTGGGTTTGATTGAGGGCCTTCTGGAGAGAGACCAAAGCAAGACGCACCCCGAGGAGCGTCTTGCCACATGTCACCAATGGGTCTGACTGAGGGCCTCCAGGAGAGAAGCCCAAGCAAGACGCGCCCCGAGGAGCGTCTTGCCACATTTCAACAATGGGTCTGACTGAGGGCCTCCAGGAGAGAAGCCCAAGCAAGACGCGCCCCGAGGAGCGTCTTGCCACATGTCAACACTGGGTCTGACTGAGCGCCTCCAGGCGAGAGGCCCAAGCAAGACACGCCCCGAGGAGCGTCTTGCCACATGTCAACACTGGGTCTGACTGAGCGCCTCCAGGAGAGAGGCCCAAGCAAGACACGCCCCGAGGAGCGTCTTGCCACATGTCAGCACTGGGTCTGACTGAGCGCCTCCAGAAGAGAGTCCCAGCAAGAAGCACCCCGAGGAGCTTCTTGCCTTATGTCAGCACTCGGTCTAACTGAGCGCCTCCAGGAGAGAGGCCCAAGCAAGACGTGCCCCGAGGAGCGTCTTGTCACATGTCAACACTGGGTATGTCTGAGCGCCTCCAGGAGAGAAGCCCAAGCAAGAAGCGCCCCGAGGAGCGTCTTGCCACAGGTCAACAATGGGTCTGACTGAGGGCCTCCAGGAGAGAAGCCCAAGCAAGACGCGCCCCGAGGAGCGTCTTGACACATGTCAACACTGGGTCTGACAGAGGGCGTCCAGGAGAGAGGCCCAAGCAAGACGCGCCCCGAGGAGTGTCTTGCCACATGTCACCACTGGGTCTGACTGAGCGCCTCCAGGAGAGAAGCCCAAGCAAGACGCGCCCCGAGGAGTGTCTTGCCACATGTCACCACTGGGTCTGACTGAGCGCCTCCAGGAGAGAAGCCCAAGCAAGACGCGCCCCGAGGAGCTTCAGGCCACATGTCACTAGTCAGTCTGACTGAGCGCCTCCAGGAGAGAGGCCCAAGCAAGACGCTCACCGAGGAACATCTTGCCACGTGTCAACACTGGGTTTTATTGAGGGCCTTCTGGAGAGAGACCCAAGCAAGACGCGCCCCGAGGAGCGTCTTGCCACATGTCACCAATGGGTCTGACTGAGGGCCTCCAGGAGAGAAGCCCAAGCAAGACGCGCCCCGAGGAGCGTCTTGCCACATGTCAACAATGGGTCTGACTGAGGGCCTCCAGGAGAGAAGCCCAAGCAAGACGCACCCCGAGGAGAGTCTTGACACATGTCAACACTGGGTCTGACAGAGGGCCTCCAGGAGAGATGCCCAAGCAAGACGCGCCCCGAGGAGTGTCTTGCCACATGTCACCACTGGGTCTGACTGAGCGCCTCCAGGAGAGAGGCCCAAGCAAGACACGCCCCGAGGAGCGTCTTGCCACATGTCAGCACTGGGTCTGACTGAGCGCCTCCAGAAGAGAGTCCCCAGCAAGAAGCGCCCCGAGGAGCTTCTTGCCTTATGTCAGCACTCGGTCTAACTGAGCGCCTCCAGGAGAGAGGCCCAAGCAAGACGTGCCCCGAGGAGCGTCTTGTCACATGTCAACACTGGGTATGTCTGAGCGCCTCCAGGAGAGAAGCCCAAGCAAGACGCGCCCCGAGGAGCGTCTTGCCACATGTCAACAATGGGTCTGACTGAGGGCCTCCAGGAGAGAAGCCCAAGCAAGACGCGCCCCGAGGAGCGTCTTGACACATGTCAACACTGGGTCTGACAGAGGGCGTCCAGGAGAGAGGCCCAAGCAAGACGCGCCCCGAGGAGTGTCTTGCCACATGTCACCACTGGGTCTGACTGAGCGCCTCCAGGAGAGAGGCCCAAGCAAGACGCGCCCCGAGGAGCGTCAGGCCACATGTCACTAGTCAGTCTGACAGAGCGCCTCCAGGAGAGAGGCCCAAAAAGACGCTCAACGAGGAACATCTTGCCACGTGTCAACACTGGGTCTTATTGAGGGCCTTCTGGAGAGAGGCCCAAGCAAGATGCGCCCCGAGGAGCGTCTTGCCACATGTCAACAATGGGTCTGACTGAGGGCCTCCAGGAGAGAAGCCCAAGCAAGACGCGCCCCGAGGAGAGTTTTGACACATGTCAACACTGGGTCTGACAGAGGGCCTCCAGGAGAGATGCCCAAGCAAGATGCGCCCCGAGGAGTGACTTGCCACATGTCACCACTGGGTCTGACTCAGCGCCTCCAGGAGAGAGGCCCAAGCAAGACGCGCCCCGAGGAGCGTCTTGCCACATGTCACCACTGGGTCTGACTGACCGCCTCCAGGAGAGAGGCCCAACCAAGACGCGCCCTGAGGAGCGTCTTGCCACATGCCAACACTGAGTCTGACTGAGCGCCTCCAGGAGAGAGGCCCAAGCAAGACGCGCCCCGAGGAGCGTCTTGCCACGTTTCAACACTGGGTCTGACTGAGCGCCTCCAGGAGAGAGGCCCAAGCAAGACGCGCCCCGAGGAGCGTCTTGCCACATGTCACCACTGGGTCTGACTGACCGCCTCCAGGAGAGAGGCCCAACCAAGACGCGCCCTGAGGAGCGTCTTGCCACATGCCAACACTGAGTCTGACTGAGCGCCTCCAGGAGAGAGGCCCAAGCAAGACGCGCCCCGAGGAGCGTCTTGCCACGTTTCAACACTGGGTCTGACTGAGCGCCTCCAGGAGAGAGGCCCAAGCAAGACGCGCCCCGATAAGCGTCTTGCCACATGTCACCTCTGGTTCTGACTGAGCACCTCCAGGAGAGAGGCCCAAGCAAGACGCGCCCCGAGGAGCGTCTTGTCACATGTCAACACTGGGTCTGTCTGAGCGCCTCCAGGAGAGAAGCCCAAGCAAGACGCGCCCCGAGGAGCGTCTTGCCACATGTCAACAATGGGTCTGACTGAGGGCCTCCAGGAGAGAAGCCCAAGCAAGACGTGCCCCAAGGAGCGTCTTGACTTATGTCAACACTGGGTCTGTCACAGGGCCTCCAGTAGAGAGGCCCAAGCAAGACGCACCCCGAGGAGAGTCTTGACACATGTCAACACCGGGTCTGACAGAGGGCCTCCAGGAGAGATGCCCAAGCAAGACGCGCCCCGAGGAGTGTCTTGCCACGTGTCACCACTGGGTCTGACTGAGCGCCTCCAGGAGAGAGGCCCAAGCAAGACGAGCCCCGAGGAGCTTCTTGCCACATGTCAACACTGGGTCTGACAAAGGGCCTCCATGAGAGAGGCCCAAGCAAGATGCGCCCCGAGGAGCGTCTTGCCACGTGTCAACACTGGGTCTGACTGAGCGCCTCCAGGAGAGAGGCCCAAGCAAGACGCACCCCGAGGAGCGTCTTGCCACGTGTCACCACTGGGTCTGACTGACACCTCCAGGAGAGAGGCCCAAGCAATACGAGCCCCGAGGAGCGTCTTGACACTTGTCAACACTGGGTCTGACTGAGTGCCTCCATGAGAGAAGCCCCAGCAAGACGCGCCCCGAGGAGCGTCTTGCCACATGTCAACACTGGGTCTGACTGAGCGCCTCCAGGAGAGAGGCCCAAGCAAGACGCGCCCCGAGGAGCGTCTTGCCACATGTCAACACTGGGTCTGACTGAGCGCCTCCAGGCGAGAGGCCCAAGCAAGACACGCCCCGAGGAGCGTCTTGCCACATGTCAACACTGGGTCTGACTGAGCGCCTCCAGGAGAGAGGCCCAAGCAAGACACGCCCCGAGGAGCGTCTTGCCACATGTCAGCACTGGGTCTGACTGAGCGCCTCCAGAAGAGAGTCCCAGCAAGAAGCACCCCGAGGAGCTTCTTGCCTTATGTCAGCACTCGGTCTAACTGAGCGCCTCCAGGAGAGAGGCCCAAGCAAGACGTGCCCCGAGGAGCGTCTTGTCACATGTCAACACTGGGTATGTCTGAGCGCCTCCAGGAGAGAAGCCCAAGCAAGACGCGCCCCGAGGAGCGTCTTGCCACATGTCAACAATGGGTCTGACTGAGGGCCTCCAGGAGAGAAGCCCAAGCAAGACGCGCCCCGAGGAGCGTCTTGACACATGTCAACACTGGGTCTGACAGAGGGCGTCCAGGAGAGTGGCCCAAGCAAGACGCGCCCCGAGGAGTGTCTTGCCACATGTCACCACTGGGTCTGACTGAGCGCCTCCAGGAGAGAGGCCCAAGCAAGACGCGCCCCGAGGAGCGTCAGGCCACATGTCACTAGTCAGTCTGACTGAGCGCCTCCAGGAGAGAGGCCCAAGCAAGACGCTCACCGAGGAACATCTTGCCACGTGTCAACACTGGGTTTGATTGAGGGCCTTCTGGAGAGAGACCAAAGCAAGACGCACCCCGAGGAGCGTCTTGCCACATGTCACCAATGGGTCTGACTGAGGGCCTCCAGGAGAGAAGCCCAAGCAAGACGCGCCCCGAGGAGCGTCTTGCCACATTTCAACAATGGGTCTGACTGAGGGCCTCCAGGAGAGAAGCCCAAGCAAGACGCGCCCCGAGGAGCGTCTTGCCACATGTCAACACTGGGTCTGACTGAGCGCCTCCAGGCGAGAGGCCCAAGCAAGACACGCCCCGAGGAGCGTCTTGCCACATGTCAACACTGGGTCTGACTGAGCGCCTCCAGGAGAGAGGCCCAAGCAAGACACGCCCCGAGGAGCGTCTTGCCACATGTCAGCACTGGGTCTGACTGAGCGCCTCCAGAAGAGAGTCCCAGCAAGAAGCACCCCGAGGAGCTTCTTGCCTTATGTCAGCACTCGGTCTAACTGAGCGCCTCCAGGAGAGAGGCCCAAGCAAGACGTGCCCCGAGGAGCGTCTTGTCACATGTCAACACTGGGTATGTCTGAGCGCCTCCAGGAGAGAAGCCCAAGCAAGAAGCGCCCCGAGGAGCGTCTTGCCACAGGTCAACAATGGGTCTGACTGAGGGCCTCCAGGAGAGAAGCCCAAGCAAGACGCGCCCCGAGGAGCGTCTTGACACATGTCAACACTGGGTCTGACAGAGGGCGTCCAGGAGAGAGGCCCAAGCAAGACGCGCCCCGAGGAGTGTCTTGCCACATGTCACCACTGGGTCTGACTGAGCGCCTCCAGGAGAGAAGCCCAAGCAAGACGCGCCCCGAGGAGTGTCTTGCCACATGTCACCACTGGGTCTGACTGAGCGCCTCCAGGAGAGAAGCCCAAGCAAGACGCGCCCCGAGGAGCTTCAGGCCACATGTCACTAGTCAGTCTGACTGAGCGCCTCCAGGAGAGAGGCCCAAGCAAGACGCTCCCCGAGGAACATCTTGCCACGTGTCAACACTGGGTTTTATTGAGGGCCTTCTGGAGAGAGACCCAAGCAAGACGCGCCCCGAGGAGCGTCTTGCCACATGTCACCAATGGGTCTGACTGAGGGCCTCCAGGAGAGAAGCCCAAGCAAGACGCGCCCCGAGGAGCGTCTTGCCACATGTCAACAATGGGTCTGACTGAGGGCCTCCAGGAGAGAAGCCCAAGCAAGACGCACCCCGAGGAGAGTCTTGACACATGTCAACACTGGGTCTGACAGAGGGCCTCCAGGAGAGATGCCCAAGCAAGACGCGCCCCGAGGAGTGTCTTGCCACATGTCACCACTGGGTCTGACTGAGCGCCTCCAGGAGAGAGGCCCAAGCAAGACGCGCCCCGAGGAGCGTCTTGCCAAATGTAACCACTGGGTCTGACTGACCGCCTCCAGGAGAGAGGCCCAACCAAGACGCGCCCTGAGGAGCGTCTTGCCACATGCCAACACTGGGTCTGACTGAGCGCCTCCAGGAGAGAGGCACAAGCAAGACGCGCCCCGAGGAGCGTCTTGCCACATGTCACCTCTGGTTCTGACTGAGCACCTCCAGGAGAGAGGCCCAAGCAAGACGCGCCCCGAGGAGCGTCTTGTCACCTGTCAACACTGGGTCTGTCTGAGCGCCTCCAGGAGAGAAGCCCAAGAAAGACGCGCCCCGAGGAGCGTCAGGCCACATGTCACTACTCAGTCTGACTGAGCGCCTCCAGGAGAGAGGCCCAAGAAAGACGCGCCCCGAGGAGCGTCAGGCCACATGTCACTACTCAGTCTGACTGAGCGCCTCCAGGAGAGAGGCCAAAGCAAGACGCGCCCCGAGGAGCGTCTTGCCACGTGTCAACACTGGGTCTGATTGAGGGCCTTCTGGAGAGAGGCCCAAGCAAGACGCGCCCCGAGGAGCGTCTTGCCACTTGTCAACAATGGGTCTGACTGAGGGCCTCCAGGAGAGAAGCCCAAGCAAGACGCGCCCCGAGGAGCGTCTTGCCACATGTCAACAATGGGTCTTACTGAGGGCCTCCAGGAGAGAGGCCAAAGCAAGACGCGCCCCGAGGAGCGTCTTGACACATGTCACCACTGGGTCTGACAGAGGGCCTCCATGAGAGAGGCCCAAGCAAGACACGCCCCGAGGAGCGTCTTGCCACATGTCAGCACTGGGTCTGACTGAGCGCATCCAGAAGAGAGTCCCCAGCAAGAAGCGCCCCGAGGAGCTTCTTGCCTTATGTCAGCACTCGGTCTAACTGAGCGCCTCCAGGAGAGAGGCCCAAGCAAGACGTGCCCCGAGGAGCGTCTTGTCACATGTCAACACTGGGTATGTCTGAGCGCCTCCAGGAGAGAAGCCCAAGCAAGACGCGCCCCGAGGAGCGTCTTGCCACATGTCAACAATGGGTCTGACTGAGGGCCTCCAGGAGAGAAGCCCAAGCAAGACGCGCCCCGAGGAGCGTCTTGACACATGTCAACACTGGGTCTGACAGAGGGCATCCAGGAGAGAGGCCCAAGCAAGACGCGCCCCGAGGAGTGTCTTGCCACATGTCACCACTGGGTCTGACTGAGCGCCTCCAGGAGAGAGGCCCAAGCAAGACGCGCCCCGAGGAGCGTTAGGCCACATGTCACTAGTCAGTCTGACTGAGCGCCTCCAGGAGAGAGGCCCAAAAAGACGCTCACCGAGGAACATCTTGCCACGTGTCAACACTGGGTTTTATTGAGGGCCTTCTGGAGAGAGACCCAAGCAAGACGCGCCCCGAGGAGCGTCTTGCCACATGTCACCAATGGGTCTGACTGAGGGCCTCCAGGAGAGAAGCCCAAGCAAGACGCGCCCCGAGGAGCGTCTTGCCACATGTCAACAATGGGTCTGACTGAGGGCCTCCAGGAGAGAAGCCCAAGCAAGACGCACCCCGAGGAGAGTCTTGACACATGTCAACACTGGGTCTGACAGAGGGCCTCCAGGAGAGATGCCCAAGCAAGACGCGCCCCGAGGAGTGTCTTGCCACATGTCACCACTGGGTCTGACTGAGCGCCTCCAGGAGAGAGGCCCAAGCAAGACGCGCCCCGAGGAGCGTCTTGCCAAATGTAACCACTGGGTCTGACTGACCGCCTCCAGGAGAGAGGCCCAACCAAGACGCGCCCTGAGGAGCGTCTTGCCACATGCCAACACTGGGTCTGACTGAGCGCCTCCAGGAGAGAGGCACAAGCAAGACGCGCCCCGAGGAGCGTCTTGCCACATGTCACCTCTGGTTCTGACTGAGCACCTCCAGGAGAGAGGCCCAAGCAAGACGCGCCCCGAGGAGCGTCTTGTCACCTGTCAACACTGGGTCTGTCTGAGCGCCTCCAGGAGAGAAGCCCAAGAAAGACGCGCCCCGAGGAGCGTCAGGCCACATGTCACTACTCAGTCTGACTGAGCGCCTCCAGGAGAGAGGCCCAAGAAAGACGCGCCCCGAGGAGCGTCAGGCCACATGTCACTACTCAGTCTGACTGAGCGCCTCCAGGAGAGAGGCCAAAGCAAGACGCGCCCCGAGGAGCGTCTTGCCACGTGTCAACACTGGGTCTGATTGAGGGCCTTCTGGAGAGAGGCCCAAGCAAGACGCGCCCCGAGGAGCGTCTTGCCACTTGTCAACAATGGGTCTGACTGAGGTCCTCCAGGAGAGAAGCCCAAGCAAGACGCGCCCCGAGGAGCGTCTTGCCACATGTCAACAATGGGTCTTACTGAGGGCCTCCAGGAGAGAGGCCAAAGCAAGACGCGCCCCGAGGAGCGTCTTGACACATGTCACCACTGGGTCTGACAGAGGGCCTCCATGAGAGAGGCCCAAGCAAGACGCACCCAGAGGAGCGTCTTGCCACATGTCAACACTGGGTCTGACTGAGCGCCTCCAGGAGAGAGGCCCAAGCAAGACACGCCCCGAGGAGCGTCTTGCCACATGTCAGCACTGGGTCTGACTGAGCGCATCCAGAAGAGAGTCCCCAGCAAGAAGCGCCCCGAGGAGCTTCTTGCCTTATGTCAGCACTCGGTCTAACTGAGCGCCTCCAGGAGAGAGGCCCAAGCAAGACGTGCCCCGAGGAGCGTCTTGTCACATGTCAACACTGGGTATGTCTGAGCGCCTCCAGGAGAGAAGCCCAAGCAAGACGCGCCCCGAGGAGCGTCTTGCCACATGTCAACAATGGGTCTGACTGAGGGCCTCCAGGAGAGAAGCCCAAGCAAGACGCGCCCCGAGGAGCGTCTTGACACATGTCAACACTGGGTCTGACAGAGGGCGTCCAGGAGAGAGGCCCAAGCAAGACGCGCCCCGAGGAGTGTCTTGCCACATGTCACCACTGGGTCTGACTGAGCGCCTCCAGGAGAGAGGCCCAAGCAAGACGCGCCCCGAGGAGCGTTAGGCCACATGTCACTAGTCAGTCTGACTGAGCGCCTCCAGGAGAGAGGCCCAAAAAGACGCTCACCGAGGAACATCTTGCCACGTGTCAACACTGGGTCTTATTGAGGGCCTTCTGGAGAGAGGCCCAAGCAAGACGCGCCCCGAGGAGCGTCTTGCCACATGTCAACATTGGGTCTGAATGAGGGCCTCCAGGAGAGAAGCCCAAGCAAGACGCGCCCCGAGGAGCGTCTTGCCACATGTCAACAATTGGTCTGACTGAGGGCCTCCAGGAGAGAAGCCCAAGCAAGACGCGCCCCGAGGAGAGTTTTGACACATGTCAACACTGGGTCTGACAGAGGGCCTCCAGGAGAGATGCCCAAGCAAGATGCGCCCCGAGGAGTGTCTTGCCACATGTCACCACTGGGTCTGACTGAGCGCCTCCAGGAGAGAGGCCCAAGCAAGACGCGCACCGAGGAGCGTCTTGCCACATGTCACCACTGGGTCTGACTGACCGCCTCCAGGAGAGAGGCCCAACCAAGACGCGCCCTGAGGAGCGTCTTGCCACATGCCAACACTGGGTCTGACTGAGCGCCTCCAGGAGAGAGGCCCAAGCAAGACGCGCCCCGAGGAGCGTCTTGCCACGTTTCAACACTGGGTCTGACTGAGCGCCTCCAGGAGAGAGGCCCAAGCAAGACGCGCCCCGAGGAGCGTCTTGCCACATGTCACCTCTGGTTCTGACTGAGCACCTCCAGGAGAGAGGCCCAAGCAAGACGCGCCCCGAGGAGCGTCTTGTCACATGTCAACACTGGGTCTGTCTGAGCGCCTCCAGGAGAGAAGCCCAAGCAAGACGCGCCCCGAGGAGCGTCTTGCCACATGTCAACAATGGGTCTGACTGAGGGCCTCCAGGAGAGAAGCCCAAGCAAGACGTGCCCCAAGGAGCGGCTTGACACATGTCAACACTGGGTCTGACACAGGGCCTCCAGTAGAGAGGCCCAAGCAAGACGCGCCCCGAGGAGCGTCTTGTCACTTGTCAACAATGGGTCTGACTGAGTGCCTCCAGGAGAGAGGCCCAACCAAGACGCGCCCTGAGGAGCGTCTTGCCACATGCCAACACTGGGTCTGACTGAGCGTCTCCAGAAGAGAGGCCCAAGCAAGACGCGCCCCGAGGAGTGTCTTGCCACTTGTCAACAATGGGTCTGACTGAGGGCCTCCAGGAGAGAAGCCCAAGCAAGACGCGCCCCGAGGAGCGTCTTGACACATGTCAACACTGGGTCTGACAGAGGGCCTCCAGGAGAGAGGCCAAAGCAAGACGCGCCCCGAGGAGCGTCTTGCCAAATGTCACCACTGGGTCTGACTGACCGCCTCCAGGAGAGAGGCCCAACCAAGACGCGCCCTGAGCAGCGTCTTGCCACATGCCAACACTGGGTCTGACTGAGCGCCTCCAGGAGAGAGGCCCAAGCAAGACGCGCCCCGAGGAGCGTCTTGCCACGTTTCAACACTGGGTCTGACTGAGCGCCTCCAGGAGAGAGGCCCAAGCAAGACGCGCCCCGAGGAGCGTCTTGCCACATGTCA